>NC_135882.1:34609983-35907164 GCF_964194155.1 Cetorhinus maximus | reverse complement strand
AGATCATGTGATCTTACAGCACATGATTATTCTTAAAGCTACAGACCTACATTTCCCAAAACTATAACTACTACCGCCCCTACCCCACAATACTATCATAACATGAGTGCAAGTTGGGGCTACTCTGTAATCCAAAGGATACAGTCCGATAAGAGTACTGGCTGAGGCCTCTTTCACCTGGCAGAACTCAGTCAGATCCAAACCCCTGTATCAAAGCCTTGTCATGCCTATGTCATTTGGGGCAGGGGGCTTGGGAGGAGTGTGTGCCCTACCACTGATCCAAAAGATGTAATAGTGTTCTCTGGGATTAAAGTGACCCATGGGCTCCACAATGACTCCCTAATTAGTGACTAGAAGGTGACCATTGCAAGCATTGATGTTCATTCATTTTCAGTGCTTCCACAGACATGAGCACAAGTGCCTCATGGATGGAGCAGGCAGGTTCATCCTGGTAGTCAGGCAACTAAGAAGGAGGAAAAGAAGGGCCTGGCACTGCCAGGCTGGACTAAGAGAAGAGCCTCACCCTGAGGATCAGGGGCCAGTAGGGCCCCCTCAAGACCTGGAAGCTGAGGCTGATAGAGCCATTGAGCAGAGGCATCTGTCAAGACCAAGGAGGTACAGCAAACGCCACTCATAACTCCAGATGAGTGGGAGACAGTGCTGTAGACTTTGCATGTCCAGTGATGTGGTGTCTCATATCTACCACATTCTCAGGGAGGAGTTGACGCCGTGGGGACTGGGAGGCCATCCATTGCCAGTGACTCTAAAAGCTACCAACACTCTGAACTTCTGAGCGAGTGGCTAGTTCCAGGGCTCTATTGAGAGTCTCTGGGGGATTTCTCAAGCATCTGCTCACAAATGCATTTGGGAGTTCATGGGTGCCCTATTTAGCAAGGCGCACAATTATGTATAGTTCTCCTTAGATGAAGCCAGACAGGCTGCCAGAGAAGTGGGATTTGCAGCAATCTCCGGATTCCCCACAGGTGCAGGGTGCCATCAACTGCACTTATGTGGCTTTAAGAGCTCCCTGGCAGCAACCATTTCAATTTCTCAATAGGAAATGGGTTCCATTTTCTCAATGTGCAGCTGGTCTGCAACCACCACAAGCAGGTGCGAGATACCCTAGAAGCTCCCAAGACTCACACATCTTGAGTCACTCGCAGGTGCCACACAGCTTTGAGGGTCCTTAGCGCATCCAGGGTTGGCTCCTCAGTGACAAAGGCTACCTGCAAAATACGTGGCTGATAACGCCTGGTTCAGCGGCCGCTAAGTACCTCAGAGGAGAGGTATAACACTGCTCATTTTGCAACATGCACATTGATTGAGCAGACCATTGATATTTTGAAGATGCATTTTCGAAGTCCGGACAGGTCAGGTGGTGCTCTCCAGTACTCTCCCTAGACGGTCTCCTGCATCATCATGGCTTGCTGCACACTACACAACCTGGCGTTCCAAAGGGGGATGTCTTGCCAGATTGAGAGATGGAGGAGCTGCACATCTCCTCCAATGATAAGGACATCAAAAGGGCTGAGTTCGATGAGAGCGAGCAAGCTGAGGCTCCAGAGGAAGAGGCTATAGCACAGGCTAGATGAGGCAGGCATACATGTGACATGCTTAGAGCCACCAGGTTCCAGGACAATGGTGATGACTAGCTCACACGAGCCTCTTTCACCAGTGCCGTCCGTGCTGGATACACCTTACCACCTTGGTTGTGATTCTAATTTTGTCAAGGCAACACATCCATGACTGAATGAGGAGTTGCAATCTTGAATCATGATGTCCTCATCCTTGGAAGTTTTGGCAGCATCAGGGGCATGTGGCCTTTCTGTAATGTGATATTAACTGCAACATAGCATTTTGTGAGCAGGTTTAAGATGGTGCAGCTTCTTCAAGCATCTCGCCAACATTCCACCACCTATGGCAGCCTTCGAGAGGTAGGAGCAGCACTGCAATCCTCAGTGCTCTCATGGCAGTGTGCCTACAGTCTGGCAAGGCGCCTCAAGGAGGACAATCATCACCATCTCACACATGAATCTCCTTTTCTTGTGTGAGATCAATTCTGAATCCACACTGTGTTTTGTCTGCACAGACAATCGTTCAGGCAAGACAAGTGTTCAGGCCTCATCATCATACTCAGTCCCCAGCATTAGATATTTCTTCAGGACATAGTAATCTATCACTCTCAGTAATGGATGCGAGGCTGTACTTTCAGTGGACCACAAACCTTCAGGGGCAGCATATCTGATAACTGATATCTGTCAAGCATTCATGACCATGGCAGGGATTTTCCGTGCCTGCCAGTGTCGGGCGTGTTTGGTGGCATGAGTGGACAATATGGTGCGATCAGTTTCATGAAGGCATGAAACCAATTCACGATTGTCTGCTCAGGCCGCCGATGGCAGGCCAATGTGGCCTCTGCCATTGAACGTCGGGAACCTCATTGTAATACATCAGCATATCATTATTAGGCCTGCCCGCCGGAATTGTCCTCCCACTGGATCATCCACCCATGTCGGAGGGAACACGCGCCAGTGTAGAACACATCTCGATAAGTGTGACGTGTAGAAGTCGGGATTTACTCACCAGGCTTTGCTCACATCACGGACATCTGGGGAGCAGAAGACGCAAGAGCCCCACAACAACTGGAGGAACGTCCATGGCATGCTGGGTTGATTCTCATGGACCGCTGCAAAGCAGTGCACGGAATTTGGATGGTCACTGCTGATGCCCACAACGGATGATGGTCAAGGGGGTGGAAGAGAAAGGGCCAGGATCAGCTGGGAGAGGTGTGCGGGGGGCGGATAAGGTTGGGAGGGAGGGAATGAAGTTGTCAGGATGGGGGTGAAGTTGGAGGGGGGGAATGAAAGTGTCAGAATGGGTGAGGTTGGGGGGGTGATGAAGGTGTCAGAATGGGGTGAGGATGAGAGGGGGGTAAATGAAGGTGTCAGGGGAAGAGGTTGCGGGGAGAGGGAGAACGGGGGGAGGAGAGGGTAATGGGGGATAATGCGGCAATTGGGGAGGTGGGTGTAAGGGGGATGGAAGCTGCAAGGGAAGGAGGACGAGAGGCATGTCCAGGGTGGCGGGAGGGGTTGGGGGGGGGGGGGGGGGGGGGGGGGGAATGTGGAGGAAGGGGTGTGTGGAGAGGGCAGGGTGTCCAGTGGGGAGAAAGGGGTGCCAAAAGGGGAGGGTATCCAGGGTGAGGAAGGAGTGTGGAGGGGAGGCAGTAAGAGTGGAAGAAGGAGTCAGGAAGAGGGTAGGAGTAATGCTGGAGGAAGAAGGAGTGAGGCTGGAGGAAGAGGTAAGGCTGGAAAAAGGAGTCAGAAAGATGGAGGGGCTAAGTGTGGGGCTGGAGTCTGGGGGGGGGAGAGTCTGGTGGGGGATGGTGGTGGGAGGAAGGGGTTCTGGAGGGGAAGGGGTACAGAGGGGGCAAGGGGGTGTAGAGGGAGGGTATGTGTAGGTGAACGTGCAGGGGTCGGATAGGTCCATGTCTGCATCTGGGGGAGCAAACTGAGGGCGGACGTGGTATGGAGGATCGGTAAGAATGACCGAGTGCAGAGTGAAGTGGTAGAGTGGGGGGTGGGGGTGAGGGTTCGATGGTAGTGATAGAAGGGGGCAACGAGCGTGGTTGGTGGGGACCCAGAGGCAGACACGGACACTGGGGGTGGAAGGAGGAGGTCAGGAAGGTGTATATGGATGGAGGTGAGATTTTTGGGAAAGGAACGTGCATGTTCACCTGGACATCCTGAAGGAAAAGAGTTGGGGCTGGTAGGTAACAGAGGGGAGGTGGAATATGATGCCAGAGGGATCAACTGTGATGGGGGAAAGGGAATGGGTGACTGACGGAGAGTAAAGGATGGGAGAGCGAAAGTAAAACCGAACTAGCACCGTGTTGTCCAAATCGAAAGTGAAACGGAGTCGTGTTGAGCAAGATCATACGCTCTTTGGGAATGTGGTCAGTGGGTGGGCAGAGATGCAGGTCAGCTCAGATGGACAACTGAAAGCGAACCCTGGCAGGCAGCGTTCAAAATGCTCAGGACACTGAGTTGAGTGTGAAGCATCTGCATGCATGGGAGAGTGCTTGCACAAGGTTTCCCGGCCACACACACACATTTCCCTCCAGAATCACTCATGGGCCGGCTGCTCCCTCTGCCGTGATGGGTCTTCCGGGCTGCTTATTTCCACCTCTTCACTAGAGGAGGTGTCCTCTTGGCTGCAGATGAGGACATGGGTAGATCTGAGGAACTGGCTGGCTAAGGATGTCGGTCACTTGGAAGAGCTCCCTGTGAACCAAAGTAAAGATAAGTGGTGCATGGCAGCAGAGTCAAAAGCAGGAGAGAGAACACTCATATTTGCGTTGACAGAGGGATGATGTGGTGCAGGAACCTTACAAGGGTGTTCACCGCTGACCTCACCGTCGCCGTAGGCAGGGTTCACATCCTTACCAGTCAGTATGATGGCATGTTCCTCAAAGTGACTGAGGGGCCGAATGTAGGCCACTCCAGCTCCCGCCTGTGACCTTTCCCTGATGATGTGAGCAGGCTTCTCCTACATGGAAACAGATGGAGAGAGTGTGAGCAGGGCACATGGCACTGTGTGGGATGTTTGTGTGGTGAGTGGAGCCATGGACAGGATGAGGACATGAGCTTGAGAGGGTATGAACCTGATGGAGATGTGAAGGTGTGTGTGAGAGTTAGCGATGTTGTCCCTTGAGGTGTGAGATCCCTGTGGATGTGTGATGTGTTTGTGAGTGTGTGAGTTGAGAGTGATGAGATGAGTGAGTTACCCTGGTGGAACGGATCAGACCATTCATCCTGTAGTGGCACTGGGTGGCTGTCCTCTTTTGCAGAGCGTTGGTGCTGACCACCACTGTCACCGCCTCCTAAGCCTGGTTGGTCACGCTGCTGTCCATCCTGCAGCTAGAGCGGGGGTAGAGGACATCATGGTGGAGCCTCCATGGCATCCAAAAGGCTTTCCAGTGATGCATCACTAAACCTGGGGGCTGCAGTCTTCTTGCCTTTCGTGGACATCTTCCCTGCAGCAGTCGTGTGCTGGAAGCACTGAGATGTGGTGCGTGCAGCTGGACTTTAAATATGGCACCTGGCATGATCAAGCGGCAAGGTGATAATAGGCAGGCGAATGAGAGCCCGTCCACCATCAAAATGGCATGTTTCCCGGGAATGTATAAATAATGTGGTGGGTTTGGGATGATACAGTGTGAAAACCAACCATCATGGCTGCAGGTAAAATGTCATTTTACCCACCCGCTACCATGCTTAGTGAAAATATGGGACAATTCCACCCCATGTCTCTATTTGGAGTCTCCTAATGTCCCATGCTGCCTAGCTGTGGCATTTGTGGGCCCTCAAGAAAATGATTACATTCCATCTGGGCCCTGAGGATCCCAATTGTTGATAATAAAGAGCACACATCAGATGTCTCAGAGACTCACTCTAATCCCATTTGAGACCTCCAATTTTCATTCCAACAGTCTGACAAATGCACATGGAACAGTCACATTACCATGTCAATTGACCATCTCAGAGCTGGCAAAGGGTTAATGTGCTGAGACACTAGCCAAACCCTATGGCCCAGTGCCGCATCTTCCCATGTCCAAGTTGGGCATCTGGGGCTTCTGCATGCAACTCCTAGTTTCCACAGTTTTAACCATCTAGCAGGAATCACAAGGCTCAACATCTGTCAGCGAGGCTCATAGGCCTAAATCATGAAGGTTTGAAGGTGGAAGTTGGAAGATGTTGGGGTGATGTTCAGGTATACACGGGGACATGAGATCATGCAGAGAGGAGTGCATAAGAGCTCCGAGTTTGGGTTCATACATAAAGCTCACTCAAGGCTTATGGCAGTATATGGAGGCCAATGAAAGATGCACTGACTCCATGCACTTTGCCATTCAATCCTGTAAGATCCATATTGAGCACTCTACAATGCAGAAGCATTGGGGACTAAAACAGCCTCCAGGTTCTAAATCCATGAGGCAACATCATATGAACCTCTGAAGCAGGTCTCAGAGATGCCTTGGCCAACCACAACTTTCTTAGAGGCAGAGTCTTCACTCATGTCGATACGGCACAGAGAATGGTCAGGCACGTAATGAAATGATTCTAGACACCACAGAGCAGAGGCAGACGATGGGACATCTGGAAGAAGAGTGGCATCTGTGATACTTGACTGACCACGGAGTGTATCATCAGATAGAAGCGGCATACACAGCATCAGAAGTGGAATGAGTCAAAATCTATTTACATTTGCGCAAATTCTATACGGATTCTGAACACCCATGCTACTTTTGTGCTCTTAGTATTTCTTAATTTTTCTTACCCTACCGCTGCGTTTGGGTGCTTCCCCGACATCCACAGCAGAAGTGGAGGCAGCCTGCTGATTGCTACACCTTGTTGTCTGTGATAACCTCGGTAGGTGTCTCTGGAGGGCTGAGGCCTGGAAGGCCCTGGTCTGATTTGGGTCTCCTGCTGTGGGACAGATGCACCCTCCTCGGCCTGTGGAGCTGCAGCTGATGGGGTCACAGGGAGAGGGGATTGGGATTGGCTGGACACTCTCGGAATCACCTGGGTGGATGGTTGTGGGGTACCTAGCTAACGGCCCCCCTCCCTATAGGTGCCCAAGGGCCCTTGCCTGACTTCTTGAGAAGAAGGGGTACCTGGAGTGAGGCTGAGTTGCCCCGTCCACTTCTTGCTTAGCTGGTGATAGATTCCACCTATGGCAAGAGTGATGGAGGGCAGGTCCAGGCACATATCATGCGCAATGTCTTAGACAAAGGTCTCCATGGTGGTGGCCATCCTAACAAAGTTGACCTCATTGGTCTGGTCTGTCAGTGCACAACATTAAACTGAACGTAGACGGACTCCTCCATCATCTGTTGCAATCTGGTGACGGCATCTGACAACCTGAACTGATGTTCCCGTGTTTGTTTTTGCAGCTTCAACATCTGTGTGAGGGCCAAGTCCAGAGGTTCGTCATCTAACTCAACTCTGCAGGAGCCTGACTTCCAGCAGTCCTCCAAGTGCTGCTGACCTTGGATGACCCAAATCTGTGCTGTGCTCACCAGATTGTGACCCCGAGCCTGCTCTACAACTAGGTTCCACCAAGGAGCGTGTCTCTGTGCTGGTGAACACTGTGATGGCTCTACATCTAGTGAGTCCTCAGGATCTTCATCTGAGGGCTGGGGCTAATGAGCTGTCTGCTCTTCTTTTTGCTGCCAGTGCCTGTCAAAGAGAGAAGAGATAATTAGTAATTGTCTGTATAGTCAACAACATAACAAAGCACTCACAATTTTGCCTGGTGACCAATGAGCTATTGATGGATCCTCACTGGCTTGGGAGACACCGGTCTCAACCTTGGCACAGGCACAGTCCTGGTCCTTGCCGGCCAGCCTGCCGCATGCTCTTCATACTGCGTGAGGGGTCTGAGTTCAGGCGTTCCCCCCTCTGGTCTGGGATCTCTCCCTTTTGTTGTAAACAAGCTTCTGCTGCATAAAGACAGATGGGCAAACTGTGAGCAGGAGGGATGTCAAGGCAGATGATAAGGATGCCTGATTTCTGTGTGTTCTGAGTAGACCTGCGTAAGGGTTGAGGACATAAGGGCACAAGATGGGAGAAGTGAGGACGTTAAAGTGTTTCAGAGAGTCAGTGGTGATCCCTTGTGCAGGTGAGATCCCTGTGGACTGTAACCCTGCGAATGCCTGATGGGCTTGTGGGAGTGAAAGTTGAGAGTGAGAAGGTTGATTTACCCTGGGGTAGCAGATGAGATCATTCATCCTCTTCCTGCACTGGATGGCGGACCTCTTCTGAGGAGTGTTGGTGCTGACCGCCCTGCTGAGCGGTCTGCTCCCAAGCTAGCTTGGTGAGGTTGGTGGACCTCCTGCCATCACAGGGGTAAAGAATGTCCCAGCATGCCTCCGCATCCAGAAATGCCCCCAGTGTCACTGAACTTGGGGGCAATAGGCTTCTTAACTTCTGGGGTCATCACTCGCTATGACCTGTAGAGGCCGCAGAGAGTGAATAATGTGCATGGTGCAGTTTAAATGTGGCACTCGGAAAGATGAAATCATGGTGGGGCAGAAGAATCCAAGCCTGCTCCGCCACAAGACACGACGTACTTCACATTCATACATATATAATGAGCTGAAAAGCGGTGATCTGGTGTGGAAACTCGCTATGCCAGCCAGCAGGAAACATGCCATTTTTCACGCCTGTCACCGTAGTTATTCTCTGTAAAATTCCGCCCTTATGTTTTTAATGGAAATGTGATCAATAAGATTTGATGAACAACAAACTGACCTTGAAAAAAAAATATATTTGTGGAGTGCTGCCAAATGATTAATTAGGAGATTTTTAAAGCTAGTTTTTTTAATAATTATTTTTAAAAATGTTTTTCAGAATGTTTTAGTTTCTATCTTCACACCATGTATATGTCTCAGGCCCAAATCTTCTGGCATCCAGATCATCAGGGATTTGACATAAGTTGGGAGATGTACATCAGGATCCCATGGAAGTCATGGAACTCATGCATGGAAATTGCCCGAGAAGTTCAAACTTCTAATTGGCTGATTTCTGCTGCCTGGACCCTCAGCAAATGTCTCCGACACTGAGCTCAGTGTCAGAGACTTGGGCCAGATATGCATGACTTACCCACATAAGTGCCCTGGAAACGTTAAGCTTGTTAATACTAGTCTCACTCAATACAGCCAGCAGAAATCAACTGGCACCACAGCTGACCCCACCCCACCCCCATCAACTGACCTCACTGCCCTCCAACCTGAGTACCCACTCACCTACCTCACCCACTCACTAACCCACTGAAACACATAAAAACATAAGAACATATACTTGTATCTTTAAAAACTTAACCAAATACAGCAGCTACAAAAACAGAAAGTGCTGAAAAACTCAGCAGGGCCGGCAGCATCTGTGGAGAAAGAAACAGTGTTGACATTTATAGTCCGTACGACCCTTCTCCAGAGGAAGGTATCAATGCACCCAGCATTGACACTGACCAGAAGATCTGAGCTCCAAACTTTAATTTATTCTATCTGAACATTTTAAATTGTGATTTTATTTTTATTACTTTTGTTTCCTGGTTGGATATCTGTGAAAATTCCTCAATGTAATTGGCTGCTTGGTCAGCTTGATGACATCACTTCAGCTCCATGCTGGAAATTCCCTAATAAAGAATGTTGCAATCAATTGCAAAACCATTGTATGGTGATAGAGGTGAAATCTTGTTGAAAGCTACTTGGAAGTCAGTGGTGAATACTCTTGCTTTGCTGCTGACTGCAAACGCTGAGCCATCAAGAGAATAACTGAATAAAAATGATTTTAACCAAAACAGAGTAAAATGTTCACATTGGGTTTAATTGGGAATCCAGGTGCAAATTGGACTCAAATTTATCCTAGTTTTCCAAAGTGAAGATATGGGCCCAGGTTTTCACCATGATGGAGAGCCTCTCTTCCATCGTGACACAAATAGCAGAAGAGGATGAAAATCCTAAGTCCTGCCCCTGAACACAGCAATTCGCATTTTTGCAGGGTGACAATGGGGATGGGGCACGTTTCACGAATGCATGTTTTATGGAGGCAGCTGGCAATTTAAATTATCATCTGTCTCCATTAACGTGGGAGTTTGTCAGCTTTGGAGTGTGGAACCCAAAGTGTGCCGATTAGACATGGTAAGAGCAGATCTGAACTTATTTGATTCACTTTGGAGAGGTAAGGTACCCATTTGGATCTGGTCCCAGGCCACCTTTGGAGAGGCATTGTGCCCTTTGGTAGAGGTCAGGTGCACTTTGAAATAGATCAGGTGCCCCTTGGAATTGTTAAAAGTAGGCATAAAATTGTGTAAAAAGTGCATAAATTCAATACTGTCAAGCTCATTGGAATTGTCAACAGACCTGTCAAAATCAACTGTCAAAACTGTCAGAAGCACCTGTCAAAGAGGCCTGTTGAAACTGTCAGAAGCACTTGTCAAAGGCAGCTGTCAAGGAATTTAAAAATCCTGCCCTTTAAATATTTGGAAAAATATCTGGAGCATTACAAAAGATTGTTTGGTATTTCACTCTGTTGACATAATCCATTACTGGGTTAGTGCTGCATGACTGATTTCACAACCATCCATCATCACAATAGGGTGCCTACCATTTTCCGGTTTGATTTTCAACTTTAAATGTTCATAGACTCTTTGTAGGACCTTGAATTCCAGTGCTTGTTGTTACAAGGGATGGTGCACTTGAATGAAATGTTTGTTGTCATAAGGCTTTATTTAGTTGAAGGAATGTAAATGTACTCAATGGGTTTTTATGAATGAGAATGTTTTTTTTCAATAGGCACCTAGAACTTTATTTTATAGAACTTGATTTTACCTCATCTCTGCATGGGCCCATGGTGGATAATAGGTGAGTTGGCATGGTAGGTGTTTCATGGTAGGGCAAAGGGTGGCAGGTGGGGGCATGGGTTGGCATAAGTTGGCACTAAGTTAACACAGGGGCTGTAAAGAGCCAAGGGGGTGTGTGGAGGGGAATAGGTTGGCACAGGGGCTATAAAAGGTCATGAGGTGGATGGAGGGCCATAGGTTAGCATGGAGGGTATGGGGGCAATGAGGGTGGAGGCATAAGGTGTCATGGATTGGCATGGATGGGGAATGGGGAGTGTGTGGGGGGCGAGGGACGGTGAAGGGTGAAGTCATGTTTCATGTTTTCTTCTTTATTTTTAAATTTTGGACACAGTGTTGGAGCCCAAGGCAGGCCTTCTGTCTCGCCCGCTTTCTCACCCGACATCCTCCTCAGTTCTTCCTGGGTTGCCCGCCCCAACTTAATCCCCGCTCACCCCCGGACCAAAAATCCAACAACTGAGCAGCTATTTTTAAAGGTCAGGTTTGCGGAGCCAGGAATTCTCCTGTCTCTTCAACCCAACCTGGGAATATAAATCTGTGCCACGGTTCAAGTTTCCACTGAAATACATTTGAATGTTCACAATCATATAATCTTCCATGCAGCTGTGCAACATATTACATCATAATTTTTTTCTCCTTGCATTAAAAAATATTAATTGATGTACTTCAGTGACAAATTATTGCAGTATTGTCAAAACAACTGAAAATGGGTTTATCACAAAAATAAGCATTTGTAATTAGTGTCTTGTCCACCACCTTTGAGTAACCTGATTAAAAATAACTGGACATGATTTTTTTAAAAACAATATCGAACCATTAACTAGTTTTGTTCTATCACTAGTCAGGTTCTTAGGAAACTAAATACTTTTGAATATTTAAAAGGTTGTAAAAGTTTCCTATTTGTCTAAATAAAAACAATATACTTTTGAGCCCCTCAAGGGTTAGTGGAAATGTCCAGTGGTGACTAATTCAGTCTGGAGGTGTGGTCAGTTGGGTGAGCAAAGTGGGCTTCCAGCACAATAGCTGGGGGAGGCAGTGGCGTAATGGTATTGTCACTAGATTGGTAATCCAAAGACCCAGAGCAACCCCACTGCAGCCATTTCTGGGAACCTTAATGGGGTTAAGTGTTTGTCAGGCAGTTAACTGCCTGCTGTCGGGGCTCCATTGCTTTGACAGGTGAAGATCCGCCTCCAAGAAGTGCTAGCTAATTGGAGGACTCTTTAGCGACAGCAGCACCACCTGGAGCTGTGCTACTGCTGGGGCTGCAGCAGGCCCTGGACCAGAGCATTGATGGAAGTTCAAGCAGACAGTGACTGGGACAGGTTCCCCAGGGCCAATCAGGCAGGCCCTGGTAAGGGCAGTTGTGGGGAGGGGGTTGTTGTTCAGGGTAGTGCAGGGGCTTTTCCGGCAGGGTCAACCCCTGCAGCTGGGGGCGGGGGCCATCTTTGGGGCACAGAGTGCCTGACGAGGAGGAAGATACGGGCCTAGTTTTCACCACGATGGATAACCTCTCTTCCATCGTGGCAAAAATAGCAGAAGAGGCTGAAAATCCTAAGTCCTGCCCCTGAACACGGCAATTCACATTTTTGCAGGGTGACAATGGGGATGGGGCACGTTTTATGTATGCATGTTTTATGGAAGGAGCTAGCAATTTAAATTATCAGATTAATTATAAATGATAAATTATCCATAAATTATTTAAATTATACACCAAGTCCACTGGGAGATTGCCAGAGTATACCTTGTGGCTTATCCATGTGGTTTGAGCCCAACCCCACCCACCAAACAGCTGTTAGAATAACATTAATTGGCCATTTAAAGACCTCAATTGGCCGAGGGGTGGGAAGGCCATTGTTAACCTTCCCCAGTCCTGACTTAAACAGGGAGAGTTGGGAAGGTGACAGGCTCTCCACCCCACACCTTGCCACTTAATTATGCAGGCCCTACTCCACCTCTGTACCCACTCCCAGTTGGGGAGGGGTGGGAGGATGAAGGGCATTAAATTCCACCCATTATTTCTTCTACTGCAACAAGGAACAGCATTATGCAAATAATCAACATGCTGAAGCAACACCTCTGTTGCTTGGACCATTCTAGAGAGCTCTGCAGTGCACCACTGAGTGGGTATCCAGATTTGTCATTGCTTATTGCTTGCTCTACAACATCCATATCATTCACCAGCCTTTTCACTGCATGGGAGAAGCAGGAGGGAGAGGTGGAGGAGGAAAAGAAAGAGAGGTGGCAGAGACAACAAGAACACTTATGCAAAACACTAAGAGTTGACAGCAAGTTCACCTTCCATGAAACTAAGGTCACTGTCCTCGGGAGGTGGGTCAGCATCCTAGGGGTGATGTGATGGCCTGGAAACCTTTTTTCACAAATGTTCCCAAAGGCCATTTTTACTTCCATGCCAGCAGTATGAGATGCCACAGTAGACATGTGAGCTCCATCATGGTGCGTTCCATTGAGGTATAGATGCAACTGATCACTTGATCCATGTTGGACAGTGTAGTCTGTATGCTCTTTGCAAAGCATTGAGACATGTTGGAGTTGCACTCCTCCATAATAAAAAGAGAAAATACTTGAAAAACTCAGCAGGTCTGGCAGTATCTGTAGAGAGAGAAACCGAATTAACATTTCAAGTCCGTATGACTCTTCTTCAGAGCTCCAGATGTCCCTAGCATCACAGATGCCAGTCTTCAGCCAATTTGATTCACTCCACATGATATCAAGACATGGCTGAAGGCATTGGATACAGCAGAGGCCATGGGCCCTGACAATATTCCGGCAATGGTACTGAAGACTTGTGCTCCAGAACTTGCCACACCCCTTGCCAAGCTGCTTCAGTACGGCTACAACACAGACATCTACCTGGCAATGTAGAAAATTGCCCAGATATGTCCTGTACACGAAAAGCAGGACAAATCCAACATGACCAATTACTGTCCCATCAGTCCACTCTCGATCATCAATAAAGTGATGGAAGGGATGATCAACAGTCACCGCAATTACCGTGGGATTCCTAGCCTCTGACCTGCTCTTGTAACCACAGTATTTATATGGCTAGTCCAGTTCAGTTTCTGGTCAATGGTAACCCCCAGGATGTTGATAATGGGAGATTCGGCAATGGTAATGCCATTGAATGTCAAAGGGTGATGGTTAGATTCTGGCAGTATCTGTAGAGAGAGAAACAGAGTTGACATTTCAAGCTCATATGACTCTTCTTCAGAGCTGAAGCGGCATTTGCTTAGCAATAACCTGCTCACTGACGCTCAGTTTGCCATTTAGCTCCTGATCTCATTACAGCCTTGAGCTGAGCTCCCGAGATGAGATGAGAGTAACTGTCCTTAACATCAAGGCAGCATTTGACCTAGTGTGACATCAAAAAGCCCTAACAAATCTGGAGTCAATAGGAATCAGGAGGAAAAATCTCCACAGGTTGAAGTCATACCTAGCACAAAGGAAGATGGTTGTGGTTGTTGGAGGTCAGTCATCTCAATTATAGGACATCACCGCAAGAGTTCCTCAGGGTAGTATCCTAGGCCCAACCATCTTCAGCTGCTTCATCAATAACCTTCCCTCCAACAGAAGGTCAGAAATGGCGATGTTCGCTGATGATTGCACAAAGTTCAGCACCATTTGTGACTACTCAAATACTAAAGCAGCCCATGTCCAAATGCAGCAAGACCTGGACACATCCAGGCTTGGGTTGACAAGTGGCAAATAACATTCATGCCACACAAGTGCCAGGCAATGACCATCTCCAACAAGAGAGAATCTAACCATCACCCTTTGACATTCAATGGCATTACCATTGCTGAATTCCCCATTATCAACATTCTGGGAGTTACCATTGACCAGAAACTGAACTGGACTAGCCATATAAATACTGTGGTTACAAGAGCAGGTCAGAGGCTAGGAATCCCACGGTGAGTAACTCACCTTCTGACTCCCCGAAGCCTGTCCAGCATCTACAAGGCACAAGTTGAGAGTGTGATGGAATGCTCTTCACTTGCCTGGTTGAGTGCAGCTCCAATAACACTCAAGAGGCTTGACAGCATCCAGGACAAAGCCATCAACACCTCATCCACAACCATTCATTCCCTCCATCACCAATGCACAGTGGCAGCAGTGTGTGCCATCTACAAGATGCACTGCAGGAATTCACCAAGGCTCCTTAGACAGTACATTCCAAACCCACGACCACTACCACCTAGAAGGACAAGGATAGTAGACACATGGGAACACCATCACCTGGAAGTTCCCTTCCAAAGCCTCTTACCATCCTGACTTGGAAATATATCGCCGTTCCTTCAAAGTTGTTGGGTCAAAGTCCTCGACTCCCTCCCCAACAGCTGTGTGTGTGGAGCTATAGCACATGGACTGTACCGGTTCAAGAAGGCAGCTCACCACCACCTTCTTACATGCAATTAAGGATGGGTAATAAATGCTGGCCTAACCAGCGACACCCACATCACATGAACTTAAAAAAAATGCTGGTGGTTAGTTAGAAGAGTCAAGCCAAGTGACTGTTCACCTTCTGAAACATTACATTCCACTGGCTGATGTGCATCAACATTCTCAATGGCTGAAAGACTGAAAGGGAAAAGGTATATCTTGAGGTCCGCGGTAGAGCAGAGAGAGAGGCGTGGGTGTTGAAAACAGCTGCAACTTGTTATGGAGAGTTGTGCTGCAAGGGAGAAGTGAGAAGAAATAAATAGTCATTTGGTCGTATAGAGCTTGAGCATTGCAGAAAAAAGAAACATGCTATCAAAGCTTTTCGTCTTGTACTCAACTAGATGGATCCCAATAAATTTCCAACAGTAACGGGGGAACAACAATTTATACTGCTTGAGAAGAGAGTGCTGATTTGTTGGCAAATAGACTCTGATTGATGGAGGAGTTGCCATGGAGACTGCAGCATGGAACAGTTAACTGCCCAGCTTTGTTCAAATTCAAACCAGCAGGTAAACTCTGACTGGTCAAAGCATTGCCCTGGGGAATGAACCAGGGAATGGCTGTACTCTAAGCTTTTGAGAAGAAACAAAGAGGATAGGAATATTGTGCAGCATATCCTCCAGCATCACCTACTGTCATTGCCTCCACTACACCCCTTCTCATGATGACCAACCTGAACCTTTTAAGTGGGAAGAGAGAGCTCTTCCTCCACCGGTGACTGGCCAGAAACAAGGGAGCAAAGCGTGTTAGTGAGTCTCTTGAGGTGTTTGGAGAATATGTCTATTTTGGTGGAAAAGCTGACGGTCTATGAGTTTAGAAGTGACAAGAATGTGAGCATGAAAAGAACGTTTAGTGAAATGTTGGTGCAGTGACTTGAAGCGCACTGAAGGGTGGTGGTGGTGGTGGAGGGAAGTGTTGTGAATCAACATTCAATTCTGTGAAGGGGGTAGCTATGATGAAAAAGTATTTTTGCAGTCTTCTCACTTTGACGACTCTCATTAAATCATTTAATTTTTCTTGAATGGTAACCATGTTCTTGGCAATGCTCCTTGCATTGACCTTCTTACTTTTTTCTGCTTTGCTGCCCCAAGGGAATAGGAATGTCTCGCTTCCTCTCCACCCCCTGCACCAAGGTCTCAAGTGTAGCACCCAGGAACCCTGACACCCACACTGTCCTTCCTTCAGCTAATTCTTCATCAACTTGGTACGTAATTTCTAGCCAGAATGCTAGAAATTTTCCCTTTAAGATATTTTAGCTTCCATTAAGTAGTCTGATATCAAACCCCCAAATAGACTTGCACACAATGAATAGCATCTGTCATATTGGATGCAAGTCAAATCATTGTAATTAACATGCAGCATGGATTTGTCATGGTAGTATAGTAATGGGTGCGATCAGTCTGCAGCCTGCAAACCTTAGGTGTGTTTTTGGGTATGATCCAATTTCTAACCACACTTTTTCAAAGAATTGCAGACATACTCAGTACATAATGGGATAATTCTTTCTCATGTTTCTTAGCATTCAGTAACTTTACCTGCACTAACAATCGCATGTATTGTCCACTGTTTGAACTTGGTCAAAACATGAATCTCAACACATGCAGAATAGGTGATACATTGAGCCAGATCCGGATTCCTGAGGATCGTACCCCAGCAGTACCCTGAAAGATGCTCTGGGGGACTCCTCGGAAGTCTCCATGCAAGGAATGCATGGGAATTGCCCGGGAAGTTTAAACTTCCATTGGGCAATTACCCTGCACCTGGAACCATCCAAAACTTTGATTTAAAGTGGAGACTTTGAATGGTTCCGACTCACTTAGCAGAATAGCTACCCAGGAAATGTTAGAAGGTTTAAAACCAATTCTAACTTCTGGGTAACTATACGATTGAGCCCCCACCCGCCCACTACCCCTCTGACTACACTGCCCACCACCTGACTAATCCAAACCCTGACTAGTCCCAACCCTCAACTACAAGTCTGACCCCCTAACTAACCCCCTGCCAATCCTGAATACCTTCCTGACCCTCCAGCTATCCTCCCCTACCCCGACTCCCTACCACCTGACTAACTACTCACCGACTACCCCAGCTATCCTCACTCCCAACTCCCCCCATCCCCGACTAACCCCCTGACACCCGGCTACCCTCCCGGCCACCACCCCGACCCCAAATCACCTCACCCACCAACACCCCCCAACCACACCCTACCCCCCCTCACAGACCAACCTTCAATACCCGACTACCCCATTCACAAAACCTAACTACCCCCACCCCTTGGCTACCCACTGGAATCTCAAAAACCCCCCTAACCCTGGGTGCCTCGACCACCCAACTAAGACCCCACCCTGCAACTACCTTCTTGGCCCCCAACTAACCCCCACCACCCAACTACCACCCCCTGACTAGCCCACCCACCAACAACACCCCGAGTCTCGACTACCCCACCGTCCTCACCCCTAGACTACCCCCTCAACCCTGACCACCCCACACCCCAACTACCCTAACTCCTGACCACCTGACTAAAGCCCACCTCCATTACACCCTCACCCCGACCACTCTTCCAGCACCCGATCACCCCCACAACCTGACTACCCAACCTCCCGAATACCCTTCCCGCACCCAAAAACCCTCCAACATTCCCCTAAGTTCCTTGACCACCTGGCTATCTCCTGACCCCCAACTACCCTATCAACATCCCGACTATCCCCCACTCCCCGACCACTGTCCCCACCCACCAACCACCCCCTATCCCCCGGCCACTTTACTCACCCTTAACCACTCCCACCCCCCCACCCATCGACCACACCCCATCACTCGACTATTCCCCCTTCCTCCGACTGCACTCCACCCTCCCGACCTCCCTCTCGACGTCCCCACCGCCCTCCATTCTCCAACTAACAAAGAACAAAGAGCAAAGAAAAGTACAGCACAGGAACAGGCCCTTCGGCCCTCCAAGCCTGCGCCGATCATATTTGCCTGTCAAACTAAAACATTTTGCACTTCCGGGGTCCGTATCCCTCTAATCCCATCCTATTCATGTATTTGTCAAGCTGCCTCTTAAACACCACTATCGTATCTGCTTCCACCACCTCCTTTGGCAGTGAATTCCAGACACTCACTACCCTCTGTGTAAAAAACTTGCCCCGCACATCTCCTCTAAAGTTTTCTCCTCTCACCTTAAATCTATGTCCCCTAGTAATTGACTCTTCCACCCTGGGAAAAAGCTTCTGACTATCTACTCTGTCCGTAATTTTGTAAACTTCTATCAAGTTGCCCCTCAATCTCCATCGCTCTAGTGAGAACAATCCGAGTTTCTCCAACCTCTCCTCATAGCCAATAGCCTCCAGACCAGGCAGCATCCTGGTAAACCTCCTCTGCACCCTCTCCAACGCCTCCATATCCTTCTGGTAATGTGGCGACCAGAATCGCACCCAATATTCCAAGTCTGGCCTAACCAAAGTTCTATACAGCTGCAGCATGACTTCCCAGCTTTAATACTCAATACTCCTTCCAATGAAGGCAAGCATGCCATATGCCTTCCTGACTACCTTATCCACCTGTGTTGCCAAATTCAGTGACCTGTGGACCTGTACACCCAGATCCCTCTGCCCGTCGATGCACTTAAGGGTTCTGCCATTTACTGTATAATTCCTACCTGTATTAGACCTTCCAAAAAGCATTTCCTCGCATTTGGCTGGATTAAATTCCATCAGCCATTTCTCCGCCCAAGTCTCCAACCGATCTATATCCCGTTGTATCCTTTGACAATCCTCTTCACTATCTGCAACTCCTCCAACCTTAGTGTCGTCTGCAAACTTACTAATTAGCCCAGTTTCATTTTCCTCCAAACCATTTACGTATACTACAAACAGCAAAGGTCCCAGCACTGATCCCTGCGGAACACCACTAGTCACAGCTCTCCATTCAGAAAAGCATCCTTCGACTGCTACCCTCTGTCTTCTATGACCAAGCCAATTCTGTATCCATCTTGCCAGCTCACCTCTGATCCCGTGCGACTTTACCTTCTGTACCAGTTTGCCATGAGGGACCTTGTCAAAGGCCTTACTGAAATCCATGTATATAACATCCACTGCCCTTCCATCGTCGCTCATCTTTGTCACTTCCTCGAAAAACTTGATCAAGTTAGTGAGACATAACCTCCCCTTCACAAAACCATGCTGCCTCTCACTAATACTAATAACCTCCAAACCGCCGACTACCTTTCACACCACCGGATTCCTGCAACCCCCTGTAACTACCCCCATCCTCCGACTACCCTCCTGACCCTCCGACTGCACCCCCACCCCGACCACCCTTCCACCACCCGGCTAACCCCTTTAACATGACTACCACGACCCCGACTACACTGTCCTCCCCTTGATAATCCTTCCACCACCCAACTACCCTCCCGACCCCCCCAATAACACCCCATTCCCGAGTGCCTCAACCACCTGACTACTCCATGCCCCCCCCAACTACTCTCCCAAGCCCCTGACAACCCTCCTGGCCCACTGACTACCCCCATCCCCTGACTACCCACTGAACCCCACGACTACCCTCCTGACTACCCCAGCCCTCACCTCCAAAATACCCTCCCGATGCCACCGACTGCCCTTTACCCCCGCGACAAACCTTCCAACTCCCCTCCTTCCCCCAGCAGCCCAAAGCAGCCCCTGCACTGCAGCTCTTGCTGTGTGATAAGGGAATTCAGGGACACTTCCAGTGTCCAGGGAGACCACGTGTGTAGGAAGTGTCTCCAGCTGCAGCTACTCAAAATCCGTGCTTTAGAGCTGGAGCTGCGGTTGAAGTCACTGTGGAGCATCCGCAAGGATGGGATCTTTGTGGATAGCACCTACAGTGAGATGATCACACCGCAGTTAAAGAGTGCACAGGCAGAAAGGGAATGGGTGACTGCCAGACAGAGTAAAAGCAGTGGGCAGGTAGTGCAGGACTCCTTCGGTCCATCTCCCTCTCGAACAGATTTTCCATTTTGGA
This sequence comes from Cetorhinus maximus, assembly GCF_964194155.1. Taxonomy (NCBI): domain Eukaryota; kingdom Metazoa; phylum Chordata; class Chondrichthyes; order Lamniformes; family Cetorhinidae; genus Cetorhinus; species Cetorhinus maximus. Next base: position 35,887,292 of record NC_135882.1, on the reverse strand, counting down.
TACTGCTGGGGGAGGTGGTGTGTGGTGTCTCAGGGGAATGCTGCAAGAGCCAAGTCCATGGCACCACGAGTGGCTCAACTGCACGGTCGGGGCGGGGGGTGGAGAAAAAAAAGAGTGGGAGAGCAATAGTCACAGGGGATTCAATCGTAAGGGAAACAGATAGACATTTCTGCAGCTGCAGTCATGACACCAGTTTGGTATGTTGCCTCCCTGATGCCATGGTCAAGGATGTCACTGAGCAGCTGCAGGACATTTTGGAGGGGGAGGGTGAACAGTCAGAGGCTGTGCTCCATATTGGTACCAATGACATTAGTAAAAAGAGGGATGAGGTCCTGAATGCAGAATATAGAGAGAGCTAGGAAATAAACTAAAAAGCACGACCTCAAAGGTAGTAATCTCAGGATTACTCCCAGTGCTACATGCCAGCGAGGTAAGGAATAAGAGAATAGACCAGATGAATGCGTGGCTGGAGAGATGGTGTAGGAGGGAGGGGTTTAGATTCCTGAGGCATTGGGACCGATCCTGGGGCAGATGGGTCCTGTACAAGCTGGACAGGTTGCACCCGAGCAGGACTGGGACCAATATCCTCGCAGGTGTATTTGCTAGTACTATGGGGAAGGGTTTAAGCTAGACTGGCAGGGGGTGGGAACCTGAGCGGGCAGACACAAGAAAGAGAAATAAAGATAGGAATGAAAGACAGAAAAGTAGAAAGCAAAAGTGGAAGGCAGAGGAAACAAGGGCTGGCAGCAAATTGGGCCATGGCACAAAAAATGTGTAAAAATGTTAAAAAGACATGTCCAAAGGCACTATGTCTGAATGCACAGAGCATTTGCAATAAGGTAGATGAAGTAACAGCACAACTAGATGGAAATGGGTACGGTATGATTGCGATTACGGAAACATGGCTGCAGGGTGACCAAGGCTGGGAACTGAATATCCAAGGGTAATTGATATTTAGGAAGGACAGGCGAAAAGGAGGAGGCGTAGCATTGTTAGTTAAGGATGAAATCACTGTGATAGACAGAAATGTAGAAACATAGAAACTAGGAGCAGGAGTAGGCCATTTGGCCCTTTGAGCCTGCTCCGCCATTCATTATGATCATGGCTGATCATCCAGCTCAATAGCCTGCTCCCGCTTTCTCCCCATACCCTTTGATCCCTTTCGCTCCAAGAGCTATATCTAACTCCTTCTTGAAAACATACAAAGTTTTGGTCTCAACTACTTTCTGTGATAACGAATTCCACAGGCTCACCACTCTCTGGGTGAAGACATTTCTCCTCATCTCAGTCCTAAATGGTCTACCCCATATCCTCAGACTGTGACCCCTGGTTCTGGACTCCCCCACCATCGGGAACATCCTTCCTGCATCTATCCTGTCTAGTCCTGTTAGAATTTTATAGGTTTCAATGAGATCCCCCCTCATTCTTCTGAACTCCAGTGAATATAATCCTAACCAACTCAATCTCTCCTCATATGTCAGTCCCACCATCCCAGGAATCAGTCGGGTAAGCCTTCGCTGCACTCCCTCTATAGCAAGTGCATCCTTCCTCAGGTAAGGAGACCAAAACTACACACAATATTCCAGGTGTGGTCTCACCAAGGCCCTGTACAATTGCAGCAAGACATCCCTGCTCCTGGACTCGAATCCTCTGGCTATGAAGGCCAACATACCATTTGCCTTCTTTACCGCCTGCTGCACCTGCATGCTTACCTTCAGCAACTGGTGTACAAGAACACCCAGGTCTCATTGCACATTCCCCTCTCTCAATTTACAGCCATTCAGATAACAATCTGCCTTCCTGTTTTTGCTACCAAAATGGATAACCTCACATTTATCCACATTATACTGCATCTGCCATGTATTTGCCCTCTCACTTAGCTTGTCCAAATCACACTGAAGCATCTCTGCATCCTCCTCACAGCTCACCCTCCCACCCAGCTTTGTGTCATCTGCAAATTTGGAGATATTACATTTAATTCCCTCATCTAAATCATTAACATATATTGTGAATAACTGGGGTCCCAGCTCCCTACGATACCTTACTAGTCACTGCCTGCCATTCGGAAAAAGTCCCGTTTATTCCGACTCTTTGTTTCCTGTCTGCCAACCAGTTTTCTATCCATTTCAATACACTACCCCCAATCCCATGCACTTTAATTTTACATGCAATCTCTTATGTGGGACTTTGTCGAAAGCCTTCTGAAAGTCCAAATAAACCACATCCACTGAGTCCCCCTCATCAACTCTACTAGTTACATCCTCAAAAAATTCCAGTGGATTTGTCAAGCATGATTTCCCTTTCGTAAATCCATGCTGACTCTGTCCGATTCTGTCACTGTTTTCCATGTGGTCAGCTATTAAATCTTCTATAATGGACTCTAGAATTTTCCCCACTACTGACGTCAGGCTGACTGGTCTATAATTCCCTGTTTTCTCTCTGCCTCCCTTTTTAAATAGTGGGGTTACATTAGCTACCCTCCAATCTGTAGGAACTGTTCCAGAGTCTATAGAATCTTGGAAGATGACCAGCAATGCATCCACTATTTCTAGGGCCACTTCCTTAAGTACTCTGGGATGTAGATTATCAGGCCCTGGGGATCTCTCCGCCTTCAAACCCATCAATTTCCCCAACACCATTTCCCGACTAATACTGATTTCTTTCAGTTCCTCCCTCTCACTAAACCCTGTGTTCCCCAACATTTCTGGTGTTATTAGTGTCCTCCTTTGTGAAGACAGAACCAAAGCATGTATTTAGTTGGTCAGCCATTTCTTTGTTCTCCATTATAAATTCCCTTGTTTCTGACTGTAAGGGACCTACATTTGTCTTCACCAATCTTTTTCTCTTCACATACCTATAGAAACTTTTACAGTCAGTTTTTATGTTCCCTGCAAGCTTACTCTCGTACTCTATTTTCCCCTTCTTAATCAATCCCTTGGTCCTCCTTTGCTGAATTCTAAACTGCTCCCAATCTTCAAGTCTGTTGTTTTTTCTGGCCAATTTGTATGCCTCTTCCTTGGATCTAATACTATCTCTAATTTCCCTTGTAAGCCATGGTTTGGCCACCTTTCCTATTTTACTGTTGTGCCAGACAGGAATAAACAATTGCCTCGCACAACTAGACTGCCAATTATTCCTTTCTCATTACACAATACCCAGTCGAGAATGGCCTGTTCTCTCGTTGGTTTCTTAATGTATTGGTCCAGAAAAACATCCCGTATACACTCTAGGAATTCCTCCTCTACGGTATTGTCACTAATTTGATTTGCCCAATCTATATGCATATTAAAGTCATCCATAATTACAGATGTTCCTTTATTACATGTGTCTCTAATTTCCTGTTTAATGCCATTCCCAACATCACCACTACAGTTTGGGGGTCTATATACAACCCCCACTCACATTTTTTGCCCCTCAGTGTTTCTCAGCTCTACCCATACAGATTCCACATCGTCGGAGCTAATATCTTTCCTCACTATTGCATTAATATCCTCTTTAACCAGCAATGCAGCTCCACCACCTTTTCCTTTTTGTCTGTCCTTCCTAAATGCTGAATACCCCTGGATGTTCAGTTCCCATCCCTGGTCACCCTGCAGCCATGTCTCCGTAATCCCGGCTATATCATACCTGTTTACATCTATTTGCGGGGTTAATTCATCCACTTTATTGCGAATGCTCCTCGCATTAAGGCACAAAGCCTTAGGGCTTGTCTTTTTAACATTATTTGTCCCTATCCCACTATTTTTCACTGAGGCCCTGTTTGATTCTTGCCCTTGATTTCTCTGACTATCACTTTTCTTATTCCGCTTTCTGTCTTTTGTTCTTGTCTTTTATTCCCCTTCCTCTGACTCCTTGCATCTCCCATCCCCCTGCCATTTTAGTTTAAACCCTCCCCAACCACTCTCACAAATGTTCCCTCTGGGACATCAGTCCCGGTCCTGCCCAGGTATAACCCGTCCAGTTTGTACTGGTCCCACCTCCCCCAGATCTGGTCCCAATGCCCCAGGAATCTGAAACTCTCCCCTTCACACCATCCCTTCAACCACGTATTCACCTGATATATCCTGCTATTTCTACTCTGACTGGCACGTGGCACTGGAAGTAATCCTGAGATCACTACCTTTGAGGTCCTACTTTTCAACTTACTTCCTAACTCCCTATATTCTGCTTTTACGACCTCATCCCTTTTTTTACCAATGTTGTTTGTACCAATGTGTACCACGACCACTGGCTGTTCACCCTCCCCCTTCAGAATGTCCGGTAGCCACTCTGAGACATCCTTGACCCTAGCACCAGGGAGGCAACATACCATCTTGGAATCTTGTTTGCGGCCACAAGAGGGGATAGTGACTCAGGAAATCTAGATGTAGAATCAGTCTGGGTGGAGCTAAGAAGCAACAAGGGGCAGAGAACATTAATGGGAGTTGTCTATAGGCCTCCAAACAGTAGTGATTACATAGGGGACAGCATTAAACAAGAGATTAGAGATGCATGAACAAAGGGGGCTACAGTAATCATGGGTGACTTTAATCTACATATAAACTGGGCGAACCAAGTTAGAAATAATATGGCAGATGAATTACTGGAGTGTTGCGGGATGGTTTTTTTAGACCAGTATGTCGAGGGGCCGACTAGGAAACAGGCTATCCTAGATTTGGTATTGTGCAATGAGAAGGGTTTAATTATTAATCTTGTTGTGTGGGGTCCTTTAGAGAACAGTGACCATAACATGATATAATTCTTCATTAGGATGAAAAGTGAAGTAGTCCGATAGTCCGCAAGGAACAAATATATGCATTGCAACAGATAAACATCCCTTCCTGGTACAAAAGTACAACAGGAAAAGCAGACCAACCATGGTTAACAAAATAAATTCAGGATCATTTTAGATCCAAAGAGGAGTCATATAAGGTTGCTAGAAAAAGTAGCAAGCCTGAGGATTGGGAGTAGTTTAGAGTTCAGCAAAGGAAGACCAAGAGATTGATTAAGAGGGGAAAAATAGAGTATGAGAGTAAATTTTCTAGGAACATAAAAATGGACTGTATAAGCTTCTATAAGTATGTAAAAAGAAAAAGATTAGTGAAGACAAATATAGGTCCCTTACAGTCCGAATCTGGAGAATTTATCATCAAGAAGGAGGAAATGGCAGAGCAATAAAACAACTATTTTAGCTTTGTCTTCACGGAGGAAGACACAAATAACTTCCCAGGTAACCAAGGGTCTAGTGAGAAGGAGGAATTGAAGAAAATTACTATTACTAAAACAATAGTGCTGGAGAAATTAATGGGACCGAAAGTCAATAAATTCTCAGGGCCTGATAATCTGCATGGCCCAAGGAAGTTGCCATCTTCCAAAATTCTGTAGATTCTGGAACAGTCCCAGCAGATTGGAGGATGCCAAATGTAACCCCACTACGTAAAAAAGGAAGGAGGGAAAAAAAAACAGGGAATTACAGACCGGTTAGCCTAGTATCAGTAGTGGGGAAAATGCTAGAGTCTATTAGAAAGGATGTGATAATAGGGCACTTAGAAAATATTAACTGGATTAGATAAAGTCAACATGGATTTATGAAAGGGAAATCATATTTGTCAAACTTACTGGGGTTTTTTGAGGACGTAGCTTGCTGAATAGATAAAGGAGAACCAGTGGATGTGGTATATTTGGATTTTCAGAAAGCTTTTGCTAAAGTCCCACATAAGAAGTTGGTGTGTAAAATTAAAGCACATGGGGTTGGGGGTAATATATTGGCATGGATTGAGAATTGGTTCGCAGACAGGAAACAGAGATTAGCCCCAGCTATTCACAATATATATCAATTTTTTGGTTCAGGGAACCAAATGTGAGCAGTGAGTAGGGTGTTAAGAGGCTTCAAGGCGATTTAGATAGGTTGAATGAGTAGGCAAATACATGGCAGATGCAGTATAACATGGATAAGTGTGAAGTTATCCACTTCAGTAGGAAAAACAGAATGGCAGAGTATTATTTAAATGGTGTTAGATTGGGAAATGTTGATGTACAAAGGGACCTGGGTGTCCTTGTACACCAATCACTGAAAGCAAGCATGCAGGTGCAACAAGGCAAATGGTATGTTGACCTTCATTGCAAGACAACTTGGTACAGGAGCAAGGATGCCTTACTGCAGCTGTACAGGGCCTTGGTGAGACCACACCTGGAGTATTGTATGCAGTTTTGGTCTCCTTACCTAAGAAAGGATATACCTGCCACAGAGGGAGTGCAGCGAAAGTTCACCAGGCAGATTTCTGGGTTGGCAGGATTGTGGTATGAATAGAGAGTGTGCCAACTAGGCCTGTATTTACTGGAGTTTAGAAGAATAAGAAGGGATTGCATTGAAATATATGAAATTCTGACAGGGCTGGACAGACTGGATGCTGCGATGATGTATCTTCTGACTGGGGGGGCCAGAATAAGGAGTCACTGTCTCAGGATATGGGGTAGGCCATTTAGGACTGAGATGAGGAGAAACGTCTTCACTCAGAGGGTGGTGAACCTCTGGAATTCTCTACCACAGAAGGCTGTGGAGGCCAAGTCACTGAATATATTTAAGAAGTAAATAGATAGATTTCTGGACTGTAAAGGCGTCAAGGGGTATGGGGAGACAGCAGGATTATGATGTTGAGATAGGGGATCAGCCATGATCATATTGAAAGGCGGAGCAGGCTCGAAGGGCCGAATGACCTACTCCTGCTCCAATTTTCTATATTTCTTCTACCCTCCCGACTATCCGAGCCCCCGACCCCCAAACTACCCTCTGGACTGCCCGGCTAGCCTTCCCACAATCTAACCACCAACTACACCCGCCCCCCACCCCCACCTCCTCCCCCACAAACTATCCTCTCAACCACTCGACTAAACCCCACCCCCAACTACACCCCCATCCCCTATCACTTGACCATCCTCCAACAGCTGACGACCCTCCACCCACCAAGTGCATCGACCCCCTGACTACACCCAACTCCCTGACTACCCACCTGACCATCCAAAGACATCCCCACTCCTGACTACCACACCCCTGACTACCCCCACACCCCCCTACCCTTCCACTTACCGACTACCCCAACCCTAAACTACCCAACACCCGACTACCTCACTCACAATTATCCCACCTTCCACTACCACCCACTCCTGACTACTCCACCCCTGACTAACACCCATACCCTGACTAGCACCCCAATTCCTGACTACCCCCGTCCTCCAACTACCCTCCTGATCCCTCCACTACTCCCCCACTCCATGACCATCCTTCCAACACCAGACTAACCCCACAACCCAACTACCATCCTGACCCCTTGATAACCCCCTCACCCCCAGCTACACCCCCAACAAACACCCATCCCCCAAGTGCCTCGATGCCCCAAATACTCTGCACCCACCAACAACTCTCCCTAACCCTGGCTACCCCCCAAACCCCAACTACCCTCCCAGCCACCAACTACACCCGTCTTCTGGCTACCCTCCAAACCTTCTGACTACCCTCCCCACTAACCCAGCCTCTCACCCCTGAGCTATCCTCCCAACACCCCGACTACCCTCAGACCACCAGACTATCCTTCTGACATCCAACAACCCCCACCCCTGAGTGTTTCGACCACTCAACTATCCACCACCCCAACTACCCTCTTGATGTTCTGACTACCCCCCTAGTCCCCAATAACTCCCCCATCCCCCGACTATTACCCCACCCCTGACTACACCTATTCCCCCAACTACTCTCCCCAATCACCGATTCCCCACCCCACCCTTGACTACCCACAATCCCCAACTTCTCTCCAGAGCGCCTGAACATCCCCCCACCCACCCCCGACTCTCCTCCGACCACCAACAACCCCCGAGTGCCTCAACCACGTGACTAGCCCCCATCCTCCCCGATGCCCTCTTGACATCCCGACTACCCCCAGCCCCCTGACATCCCCACCTCCCGACTACCCTCCTTCAACCCCCCCACATCCCGACTACCTCCCCTCCCAGACTACCACCATCTCCCGACTACCCCTCATTCCCCGAGCACTCCCCATTACCCAATTATCCTCACCCACAACTACCTTCCTGACCACCCGACTATACCCCCATCCCCTGACCGTGCTTCCAACACCCGACTAACTGCCACAACCCAACACCTCAAAACCAACTACCCTCCTAACCCCTTGGTAAACCCCCCATTCCCCAACTACCCTCCCAACCCCCAACAACCCCTCCACCTACCTGCGCCTCAACCACCTTTCTACCCCAAAAACCCCCCAACTACTCTCCCCATTCTCCTAGGCAACACCCCCCCAGACAATACACCGACAACCCTCCTGACTACCCCATCCTCCGACTATTTCCCCAACCCTCGACTTCACTCTCCACCCCCAACTACCCCCCTAACCGTGCTGACCATGCGACCACATCCACCTCCCCACTACACACCCACCTTCGACTAACTCCCCATCCCCTGACCACCCTTCCAACATCTAACTACTACCCCAGCCCTGACTACCCTCCCAGCACCCAACAGCCCCCAACCACCAGAGTGCTTCGACCCCCAACTAGCCCCCCTATCTTCTCGACTTCCCGACTACCCCCCATTCCCCAACTACCTGCTTGACGTCCCAACTACCTCCATCACACCACCATTGTGCCAATCCCCCGACAATCCCATCCCCCGACTAGCCCCAACCCCCAGAGTGCCTTGAACCCCAACTATCCCCGCACCCCCAATTACCTTCTCAACGTTCCAAATATACCCCATCCCCCTCCCAGCCCCCATCCCTCAGCCACCTCCCGAAACCACACCCCACCAATAATCACTCCACCCCCTGACTACTGTCCCGGTCCCCAACAACACACCCACCCCCCAAGTGCCTCGACCACCCGACTACCCCCAACCCCTCAATTACCCTCGATGTCCCAACTACCCCCATTCCCCGACTACCCCCAATTTCCCCCACCCCAAGCTACTCTCCTGATCCCCCGACAACCCCACCTCCCAACTACCCCCACCTTTTGACTACCCTCCCCACCCCCCCCTCCCTCCCTGACTACCGTCACTACCCCCAAATACACTTACCACTCCCAACTACCCCCCATGCCCTACAACCCCACCCCTCAACTACCCCACTTCCACTCTGCCCAATCCCCCACCCTCCGACTATCCCAACCTCCCGGCTACTCCCCCAAACCCCGACTACCCTCCCCACCCCCCCGATTACCGCCCACCCCCAACTAACCTCTCGATGTCCTGACTAACCCCCACCCCCTGACTACTCTCCCCACACCCCAGCTATTCTCCCCACCCACTAAGTGCTCTCCATCCACCCTCTGACCCTTACCCATTCCCCTCTTACCCCCATTCCCCATCTACCCTCACAAACCCCCTGGCTACCCCCCAACCCGACTACCCACCCACCACCTAAATATCCTCTCAGCCCCATCTACCCCCTCACCCTCCTTGTACCCTCGCAACCCCGGACTACCCTCCCCACCTGTCTACCCTCCCGACCTCCAACTACTCCCCACCACGCCCCCCCCCCCACCACGATTGCCTCCCACCTCCCAACTGGCCTCCCAACCCCCTGACCACCCCCTGACCCCCGAAGCCCTGCATTTTTTTACCCTTTAATTATTTTATTCAATTTGTTTTTTTAAAGTTACCGCTGATTCTGTTTTAGGCAGTGCATACCAGATCAAATGCAACTTACTACATAAAAAAACTTAAAAACTTCTGGTCCTGTGCACTGCTAATCTCCAACCTTGCACATCTAGTTACCCATGCTCCTGCCAGTGGAGACACTGTCTATTTACTCTATCAAATGTAGGGAATGACAACAAAATAACTGATAAAAATACAACAGAAATGTTAAAAAACAAGGAGTGTGATGAGTTAAAATGTGCATTAAAAACATTATTGGGGCATAAAGGCATGAGAGATCTATCGATTTTTATACAATAATGCACATTGCATTAGAAATACAAGAAAGTGAATTGAAATCAGAAATTCAATTTAAAAGGTATGATGTAGTTGCTATCACTGAGACTTGGCTGCGATCGGACATAATGGGTGATAAATATTCCAGGTTATAAGTTTTTTATAAAAGGACAGGAAAATTGGAAAAGGAAGAAGACAAATAGTGTCAAAGGACACTATTATAGCATTGAAAATTTTGATTTGAAAAATTGAAGAAAAGGAAAATTTCAGTAAGGGTGAGCAGGCAGTCGAAATAGAAAATGATTTAATAGAAATATTCAAAATCATGAATAGTTTTGATAAAGTAAAAAGTGCTCCCACTGGCAGAGGCACAAATTGACCACAGTAGAGCAGGCAGAATTACGAACAGACAAAACTATGAATAAACAGTGGGAGATGTCCAAAAAGAATACAAGACCTGTACGTACCCTAAAGGGCAAGAGCTCCACTCATGTAATTAAACAACATTGATTAACAAAAGAAGTGAGAGGTAATAAGTGGGAACCAAAGCAATAGGTCAGCAGGTGAAATAAAGGACTGGGAACCAGTGAATATGGCCAGTAGCACTAAGAGGACGAGCAGGCAGGGAGGAATTACTGAACACAGTGGGACTGGGGGTCTGAAATGCATTTTTTTCAATGCGAGAAGTATAACAGGCAAGGCAGATGAGCTTAGAGCTTGGATTAGTACTTGGGACTAAGATGTTATTGCTATTACAGAGACTTGGTTGAAGGATGGACAGGATTGGCAGATAAACGTTCCAGGATTTAGATGTTTCAGGCAGGATAGAGAGGGATGTAGAAGAGGTGGGGGAGTTGCACTGCTGGTTAAGGGGAATATCACAGCTGTGCGACAGGAGGACACCTCGTTGGGCTCATGCAGCGAGGCAATATGGGTAGAGCTCCGGAATAGGAAGAGTGCAGTCACAATGTTGGGGGTTTACTATAGGCCTCCCAATTGCCGGCGGGAGATTGAGGAACAGTTATGTAGGCAGATTTTGGAAAGAGGTAAAACCAATAGGGTTGTTGTGGTGGGTGATTTTAACTTTCCCTATATTGACTGGGAATCACTTAGTGCTAGGGGTTTGGATGGTGCAGAATTTGTAAGGTGCATCCAGGAGGGCTTCCTGAGACAATATGTAGATAGTCCAACAAGGGAAGGGGCAATACTGGACCTGGTATTAGGGAATGAACCCGGCCAGGTGGTCGAAGTTTCAGTAGGAGAGCATTTCGGGAAAAGTGACCATAATTCAGTAAGTTTCAAGGTATTGTGGATAAGGAAAACAGGAGTCCTCTGGTTAAGGTGCTTAATTGGGGGAAGGATAATTATAACAATATTAGGCAGGAACTGAGGAATCTAGACTGGAGGCGGATGTTTGAGGGCAAATCAACAACTGACATGTGGGGGGCTTTCAAACGTCAGTTGATAAGAATTCAGGACCGGCATGTTCCTGCTAGGATGAAGGATAAGCATGGCAAGCTTCAGGAACCTTGGATAACGAAGGATATTGTGAGATTAGTCAAAAAGGAAAGGGAAGCATTTGTAAGGGCTAGAAGGCTGGGAACAGATGAAGCCCGTGGAGAATACAAAGAAAGTAGGAAGAAACTTAAGCAAGGAGTCAGGAGGGCTGAAAGGGGTCATGAAAACTCACTGGCAACCAGGATTAAGGAAAATCCCAAGGCCTTTTATACATATGTAAAGGGCAAGAGGGTAGCCAGGGAAAGGGTGGGCCCACTCAGGACAGAGGTGGGAATCTGTGTGTGGAGCCAGAAGAAATGGGAGAGATACTGAATGATTACTTCTCATCAGTATTCACCAAAGAGAAGGACTTAGCGGTCGATTTGTCTAGGGAAGAGTGTGTAGATAGCCTGGATCATGTTGAGATCAAAAAAGAGGTGTTAGGCATCTTGAAGAATATTAAATTGGATACGTCCCCAGGGCCAGATGGGATCTACCCCAGAGTACTGAGGGAGGCAAGGGAGGAGATTGCTGGGGCCTTGACAGAAATCTTTGTATCCTCACTGGCTACGGGTGAGGTCCCAGAGGTCTGGAGAATGGCCAATGTTGTTCCATTGTTTAAGAAGGGTAGCAGGGATAATCCAGGAAATTACAGGCCGGTGAGCCTTACGTCAGTGGTAGGGAAATTATTGGAGAAGATTCGTCGTGACAGGTTTTACTACCATTTGGAAGCAAATGGGCGTATTAGTGAGAGGCAGCATGGTTTTGTGAAGGGGAGGTCGTGTCTCACTAACTTGATCGAGTTTTTCGAGGAAGTGACAAAGATGATTGACGATGGAAGGGCAGTGGGTGTTATATACATGGATTTCAGTAAGGCCTTTGACAAGGTCCCTCATGGCAGACTGGTACAGAAGGTAAAGTCGCACGGGATCAGAGGTGAGCTGGCAGGATGGATACAGAATTGGCTTGGTCATAGAAGACAGAGGGTAGCAGTGGAAGGGTGCTTTTCTGAATGGAGAGCTGTGACTAGTGGAGTTCTGCAGGGATCAGTGCTGGGACCTTTGCTGTTTGTAGTATACATAAATGATTCGGAGGAAAATGTAACTGGGCTGATTTGTAAGTTTGCAGGTGACACCGAGGTTGGAGGAGTTGCAGATAGTGAAGAGGATTGTCAAAGGATACAATGGGATATAGATCAGTTGGAGACTTGGGTGGAGAAATGGCAGATGGAGTTTAATCCGGACAAATGTGAGGTAATGCATTTTGGAAGGACTAATACAGGCAGGAATTACACAGTAAATGGCAGAACCCTTAAGTGCATCGACGGGCAGAGGGATCTGGGTGTACAGGTCCACAGGTCACTGAAAGTGGCAATGCAGGTGGATAAGATAGTCAGGAAGGCATATGGCATGCTTGCCTTTATTGGCAGGATTATCGAGTATAAAAGCTGGGAAGTCATGCTGCAGCTGTATAGAACCTTGGTTAGGCCACACTTGGAATATTGTGTGCAGTTCTGGTCACCATATTACCAGAAGGATATGGAGGCGTTGGATAGGGTGCAGAGGAGGTTTACCAGGCTGCTGCCTGGTCTGGAGGTTATTAGCTATGAGGAGAGGTTGGAGAAACTCAGATTGTTCTCACTAGAGCGACGGAGATTGAGGGGTGACTTGATAGAAGTTTACAAAATTATGAGTGGCATGGACAGAGTAGATAGTCAGAAGCTTTTTCCCAGGGTGGAAGAGTCAATTACTAGGGGACATAGATTTAAGGTGAGAGGAGAAAGCTATAGAGGAGATGTGCGGGGCAAGTTTTTTACGCAGAGGGTAGTGAGTGTCTGGAATTCGCTGCCAGAGGAGATGGTGGAAGCAGGTACGATAGTGGGGTTTAAGAGGCAGCTTGACAAATACATGAATAGGATGGGAATAGAGGGATACAGACCCCGGAAGTGCAAAATGTTTTAGCTGACGGACAATATGATCGGCGCAGGCTTGGAGGACCGAAGGGCCTGTTCCTCTGCTGTACTTTACTTTTCTTTTCTTTCTAATTTAAACCTAAGAGAAAAGGCTAATGCAAAGCCAGTGAATAACAGAGATCCCATGAACTGGGAGAGATATAAGGGACTGTAAAGGGATACAAAAAATGTGTTAAGAGTTGCAAAATGGGAATATTAGAAAAAGTTTGCTAAAAAAGTGAGCTAAAAGGCTTCTTCATGACAGATACAGCTGATAATTTCATTGGAAATCACAATAACAATTTGTAGTGATAAAATGCCAACTATATAAGGAAAGCTTAAAATAAAACATGGGGAAAAATTAACTGGGTTAAAGTAAAGTTAAAATGTTAAAATGGTGATGGGGAAACTAATGAGATTAAAATAGACAAATTTCTTCCAATGTTCTTAAAACTCCTCATAATTTGAATAGCCCTGTTAAACCCCCTATTAACCTTCTCTGCTCGAAGGAGAACAGTACCAGCTTCTCTAAACTCTCCACCGGGGGAATTGATGACAACCTGCACAGCATTTCTGATGAAAAGTCATACGGACTCGAAACGTTAACTGTCTTCCTCTCCGCAGATGCTGTCAGACCTGCTGAGTTTTTCCAGCTATTTTTGTTTTTGTTTCTGTGCAGCATTTCCCTGTGCGTGCTAGTTCATTGAGAACTTGACAGCTAATGTCAACAAGATGATGATCCAAAAACAGCCTCCTGATCTGAAAAGTGTGAAAGCATTCAACATTCAACCAAAGTTTATTTTCATGACCAACCAATCAAGAGAATCATCTCAACACTCCACATTTACCAATTCAACCTTGAAGGTACCTGTGGGAAGGTGAGTTCACAATACCTACTTATCTCAATGTACCTTGATGTTTGTGAGATCAGTACATGATGAGTTGAAACAACTTTCAGTTCTACTAAACAGAGATACTTTATAAAGCAGGCCTAGTTTTTTTTATTATTCATTCATGGGCTGCGACCCTAGCTGGCTAGGCCAGCATTTATTGCTCCTCCTTAATTGCCCTTTAGATGGTGGTGGTGAGCCGCCTTAAAACCATATGATGTAGGAGCAGAAGTAGGCCATTCGGCCCATTGAGTCTGCTCCACCATTCAATGAAATCATGGCAGATCTGATAATCAACTCCACTTTCCTGCCTTTTACCCATTACCCTTGATTCCCTCAGTGATTAAAAATCTATCTCAGCCTTGAATATACTTAACAACCCAGCCACTACAGCCCTCTGCAGTAAAGAATTCCACAGATGCAGTAAAGAATTCCACAGATCCACTCCCCCTCTGAGAAAAGACATTCCTCCTCATCTCTTGTCTTAAATGGGCGACCCCTTATTCTGAGATTATGCTCTCTGGTCCTAGACTCTCCCACAAGGGGAAACAAGCTCTCAGCATCTACCCTGTCAAGCCCCCTAAGAATCTTATATGTTTCAAAGAGGTCGCTTCCAATTCTTCAAATTCCAATGAGTACAGGCCCAACCTACTCAACCTCTCCTCTTGAGAAAATCCTTCCTTATTCGGGGTCAACCTAGTGAACCTTCTCTGGACTGCCTCCAATGCCAGTATATTTTTCTTTAGATAAGGGGACCAAAACTGTTCACAGTACTCTGTGCAGAAGTGTTAACGTCTGGCCATTCCCCCCATGGACCTCAGGGGTGCTAGAGTCTGGGTGCCACTGTCAGTGACTCTGGAGCTGGCCATGGGGGGTGAGCCCTGGCTGCTTGGACTGAATGCCTTATGGCTCGAGGGCCACGACTCGGATGTGACCTGCAAGGTGTTCCTTAGGTGGGGTTGGCCAGGCTGCAATGGCGCTGCAGGTAGAGGGTGGACAGATCATGCTCCTCTGTTGTTTCAGGAGAAGACAAGCCATAACCAGGCAGAGAGGGCAGTCCTACCTCCTGCTGCTCAGCAGGTTTGAGCAAGACATCCTGGAGCTCGAGAGCCGGCATACTCCCCATGCAACTGGGCATGGAGAGTCGGCGGTGCCAGGTGAAGGTAAGAGTGCAGTGCACAGGGGTGAGACTTTTGGCTTGTGCAACATTCTAGTCTAGTTTATTCATTGATGTGAGCCTCGAACCTTGAGTCCCCATTGATCATTGAAAGACAATGGCACCGTGATGCAGATCTCCATGGTCTCACCAGGGTACCTGGTATTCACAGTGACTGTGTGATGACTTTAACTAATGACATGTCCTTGTTTTCCCTTTTAGGTTCGCTGTCAGGCATGCACTCTGTGGATGCTGAAGGACAACCCCTGACGCTGGAGGACTACCATGCTCCCCAAGCACCTGTGTCACACTTGCTCTCTGAAGCGGGCACCAGCACAGATACTAGCAGTTCAGTGGGCATTAGATTGGTGGCTACTATCTTGGTGCACATTGGTGAGGGCACTTCACAACCGCCTGAGGTGCAGGCGGAGGCAGAGAGTGCCCAAGCCACCAGCAGTCAGAGGCCTGTTGGGGACCAGGACGATGCTCAGTCGAAGGCTGATGATGTGCCTCTAGAGACGTCCATTAGGCGGCAGATGCTGAATGTCCAGCGAGATGTGTGGGAGGATCTGCAGAGATCCATGTGAGTATGCGTGCCATGGTCTCTGTTATGGAGGAGTCCATGAGGAACATCAGCACTGTGTTGACCCTCATTGCTGAGCGCACTGCATCCTTCATTGAGAGAGTGGCGACTCTTACGTAGAGGTAGCTCCAGGAACAGAATCACGGGTTCATAGGGTTGCGCTCAGACCTGCAAGCCCTCACACAGGCATTGATCTCAGGTGGTCAGTGTCAATGTGGGACATGGATGAGGCACCCAGTATCCCAGTTAGGTGCTCGTCCATCAGTAATGAGCTAGGAGGTCCAGACCGACATTCACACTGGTGCATGAGCTGCTTGTTGTCTCTGTGGGCTCCTCTCAGGACACTCTAGATGACGGCAGCAGCTCCTCTGCCCCTCTGCCAGTGACCGTGGCATCTGATGAGACTGTGATGACTGGGGAAGTGCCAGCCTAGAAGTTTCTCCTCATCTCAGTGCTAAATGACCTACCCTGTATCCTGAGATTGTGACCCTTTGTTCTAGACTCCCCAGCCAGAGGAAATTTCATCCCTGCATCCAGTCTGTCCAGCCCTGTCAGAATTTTATGTTTCAATGCGATCCCCTCTCATTCTTCTAAACTCCAATGAATATAGGCCATTCGGCCCAATATCTCCTCACACGATAATCCTGCCATCCCAGGAATCAGTCTGGTGAACCTTCGCTGCACTCCCTCAATGGCAAGTATATCCTTTCTTAGGTAAGACCACCAAAACTGCACACAGTACTCCAGGTGTGGTCTCACCAAGGCCCTGTGTAGCTGCAGTAAAACATCCTTGCTCCTATACTCAAGTCCACTCGCAATGAAGGTCAACATACTATTTGCCTTCTTAACTGCTTGTTGCACCTACATGCTTGCCTTCAGTGATTGGTGTACAAGGACACCCAGATCCCTTTGTACATCAACAATTCCCAATCTAATTACCATTTAAATAATACTGTCATTCTGTTTTTCCTACCAAAGTGGATAACTTCACACTTATCCACTTTATACTGCATCTGCCATGTATTTGCCCACTCACTCAACTTTTCTAAATCGCCTTGAAGCCTCTTAACATCCTCCTCACCATTCACATTCCCACCTAGTTTTGTGTCATCAGCAAACTTGGAAATATTACATTCAGTTCCCTCAACCAAATCATTGAAATATTGTGAATAGTTGGGGCCTAAGCACTGATCCCTGCTGTACCCCATTAGTCACCGCCTGCCATTCTGAAAAAGACCCATTTATTCCTACTCTGTTTCCTGTCCGCTAACCAATTCTCAATCTATGCCAATATATTACCCCCAATCCTATGTGCTTTAATTTTACACAGCATCCTCTTAAATGGGACTTTATCAAAAGCTTTCTGAAAATCCAAATACACCACATCCACTGGTCCTCCCTTATCTATTCTGCTATTTATGTCCTCAGAAAACACCGGTAAGTTTGTCAAAAAAAAATTTCCCTTTCATAAATCCATGTTGACTTTTTCTAATCCTATTGATATTTTCTAAGTGTCTTGTTATCACATCCTTTATAATAGACTCAAGCATTTTCCCTACCGCTGATGTTAGGCTAACCAGTCAGTAATTCCATTTTTTCCCTCCCTCCTTATTTAAATATTGGGGTTACATTTGCCACCCTCCAATCTGCCTGGACTGTTCCAGAATCTGCAGGATTCTGGAAGAGGACAACCAATGCATCCACTATTTCCATGGCCACCTTCTTTAGTACCCTGGGAAGTAGATTATAAGGCCCCAGGATTTATTTTAATATTAGCCACTGTCTATCCACCATCATGCCTTTTGATGAAGTTCCCCAATCTATCTTACCAACTCATGCCTCATACCTTTGTAGTTTCCTTTGCTTAGATTTAGGACCCTAGTTTCAGATTGGTCTACTTCACTTTCCAACCTAATGAAGAATTCCATCATGTTATGGTCACTGTTCCCTGAAGGGTCCCACACAACAAGATTATTAATTAAGCCCTGTTCATTGCACAACACCAAATCTAGGATAGCCTGTTCCGTAGTCGGTGCCTCGACACAGTGGTCTAAAAAACCATTTTGTACACACTCCAGGAATTCATTTGCCACAGTATTATTGCTAATTTGGTTTGCCCAGTCTATATGTAGATGAAAGTCACCCACGATTACTGCAGCACCCTTGTTACATGCATTTTTAATTGCCTGTTTAATGCCACCCCCTACCTTATCACTACTGTTTGGAGGCCTACAGACAACTCCCACTAATGTTTTCCGCCCTTTGTTGCTACCCAGACTGATTCAACATCTAGATTTTCTGAGCTAATATCCTTTGTCACTAGCACACTGATTTAATCCTTAACTAACAAATCCATACCACCTCCTTTCCCTTTTTGCCTGTCCATCCTAAATATCAAGTACCCTCGGATATTCAGTACCCAGCCTTCGTTACCCTGCAGCCATATCTCCTTAATCACAATCATAGTGTACCCATTTACATCTATCTGCACTGTTTAGTTGTCTATCTTATTACGAGTGCTCTGTGCATTCAGGCACAGTGCCTTTAGACTTGTCTTTTTAACATTTTTACACACCTTTTTTTGTACAATGGCCCTATGTCATCAAGCAAGCAAGCGGCCTCTACTGCATCTCTATGACAGGAGCCTGATCACATTATGCGCACTGCCATATGCCAGACTGGAGTCAAGTGTTCACAGATGCAATTTGAGGATCTAAGGGGTCTCTTCACTTCATGTCATCATCCTCCTCCACAAATCTAGCAGCTATGAGGGCATCCTGATTGCGCCTGCCTCTTCTGGCCAATGCAAGGGCCTCATCCCCATCATTACCGCCTTTGAGGTCCTATTCACCCTGATCCCATCGGCGTCCTCCTCATGCGAGGAGACCTCCAGTTCTTCCATCGCCTCCTCAACCAGCTCCTCTCCCTGTTGCAGCGCCAGGTTGTAAATGGCGCAGCAGGTGACGACGATGTGTGACACCCTCTGTGGACGACTATATTGCAAAGTTCCACCAGACCAGTCCAGGTACTGGAACTCATTTTCAGCATTCAGATGGTTTGCTCCACCGAGTTGCGAGTTGCAGCATGAGCCTTGTTATATCTTCGTTTTGCTGCAGTCTGAGGCTGCCACACGGGTGTCATCAGCCACGTCCTCTGCAGGTAGCCCTTGTCCCTGAGGCAGCTTCTGTGGACCCTGGAATACGTTAGGGATCTGTGACCAACTGAGAATGTAGGTGTCATGCACACTCCCTGGAAACGATGCACAGACCTGCACGAGGCATTTCTGGCAGTCACACACCAGCTGCACATTCAATGAATGGAATCCCTTGCAGTTGATGTAGTTGACCACGTGTTGCAACAGAGCACCACATGAGTGCAGTCGATGGCACGCTGCACTTGTGGGAAACCTGAGATCTGGGCAAATCCAACTGCTCTTGCATTCTGGCTGTCCTGGTCCCGAACGAAATGCACAAAGTTGTGTGCCCTGGCGAAGATGGCATCCATGACCTCATGGATACATTTGTGGGTGGAGGCTTGTGATATCCCACAGAGGTCACCTGTGGAGCCCTGAAAGGAGCCACTGGCATAGAAATTGAGCGCCACTGTCACTTTCACGGCCACTGGCAGTGGATGGCCTCCATGTCGCCATGGCGGCAAATCCTGCAGCAGACAGGAGATATGACCGACCAGTTCCCTAGACATGCACTTTGGCGACACTGGTTCTCGGTCATCTGCAGGAATGAAAGGTAGCGTCTATAGAACCTGGGTGTCACTAAGCGCTGATCAGCAACGGTTTGCTGTGGCTTTTCGACAGTGTGTGCAGGAGCCCCAGCTGCCTCTAATTCCTGAGGGTGCTGCTGCTCCCTCTGCGCAACCAGATGCCTCAGTTGGCCTCTCCTCCATTGTCTTTGCTCTCTGTACGCCACGAGGCATACAGCTAGTTCATCAGGCTCCATGATCCTGATATACAGGATGAAAGAGAGACATAGGTGGTTTAGCATGGGTATACTAAGAACCTGTCCTGGTTAAGCGTGAAGGCCCCTTAAAGCATTGAGGAGAGTGCTGACCACCACTTGGATGGATGGGGTTTCGGGCTGCAAGGCTGCCCAAAGCCCCCACCCACCTCCGCCCCACTCCAATTGACCGATTGGCGGCAGCCTTGCCTATTGCACTGCATGCTGTGCTCTCAGATCAGGTGCAGGCATTCTCCTAACCTGTGCTGCAAGGCTACACTATTAGCTTGAACCATTGGGGAGACTGATCCAAACTGGAAGGCTGACATTGCAAGGGGCTGTGAGCACCTCCGTCAGTCACTGTTCTATGATGAGCTTTAGCAAGGAGATTGTATAATGTGCACAGTCATCCAATTATCCTGCAGTCCACTAAAATGCTCATTACTTTGAGTCTGTGCTCGGGGCTGAAAAGCTCTGGAGCACTTGGATGCCTCTGTGTTGCTTGAGTGGGCAGATAAGCTAGAATCCCAACTCCAATCATATCAATGGCTGCGCCTGAACTGTTTCAGTTGCACAGGAATGGTCACTTTATATAAGGTGTCCCTAATGTGTGGGCCGCTTCCCTTGCCCACTCTACCCCCACCCCAAATGCTTGTGCACTACATTCAACTGCAGGGCAGCCTTAGCTTCAACTGCAGGGCTGCCATTGCACCCCACCCGCGCAAGTCACCTCAACCGCAGGGCTTCTCTTGCTCCCCCACCACTACCACCCCGCAAAGTCCAACAGGCTGGTAAGCGCTGCGCAACCTTACTGTGTACTCACCTCCGAGTTCCACTCAAAATGCAGCCCGCCAAGTGCATACCTTTCATATGCTGTTGTGAAACACGTCGGGGAGAGGGAAAGATTCCAGTGAGCAGGCCTAATAATGATATGCAGATGTATTACAATGAGGTTCCTAATGTCCGATGACGGGAAACATGGCCCGCCATTGGTGGGCTGATCGCAAACTAGTTTCATGCCATCGTGAAACCGGTTGCATCATATTGTCCACTTATGCCACTGAACACGCCTGACGCCAGCGGGCACAGAAAATCCCAGCCAATGTTGTAACTGTTGTACTCTATGAGCATATTCTTCCACTCTGAAATCTAAGTCTGGTGGTGGGTGCCAAATCACAGAATAATTCCCTCTGGGCAGCGTCCTGGCTGAGCATGTGCGATTTTGCACTGCTCAGCTCATTACTTATGCATCTGTGAAGAGCATAGTGAATCTTGTGGCAGGAATGGGCAGGAAGTTGCCATAACCTCAGGGTGTCGAAGGTCTGGGCGCCATATTTAGACAGCCCCCAGACAGCTATTTACTCACTGCAGACCAGGAACTCAAGATTGCCCAGAACTAAACAAACTGAGAAGTAAGAATACCGGTCCAAATTGGTCTTGCATACCTTAAAATGGAATACCAGTAAAAACTGGGAAATAAGAGAACTGGTCCTAACTGCTTTTTCCTTCTGGGTGTGCTTCATCCACAATGTCACAGAAAAGAAAACAACCTTCAGTCCCACGGTTCTGCGATGCCTCCCAGGAGTTTCTCCTCCACGCCACCCAGGAAAGGCAGGAAGGTGTTTCCCTGGGATGGCAGCAGGAGGCCCTCCCATCTGACCATGGTGGCCTTGGAGGAGATCACAGGGATGATGAGCAGTCGTGGGACCCAGTAAAGAACCAGCCAGCAATGCTGCAAGAGAATAAATTATCTGCTGCATTCCACCAGGGTAAGTACACTGTGTACTCACTGCAAACTTACACTCTCATAAAGGCATCAGGCAGTCTAAGGGTTAGAGTGCACAGAGATTCTATTCGAGGTGCTAGCAAAAAACGGGGGAGGATTGCAACCTGGACACACCACAGCCACAGCCCCAAGCCCACCTCT
Source organism: Cetorhinus maximus (assembly GCF_964194155.1). Taxonomy (NCBI): domain Eukaryota; kingdom Metazoa; phylum Chordata; class Chondrichthyes; order Lamniformes; family Cetorhinidae; genus Cetorhinus; species Cetorhinus maximus. Next base: position 35,865,410 of record NC_135882.1, on the reverse strand, counting down.
GAGGAAGAAGCCTCAGAATTCCCAGAGGATATACCAGCATTCACCTGCATTCTCCACCAGTGCTGCACTCGGTGGACCAATTTCCAGGGTAGGCTTAGGATCACAATCTATGCCTAGTTGCCCTTGAGAAGGCAGTGGTGAGCTGCCTTCTTGAACCACTGCAGTCCATGTGGTGTAGGTATACGCAGTGCTGTTAGGAAGGGAGTTCCACAATTTTGACCCAGCGACAGTGAAGGAATGGCGGTGGTGGAGGGAGTGAATGTTTGTGGATGTGGTGCCAATCAAGTGGGCTGCTTTGTCCTGGAGGGTGTCAAGCTTCTTGAGTATTGTGGGAGCTGCACTGATCCAGGCAAGTGGGGAGTATTCCATCACACTCCTGACTTGTGCCTTGTAGATGGTGGATAGGCTTTGGAGAGTCAGGAGGTGAGTTACTCATTGCAGGATTTCTAGCCTCTGACCCACTCTTGTAGCCACAGTATTTATATGGCTGTTCCAGTTCAGTTTCTGGTCAAGGGTAGCCCCCAGGACGTTGATAGTGGGGATTCAGCGATGGTAATGCCATTGAATATCAAGAGGCGATGGTTAGATTCTCTTGTTGGAGATGGTAATTGCCTGGCACTTGTGTGGCGTGACTGTTACTTGCCACTTGTCAGCCCTCGCCTGTATGTTGTCCAGGTCTTGCTGCATTTGGAAATGGACTGCTTCAGTATCGGAGGAGTTGCCAATGATGCTGAACATTGTGCAATCATCAGCGAACATCCCCACCTCTGACCTTATGGATGGAAGGATGAAGCAGATGAAGATGGTTAGACCGAGGACATTACCCTGAGGAACTCCTGCAATCACTGGAGCTGAGATGATTGACCTCTGACAACCACAACCATCTTCCTTTGTGCTAGGTATGACTCCAACCAGCAGAGCGTTTTCCCCCTGATTCCCATTGACTCCAGTAATGCTAGGGCTCCTTGATGCCACATTCGGTCAAATGGTGCCTTGATATCAAGGGCAGTCATTCTCACCTCACCTCGGGAGTTCAGCTCTTTTGTCCATGTTTTAACCAAGGCTGTAATGAAGTCAGGAACTGAGTGGCCCTGGCGGAACCCAAACTGGGCGTCAGTCAGCAGGTATTGCTAAACAAGTGCTGCTTGATAGCACTTTGATCCCTTCCATTACTTTACTTATGATTGAGAGTAGACTGATGGAGAGGTAATTGGTGGGTTGGATTTGTACTGCTTTGTGTACAGGACATACCTGGACAATTTTCCACATAGCTAGGTAGATGCCAGTGTTGTAGCTGTACTGGAACAGCTTGGCTACAGGCGTGGCGTGTTTTGGAGCACAAGTCTTCAGTACCATTGCCTGAATATTGTCAAGGCCCATAGCCTTTGCAGTATCCAGTGCCTTTAGCCATTTATTGATATCATGTGGAGTGAATCGAATCGGCTGGAGACTGGCATTTGTGATGCTGGGATCTCTGCAGGAGGCCAAGATGGATCATCCATTCTGCATTTCTGGCTGAAGACTGTAGAAAATGCTTCAGCCTTATCTTTTGCACTGATGGGCTGGACTCACCATCATTGAGGATGGGGATATTTGTGGAGCCCCCTCCTCTGATGAGTTGTTTAATTGTCCACCACCATACACGACGGGATGTGGCAGGACTGCAGAGCTTAGATCTGATCCATTGGTTGTGGGATTGCTTAGCTCTGTCTATCATTTGCTGCTTATGCTGTTTGGCATGCAAGTAGTCCTGTTATAGCTTCACCAGGTTGACACCTCATTTTTTTTTTAGGAATGCCTGATGCTGCTCCTGCACTCTTCATTGAACCAGGGTTGATCCCCTGGCTTGATGGTAGTGGTAGAGTGGGGGATATGCTTGGCCATGAGGTTACAGAGTACAATTCTGCTGCTGCTGATGGTCCACAGCGCCTCATGCATGTCCAGTCTTGAGTTGCTAGATCTGGTTGAAATCTATCCCATTTAGCACGGTGGTTGTCCCACAAAACATGATGGAGGGTATTCTCAATGTGAAGGCGGGACTTCGTCTCCACAACGACTGTGCAATGGTCACTCCTACCGATACTGTCATGGACAGGTGCATCTGCAGTAGGCAGGTTGGTGAGGAGGTGGTCAAGTGTATTTTCCCTCTTGTTGGTTCCCTCACCACCTGCCGCAGACCCAGTCTAGCAGTTATGTAATTTAGGACTCGGCCAGCTTGATCCGTTCTGGTACTACCGAACAACTCTTGGTGGTGGACATTGAAGTCCCCCACCCAGAGTACATTCTTTGCCCTTGCCACCCTCAGTACTTCCTCCAAGTGGTGTTCAACATGGAGGAGCAGTGATTCATCAGCTGAAGGAGGGCGATATGTGGTAATCAGCAGGAGGTTTCCTTGCCCATGTTTGACAGGGGGAGGTTAGAATGTGTTGGATGCACTCACAAACTTGATCTGCACCATCTTCCAATTATGAAAGCTATTGCGCAGTTATTAAAAACTGCCCCCCAAAATTATGGGAGGGATCTCAGAACGGGTGGGAGGAGTTAATGATTCATCTATTGGTTCAAGTAAAGGGGTGCCCTATTAATTGACTCCATGGAAAACCAGGGTCAGCTGAGTACTGTTCTTGAGGTTCAAATGCACAATAAAAGGGCATGACTAATGGGTCACATTCCAGTGAGAATCCATCAAGGTCTGGAGCAGGCATTGAGTGTGTACAATTTGCCATCTGCTCCTGTCAGAGGCAGGGATGAAGGGAGGGGGGTGAATGCTGTTGTTGGCAGTCAGACCCACACTCCAAACTGCCATGTCCCTGGTAAATGGTCATGGCACTGAGAAGCAATTTTGAGGAGACAAATGGTGTTCTCGTGCTGCTTCACCCCATGGACCCATCTATCTGGTTCTGCCTGAAAGAGCTCTCTGCCAGGTTGACCCTACTTTGAGACCAGGTGTCAGGGTCCCATGAATGCATTCCGAGTGAGTTTTGACTTCAAGTAGCTTCTAAGCTGCCATGCACATGGCCTTTGTGAGGGCATGGGTGGAACCATTATTCTACTTACAGGTGCCCGAGGTCACAGGAGAAGGAAGTGCTGTTTAGGTTCTAATGTGGCCATATTCCACCAGGGCTCTCATTTTAGCATAGATTTGCAGGTTTGCACATTCAAAGGATCAAACCTGCATCAGGGCAGATGGTAAGTGGTGCTATTTAAGTCATCTCACAGAAATCATGGAATATTGGAAAGACATAATGACTGTGAACAAAAAGGTGCTGGGGCCTTCTAGCCAGCAAAGGATATAAAACTAAAAAAAGTCACCAAACGTGTTGGCAGCTTACTCTGCCTGGAATCTGGTAGCTATCAGATTGTCACAGGCACATCTTCCATGTTGTAACCTTGCTATGGCCTCTGCATATGGCTCAGTGTCATCCCGGCCCTCATCAGCTCCATCCCCTTCACCATCCTTCCTGTTGGAGGAGACATCTCGCTCCTCCATGTCTCCCCCAGGCAAGACATCCTCACTTTGTAGCACTAGGTTTTGGAAGGCACAGCAGACGATGATTGGGGTCACCCTCTGTGGTGAATATTGGAAAGCCACACCTGAGTGGTCAAAACATTTGAACCTCATGTTTAGGAGGCCTATTGTCTGGTCTATCGCAGACCTGGTGGAAATATGTGCAGCATTGTACTTCTCCTCAGCAGCACTCCAAGGACAGAGAACTGGTGTCATCAACCATGTCTTCTGCAGCTATACTTTGTCTGCAAACAGCCAGCCCTGCAATCTCCGAGGTCCTTCAAAAACCTGTGGCACCTCCGAGTAACTCAAAATGTACCTGTTGTAAAAGCTCCCTGTGTACTGAGCACAAACTTGCAGGATTTGCCATGTGTGATCACAAATGAACTGAATGTTCAAAGAGTTCTTTTGTCTCAGGCTGTTGTCAAGGAGTTCTCAAGACATGTGTGCAGTCAATTGCACCCTGCATGTGCAGGAAACCCAAAATGACCGCAAATCCCAGTGCTCCAGCAGCCTGGCTTTTAGTATCCAGGTGGTATGGGACAAAATGGTGTGCTCTCCTGAACAGAGCACCTCTGACCTCCCATATGCACTTGTGTATTGTTGACTGGGAGATGCGGCACAGGTCCCCAGTAGACCCCTGGAAGGATGCAGTCGCAAAAAATTCAAGGTGGCGGTGACCTTCAATGCCATAGGCTTAGGATGCCCACCGAGTCTTTGCAGCCATAGCTCATCCTAGAGGAGCCGGCTAATGTGAGAGGCCACATCCCGGAACAAGCAAAGGTACCTCCGGCATTGCCTTTTGCTCATTTCTAGATATGAGCATTGCTTGCAATATATATGTGGTCTGGCTAATGGTCGCCATTGCATTGGGCCTTCCTCACCAGCATCTTGATATTCTTGAGGCCCTGTTTCTACTTGCTGCTCAGGCTGTTGCTCCTCCTGGCCCTGTGCCAATCTGCGATGGGCTCGCTTTCTCCTCATTTGGATGAGAGCCAGTACCAAGGCAGGGTAGCCTGTAGCCAGCAGCTTCGACACCATCTGTGATCACATCGAATTTAAACATTTATTGAGAATATCGTTAACAGGTTTCCCTCTATCTCCACATCAGCCAGTCAGTGCTAAACCCTAAGCCTGGCCTCCTTCTAGACATGGCATCCTCACCCCACCCTGTAGAGGTGCAGGGCATCCAGGAAGACCAGAAATGGGTGTTCCCCCTGTTTATACATGACTGTGCATGGAGACATTGTGCATTGAATGGGTGATGAGAGCCATGTGTGAGGAAGCTCCCTCTTAAACTTTTCAGCTTGCCTCTATTACCCAAGACACTCTATAGGGAGACCATTGTCTTGGCATGATGGAACGACTTACAGCATGAACCCTTGGAAGCTATGACCATTTACTCATAGACATTTACAGCACAGAAGGAGGCCATTCATGTCCGCACCAGTCAACAAAGACCTGACTGCACTAATCCCATTTTCCAGCGCTTTGGCCCATAGCCCTGGAGGCTACAGCAATGCAAGTGAATCTCTAAATACTTCTTAAATGGTATGAGAGTTTCTGACTCTCGTGACATTCAGACATTAAATTCCAGGCTCCCACCACCCTCTGGGTGAAAACATTTCTCCTGAACTCCCCTTTTAGCCTTCTACCTCTTACGAGGGAGATGGCAGTTTGTGAGTGCATCTAACACATTCCAACCTCCCCACATCACCCACCAAGATCCCCAAACCTCCTCCACAGTTACCGCCTCCTAATTCCTTTCCCTCCTGTCACCAGTCAGCCTCCCCCCATTACCCTTGACCCAATTATTATTTTTGTCGGCATTCCTGTTCTTCCCACTGTTCCCTTCACTGTTGACGTGTCCATGCTCCTCCTAATGCTGACCACTCCCGTTCTAAAGGCCAGCTGCACCCTGACTTTCAGGGACCCCCCCTTGGGATACCCCCACGAGACCATCCATGAAACCATCCATTACCCCCCCATGAGCCTCCCCCAACCCTACCAGATCCAACCCCTTACTCCGCCCTCTGAATTCCACTACCCTCCTTCAAGCCCCAGGACCAAATTCAGTAACTCAAGGAGCACGCCCTTTCAACACATATCGCTAAGGCGGCCACTGCCCAGAGATACCTTTGTATGCCCAATAATGGGACCAAGACATGCATGACATGCTGAGCCCTCTAACATGCCCAGACACTCTAGCTTCCTTTCCTGGAGAGTCTTCTAAACATGCCACAGGCAGTCTCTCTTCCTTCTCCAGTCAGCCCTCCGCCCTTCCCTACTGGTTCTAACCTTCCCTGCTGGTTCTACCCTTCCCTGCTGGACATTTGCCACCTTGTCTCCCTTCCCTGCTGGCCCTGCCTCCTGTGCCCAGCCTTGGCACAACTTCTGCTGCCAGCACCCGATATGACCGAGGCTCTGAATGGTCTCCAGAAAGACAAAAGCAGTGTTTACTGACCTCAAAGTCATGGATGAAGTGAAACTTGCAAGGTGCACAACACTTGTATACAGTCGTAAAGCTGAACCTTCTAATATCACGCTGATGGGGAACTTAATTTGGAGGGTGAGCTTAATTCTGGCGAGGTGGCCTTTTAATGAGCATGCATGAGATGCTAATGAATGCAAATGGGCTTCCTGACATTCCGGGACATACAACGCTCCTCGGACTGCTGTTCTTGTCACATTCTGAGATCCACACTCAGTGCCATGCGCCACCATATGAACACACTTGACCTCTCCCTCCAGCAGCACCGCCACACCCTATTTCTAAGCTGCGCGTGCCCCCAGTTTCATTTTATTCTTCGTCTCATCCGACGCCTCAACAAGAAACTTTGTCTCTTTCTTTCAGGTGCAAAGGAATGCAAGCTCCAACAACTCATTGACACCAACACCCATCCAGGACCCTCCATCCCTGCCTGTCCCTCTGTCCCCATCCCGTCTTCCAAACCCAGCCCCGGCCGTGTATTAACCATACCTCCTGACCTTCCCCTCTCTGATGCTGAACGTTCAGTGCTGAGCAAAGGACTTAGTTTCATACCCTTACGCCCTCATCTCAATGTATTTCGGGCTCAGCACGATGCTGAACTCTTCTTCCGCCGCCTTCTCACTTCTTTGGGCAGGAGTCCTCTCCCCGTTCAATGGGTCCTTTTACCCGCCTCCAATATTCTCCCTCCACCTGGACCCCTCCCTCTGGATTCTTACCTTCTCTTGATCTTTTCATTGAGAACTGTCGGCGTGACATTAGTCATCTCAATTTCTCTGCTCCTCTCACCCACTCTAACCTGTCTCTCTCTGAACTTGCTGCACTCCGTACTCTCAGGTCCAACCCTGACATTGTCATCAAACCTGCTGACAAGGGTGGTGCTGTTGTTGTCTGGCGCACTGACCTCTACCTAGCAGAGGCTGAGCGTCACCTCGCAGACACTTCCTCCTACCTCCCCCTGGACCATGACCCCACCACTGAACATCAAGCCATTGTTTCCAGGACTGTTACTGACCTCATCTCCTCTGGAGATCTTCCTTCCACAGCTTCCAACCTCATAGTCTCCCAACGTCGGACGGCCCGCTTCTACCTCCTACCCAAAATCCACAAACAGAACTGTCCCAGCAGACCGATCGTGTCAGCCTTTTCCTGCCCCACGGAACTCATTTCTTGCTGTCTTGACTCCATTCTCTCTCCCCTTGTCCAGTCCCTTCCCACCTACATCTGTGATTCCTCTGACACCCTACATCATATCAACAATTTCCAGTTCCCTGGCCCCAACCGCTTCCTCTTCACCACGGACGTCCAATCCCTCTACACCTCCATCCCCAACCGGGATGGTCTGATGGCTCTCCACTTCTTCCTCGAACAGAGGCCCGAACAATCCCCATCCACCACTACTCTCCTCCGTCTGGCTGAACTTGTTCTCACACTGAACAATTTCTCCTTAAACACCTCTCACTTCCTCTAAATAAAAGGTGTGGCTATGGGTACCCGCATGGGTCCCAGTTATACCTGTCTCTTTATGGGGTATGTGGAACATTCCTTCTTCCAGTCCTACTCCGGCCCCCTCCCACAACTCTTTCTCCGGTACATCGATGATTGCTTCGGTGCTGCTTCATGCTCTCGTCTGGACCTGGAAAAATTTATTAATTTTGCCACCAATTTCCACCCCTCCATCATTTTCACATGGTCCATCTCTGACATTTCCCTTCTCTTCCTTGACCTCTCTGTCTCAATTTCTGGTGATAGACTGTCCACCAATATTCATTACAAGTCTACCGACTCCCACTGCTACCTCGACTACAGCTCCTCACACCCACTCTAACCTGTCTCTCTCTGAACTTGCTGCACTCCGTACTCTCAGGTCCAACCCTGACATTGTCATCAAACCTGCTGACAAGGGTGGTGCTGTTGTTGTCTGGTGCAGTTGGTGGCTGGAAGGAAGCAATTACAGAGCAAAATGCGTGATATAGAGAAAGGCAAGAAGACCTTTGTAAGGAAGTGTGTGTGATGTCACACTGTTGACAGTGAAAGCAAACACAAAACTGGACCAAACCTGCCCGGTTTATTTGGATGCAAGACTAGCCAAGCTGAAGGATTTTCTTTAACTGAAGCAAACAAATATAAAAGGTATTACCTGGGATGAGGACACACTCAGGATTTACCTGGAGAATCTGAAGGACTATATCCCAGTAACAAAAATCATATTTGCAGGCCTCAAGAAGAATGAGTGTTAAGACTTGTTATCTTATCTCAAATCTGCAACAGTCAAATAACTGCCATGCCACTGCCATGTTTGCCTATGTCTTCCTGAAGTCTGATGCAAACATCCTCACTGTTAAGTACATTTCCAAATTTTTTGTCATCTAACAAACTTTGAAATCATGTCTCCAATCTTCAAGTCCATGTGTTTAATATATCAAAAAGATCAGTGGTCCCCATACCAATTGCTAAGGGCACCAATGTATACTCCTCTCCAGCTTGATAAAAACTGTTCACCACTACTTTCTGGTTTCTTTCTCCTAGTCAGTCATATTAATCTGCCACTGTACTTTTCAAATTTGCTAACAGTCTATTATACAGTATTTTTGAAAGCCCATGTACACAATGTCAACATAGTGATAATGTCACTGGACCAATAATCCAAAGACCTAGGCTAATACTCTGGGGGCATGGTTTCAAATCCCACCACAGCAGCTGGTGGAATTTAAATTCAATTAATAAATCTGTAATTGAAAGCTAGTCTCAGCAATGGTGACCATGTGCATAATCTTCTGCTCTATCTGGTGTTGAGTTTGGGGGCGGGAAAGGCATTTAATTAGATGGGATAATGGCACACCTGAACCCCACCACCTTTTCGTCTCTGCCAGAACTAAGTTACCTTCCCGATCCACTGCCAATTGAGGCCCTTAAGTAGTCAATTAATTACCTCAATTACCACTGCTGGTATTAACCCAGCTGCAGGTGAGCACGGTAAAATCACGCAGCCAGCTTGAAATCTCAAAGGCACTCAGTGCCTGATTGAGGGACTGAAGATCAGGAAGGGGTGCCGGGGCTCACTGAGAGCTAACCACTGCCCTTGCTGATGATCCCCCTACACTCCCCCATTTCCAACTACATGAAACAGCACGCCCCACTCTGCACATTACTTACCGGTGGCCTGGGTTGCTCTGCAATCCTGGGACTCTGTTGCCTGTCCTTCTGGTAGAGGCCAAGGCCTCCCTAGTGGCGCTGCTGATCACAAGAGTTGCCGGCCTCTGATTAATCAGCAGGTTTCAGTCGGCAAAACAGCTGCCCCAGGGGTCTTGATTCCATAGGAAGGCCCACCGCTGGCCTCACCTGATTGGCTTTTGGTTTGGTAGGTCTTAACAAAAAGATGTAGCGCAGGTCCCTTCCAGCTTTGTGCCGGCAGTAAAGACTCCCTTAGGGAAGGAAATCTGCCACCCTTACCTGGTCTGGCCTACACGTGGCTCCAGATCCACAACAATATGGTTGACTCTTAACTGCCCTCTGAAATGGCCTCGTAAGCCACTCAGTATGGCAATTAGGAATGGGCAACAAATGCTGGCCTTGCCAGAGATGCTCACATCCCATGAAATAATGTAAGAAAACCTCTCTGCCACTTCATCAAAGAATCCAATCAATCTTGTTTGACCCATTTACCTTTAACAAACCTGTATCTGCTGCAATTTATGTTATCACAATAACAATCAAATTCACCCCAATTATTATTACTAAATGTTTCCCAGTGCTGGGCTGACTAGCCTGTAGTAGCTGGGTTTATCCCTCTTCACTTTTTGATCGGGATTGTAACATTAAAAACCCTCCAATCCCCTGGCACCGCCCATAAATCCAAAGAAGAGGTGTGAAAGACTGTGGCTAGTGCCTCCACATTTTGCATCTTTCTTCCATCAGCAACCTCAAAAACATTCCTAATGACAATTCAACTTCGAGTGCTGCCAGGCATTTAAGTACTTCCTCTTCAGCTACTTTAATGCAATCAAATTTCTCTACCATTTCCTCCTTTTCAATGGCATTACTAACATAATTTTCCTGTGTGAAAACAGATACAAAGTAGTCACGAGTTTTAAGCATAAGACGCAGAAACATCAAAACTGATCGTGAAAGGAGGAGTTGTTAATAAGAGAGCTACAGTGTGTATAAGGAACAAAAACAAAAATAGCTGGAATGCTGTTGTTTTTGTTTTTGTTTCAGATTTGCAGCATCCGCAGTATTTTGCTTTTATCTTAGAGTGTATAAGGACATGGCCTCATAACCTTTAGAAATTAAAGATTCTGTCGAAGATGTTACTTTGCTGGTTAAACTATCCATAAAAGACAAAAACAATTCTTTATTTCAATGCCAACATTATTAACAATTCCACTGGTTTGTCTGTACACATTGGGCTGGAGTTTGTGGTTGCAATGATAAGGGAACTATCAATCAGTGATTGCCGTTAACACTGCTTAAAATCGACAACAACTTCAGACTCCCGCAAATGCGCAGTTAATCCGCAGTCTGCAAGTTGCTGTCGGTGATGCACTGCTCCTCCCTTAGAGCAGCCTTCTGCAGCCTTCACAAGTGCACTCAATACAGAATCAATGATTTGACTTTTCAACTTTTTACTTACTAATCTCACTGTAAATAACATTGAAAACGTTGAAAAATAAAAGGCTGCGCAGTTGTACCGCTTCACTCCGTGACGGAGACCCGAGCTGGACTCATTCTCCCAATGAGAGTCTGATATTTCTATAGAGAAAAACAATACCACACCTCCGGCCCATTTCTCCAGTTAAATCAACATGTACATCTGTAATCCCTCCATCCGTCTCCTATCAGACATCTCTCTACACTTAACGCTGCCAAGTCAGGTGGGAGCAATGGGAACTTCTCAACCTTTGGCGCTTTCAACATTTGAAGATCATATTCAAGCACCTTCACTCACTCATTGAGGTGTCAGCTGTGGCTCAGTTCATAGCACCCTCGCCTTTGAATCAGAGGGTTGTGGGTTCATGGCCCACTCCCGGAAACCAAGAACTGTGATTGTACTTGACAGAGTTGCAATCTGTGACTGTAGGTAACTCGAAAGAGTTTCATTCATTCATCCCAGCCTCACAAGTGCTCATAGCGCTGAAACGTATATATGGACATTAGGCTGTTCATATTCCTATGATAATTCCCTTACAATGTGCAATAAATACCCTGCACAGTGATTCTAACTTACAAACATTTCTTCTCTCCGCCGAAATGTGCGGTTTTACTTTCTAAACGTTTTTTAACCGGGCTGAGGTCATTGATTCTCTGCGCATGTGCAGACATGGATCGTGACCATCTTTGCAGGAAAGTTGCGTTTGTCAGTGGATAAAGTGGGCGGAATTTTCCGTTCTGGGGACTAAGTGCGGCGGTAGGCGGATTGCGCGGGGTGTATCCCGCTGGGTGTCCTGGCAGAAAACAGCGCACAATTTCACACTTGGAGGCTGATTGGTGAGTAGCTTTCAGAATGACATGGCAAGGCAGGCACTGATTTGTCAGCTCCTCCTTTACCTAGTGGGGTTGATGGTCCTGGTGGCATATTTAAACATCCCTCTATATTCATTCTCCCCAGCGCAGCTATGTGCAGGAAATTTCTTGATATGGATCCACCGAAGATAAAGCTGCTCCCAGGTTCAGTAATGACTCCCTTGTGGCCCTTATCCATGGAATCCACCAGCACTGAGATGTCCTCGATCCAAAGGATGGCTCCAGGAGACCCACCAGCCTTACCTTGCCAGCCTGGGACGTGGTTGAAAGGGAGGTCAGCTCATCAGGCACTCGCCCAAGAAACGCAATCCAGTGCAGGAAGAGGATGAATGATCTCATCTGCTCTACCACGATAAGTCAACATTCAGCTCACTCCAATCTCACACTCTTATAATGGTATCATGCACTCAAAGGGTTACACTGCTCAGGGACCTCACAATATTAGCGGGGAGACATCAGCACTGACTGTCTCATGGGCACTTTAACATTATCAGCATCTCATCTATAATGCCACACAAACTCCATCCTCAGTCCTTACTGGGAGGTCTCAGCACACTCAGAAGGCATGCATGCTTCCCCACCTCTCTTCCATCTCTTCTCAGCACATTCCATTTATCTTCATGCAGGCTAAGCTTGCCCACAATCGGAGGGTGATATCCCAGACGGGAGCTGTCCTAGTTTGGGGAGAATGCTGACAAGCTGGCATACGAAGACTAAGATCGCTCTTGTGGCGAAGGCGAGATCGGCCTCTCCGAGCAAGTAGGTACGGATGAACTCTCCATTAGTTGATCATATCTGATAATCACGGTGAGTGACATGCAATGTTGTATTCTGCCTGCTTATGACCTAAATCTATTATCTCTGTCTTCCAGGCACCAGCAGGCCAATCAGAGCTCCAGACCAACCATAAGCCCCAGCCCCCAGGCCACCTCCAAGGAGGATGCATCAGATGAAGGCCCATCACTGCATTCACCTGCAGCTTCCACCAGTGCAGAGGCACACACCCCAGTGGATCATGGATCTAAATTAGGGTTGGGGCCACATTTTGGAGAACACCTCATTGACACGTCACCACAGCAGTCGAAGGCAGTGACAACCCAGATCTCTGGCACTTGGAAGACTGCTGGAGATCAGGCACCTGCCTGAGTCAGATGATGAATCTCTGGAAGCAGCTGTCGCTAATATGCTGGAGATGCAACCACAGGCAGCGGAAAATCAGGTAGAGATGTGAGAGGCAGTCAACAGACTAGAGCAAATAATGGAGGAATCCATCTGCGTTCTGTCTGATGTCATGGCTCCGACATGCGAGCTTCTCGAGGTCTCCATCGGAAGGGTGGCGGCTGCCTTGGAGATCTTAGTTCAGCAGATCCTGCCGGATTTGCACTCAGACCTGCACTCCGTCGCTATAGGCATGCATGGGATCCATCAGTGGCTAGGCGAGAGTGGGGGGTGGGGCACTTTGACCTCCCTCGAGGAGTCTTCTCCTCAGGGAGTCAGACAGGGACCCTGGGGCACCCATAGGGAGGAGGACAGCAGCTGGAGACTCCGGGCCCATCCACCCAGGTGACTCCGACAGCCAATCCCAATCCTCTTTGCCTGTGACTCCATCACCTCCAGCTGTACATGCTGAGGTACCACATCAGGAGAACCAAATGAGGCCAAGGCCCTCCAAGTCTCGACCCTCTAGAGGACCCCCGCCAAAATCATCAAGGACAACAGTCAGCAGGCTGTCTCCACCTCTGCTGCGGATGCTGGGAATGCACCAAGATGTAGCGGTAGGGTTAGAAAAATTAAGAAACTTTGACATCACTTCTGGGTGACGGATGTTCAATCACTGTATGTATCATGCACCTTTGTAAATATAATTGCTGTACATGAGAATGGTGTTTTAATTTGAAAGCATCGTGCATATGTATCTACATACCATCTTATTGCAAGGGTGAGTCATGCTCCCACTCATGATTGCCACCCTTTATGAGTCTCACATACATGTGATGTGTAGCAGACTCATGATAGTTACTCTACCCTTGCATTATGTCAGTGAGATGTGTTAAACTGTTTACTCGAAGCGTTTGCAAAATGCGTTAGTAACCTCCACTCCTTGCAAGACAACATGGAGTTAGGCGTGCTCAATAGCCTTGGACGGTTAGCTGTAATTTTTTCTCAAAATCAGATGGCTGAAATCATTGGCGGTGCCAAAGCATAAGAGCTGCAGCCATGACCATCTCTCCAACCACACGCACATCTCAGTGTTCATTCAAAGTTTCTCATTAAGATGGTGACACCTACATCGGATGTGGTGTTTGAGCCTTTGGGTTGACTTTCACTTCCCAGAGTGCACGGACACAGAGTGCACTGCTGACCTTACCAAAGATTAGGGCCTGGTGAACCATGAGGGTTGAATGTGCCAGTCTAAATGCTGAACTTGCTCTCGATCAGAACGAGGCGTGCGAGGAAACAGGCGACTATGCTGGAGTGAGATGAAGACTGAGTGAATAGCAAATTAGGTTCACGTGGTAAGTTCTGGTAAGTTTTTCAGGTTTAATTATAGCTTAAGAATCGAGTTCTGACATAGTACTAACCTTCAAGAAAGTTAGGTTAATTTGTTAAATAGAAGAACTGCCTGAAGTGGCAGTTATCTGTCAATCACCTGAAAGCAGTTGGTTCAAGTAGTGTTATTACTGTAGCAGAAAGCTAAACTACCTAGTGACTTATCAGAAGCTTTGTAAAAGAAACAGGCTTTTCAAACCGCATGATCAGGAAGGGGCGTGCAAGGAGACAGGTGATACTAGAGTGAGACAGAGACCGAGTGAACAGCAAATTAGGTTCACGTGGAAATTCGATGCACAGGGGAAAGAGGTGTGATATACATAGAAATTATTCTAAGTTAATTAAAATAATTAAATAAAGCTAACGAAACAACATAAGAGAGCCCATAAAGCAGTGGAGAGAAAGAGAGTCATGAGTTTACAAATAAAATCTATAAGTGATGTCACAGGAGTCCTGTAAGTAGATTGGTTGGTAGGCCTCTGATGAGTCATTAGCTAGTTTCTGGACTTGGCAAGGAGGAGACAATTGGTGAGTGACAGGTGAGTTATAATATTATACCATAATATCGTAAACACTTTATATAAAGTTTAAGGTATGCCAGTGCAGGTCAGCTATGCGGAATGTGCATGCTGCAGGATGTGGGAAGTCATGCAGGCAGAAATGGCCCTTGATGACTACATCTGCAGGGATTGTCACCAGTTCAAGAAACTTGGGCTCCAGGTTGCGGAACTTGAGCGATGGCTGGCATCACTGTGGTGCATCCGTAAGGCTGAGGAGTACTTGGATATTGTGTTGAGAGAGGTGGTCACACCACAGCTAAGAAGTACACAGGCAGAGAGGGAATGATTGACCACTAGAGTATCTAAGAGAAACAGGCAGGTAGTGCAGGAATCCCCTGAGGCTATCTCATTCTCTAACTATTTTTTCCATTTTGGATATTGGTGAATGAGATGGTTCCTCAGGACTGAAGCAAGACCCAAGTTCGTGGCACCACAGGTGGCTCAGCTACACAGGAGGGGAAGGGGAAGAGTGGAAGTGATATAGTGGTAGGGGTTTCCATAGTTAGCAGAGCAGACAGGCATTTCTGCAGCTGTAGATGTGACTCCAGGATGGTATGTTCCCTCCCCAGTGCCAGGGTGAAGGATGTCACAGAGTGGCTGCAGGACATTCTTTTGGGGGAGGGTGTACAGCCAGAGGTTGTGGTCCACATTGGGACCAATGACATAGGTAGGAAAGGTGATGAGGTCATGAAAACAGATTTTAGGGCCTTAGGAAGGGAATTAAAAATCAGGACCTCAAGAACAGTAATCTCAGAATTACTCCCAGTGCCACATGCTAGTGAGCATAAGAATAGGAAGATTGAACAGTTCAACATGTGGCTGGAGAAGTGGAATAGGAGGGAAGGCTTTAGATTTCTGAGGCTTTGGGACCGGTTCTGGGGCAGGTGGGACCTGTACAAGAAGGACAGGTTACACCTTAATAGGACTGGGACTAATGTCCTTGTTTTGCTAGTACTGTTGGGGAAGGTTTAACCTAGATTGGCAGGGGGATGGGAACCTGAGGGGAAATTCAGAGGGAAATGGAGAGGAGAAAAATTGGCAGTGGGAAGTAGGGAAGTATTGACTGGTAAGGAGAATATAGCAGAGTATCAAGTAGTAATATCAAGGTAGATGGAATACTTGGAGAATTTGATAGAATTAGAGTAGGCAATAGTAAGTCATTAGGTGGGATCAGAGTAAGGGGGAAAGTAAAAAAGCCTAAATCAGGATTAATGTGAGTGTATGTGAATGCATGGAGTGTGGTTAATAAGAGTTGTGAACTACAAGCACAGGTTGAGTGATATTCAAGATAATTTTCTGCGGCAGTATGTTTCGGTCCAACGAGAGGGCAGGCACTGTTGGACCTGGTTCTGGGGAATGAGTTGGCCCAAGTGGATCAACTATCAGTGGGAGAGCATTTAGGGCACAGTGGCCATTGAATCATAAGGTTTAGGTTGGCCATGAAAAGGACAGAGAACAATCCAGAGCAGGGAGAATTAACTGCGGGCAAACCACCTTCAATGCGATGAGAATGCTTCGGAGTTGTGTGAGTTAGAACCAAATGTTGGCAGAAAAGATGGTGGCTGAATAATAGGCTACCTTCAAAGAAAAGGTATTGCAGGCAATGTCAAGGTATATTCCCTTGAAGGGGAAAGGTAAGACAAATAAATCTAGAGCGCCTTGGATGACGAGAAAGATAGAGGTGAAGATGAAAAGGAAGAAGTGCACGTATGACAGATGTCAGTTAGAAAATACAATAGAGAATCAGGCTGAATAAAGAAGGAGCAGAGGGGAAGTGAAAAAACTGATAAAAGCAAGGAGAGAGCATGAAAAGAGACTGGCAGCTAATATAAAAAGGAATCTCAAGGTCTTCTTTAAGCATATAAATAATATAGGGGTGGTAAAAGCATGAGGAGAGCCAATTAGGGATAAAAAAGGGGACTTGCACATGGATGCAGGAAAAATAGCGGAGATATTAAACAAGTACTTTGCACCTGTCTTTACAAAGGAAGAGATGAGAGAGGAGGTAACAGGTACACTGGAAGAATTTACAATTGAGGAGGAGACGGTCTTAGAAAGACTATCTTTACTTAAAATTGATAAAGTACCAGAACCGGATGAGATGCATTCAAAGGTACTGAGGTAAGTGAGAGTGGAAATTGCAGAGGCACTGGTGATAATCTTCCAGTCTTCCTTTAGACTCAGCAGTGGTGCCAGAGGACTGGAGAATTGCGAATGTTAGATCTTTGTTCAAAAAGGGGTACAAGGATCAAGCCGGCAGTTACAGACCAGTCAGTTTGACTTCAGTGGTAGGGAAACGGCTGGAAACTATAGTTTGGGACAAAATCAATAGTCACTTAGACAAGTGCAGGATAATTAAGGAAAGCCAGCATAGATCCATTAAGAGAAAATCATGTTTAACTAACTTGCTGGAGTTTTTTGAGGTGGTAACAGAGAAAGTTGATAAGGGCAATGCTTATGATGTGTGTATGGATTTTCAAAAGGCATTTGATACACTGCCACACAACAGACTTGTGAGGAAAATTCTAGCTCCTGGTTTAAAAGGGACAGTAGGCACTTGGGTAAGAAATTGGCTGAGTGGAAACAAAGAGTAGTGGTTAAAGGATGTTTTTCGGATTGCAGGAAGATTTGTAATGGAGTTCATAGGAGTCAGAGTTGGGAGACTTGCTCTTCTGATATATGTTAATGACCTAGACTGTGATGTTCAGGACATGATTTCAAGATTTGCAAATGATACGAAGATTTGAAATGTTGTCAACTCTGATGAGGATAGTCTTGAATTTCAAAAGGACATAAACATGTTGGTGGATTGGGCAGGCAAGAGGCAGATGATGTTTAATGCAGAGAATTGTGAGGTGATTCATTTTGGCAGGAAGAATACAGAGAGACAGTGTAAAATAAAGGGAGGAACTCTAAAAGAGGTACAGGAACAGAGGGACCTCGGTATATAAGTACATATGTCATTGAAGATGACAGGGCAGATTGAGAGAGCAGTTAATAGAGCATATATTATCCTAGGCTTTATTAATAGGGGCATTGAGTACAAGAGTAAGGAGGTCATGTTAAACTTGTATATCGCTTGGGCCTCATCTGGAGTATTGATTCCAGTTCTGGGCACCTACTTGAGGAAGGATGTGAAAGCATTTGAGAGAGTACAGAGGAGATTCACAAGAATGATTCCAGGGATGAAGAACTGTAACTATGAGAATAGATCGGAGAGGTTGGGACTCTTTCCTTGGAGAAAAGAAGGCTGAAAGGAGACTTGATAGAGGTATTCAAGATCCTGAGGGGTAAGGACAGGATAAATAGTGAGAAACTGTTCCCCCTTGAGGGAGCATCAAGAAATAGAGGGTATAGATTCAAAATAATTGGCAAAAGGAGTAAATTTGATGTGAGGGAAACTTTTTTTCACCCAGAGGGTGGTTGGAGACTGGAACAAATTTGCTGAGAGGGTGGTGGAGGCAGATTCAATCAAGGTGCTCAAAAACGAATTGGAGTGCTATCTGAAAAGAAAGAATGTGCAAGGTTACAGGGAGAGGCAGGGGAGTGGGACTAGGTGGAGTGTTCTTTCAGAGAGCCAGTGCAGACTAGATGAGCTGAATGGCCTCCTCCTGCACTGTGAAGATTCTGTGATTCTGTAATTTGGTGTTACTGGTTGTAAAGGTCTTTCAGCGCACTGGCATGGCACACAGGGACAGAAGGAATGTGGCCGTGTTCATTGCCTGCACCTTACCTGGAATCTTGTGATCAGTATGGCACAGGCACATCTTCCATGACATGCTTCTTCGATGACATCCTCATGTGGAAGCAGATTCTCCGCTCTCTCTTCAGCTTCCTGCCCGTCCTGCTCTTTATCGTCCGAGGAGCTCGCAGCCTCCTTCATGCCTTCCCCTGGCAAGGGATCCCTCCTTCGAAGTGCCAGGTTGTGAAGGGCGCAACAGTCCACAATTATACGGGACCCCCTGTGTGGGGAGCACTGCAGAGCCCCACCTTACTGGAAGCGCATTATTAAGGTGTCAGTGGTCTGCTCGATGATGGATCATATCAAGCTATGAATCTCGCTGAGGCGGTGGTGACCTTTAGGGGCACTGGCAGGGGATGTCTTCCCAGTCCATGAGACATTAGATCCTCCTGCAGAAGTGACAGATATGATCCACCACATCTCTTAACAAGTGCTGATGTGTGGGGCATTGTCATTTGCTCATCCCCAAATAGGAAAGTCTTCTTTGGTGTGCAAGTTGCCTCAGTGGGATGGGTCTCACCTCATCATCCTCTGGGTCTTGCTGGGGCTCTCCTGGACCATGGACTTCAGACCGGGCCTCCTCTTGAAGCTGTGCTAGGTGGCACCAGGCCCTTCTCCTCCTCAAACGGGTCACTGCCATCAAGAAGGCAGCATTGAGTGCAGGCTCCATTATTCAATCCTCATTCTTCCTGTGGAATGATAGATGTAACTGATTATTGAATACTGGGTGAATATAGTGGACCTCCCAGTCACAAACAGAAAACCACAATCATGCCTGAGAGTAGGTATGTGCTGCTAACTTTTTGCTGATACAGCCTTGCAGCTGAAGTTCAAACTCATAGATCTGGGTGACCAAGACACTAGCTCTGATACTTGACATCTTAATCCCACAAAGGTTGGAAGAGGTTTGGATGCATTCTTGAAATACGCCACGTTACTAAAGGCACCCCTACAATCTCTGATCTGGTATACTGATTAAGCTCAAATTACACTCCAGCAATGACTGGATGCCCTTTGGCCCGTTATCCATGCTAATATAATTAGTATAAAAGCTGGGAAGTCATGCTGCAGCTGCATAGAACCTTGGTTATGCCACACATGGAATATTGCATGTAATTCTGGTCGCCACATTACCAGAAGGATATGGAGGCGTTGGAGAGGGTGCAGAGGAGGTTTACCAGGATGCTGCCTGGTCTGGAGGTTATTAGCTATGAGGAGAGGTTGGAGAAACTCGGATTGTTCTCATTAGAGCGACGGAGATTGAGGGGCGACTTGATAGAAGTTTACAAAATTATGAGTGGCATGGACAGAGTAGATAGAAGTTTTTTCCCAGGGTGGAAGAGTCAATTACTAGGGGGCATAGATTTAAGGTGAGAGGAGAAAACTATAGAGGAGATGTGCGGGGCAAGTTTTTTACGCAGAGGGTAGTGAGTGTCTGGAATTCGCTGCCAGAGGAGGTGGTGGAAGCAGGTACGATAGTGGTGTTTAAGAGGCAGCTTGACAAATACATGAACAGGATGGCAATAGAGGGATATGGACCCCGGAAGTGCAAAATGTTTTAGTTTGACAGGCAATATGATCGGCACAGGCTTGGAGGGCCGAAGGGCCTGTTCCTGTGCTGTACTTTTCTTTGTTCTCTGTTCTAATTGGCGAAAGTACCTTTGAGGCTGTCATTGATGATCTGACAGATATCCAGCAGCTGTGCTTCCTTAACGTTGCTTGCATTTTACATTCTCACATTGCTCTCTGTTAATGCTCAAATGGAGCTACTGTATTGTGAAGCCAATGACTCCTGCAGTCTCTCGTTAAAGCGTACCAAAAGGCAATGGCTACAACTTTCTCAAGGAAGTCTTCCTCCTTTTTTCTCAGCTGTGACTCTGTTTCAATGTTGTGACTCTTAAGTAGTTTGAGGGTACTCCCTGAAAGTGCCACTTACTCTAGCCATAGGCCCCTCTCACACTCCCAGACCCCTCCAATGCAGATTAATTTCCAGTTTCGATTTTAAACTGTACAAAAACTTCAGGCTTTCAAGATGATAATGCTGCATTTTTACTTTCAGACCAGATTCGACCCACCCCCTGTCAGTTTTCGGGTCATTTAAATCTTCTTGGAACCTCATGATGTGCAGGTAGACCTTCCTCCTGTTATTCTGTAGCCTCCCCCAATTACCCTGGATCCCAATGTCATTGTGGTGGACATTCCAGCCTTTCCCCTGAACCTATCACTGTTGATGTCCCCATGCACCATGTGGACCCCACCCCTCCCCATCTCGAGGCTGCGTGCATGGACACATACAGAGGAAACTGCCCCCCAGGACAGCTTTGAATACCGCCCCCCTTTCTTATCTTTTCCCCATTTACAGGCTGCAGATGCCCCCCCCTAATCATGACCATCCCATCTACAGCCCAGTACTAAGCCAGAGACCCCCATTGCCACTGACTATAAGACAATGAACATGCCCTGCATACTAATCTGTGGCTTATCCCAGTTGAGCAAACAGGCCCTTTCCCTCCCTGGAGCGAGTCGACAATGTGCGTGCCATGCATAGCACCATGCATACCATTTGCAAAGCCCCAGGACTGCCTTTAATCTCTCAGCCTGACTATGAGGTACACAAATCCCCAGGAATGCCTTTAATCTCACCCTGACTATGAGTACACAAATCCCCAGGACAGCCTTTACTCTCTCACCCTGACTATGAGTACACAAATCCCCAGGACTGCCTTTAATCTCACCCTGACTATGAGGTACACAAATCCCCAGGACAGCCTTTACTCTCTCACCCTGACTATGAGTACACAAATCCCCAGGACTGCCTTTAATCTCACCCTGACTATGAGGTACACAAATCCCCAGGACAGCCTTTACTCTCTCACCCTGACTATGAGGTCCCGCTGAGCTCCAGTAATCTCTCACTTCGACCTCTTGGCCGCAGACCAGGGACTATCACTGTCTTTCAATGAGCTGCCCCATTCCTTTGTGATTGATTACAACACAGTTTCCCTTCTCCCGCCTCCGACCCCTTCCATGAGTCTCTGTGCAACCCATCCCTTTTGTGCTACACTAACACCATCCCCTTTCCTAATCCGGAGCCTGCATGCATCCTCTCCCATTCATACAGTTCGATACCCATCTACCTGCTTCTGTGCCTGTGTTCTAGTGTTCCATGCTGGGCTCCAGCTTTCCCACCTTCAGTCTCCCCTCTGCTTGCCATTGTTCCCCACCTCCAATCCCACCATACCCCATTGTCCTCCATGTCTGTCATCCTTCACCCCCCACCCTGATTGCAGTGCTGGTCTCTGTTTCACAGTGAAGCCTTGTCTAGAAGCCACTCTACACACTTGAATGCTGCCCTCCCAGAGTATGGACACACCTACCGTGAGCAGACCAACCCTACACCCCCAATAGTGTGGCATCACATAGGCATTTCTGAGAAACCAGAGCAGGGGTGTTGTTGGTAGGCTTAGAATGTTGCACTCACTTTGAAGTGAGGGCAGATTGCTGCACTCCATTTGTATCCATCATGTTACGCTGGCAGGAACATGTTGCCATTCCAGAGGCCAGCGTGAAACCATTTATCCCGTTAATGGGATGGAGATGAAGGCCTGAGCTGAATTTCTCCCCCTGCCCAATCACCCACACTACGATTTCACACTTATCCAGAACATGCCTGGACCAACATAGCATGCACTTGTAAGGATTTACCTGAAGAAGGCCTGGGGCAGACTGTAGAGATCGGAATGGAGGCCTCCAGCAACCGGGGACCATGGAACACAATGGCCAGAATTTTATGTTCCCCCACTGGCGGGTTTTAAGGCGGGGGGGAGTGTGAAATTGAAGGGATGGGATTCTCTCCGGGTTCCCACCAGCCCTGACCATACAGCGACTTTATACTGGGGTGTGCAAGGCCTCGGATGGGAAGCCCGCCCTTGCCCCAGTTATTGGTCACTTAAGTTCCGTTTCCTGCCAGCCTCAATTTTTAGACTGGCGGGAGGATTGAACTTGTGTGGTAGAAGGCTGAAAATTATCAAAGTTACATCCTAGGAAGGAAGGGGTAAGGGGGCATCTCCATCAGAAGCCCCCTTATAAAGTTGGGTGCCCCACCCCAGCCTCTGGACCTGTCTCCCACCCCACCCCCGGCTTCTTCCTCGAGACCCTTTGCACTCCCCCCCAAGGACTTCCCTACTCTCCCCACCCTGGCACCTCTTGAAATGACCTGGGCCTCTGGTTCCCGGACTTAGTCTCAGGCATCCTACTGTATTTCTTCTCTTGTCCACTGCAGCGCTGTCACTGCATTGACTGGAGAGCTATCAGCCAATCAGATTGGCCAGCAGCTGTCTAAGGTGGGACTTCCTCCCGAGTGAGAGCGTAAAATGGCTGCATGGCACTTGGAGTCTGAGGGGTGATATGCTCCCTGCCAATTCTTCGGATGGTGGGAAACATTTAGCAGTGGGTGGGTGGAGCATCAACCACGTGAATCTTCTGGCTGCAGCAGCTTCCAGGAGGCAGATCTTCAAGATACATGTGGACAGTTGCAGGAGGAACTGTTGGGTGGCGATGGTCTGTGTTGGGGGATGGGGCAGGATTAGATGGGGAGGAAAGGAATGAAGAGGTGTGACAAGTGTGGAGGACTAGAGGGGGAGGTTGGGGATGGTAGGAGAAAGAAAATTGCAGGGGTGGCGCAAAGGGGTGAGGTGATATGGAGCGGGAGGGCGGGAAGGGCCTTAGTGAAGTGCGGGCGGGAGGGGTGGGGGTGTTTGTGCAGAATGGTCATACAAGGGTGTGTGGGTGTCTGCGGGCAAGGGAGGGCGTGCAGGTGTGAACAGGCATGGGGATGTGCAGGTGTGAACAGGCATGGGAGGGTATGCAGGTGTCTGCGGGCAAGGGAGGGTATGAAGGGACATGGGGGTGTGCAAGTGTGAATGGGCATGGGAGGTTGTGCAGGTAGAAACGAGCATGGGGGCTATACAGGTGTAAATGGGCATGGAGGCGAAGGGGGAAAGGGGTTCAGAGGAGTGATCTGTGGAGTCAGATGCTGAGTCTTGGGGGACATACTGAGGGAATTGGTGAAAGGAAGGGATGGCGAGGATGAGTGGGGGCAGTGGGAGCCGGTAGAGTGGGAGGGTGAGGGAAAGGCTATGATGAATGAAGTGGCGCTGAGTGTTGTTGAGGGAGATATGGAAGGAGAAGCAGATTCTGGGGATGGGCAGAATGAGGAGGGGCAGATGGTGGGCTTCTCGGGAAGTTAGGCGATGTGGACATTGACCTGGAAGGTGATGGGGGTAACCGTGGGAAGGTTAAATGTTACATCTGCGTGGTCAATGATTATTGAGGGGAGGGTGTGACTCATGGGAGGCAGGTAAAGGTATTTGACTGAATATTAAAGGTACAAACAACTATGGCTGCTCCCAACGATGAACAGCCTCGTTATTGAGATCTCCAAATTCTGCATGGGAATTTGGTCATTGGGGTGGAGTGGCAGGTCAGCTCAACTGGACAACTAAAGGAGAACCCTAGCTGTAGTACTTACACTGCTAGGACCTTGGGACAGATGAGTATGTGAAGGACAAAGACCTAGCGTGAGCTATTTGCCTCCCTGCACATGCATGATGGTGGGGGACATAGACACAGCCTGGGGTGTCTCTCAGAAGGTGGTGGGGGTAGTGCACAGGCTTTAGGACTACATCGTAAATAAATCACATCAGACCTCATTAAAGTGCAAGTGTACTATATTTACAAAAGTGTCAGAAGATTAACTATCATACTGCACCTGTGCAACCACACATGAAATCAAACCTTTTTAATCTCGCATTCCCTACCACTTCTTCTAGCTGCTCCCCTGACATCTGCAGCAGGGGTGGAGGCAGCCTGCTGACCAGTTTGCCCTGTTGCCTTGGATGACCTTGGTGGCTGTCCTCTGGAGCCCTGAGGCCTGGTGGGCTCTGGCTTACTTTGGCTGTCCTGCTGTGGGGCAGCTTCTCCCTCTGCAGCCACAGAGGCCGAAGCTGAAGGGGTCATAAGCAAAGGGGATTCTGAAGGGCAGACGCCCTTAGAGATTCCCAAGTGGAGGTCCCAGGGATATCCAACAGACTCTCCTCCTCCCTTTGGGTGCCCGAGGGCTCCTGCCTGACTCCTTGAGAGGAAGGGGCACCTGGAGGGAGGTTGAAGTGCCCCATTCCCCTTTCGCGGAGCTACGACAAAAAATCACCTATGGCTACAACAATGGAATACAGGTCTGTAGCATACAGCTCTGGCAGAAACTGGGCATTCTGGCTGGACCAGGTTCTCCATGGCGTCTGCCACCCTTCCCATGGAGACCTTGATGCTGGAACATGTCAGCATCACTTCATCAGAGAGCAGGCGGATGGATTGCTCCGTCTCATGTGCCACTCTGTTGAGGGCCTCCAACACCTCTGCCTGATGTTCCCCCACCTCTTGCAGCTTCCCCAACATCTTGTTCAGGGTCCATGCAGAGACTGGTCATCCAACTTGGACATCGCACATAACTCTTCCCCAGCTATCCTCAGAATGTTAGTGAGCTTGGCTGACACTGCCACCTCCTGCTGCGGACACATGTCTGTGCAGTGACCACCAGAATGTGAGACCCAGCCTGAACTACAACCAACTGAGGTGTGCGACTCTGCACTTGTGGTGGGTGCAGGTAACATACAAAAATATTAATGTATGAATTAGAAGCAGGAGTAGGCCATTCAACCGCACGAGTCTACTCCACCATACAATAAGATTTTAA
Organism: Cetorhinus maximus; assembly: GCF_964194155.1. Classification (NCBI taxonomy): domain Eukaryota; kingdom Metazoa; phylum Chordata; class Chondrichthyes; order Lamniformes; family Cetorhinidae; genus Cetorhinus; species Cetorhinus maximus. The sequence continues at coordinate 35,840,288 of NC_135882.1, read as the reverse complement.
CCTCAACTCCACATTCCTGCCTACCCCTAATAACCTTTCACCCCCCTCGTTAATCAAGAATCTACAGCTCTGCCTTGAAGATATTCAAGAGGTGTCAGCTGTGGCTCAGTTCATAGCACCCTCGCCTTTGAATCAGAGGGTTGTGGGTTCATGTCCCACTCCCGGAAAACCAAGAACTGTGATTGTACTCGAAAGAGTTGCAATCTGTGACTGTTGATAACTTGAAAGAGTTTGAAGATATTCAAAGACTTTGCTTCCACTGCCTTTTGAGGAAGAGTTCCAAAGACTCATGACAGTCTGACAGAAAAAAATTCTCCTCATCTCTATCTTAAATGAGTGACCCCTTATTTTTAAACAGTGACCGCTAGTTCTAGATTCTCCCACAAGAGGAAAAAACATCTCCACATCACCCTGTCAAGGCCCCTCAGGATCTTAAAGGTTTCAATCAAGTCACCTCTTACTAAATTCCAGTGGATACAAGCCTAGCCTATTCAATCTTTCCTCATAAGACAACCCATCCATTCCTGGTATTAGTCCAGTAAACCTCTGAATTGCTTCAAATGCATTTACACCTTTCCTTACCTAAGCAGACCAATACTGTACACAGTACTCCAGCTGTGGTCTCACCAATGCCCTCTACAACTGAAGCATAACCACCGTGCTTTTGTAATCAACTTCCCTCACAATAAACGAGAACATTCTACTAGCTTTCCTAATTATTGGCTGTACCTGTATACTAGCCTTTTGTGATTCATGCACTAGGACACCCAGATCCCTCTGAATCTCAAGAGCTCTGCAATCTCTTACCATTTGGATAAGAAGTTTCTTGTTTATTCTTCCTGCCAAAATAGACAATTTCACATTTTCCCACATTATACTCCATTTGCCAGATCTTTGCCCACTTACTTAACCTATCTATGTCCCTTCGTAGCCTCCTTATGTCCTCTTCCCAATTTACTTTCCTACCTATTTTTGTGTCATCGGCAAATTTTGCAACCATACCTTTGGTCCTTTCATCCAAGTAATTTATATACATTGTAAAATATTGAGGCCCCAGCACTGATCCCTGTGGCACACTTAGCTCCTCAGGGTAATGTCCTCGGCCCAGCCATCTTCAGCTGCTTCATCAATTCATCCTTTCAACATAAGGTCAGAAGTCGGGATGTTTGCTGATTGCACAATGTTCAGCACCATTTGCAACTCCTCAGATACTGAAGCAGTCTTTGTCCAAATGCAGCAAGACCTGGACAATATCTAGTCTTGGGCTGACAAATGGCAAGTAACATTCGCACCACCTAAGTGTCAGGCAATGACCATCTCCAATAAGAAAGAATCCAGCCATCGCCCCTTGATGTTCAACGGCATCACCAATACTAAATCCCCCACTATTAACATCCTGGGGGTTAACACTGACCAGAAACTGAACTGGACGAGCCATATAAATACTGTGGCTACAAGAGCAGGTCAGAGGCTAGGAATAGTGTGATGAGTTACCCACCTCCTGACTCTGCAAAGCTTGTCTACCATCTACATGACACAAGTCAGGTGTATGATGGAATATTCCCCACTTGCCTGGATGAGTGCAGCTCCCACAACACTCAAGAAGCATGACACCATCCAGGACAAAGCAGCCCGCTTGATTGGCACCACATAAACAAACATTCACTCCCTCCACGACCAACACACAGTAGCAGCAGTTGTGTGCCATCTACAAGATGCACTGCAGGAATTCACCAAGGCTCCTTCGACAGCACCTTCCAAACTTATGACCACTACCATCTAGAAGGACAAGGGCAGCAGATAGATGGGAACACCACCACTAAACGTTGCCCTCCAAATCACTCACCATCTTGACTTGGAAATATATCGCCGTTCCTTCACTGTCGCTGGGTCAAAAACCTGGAACTCCCTTCCTAACAGCACTGTGGGTGTACCTACACCACATGGACTGCAGCAGTTCAAGAAGGCGGCCCACCACCACCTTCTCAAGGGCAACTAAGGATGGGCAATAAATGCCGGCATAGCCATTAAAGCCCACATCCCATGAATGAAGAAAAAAAACACTCATCACATCCTGCTAACCAGAAAAAGACCCATTTATGCCAACTCTCTGTTTCCTGTTAGCCAGCCAATCTTCTATCCATGTCAATATCTTACCCCCTACACCATGAGCTTTTATTTTCCACAATAATCTTTGAGGTGGCACATTATCAAATGGCTTCTGGAAATCTAAATACAATACGTCCACTGGTTCCTTTTTATCCACAGCACATGTGACTCCTTCAAAGAACTCCAATAAATTGGTTAAACATAATTTTGCTTTCACAAAACCATGTTGACTCTGCCTGATTGCCTTGAATTTTTCTAGGTGCCCTGCTATAACATCTTTAATAATAGCTTGTAACATTTTCACTATGACATATGGTAGGCTTTCTGTCTCCCTTTTTGAATAAAGGAGTTACATTTGCTATTTTCCAATCTAATGGAATCTTCCCTGAATTTAGGGAATTTGGAAAATTAAAACCAATGGATCAACTATCTCACTAGCCACTTCTTTCATGACCTTAGGGTGTAGGCCATCTGGATGCAGATTTGTTAGGCCACAGCCCCAATAATTTGCTCAATACCACTTCCCTCGTGACTGTATATTTTCTGAGTTCCTCCCTCCCTTCTATTTTCTGATTTACAGCTTTTTCTGGGATTTTACTTGTATCCTCTATAGTGAAGACCAAGGCAAAATATCTGTATAATTCATCTGCCTGCTCCCTACTTTCCAGAATCATTTACCCAGACATACTTTCTATAGGACTTTTCTTATTTAAATATTTATAGAAACTCTTTTTTATCTGTCTTGACATTTCTAGCTATCTTTCTCATGTACTCTAATTTTTACCTCATTAATCTTTTCGTCATTCCCATTCTTTATATTCTGTCCAATCTTCTGACCTACCATCCTTTGCGCAATTATATGCTTTTTATTTAAGTTTGATACTGTCTTTAACTTTTTTAGTTAACCACAGATGGTGGGTCCTCCATTTGGAATTTTTCTTTCTCATTGGAATGTATCTATTCCGACTATTGTGAAATATCCCTTTAAATGTTGACCACTGCATCTCTACTGACCTATCTCTTAACATCATTTGCTAGTTCACTTTAGCTAGCTCCGCTTTCAAGCCCTCATAATTGCCCTTACTTAAGTTTAAAATACTAGTCTCCGATGCACTCTTCTCTCCCTCAAACTCAATGTAAAATTCAATCATATTATGATCGCTGCTACTTTGGGGTGAGGTGGGTAAGTGAGTGTGAGCAGTTGAGGGTTCACTATGAGGTTATCAATTAATCTTATCTGGTTGCACAATAGTCTAGTATAGTCTAGTATAGTATAGGTTGGCTCCAGAATGTGTTGATCTTAGAAAAATCCTGAAAACATTCTATGAATTCCTCATCTATGCTACCTTAGCCCATTTGATTTTTCCAGTCTATATGTCAATTAAAATCCCCCATGATTATCGCTGTACCTGACTGAGAATCTCCTATTATCTCTTCCTTTATACTCTGTCCTACCATGCAGTTACAATTAGGGGGCCTGTACACCACTCCCACAAGTGAATTCTTGCCTTCATCATTTCACATCTCAACCCAAACCACTTCTACATCCAGATTTCCTGAACTTGTCACCCCTCTTTAATGTGCTAATACTATCATTAATTAACAGAGCTACCCCTCCACCTTTTCCTAACTTCCAGTCCTTCCAAAATGTCACATACTCTTCAAAATTCCAGTCTCAATCTATGTCATCCTGTAGCCATGCCTCTGTAATGGCCGTCAGGTTGTACTTATTTATTTCTATTTGCGCTATCAGTTCATCTGTTTTGTTTTGAATGCTACGTGCATTCAGAACATAAGAACATAATAAATAGGAACAGGAGTACACCATTCGGCCCCTCGAGCCTGCTTCGCCATTCAATAAGATCATGGCTGATCTTGTGTTTCGATTTCCACATTCCCATCTAACCCTAATAACCTTTGATTTCCTTGCCGAACAAGACTCTATCTACCTCTTCCTTAAAAATATTCAATGGCTCTGCCTCGACCACCTTCTGAGGCAGAGAATTCCAAAGCCGCACGACACTCTGAGAGAAAACAATGGCTGCTCATCTCTGTCCTAAAAGGGAGACCGCTAATTTTAAAACAGTGCCCCCTAGTTCTGGACTCACCCAAAAGAGGAAACATCATTTTGACATCCACTTTGTCAAGGCCGTTCAGGATCTTGTATACTTCAATCAAATCACCTCTCACTCTTCTAAGCTCCAGTAGAAACAAACGCAGTCTGCCCAACCTTTCCTCAGAGGACAACCCACTCATTCCAATCTAATAAACCTCCTTTGAACTGCCTCCAATGCATTTGGTCGTTGGTACCAATGACATAGGTAGAAAGAGGGATGAGGTCTTGCATCAAGAATTCAGGGAGTTAGGCAGTAGACTAAAAAGCAAGACCTCTCGGGTTGTAATCTCTGGATTACTCCCGGTGCCACGTACTAGCGAGCTCAGAAATAGGTGCGCAGATGAATACATGGCTTAAGAGTTGGTGCAGGAGGGAGGGTTTTAGATTCCTGGATCACTGAGACCGTTTCTGGGGAAGGTGGGACAGTACAAGCGGAACAGTCTACATCTGAACCACAGATGGACTAACATCCTTGCGGGTGGGTTTGCTAGTGCTGTTGGGAGGACTTTAAACTAATTCGACAGGGGGAGGGAACACAGAATGTTAGCAGAATAAGGACACATCATAACACAGTAAAACAATCAAGTCAGGGGCTGTACAGCTGCATTAAATTTCAAGGGAGTAAGGCAAGGCTGGATGGCCTCTACGTTAATGCCAGGCGTATTACAGGCAAAACAGATGAGTTAAGGGTGAGGATTGACACATGGAATTGTGATATAGTAGTCATCACTGAGATGTGGTTGAGGGAGGGGCAGGATTGGCACCTCAACATTCTGGGATATAGAATCTTCAGGCGAGACAGGGGAGGGGGTAAAAGAGGAGGAGGCATTGCATTATTAGTTAAAGAGTCAGTTACTGCAGTAAGGAGAGATGATATCTTGGAGGGGTCATTGAATGAAGCTTTGTGGGTAGAGTTTAGGAATAAAAAAGGGGCAGCCACATTGTTAGGTGTTTACTAGAGACCCCGAGATAATCAACGGGAAATTGAGGAGCAAATATGTGCACAATTTGCGGAGGTGTGTAAAAACAATAACAATAGGGTAATTATATTAGGTGATTTCAACTTTCCCAACATTAATTGGGATAGACATAGTGTTAAGAGCTTGGATGGAGTGGATTTCTTGAAATGTGTACAGGAGAACATTTTAGGTCGATATGTGGAGGGTCCAACAAGGGACGGCACAGTGCTGGACCTAATTCTGGGGAATGAAGCCGGACAGGTGGCTGAAGTGGTGGTGGGGGAGTACTTTAGTGATAGCGACCACAACATGGTACAGTTTAAGCTTGTTATGGACAAAGAAATAGACAAGTTGCAAAAAAATGTTTTGGAGTGGGGGAGAGCGGATTTTAGTAAAATAAGGCAGGATCTGGCCAATTTAGACTGGGAACAGCTACTTGTGAGGAAATCTACAGAGGAGCAGTGGGGGGTGTTCAAAAAGGAAATGGGGAGGGTAAAGGCTCAACATGTTCTCTCTAGGGTGATAGGAAGGAGTAACAAGGCCAGTGAACCATGGATGACCAGAGATATTCAGGATAAGATGAGAAGGAAAAGGGAGGCTTTTAGCAGGTACAAGGGAAGCAAATCAACGGAGGCATTAGTCCAGTACAGAAAGTGCAGGGTGGAGCTTAAGAAAGCAATTAGGAGAGCAAAGAGGGGATATGAGAAAGCTCTGGCTGGTAAAAGTAGGGAAAATCCCAAGATATTCTATAAGTATATCAATAGGAAGAGGATAACCAGGGAAAGAGTAGGGCTCATTAGGGATCAAGGGGGCAATCTATGGGTGGAGCCAGAGGACACTGGTAGACTGTTGAACGAATACTTCACATCCGTCTTCTCCTAAGAGAATGAGGTTGAAGGTATCGAACTTGGGGTGAGAGACTGCGAGGTTCTTGAGCAAATTGATATAGGGAGTGACAAAGTATTGGAGGTGTTGGCAGGCTTAAAAGTGGACAAATCTCCAGGTCCAGATGATTTGCGTCCCAGACTGCTGAGGGAGGCAAGGGAGGAGATCGCAGGGGCTCTGACCCAAATTTTTAATTCCTCTCTGGCCACGGGGGAGGTGCCAAAGGATTGGAGAACAGCTAATGTGGTTCCGCTATTTAAGAAGGGTTGTTGAGATAAGCCAGGGAACTGTAGACCAGTGAGTCTCACGTCAATGGTAGGGAAACAATTAGAGAAAATTCTGAAGGAAAGAATCTATCTCCACTTGGAGAGGCAAAGTTTGATCAGGGATGGTCAGCATGGCTTTGTCAGACGGAGGTCATGCCTAACAAATTTGATTGAATTTTTTGACGAGGTGACCAGGTGTATAGATGAGGGTAGTGCAGTTGGTGTAGTTTATATGGATTTCAGCAAAGCCTTTGACAAGGCCCAACATGGGAGACTTATAAAGAAGGCAAATGCACATGGGATACAGGTTAATTCAAAATTGGCTTAGTTGTAGGAGACAGAGGGTGATGACAGAAGGATGCTTTAGTGACTGGAAGCTAGTGTCCAGTGGCGTACCACAGGGATCTGTGCTGGGTCGCCTATTATTCGTCATTTATATAAACAACATAGATGACTATGTGGTGGTGGGGGTGGGGTAGGATTAGTAAGTTTGCAGATGACACAAAGATTGGCCGGGTGGTTAACAGTGAGGTTGAGTGTCTTGGGCTACAGGAAGATATAGATGGGATGGTCAAATGGGCAGATAAGTGGCAGATGGAATTTAACCCTGAAAAGTGTGAGGTGATACACTTTGGAAGGAGTAACTTGACAAGGAAGTATTCAATAAACGACATGACACTAGGAAGTTCTGAGAAACAAAAGGACCTTGGCGTGTGAGGCAACCTGCCTCCATCACCCTCCCAGGCAGCATATTCCAGACCGTCACCATCCTCTGGGTCAAAAAAGTTTTCCTCGCATCCCCGCTAAACCTGCTGCCCTTCACCTTGAACTTGCCTTACTGTGTGTCCATAGATCTCTGAAGGTGGAGGGGCATGTTAGTGGGTTGGTGAAAAAGGTATATGGGACACTTGCCTTTATCAATCAAGGAACAGATTACAAAAGTAGGGAGGTCATGTTGGAGTTGTATAGAATCTTGGTGAAGCCACAGCTGGAGTACTGTGTGCAGTTCTGGTCGTCATAATATAGGAAGGATGTGATTACTCTGGAGATTCACCAGGATGTTGCCTGGGATGAAACATTTAAGTTATGGAGAGTGGTTGGATAGACTTGGGTTGTTTTCATTGGAGCAGAGAAGACTGAGGGGCAACCTGATCGAGGTGTACAGGATTATGAGGGGCATGGACAGGGTGGATAGGGAGCAGCTGTTCCCCTTAGTTGAAGGGTCAGTTACGAGGGAACATAAGTTCAAGGTGAGGGGCAGGAGGTTTAGGGGGGATGCGAGGAAAACGTTTTTGACCCAGAGGGTGGTGACGGTCTGGAATATGCTGTCTGGGAGGGTGATGGAGGTGGGTTGCCTCACATCCTTTAAAAAGTACATGGATGAGCACTTGGCACGACATAACATTCAAGGCTATGGGCCAAGTGCTGGTAAATGGGATTAGGTAGGTAAGTCAGGTGTCTCTCACATGTCGGGCAGACCTGATGGGCCGAAGGGCCTCTTCTGCACTGTGTGATTCTGTGATTTACATCCTTCCTTAATTAAGACGCCAAAACTGCACACAGTCCCACTGATGCCCTGTATAACTGAAACATAATATCTTTACTTTTACGTTCAATCCCTCTCGTAATAAAGGGTAGCATTCCATTCGACTTCTTAATTACTTGCTGTGCCTGCATACTAACCTTTTGTTACTCATATACTAGAACACCTAGATCTCTCTGCACCTCAGAATTATGCAGCCATTCTCTATTTAAGTAATACTCTGCTTTTTTATTCTTCCTGCCAAAGTGAACAACTTCACGTTTTCCCACATTAAACCCCATTTGCCAGATCCACCAGAGTGAGCCCACTCATTAAATCTATCTATATCCATTTGCAACCTCCTCATGTCCTCTTCACAACATATTTCCCTCCCTACCTTTGTGTCATCTGCAAATTTCGTGACCATGTCTTCACTCCCCTCATCTAAGTTATTGATGTAAATTGTAAAAAGTTGAGGCCTAAGCACAGACCCCTGTGGGATGCCACTTGTCACATACTTCCCATCAGAAAAAGACCCATTTATGCATACTCTCTGCTTTCTGCCAGCCAGCCAATCTTCTATCCATGCAACCCACTACATCATGCACTTTTACTTTCTGTAATAATCTTTGATGTGGCACTTTATCAAATGCCTTCTGGAAATCCAAGTACAGTACGCCTACAGACTCCTCTTTATCCACTGCGCATGTCACACCTTCAAAAAACTCCAATAAATTGGTTAAACATGATTTTCCTTTCACAGAACCATGCTGACTCTTCCCAATTGCCTTGAGCTCTTCTAAGTATCCAGCTATAACCTCTTTAATGACCGATTCTAATAACTCCCTCACTACAGACATCAAGCTAACTGGCCTAAAGTTTGCTGTTTTCTGCCTCCCTCTTTTCTTGAATAGAGGGGTTATATTTGCTGCTTTCCAGTCTGACAGAACCTTTCCAGAATCTAGCGAATTTTGGAAAATTAACACCAGCACATCAACTAACTCATTAGCCTCTTTTAAAACCCTAGGATGTTTACCATCGGGACCCGGAGACTTGCCAGCCTGCAGCTGAATCAATTTGCTCAGTTTAGATACAGAGCCTTTAGTTTTGTCCTTTTATTATTTTTGTAGCGTCTAGCCTTTTCTGTTGATTTACTCTTAGATTTGTACTCTCCGTCCTTTCCTGTCACGGTCTGTTTATCATTTCCCATATTAGTACCTTTCTCTCTTGCCTTGTCTCTACTCTTTGGTTCACCACATCTTCCCAATTTGGTCCCTTGCCCCCACTATTTAGCTTAAAACCCACTCTACTTCCCTAGTTATGCAGCTTGCTAGAACACCAGCGCAGCACAGTTCAGGTATATGTCTAGGTGAATACTGTGATACTTCCACAGGTGCACTTTCTTCCTCTTTCCCAATGTCCTTGGTCCTCTGTGGGCTGGATGAAATGCTGAGCAGGGTCTTCTCTTATTTCCTTGCCCTCTTCCTGCTCGCACCTGTACGTTCGAGAGGAGAGAGCAAGTGTGTGCGTGAGCTGCCTCCAACATGGAGGAACACATGACCCTTAGATTTCTATGTGACATACATGGATCCTTACTGGATGGAGGCCACCCACTGACCTCTCCATCTCCACAGGCTTGGTCTGGTTCTTCCCCAGCCAGCTGGGCCACTCACTTCTCGAAGTACATGAGGTTCTCGAGGTCAGGCTTGCCTCCTTCCATCTTTTCTCTGTCTCTCCTGTTATGCCTCAACTTTTCCTGTGCAAAGAGAGAAGTGGGATTGAGAGCAATTGGGTTTCATGCATCTTCTCCCATGCTTCCAGTTTTACAAATAACTCACTGGATTGTGTGCCATCTGATTGATGCACTGCAAGAATTCTGGGGCACCACCCTCCACAATGGTGAGCCTATGCAGATTGAAGGATAAGGCTGACAGAAGTATGTCATTAGCAGTGCTTGCTGGTTCCCTCAATGCCTAACACCCTTCCCCCCTCCGCCCAGACAGCATCTGAGCTCTCTGTATGGAAGGGTAAGGAACCCACAGAGGCTTCTCCACCTGCAGACTAGATGGATTGCAGTGGGGCTGTGAGGCATCACCTTATTACGTTGAGTAGCTCTTTTACGCATGGGCCGTACGAATGATGCCCTTGCCACTGAGGCCCATATCCCCTGTACCATTTGTTGAGGTGGGTATGTGAGTGTGAGCAGTTAAGGGTTCACTTATCCTGGTGGAGTGGATGAGGTAATTCATGTGTTTGCAGTATTGCAGGGCAGTCCTCTGGCGGAGGACCTGGGCACTGACCTCCCTGGAGACTTCCTCCAATGCATGGTTGGTCTGACAGCTTAGCCTCCTCCTCCCATCCTTAGGGTACAGGATGCCCCTCCTGGCCTCCACTGCATTCAAAAGGACTTCCAAAGATGCGTTACTGAATTTGAGGGCTGGAGCTCCCTGTGATCAGCCAGCCATCTCCTCCTTTAATGGTGAGTAAGTTGATGTCCAGGTGCCTTTTAAATATGCGCCCGGATATGACAGCAGGGCGCGCGCCATCCAGCCCTCCCAGCCGCACAAAACGCGAGGAAACCTCCGATTCTATAATTAATTAGGTCAGCATTGTGTGACACGGCACAAATTCCCACCCGCCTCAGTGGCGAGTCCTGCCACAGGACTTAGTCCCAGAATGGAAAATTCCACCCAAAGAATCAAATGGAGATTTACTTGTATTAAAATCAATTTTTCAAGTGCAGCTCCATGTATATGACTACAGCCTTGGCACAGCAATGCTATTTATAGCAAATTTCTTGTCTAAATTTGCTCTTTCTAATAGTCATAATCATGCCTCAGTTTTATCCGAAAAATGACTACCTATAATTACAGTTAAATATCTATGCAAACAGGAATGAACATTCCTCCCTTATCAAACTATTTCAAAAGAAGTTGTTTAAAATGGCATTCAGTTGGGAAAGATTTACATTTAATTGAACATAGATAACCTGCTCAAAATTTAAAGCTTTTCTGCTTACTTTATGCTTTGATCATCAACATGCATGTATGGTTCCTCTGACACTCTTCAAGTGTTCCTTTGCCATCCCACCTCCTTAAAACCCTCACCCTCTAACTTTCCACTTTCATTGACTAATGTCTGACTTTTATCCTAGAAGGTCCACAAACGTGTGTTATACCAAATTCTGCAGACAGCTGTCCCACTGCTCTATTCAAATCTCTTCAATCTGGCTCCCACCAACATCAGTTTATCCTGATAAAGTTCACTAGCTGTATCCTGTGTGATTGCACTCAATGTACAATTCTCTTTCTTGACTTCTTTGCAGCTTTCACTATGACTTTCTTCCAAACCCCTCCATCTAGATATAAGTCAACCTGAGTGTATCTGAAAGGAGTTCTCAGAGTACCTCGCTTGGCCAGAGCTTAACTTGATATGCAGGTTCAGATAATTTGAATCAACCAATGAGGAGAAAGCCCACTTTCTTGGCAGGGCCTGTGCCTTGTAAAAGGGGCATAAATTATTCCATTGCTGAATTGTATATAGCGGTCAGCACCGGGCATTTCGCTGCACAGCAGTCAGAAGGCTTTCCTCAAATTCCAATCCTTGCCCTGTTTACCTAATAGACCTTTAGGTGTGATTTTAACTTGGGCGATGGTCAGACAAGCAGGGCTGAAGTAGGCAATAAAGCATCCTGACTGCTGCAGCATGATTCAGATATATTGAATATTTCTATATTTCTCACCTGCCTGCAGCTTATTAAAATGGCAGAGGGTGGGGATCTAATGCTGACAAAGTGAATGTTATGATACCTGGGTGAGTGGCTGGATTGCTTTACAAATCACAGAATCACAGTGCAGAAGAGGCCCTTCAGCCTATCGAGTCTGCACCAACACGTGAGAAACACCTGACCTACCTACCTAATCCCATTTACCAGCATTTGGCCCATAATGAATGTTAAGACATGCCAAATGCTCATCCAGGTACTTTTTAAAGGATGGAAGACAACCCGCCTCCACCACCCTCCCAGGCAGCGCATTCCAGACCATCACCACCCTCTGAGTAAAAAAGTTTTTCCTCACATCCCCCCTAAGTCTCCTGCCCCTCACCTTGAACTTGTGCCCCCTCGTGACTGACCCTTCGATTAAGGGGACAGCTGCTCCCTATCCACCCTGTCCATGCCCCTCATAATCTTGTACACCTTGATCAGGCCGCCCCTTAGTCTTCTCCGCTCCAACAAAAACAACCCAAATCTATCCAACCTCTCTTCATAACTTAAATGTTTCATCCCAGGCAACATCCTGGTGATTAGCCAAATGGCCTCTTTTGGTGCCATAATAACTGTGACTCTATGAGCCTGATTTTAAATCCTGCACACCTAGTTCCTGTAAGGTTAAAATTGGGCCTTTCATGTTACGATTTCCTGTGCTTCCATCCCTGACTTGCTTCATAAATATTATGGCAGTGATGGCACTGGAGAAAATTTAAACAACATATTTGATCTTCCCCTTCTCCTAAGTGCGAGCATTAATTTCATTACAGATTTATTCTTCCAGACTGGGTTTTCATTGCTCCAGGGCTCAGTAACAGAGGAAAAATTCAAGCAAACCATGTTGCAAATGCATCAATATTTGCATCTAGGAAATGTCATCCAGCACCTTATCACTAGCCTTTATTGACTTGTAAATATTATTAATCTACTTTCACTCAGTATCTTTTGTATATTTTGAGGTTTTGACATTGTTATCTAAATTATATTATTATTGATTTTTTACTGCAGAGCAGCAGTGCTAATAGGCTTTCCCTATAGAGGAATCAAATAATATAATTAATTAAACATTTCTCCTGGGAGCTGCGAAATGTCTCATTCTCTGTCGTTGATTAGGAATACTAGTTCCCTTTGGACTTCTGCTTTATCCGGACTAATTTTAGAAGTGCCTGTTTGCTGTCTGTAGAAATGTGAAACCACAGCACAAAAAGCAATCTCGTTGATGTTATTTCACTTTGTAAACAAGTATGATTATCCAATTGGAAAGAATGAGGCATGAACTGCAGGAATAGTGTAATCCTCAATGAATGCTAATCAAATTTAAGGCTATTATTTTTTCAGTGTTCACACCTCAAGATCATAAATAGTAATAGTGGAGTGATTGCAAATGATTTTGAAAGAACTCAGCAACCCATCAGTCACTGGCCTTGATCCTACTCCTGCAAAGTCAATGGACTACTACAAAACATCATCCAGTAAACTGATTACAATGTTGGGCAGAATTTTCCGTTTCCGCCCGACCGACTCAGCGGCAGGCAGGCGGTCGATTGCTGCTGAAGAAATGGGCTGTGCTGCCATTCTCCGCAGGCGGGGCCAATTAAGGCCCGTCCCACGGGTAAGCAACTCCTGTGAAGAACGGGAAAATAGTCATGGGGGCGGGCAGCCTCAGACTGCTGGTCCCAATGGGGAACAGGCAGTCTGTATAAAGAGTGGCCAGACAGCCTGCTTGAGGCGGTGCACCATGGCCACTCATGGAGAGAGGGAGGGAGGTCCGAGTGGAGAGCAGCATGAGCAGGAGGAGGGGGGAAGGTTGCAGGAGAGGCCAGTGGGGGGCAACTGTGCCCCCCGATTTTCCAATGCATGCCTTGCTGTCCTCCTGCAAGAGGTGGGCATCCGTCGACACCTTCTGTATCCGGAGGATGGGAGGAGGAGGGCCCCCCATATCACCAGCCAGGCGTGGAAGGAGGTGGGTGATGCTGTAAGAGCCCATGATGATGTGCAGCGCACTGGCACACAGTGCAGGAAAAGATTCAATGATTTGCTCCACTCTGGATGGGTGAGTACCATGTCTGTCTTGGCCATTTGACCCAGAAGGCAGCCTTAGCCTTTGAGCCCCCCCACCATGTCTTGCTGTCGTTACTGCATAGGGCATCTGTCGCACACTGGGTGGGCAAATGGTTACTGACCATGTTTGCACCAGCCTCAGTGGTTCAGGAGAAGAAGGGTTCTCCCCGCAGCATATGTTGGTCTTTGTGGCATTTGAGTAGTCTGGGGGCAACCTGCAGGGGAGGCCACTAGACACATACTCAGAACTCCAACACATGTCATATTGATGGTAATGAGATGGTGCAAGGGGTGCCTCAAGGTGTTTTGGGCAAGTGCCATCTGCTGGCATTGGCACCGCACCTAGTTGCGTCTCCTTGCCATGGGCACTAAGACCCGTGTGCTATTCAAAATGATGGACGCCGAATGTGTCCAAGGTGGCCGTTGGGGGAGGGGGTTGGGACCAGCCGTACTATCTTCTGGGGACTGATCACCAGTAGTGTGGACAGGAGCCGCTGGAGGCCTCAGATGGGCCACTGTGGTTGGGGTGCGGCGTGCATGTGCAGACTACATGAGCGAGCAGACCCAATAAATCCTCTACAAAAACAGAATTACCTGGAAAAACTCAGGTCTGGCAGCATCGGCGGAGAAGAAATCAGTTAACGTTTCGAGCCTTCATGGCCCTTCGGCAGAACTGAAGCATAGTTAGAAGAAGGGAGAAATATAAATTGGTTTAAGGTGGGGGGTGGGGGTGGGGGGGGTGGGGGGGGGTGGATGTGGTGGGGGGAGAGAGAGACACATTGAGGGTGTGGTGATTGTGGAGATGAGCAGATAATCAAAAGATGTCACAGACAAAAGGGTCAAAGAGGTGTTTTGTCTGAGAAAAGTGCTAATTAAGAATGGAGGACAGGATATTCAAAGTACAGCTCTAGTGGGGGTGGGGTGGAAAGGCTAACAAGGTTTTAGTTTTAGATTTAAAAATAATGGAAATAGGTGGGGAAAGAAGAATCTATATAAATTATTGAAAAAAAAGCGGGGTGGGGGGGAAGAAACGGGGTGGGGATAGGGGGAGGGGGAGTTTAAGATCTAAAGTTGTTGAATTCAATATTCAGCCCGGAAGGCTGTAAAGTGCCTAGTCGGAAGATGAGGTGCTGTTCCTCCAGTTTGCGTTGGGCTTCACTGGAACAATGCAGCAAGCCAAGGACAGACATGTGGGCAAGAGAACAGGGTGGAGTGTTAAAATGGCAAGCGACAGGGAGGTTTGGGTCTTTCTTGCGGACAGACCGCAGGTGTTCCGCAAAACGGTCGCCCAGTTTGCGTTTGGTCTCTCCAATGTAGAGGAGACCGCATTGGGAGCAACGAATGCAGTAGACTAAGTTAGGGGAAATGCAAGTGAAATGCTGCTTCACTTGAAAGGAGTGTTTGGGCCCTTGGACGGTGAGGAGAGAGGAAGTGAAGGGGCAGGTGTTGCATCTTCTGCGTGGGCATGGGGAGGTGCCATAAGTGGGGGTTGAGGAGTAGGGGGTGATGGAGGAGTGGACCAGGGTGTCCCGGAGGGAACGATCCCTACGGAATGCCGTCAGTGGGGGTGAAGGGAAGATGTGTTTGGTGGTGGCATCATGCTGGAGTTGGCGGAAATGGCGGAGGATGATCCTTTGAATGCGGAGGCTGGTGGGGTGATAAGTGAGGACAAGGGGGACCCTATCATGTTTCTGGGAAGGAGGAGAAGGCGTGAGGGAGGATGCGCGGGATATGGGCCGGACACGGTTGTTGACAGGGCCCTGTCAACAACCGTGTCCGGCCCATATCCCGCGCATCCTCCCTCACGCCTTCTCCTCCTTCCCAGAAACATGATAGGGTCCCCCTTGTCCTCACTTATCACCCCACCAGCCTCCGCATTCAAAGGATCATCCTCCGCCATTTCCGCCAACTCCAGCATGATGCCACCACCAAACACATCTTCCCTTCACCCCCACTGACGGCATTCCGTAGGGATCGTTCCCTCCGGGACACCCTGGTCCACTCCTCCATCACCCCCTACTCCTCAACCCCCACTTATGGCACCTCCCCATGCCCACGCAGAAGATGCAACACCTGCCCCTTCACTTCCTCTCTCCTCACCGTCCAAGGGCCCAAACACTCCTTTCAAGTGAAGCAGCATTTCACTTGCATTTCCCCTAACTTAGTCTACTGCATTCGTTGCTCCCAATGCGGTCTCCTCTACATTGGAGAGACCAAACGCAAACTGGGCGACCGTTTTGTGGAACACCTGCGGTCTGTCCGCAAGAAAGACCCAAACCTCCCTGTCGCTTGCCATTTTAACACTCCACCCTGTTCTCTTGCCCACATGTCTGTCCTTGGCTTGCTGCATTGTTCCAGTGAAGCCCAACGCAAACTGGAGGAACAGCACCTCATCTTCCGACTAGGCACTTTACAGCCTTCTGGGCTGAATATTGAATTCAACAACTTTAGATCTTAAACTCCCCCTCCCCCTATCCCCACCCCGTTTCTTCCCCCCCACCCCGCTTTTTTTTCAATAATTTATATAGATTCTTCTTTCCCCACCTATTTCCATTATTTTTAAATCTAAAACTAAAACCTTGTTAGCCTTTCCACCCCACCCCCACTAGAGCTGTACTTTGAATATCCTGTCCTCCATTCTTAATTAGCACTTTTCTCAGACAAAACACCTCTTTGACCCTTTTGTCTGTGACATCTTTTGATTATCTGCTCATCTCCACAATCACCACACCCTCAATGTGTCTCTCTCTCCCCCCACCACATCCACCCCCCCCCCCCCCCCACCCCCCACCCCCCATCTTAAACCAATTTATATTTCTCCCTTCTTCTAACTATGCTTCAGTTCTGCCGAAGGGCCATGAAGGCTCGAAACGTTAACTGATTTCTTCTCCGCCGATGCTGCCAGACCTGCTGAGTTTTTCCAGGTAATTCTGTTTTTGTAGAGGATTTCCAGCATCCGCAGTAGCTTTTAGCTTTTTGTTTTTACCAATAAATCCTCTTCTCTGTTTTGCAGGCAAAAACTCACCACAATGCCCAGGAGCGCCAGAGGACTGGAGGTGGGCACGTCCTCCTGCAGCACCTCACGCCTTTTGAGGAGCAGGCCATGGAGCTGGGCAGCAGTCAGGAGGCCAGGGTGGCCGGGGGTGGTGAGGCTGGGGCCCAGCGGGCAGGTATTTGAAGTCCACAGTCCCATCCACTCTGTCTGCCCACCATCCAAACCACTGATGGTTGCTGCAATCGTTAATGCTGAAACACTGCTCATTCACAGACTGAGACATTCTGACGTGTGGGTCATACAGAAGGGACTCTCGTCCCCTTGAGGAATCGCGTCTCCACCACCTTCCAAAGTCACCTTATCCCATTTGTGACCACTATCACCATGGTCTAACATGTCATGGCATCATTGCTGCACAGCCAAAGACTTATTTCATCTTAGGGGGTTTGGGACCTCCTGCACCCTTTCAGCCAGTGCGCCCCACATTACTTTGTCCAAAAGGTCCTCAGCCCCTCAGCTGTGAACACCATGGCACTCAACTTAGATGAATGCCACCACGTTACTCATCCCTGTGCCAAGGGGAAATGTTGGCTTCTGCTCACCTGGTCTATGCCCCTCCTTACGGAATGAAGGCCAATACTGTGACCTCTCAATCTCCTGTGATCGATGGCAAGTGTCGCTGCTGTTTATGATGTTTCCTCAACCCCGTAACTATCCAGGCCACAATGCATCCAGGTCAGGTACCCCTGCACTCTCCCAACTCCTATGGTACATAACATGCGATGTGGCATTCCTGAGGCCATCTGACCAGCCTGTCTGCATTTGTGTTTAATGGCTGGGGCTCGACTTGACTCATTTCCACCCCACCAATGTTCTTCTCCTTAGGGTCTTGAAGGGTGAGTGACTTATGAGGCTGGGGGGGGGAAGGGATGAAAGGTTGAATTGAATGCACGCTAACTGATGCACTATCCTTGTTGTTAATTTCAGCATCACCACCAGAGCGACTCCCACCTTGACCCTGCGGCCCCCCCTCCACACCTGAGGGGAGCACATCATTTCAGTCAGCCAGGCACCAGCGCAGACACACACACCTCGGTGGGGACTTTACCATCAGCTAGTGTCCTGGGTCACAATGGAGAGGGCACATCACGAACGCTGGAGGAGATGGTAGGGACAGAGAATGCCGATGGCACCAGCAGCCGGAGGGCTGCAGGGGACGAGGCACATGCTGAGTCCAGCACTGATGACGTGCCTCTGGAGTTGTCACCGATGCAGCAGCTGCAGGATAGGCAGCAGGAAGTGCGTTTGCATCTGGCAGGGTTGCATGAGGGAATGGTTCAGTTGCTCTCTGCGACGGAGGAGTCTAGGCAGAGAGCACGTGAATATTCCGCCCTCAGGGCAGAGCATCAGGATTCCTCCAATGAGAGATTGGCCACTCTCATAGAGAGGGGCTTCCACCATAATGGATCAAAATACGATTGGGTTACGCTCTGACCTGCAAGACCTCACAGCGGTTCTGACCACAGGTGGTGTTTTCCAATGTGAGAGATGTTGTGGACACCAAGCCTCGGTGCTCGGTGCCCATGCATCTGCGGTGAGCAAGAAGGTCGAAATGGACCTCATGTCAGCGCAGCAGCTGCCTGTCATCACTGCGAGCTCCTCTCAGGGCGCTCTGGATGAGGGCAGCAGCTCCTCCGCCCATCTGCCAGTCAATGTTTCTTCCGTTGAGGCTGCGACAACTGGGGTGGTGCCAGTTCTGGAACTGGCCACTCCCTCCCAGGTGGGGCCATCACAGGCTCCACGGGCCAGAGGACGCCCGCCAAGGTCATCGAGGCCAATAGGACACCAGAGTCAGCAGACTGTCTCTCAAGCCACTCCGAGCGATGGGGTGGCACCTAGACGTAGCAGCCGAAACCGTAAGCATAAGCACCTTAGGCACTCCCCGGGTATGTCACTGGTGATTTTGTGTTGGCCTTAGAACAGGGACCCATATTTTTGTGATCGCAAACAAGTGATGTGTGTTTTTGTTTTGGACAAAATAAAATCCACCTTTGTAACCATGGCTGCGGGTCTTTTGTTTGTGGTGCATTTTTCTTTTTCACATATTTATCATGAGTGTTTGAGTGGACATTGATGTTTCTGTACTAAGCCCTTAGTTGCAGCTGATAAGGAGGAAGATGTAGCACCTAAGTGCCACGTGTGGAAGTCCAGGCAATGCTGTTCCTGCTGATCCATGTGTGTGGAGCTAGCTGAAGGTTCTTTGGATTAAATTGTCCCGGGTGTCCCTGCCTCCTTGGTGTAAATGCGGGTCGACGTGCTGCCCCTCATCATCGTCCTGTGCTTCCTCATCCTCTGAGGCACTGCTGGATTCATCATGTGCAGCCTCATCCAGGGCGTCAAGGTCTTCATCGTCAACTGCATCCCCCCTTTCCAGTGCAAGATTGTGCAGGGCGCAACAGACTACCACTATCAGAGAGACGCGATCTGGGGGGTACTGGAGTGCGCCCCCTGAGCGGTCCAGGCAACAGAAGCGCATCTTGAAAAGACCAATGGCTCTCTCCACCACAGCCCTTGTGGTGCCCTGGCTCCTATTGTACCGCTGCTCAGCTTCTGTTCTTGGACGCCGTAGTGGCGTCATGAGCCACCTTCGCAGGGGATAGCCCTTGTCACCCAGCAGCCAACCATCCATCCGAGCCGGAGCACTGAAGAGCCCTGGCACCTGGGAGTGTCTGAGGATGTAGGCATGGTGGGAGCTGCCTGGGTACCTTGCACAGACTTGTAGAATCTGCATCCTGTGATCACACACTATCTGCACATTCATGGAGTGGAAGCCCTTCCTGTTGACAAAGGCACTGGGCTCACCTGCTGGCGCCTTGATGGCCACATGTGTGCAGTCTATAGCACCCTGGACATGGGGGAAGCCAGCAATCGCTGTGAAGCCTCTGACTCGCTGTGGCTGACTTGCCTGGTCGCAGCGGAAGTGGATGAAGGTGGATACCCATCTGAACAGAGCGTCTGTAACCTGCTTGACACAAGTGTGGACAGCTGATTGGGAGACACTGCAAAGATCACCCACTGAGCCCTGGAAGGAGCCAGAGGCATAGAAGTTGGGGGCAACTGTGAGCTTCAGAGTCGCAGGCATGGGGTGTGCGCCCACACAGTTAGGGAGATCTCAGGCCGAATCATCTGACAGATATAGTTGACTGTCTCCCTGGAGAGTCGGATCCTCCTTCGGCACTGCACCTCAGTCATATTGAGGGAGCTGCTTCACCGCCTGTATACCCTGGCAGCAGGATAGTGATGTCTTCTGCGGCCCTTTGCACCTTGGACAACCTCTTGGCCCTGCACCCCTTGTGCCTTTGCCTGGCTTCCCAAAGGTGGCTCCCCTGGAGGCTGATTGTTCAGTCCTGGCCTCCTCCTTATTCTATCCTCAGGGAGCTGCCTCCAGTGGAGAGGTCAGAACCCATATCCCCAGGCTAAATGGAGGCCTCCGGAAAGCTGCAGGCCCGGGAAAGATTACTGTCTGCAGACTGGTTTCAAAGTACACAAGAAGCTCTTGGAAATCGATGAGAACTACTAACAATCAAACAGGCAACTTTTAAACACTTTCATCAATTATAATTTTGTCAAAAACATGAACAACCCCTCTGAGTCCACATATCCCGACATTGCAAAAGTTTTCTTAAATAATCTCCTACCCGCCTTCCCGTTGGGCCCGTGCATCGACCCGAAGTTCACACGGGCCCCTCAAAATCCTGGACAATTGGCAAGTTAAGGGGCTTAATGAGCCCTTCAATTAATGGCGGGTGAACTGAATGCACCCGCCCACCGAAATATCGCGATGGCGCGCGCTGACGTGTGGGCTACACCATCCGCACGTCAGCCCGAAAATTCTGGCCATTGAATTTATATTACAAATATGCGATGCAACACATTGATCTGAAAACACGTGGGAGCTGAAGTTCTAAGGGGGTTTCACTGTCATTGGAGTTACAATACCAAACCAGTAGAATCTCAGGAAATTTAAGTGCTATGAATCCTTGGGGCTGTGGTTTGGAAAAAAATGTGGTAGCTGGCTCCTTGCTGAAATATTGCACAATGCACCACTTTATCCTGCACCTCCACTCCCATTATTCATCAAGCATTTACTATCAGCTTTTGTAACTTCAGCAACACAGAATGTGAGAATCTCGCAAAGTGCGTTGAAGCAGGCAGAGCCAAATTTCAGGCCTTGGCTGACCACTATTGTCACTGCAGTATGTTCCCTGGTGCAGTACTAAGGATGTGCTGCACTGATGGAGGTTAAATCAAGACCCAATCTGCTCTCTCAGGTGGATGTAAAAGATATCATGGCACTCTTTTTAAGAACAGGGGAATTATCCCCAATATCCTGGTCAATATTTATCCCTCAATCAGCAAAACTAAAAAGCAGATTATATATGGTCATAATCACATTGCTGTTTGTGGGAGCACAGAGTGAGATGAGGACTGAGTGCAACGAGGAACGAGTGCTAAGTTAGGAATCTGGTTCTGGTGGGAAGTCGGTGCAGGGGGAAGGAGGTGTACCTTTCTCCATCCTTTTTCAGCCCCCAGGTAAGTGTTTGGATGGAATTTTCCATTCTGCACACTAAATGCGGTGGTAGGGAGGAAAGACAATGTGATTTCCGTTGGGCAGAGGGGCAGATTTTTCCACCTGATTTTCTGTTTTTCAGCTCATTAATTATGCATCAACGAGGAGCTTGTCAGATATTGTGGCAGGGCAGGAAGGGATTCATCTGCCCCACTGTTACCTCATGGGCCGAAGGTCCTGGTGCCATATTTAAACAGCATCCGCACAGACATTCATTCATTGAAAGCCAGGTGTATTTTGAACTTCTGCATCACCATGGCGTCCAAACATACCAAACACCTGGCACCACAATTCAGCAAGGCCTCCTCAGGATTCTCTTACAGGCAATCTAGGAAAGTCAGGAGGTCCTCTTTCCGAGGAATGGGAGCAGTTTGTCCACACACCTGACCATACTAGCCTGGAGGTTGCCAGGGAGGTCAGCACCCATGGCCAGCAGAAAAGAACCACCCTGGAGCTGGGAAAGGATGAATGATCTGATGTGCTTTGCCAGGGCAAGTGAACCTTCTCCTCACTCCAAACTCACACTCTCATGAGGACATCAGACAGTTTAAGGGATGTCACACACTACTAGCAGATGAGACATCAGCACCGCATGTCTGCCAGCCACTTTAAAATCACCAGCTCATGTTAGATCCTGCACAAACGGTGTCTTAATCCCTTACTGGGGAGGGGTCAGCACACACAGCAAGCATGCATGTTTCAGAAATGCTTTTTCATCCATAGTGCTCACAGACAACCCATCTGTCTTTATGCAGGACAAGAACACTCATGATTGATGGGAGATTGCAAAGACCAGAGGGGGGATGCCTGAACTTAGGACACTCTCCTCCCATGAGGAGCAAGTGGCAGAGCTCGCTGGAGAGGACAGAGATTGCTCCTGCGTGGCAGGTGAGATCAGCCCCCACCAACGAGCCAGTGAAGGTCTATTCAGTATACATCGACAACATGCAGACAATGACTGTGAGATCTATTATGTTGGAGCCTGCCTAATCAATCACTAATTATCTGTTGTCTCTATTCCAGCTACCAGCAAGAAAAGACGGAGGAAGACAACAAGCAAGCGCCTCAGCCCCAGCCCCCAGAAAACCTCAGATGAGGATTCGGTGGAAGCATCTGAGGAAGACCTGTCACTGCGTTCACCTGCACCCTCCACTAGCACAGATACATGCACCTCAGTGGGTTCTAGCTGTAGAGTAGGCTCAAGATCACAATATGGTGATCACCTCATGGACACGAGTCCATAGCAGGCGGAGGTCAAGTTCTCTGACACTGGGAAGGCTGCTGGAGACCAAACCCTTGCTGAGCCCAAGTTGGATGACGAGCTTCTGGGATCACCCTCAGAGAATGGTTCAAGATGCAGAGACAGGTAGGGGAACATTAAGTAGAGTTGTCAGAGGGCGTTACCAGACTGGAACGAAGGACGGAGGAATCTGTCCATCTTCTGTCTGATGTCATAGCTCCAGCATGCGAACGCATCAAAGTCTCCATGGCCTGAATTTTTAGTTCGGTGGGCGGGTGCGATTGGCAGGCTTGGGATCCGCCAGGAACTGGACTGCTGGCCGCGATCGGCCCCCAACTGCACGGGCGTTCATTCACTCTGTACAATCTGCACTATTGTAAATATATTTTGCATTTATCCCTCTCCAAGTCTCAGGTATAGAATGGTTAATCGATGTGATGCAAGGTCCCACTTTCATTAAAAGGTACAAAATGAACCCTCCCTGCAATTACCTTCCATCTTGTCCCTCAATTTAATGAGGTCTCACTCAATCTTATCTGTCAATCGCCTTCAGTTCCACATCTGCAACATGAACAAAGGCACTTCCTATACGAAAGTTATGGCTGTACAATAAACATGTAACCATTGCACGTCAGGGGGACATTATATGACCTCATGAGAATTGTTCAACAAGGTTAATGATTATCCTGATGATGTCACACTGCAGTCTGTTCTTTGTAGATGTATAAGTATTTATCGCAACCAACGTTGGAGTCTTTTCATCCAAGTGCTTTTTACAATGGCCTTTATTTTATGACTGTGAGGTTTTGAGAAAAGTAATATCCATTGTTGAGCACCATAGCCTTCCATGCCTTCCTGCAGCATTCTTTTCTCTTCATGTTTAAGCCTGTATGTTATTCCTTTATTAGTTCCCACTCTCCCCATACATGACGCTGAATGATGGAAGTTGGTTCGACTCAGCGGCATTTGAAATGTCTGCTAGACGGGAATGAGTGTGTGCTGTCAGAGGCTTGTACTTATCCTGATGAACCCGTCTAATTACCTGTGAGGATGTTACTTTGTTTCTGATTGGCTGCCTAGCTGGGCTTCACAGAATCCCCCTGTGAAGTCACAGAATGGAAATTAATAGGTAATTCATGGCGCGACTGTGCACTCATTGACTTAAGTTTCATAGAAAGGTTTGGCCTTTGTGAGACAGACAATGTCGAGGACTGTAATGGTATGAGAGCAATGCTTCAGCACATCTCCTGAGTGCTCAGCAATATCTATGAGGAGAGTAAGTTATCACTGACTGCTGTGTAAAAACTGGGCCACATCTCTCCCAAATGCCAAGGCAATGCAGGAGGTAAACTTGGCAGGCTTCCAATGAATGCAGGATAAAGAGTGTTTGTCAATAATCAAACGAAAGTCCTGCTGAACCACTCTCTGTGAGTACAATGCTAACATAACTCGCAGGTTTGCGTCAATGCTGTTGTATTACAGATCACTGCATCCTGATGGCCGATGGCATCTTGGGACTCCGTATCAAGCTGCAGCCTCTGCATTGATCGTGCATGAGAGCTGGCGTTTGGAGAGATGTGCTGTCTGGATGCAGCTCCCTCTTGAGACAGTCAAGTGCTAACCATTGACAAATATTTTTTGGCTTAGAGCTGCCTTGCTAAGCTGCTGTTGCACTGACATGAGTGCACCTATGTGTGCAACAGTGTTTCAGCCTCTTGAAGGATGCCATGGCCACTGACTTGTTGACACCATGGTTGAAAGTACGGCACCATGTGTAGTTACTTAAGGATGTGCGCCAGTGGCGTGCAGATCATATTCCACAGCAGTCACATATTCCCTAGGCCATTGCGCTTTCCATGATGACCCCATTGTTAGGGTTGAAGGTGATGTATGTTTCCTCTATGATCGTTGTAAGATTGATGACCTTTTGTGAGATGTTGAAGATGACAATGAAGATGTTGTTGTCTCCCCTGAATCAAAGCATGAAGAGAACTGTGACCATAAGAACTTGTCTTCACCTTCTTCCTCCTGGAATCTTGTTGCTATGAGCCAGTCATGGGCACTTCTGCTATGTCATGCCCATGTAATGGCATCCCCATATGGCTCGTCTGAATCCTTGCACTCTTCAGATTCATCCCCTTCAATGTCCTCCTAGTCTGAGGAGATATGTAGCTTCTCCATGTCCTCCTGTGGTAATACGTCCCTCCTTTGCAGCGTTAGGCTGTGCAGGGCGCAGCAAGCAACAATGATGCGGGACATTCTCTGTGGTGAATATTGGTATTCAGAGAGACTTGGAGGTGGAATTGTCCCATATTTGCACTCAATGTGGTCGCAGGAGTCAAAAAGGGCATTTTACCCCGTCGGCTGCAATGGCAGATTTTCGCACCTTCATCTCCTTCCTGCCTCATAAATCATGCAATCACAGGAAGCACACTGGATCGCTGGCGGCTGGCCTCCGATTTGCCCGCAATGCTGTCACCTTGCCGCTTCCTCACTCCAAGTGCCAGCTGCGCACACAGTTCTCAATTCTTGCAGCCCAGGATTGCTCCGGTAAACACATAGCCCCAAAAGCCAAGAAGAGTGCAGCACCCTGATTCAATGATGCATCCCTGGAACACCCTTTGGAAGCTGTGGAGGCCCACCGCGATGTCCTCTACCACCCCCGCGCCCTGGCTGCAAGGGGCCCATTAGGCTCACCACTCTGACGGGAAGCGGAGACAGAGGTGGTCAGTGCCTATGCTGCATACAAGAGATTGGCTATCCAGAGCAGAAAAAGGATGAATGATCTCATCTGTGCTGCCTGGGTAAGTCAACCATCTCATCACTCTCAATTCACACTCACAAGACCATCACACATTCACTGGCATCTCATTCACTGCCAGCTCAAGGGACATCACCACTCACTATTTCCCACACACCCTCACATCTCCATCTGGCCTCATCTCCTCTGGAGATCGCCTCAGCCATCCATCCATGGCTCCACTCAGCACACATACACACCTGGCATCCTTCTTATTTGGCTTGGCATGCGCCTCGCTCATTCTCTCTGCATCTGTCTTTATGCAGGACAAGGTTGCACACAATCAATGGATGAGGTCTCAGACCGGGGGTGGAGTGCCGGACATGAAGGTCCTCACTCCATTCGAGAGTTGCACATTGGAGCTGGCCAGAGAGGACGTGGACCGTTCCTGTGGTGACGGTGAGGTCGGCGGCAAGCATCCACATGAGGATCCTGCACCAGATCATCCCTCTGCCAATGCTACTCTAGGTCCACTGTTCAATGTTAACGTGACTGCCAAGCACTAATAATCTCCACTTTCTCTCCTAGGCACATCTGCCAAGTCATCCTTAGGCAACCTTGAACCCGACTCCAGTGCTAACAGCACCTTAAATGAGGATCCTGAGGGCAGAGCCATTGAAGAGCCATCACGTTGCGCAACCATACCCTCCACCAGCACAGCGACACACCTCGGTGGGACCGAGATATAAAGCAGCCTTTGGATCACAATCTGGTGAACACGGCACACAATCTATTCCATAGCAGGTGGAGGCAGGGACATCCAAGGTCACTGGCAGTTGGAGGACTGCTGCAGGCAAGGAATCTGCTGAGTTTGAGTCAGATGAGGAGCCTCTGGACTTGGTCATCAATCAGTTGAAAAGACAAAGGAACTGCAAAGACAATCATGGGGACATCAAGAAGGGATGTTTGGTGCACTCCTCAGATTGCAAAAAATGATGGAGGAATCCGACCGCCTTCTGTCTGAGGTGATAGCGCCGGCATGCTGACACGCCGAGGTCAACACTGGCAGGGCGGCCGCCACCATGGAGACCTTGGTCCAGGATATTGATCCTGCATTGCTGCGTGGGCTGAACTCTATCGCTGACGCCATAGTTGGCCTCCAACAGTGTCAACGTGAGAGGGTGTGGGGAAACTCAATCTGATTCCAGCTTCCCTTCTCCTCAAGGAGTCAGCAAGGTGCCTCCACCTCCACTGTAGATGTCAAGGGAGCATCAAGACCTAGCAGCAGGGTTAGGAAGGTTTAGAAGATGTAGTTGCATTGTGTGGGCACAGGTGTTAATCACTTGCACACCATTGTAGATAAACTCCCAAGAATGCCTCCTTGTCTATGGCTCCTTGTTATGATGAGTAGTGCTCTTGTCATTCAGTTATGAAACCTTGGTTCCTGCGCAAGATAAAGGCAAGTGTCTCAGTCCAGGGCCTCTTCCCTGTGCAGTGTGTAACCTTCAGAGCAAAGTGATGGTCAAGCTTCACACTCACTGGATGCAATAGTGATGCCTGCATCTCGAAGGTACTTGTCATTGCTGCCAGAATGTTGTGGGCAGGCGTCACAGAGTTCTATCATTCTCTTTGTGCGCTCTCAGCACCTTTGAGGTCGGTTTGGCCCCCAATCTCTTCAGCACTTGTGACCAGTGACGGTGTGGTCCTGAAGGGGACAGGTGCTGAATGATGCCAAAGGATCAGGTGCATTTAAAGTTTCATGGCTGTGTCTCCATGATATGACTGATCACAGAGCGCAAGCGAGCTACCCTCAGCCAGACAGGACTCAGACATTCACAGAGGCTATGTGAAGATCTATGGAGTGTCCTCACTGCATGTCATCATCATCCTCCTGGAATCTAATGACTATTAGGGCCTCCGCTGTATCTCCAAGACGTGAACCGGAGCACTGAGGGTATATGCACTGCCATCAGCCACACAGGAGTCAAATGTTCACTGATGCAAGGTGAAAATGTCAGGACTGTCCTCACTGCATTTCGTCATCATCCTTTATGAATCTTGCGGCTATTAGGGCCTCCCGAGCGTGCCTACCTCAGCTGGCCATTGCGATGGCCTCATCACCATCATCCCCTTTGATGTCCTCCTCATTGGAGGAGACATGCAGCTCTTCCATCCCCTCCTCAGCCAGGTCCTGCCCCGGCTGCAGCACCAGGTTGTGTAGTGCGCAGCAAGCTACGATCACGCATGACACCCTCCAGGGACTGTACTGCAGTGCTCCACCAGGCCGGTTGAGGCACCGGAACCTCATTTTCAATATGCCTATCATTTGCTCCACCAAAGTCTGGGTTGTGACATGAACCTCATTGTATTGTTTCTCTGCTGCAGTCTAAGGCCACCGCACAAGTGTCAGCAGCCACATCCTCTGTGGATAGCCCTTGACCTCGAGGAGTCAACCCTGTAGCCTTTGTGGACGCTGGAAGATGTCAGGGATCTGAGACCTGCTAAGGATATCAGAGTTGTGGGTGCTCCCTGGGAATCGTGCGCAGACCTGTAGGATGTGTTTGTGATGGTCGCGCACCAACTGAACATTCAGCGAGTGCAAGCCCTTGCGGTTGATGTAGTTGACTGCTTGTTGCCACGGAGATCTAAGCACCACATGAGTGCAGTTAATGGCACTCTGTACCTGAGATTGCCGCAAATCCCAACGCTTTTGCTTCCTGGCTTGCCTGATCCCGGTTGAAATACACAAAGTTCTGTGCCTTCACGAAGGTGGTGTCCCTGACCTCCTGGATGCAATTGTGGGTGGAGGCTTGCGAGATCCTGCACACCTGTGGAGCCCTGGAAGGAGCTACTGGTGTAAAAATTGAGCACCATGGTCACTCTCACAGTCACTGACAGTGGATGCCCTCCATGTCCCCATGGTGCCAAATCCTGCAGCAGGAGGCATATGTGACCGACCAGTTCCCTAGACATGAGCATTATTCGGCGACACTGGTTCTTAGTCATCTACAGGAATGATAAGCACAGTCTATAGACCCCAGGTCTAGCAAGGTGCCTGTTGTGTATCTTCAGCTGCGTGAGCAGGAGGCCCTGACGCACCTTCATCTTGAATGTGGTGTTCCTCCCATTGGTGAGCCAGGCGCCTCCTCCTTCTTCTCTGCCCACTGTAAGCCATGAAGCATACTGCTAGATCACCAGGCTCCATGATCCTGATGTTGTCCTCCTGCAGGATCAAAGACAGAGACATGTGAGTTAGCATATGTGTCCTAAGGAGCTTTCTTGATTAAGCCTCAAGGCCCCTTCACGCATGCTGGAGAATGCTGGTCACCACTTGGATGGCTAGTGTGTAGTGCGCTTCATGGCTGCCCAAAACCCCATCCATTTCCACTCCACTCCACTTGACTGATTGGCAGCAGCTTCGGCCACTGGACTGCATGCTGTGCTCTCAGCTCAGGTGTAGGCATTCTCCCAACCTGCACTCCATGCTGTGCTGTAAGCTTGAGCCATGATGGATACTGGTCCAAATCATAATAAGAAAATCTAAGGGGCTCTGAGCACCTCGATCCTTGACTGCGCCATGGCCACCTTTC
Organism: Cetorhinus maximus; assembly: GCF_964194155.1. Taxonomy (NCBI): domain Eukaryota; kingdom Metazoa; phylum Chordata; class Chondrichthyes; order Lamniformes; family Cetorhinidae; genus Cetorhinus; species Cetorhinus maximus. The sequence continues at coordinate 35,811,406 of NC_135882.1, read as the reverse complement.
GCAAGGGGATTCTACAACTTGTCCAGTTGTCCAATTGTTCAGCAGCCCCCTAAACGCACATTAATTTGCAGTCTGTGACCAAGGGGTGAAAAGTTTTGGAGCATTTGTTGACACTTTCATGCTTTTGCATTGCTTGAGTGGACAGAAAAGTGTCAGAGGCCTGACTCCAAGCATGTCAATTGAGCTGCTGCTGAACAGTCTCAGCTGCAGAAGAATTGCCACTTTTGACAAGTTTTTCAAAGTGCATGGCTGCTGCCCTCACCCTTCCCCACCCCCCACCCCCACATCATGTGCTTATGTACTTCTTTCAGCCTCTGCTGCATTGTTCCCCTGCCAGGCCCCACCTGCACTAGAGCCCTTGACCCAGTAATATGCTGAAAGCCAGCCGGGTAAAAGCGACTTGCTTGTGTCACCTCCGAATTCACAGCGCTTCTTCCTTGATGTCCTACAGGCGATCCTTGCGAGCGCTGCGCAAGGTTGTGTACACTCACCTCCGAGATCCTCTTGAATTCAGCTTGCCAGGTGGACACCTTTTAAAGGCAGTTGTAAATCACGCGGTTCTGAAGTCATGCCGACGTGGGAGGTAAATTTGATGTGGGAAGTGGGGGTTAATTCCAGCACGTGGCCACAATGATGAGATGCAAAGGCATTAAAATTAAGTTCTTGGCGTTGGTGGAGTGGACGATCGCAAACTGGTTTCAGAATGGCATAAAACTGATTTTTGTCCTTCTCGTCATATTGTCCACTCACACCCGACATGAGGCCCGCTGCCAACAGGAGCAGAAAATTTCGGCCTTGAGTGTGATCGTACAAGGGACTCAAAAAGTTAGCAAGCAATTAGGAAGGCAAATGGCAAGTTGGTCTTTATTGCAAGGGGATTAGAGTAAAAGGATTCAATAAGTCTTGCTGCAATTGATGAGGCTTTGGTGAGATCACACCTGTGCAGTTTTGATCTCTATCCTTCAGGAAGGAAACATTTGTACTGGGGCAGTATAGCAAAAGTTCACTAGATTGGTCCCTGGACTGGAAGAGTTGTCCCATGATGAGAAGTTGAGTAAATTGGGTCTCTAGAGTTCAGAATAATGAGAGGTGATCTCTTGAAACGTACAAGAGGCTTGACAGGGTACGCACTGACAGGCTGTTTTGCCCTGGCTGCGGAATCTGGAACATGGGGGCAAGGCTCAGGATAAGGTGTCAATCATTTAGGACTGAGTCGTGGAGAAATTTCTTCACTCAAAGGGTTGTGAATCTTTGGAATTTTCTAATGCTCCATCATTGAGTATATTTAAGGCTGATATGGACAGATGTTTGGTCTCTCAGGGAATCAACAGCTATGGAGAGCAGGCGGGAAAGTGGAGTTGAAGCCCAAGATCAGTGTATTTGATATTCCACAGTTTAGAAATGATTTTTTGACAATAATGGAATCAAGTCATTCCATGTATCTATGACCCACTGACAAAATGGGCGGGAATTTCCAATCCTGGGACCTGAAAATCCCACCCAATGTTGCTCATGAGAGTGTTTGCATATTCCTTTTAGCGAATGCTTTTTCATGCTCCAACATTTTTCCACATCTTTCAGATACTCTCCTCAAGAGATTTATATACACAAACTTCAAAGAACTGAACAACACTCATAAGACTACCAGAAAAAATTGCCATGTTGGTGTTGGTTGATCTCACATCATGGACTACATCACCAAAAAGGTGGGATTTGAACATGTCTCAGATGAGCTAACTTTTTTCTTTACTCAATCCTTCTGGTTTCAAATTTCACACTTCTCTGATCCGTTTCTTGCAACCGCCTTCATCCAACTAGCTTTTGTCATGGACATGGATGACAACGCCTTTCTTAAATTTATCTTTGGGAGAGCTTTGCATTTGACTATCACCATTGGCTTTAATTTTGTGCCTTCCACCATCCAAGATGGAACTGCTGTGAACCAAGTCTACTTGTGGCAAGTCATTTTACAAGGATGTTTTTTTCACCAGTCTTGTAATGGTCTTGTTTGTTGGCATGTTGAAGTTCATTGGTGTTTCATCCGTATTTCCTCAGCAGGCCAACCGACACGTATTTTTCTCAATGTTGGATGACAAAACAGTGGAATTAGATGATTTTATCACCAGGTTCAGGTGGCAGACACTGTGAAATTTTTGCTTTCTAATGGAATACTAAATTGTGCAATTTCACGAATCTTGTGCAGCACCTGGCACTGGCCTTGAATTCTGAAATATCATCTTTCTTCACTTCTCTGGGGGCATTGAGTTGGATGGCCATGCGGGTGATAATTTAACCATTTTGCTGATGCTCATTAACCCATTCTGCCACTTTTTCCTCCAGTTTAAATTGAGTTGCTTACTTGTTATTCTTTCATGAAGGCACCATGATAGAAAGTGTGGTACACATTAATCTTGCTGATTGGCTGGGAGATTGCTCCTAGAATTGGCGGAGGGAAAATAAAGGTCCTCGCACGTGCCTTTAAATTAATGAACCGTTGTAATTATCTGTAAGCAATTAATAATTATTATCCGGTTTGATCCCTGAAAAACTATGGCCAACTTTTATAGAAGGTATATGAAAAGTTATGTTTTATTAGGTCAAAAGTCATGGGGTCAACTTTTACACAAGACTGAATTTTACAGGAATATATGCAATAAACTTCAATCACCTGGCTAAAGGGTCTCAGTGGCATTTATATTTATGGATGCGGGGCGGGAGGGTGCAAGAAAGATGAGTTAGTTTGATATTTTTCTTCCCTCGTGGACAAGGTCAGGAGTGCTCCTCCAATTCCCAAAAGGAAACCATGAACCTCTCCAGCCCTGGACTTCTTAACTCCTCCTCCAACCCTGATGCCACCTCCCTGCATACTGGAGATCATTCTGTTGGGGTTCAGATCTCATTCCTGCCCATTGGCCAGCTGGCATCCCTTAGAATCTCCTAGGCTTCACGCTATGGAGGGTCACATGGTTCGCTGGATGCTTTGCCTCTTGCTGCACAACTTTCACTAAGATTTAAAATCAGTCCTTAAACGCTTGCTTGTGAATAACTAATGAAAGAGCTGAGGCCTTGCTAGATTTTGTCACTTTCCCAGTCAAACCCACTGCTTGCCAGGCTCCCTGTGTATGTTTTCCACTCATAGGGAACATGTAGAAATTAGAGAAACAAAACTAATTCAAAATTTGGCAAAGCCAATCATTCCCATAGCTGGCACAGGCACATCTTGACTTCTGTACTTTTGGAAAAAGAGAGCAAGTGTAGTCATTGGTGTCATTAGCAGCTTAGCTGAAATTGTATTTTGTAAAATACCAAACTGTCAGCTTTCTGAAACTATAGCTTAAAGTTATTTAATCTAAATGTTAATTCTTAATGTGATAGATCTGAAGTGTCAAGGCTTAGACATTTATTCAAGAAAACTTGAGAACCTGACAGGGACATATTTAACATTGACAAAACTCATCAATAATTTATGCCCAGCCACTTTCTGTTTCATGTGTCTACATAGCTTTGTTGTACCTTATGGTAAGTATAGTAGGCTGAAAATATACTTATGACGACAGTTGCGGTATTCATTGGCCAGCAGCATCAATAGATGGAGCAGAGACAGCAAAGAAGAAAAGCTGCTCTCATAGAGAGGTGGAGGAGAAGGTGGATAAGGGTCTCTCAACAGAGGCATTATCTATCCCAGGTCTCTAGGGAACTGTAGTGATTGTAAGTAAAACCTTTCATACTGTTTTAGGGATCACGTGATTGCATTGACGAATCAGCCCTAAGCATGGGTAATCTTAGGAGAGGAACTTTCTAGTCGTGGACCTGGTTCAAGCAAGTATCTTCTTCAAGAGCTTTGTAAATAAAGTTAACTGTTTCTAACAAAAAACCTGTCTGGTACAGCAAGTTTATTACAATTGGCGACAAGGATAAATAGCTCCGCGCTGCACCTCGCCTCCTGAATGTGAGTATATTGATTTTTAAGGAAAGAAAGAAAAGTATACTCACCAGTCATGCCACTCTTCGGCAGAATCGACCAGTATGACTCGTCCATGGAAGACTGGAGCCAGTGCATAGTGCGCCTAGGTTTCTATTTTGTGGCGAATTAAGTAACAGTGGAGGAAAAGCAGAAAGCAATTCTTCTAAGTGTCTGTGGGAGCAAGACACATAACCTTATCCATAGCCTGATGCCCCGAACGCGCCCAATTCCAAATCTTTTAAAGAGCTAGTAGACCTCGTGAAGACACATTTTCCATCATATAAGACATCGGTGATTATGCAAAGACTTAAGTTCAACTGCAGAGTAAGGACCCCAGGTGAGTCAATTGCAACATATATCACAAAGTTAAAACATTTGACTAAGCATTGCGACTTCAGACATACTCTCAATGGCATGTTGCAAGATTGTTTGATTTGCAGCAGACATGACAATGCCATTCAGCGCCATTTACTTGCAGAAGTTAAGATTAACCTGAAGCGCGCCATGGAAATAGTGCTAGCTATGGAAAGCGCTAAGAGGGACTTTCAGGCTTTGCAGAGTGTGCAACATGACGCCGTTCTTCAGTTGGGGCGGGAACCTACCGCCGGGCGTGGCGCAAAAACCAGGGAGAAGCAGGAAAACATCTCACCAGCAATTCAGAAATGAATTTGTTATGGATGTGGGGTTAACCATGTACCGGAAACCTTCAGATTTGAAGAGGCATAATGCCACTACTATCAAAAATAAGGGCATGTTATAATGCAATGCAGGGTGAAATCAAGACAGCCATTCAGGCAGCACACCAAGATGACTGAAGTGCACAATATAGCTGAACCTGAAGCTCACGATACCGATATCTATTCTCTGTACAATGTCAAAGCAGTGAAAACTCAACCAATCACCGTCGCCTTTCAAGTGAATGGGAAGCCTCTAATCATGGAGGTTGACACAGGAGCATTGACCACAGTGATTGGAGAACACACATTTAAATACCTAAGTGAATGTACCCAGCCACTGAATTGGGAGCAAACCACGGCTCAGCTGAAGACATACACAGGCGAGGCAATACAGGTGGAAGGTATCGCCTCAGTACATGTATCCTACAGGCAACAGACAGCCCAGCTTCCTGTGATTGTTGTAACTGGTGAAGGACCTAGTCTTCTGGGCTGCCATTGGTTAAAAGAAATTAAGCTCAACTGGTCAGAAATTTTTCAAATTAGAACAGGAAGAAATCCTGAGTTGATGAGGAAATGTGATAGTGTCTTTTGGAATGAGATAAGAGAACTGAGGGAACTTTGCAGGATGCCATGGGAAAATCATGAAAAGAAGCAAAACAAATAAGGTGCCACCCTGAATTAACTGAAGAAACAGTTGGCAGAAAAAACTCAACAATGTTTGTTGTTCCAGGAGGAAGCCAAAAGGTACAAAAAGGAGACAGAAGAGCTGATTGAAACAAAATAGGCATCAGAAGGAAAAGTCATGGAACTTACAAGATGCGAGTGAGTAGCGAAGCCATGGGTAGCTCAACCCCCAAACTGAACCAAGTTAAGGTTTCATCAGAGAGAAATTTGGCTGACTGTGAAATCAAGATGAAGAACTAGACAAGACCCTGCAGCAAACAGAAAAAGGAAAGACAGAAATCAAACCTGAAAGACTAATAGGATATGTCTCCAGAACTCTCTCTGCAGCCGAGAAGGGTTACTCACAACTTGAAAAAGGTTTACCCATAATATTTGAAGTGAAGAAATTCCATCAATATCTGCATGGTCAACATTTCACCATAGTGTCAGATCACAAGCCACTAATGGGTTTGTTTAGTGAAGATAAAGCCTCTGCCAGAATTCAATGATGGGCCTTGATTTTGTCAGCATATAAGTATACCTTTATGCAGAGTCCGGGTTTGCATATAGCAAATGCAGACGCCCTCAGTCATCTTCCTTTGCCAGATAGCATTATACATGCTCCAGTGCCACGATAAGTTGTACTTGTGTTGAATTTCCTGGATTCCTCACCCGTCTGTGTGTAGCAGATAACTAATTGGGCAAATCGGGATCCAATTTTATCAAAATTCGGCGAACAGATATTGCAAGGATGGTCGAATGTACCAATCTTTGAAGAAATAAAGCCATTCTATGCCTGTAAAACTGAATTAAGTTGTCAAGATGGAATCTTGTTGTGGGGAGCAAGAGTCATCGTCTCTTCCCAAGGAAGAGAACCACTCTTGACAGAGCTTCACAGTGTGCATCCATGCATTTCGAAGATGAAGATGCTTGCGCGAAGCTATATTTGGTGGCCAGATACAGGCAGTGATATATAAAAAATGGTTAAACACTGTCTCCAGTGTCAGCAACAATAGAAGTTGCCTGTTTCAGCTCCACTGCATCCATGGGAATGGTCTAGTTGACCCTGGGTTAGACTACATGTAGACTTTGTAAGTCCATTTTTAGGTACCATGTTTTTATTGATCATCAATGTGCATTCTAAGTGGATGGATGTGTATGAAGTTAGATCACTGATATTGTGTGCAACTGTTGAAAAGCTGCGCCAATGTTTTAGTGTACATGGCCTACCAGAAGTCATTGTTTTGGATAATGGTACTGCTTTCACTAGTACGGAATCCTAGAGATTCATGAGCTTGGATGGGATTAAACATGTCAAATCAGCACCATATCATCCCTCATCCAATGGGTTAGCAGAAAGAACAGTACAAACTTTTAAAACAGGAATGAAGAAATTATCTGAAGGAACATTAGAAACATGAATTTCAAGATTTCTTCTCAACTATCGCACAACTCCTCATGCAACTATGGGTTCAACACAGTCTGAATTATTAATGAAACGCTGCCATCACACAAGGTTGAGTCTGGTGTTTTCTAACTGAGGGGCAGGTAGAGAAGAAACAGAGTAGTCAGAAAGTGAATCATGATATTTACAGTAAAGCCTGAAAATTTACTGCGGGAGAGACAGTTTTCATGCGAAATTTTGGAAATGGACGTAGTTGGGTTCCTGGTATAATTATCTCTGAAACAGGACCTTTGTCATACCAAGTGGGAGTGGCAAACTGGATTGTTTGAAAACATATGGATCATCTAAGAAGTAGAGAGACACTCCAACAATCAAGCACTCTACCTGAAATTGATGTTGAAACTTTAATCCCTGAGGTGCCAGATTGACATGGGATAGACATACCTGATGTCGCTGTTGAAGTAAATAATTCTGAACGGCTATTGTCTAAGGATGTCCCTGATGCTGCAATTTCTAATCAAGTTGATCTATTGGTAGAATCTCAAGTTGTATGTCTACGTCACTCTAACCAAATTAGAAATCCACCTCAGAGACTTAGGCCCTCGTTGGGCGATAATGCGCCCGACTCAAACGAACGTAAAATGATGTGTGATGACATTGGGCGAGCATCCTGATGTCATCGCGCACTCATGCGACATTAAGGCCCTTAATGAAGTAAATTATTCAAATTTTTCGCTGCTCACCCAACATTCAGTTGGTGGGCAGGTGAAAAAGCCAAATGACCTTTGGATTTTCTCAGCAGGTCTGGCAGCATCGGTGGAGAAGAGCACAGTTGACGTTTTGAGTCCTCATGACCCTTCAACAGAACTGAGGAAAAATAGGAAAGGGGTGAAATATAAGCTGGTTTAAGGGGGGTGGTGGGTGGGGGGGGGGGGGGGGGGCGGGGTGTGTGTGTTGGGACAAGAAGTTCTAGGTAAAGGGCCAGTGATAGGTAGAGATAATCAAAAGATGTCACAGACAAAAGGACACAGAGGTGTTGAAGGTGGTGATATTATCCAAAGGAATGTGCTAATTAAGGGTAGAAAGCAGGACAAACAAGGTACAGATAGCTCTAGTGGGGGCGGGGTGGGGTGAAGGAATACTAAAAAGGCTAAAAGGTGGAGATAAAACAATGGATAGAAATATATTTAAGAATAATGGAAATAGGTGGGAAAAGAAAAATCTATATAAATTATTGGAAAAAACAAAAAGGAGGGGGAGAAAACAGAAACTGGTGGAGATAGAGAGTAAAACAAAGCACAAAAATGATGTGTATGGCTGATGTCAGGTTGTTCATAGAAGTGAAAACCATGCTGAATATAGAAAGTACAGAGAGGAAATAAAAAAGAAAATAAGAGAGGCAAAGAGAGAATATGAGAAGAGACTGGCAGCTAGCATAACAGGGAATCCAAAAATCTTCTATATTCCCTTGCAGAGAGCTGGCTCGGACATATGGGCCAAGTGGCCTCTTTCTGTGTTGTAACCACTCTATGATTCTATAAATGCAAGTTGCTGTTACCATTTGTCTTTTTTATTCATTCACAGGATGTGGGTTTTGCTGGCTGGTCAAGCATTTATTGCCCATCCCTAGTTGCCCTTGAGAAGGTGATGGTGAGCTGCCTTCTTGAACTGCTGCAGTCCATGTGGTGTAAATACACCCACAGTGCTGTTAGGAAGGGAGTTCCAGGATTTTGACCCAGCAATGGTAAAGGAATGGCGATATGTTTCCAAGTCAGGATGGTGAGTGACCTAGAGGTCTTCCTGAGAGAGAACTTCCAGGTGGTGTTGTTTCCATCTATCTGCTGCCCTTGTCCTTCCAGATGGTAATGATCGTGGGTTTGGAAGGTGCTGTCTATGGAGCCTTGGTGAATTCCTGCAGTACATCTTGTAGATGGTGCACACTGCTGTTATTGTGCGTTGGTGGTGGAGGGAGTGAATGTTTGTGGATGTGGTGTCAATCAAGCGGGCTGCTTTGTCCTGGACGGTGTCAAGTTTCTTGAGTGTGGTGGGAGTTGCGCTCATCCAGGAAGTGGGGAGAATTCCATTACACTCCTGACTTATGCCTTGTAGATGGTGGACAGGCTTTGGGGAGTCAGGAGGTGAGCTAATGGTAACCCCCAGGATGTTGATAGTGGTGGTAATGCCATTGGATATCAAGGTGCAATGGATAGATTCTCTCTTGTTGGAGATGGTCATTGCCTGACACCTGTGTGGCACAAATGTTACTTGCCACCTGTCAGCCCAAGCCTGGATATTGTCCAAGTCTTGCTGCATTTGGACATTGACTGCTTCAGTATTTGAAGAGTCACGAATGGTGCTGAACATTGAGCAATCATCAGCAAACATCCCCACTTCTGACCTCATGATGGAATGAAGGTCATTGATGAAGCAGCTGAATATGGTTGGGCCAAGGACATTGCCCTGAGGAACTCCTGCAGCAATGTCCTGGAGCTGAGATGACTGACATCCAACAACTACAACCATCTTCTTTTGTGCTAGGTATGACTCCACCACTGATTCCCATTGACTCCAGTTTTGCTAGGGCTCCTTGATGCCACACTTGGTCAAGTGTGGCCTTGATGTCAAGGGCAGCCACTCTCACCTCACATTGGGAGTTCAGCTCTTTTGTCCATGCTTGAACCAAGGCTGTAATGAGGTCAGGAGCTGAGTGGCCTTGGCGGAACCCAAACTGGGCGTCAGTGAGAAGGTTACTGCTAATCAAGTGCCACTTGATAGCACTGTTGATGACCCCTTCCATTACTTTACTGATGATGGGGTTCGATTGCTAACCTTTCCAAGAATGACAGACATTTTTCTCATCTGCTTCCAATTTCTTGGGACATCCGTGATGCTTTCCACCATCTTCATCCATGCAAATGCAAATGAAATTTCTGTGAGGCAGATGGTCTCTCTGGTCCAGAGGAAACAACCCCATTCCCCCAGTTTACGAATTCAAGTATTGGATTGGCAGCGTTAGATTGGAGGAGTTCCAGTTCCCAGGGGCTTGGCCAAACCACAAGCTACTTGAATTTGAAGAAAGTCTAACCCCTAATAACAGCAAACTCTAAATGGCAAACCCAACCTGAGTCAGGAGCTTGCAGAAAATATTTCAATGGACTGTTGACCTCAGACAATAGTGTGAAAACTTATTTTCCAAATGCAGTCTATTTAAATGTCAAACAGCGAAATCATTTCTACATTGTGCCTCACAAAACATGCTCTTACAGTGTTAAATAATAGCATTTTATTGCTTTATTTTCTGGCACACCCAAGAGTAAAACCTCTAATAACTGCAGCATTTCTTACCTATGCTTCAATACTTTTACCCACTGAATACTCTTCTTAATGCAACTAACTTACATCAGATATTATAAAACAGGATTAGATCATTGTGCAATCAATACAAATGCTGTGACTCACAAATCATGATCGTGTCTAATCTTTGGTATATTTGGTAAGAACATTGATTTTTACATCACTAATTGTGCCTTTCACTCTCACTGCATAAACATTCTGCCCACTGCTGATGTAACTTGCTAATATTCTAGGTTAAATCATGTCTGAAAGTTGTTTACATCGATAGATAGACAGTTTTCTGAAACTTTAATTATCAAACAGTAATTGATTTCTCTTTACAAGTCAAAGAACAAGGCACAATGGTACTGAACCTGAAGCTCTAACCTTCGCTGTTAGCATGCCAGTGATTTATTTCACACCAAAGTTATTTTCAGTATGGCAAAACAACAACATGCATTTATATAGTGCCCTTAACATCGTAAAAATGTCCCAAGTTGGTTCATGAGATGGTTATCAGATAAAATTTGACATGAAAGAAAAGTACTGCAGCAGCTGGAAATCTGAATTTAAAAAAAGAAGTACTCAGCAGGTCAGGCGTAGAGAGAAAAAAGAGTTAGTGGGCAGAAAATTGCCCCACAGCTTGCCCCACTCCCCCCCAAAATGCCATAAGCAGCAAGCGATAGACTGAGCTAAGCACCTCCACAACCAACGGATCAGATCTAAGCTCTGGAGTCCTGCCAAATCCAGTCATGAATGGTGGTGGACAATTAAAAAACTCACTGGAGGAGGAGGCTGCACAAATATCCCCATCCTCAATGATGGGGGAGCCCAGCACATCAGTGCAAAAGATAAGGCTGAAGCATTTGCAACAATCTTCAGCCAGAAGTGCCAAGTAGATGGTCCATCTCGGCCTCCTCCGGAGGTCCCGAACATCACAAATGCCAGTAGTCAGCCAATTTGATTCACTCCACTTGATATCAAGAACTGGCTGATGGCACTGGATATTGCAAAGGCTATGGGCCCTGACAATATTCCAGCAATAGTACTGAAGATTGTGCTCCAGAACTTGACGCCCCCTAGCCAAGCTGTTCCAGTAGAGCTACAACATTAGCATCTAACCGGCAATGTGGAAAATTGCCCAGGCATGTCCTGTACATAAAAAGCAGAACAAATCCAACCTGGCCCCATCAGTCTACTCTCAAGCGTCAATAACATGATGGAAGGGGTCATCAACAGTGCTATCAAGTGGCACTTGCTTAGTAACAGCCTGCTTACTGACCCACAATTTGGGTTCTGCTCAGCTCCTGACCTCATTACAGCCTTGGTTCAAACATGGACAAAAGAGCTGAACTCCTGAAGTGAGATGAGAGTGATTGCCCATGACATCAAGGCAGCATTTGACCGAGTGTGATATCAAGGAGCCCTAGCAAAACTGGAGTCAATGGATATCTGGAGAAAAGCTCTCCGCTGGCTGGAGCCATACCTAGCACAAAGGAAGATAGCTATGGTTGTTGGATGTCAATCATCCCAGTTCCAGGACATCATTGCAGGAAATCCTCATGGTGTCCAACCATCTTCAGCTGATTCATCAGTGACCTTCCTTCCGTCATAAGGTCAGAAGTGGGGATATTCGCTGATCATTGCGCAATGTTCAGCACCATTCGCGATTCCTCAGATACTAAAGCAGCCCATGTCGAAATGTAGCAAGGCCTGGACATTATCCAGGCTTGAGCTGACAAATGGCAAGTGATATTTGTGCCACACAGGTGCCAGGCAATGATCATCTCCAATCAGAGAGATTCTAACCATCGCCCCTTGACATTCAATGGCATCACCATTGCTGAATCCCCAACTATCAACGTGCTGAGGGTTACCTTTGCACAGAAACTTAACTGGATGAGCCATATAAAAACTGTGGCTACAAGAGCAGGTCAAAGGCTAGGAATCCTGTGATGAGTAACTCACCTCCTGACTCCCCAAAGCCTGTCCACCATCTACAAGGCACAAGTCAGGAGTGTGATGGAATACTCCCCACTTGCCTGAATGAGTGCAGCTGCAACAACACTCAAGAGGTTTGACACCATTCAGGACAAATCAGCCCGCTTGATTGGAACCCCATCCACAAACATTCACTCCCTCCACCACCAAGGCACAGTGGCACGGTGTGTACCATCTGCAAGATGCACTGGGGGAACTCACAAAGCCTCCTTAGACAGCACCTTCCAAACCCATGACCACAAACATCTGGAAGGACAAGGGCAGCAGATAGATGGGAACACCACCACCTGGAAGCTCCCCTCCAAGTCACTCACCATCCTGACTTGGAAATATATCACCATTCCTTCACTGTCGCTGGGTCAAAATCCTGGAACTCCCTACCTAACAGCACTGTGGGTGTACCTACACCACATGCATTACAGCAGTTCAAGAAGGCTGCTCCCCACCACCTTTTCAAGGGCAATTAGGGATAATTAGTAAATGCTGGCCAGTGATGCCCACATCCCATGAATGAATAAATAATAAAGAAGGGGCAGAGTGGGACTTCCACCCCTCACTGGGGTGGAAGCCCTGCCTTCAGGGGCTGCCAGTCAATCTATCAGACTCAGAACCACCAAGAGCACATCGGTGGGCACTGCTGCAATTGCAACAAAGAAGTACAAGAAGTTTCCCAGAAACAGGTAAGTCCTGGGTCTTGGGGAGTGACGGTTTGAGCAGGCTAGGGAGGGGGGCAGAGGGTGGGGTGGTGGGTTTAAGGCAGCAGGCGGGTAGGAAGAAAGTGGGGAGTTTGATCTTAGTGGGGGCTAATCCCCAAACTGTAAAGAGCAGCTGCGGAAGAAAGTAATTCCCCTTCCTTCCAGCCCTTTGTAGAATTAAACAAAAAGATCAGGCTGTCCACTTTCTCCCGACAGCCCGTGACAATTGTTTTATGGTGTGGGAAGCGTGTAAGCGGTGTCAATTGCTTGGTAACAAGCAAATTAGACCCTTGATTATCTATTTAAATATGGTGGAGGGGCTGCTGATTTTGACGCCTCTCCCCCATATTATCAGGTTGGGAACCCACCCTATCTAACACATTCCAGCCCTGAAAAGATGCCCCGCGGGGGCACTTTAAATGCAGCCAAATATTTCAGGTCAATGACATTTCATCAGAACTGGGAGAAGTTAGAAATGCAATAGGCTTAGAACAAGTCAAAGGAGGAAGGATAAAAAAATGATGATTAAAGGTTTTGTAGTGCAAGGCCAAAGAGAGTTTGAATGGGGCAAGTAAAGAAACAAAATACCTGACCAGAGGAGATGTGAATGGCAGGATCATGATTAGCTGCCGATCAAAAGTTAAAAAAGAGGAAGAAGAAACTAGAAAGAAAACAAACCAGCAAAGAAAAAGGAAACAAAAAGGAAACTTACAGTTAAAGATTTAAAATTGTTGAACTCCATATTCAGCCAGAAGGCTGTGACGTGCCCAATCAAAAGGTGAGTTGCTGTTCCTTGAGCTCATATTGACTTTCAATAGAATACTGCTGGAGGCCCAAAACAAAAAAGTCAGACTGGGAGTGAGGCTGACAATTAAAATGAGAGGAAACTTGGGGTCACACTTGAGAACTGAATGGAGGTGTTCCGCAATGCAATCACCCAAACTGCTTTTAGTTTCCCGAATGTAGAGGAGACCACATTGTGAGCAGTGAATATGTGAATATGGTATACTTAATTGAAAAAAGTACAAGTAAATTACCTGTATCATCTGGAAGAATGTTTGGAGCCTTGGGCAGTGAAAAGGGAGGAAGTGAAAGGGCAGGCATTGCAGGTGTTGAAAGGTGTCATGTGAAGGGGAGGGGTATTGGGGTGACTGAGGAGTGAACTAGGGTATCACAGAAGGAATAGTACCTTCTAAAAGGGGAGGGGGGAAGATATGTTTATGGTGGTGGAAATTATCGAGGAAGATCTGTTGAATTTGAAAGCTGCTGAGCTGGCAAGTGACACAAACTCATATAAAGAAACTTTAGAATAAGTGCAGGCAAGGGGTCAAATTTGGGAAGATGTGGTAAACCAAAGAGTAGAGACAAGGTACGAGAGAAGGGTACTAGTATGGGAAATGATAAACAGACGATGACTGGAAGGGAAAGAGTGTACAAACCTAAGAGTAAATCAACAGATAAGGCTAGGCGCCACAAAAATAATAAAAGGACAAAACTAAAGGCTCTGTATCTAAATGCATGTAGCATTTGAAACAAAACAGATTGCACAAATAGAAATAAGTAAGTATGATCTGATAGCCATTACAGGGATATAGCTACACGGTGACATAGATTGGGACCTGAATAATGAAGGATACATGATGTTTAGGAAGGACAGGAAGTTAGGAAAAGGTGGAAGGGTGGCTCTGTTAATTAATGATGGTATTAGCACAATAGAGAGGGATGACCGAAATTCAGGCAACCAGGATGTAGAGCGGTTTGTGTGGAGGTGAGAAATGATAAAGGCAAGAAGTTACTTGTGGCAGTGGTGTACAGATCCCCTAATTGTAACTACACAGTAGGACAGATTATGAAATAAGAGATAATGGGAGCTTGTCAGAAAGGTACGATGATAATCATGGGGGATTTTAATCACAGAATCACAGAATTGTTACGGTGCAGAGGGAGGCCATTTGGCCCATCATGTCTGCACCAGCTCTCTGAGCATTTTAACTCAGTGCCAATCTCCTGCCTTTTCCCCGTAACCTGCACATTGTTTCTATTTAAATAATCATCCAATACCCTCTTGAATGCCTCAATTGAGCCTTCCTTCACCACACTTCCAAGCAGTGCATCCCAAACCCTAACTACTCGCTGCGCGAAAAAGTTTTTTCTCACCTTGCATTTGCTTATTTTGCAAAAAACTTTAAAACTGTGCCCTCTGGTTCTCAATTTGTTTATGAGCAGCAGTTTCTCCCTTTCTACTCTATCTGGACCCCTCATGATTTTGAAAACTTCCATCAAGTCTCCGCTTAGCCTTCTCCTCTCCAAGGGAAACAATCCCAACTTCTCCAATCTTTCCTCATAACTAAAGTGTCTCAACCCTGGACCATTCTCACAAACCTCTTCTGCACTCTCTCCAATGCATTCACATCCTTCCTAGAGTGTGGCGTCCAGAACTGTATACGATTCTCCAGCTGAGGTCTAACCTGTGTCTTATATAAGTTCATCATAGCCTCCCTGCTCTTGTACTGTATGCCCCTATTAGCCTAGAATACTGTATGCTTTAGAAACCGTGCTCTCCACCTGTCCTGCCACCTTTAATGGCTTATGTACATATATAACCAGATCTCTCTGCTCCTGCACACCATTTAGAATAGTATCCTTTATTTTATACTGTATCCCCATGTTCTTTGTACCAAGGTGTATCACCTCACACTTCTCTGCATTGAACTTCATCTGCCACCTATTTGCCCACTCCACCAATGTGTTAATGTCCTTTTGAAGTTCTACACTGTCCTCCTCACAGTTTACAATTCTCCCAAGTTTTGTGTAGTCCGCAAACTTTGAAATTGTCCCCTGCACACCGAAATCTAGATCATTAATATATATCAGGAAAAACAAGGTCCCAATACTGACCCCTGGGAACTCCACTACAAACCTTCTTCCAGCCCAAAACATATCCATTAACCATTACTTTTTGTTTCCTATCTTTCAGTCAATTTTGTATACACGATGTTACTGTCCCTTTTATTCCATGACCTATAACTTTCCTCACAAGTCTGTTGTGTGGTACTGTATTGAACGCCTTTTGGAAGTCCATATATACCACATCAATGGCCCTGCCCTCATCAGCCATCTCTGTCATCTCTTCAAAAAACTCCAGCAATTTAGTTAGACACAATTTTAGTTTAACAAATCCACACTGACTCTTCCGAAGCAATCCACGTATTCCCATGTGACTATTAATTCTATCCTGAATAATTGTTTCTAGAAGTTTCCCCACCACTGAAGTTAAACTGACTGGTCTGTAATTGCAGGGCAGATCTTTACAACCTTTTTTGAACAAGGGCGTAATGTTTGCAATTCTCCAGTCCTCTGGTACCTCCCCCAAACCCAGGGAACATTGAAAGATGTTGCCAGTGCCTCTGCAATTTCCACTCTCACTTCCTTCAATATTCTTGGATGCATCTCATCTGGTCCCAGTACCTTATTGACTTTAAGTACCAACAGTTTATCCAATACCTCCTCCTTATCATTTTAAACCGTTCTAGTGACTGAGTTTGCTCCTCTGTCACCATGGCTTGGGCAGCATCTGCCTCGTAGGTAAAGACAGATTCATTTAGTATTCATTTCACACCTCAGCCATGCCTCTTGCCTCTATGTGTAAATCCCCTTTTTGGTCCCTAATCGGCCCTACTCCTTCTTTTACCACCCTTTTACTATTGATGTGCTTCTAGACTGGAAAAATTAGATGGGAAAAGGTAGGGTAGATAAAGAGTTCATAGAATGTTTTTAGGATAGTTTCTTAGAACAGCACCTTCTGGAGCCAACCAGAGAGCAGGCTGTACTCGACCTAATATTGTGCAACAAAATAGGATTAATTGATAACCTCATAGTGAAGGCACCCCTAGATAGCCATGATCATAATATGATTAAATTTTACATTCATTTTGAGGAAGAGATGAATGTGTCAAAGACTAATATTTTAAACTTAAATAAGGTCAATTATGAGGACATGAAAGTGGAGCTAGCTAAAGTAAACTGGCAAATGGGGTCAGTAGAGGTTGAGTGGCAGACATTTAAAGGGATATTTCAAAATACACAGAAGGATTACATTCCAATGAGAAAGAAAAATTCCAAGGGGAGGGCCCACCATCCGTGGTTAACTTCAAAAGTTAAAGACAGTATTAAACTTAAAGAAAAAGCATATAATTGCCCAAAGATGAATGGCAGGTCAGAAGATTGGAAAGGATATAAAGGACAGCAAAGAATGACAAAAAGAATGAGAAGGGAAATATTAGAGTATGAGAGAAAGCTATCTAGTAATATAAAGATGGATAGTGAGATGTTCTATCGATATTTAAATAAGAAAAGAGTTAACAAAGTGAGCGTTTGTCCTAAAGAAAATGTGTTTGGAGGATTAATAATGGAAAGTACGGAGATGGCGGATGAATTAAACAGGTTTTTTGCATCAGTCTTCACTGTAGAGGACACAAGTAACATCCCAGATATAGCTGTAAATCAGGAATTGGAAGGGAGGGAGGACCTCAGGAAAATTTCAATCACCAGGAAGTGGTATTGAACAAATTGTTGGGGGTGCGGACTGACAAATCCCTGGGTCCAGATGGACTTCACCCTAAGGTCTTGAAAGAAGTGGCTAGTGAGATAGTTGATGCATTGGTTTTAATTTTCCAAAATTCCCTAGATCCGGAGAATGTTTCATTATATTGGAAAATAATAAATGTAACTCGTTTATTCAAAAAAGGAGGGAGACAGAAAGCAGGAAACTACAGGCCAGTTAGTCTAACATCTGTCATAGGGAAAATGTTAGAAGCCATTATTAAAGGTATTATAGCAGGGCACTAAGAAAAATTCAAAGCAATAGGCAGAGTCAACATGGTTTTGTGAAAGGGAAATCATGTTTAACCAATTTATTGGAGTTCTTTGAAGGAGTCACTTGTGCTGTGGATAAAGGGGAATTGGTGGATGTACTGTACTTACAGTTTCAGAAGGCATTTGATAAAGTGCCACATTCAAGATTATTGCGGAAAATAAAAGTTATTGGTGTAGGGGTAATATATTAGTGTGGCTAGCTAACAGGAAGCAGAGAGTTGGCATAAATGGCTCTTTTTCTGGTTGGCTGGATGTAACAAATGATGTGCCACGGGGATCAGTGCTGGGGCCTCAACTGTTTACAATTTATATAAATGACTTGGATGAAGAGACCGAAGGAATGGTTGCTAAATTTGCTGATGACACAAAGATAAGAAGGAAAGTAAATTGTGAACAGGACATAAGGAGGCCACAAAGAGACATAAATAGGTTAAGTGAGTGGGCAAAGATCTGGCAAATGGAGTATAATATAGGTAAATGTGAAATTGTCCATTTTGGCAGGAAGAATAAAAAAGCTTATCTAGTTGGTGAGAGATTGCAGAGCTCTGAGATTCAGAGGGATCTGGGTGTCCTAGTGCATGAATCACAAAAGGCTAGTATGCAGGTACAACAAGTAATTCAGAAAGCTAACAGAATGTTAGCATTTATTGTAAGGGGAATTGATTGCAAATGTAGGGAGGTTATACAACAGTTGTACACAGCACAGGTGAGACCACACCTGGAGTTCCGTGTACAGTACTTGGTCTCCTTATTTAAGGAAAGATGTAAATGCATTTGAAGCAGTTCAGAGAAGGTTTAATAAACTAATACCAGGAATGGGTGGGTTGTCTTAGGAGGAAAGCTTGGACTCCACTGGAGTTTAGAAGAGTAAGAGGCGCCTTGATCGAAACCTTTAAGATCCTGAGGGGTCTTGACAGGGTGGATGTTGAGAGGATGTTTCCTCTTTTGGGAGAATTTAGAACCTGGAGTCACTGTTTAAAAATAAGAGGTAGTTTATTTAAGACAGAGATGAGGAGAATTTTTTTCTATCAGAGGCTTGTGAGTCTTTGGAACTCACTCATTCAAAAGGTGGTGGCAGCAGAGTCTTTGAATATTTTTAAGGCAGAGCTAAATAAATTCTTGATTAACAAGGGGGTGAAAGGTTAATGGGGTAGGCAAGAATGTGGACTTGAGGTTACAATCAGATCAGCCATGATCTTATTCCATGGCAGAGCAGACACAAGAGGCCAAGTGGCCTATTCCTGCTTCTAATTCGTATGTAAGTGACCAAATGATGTCCAAACAGTTAGATTTGAAGGAATGACTTATCGGGGAAGAGACAGGTGGAAAGTTTAAGAGGATTTGGGGAGATTTCAAGAGCTTAGCGCCCAGGAAACTGAAGACACATCCACCACTGCTGGAGCGATGATGGTCGTGGATGTGCAAGGGATCAGAATTGGTGGAGTACGTGATCTTGGAGGGTTGTAGGAGTGGAGGAGGTTATAGAGATAGGGAGGAGTTAGGCCATGGAGGAATGTGAAAACAAGAATGGGAATTTCATAATCAGTGCATTGCTGTTTAGGAGTCAATGTTGGGTTGGTAGCTAAGGAGCAAATAGTGAACAGAACTTGGTACGAGTTGGGATACAGGCAGGAGACACTCTAGATATATAAGGGTAGAAGTGGTATGATCCTGGAAATGATGTTGAGAGATGTTGTTGTAGGCACATTAATACACTCTTTGCAAATTCCTCTCTATTATGGACCTGAATGGTAGCATCTAATTTCCATGCTGTTGTATTTGAAATATCTAATGTAGTACATTTCTATCCCATTCATTTCTTAAAATTATTCCCCAGATATAACACTGGTGAGTGTGCATTTATCTCACATTAGGTTTTTTTTGACACTTGACTGGGGTGCTAAACCACTTCAGAGGATATTGAGTTAGCTGCATGTTGTTGGACAGGAATCACCTTGGTCTGGGTCAGGAGTAACAAGCTCCTTTCTCTAGAGTGCTTTAGTGAAGCAATTGGATTTTCACCATGTAGAAAGATTTTGTAATAATTTTTCTTGTGTTAGCTTTCGAATTAAAATTTTTTTCAAAATCCTTTTGTAACTCAAAATGGTCAGATATGAACACCTAACCTCTGGTATGCTCATCCAAGACTGTAACAACCATGCCCGATTGAGAGCTTTTAAAAATCTATAATTTTCATTTATTCGTTCTTATTTCTCTACATTAGTCACACTGGTTTTAGGCAAATAGCATTAACAGTTATTGATTTCCTTTATGTTTATACATGTCTTATCCTGATACTTTACTGTAATAATTATTTAAACTTTACTGCTTTGTATGTTTCTTTTAAATTACTTCAACTTTAAACTTCTAGATAGCTGTCCGAAGTAGTTGACATGTTCACTTTTTTTCAATGACATACTGTACATCTGTTGTTTGTTAGCAAAATAGTCTTTTCCAAAATGTCTTTGGAGACACTGTTCTACTGTTCTCCAAAGACGTACACTCCATCCTGGATTAACGAAGAGTTTACATGACTCCATAGCTGCCTGGGGAGAATTAAAGAAATGTTATTATATAACTTTTGATTAGTTTTCTCTTTGCTACCAATAAATAAATGACCTGTAGAAGGCACATGTACCAAACTGCACATTTCCACAGTTTCATTGGTAGGCCTTAAATGATAATGATAAATGACAATTTGTTCTTTTATTACAACAGAGGAAATATGGTCCCAGATGGCTTTTAAGTACTGAAAAGTTACTTTTGTTTACAACAATGCATTCCAATGCTGTAATGGTAGATGCTGTAAAACATTGAGTAAACTCAATAGCTGAGAGGAAAGGAGGGACTGGAATCACTTGATCCTTCAGTTGGTGCTTTAGCTTTCTTATGTGGCGAATTTATCAACAGGCTGACATCTCAGATTAGGAAGCCAAGTACATGGAGTGTGAAATACAATTATTTTTCATTTGATATATCCATATTATCTTATGTTACTTCACTTTGGCAGGTGATTTTTAAAAATTGGTAGTAATCTAATATTCATGGTCATTACATTACTTTACAGTTTGAATACTAATAAACAAAACTTTCCTACAACAGGGACAACCAATCAAGTTGTTTGAAAAATCTGGGATTGGATGTCTCTTGCACAGTCAGATTGTTATTGATCTGTATGTTGGTGGATGCACAAAATTTTATTTTCTTCCTAGCCCCTATGCTATTGCAATTCCAGAAAAATGGGACTACTTCCCTGACCCAGGTTTATTTCCTGCATTCAGAGTACATTTTTATGCTCGTTCACGATGAGATGGTGGTGGTGAGTCATCTTCTTGAACTGCTGCATTCCATGTGGTGTAGGTACACCTACAGTGCTGTTAGGGAGGGAGTTCCAGGATTTTGACCCAGTGGCAGTGCAGAAATGGTGATATAGGGTGAAATTATCCAGCCCCGTTGGCGGCAGGCGTGAGTGGACAATATGACGAGAAGGCCAAAAATCCGTTTTACACCATCCTGAAACCAGTTTGTGTACGTCCATTCCGCTCGTTAGTGGTGGGCTGTGTTTCCCGCCGCTGGACATTTGGAACCTAATTTGAATACTTTAGCATCTCATTATAAGCCTTGCTCACTGGAATCATTCCCCCATGCTGGGTCGTCCAGGCACCTTGGCATGCAACCACCCCGACATGTCTCACAACTGGATATTACTGGCAAGCTACAATTTGCTCAGGACTTCGAGGTTTGTTTGCCTACATTCCTTCCGGTAGCACTCGTGGTCATCAGCACCAGGCTTCGCAGGCAGCACTAAATCACTTTTAGAGGGGGCTTACAGGCAGGTCTCTACCTACCAGACCAGCCGTAAGGGCTGCTGGGCTAGGACTTGCTTGGGGAAGGGGGTGAAGTGGCCTCAGGCAAGGGAAGAGGCTGCAGAGTGAGGGCTGTACTGTGGAAGGGGGGTATCCCAGGGTGCATGTGGCGGCACGTTAGTCTGTGCAAGTGGCTTCAAGGTGGTGAGGCTGAGGAGGCAGTCTTCAGAGGAGATGAGGCCAGATGGAGATGTGAGGGTGTGTGTGAGTGAGTGGTGATGTCCCTTGAGCTGGCAGTGAGTGAAATGCCAGTGAATGTGGATGGCCTTGTGGGTGTGTGAATTTAGACTGATGTGATGGTTGCCTACCCTGGCTGTACGGATGAAATCGTCTGTCCTCTTTCTGCACTGGATGGCCAACCTCTTCTGTGCAGCGTTGGCACTGACCACCACAGCCACCGCCTCCCAAGCCAGAATGGTGAGATTGCTGGACATCCTGCGGTCAGAGTAGGGGTGGAGGACATCACACTAGGCCTCCAAAAGGCATTCCAGTCACGGGTCATTGAACTCTTCTTGGCTTTCAAGGCCATGTCTTTACTGGAGACGTCCTGGCTGTAGGCATTGAGAAGTGTGCATGCAGTTTAAATATGGTGCCCAGCATGAGGAAGCGGCAAGGTAACGGGATGGCGGGCCAGTCGTTGGCTTGCCGCCAGTGAGCTGGCATGTTTCCCGTGGCTGCATAATTAATGAGACGGGAAGCAGATGATATGGTGCGAAAACCCGCCATTGTAGCTGGTGGGTAAAATGACTTTTTTCATGCCCGCTACTGCACTTAGTGCAAAGCTGGGATGATTCTGCCCATAGTTCCAAGTCAGGATGGTGTGTGGCTTGGAGGGGAACTTTCAGGTGGTGGTGTTCTACTATAATTGGAGCATATTGAGAAGATTCTTGTTGGAATTTCATCTGCAACGGGGAGACTTGACCCTATTTTCTTTATTCTTTCATGGGTTTGAAAAACATACAGACACTCCAACCTTCACCGGTAGAATCTACTGCTACATTCAGCCACAATGCCAGTGGCAGGCAGTTCCTTCTGCCCTTGTTCTGCCTCATCATAGCTATCATAAAGCACTCCCAAATCTTTCCATGGCTGGCGCCCGAAAAATCCAATGGGCAAAGAAAAATTTTAGATGATTTGGTCGGAATAAGCTCAATAGCTTGTTAATGAGTAATTTCATGACAGCAAGCTGCCAATTTCCATGCCTGTAATTTTGGAGACAGGTGTGATGATGTTGTATTGCTGATCAGATATCATCTCATCCTATTTTAGTTTTGCATGAGGGTAGGAGGGGGGGTTGTGAACGTAAAACTCAGCCATCTGTTTTCTGTTAGTTAGCAACTCCTCTATCCATGCTAAAAGATCACCCCCAAAACCATGAGCTCTTCGCTTATGCAGCAGCTTTCTATGTGGCACCTTATTTAATACCTTTTGGAAATCCAAATACACACTGGTAGACCTTTATCCACTCTGCTCAAACAATTCAACTAAATTTGTCAAACACAATTTCCCTTTCGCAAAATCACATTGACTCTGTTTGATTGTATTCAGATTTTCTAAATGCTCTGCTATCACCCCCTTAATAATGAATTCTAGCATTTTCCCAATGGCAGATGCTACGCAAACTGGGCTATAGTTTCCTGCTTTTTGTATCCCTCCTTTCTTGAATAGTGTTATATTTGTGCTTTCCAATCTGCTGGGATCTTTGCAGAATCTATTGAATTTTGGCAGGTTATAACCAATGCATCCACTACCCATGCAGTCACTTTTTTAAACAAACCTAGAATACAGGCCATCAGGTCCAGGGGACTTTGTCAAACCTGGTCCCATTAGTTTTCCTGGTCATTTTTCTCTAGTGATTGTGATTGTTTTAAATTCCTCTCTCCCTTTTGTCCCCTGCTTTTCTGCTACTCTCAAGATGCATTTTTGTCTTCCACTGATACAAAATGCTTGTTAAAGTCTCTGCTATTTCCTTGTTCACCAGCTCCCATGTAATACACCAAAACTTATCACCTATCTTGCTATCTTTATTTTGTTTTTTTAACTGATTAGGTTTCAAGTTTAGAAATATCACTCAACAATATTTCATAGTTATATTATGGACTTTAACTAGTTAGGCTGTAAGTTTTTCATATCATTTTCACATGGTCCATCTCTGACACTTCCCTTCCCTTACTTGACCTCTCTGTCTCAATTTCTGGTGATACACTGTCCACCAATATCCATTACAAGCCTATTGACTCCCACAGCTACCTCGACTACAGCTCCTCACACACCACTTCCTGTAAGGACTCCATCCCATTCTCTCAGTTCCTTTGCCTCCGTCGCATCTGTTCTGATGATGCCACTTTCAAAAACAGTTCCTCTGACATGTCCTCTTTCTTACTTAACTGAGGCTTTCCACCCACGGTGGTTGACAGGGACCTCAACCTTGTCCGGCCCATCTCCCGCGCATCCACCCTCACACCTTCTCCTCCCTCCCAGAAACATGATAGAGTCCCCCTTGTCCTCAATTATCACCCCACCAGCCTCCGCATTCAAAGGATCATCCTCCGCCATTTCCGCCAACTCCAGCATGATGCCACCACCAAACACATCTTCCCTTCACTCCCCCTGGCGGCATTCCGTAGGGATCGTTCCCTCCATGACACCCTGGTCCACTCCTCCATCACCCCCTACTCCTCAACCCCCACCTATGGCACCTCCCCATGCCCACGCAGAAGATGCAACACCTGCCCCTTCACTTCCCCTCTCGTCACCGTCCAAGGGCCCAAACACTCTTTTCAAGTGAAGCAGCATTTCACTTGCACTTCCCTCTATTTAGTCTACTGCATTCGTTGCTCCCAATGCGGCTTCCTCTACATTGGAGAGACCTAACGCAGACTGGGTGACCGCTTTGCAGAACACCTTTGGTCTGTCCGCAAGCATTACCCAGACCTCCCTGTCGCTTGCTATTTCAACACTCCACCCTGCTCTCATGCCCACATGTCCGTCCTTGGCCTGCTGCATTGTTCCAGTGAAGCTCAACGCAAACTGGAGGAACAGCACCTCATCTTCCGACTAGGCACTTTACAGCCTTCTGGACTGAATATTGAGTTCAACAATTTTAGATCATGAACTCTCTCCTCCGTCCCCACCCCCTTTCCGTTTTTTCCCCCTCCTTTTTGTTTTTTCCAATAATTTATATACATTTTTCTTTTCCCACCTATTTCCATTATTTTTAAATGTATTTCCATCCATTGTTTTATTTCTACCTTTTAGCCTTTTTAGTATTCCTTCACCCCACCCCACCCCCACTAGAGCTATCTGTATCTTGTTTGTCCTGCTTTCTACCCTTAATTAGCACATTCCTTTAGATAATATCACCACCTTCAACACCTCTTTGCCCTTTTGTCTGTGACATCTTTTGGTTATCTCCACCTATCACTGGCCCTTTACCTAGCTCTTCTTGTCCCAACCACCACCACCCCGCCCCTCCCCACCCCCCGCCCACTTAAACCAGCTTATATTTCACCCCTTTCCTATTTTTACTTAGTTCTGTTGAACGGTCATGAGGACGCGAAACGTCAATTGTGCTCTTCTCCACCGATGCTGCCAGACCTGCTGAGTTTTTCCAGGTATTTCTGTTTTTGTTTTTGTTTTGGATTTCCAGCATCCGCAGTTCTTTGCTTTTATTTAGGCTGGAAGTTTAATGCGCTACTTACCTCTTCCCAGTACCACTTTAAACTCTTCTCCCAGTTTAGAGAGAGAAAAAAAATATTGAAACAATCACTTACCTGCACATTTAGCTAATGCCTTTGGGCTTCAGCTGTTAGGCCTCACTGTCTTTGGCTCCCTCTCTCAGCCCATTCCTTTCTGGTAAAAAAACAGAACAGCACCTCATTTCTCACTGCACAGAATTCCCTCACTTACCTAATTCCCAAAGTTAAACATCTGGCTTTGCTGCACTCAGACAAAGCTGCACCTTTACTGGAATTTAGATGTAGGAGGCAGGCCCTTTTTTGGAAAGGACAGATTTAAGTACGCATGGATTGCTGATCAGGGCAGTTGGTATTAAATGGATAATAACTTCGAATTTAAGTAACCCTCTCATAGCTTACTAGACTAGCCAAAGTTAAAGAAGCTAGTTGCATTTTCCAAGGATGCATGTACTGAACCACAGATGCTCACACTGTGCTAAAGGAACTAAATGAGTTGGCATTCTCAGCCACCACCAGGAACATTCCTTTACTTATATCCCTATATGCATTCACCCTGCAATAGCCTCAGGTGGAACATAATTACTTATTGTATTCACATTAAGGGTTGCACACTGATATCTGGGTTTTAGTATATGTCATAGCAGGAAAAGGCAATTTGGATTTATGGGCAGAATTTTACTAGCCCCGCAGAGACAAAAATGGAGGCAAAGGGGGGCCAGTGAAATGGTGTGAACCCATGTTGGACCACTCCTCAACACCTTCCCACTGCAAACCAAATTTATCAGATGTGGGCAGCGGGATGAATCAGTGGCTGACACTTCAGTGGTAGGCTGGTAATTAAGGTTGTTAAACAGCCAATTATCACATATTTTCCTATCTTTATCAAACTTTATCCACTGTGTCTTCTCAGTTGACAGCAGCCACTGGAGGCAGGAAAAGGTACTTGAGAGGTTAATCACAGTGGAGGATTCATCTGGCTATAGGGTCAATGCTTTCAGACTTTTAACTCCTCCAGGGAGGAGGAGAGTGGCAGGGAGATGGGGGTATAGCCACATGGAGTACCTGTGCCGTGGCCAGATAGGCTGCTCCAGTGGGTTGAGGAAGCTATTGACATGGACAAGGAGGGCACATAGAGGCAAGAAGGCAGCCTCATAGCTTCAGAAGGTGATACCCAGCTCAAAGGATGTACTGTCAGAGACTCAGCTTCATTGAGTCATCCAAACACCAAGGTCTATGAAGACTGCATCTCTCTAACCAGCTGGTGGCAAAGCTGTGCGGTCTGCAGGAACAGGAGTTGATGGCAATGGGAAGTGATAGACACCTAATATCTGTGGGCTTAAAGGTGACGACTTTCGCATTAGTGGTTCATTCCAGGGATCATCTAGAGATCCATGTGGCATCTCTCAGTCACCCCATCACTGCATAAAGAAAGTCATACATCCTTGGGCTTCCCAATAGATCAAGTTTCATAACTGATCAGGCCAGTCAGGCTGAAAGGGCAGTCAGCAAAAAGACCATGCTTGGTTTCCCCAGTTAGAGAAGGGGTTATCGGCTGTACTTAAGTGGCCATGAAGGCTCCTGCAGAGCAGCCAGGTTCCTTTGTAAGCAGGAAGGAGTTCCACTCCCTAAATGTTCAAGTCATCTATGACCACAGTAAGCTGATCATGCAAGTGTGTGTGAGGCTTCCAGGAAACTGTACCACTCGTACATCCTTCAACAATCCTGATTGTCTCAGCTCTTCAAGCCACCCGAATGCCTTAGTGGCTGGATCCTGGGGACAAGACAAATCCACAGGAATCATGGGACGGAATTTTACGGCCCCTCCCGCTGCTGGGATTTTCCAGGCCTGCTGAGTCAATGTACTTTTGAACAGCTCGCTGCATTTTACAGCCCCATCCCTGCCGCGACAGGGCTGTAAAATTCCGTCCATGGTTTCTGACCCCTGCACACAACCCCAACACACATGCAAGAGGACACATACAAACACTGCTGTATGATTACAAGGGCCACCATCGAGCAGGTCACTGGCCTTTTGAAGATGAGATTTAGATGCCAATTAATGCTCCTTGGAGTGTTAAATGGCGCATGGCAGCCTGTATCAGTGGGAATGCGTTTGCCGCTGACTCTTCGGAGGGTATGAAGGGAAACCCTGCCAAGGAAAACCTGGCCCAAATATCCTTGGGCATAGGGCATTGTTCCTTCTAATTGGCCCTTGTTACATTGTTACAATTGTAAGTTGTCCATCGATATTACATAACAAGGTTCAATTTCTTCTCCCATATTTAAATTTTACAAATGTTATATTATAATATCATCAGCGTACTAAGAAGGTATTAACCCTCTCTGCTTTAATTTTTCGATGTAATTCCTTCTACTTCCAATGAGATCTTCAAGGTCTTATGCTACTGTGCCCTCAATTAAGTTTTTAACTGGAAGTAAAATTTGTAATCTCTAACCAACCCAGGTGACATTCAATGAACTTGGTGGATACACATAATAATAGATTTCAATGTCAGATTCTGATTTTAGGAATAATCACAAAGGTTATGATTTCATTCTTTCCTTGCACTTATATCCTGTGACTCATGTAAGGTCTAAGCAGATTGCGAGGAAGTTTTGTAAGATCATTAGTATTATACCAAGCAATGGGCCATTTTTCTATCTATGGCTTTGCAATAGACGTACACCACGGCCTGCTCAATCTTCCATTTCTCATCAGCTATCACCTCAATGCAATTCCTTAAGTCAGAAAGGGCGGCAAATCAATTGGACTCCTTAGCCACTTGTATTGCCAAGTCACACTAGGCTCAGCTAACATGAAGAACACTTATGAGACAACCTGTGTCAATTATCCTCTCCACAAGGTCGGATACTGCGATGTTATTACAGCAGCATTCTGGCTGAGAACTGATAACACTCCTGATAAGTGTTGCTGATAGGTTTGAGCCTCAGGCAGCATTGGAACCCATAATGATGACTAAAAGGATGTGACCTGAGTACCTTAACCTCTACAGTTCCCAGTTTTAGTCCCACTTTCAGCCTGAAATTGATGGTATCATGTTGCTGAACTACATTGTCTGATTTGGAAACTATCCAAAAACAGATCTATAGTCAATTCTCCACTCTTAAAAAAAAATTAATATGCACTTCTCTTGTAGCAGAACTATCCCAAGAGGGTGCAGCTGTTGGTATTCAATTGCAAGGGACACTAACAGATAAACGTGATGATTTTATCAAATAATGTCACCACTTTTGAGAGTTAACAAAAGTCTTTTGAGTCCATGTGAAAAATTGCTTTACAGATCTCAGTGAACAGGAAATCAACTTCTCACATCCTTCATGTTAGTAGAAGGGAGCATTCAGATAAAGTGGGCTGGAATAGTCCCACATTTACAGGAATTACTGTATGTTATGTCAAATAATCTGTTGACATATAAAGAAAGCTGCTAATAAACGAAGAAATGAAAGAGAGAGAAAATAAATAGAGCAGAGGGAGAAAAGAGAAAGAAAAAAAACCGAGCAAAAAATAGAAGGAAAGAAGAAGAGAGAGAAATGCAACTGCAATTTTATTAGCTATTCATTTCTAAATAATTTGCTGGTAGCAATGGCCTGTTGTTAGTGCAGGTCTGTGCTTTTTGCGTGTGTGTGTGGGCGGGGGTGGTTGGGGGAGGTGGGTGTAGCTAGGTGATGGTAATGTTCCCACATTATGAATGCAAGCATGCACGCTGCCCATGCCACAACATATACTTGTGAACAGATAACAAGCCACTTAAATGCTTTCAGGCTGGTTACTGCGCAAAACTCAGTATGTGATCACGATTCTGCAGTGCTGGAAAGTACAAAGGCAAGAGAGTAGGGCACAATAATTAACCTTCACATTCATGGCTTTTATGATCGTGATTTGTTCCTACTTGTTAGCTCTACATGCAAATAACCGGTTCAGCTGCTTGATTGCAATGCATGGCTGGTTAAAGTGCTGATGAGCGCATTGCTGAAATATCAGCAGCAGTTATCAATGGAATTGCAAATCTGTTATAACAAGGCACACATATGCACTCATCTATTATTTTTCAATCCATACTAAAAACTTCTATTGTGCAAGAACTTCATATCCCTGACATTTTAACTGTCCCTCATACTTCAGATGTCACAAAGGAGACTATTATAACCTAACTTGCCCATCAGGAAATTGATGAGATTGAATGCAATGCTGGTTTTGCATCCCGTCTAACTGTACTACCCATTGAAATCAAGCTAAGGAGCATTGAGTGAAAGAGGTACGAGCGCTGTCAGGCAATAATTCTACTGGAAAAGTTGGTGCGAATAAACAGGACAAACCAATTTTTACTTTTAGTTGTGGTTCAGGTAGTAATCCAGAGATTACTACAGATAAAACAAAGCATATCTGTCAATGACATGCTCACCAGACTGTGACCCCGAGGCTGCTCTAGAGCGTATACCCACTGAGGTGACTGTATTTGTGCTGGTGGAGGATGGAGGTGAATGCCATGACAGTGCATCTTCTGGGGCTTCTAAAGCTTCCTTCTCAGAGGTGGGGTTGAACATGGAGCTGAGGGTGGTCTTCCTTGTTGGCCCCCCCTTTTTCTTGCTGGTACCTGGAATAGAGAAAAGACCGATTTAGTGATTGACTAAGCAGGATTCTTAATTAAAGCAATGACTCACTCCGTGAGCTCAGTTGGCAACTACAGGCTGGATGCACCCTCACTGGCTTACTGAGGGAGTCCTATCTTGCTTTCAGCACATGCATGATCCTATTCCTCCCTGATTATCTTGGCTCCTCGAAAGGGTTGAGGATTCTAATATCTGGAATTCTGCCTGTGATCTGGAACTGCACCAACTTGTTGTGACCATTATTGTCCTGCAGAAAGACAGAAGGATTGATTGTTAACCCAATGATTGCACAAGCAGTATAGGAGCATGCATGCTCATGGCAGCTGCTGAGCCCTCCCCAGTAAGTGATTTTTTAAAAAATTCATTCATGGGATGTGGGCATCACTGGCTAGACCAGTGTTTATTGCCCATCCCTAATTGATTAAGAAGCCATTTCTCCTGCAACTGAAATAAGACTGAAAACATGGGGCAACATCTTCCAGTCGGCAAGTAGGGGGCGGGGCCCGCTCGCCGACGCGTAAAATGATGCGGGATGATGTCGGGTGGATGGAACTCCTGACGTCACCCTGCATCATTTCCATTTTCAGGTCGGCGGGGGCGCAGCCGAGTCAGGAGCGTGCCCGTTGACCTGCCAACGGCCAATTGAGTCCATTGAAAAACTAATTGAAGTCATTAATGGACCTGCCCGTCCAACCTCAAGGTTGGTGGACAGGCCGGGAGCCCTGGTGGGATTTGGAAAAAGCATGGAACCTCATCCACGGGCGGGATGAGGTTTCATGAGGGTATTTAAATTTTTATTAAAGGTTTCAATAAAAGTTATGGACATGTCCCAGCTCATGAGACAGTGTCACATGAGGGGACATGTCAGGGAAATGTTTTATCATTTGTATCACAAATTTTAATTTGGAGCCGACCTCCCTGAGGCAGCACTTAGCCTCAGGGAGATCTGTGCACTCTTTCACGCACATGCGCAGAAGAGCACACTCCCGGCTGAGGGAATCACCCCCCTGCCCACACAGGGCACTCCCGAGTGGACGTCATGCTGGGCGGGCTTTAATTGGCCTGCCCACGTAAAATGGCGGCGCAGCCCCAATTGGGGGCGCTGATCGGAGGCGCGCCAATTCACGCCCACTCCGGCTCATCCCCCCCAATGGGGGGGAAAATTTTTCCCATGAAGTGGCTGGCACACATTCAGTGCCCATGTCCCATCTGCTGGTGAGTACTGCAACCCAAACTTCTGTCTGACATCCCTTTGCTCTCACACACTTAGACTGCTGAATGAGTGTCAGTTTACAGTGAGAGTAAGCATTGCGCCTATCCTGGTAGAGCGTAGCAGATCATTCATCCCCTTCTGACACTGCTGGGTGTTTCTGTGCTGGGCCCCACAAGTGCTGACCTCACTGCATCCTCCATTCCAGGCCGTTGAGGTCAGGCAGGAGGACCTCTGCTGCCATCTCGGAGAAACAGCGCCTCCTGTCTTTTCTGGATGGCCTGGAGGAGAGTCTCCAGGGAAGTTTTGCTGAACCGTGGGGCTGCAAATTGTTTTCTTCTCTGGGACATTCTCATCAGTGTTGAAGGACAGCCAGATTGAAGCTCCTGACCTGTAGCGGGTCTGGGTTGTCACAAGTTATGCCCCTTTATTTTTGAAAATATGATTTTTCAACTTTCAACTGGCTGGAAATTTTGAAAATTGAACTAAGACAAAGCAAATTGCTTAAAAATGCAATGCCACATTCCAAGGTGAAGGTGAGAAACAAACAAATCACCCTCAGGGGAGTGTGAAGAGAGAGACGTTTCCTATAATCCAAACACCCATTGAAACTCGTAACTGTCTAAGGAAGGGACATTAAAAATGCAAGGTATTGGATATTGAAACAATGGCTGCCACAGATAGACACCCCCAAAACCTCTTGGAAATGCACAATGTGTGAAGTGTTTAAAGACAAGGATGCCCAGCCACTAGAGAGAGATTGCAAGTGACACAAGGTGGTGTCAAGAAAATCTTCAGCAGAGAAAACAGGCAGAAGGCTGCTCTCTCTCCCCCTTTCTCTCTGTTGGAATAATTGTGTCACCCGGTTTGAGAAGCCAACTTTACCAGAAACCTACCAGCTAACTGAGATCTTGTAATAATTGTAACATCTGACTGCATTCAAGAAACCAGCTAACGTAAATTGGTCGGAGCATTTAAAATCTGCACCTCAAGGACAATCAAAGGACACTTAACCATATATTCTTTTATCTTTATTTATTGGACTCTAACTCCCCTTATTTTTTATACGTGTGTGTGTGTGTGTGTGTGTGTGTGCTTGTGTGAGTGGACCCGAATGACTGCATGAGGACTGAATGTTTGGCATCATGGCCTGAATTTTTCAGGCGTCGGGCGAGCTCAGCGGGAGCGGGTGAGGGCGGTTGCGGAGAAGATTGCCGCCTGCGATCGGCTCTGCGCTGCCATTTTATGTGGGTGGGCCAATTAAGGCCCGCCTAACGTAATACCCCAGCTGTAGCGCTCAGCGTTATCTGTGGGGCAGGGGAAGGAGGGAGAGTCGGAGCCAGCGCTCTTTCCCGCATGTGCACAAAAGAGCGTAGCAATCTCCCTGAGGCATGGAGCTGCCTCAGGGAGAATGAATCGATGTTGAAATAATTAAATAAATGGTTTAAAAATTTATTTAAACATGTCCCCTTGTGACTGTGTCATATTTAGGTAAATCTTTTTAGTTATTTAATAAAAGTTTTAGGAAACCTCATCCCGCTCATGGATGAGGTTTCCTAAAAAACACGAAGGCTGCTTGGCCTTTTCGCCTGCCTGCCGACCTTAAGGGCAGCATTAACAATTAGATCAATTACTTTCTTAATGGCCTTAATAGGCTGTTTACATATTGGCGGGTGAAATATCGTGGGACTGCGCGATGATGTCAGGACACACGCCCAACATCATTGCGTGTCATTTTACGTGTCAGCGTGGTGGGCCCGCCCCCATACACCAACTGAAAAACCCTGCCCCATGTTTTTATTATTTTTGTTGGGTTTAAGCGTTGATAAATTTGCTCTTTCTTTGACTCAAGAAAACCTTGTTTGATTGGCTCCTTATTGTTCACAGCTTAAATTGTTAAATACATTCTGATTTAGAAAAGGAATATCCTTTTGAAAAAGAAATTTAAACCTTTGTTGTGACCAACCAGGGAGGGCTGAATAGAGGGGAGCCAGTTCACCTCTTCTCGCCTGGTCATAACAAGGTGCCCTTTAAAAATGGCACCCACATCTTCAACCCCATGAGGTAGCGGTGGGGACAGCGACTTCCTGCCTGCCCCCGCCACGAGATTCGCTGTGCTTCACATGGATGCATAAGTAATGAGTTGGGCAGCAGCAGATAGCGCTTGGTCAGCTGTCCCGCCCTCCAGCGGGAATCACTCCAACTTCAGCTCCCTCCACTGAACTTATGTTCCAGAAAGAAAGATTCTGCCTACAGAGTGTATGGATCTCTCAGACAGAGGTCATGTGATCCAGCTCTTGGGTAAATAGGTACTGTGTTTTGGATAGTCAGAGAGACTGCCACAGGGGCAACAGCTTTACCTCATCTCTCTTTCTTCTGAAAACTCTCTCATCAAAGCTGAGCTGTTTGTGATATGAAAAAACCACCAGAAGACCTCAAATGCTGCTGTTGGAGAGGTGTCCCCTCTGATCAGTAGGACTTGACTGCTTGGCCCTAACTCCGCTAGTGCCCTCATGTTCGCCTACCTCCCTCAGCAGTTCCCACTGCTCTCTTTCAATATGGTTGCTGAGGCTCTAGAGCTTCCAGCCTTGTGATTGGGTTGGCAGCATTTGTAGCCCACCCGCCATCATAATTGGATGGTGAGCTTTGAAGCAACCAATTAGGAGGCTGATAGCTCCCCCACTCTGGCTTCTGAAAGCAGGGTGCCAAAGTTTGTAGGAAAATCTTGTCCTATAGCTTCTTCACCTTTTGAAATTTGTTTAATCTTGTCTGGAACTCCTGCATTCAGCTGATGAAACAGTGTACTTCATAGACAATTTATTATTATTGTGGAAGTAAACACAGTATCTGATGTGTATTACAGAATGATGTGATAAACTATGGTCCATGGGGCTCTTATGCACATTATTTTTGAAATGTGATATTCTTTCAGCTCCTCTAGTTACCCATGTAGATGGTTGACAGGCAGATCTATGGATGTTGTGATGACACAGGACCTTGAGTGGAAATATTCTCTAATTATATTGTTCTATCTACCAAAAGAATATTGGCAGAAAGGAAATAGAGTTCTGTGACTGATCTAATCTTGATATATTGCATTTTCAAGACAAGTTTTTGATTTGATACATTTGTCAACAGCAAGATTAGATTTATTAAATAACTTGCAGCTCGTGCATTTTATTACACAAGAAGCTAGACTAGAAGTAGCTCAGCAATGGAGATAATTACTTAAAAGGAAAACTTATCTAGATGGGTGTCCTTTGAATGTAAAGTACTTTCCACTGTATGATTTACATACTAGTAATTTTTGATTCAACTTATGTACTTTATTACAAAATCATAGGGCAGAGTTACAAATTTGTGCTTGAAGAATATATGGGCCATTTGGGTGTCATGACCCTTGTGCTTTGGGAAAAATTCTAAATTTTCTTTTTGTGAGCTGTCCCTTTAAATCCTAAGTGAAACTAAGATAATCCTGGAAAGTGAGGCTAATTGGACTTCTTGGAGATGGCATCATTAGATTTTGATAAGTTAAACTCTGGCTGAGGTTGCTACGGAACTGAAGCAAAGGATAAATAGACAGTTAATTGGGATATTGAATTACAGCTTGGGTTCTACAAAGGGAGTAGGGCACAGTTGCAGAAAACAAAGACACAGGTGAAAAAGCAGGGAGAAGTTTCTTGAGAATAGGACAGGGACTGTGATGCTGTGGGCATAAGGCAGCTGAAGTGGGAAGTTGTGGCAGCGAATGTTGTAATGGTGTGTATGTGTATATAATATATATATCTTTCTATATAGGAAAGGGTGTAGGCAAGGAGCTATCTCCATGACTAGATCTTAATATGTCTTTTTTCAACACCGCATTACCCCTAGGTCTGAGTCATGTGCCTTCTTACATCACTGTGTTGGCGATGCTGTACTCAGTTCCACATTAACCCTGCATATACCAGACCCTTATACTACACCTCCCCTAAGCCTTTATCCCATGGATATAGAGTTACATTAGTTTACTTGAAGTCTTACATTGTTATAAGTCTTGTACATTTACCTTATTGTTACACCCTTAATGCTACTCCAGAATTATTGTTATGACAGTATTAACGTAAACAACATTCTCAGTACTCCATCTCGAACCTTCAAGTCCTTGAAGTCTGTTGCCTTCAAGTCCTTGCCTTCCTGTTTTTGCTACCAAAGTGGATAACCTCACATTTATTCACATTATGCTGCACCTGCCATGCATTTGCATTTGCCCACTCACTCAGCTTGTCCAAGCATCTCTGCATCCTCCTCACAGCTCACCCTTCCACCGTGCTTTATGTCATCTGCAAATTTGGAGATATTACATTTAATTCCCTCATCTAAATCATTAATATATATTGTGAATCGCTGGGGTCCCAGCACCGATCCCTGCGGTACCCCACTAGTCACTGCCTGCCATTCGGAAAAAGACCCATTTATTCCTACTTTCCTGTCTGCCAACCAGTTTTCTATCCATCTCAATGCACTACCCCCAATCCCACGCGCTTTAATTTTACATGCCAATCTCTTATGCGAGACTTTGTCGAATGTCTTCTGAAAGCCCAAATAAACCACATCCACTGGCTCCCCCTCATCAACTCTACTACTTACACGCTCAAAAAATTCCAGTAGATTTGTCAAGCATGATTTCCCTTTCGTAAATCCATGTTGACCCTGTCCAATTCTGCCACTGTTTTCCACGTGCCCAGCTATTAAATCTTTTATAATGGACTCTAGAATTTTCCCCACTACCGATGTCAGGCTGACTGGTCTATAATTCCCTGTTTTCTCTCTACCTCCCTTTTTAAATAGTGGGGTTACATTAGCTACCCTCCAATCCATAGGAACTGTTCCAGAGTCTATAGAATCTTGGAAGATGACCACCAATGCATCCACTATTTCTGGGGCCACTTCCTTAAGTATTGATGTAGATTATCAGGCCTTGGGGATTTATTGGCCTTCAATCCCATCAATTTCCCCAACACCATTTCCCTACTAATACTGGTTTCTTTCAGTTCTTCCCTCTTACTAAACCCTGTGTTCCCCAACATTTCTGGTATGTTATTTGTGTCCTCCTTTGTGAAGACAGAACCAAAGTATGTATTTAGTTGGTCAGCCATTTCTTTGTTCCCCATTATCAATTCCCCTGTTTCTGACTGTAAGGGACCTACATTTGTCTTCACCAATCTTTTTCTCTTCACATACCTATAGAAACTTTTACAGTCAGTTTTTATGTTCCCCAAGCTTGCTCTCGTACTCTATTTTCCCCTTCTTAATCAATCCCTTGGTCCTCCTTTGCTGAATTCTAAACTGCTCCCAATCCTCAGGTCTGTTGTTTTTTTCTGGCCAATTTGAATGCCTCTTTCTTGGTTTCTCTGGTTGGTTCCTCAATGTATTGGTCCAGAAAAACATCCCGTATACACTCCAGGAATTTCTCCTCGACGGTATTGTTACTAATTTGATTTGCCCAATCTATATCCATTACCAAGGAGAAGGTGCTAAGAAAACTGAAAGGTCTGAAGGTGGATAAATCACCTGGATCAGATGGATTACACCCCAGAGTTCTGAAGGAGATAGCTGAAGAGATAGTGAAGGCGTTAGTGGTGATCGTACAGGAATCACTGGAGTCAGGGAGGGTCCCAGAGGACTGGAAATTCGTTAATGTAACCCCCCTGTTTAAGATGGGAGTGAGGCAAAAGACAGGAAATTACAGGCTGATTAGCCTGACCTCGGTTGTTGGCACGATTTTAGAGTCCATTATTAAGGATGAGATTTCAGAATACTTGGAAGTGCATGGTAAAATAGGGCAAAGTCAGCATGGTTTCATCAAGGGGAGGTCATGCTTGACAAATCTGTCAGAATTCTTTGAGGAGGTAATGAGTAGGTTAGACAAAGGAGAGTCAATGGATGTTATCTACTTGGATTTCCAGAAGGCCTTTGACAAGGTGCCGCACAGGAGGCTGCTCAGTAAGATAAGAGCCCATGGCGTTAGAGGCAAGGTACTAGCATGGATAGAAGTTTGGCTGTCTGGCAGGAGGCAGAGAGTGGGGATAAGGGGGTCCTTCTCAGGATGGCGGCCGGTGACTAGTGGAGTTCCACAGGGGTCAGTGTTGGGACCACAACTTTTCACTTTATACATTAATAATCTAGATGAAGGAACTGAGGGCATCCTGGCTAAGTTTGCAGATGATACAAAGATAGGTGGAGGGACAGGAAGTATTGAGGAGGCGGGGAGGCTGCAGAAGGATTTGGACAGGTTAGGAGAATGGGCAAAGAAGTGGCAGATGGAATACAACGTGGGGAAGTGTGAGGTCATGCACTTTGATAGGAAGAATAGAGGCATAGACTAGTTTCTAAATGGGGAGAGAATTCAGAAATCTGGAGTGCAAAGGGACTTGGGAGCCCTAGTCCAGGATTCTCTTAAGGTTAACTTGCAGGTTGAGTCGGTAGTTAGGAAGACAAATGCAATGTTGGCATTTATTTCGAGAGAACTAGAATATAAAAGCAGGGATGTGCTGCTGAGGCTTTATAAGGTTCTGGTCAGACCACATTTAGAATATTGTGAGCAATTTTGGGTCCCGTATCTCAGGAAGGATGTTCTGGCCCTGGAGAGGGTCCAGAGGAGGTTCACGAGAATGATCCCAGGAATGAAAGGCTTAACAAATGAGGAACGTTTGAGGACTCTGGGTCTATACTCAATGGAGTTTAGAAGAATGAGGGGGGATCTGATTGAAACTTACAGAATACTGAAAGGCCTAGATAGAGTGGACGTGGGGAAGATGTTTCCATTAGTAGGAGAGACTAGGACCCGTGGGCACAGCCTCAGAGTAAAGGGAAGACCTTTTAGAACAGAGATGAGGAGAAACTTCTTTTGCCAGAGGGTGGTGAATCTATGGAATTCATTGCCACAGAAGGCTGTGGAGGCCAGGTCATTGAATATATTTAAGACCAAGATAGATAGGTTCTTGATTGGTAAGGGGATCAAAGGTTACGGGGAGAAGGCAGGAGAATGGGGTTGAGAAACTTATCAGCCATGATTGAATGGCGGAGCAGACTCCATGGGCCGAATGGCCTAATTTCTGTTCCTATGTCTTATGGTCTTCTTGGATCTAATACTATCTCTAATTTCCCTTGTAAGCCATGGTTTGGCCACCTTTCCTGTCTTACTTTTGCGCCAGACAGGAATAAACAATTGTTGCAGTTCACCCATGCGCTCTTTGAATGTTTGCCATTGTCTATCCGCCATCATCCCTTTAAGTAATGTCTCCCAATTCATCATAGCCAACTCATGCCTCATACCATCATAGTTTCCTTTATTAAGATTCAGGACACTTGTCTCAGAATCAACTACGTCACTCTCCATCTTAATGAAGAATTCTATCATATTATGGCCGCTCATCCCTAAGGGGCCACGCACAACTAGATTGCCAATTATTCCTTTCTCATTACACAATACCCAGTCTAGGATGGTCTGTTCTCTGGTTGGTTCCTCAACGTATTGGTCCAGAAAAACATCCCATATACACTCCGGGAATTTCTCCTCGATGGTATTGTTACTAATTTGATTTGCCCAATCCATATGCAGATTAAATTCACCCATAATTACAGATGTTCCTGTTTAATGCCATTCCCAACATCATCACTACAGTTTGGGGGTCTATATACAACCCCCACTAACGTTTTTTGCCCCTTAGTGTTTCTCAGCTCTACCATACAGATTCCACATCGTCGGAGCTAATATCTTTCCTCACTATTGCGTTAATTTTCTCTTTAACCAGCAATGCAACTCCACTGCCTTTTCCTTTTTGTCTGTCCTTCCTAAATACTGAATACCCCTGGATGTTTAGTTCCCATCCCTGGTCACCCTGCAGCCATGTCTCCGTAACCCCGCCTATATCATACCTGTTTACATCTATTTACATCTAAGTGGTTAATTCATCCACTTTATTGTGAATACTCCTCGCGTTAAGGCACAAAGCCTTAGGGCTTGTCTTTTTAACATTACTTGTCCTGTTCCCAATATTTTTCACTGAGGCCCTCTTTGATTCTTGCCCTTGATTTCTCTGCCTATCACTTTTCTTGTTCCCCTTTCTGTCTTTTGTTCTTGTTTTTGATTCCGCCTCCTCTGACTCCTTGCATAGGTTCCCATCCCCCTGCCATTTTAGTTTAAACCCTCCCCAGCTACTCTAGCAAATGTTCCCTCTGGGACATCAGTCCTGGTCCTGCCCAGGTATAATCCGTCCAGTTTGTACTGGTCCCACCTCCCCCAGAATCGGTCCCAATGTCCCAGGAATCTGAAACCCTCCCCCTCACACCATCTCTTCAGCCACGTATTCATCCTATATCCTGCTATTTCTACTCTGACTAGCACGTGGCACTGGAAGTTATCCTGAGATCACTACCTTTGGGGTCCTACTTTTCAACTTACTTCCTAACTCCCTATATTCTGCTTTTAGGACCTCATCCCTTTTTTTTAACCTATGTTGTTTGTACCAATGTATACCACGACCACTGGCTGTTCACCCTCCCCCTTCAGAATGTCCCGTAGCCGCACTGCGACATCCTTGACCCTCGCGCCAGTGAGGCAACATACCATCCTGGAGCCTCATTTGCGGCCACAGAAATGCCACTCAATTCCCCTTACAATTGAATCCCCTATAACTATTGCATTCCCACAGTTTTTACTCCTCCCCTGTGCAGCAGAGCAAACCATGGTGCAACGAATTTGGCTGTTGCTGCTTTCCCCTGAGAGACTATTCCCCTCAACAGTATCCAAAGCGGTATATCTGTTTTGCAGGGGAATAGCCACAAGAGATTCCTGCACTGCCTGCCTAGTCCTCTTGCTCTGCCTGGTGGTCACCCATTCCCTTCCTGCCTGTGGACTCTTAGCCTGCGGTGTGACCACCTCTGTATACATGCTATCCACGATACTCGCTGCCTCATGGATGCTCCACAGTGTCCCCAGCCGCCGCTTCAGCTCCAGCACAAAATAAAACCTTAAAAACTAAAAACGATAAAAGTCATAAATATTTACCTGACACTACTCACAGTACTCAAAGGGTCACCTCATTCCCTCCCCACCGAACTACCTCAGTCACCTCTGCTCTCCCAGCTCCTTTTCAACTCCCGACTTCTCTCCCAGCTCCTTTTCAACTCCTGGCTCCTCTCACGCTCTTTTTCAACTCCCGACTCCTCTCACACTCCTTTTCAACTCCCGACTCCTCTCGCACTCCTTTTCAACTCCCGGCTCCTCCCGCGCTCTTTTTCAACTCCCGACTCCTCTCACGCTCCTTTTCAACTCCCGACTCCTCTCGCACTCTTTTTCAACTCCCGGCTCCTCTCACGCTCCTTTTCAACTCCCGGCTCCTCTCGCGCTCTTTTTCAACTCCCGGCTCCTCTCACGCTCTTTTTCAACTCCCGGCTCCTCTCGCGCTCTTTTTCAACTCCCGGCTCCTCTCGCGCTCTTTTTCAACTCCCGGCTCCTCTCGCGCTCTTTTTCAACTCCCGGCTCCTCTCGCGCTCTTTTTCAACTCCCGGCTCCTCTCGCGCTCTTTTTCAACTCCCGGCTCCTCTCGCGCTCTTTTTCAACTCCCGGCTCCTCTCGCGCTCTTTTTCAAATCCCGGCTCCTCTCGTGCTCCTTTTCAACTCCCGGCTCCTCTCGCGCTCTTTTTCAACTCCCGGCTCCTCTCGCACTCTTTTTCAACTCCTGGCTCCTCTCGCGCACTTTTTCAACTCCCGGCTCCTCTCGCGCTCTTTTTCAACTCCCGGCTCCTCTCGCGCCCTTTTTCAACTCCCGGCTCCTCTCGCGCTCTTTTATAACTCCTGGCTCCTCTTGTGTTCCTTTTCAACTCCCGACTCCTCTCGCACTCCTTTTCAACTCCCGGCTCCTCCCGCGCTCTTTTTCAACTCCCGACTCCTCTCACACTCCTTTTCAACTCCCGACTCCTCTCGCACTCTTTTTCAACTCCCGGCTCCTCTCACGCTCCTTTTCAACTCCCGGCTCCTCTCGCGCTCTTTTTCAACTCCCGGCTCCTTTCACGCTCTTTTTCAACTCCCGGCTCCTCTCGCGCTCTTTTTCAACTCCCGGCTCCTCTCGCGCCCTTTTTCAACTCCCGGCTCCTCTCGCGCTCTTTTATAACTCCTGGCTCCTCTTGTGTTCCTTTTCAACTCCCGGCTCCTCTCGCACTCTTTTTCAACTCCCGGCTCCTCTCGCGCTCTTTTTCAACTCCCGGCTCCTCTCGCGCTCTTTTTCAACTCCTGGCTCCTCTCGCGCTCTTTTTCAACTCCTGGCTCCTCTTGTGCTCCTTTTCAACTCCCGACTCCTCTCACACTCCTTTTAAACTCCCGGCTCCTCACGCGCTCTTTTTCAACTCCTGGCTCCTCTTATGCTCCTTTTCAACTCCCGACTCCTCTCACACTGCTTTTCAATTCCCGGCTCCTCTCGCGCTCTTTTTCAACTCTTGGCTCCTCTTGTGCTCCTTTTCAACTCCCGACTCCTCTCACACTGCTTGTCAATTCCCGGCTCCTCTCGCGCTCTTTTTCAACTCCCGGCTCCTCTCGCGCTCTTTTTCAACTCCTGGCTCCTCTCGTGCTCCTTTTCAACTCCCGGCTCCTCTCGCGCTCTTTTTCAACTCCCGGCTCCTCTCGCGCTCTTTTTCAACTCCTGGCTCCTCTTGTGCTCCTTTTCAACTCCCGGCTCCTCACGCGCTCTTTTTCAACTCCTGGCTCCTCTCGCGCTCCATTTCCTGGTTCTGCTTGTTAGCTTGGAGGTTGGCCTGGCATTTGGGTATACTTTCATTCTTTTCTTCCATCGATTTATGTTGAACCACGCCTGTTTGGTGTGGCTGTTGTGTCGATGCATGATTGCTATTACTGTCGATTGTTTCTTGTGGGATACATGAACATGTTATTCGTCTCCTTAGTGCTGCTTTTTCTTTTTCTTTCTCCATGCGGGCTGTCTGGAAGCTGTCTATGGCTGAGGAAGAATGTTCCTGTTGCAAGGAGAAGGTTTAGCTCACCTCTGTGTTTTGTTGTCAATGGTGAGAGGCATGTACCAGGTTTCAGCATCCCTTGTGGTCGTGACAGGCTGACTGGAAGATGCAGTGTATGCACAGTTGTTGCTGTGTTGACTAGCTGTACCATCGTCATGGTTGGAAGTAGAGGCTCCTCAGACTGCAGATCTGGTACCACTTCCACCGGAAGTACCATGGTAATCTCGTGGGTGGTAGGTTGGTTTGATCATTGGGCATTTTCCGGGACCTGGAATGATAATGGACAACCCTGTTCTGCAAAGTGAGAAGAGACACCGAAGGTGAAATCTGAGCCTGAATACTCTTTCGTGTTTGAGCACTCAAGTCTGTGCTGTTCTGGCTGGTTAACGACAGTGGTAGTCTTGACATCCTCTGCCGTCTGGAGGAGATTCAGGGTTATGCAGGCATCCCTGCTCAGGAGAGACAAAGGCTGATTATGGATGATGTACATCAGCTCAAAGACCTGTTTTCTGCCATACCTCAGTGGTTCCATGATCATGCCGATCACCGGAATTTGAACTTACCCTGCCCCGTAAAGTGGAGTGTCCACTGTTCAAAGGCAG
Organism: Cetorhinus maximus; assembly: GCF_964194155.1. Lineage (NCBI taxonomy): Eukaryota > Metazoa > Chordata > Chondrichthyes > Lamniformes > Cetorhinidae > Cetorhinus > Cetorhinus maximus. The sequence goes on along the minus strand of NC_135882.1, from coordinate 35,768,775 downwards.
AGGTTCCTTGCCTCATGGACAGTCGTGCTGGCATCTGAATCTAATTTAAAATTTGGTAGATGGCCATTTACCAGGATGTCAGCATTCCAAATGGAAGAACCACAATCTTTGACCTCACCCAAGGAGCATGGCTGTGTGTCTTCTGGATTTTTGGTCTCAACCTCATGTATTACCTTTGGGCTATCTATATAGTGCTGGGGTTTTGATTTGCTTAGTCTGCTAAAGCGTCCCTGTCTGTTGCAGTGGAAGCATTTGGCTGTACTCGCAGGAGACTGATCTCTTCTGTGAGGGCACTTCTCACCGCAGTGCTGGCAAGGTCATTCTGCTGGGTGATTCAGGCATTGGTTTCCCTGACTTGGAATGAACCTGTGCCTTTGTGACCTGATAAGCTGCACTTGAGGGTTGGCTTCTGCCCCATGTTGTTTTCTCTTCCCTTAGGATTGTCCTGTGTTGTTTGCATATCTCAGACATTCTATCTGGATTGCCTTGTCCAGGATGAAATCATATTTGTCTTGTAGGAAGTCAGGGAGCAAATTGTCTGCAACATCCAGCACTATTCTGTCTCTGATGAGTTCAGACTTTAAATCTTTATATTCACACCTCTCTGCCGTACTGTAGAGATTATTTATGAAGGAATTGAACTTGGCTCTCTCCAATGTTTTGTTGGATCGCAAGTTGAAATAAATGTCAAAGGATTTTAGAACCTCATCAAATTTGGTGGATGACTCATTAACGTCCTTGTGTGCAATGATGTTGTCTACAATTGGCCCTATTGAGTAAAGAAGTCTGCTTATTTGCTCTTCTTCAGACCTTTTATTTAAATCAGAAGTGATGCTATACCTTAAAAATCTTTTCCTCCAAAGACCCCAATTTTGTGACTGGTCTGGGCCTTGGGAGAGTCCAAGTGGAGTTGGACTGTGTGGAATGCCCAATGATCAGACCAAGCTACTGCCCACAAGTGTGGAATGGTGATCCATGTTAAAGATTTTTAAAGTGTAGCTACAGCTTTAAGAGCTAACAGGCTTCCAAAATGGTGTCGCCGTTCACTGCAGAACAATGAATGTCCTGCACTTGCCAGTTTTGGCGGGATTTGTGAAATGTCAGTGGCATGCTTCTGGAAGAAGAATTTTTAACAATGGTTGCATGGGTCGGCTGTCTGCTTACTTGATTTCTTCAGCAATACAGTGTTGTGAGTAGCGTGGCATTTAAATTAAATACAGGCTTGCTGTTTAAGGATTTGGACGGTTGCAAGGTTCCCAAGAGTTGAGTAAGTTAAGTACTTAATTCCGGTTTTTCTTTCCTGTTCAGCTTGGAGGCCACGTGATGAGCCTTGGAGTTGGTGATCGGGATTAGCGACGGATTTCGTTCAAACAGCACTTCTGACTGAATTAGCAAAAGGGGCTTCTCAGGACTGGCTGCAGCCTGGAAGTAAAAAAGGTTTAGCTCACCCTTACAGGCTATGGACTCTGCGTGTTGAAGCTGGACTTCCAAGGGAGGTTCTATGGAATCTGCTGCAGTAAAACCTCTACCTTCAGCTTCCAGGTTCTTTTCTCTCGGGCCTTTTCTGTGAATTTTCTCAGCCTCCGTAGCTTCAGTTGGGAATTTCAGTTCAGGATCCATTGAAGATTTTCTTCTTTTTTAGTCTTTCAACATTGTTGTGAGGTTGAGGGTTTTTTGACCCTGAACTGACACCATGTCATTACATAATGTGTCTATTAAGGAAGTCTTTTCAGTCTTCTGAATAACAGCAAGTCTTTATTCGCTACTTGTAACTCTATACATACATACAGAAAAGGGTACAGGCAAGGAATTATCTCCATGTCTGGATCTTAACATGCCTCTGTTCAACACCACACTGTCTCTAGGTCTGGGTTATGTGCCTTCTTACATCACTGTGTGGGTGGTACTGTACTCAGTCCCATATTAACCCTTCTACTACATTCAAGGTGACCAAAAAGGCGGGTTAAAAGAGCCGAGCACTGAGGCTGGGAAAGGCGTGCCTTTTGGAGGCCTGTGGAAATCTAGTATGGTGAGATTGCTGTCTGAACGGAATTTGGGCCTACCTTCAGTAAAGGAACTAAATCTCCACCTGGGAAATTCAGAGATCTGTGGGTCTTGATAGCTGAGTTTAATGCCATATGCTGAGAGGGGGGGATGCTTGTAGTTTTGTACAATATACCGTTGTTGTATTGACTATTTGGTTACTTTTCTGTTGGCAGTAATATTCACCTGTTAATTGATGTTTGAAGTATGTTGATTATGGTTTGATGGTTATCGTAAAAGTTTTAAAAAGAGTAATCTTGTCCATCGGTTTTATGTCTGTTGGTGTCGTGGGAATTCCTTTCTTTTAAAAAGTTATCTTTCATATATCATTTGTTTCTTTAAATCATATTTTATGTTTCATGTAAGGTATATTCTGAGGCACTACTCATTGGATAGGCTAGGGTTGTTTTCCTTAGAACAGAGGAGGCTGAGGAGTAACCTAATAGAGGTGTACAAAATTATGAGGGGCCTAGATAGGGTAGACAGGAAAGAACTGTTTCCCCTAGCTCAGGGGTCAATTACTAGGGGCATAGGTTTAAGGTGTTTGGTAGAAGGATTAGAGAGAACACGAGGAAAAACCTTTTCACCCAGAGGGTGGTGGGGTCTGGAATTCACTGCCTTAGTTGGTGGTTGAGGCTGAAACATTCAATTCATTTAAAAGGTACCTGGATCTGCACCTGAAGTGCTGTAACCTGCAAGACTATGGACCAGGTGCTGGAAAGTGGGATTAAAATGAGCAGCTAGTTTCTTTTATTTTTCCTTTTTGGCCAGTACAGGCACGATGGACTGAATGGCCTCTTTCTGCACCGTAACTTTTCTATGGTTCTATTATTACTTGGTAAGGGAAATTGACAGCTGCCACACAGAGCCAGAGAAGATGAAGAGGCTAGAGCAGAAAGACAAAAAGTTGACAGAAATCAACAGGCAGCAATTAGAGAAAGAGGAAAGGGGTTAACCTGAAGGGGTTAGTCCAAGATGGTAAGAAGTTGATAGAGAGCAACAGAATGTAAGAACCACCAGTGCTCAAGTTACAGACCAAGGCTTTTTAAGGGGGCTTTCATCCATGATCCTCATCATAATTATGAATTGCTATGGTAAACATTTAAGTGGCGTATCTAAAACTGCTGTGCATCACAGGATGTGACGTATATATTCATGTAATCATTGGCAGATGATAGCAGCAGTTCAAGAGACCAGACTTGTTAACTAGCCTCTCAGATATTGTTGTATATAGTTTCATTACTTCAAATAAAATAATCCACCTAATTTAATTACCAAACCTCTTTGTATGGTAGGTGTGTTTATGTAATGTAGAAAATACAACGTGAGTCAGACCCAGAATATGATACTGGCACTATGTGAATATTGTGGCACAAAAAAGTGGTAAGAAGAGCCACTTTCAAAGTGTGTAAATGATGAAGTATGATTGCCACCCTCACTTCTTATGGGAACAACAAAATCAAAATACTTCTTGAAAAACGTTAGAAAACAGTGGGATCACCAAGAAATCACTCTATGTTGTCTCAAGAAGCAAAAATTTCTAATGTGGTCTACCATGAAATATTTAATGTTTCAACAAATACCAAAAATACAGACAGTGACACCAAAAATGTAGAGAGTGACACTGAAAATGTAAAGAATGATGTTTCACTGATGGTGAAACATTCAGAGCATTAACAAACATTGAAAAAATAGGTATACATGTAAATTTTGAACCTGAGGATTTTGAGAATGACCCATAGAAATCGTATAAGTCTAATTAAACTAGAAACAAGCCAAGTAAAATAAAGCTAATGAAAGTAAATTCATTGTGAAAAATAAATATTTTTTGTCACGCAATGTTTTTGAGTATAATAATTTTATATGAATTTAGGTAAATTTAGGCTTTCATTTGAGGGATTACAATTTTAATTTAAAAAAATTATATATGAAAGGAGGTAATTAAATGAATTGTTGAATGTAATCTGTTGGATATAAGAAATGCTTCAAATAAACGACATCATGGAAATATTTTCATGATCTGATTTTCAGCTCTAATACCTATCTTATTCAGTCCATATGCCCGTGGGATGAATATCTCAGCTTATTACTTCATAAAATACATTTTCTTTATCTTATTTTTAAAATCTCATTTTTAACCTTTATCCCTTTATTTCCCTACACAAACACACACACGCACAGATTTCAAGGGATCCCACAGGAATTCTACCTATCTCTACCAATTGTTAAAACCATAAAGGTATTGCAACTAAATAGTGTTATGCGTTGGACATTGGCCTTTTATCTGTGCCCATCTTACCTGGAATTCCATGTTTGAATCCCTCCAATGAGGTTTCCTCCCAGCCACAGTACTGAAACAGTTCTTATCAAAGACACAAATTACATTCCGTGTCACTGTGACAAAAAATTCCTCTCCCTCCTTCTCGACCTCCTTGCAGGCTTTCACACGATTGACCATCCCATTCTCCTCCAAAGCTTCTCTACTAGACTTGACTATTCCTATGCACTCCTGTCTGACCTCCAACTTTCTACCCTTTGTAAACTTGAGGTCACCTAAAACTCTGCCTTCCATAATCTAACTCGCACCAAGTCCTGTTCATCTATTACCCTTGTGCTCGCTGACTTACACTGGCTTCTGGTGAAGCAATGCATCAACTTTAAACTTTTCATCCTTGTTTTCAAATTCTCCTCCAGCCCTAGCACAATCCAAGCTTTCTGCACTCCTCTAATTTGGCCCATTGAGCATGCCCAATTTTAATTGCCCCACCATTATTTATTTTATTCATTCCTGGGATGTGAGCATTGCTGACAAAGCCAGGATTTATTACCCATCCCTAATTGCACTTGAGAAGGTGAAGCTGCCTTCTTGAACTGCAGCAGACCATTTGGTGCAGGTGCACTCACAGTGCTGTTAGGAAGGGAGCTCCAGGATTTTGACCCAGTGATAGTGGAGGAACAGTAATATAGTTCTAAGTCAGGATGGTGAGTGGCTTGGAAGGGAATGTGCAGGTCGTGGTGTTCCTATGCATCTGCTGTCCCTGTCCTTCTAGATGGTAAAGGTCACGGGTTTGGAAGGTGTAATTGAATGAGCCTGGTTGCTGCCATTTATCTTATAGATGGTACAAACTGCTGCCACTGTCCACTGGTGGTGGAGCAAGTGAATGTTTAAGGTGCTGATCAAGCGGCCTGCTTTATCCTGGATGATATCGAACTTCTTGAGTATTTTTGGAGCTGCCCTCATCCAAGGAAATGGAGAGTATTCCAGCACACTCCTGACTTGTGCCTTGTAGAAGGTGGACAGGCTTTGGGGAGTCCGGAAATGAGTTACTCACCATAGAATCTACAGCGCCTGACCTGCCAATGTAGTCACAGTATTTATATGGCTGGTCCAGTTAAGTTTCCGGTCAATGGTAACCCCCAGAGAGGACCCTGTATATTAATATATGTAGCTTCCAGTATGCGCAAATGCACCACGCTGTGAGCCCAATTGACAATCCTAAATTGGCTGTCAGTGTAATTCTTAGCGCAATGAGAATCATTTAGCAAATGTTGTTCAATTGCAGAATTGCATCCAATGTTGGACACTGTGTTTTGAGTTTTGCAGGCATGGGCTGGTTGGGTAGAGTCTGTACATTGCCTGTTGCGAGCAGTGGCTGGGACATATTGTTTGATATGATCCGCCATTCTTTGAGACATATGCCCTTCATACCTAGCACCACACTGGCACTGAAATTCATATACCATATTACTCATTTGTGTGATAGGCAGAACATCTTTTTGGCTTGATGCAACATCCTGTTAGTGGTGAATACTACTCATGTTGCTACTGCATAGTAGCATTGTGAAACAGCTGGCTTCACCTGTTGCTCAAATTTTTGAGATACCTTGTCCTTCCAGGGTAATCTGAGGTAGACTGGGCACTTTTCAGGGCCGAAAGTGATGGCCTTAGGCCCATTCATGAATTTGCATGACACGCAACGTGAAATGACCTGATAGGAGTTGCCATTATCCTGCAGGATGCCTTTGATGTGCCCTATTTCATCATCAAGCTTGCATGGTAGCAAAAGGCTTGGGACCTATTTATGAGGTTGCCGATAAGGCCAATCTTATAGCTGCAAGAATCCCCATGAGTATATTGACCAGTGAAGATAAGCTTGCAGTAGACTGTGGTAGAGAAACCCCTGGCAGATTTCTCAACTAGCATGTCAAGGAAAGGGAATTAATTTGACTGCTCCATTTCAAAGGTGAATTTGAGCGCAGGATGGAGCCCATTAAGATATGTGAGGAAATTATTGCATGCAACTGCAGATTTAAATATAGCAAACATATCATCCACATATTGGAAATATGCAAGGAGTAGGGGGTTAGGTATCATTCCTCGAAGACACGTTTCTCATGGAACCCAACAAAGATGTTTGCGAGAGCTGGGCCTAAAGGGGATCCCATGGCAACACCATCTATTGCGGCATACATGGTGTTGCTAAAACTGAACTCAACTGCATGAGTTGCTGAGTTCACGGGAAAAATTTTCTCCCCATAGGGGGGGAAGTGCAGGAGCGGGCATGGGCGCGCCACCGTTTTACATGGACGGGCCAATTAAGGCCAGCCCAGCGTGACATCCACCAGGAAGCGCTATGCATTCCCTATGTGGGCGAGGGGGGGGATTCCCTCAACTGGGAGTACGCTTTTTCGCGCAAAAGAATGCACAGATCTCCCTGAGGCTAAGTGCCGCCTCAGGGAGATCAGCTCGGAATTAAAATTTTTAATACAAATGATAAAAAAATTTCCCTGACATGTCCCCTCCTGTGACACTATCACACGAATTGGGTCATGTCCATAGCTTTTATTGAAAGGTTTGATAAAAATTTAAATATCCTCATGAAACCTCATCCCGCTCATGGATGAGGTTTCTTGCTTTTTCCGAAGCCTACCAGGGCTCCCGGCCTGCCTGACAACCTTAAGGTTGGATGGGCAGGTCCATTAATTACCTTAATTAATTTTTCAATAACCTCAATAGGCTGTTGACAGGTTTTCGGGGCCGCAGCCGAGTCAGCTGCGCCCCTGCCGACTTGAAAATGGAAATGAAGCGGGGTGACATTGGGAGTTCCACTTGATGTCATCCTGCGTCATTTTAAGCGTCGGCGAGTGGGCCCCACTCCCGCTCGCCAACCGGAAGATCCTGCCCTAGAAGTTCCATGAATACTGATTCACACAATGGTGGTGGGTCTAGATCGCCATGATATAGTGCAGCAGTGCAAATGATATCTTTGGCTTCCTTAAGTCGAACATTAGTGAATAGGCTAGCAATGTCAAATGAGCATATGGACACAACATTGCTATTGATATAAAAGTCCTGTATGGTCTTCGCAAATGTGAAGGAATGTTTCACTGTTTATGTGGAAAACTTGCTCAAGACTGCTCGTAACAATTTGGCCAATTCATGTTGTACAGAACCGATCATAGATAACATAGGGCGTAAAGAGACATCACTTTTGCATGTCTTGGGCAGCCCATACATACGTGGATGCAGCGAGCCGTGAGTACGAACCCTGTTGTATATATCACGCGGTAGCTTATCGCTCTTATACAAATCCAGTAAGCATTTGTTTAGCTTCTTTTTGAGCAAGGCTGTCCCGTCATGTTGAGCGGCAGATCCAATGGATACTAATTTGAACCTGTCATTAAGAATGGCATGCATTTTGTTCATATCGTCACACTTGTTAAGGATGACTATTCCCGTCCCTTTGTCAGGTTTACTGATGCATATGTCCAGGTTGGTCTTAAGGTCTCGCAACACTAAGACATTTGTGTTGCATGTGAAAATCAGACAGGTCATTCAGAATCCCACAATATGTGTGCACTAGATCAGTTAGACGCGCTTTAAAGAATTCAACGTATTCAGTGGACGCTGGTTTGTGGCAGGATAGTTGGGAGGAGAGGAGTTTGAACTCAGCAAATACTTCTTTCTGTTTCATTTGGGATGAAAGCACACCAATATATATGTAGCTTCCAGTACATGCAAATGCGCCACACTATGAGTCTGACTGACAATCTTAAATTGTCAGCATAATTCTTAGCATACTGAGGATTGTTTAGCAAATATTAATGCATTTTATACATGTATTATTACAGAAGACAAAAAGAACCAGCACACGCATTGTGCCTGTTTTAGCTAAACAAAATAAGTGACAGCCATTCACTTGTTCATTCCTTAGGACAATGCCTTGACTAATCAGAGTCAAGTTGCCTGTTTACGTTTCAAACAATGCTTGGCAGTTAACTGTCAGTCACCATCAACTGGTATGTTCTGCATGGCAACGCCTCTACCAGAGTCCACTTGCCAACCAGTCAGCACTCTCTTCTCATACAGTATAAATTTGTTGATTTCCACTACATTGTATTCTTGTGAATGTCCTGGTGAGTGCAAGACAAAAAGCTTCATCAAAAATGTCTCTTTTTTCAGCAATATTACTTGCCACATATCAGCCCAGTCCTGAATATTGTCCAGATCTTGCTGCATGTGGACACTGACTGCTTCAGCATCTGAGGAGTTGAGAGTGGTACTTCTGATGCTATGATGGGGGTCAATCACTACCCAGGGGAATTCCTTCATGATGTCCTGACACTGAAATGATTGGCCTCCAGCAACAACAATCATTTTCCTTTGTGCTAGGTAAGACTCCAACCAGTGGAAAGCTTTCCCCCTAACTGCAATTGACTTTGATTTTACTTGATGTCACACTTGATCAATGCTGCTTTGATGTCAAGGGCAGTCACTCTCACCTCACCTCTGGAGTCCAGTTCTTTTATTCATGTTTGGACCAAGGTTGTAATGAGGTCTGGAGCCAGGTGGCCCTGGAGGAACTCAAATTGAGGATCAGAGAGCAGATTGTTGCTAAGCAAGAGCCTCTTGATAGCATTGTTGATGACATCTTCCATCACTTTGCTATTGATTGAGAGTATACTGACTGGGTAGCAATTGACCAAATTGGATTTGTCCTGTTTTTTGTGGATAGAATGTACTTGGGCAATATTCCGCATTGTCAATTAGATTCCAGTGTTGTAGCTGTACAGCTTAATGAGGGGCATGGCTAGTTCTGGAGCAAAAATCTTTAGGACTATTGTTGGAATGTTGTCAGGGCCCATGTACTTTTTCTGTATCCAGTGCTTTCTGCCTTCTTCCTTGGTATCACTTGGAGTGAATCAAATTGGCTGAAGACAGACTCAGGTGATGGTGGGGACCTCTGGGGAAGGCTGAGTGGAAAAGTGTTCCACTCAACACTTTAGGCTGATAATGGTTGCAAACGTTTCAGCCGTGTCTTTTGCACTGATGTGCAGGCTCTGACATCATTGAGGATGGGGTTGTTTGTGGAGCCTGTTCCTTCCATTAGTTGCTCAATTGTCCATCACCAACTGGATGTGGTAGAATTGCAGGGCTTTGATTTGATCCATTGGTTGCGGGATCACTTTGCTCTGTCTGTGACATGCTATTTTTGGTGTTTGACACCCTCATTTTTAGGTATGGTTGGTACTGCTCCTTGCATGCTTTCCTGCATTCCTCATTGAACCAGGGTTGATGCTCTTGGTGCTCTTGGTGCTTGGAGTCGGGCCTCTAGCTTATCTGCCCACTCAAACAACGCAGAGGCATGAAAGTGCCACCAAGTGCTCCAGAGCTTTTCACCCCCCCCAGGCACAGACTGCAAACTAATGAGCGTTTCAGTGGACTGCAGAACAGTTGGATAACTGAGCATGTTGTACAATCTCCTTGCAAAAGCTGGCCATGGAACAGTTGCTATTGGTAGTACTTACAGCCCTTTGCAATGTCATCATTCCGGTTTAGACCAGTCTCCCCCATGGTTCAAGCCAACAGTGCAGCCTTGCAGTGTGGGTTAGGAGAATGCCTGCACCTAAGCTGAGAGCACAGCATGCAGTCCAGTGGGCAAAGCCACTGCCAAATTGGACAGGTGGAGAGGAGCAAAGGGTGGTGGGGTTTTGAGCAGCCATGCAGCGCACTAAACTCTGGCCATCCAAGTGTTGGCCAGCATTCTCCAGGATGTGTTAAGAGACCTTCAGACTTAACCAGGAGAGGTCCTTAGAATACCCAAGCTAATCCATGTGTCTCTCTCTTTCATCCTGCAAGAGGAGTACATCAGAAGCACGGAGCTTGGTGACCTGGCTGTATGCCTCGTGGCGTACAGAGAGCAGAGATGAAGAAGAAGAGAGCGAAGAGGTGCCTGGCTGCACAGAGGGAGGAGCAGCACCCTCAGGAAGAAGGGGTGGCTGGGGCTCCCACACATGCCACTGAAGAGCCACAGAGAGGCGTAGCTGGTCTGTACCTAGCTAGATCCAGGGTCTATAGACATTGCCTTTCATTCCTGCAGATGACCGAGAACCAGTGTCACCGAAGATTGTGCATGTCTAGAAAACTGGTAGGTCACATCTGTCAGCTATTGCAGGATTTGGTGCCACGTGGACATGGAGGGCATCCACTGCCAGTGGTCATGAAAGTGACTGCGGTGCTCAATTTTTATGCTAATGGCTTCTTTCAGGGCTCACAGGTGACCGCTGTGGGATATTGCAAGACTTCACCTACAAATGCATCCATGATGTCACGGATGCCATCTTTGGGAGGGCACACATTTTGTGCATTTTGCCCGGGACCAGGAAAGCCAGGATGCAAGAGTGATTGGGTTCGCCTAGATCTCAGCTTTCCCACAGGTGCAGGGTGCCATCAACTGCACTCACATGGCGCTCAGATCTCCGTCGCAACAAGTGGTCAGCTATGTCACTGCAAGGGATTCCAATCCCTGAACGTTCAGCTGGTGTGCGACTGCCAGAAATGCATCCTGCAGGACTGCGCAGGGTTCCCAGGGAGTGTCCATGATTCCTACGTTCTCTGTTGGTCTCAGATCCCTTATGTCTTCCAGGGTCCTCAGAGGCTGCAGGGATTGCTCCTCGGGGACAAGGGCTACCTGCAGAGGACATGGCTGATGACACCCGTGCAGGGGCCTCAGACTGTAGCAGAGTGATGGTATAATGAGGCTCATTCTGCAACTTGCAACTTGGTGGAGCAGGCCATCAGGATGCTGAAAATGAGGTTCCAGTGCCTGGACTGGTCTGGTGGAGCCCTGCAAATAATCCACGGTGAGTGTCACGCATCCTTATCGCCTGCTGCGCCCTTCACAATTGGGCACTGCAACAGGGAGAGGAGCTGGCTGAAGAGGAGGTTGAGAAGCTGGAGGTCTCCTCCGATGAAGAGGACGTTGACAGGGATGAGGGTGAGGAAGTCCTTGAAGGCGACGATGATGGTGATGAGGCCATCACACTGGCCAGATGAGGCAGGCACTTGGGAAGCCCTCATAGCTGTTTGATTTGTGGGGGATGGTGAGGACATGCATCTGTGAATGTTTGACTCCTGTCTGGCTTATGGCAGTGCACATATCCTCTGTGATAAGGCTCCTGTCATGGTGATGCAGCAGAGGCCCTAATAGTCACTCGATTCCAGGAGGATGATGACGACATGCAGTGAGGATACTCCATTGATCTTCACATAGCTTCTGTGAATGTCTGACTCCTGTCTGGCCGAGGGTAGCTCGCTTGTGCTCTGTGGTCAAGGAGATGCAGCCATGAAGCTTTAAATGCACCTGATCCTTTGTCTGCCTGTTATGGCACATGGTAAATGCTGAGCTGCTCAAATCCCAAAAGGAAACTTGAAACAACTGCCACAACTGTTATGCCATTTGTATAAATTTCGAGAATTCAGTAGCAATAAGACCACCAAGTCTTATAGGTTTCTTACAAAACTAAATTAAACCTTTATTAACAGGAGAAATTATTTTAAATACATACATAGATCTACAAATTACTACGATGATAACTTCTAAACCCCCGAGTTAATCTAACTCCCAGTTACATTTTCGTTAAGGCAATAGTCTGACACATAGATTTTGAAAGACCCAGGAAAAGAAACACGATACCCTGAACAATCCAATTCAAAGTAAGATTTCTTAACTTGAGTTATTTGTAGACAGCAGTTTGAGGCTTAGATGCTGAAGGCTTTCCACATTTGTTTAGATCTTAGGAGTGCCTGCCCTTATATACAACCTTCGCCCCTTTATACATATTTTCCCTTTTGAATGCAATTTCCTTATGTCTTTGGACTTCACCTCCCTGATAATGAAAATCTCCCATCGTACCAGTAATCTTTGGGAAAAATAAATGCACTGTTTCTGAACTTCACCTGGCTAGGTGACACATTTCACCCCACCTCTAGTCTGGTTTATTTAAAAATGCAAATGTTCCCTTTACAAAATTCCAATAACATTATTGCCAGAATTTTGACCTCGTCTGGCGGGCGTAAGCCCGACCTGAATGAGCGTAAAATAACGTGCGCAGGTGTTGGGTGAGTGTCCTGACATCATCGCACGATATTTCGGTCGGCGGGCAGGTGTGGGAGTCAGCAGCGTGCCTGTTGACAATCAACAGGCATATTAAGGCCATTATAGTACCAATTAAATGTTACTTTTTGCTGCCTATTCAAACTTACGGTTGGGGGGAAAAATCGCCAAGCGGCCTTTGCAATTTTTAGGAACCCTCATCCACGGGTAGGATAAGCTTTCCAACAGCAATTAAAGATAAAATAAAAATTTTAACTTTTCATTAATAACATGACAGAGTCACATGAGGAGACATGTTTTGTAACATTTTTAAAATCTTTATTTTAGATTTTTTATATCTTCAGCTCCCTGAGGCAGCTCTGTGCTTCAGGGAGCTTTTCCTGCACGTACGTGTGAATCTCCCTGCTCGCCCTCCTCCGACCCCCCCACACAGGCAGCGCTGAGCGCTGCAGCGCGGGTTTCACGCTGGGCGGGCTTTAATTGGCCCACCAGCATGAAATCACGGTCCGGCCCTGATTGTGGCCGGCAGTCGGCTTCCTGACCGTTCCTGCCTGCCTCCACCAAGCCCACCCGACGAGGGCAAAACCCTGGCCTATGAGAATTATATCTTCCTGACACTGCCTTCAGGAGCTCAGTGTCATTGGTCACAGATGCTGAAGAGATGGGGGCCAGCCTCACCTTCAAGGTGCTGAGAGCGCACAGAGAGAATGACGGAACTCTGTGATGCATGCCCACAACACTGGCAGCAATGACAAGCACCATTGAGGTGCAGGCATCAATAATGTGTCCAGGGAGTGTGAGGCCGGACCATGACTTTGGACTGAAGGCTGCACAAAGCACAGGGAAGAGGCCCTGGATTGAGACACCTGCCTTTATCTTGTGCAGAAACGAAGGTTTCACATCTGATCATCAGAACAAGGAGCCATAGGTAGGAAGACATTCTTGGGAGTTGATTGACAATAGTGAACATTATGTATGAGTGATTAACACCCATGCCCAGGCTGTGAAATTACGTCTTCTTAACCTTCTCAACACTACTGCTATGTATTGGTGCTACCCGGACATCCATGGCGGAGGCGGAGGCAGCCTGCTGACTGCTACATCCTGTCTGTGATGACCTTGGTATGTGTCTTCTGGAAGGCCATGCCCTGCAGGCCTGTTGTTGGGGTCCTGCTGTGTGGCAGTGGCGCCCTCCTCGGCCTGTGAAGCTGGAACTGCTGGGGTCACAGGAAGATTGGATTCGGATGGGTCGGACACTCCCAGAGTAAACTGGGTGGATGGGCTCGGAGTGTGCACTTACTGATCCTCCTTCCTATGGGTGCCTGAGGGCCCCAGGCTGACACCTTGAGGAGAAGGGGTAGCTGGAATGAGATTGAACTGCCTCGCACCCCTCTTGCATTGAAGCTGATGGAGGCCAACTAAGGTGTCAACGATGGAGTTCAGCCCGCGCAGCAGTTCAGAACCAATGTCTTGGACCAAAGTCGCCATGGCGGCCACCATCCTACCAGTGTTGACCTCGGTGTGTTGGCATGCTGGCGCTATCACCTCAGCCTTCAGGCGGACTCCTCTATCATGCCTTGCAATCTGAGGACTGCAGCTGACATCCCTTCCTGATGTTCCCGACCTTGGCTTCGCAACTCCAACAACTGTGATATGACCGAGTCCAGAGGCTTGTCATCTGACTTGGACTCAGCAGATGTCTGGCCGCCAACAATCCACCGAGTGCCGGAGACCTGGGAAGTCCCTGCTGCCGCCTGCTGTGGATCAGAAAGTGTGATGTGCTCACCAGATTGTGATCCTGAGGCTACTCTAAAGCTAGGTCCCACTGAGGTGTGTGTCTCTGCACTAGTGGAGGGTGTGGGTGAGCGCTGCGGCAGGACTTCAATGAAGGTGTCTTCAGATTCCTCTTCAAAGGTTTCTTCGGAGCTTGAATGAAGGCCCTGAGTTGTGGACTCCATCATCTATTTCCCAGATGTACCTGCGAAAGCAAGGAGACAAAATTAGTGCATGGCAGGGGACTCTGGAACTGGACACATCACTCACAGCATGGTTGTCTGATGGATGTTGCACTGCTGGATCCTCACTTGGTAGAGCACTGCAAACCTCACCATCAGCACAGGAATGGTCCAGATCTTTGCTGGCCAGCTGGATGGCTCTATTTTCAAAGTCCGTGTGGACCTTATTTCTCAGGCATTCCTCCACCAGTTTGCGAACTCTTCCTCTTGTTGTGTGTCAGCTTGTCCTGCATGAATAGAGATGGAGAGAGTGTAAGCAGGATGCCTGCCAGGCCAGGTGATAAGTATGCCTGGCATGTGTGGGCGGTGAGTGGTCCCACGGATGGAATGAGGACAATGTAGGTGTGTATGAGAGAATGATTGGTAACGTCTGTCCCTTGAACTGGCAGTGAGTGAAATCCCTCTGGTTGTGCAATGGGTTTGTGAGTGTGTGAGTTGAGAGTGACTTACCCTGGCAGAACGGAGATAATTCGTCCTTTTTCAGCACTGGGTGGCTGTCCTCTTTTGTAGGGCGTTGGTGCTGACCACCGCCTCCCATGCTGGATTAGTGATGTTGCTGCCCATCCTGCAGCCAGAGCAGGGGTAGAGGCGGCAGGCCTCCACTGTGTCCAAAAGGTACTCGAAGGAAGCATCATTTAACCAGAGGGCTGCAGTCTCCTTGCCTTTCGAGGCCATGTCTTCTTGGCAGCAGTCATGGGCTGGAAGCACTGAGAGGCTGCACTTTAAATATGGCGCCCGGCATGATGAAGCAGCGAGGTGATGGCGGATGAGAGCCCACCACCAATCGAAACGGTGCGTTTCCTGGAAATGCATAATTAATGAGGTGGGATACGGATGGTACAGCATGAAAAGCCGCCATTGCAGCTGAATGGTAAAACGTCCTTTTTCCCGCCCGTTACTGCACTTAGTGCAAACCTGGGATGATTCTGCCCTTGAAGAGGGATAAATGCAAAATACATTTACAATAGTGAAGATCATATATAATGAATGAACACCATGCCACCATTGTGCATTCAAAATGTCTTAATTTTCCTTACTCTACCATTACGTCTCTTTGCAGCCTCGACATCTGCATCAGAGATGGTGGCAGCCTGCTGCCTGCTATACCTGTTGACTGAGGTGACTTTGATGGGTGTCCTCTGGAGGCCTGAGGCCTGGTGGGCCCCGGCCTGCTAAGGGATCCAGCTTCAGGATGGCTACACCCTCCTTGACCTGACCTGCTGGAGTTGATGGGGTCACAGGCAGAGGGGATTTGGAGCAGTAGGGCATCATTGGAGACTCCTAGGTGGATACCCCTGGGGTGTCTGGCTGGTGCACCTCCGCCCTTTGGGGCCTCAGGGCCTCTCCCTGACTCCTTGAGGAGAAGGGCACCTGGAGGGAGGTTGAGGTGCCCCGTCCCCCTCTCGCCTAGTCACTGCTGGAATGCAACCGTGGCTAAAGTGATGGAGTGCAGATCAAAGCGCATATCTGGCAGAAACTGTGCTCTGCTTAACCTGGGTCTCCAAGGTGGCCGCCACCCTTCCCATTGAGACTTCAATGTGCTTGCATGCCAGAGCCATGACATCAGACAGAACCTTTGTTACAGTCTGGTGACGGCCTCTGGCAACCCTGCCTGATGTTCCCAGGCCTGTCTCTGCATCTCCAACATTTCTCTCAGGGCCGATTGCAGGGGCTGGTCATCAGACTTGGAATTTGCAGGGGCATGGTCTCCAGCAGTCCTCCGAGTGTCAGAGACCTTGGCTGTTACTCCCTCCGCTTGCTGTGGACATGTGTCCGTGAGGTGATCACCAGATTGTGAATCCGAGCCTACTCTAGAATGAGGACCCACTGTGAGATGTGTGTATCTGCACTGTTGGAGGGTGCAGGTGAATGCAGTGACAGGTTTTCATCTGATGGATTCTCTGACCCCCATCGGAGGTGGCTTGGGGGCTGGGGCTGAGGTGCTTGCTTGAGGACAGCCTTTGCCTTTTCTTGCTGGTCGCTGGAATAGAGAGAAGAGAAGAGATAATTAGTGATTGACTCGGCAAGATTCTGCACCATAGGTCACTCACAGTCATTGTCTGCATGTTGTCGATGTATACTGCATGGAACCTCACAGGCTAGTTGGGGGAGTCTGATCTCGCCTTCTGCACAGGAACAATCCCTATCCTTTCCAGTGAGCTCTACTGCTTGCTCCTCATAGGAGAAGAGTATCCTCAGCTTAGTAGGTGGACTCAGGTTCACAGGGAGGAGAGAAAGCTCCTTGCTTCTAGTTCGGCAGGTGTGGCACTTTTAGCTGCCTAGTTACTTTACAGCAGAACCACTTGGTTGTTTCTGGATGCCTTTTTCTGTCTTTGTTGTAAGCAGTTTCTTTTCTGCTGCACTGAAGTTGTTTCAAGGTGCTTCATGATGGATCTGCCTTTTGTAGGCCACTGTCTCAACAATGCCGAATCATATTCCAAATAAGGAAGATGGTTAGCCCAAGCCTGGGGCCCATCTTAGCCATTGTCTGTTTGAGGAATTCCAAATGTCTTTTTTGAATCCTCTTGAGGTAAACATAGTCTTGTCCAAGTCTGGGTGGTAACGACTGAATCCAAAGAGAAGCCATGTGACCATCACAATCCATTTTGTTTAAGTTTTTGCAAAAAGAATACATAACCATTCAGCAACATAAAGAAACGAAGACTGTCTTAAACAGCAGAATGCAAGCACAGAAAGAGAAACTCGAGGAGACTCTGTTAAATTACAGGAAAGCTCAAGGTGAAACAAGTGAGCTTCACAAAGGAAAGGAAAACCTGTTGAAACACCTTCACATGTTTCAAGAATCCCTCAGGATAAAGTTTAATCCTCTGGAAAATTACTAGGAGAAGCAAAATGAATGTAATGTCACTCTGAACAAGCTAAAGAACTGGTTGGCAGAGAAGACTCACTAATGCTTAATGTTCCGAGAGGAAGCCGAAAGCTACAAGAAACAGACTGAAGTGCTGAAGAAGCAGTTGAATGAAAAAGAGGAGACATTGAAAGGAAAAGCGGTAGAACTTTCCAAACTGTGAGTGGATAATGAAGCCATGAATTGCACAATTACAGAACTGAAACAAGTTAAGACTTCACCGGAGACAGACCTGGCCAACAGTAAAACCAAAATGAAGGACACAGACAAAGTTCTGTTCCAGACGGAGAAATGAAAGGCAGAATTATGATCATAAAATGTAAACCTGACACTGAAGTGCAAGGAACTAGAAGAACCATTGAGCTGAATGAAAAGATTCATATGCTTGCAAAACGGTTTGAAAATAAAACAGCAAACAAGAGTTTGGCTGAAATTGTGAAACAAAGTGGAAATGAAGGTTCCATTTGTGAAACGTGTATGTCCAGCAAGAACATGGCGGACACCATGGAAAAAAGAAAATTGAGTCCCCTCGAGGAATGAACATTCCCTGTAGAAGGAACAGGACAACCCCAATGTCTGAGAAAAGTAGGTGGGTTGTTATTAAAGAGAAATGCAACTTGAAGGAGTGCAAAAAGTGAATCAAAAGGAGATAGCCAATTACCAGGAACACAGAGTACTCATACCTTTCCTCCAAATGTGACAGGCCGAGATGTGGAAGAACTGTCAAGCCTCAAGAATTTATAAAGTCAGAGACTTGAGATGGGGGGGCAGGGATAGCAAATAAAGGTTGTATTACAAATAGTTACACTATTTATGGAGGACTGGGGAATACCACCACCCGCAATATGATGTATAGAGTCACATGAGAGAACAGTCTAGAAAGAACACTCTGGAACCCGCCTGCATGGAGGTAACAGCACCACGCATGACAGTAACCTGGGATCTGTAAATAGTTAAATGTTAACAATAAACGGTTCATGTTTAATTATACAAGTCTGAAGATTTCATCATTGATACATATAGAGAGTCCAAATTACAACAGGAAGTGTCAGTGAATCCTGGGGCTGTCCCGCCTTGACAGACTGCCATCATGTTGATCTGAAAGCCTGTTCCCTCAGACCTGACACTCTCTGGCTGCATCAACGTTGAAGGCTGATGGGCAGCCTTTAAACGGGCAATAAATAATCCAGCAACCAATCTACTTGCCTGACATCCAGTCCAGATGAGCCAATACGACCTCCAATAGGAAAGACTCAAACCATTGTCTACAGAACCCAAACAAATTAAACTGTTTGGCCTGGAAGGGATTTTAGTTTGATTTATGGTATGATGCTATTGCGAAGTTTAACCTAGCAAACAAAGGTTAATTCCCAGAGAAGACATTCAGAATACAGAAGACATTTCTTACAATAATTAATGTGAAGTCAAAGGTCCTCTCAGTTAAGGACTACCTAAGCTGAATTTTAAAAAAGACCCAAAAGATGATCAACATCAACGTCTATTGTTTCAGCATTTGACAATGAGAACTAATTGAGCACCTCCCAGAAAAGTGTGTGTTCTGATAGAATGGATTTTTATTCAACACATCTGGGCTCAATGCAGGTGCTCTGAGCTACTTTACCAAGGGGAGAGAGATTTAGTTCATTATGACTGGCAGTTCAGTTGATCAATTCTCATTACACAGGCTCTCTCTCTGTCTCTCTCTGAGTCTGAGGCAGTGAATGACACAAAGAGGGATCCAACTTTCTGGTCAGCTGAAGAGAATAAGAGACTCCAGGCCTTGCATATGATCCATGGAGTGATAGCGAATAGGTGTGTGTTAATGGAAACAATTCTATTCATCTATATACATCAATCGTGGTAAACCAATGCATTGGTTCACAATTAGCATCATCTCACTCAAGTGCACTTCAGTCTACATTCTGAGAAGGCAGCAGAACACACACGGCAGCACATGTGAATCATTCTATCCAGTGCATTAAGCAAGGGGCCTATTATTACTAGCCCTGACTCACACTATAATTTCACTAGGCAATAACACTACACTATAGATTGTAAGGATCATTAGGTTCTTTCACAGGTAATTTGAACACAAGAGAAATCTAGTATAGACTTATGAAATATATAACAGGCCTGTAATGCAAAATATTACATTAACCAGCATCAATATTCCTCACTGATGAGCATGGTGGGAGAATGCTGAATGGCTGAAGATTTTCAGCATCTTTATATTAGCATTCAACTGCTACTTTTGTGGCTTCAGGTTAGACTGGATCATATTCAGAGTGACATTAGCTGAAATTAATTCAAACTCAACTGCGTCACTGCAGGTAGACTGTTTGCTCATCCTTTACAAATCCCGACATACTGATGCTAGTCCTACCCAAACTGTGAAGCAAAATAACTTGTTAGGTTTATGATAACAGTCCAATCAGAACCATAGCCTATTTTCTGCTTCACTGTACAACAGAGCATGTCCATCAGACTGCAATTTCATACATCTGACACAAGTACTCCAGGGAGCCAATGTTGATAGCGATTATGTTCTCTTTGAATCAATAGATTCCAGTTGACCCCCATGAAAATTGGATATTTGTCTCTTTTGCTGACTGATGCTTATTATGCTCCATAGCTGCAAAATTGAAAGCAAGGTGAGGCAGAAGTGATATTATCCTTATGTAGGATAAGGTTGTAAAACATGGAATGGGTCATGAAACATTAATGAAAATAACATAGCCAAAATGCAAAAGATCAGGGAGCACTGCTTTGGGGTTTCTACCTTTCTTGAATTCAGCCTTTCACACCATGGCCTTAGGTGGCTCTTCATTCCAAATGGGCAAGTGTGCCTTCACTTGTCCACCAATTTGTACTGAGCCCAGGAATCAAACAAAATATCCTTGTTATTTCCTCAAAGTTAAATGGTAACAGAATAAATAATTCATTGTACCAGACTCCCAAAGTAACTGCTTTACTCTGAACTTGGTCGCAGCAGAAGACTCCCAGAAGGCCAGAGGAAATGCTTTAGGGATATCCTCAAAATATCCCTGAAGAGATCAAACATCCCTGCCGACTCATGGGATTCTGACCAAAATGAAAGTTTATTTGCTGAGATGCAAGACAAAAGTGCACCAAGTCCTCATCAGAGGTGCTCTACCCTGTTGATGCCACACTAGCATTCCATATTGCAGAACAGCTTCAGCAGCAAATGGGCAGACCCTCACACGCCTGTTAAAAAGTTTAGTTCGACCATCAGCATCAAGAAACCAAATGTCATCATGGTCCAGGATGTTGCCATACTGCCATCTATTGGCATTGATAATATAACGTTGGAGGTTGTTAGCTTCACATATCTAGGCTCCACAATCACCAGCAATCTGTTACTTGATACTGAAATCAATACACATATCACAAAAGGTACAACTGTTATGTCCAAGCTAAGTAAGAGAGTGTGTAACAACAGCAACCTGACTTAGAACACAAAACTGCGAATCTACCAAGCCTGTGTCTTCAGCGCACTCAATAGTAGTGAGACCTGGACAACACATCGTCAGCAAGAAAAAAGGCTGAATAATTTCTACCTTCACTGCTTCGGGCATATCCTCGACACCTCTTGATAGCGCAAGGTCACCAACTCAGAAGTCCTGGAGCATACCAATTCCATCAACCTACACTCATTGCTAAGCCAACAACGACTGTGCTGAATTGGCCACATTCCTCAGATGGAGGACAGCCGTATACCCAAAGACCTTCTCTACGGTGACCCGACCGACCACTGGGCCACAATTTCCTGGGCTTCCATACCTCTGCTACAAGGACACCTGCAAGTGAGATACAAAGATGGTGGACATTAACATTGGAAACTGGGAGACAGTAGCAGATGGCCATGCCCTCTGGAGGCTGACCTTGTGGGGGGGCGGGGGCGGGTATTGGAAGAAACAAATAGAAACAAAAGCTCAGCTGGGCAAGAATAGGACCCAGAGTAAAGAGAGGCTGGTGAATCGTGCACCTTTTCAGCCCAAAGTCTTCCTCTACATCAAATGCAGCAGAGACTGCCATGCTAGAGTGGGGCTCCTGACCACCAGGCGATGCTTAACACAGAGTTGACCTCCATGGTACAAATATACAAATTAGGAGCAGGAGTAGGCCACTCAGCCCCTTGAGCCTATTCTGCCATTCATTAAGATCATGACTGATCTGATTGTAACCTCTTGCCTACCCCCAATAACCTTTCACCCCTCTTGCTTACCAATAATCTATCTATCTCTGCCTTTAAGATACTCAAAGATTCCGCTTTCACTGTCTTTTGAGGAGGTGAGTTCCAAACACTCACAACCTCTGAGAGAAAAAAATTCTTCTTATCTCCAACATAAATGAGTGACCCCTTACTTTGAAACAGTAACCCCTAGTTTTAGATTCTCCCATATGAGGAAACATCCTCTCCACATCCACCCTATCAAGACCCCTCAGGATCCGAAAGGTTTCAATCAAGTCGCTTCTTACTCTTATAAACTCCAGTGGATAGAAGCCTAGCCTGTCCAATCTTTCCTCATAAGGCAACCCGTCCATTGTTGGTATTAGTCTAGTAAGCCTTCTCTGAACTACTTCTAATGCATTTACATCCTTCCTGAAACAACGAGGCCTTGTACACAGTACTCCAGATATGGTCTCACCAGTGCCCTGTACAACTGAAACATAACCTCTCTACTTTTGTATTCAATTCCCCTCACAATAAACAATAACATTCTATTAACTTTTCTAATTACTTGCTTTTATTTATTTGTTAATGGGATGTGGTCTTCACTGACTAGGCCAGCATATATTTCTATCCCTAATTGCCCTTGAGAAGGTGGTGGTGAGCTGCCTTTTTAAACCATTGCAATCCAAGTGGTATAGGTACACCCACAGTGCTGTTAGGGAGGGAGTTCCAGGGTTCTGACCCAGCAACAGTGAAGGAATGGCGATATATTTCCAAGTCAGGATGGTGAGTGGCTTGGCGGGGAACGCCCAGGTGATGATGTTCCTATCTGCCTGCCGCCCTTGTTCTTCTAGATGGGAGTGGTCATGGGTTTGGAAGGTGCTGTCTCAGGGCACTTGGTGAGATCCTGCAGTGTATCTTCTAGACACTGCTTCTGCTGTGCGTCGGTGGGGGAGAGAGTGAATGCCTGTGGATAGAGTGCCAGTCAAGAAACCTATTTTGTCCTAGTTGGTGTCGAGCTTCTTGAGTGTTGTTGGAGCTGCATTTATCCAGGCAAGTGGAGACTATTCCACCACACTCCTGACTTGCGCTTTGTAGATGGTGGACAGGCTTTGGGGAGTCAGGAGGTGAGTTACTCACTACAGGATTTCTAGTCTCTGATCTGCTCTTGTAGCCACAGTATTTATATGGTTAGTCCAGTTCAGTTCCTGGCTCTGCCATGGCATAAGACTTTACACAGTGTTTGGAACCCGTTATTTCCTGAATGACCAATTCCATGACATCACTTGCAGATGCACAATGATTCAGCATCTGGTGGCCAGTGTCTCAGCTTCCATTGCAGCACAAGCAGAAGCCACCCAACATTTCAGTACTGCAGTAGAATCTCAGTTGGAGATTATGAAATCCATGCTTGGTGCCATGCAGGCTCAGAATGTTGGTACCAAGGCTGTGAGTCTCAGTGCTCAAAGGACATGCAGTGTCACACAGCAGCTCAGCAATCTGCTCCAGCAGATTAATAGGATTGCCAATGCACTGCCCTGGGGTGTGGATGTGGCTCCGTGAAGCACGAATCTGCTGCCCTCTCTCAGGATGATAGCAATGATGCTACCGCCACTGTGCAATTGCACTTGTTGTTGCCTCCCAGACCCCTGCTCCTATGCAGAGGTGCTGGAATTTGAAGCAAGGCTCACAGGACTCAGTGCATGCTCAAAGTTGTACTGTAAGGCCATCTGCAGACTTTCCCAGTTCAAATCTGAGGTCTTGGCTGATCCCAGAAATCCACTAACCTGTTGAAACACCTGAGCCCCAGAGAAAACATTGACTGACAACTCTGGATCTCTGATCTATGCTGTCAATTGCACAATGTTTATTTACACAAGATGAAGAGGTTTCAAGAAGTTATGAGGGGTCTTCATAGGAAGGCACTATTACTCTTGGTTGAGGAGTTCCATAACCAAGGGGCATAGATTTAGGATAAGAGGTAAGAGATTTCAAGGGGACACAAGTGCAAATGTGGATGACCTTTGGGATGTTTGTGCAGTGCTGGGGTTTTGAGTTGCACAGATTACCAAAGTGCCCCTATCGGTTGCACCAGAAGCAATAGGCAGTATTCACAGGACACTGATCTTCCCTGTGAGGGCACTTTGCACTGCAGCACTGGCAAGATCACTCTGCTGGGTGATTCAGGGGTTTCTTTCCCTGACTTGGGTGGTCCCTGCATTTTAGTGACCTGATATGATGGACTGAGGCTTGGTTTCTGACCCCATGAAGTGGTCTCTCCCCTAAGTTGTTCACGTAGTTCAGTCTAACTAGCTGGATAATCTTGCCGAGGGTTTAGCTTTAGAAGGTCGGAGAGTTACAAGCTAAAGATGATCTTACTCTCGGCAACACCCACCATGGTTCTGTCTCAGATGAGCTCATACTTTAAATCACCATATTCACATCCTTCAGCCATCCTGTAGAGATTGTCAATGAAGGAATTGATAGGTTCCCCTGGCATCTGGACTTGCTTATTAAATTTAGCTCTCTCCAATTTTTTATTGAATCTCAAGTTGAAATAGATGTCAAAAGATTTCGAAACATCATCAAATTTGGCAGATGATTCATGAATAGCTTGTTGTACAATGATGTCATCTGCTATTCGTCCAATCAAGTAAGGAAGTGTACTTGTTCTGCCTCTGATTTTTTATTTAGACTTGCAGCAGTGCTGTATCTTAAAAATCTTCTCCTCCAAAGATTCCAATTCTATGAATGGTCTGGGTCATGGGTGAATCCCAGTGAAGCGGGAAGTGAGGAATTGCAATCCATTTTTGATTCTCTGAAAAAGCATGGGCACAGCTTTAAGAGATTAAACGCTTCCAAGATGGTGTCGCCAGTTATTGCTGGACAAAGGGTCTTCCCGTATTTGCTGGTTTTTGGTGGGCTGTTCAAAATGGATGCTTCTGCCTGAAGAAAGATGGACCGCAATGGCAGCATAGGTCTGCTGGCTGCCGATTTAATTTATTCAGTGCTATCGCTTTATGAGTTGGGAACTTTGTAATAGAACCATGGGCTTGTTGTTTCCGAACTTGGGTGGTCGCGAGGTACCCGAGTGGACAAAATCAATTATGAACTTATTTTTTTGCCGGACTCAGGAGCCACATGTTGGGACTCAGAGTCTGGGATCAGGTTTAGCAATGGGTTGTTTTCAAATGGTGCTTCTGACTAAATGATTTAAAAGGGGTGTTTCAGGACTAGCTGGCTTGGAATTTTAAAAGTTTACTTCACCCTTATAGGCTGCGAGCTCTGCTAGCTGAAGCTGGAGTCTTCTGCTTGAGTGAAACTTCTACCTTTTCTCATTTGCTTCCAGGACCCTCTGTCTCTGGAGCTTTTACTTTATTTTTTTTTCTGGTGAATTTTCTCAGCATCTGTAGCATCAGTTGGGAGTTAGGTTCAGTGCAGAATCCATCAAAGGTGTTCTTTTTCTTAGTTTCTCAGCATTCTTGTGAAGATGAGAGTTTTAATCCTGATGCTGCCACCATGAGGTGTCCTGCTCCCTAGTCTAGAGTATGTTAACAGCAAGTCTTTGTTAACAACTCATAGTTACATATGTATTTACAGTAGAGGGTACAGGTATGGAACTGACTCCAGCCTAGATCTTTACTCATCCCTATCCATCTCTAGACTGACCCTGGCTCTAGGTCAAGTGCCTTCTTACATTACTGTGTAGACGGTACTGTACTCAGTCCTACATTAACTCTTTGTGTACAAGACCCTACTACTATACGTACCATGTTGAGCCTGCAGCTTGTCAGCACATGTTCTATGCTGGGCTGCAGGTTGAAACATTTAGGTGAGGAGGCAGCACAAAGTTTGCACGTTGCCTGTCTCAACAGGACCAGGCGCAATATACTTGTTCATTGTGATCCCTGTGTCTGAAAGTGGGCCTTATTCAATTTTTTTCCTCTGAATAAGTGTCTAAACTGAGGCAAAGGCATGGAAATAAATATTTAAACATAAGGTGCAAGGTGTTTGTGTTTGAGAAATAAATAGAAAGGATGTGCTAAATAGATTGGTACCAAAGTTAATGAGTCACCTATTCCAGATGGGTTAGCTTCCAGTTCGCTGAGGGAAGCCCAGATGGAGATAACTGAAGCACTGACCACAATATTTCAATGTTCCTTGGATTTTAGCGTGGTGCCAGAGAACCAGAAGTTTTCAAATGTTCAAAAAGGGAGAAGGATAAACTTGATAACTGCAAGCCAATCTGTCTCATGTCAGTGGAGAGAAAACTATTAGGCCCAGATTTTTGCTCCCGGGTTGGGTGTGCAGAGATAGGAGAATTTCTGGCTCCGCACACCCAACCCTGAAAAATGGCTACCTGAACTTCCAATTTTGAGTCTGGAGGGGCTGGTGAGAATTGGAGTCAGGGTAGGTGACCCCGGAATTAGTAAGGAGTTGGAGGCAGGCCCAGTGTGGATCAGGCGAGTTGGATGCAGATAAAAAGTGGGCCTTCTGAAAGGCCCATTTGAAAGGTTGGTTGTCAATGGTGAAATCCTGTGCCTCAGAGGAGACATCATTGCCTTGTCAGTTGAGTTTCAAAGATGTAAACGTTGTCTAACTGTTCGGTGATCCTGGAATGAATGGCCATCATGGGCTTTCCATTTGAAAGAATTATCATTGTTGCTACCTAATCAAAGTAAGTGGGTTCTCAAGACACAGCCATGGAGATGGCATTGTCTTGACACCACTAACTAGTATAGATATTATGCAATCATGTAGTTAGCTGACAGGACTCTGCGTGTAGATGAATGATGAACACTGCTTTGTTCATTATCCCATCCACTTGCCCTCTTGCCACCCATCTATCAGCAAGCACCCACAAAGCTAATCCTTGACTAGGTCTCTCTCAGCTGTCACAGCATAACGGTGACTAAGAGGGGGGAAATTAATAAGGCTGTTAGTGGTTGCGGAGCACAGCATGCTACCTTGGAGTCAAAGCCGCATCATACATGGTACCAAGCATTTGTGCAGAGCCATTTTCTCCATCACACGTTAACAGTAATCATTGATGATATGGTGAAAATGGTTAGTGCATGTAAGCAGACAAAAATGGATGACAGCATTCTAATCTGAATGACTCACGCCCCTTTTCGCCTTACATTTTTATTCACAGAATGTCACACAGAGTAGATACAAGGGAAGGGATGGGTCCAGCTACCACGTGCTTTTCTGACCAGGACCTTCACGTTTTTGGTGGAAGAGGTCCAGGAGAGGAGATAGTCCTCTACCCTGCTTGCTGCAGTAATGCCCCTGCAGAAACCAAGAAGGCCTGGATTCAAATTGTAGCTGCGGTGAGCACAGCAGGAGATCACCAGGACAGTGGAGGACTGCTAGCCAGCCAGAATATACAACCTGCATTCCATCCAAGTGTGATGAAAAAGGGACAGATACCCAAGCCCTCCCTGATGAGTGTGAAAGACCCCATCTCTTGTTGGCTTTCACATTATCTTGAAACTCTTCAAAAGTTTCTGAGATGAGACATCAGGATGTAATTATCTGTTCTACAAAATAATGACCACAGAAGACATGGTAATCAAATTCCTTTGGAATATACAGACAGCAGCACTTTTAAGAACTGTTACAAAGCCAGGGAAATCACAAAGAGAGATTAGAATGCTGTACTGAAAAGCTGCAAGGAAGCTCTTTTTTCCCTCTCTCTCAAAAATATTGTGCCCGGATTTGCAAAGTAACTATCCTGAAAAGAGAAATCTACTGCAAACCAAGACCCCTTTCGGAATAAAATTTGGAAATCTGCTCCATACAACTATGTCCAGGAAGACAACTGAACAAAATGGCACATCATGGAATCATTGCATCAAGACCAGCCAAAGGACAATTAACTATTTAATTCTTTGTTTGTTTTCTACGAGCATACAAATTAGGAGGAGTAGGCCCTTCGGCTCTTATAGCCTGCTCTGCCATTCAATGAGATCATGGCTGATCTGATTGTAACCTCAACTCCACATTCCTGCCTACCCCCAATAACCTTTCACCCCTTGTTTATCAAGAATCTGTCTACCTCTGCCTTAAAATATTCAAAGACTCTGCTTCCACTACCTTTTGAAGAGAGTTTCAAAGACTCATAACCCTCTGAGAGAAAAAAATTCTCCTCATCTCTATCCTAAATGAGCGACTCCTTAATTTTAAACAGTGGTCCCTAGTACTAGATTCGCCCACAAGAGGAAACATCCTGTCCACGTCAATTTTTTTCATGAACTAAAAAAACTCTTAAGCTCTCTTCTTATCCTGTGCTACCTGTGCTAGTGTGTGGGTGTGTGGGCCTAGGGAATGTGTGTGGCACATGAATGGTGGTTGCCATTTACCTAGTTTTATTTTTAATTTGGGAAGTAGGGTCCATAAACTTATCTTGTTTTTTGTTTAAACTCAGAAAACCTGTCTGGCTAATTCTTTATAATTCGAAAGTGTACATAACGGGACTCCTGCAGTATTGGCAAAACACATCTCCGTTAAATTCACAAAAAAACTGTTATGCTCAGATTTGGAGTGGTAGAATGGGAGAGTCATTTTTATTCCTCCTCACATGGTTGTAACAGCTGTATCATATAAGATTCCACTGTTCAAAGGCTCAAGCACTCAGGTGCTACTTATATCTTTTATTGTTCGCCCAAGCTTGACTTTTATAGAGGCTCAATGATCAGACTCCATGAACAGGCACTGGACAGCAGGTGCATCTCAAGCATGAGTGCTGGGTGAAAGGCACTTATCTGTACTGAAGCTTTAAAGTAGTCATACAGGCTCAAAACATTAACTCTGTTCCTCTCTCCACAGATGCTGCCAGACCTGCTGAGTTTTTCCAGTGTTTTCTGTTTTAATTCATCTGTACTGCAGTGTTACACATTGGCCCAGTTGTAGGTATTGCAGCTCGAGACCCCTTGGCCAGGGTTTTTAAGATGGTGGGGTTTCCATTCCTGCCTTACAAAGAGTTGGCACAGAACACATTCCACTGATCCAGCCTGCCCTGTAGCCATTTAATACTCCAAAAAGTGTTACCTGGTTGGAGGCTGAACCTCACTCAGGAGGAAGTCCCACCTCTAGTCCCTGCAGTGCCAGAAGCTTTGGTGGACAGGACTGGGACTGCAAGCAATCCCCAAAGTCCTAGGAATCCAGCATCAGGTAAGTGTGGGGTCTCAGGGCAGAGTGGGGAGATGAGGTCCAGGGGGGTGGGCAGAGAGAGGTGGAGAGGTCGCTGGGGAAGGGGGCATCTGCAGGGGCTAGACGTTTCGGGGGTTGTCATCTGACGTTAAAGGGTGGCTGCTGATAAAGGCGTTCCTCCACTTCCCGCACAAGGCCTGATCAGGGTTACTTTTTGGGCTTCCGTCCTGCCCCTTAACCCCTCCCACCAACCTGAAAATTGAGGCTAGTCTATGAACGGTCCTTAAGTGGTCAATACTGGCAAGGGTGGACTGGCTGACGTAGGCCTGGCCTGTCCCAGCGTAAAATTGCAGAGAGGTCGGTGCGGGTGGGAGCCCAGTGGGAAGGCCATCTGGAGCATTTTAAGACCATACCCTGCCTACAAACCCGCCGACAGGAGAATGTAAAATTTAGTCCCATGTATCATGCAGGTATCATAGCAGATCATTGGCTATGCATAATACTTAGGCTGCGTTTGCATTCCAGGTGTCACAGGATGTACTTTGTGCAGGAAGCGTAGATATATAGAAGTCAGGAATGTTGCATGTGGCGCCCACATCAGAAACTGGATCATTGGCCAGAATGGATGGTGTGCAAGTTCTTTCAAAGAGCTGTTGTTGCATAGTTATGGGCTCCTCATGTGCGAAATGCCTTATCTGCATGTGTGCCACAACATTCAATCCTATTAGCATCTATAGGGTTTGAATTCTGACATCGTGTCACTCTCAGCATTGTGGGCATGGTTTGATTATGGATAATTTGGCTGCATGGGCCCCTCAGTTACAACCATTGGAATTCTCGTGAGGGGGCCAAATTGTGAATGACTTATTCCCATGCTGTTTCTTTTAAATTCTTTCATGGAACATGGGCATCGCTGGCTAGGCCAACATTTGTATTCCCATCCCTAATTGCCATTGAGAAAGTGGAAGCCTTGAACCGCTGCAGTCCATGTGGTGTAGGTACACCCACAGTGCTGTTAGGGAAGGAGTTCCAGGATTTTGACCCAGTGAGTGAAGGAATGGTGATATTGTTCCAAGTTAGGATGGTGTGTGACTTGGCAGGGAACTTGCAGGTGGTGGTGGTCCCATGAATCCACTGCCCTTGCCCTTCTAGGCGATAGAAGTTGCAGGTTTGGAAGGTGCCATCGGAGGAGCCTTGGTGAGTTACTGCAATGCATCATGTAGATGGTACACACTGCTGCTACTGGGTGTCGGTGGTGGAAGGAGTGAATGTTTGTGGATGGGGTGCCAATCATGCTGGCTGCCTTGTCTTGGATGGTGTTGAGCTTGTTGAGTGTCCTTGGAACAGCACTCATTTAGGCAAGTGGAGAGTATTCCATAACACTCTTGACTTGTGCCTTGTAGTTGGTTGTAGATGGCTTTGGGGAGTCAGGAGGCGAGAATCCTCACTGCAGGATTCCTAACGTCTGACCTGCTCTTGTAGCCGCAGTATTTATCTGGCTAGTCCAGATCAGTTACTGGCCAATGTTGATAGTGGGGGATTCAGCAATGGTAATGCCATTGAATGTCAAGGGGCGAATCTTCTTTGAGATGGTCAGTGCCTGGCATTTGTGTGGCGCAAATGTTACTTTCCACTTGTCAGCCCAAGCGTAGGATGGTGTAGGCCAGGCCAGGTAAGGGCAGCAGGTTTCCTTCCCTAAAGGGCATTAGTAAACAGGATGGGTTTATATGACAATTGATCATCATTAGACTTTTAATTCCAGATTTTTATTGAATTTGAATTTCACCATCTGGAACCCAGGTCCCCGGAGTATTACCCTCAGTCTCTGGATTACTAGTCCAGTGACAATGCCACTACTCCACCACCACCCCAGCAACGGATGATTTAAATGGCCACCTGCCTCCATAAAACGCGCATGTGTGAAATGCTCCCTGCTCCTATTCCCGCCCCAAAAATGGGAAGTGCCTTGTCCGGTGGTGGGATTTAGAATTTTCAGGCAGTTCCTCTATTTTTGCCACAATGGGAAGGCTCTCTGTTGTGTGAAAATCTGGGCCTTAGGGACCATTGTCAAAGACAAAATTCATTCTCACTTGTAGATGCAAGGATTAGTGAGAGATAGCCAGAACTGAAGGCAAATCATGCCTGACTAATATGATTGAGTTCTTTAATGATGTAGATAATGTATTAGATGTTGCATACTTTCAAAAGACATTTGATAAAGTAACAGACATATTTGGAGTTGGGATGGTGTTGATTACAGAATGTGACTAAAGAAGTCTTCGTTGTCTTTTGTATGTTAACAGCAACTATATACAAATATACCATAAAAGCTTGGGACTATCTCCATCCTAGGTCTTAACACGTTTCTGGCCAACACCACACTGGCCCTAGGTCTAGGTCATGTGCCTTCTTACAGTTTCACATTAGTCCTGTATATACCAAACCCTTCTACACCGCCTCCCCAGCTTTTTCCCATGGATATAGGGTTCCTTTAGATTACTTCAAGTCTTACATTGTTAGAAGTTTTATGCATTTACCTTATTATTACAACCTTAACACTCATCCAACATTATTGCTGTATACAATATTAGCATCAACAACATTCTCCATACCCCCATCTCTCCCTTTCAAGTCCTTGAAGTTAGAGATTCAGGCGCTTTGGAGGCTTTATATCTCGTGCAGATCTCGTTCACCATTTGTCGGGAGAGTGGTAGGTTCTGGTTCTTGCTGTTGGCTTGGAGATTGGACTGGCATTTGGGTATCCTCTCATTTCTTTTCTTCCATTGTTTTATGTTGAACCGCGTCTGGTTGGTTCAGCTGTCGTGTCAATGCATGGCTGCTGTTATTCCCGATCATTTCTTATGAGGTGGACAAAGATGGCAACAGTCTCCTTGGCGCTGCTTTTTCTTCTTCTTTTTCCATGTGGGCTGTCTGGAAGCCTTCTAAGGCTAAGGAAGGACATTTCTATGGTGAGAGGAAGGTTGAGTGATATGCTCACCTCTGCTTTTTGTTGTCGATGGAGATGGATGCTATCTGGTTTCAGCATCCCTTCTGGTTGCGGCAGGCTGGCTGGAAGTAGCAGTGTGTGCACAGTGGTTGATGTGTCGACCATCTGTACCATCACTGTAGTTGGAGGTAGCGACTTCTCAGGCTGCTGATCATTCTCTGGTACCACTTCCACCGGGAGGTACCATGGTAATCTCGTGGGCGGTAGGTTGGTCTGACCATTGGGGGCTTTCCAAGACCTGGAATGATAATGTACAAACCTGTTCTGCAAAGAGAGAAGAAAGACCAAAGGTGAAATCCGAGTCTGAATATTCTAGTGTTTGAGCACTCAGGTCCATGTTGTTCTGGGTGGCTAATGACAGTGGTAGTCTTGACATCCTCTGCCATCTTGAGAAGATCCAGGACTAGGAAGGCATCCCTGTTCAGGAGAGAGAAAGGCTGATTATGGATGATGTACATTAGCTCAAAGACTTGCTTGCTGCCCCATGTTGTATTCTCTGCACTGACTGTTTTTCCCTTGGCAGAGTATAATTTCTCTGTGCTACCTTTCAAGGTCACATTCTGTAATTGTGCTACTGCCAATAGTTTTTGAAAGACCTCATGCTGTTTAGTGAGAACTTCTACCTTCACTTACCATTCCATGTTCTTGATTTTCATCTCTACATATACCTCTTCGGAAATGTAATGTAATGAGCAACTGTCTCCTTCAGCACTGCATTCTCATTCTTGTACCTCTCAGCTTCTTCCCAGAATAGTGAACATTCCTAAGTCCTCTCTGAAAACTGGATCATCTGCTCTTTCAGAGTGGCATTAAATTCTTTTTCTTTCGCTTCATAATGTTCCCAAGGGATGAACTCTGACCTGAAGGAGCATATGAAAGCCATTCAACAGGCTGTCCTTTTCGTTGCAAAGCTCAAGTATTTCATCTTGAGTTTTCTCGTAATTTAACAGAGTCTTATTGGGCGAAATTTTGCACCGGCGGGATTTTACGGCCTTGCCACGACAGAGCCATAAAATTCTGGCCATTGAGTTTGTTCTGCCATTCTGCTGCTCAAGGTATTCTTTATTCTGTCTTGTTGCTGAAGGGTAATGGATTATTTTTGAATCCGATCCTGAAGGTCAATTAGCTGCTCTTTCAGCTCTTGTCTTCTCACTCTGTACATCAGGATATAGCTTTGTCATTGCTGATAACTCCAACGTGGCTTTTTCTGAAATAGCCTTCAAAATCTTTTCCAACTCCTTGTGTTTTTCCAGGGATATGTATTGGTTTATCAAAGAGTATTTCAAGGCAATGACCTCTGAGTGCCTTTCTTGCCTGCTCTTGAGCCTGGTGCACTTCAGGCTGAGTTCTTCCAACTCAGCTTTGATGCAAACATTTTTTGATTGTGCTTCTGCTTTTTCTTGCTCCACCTGGTGCTGGGATTTTTCCTTGCTGTTCACTACCAGCTGCTAGTACAGTTTTGGAAATGTGTCCGCGTCTTTAAAATGGAAATTATTTGGGACTTCTGGCTCAGGCTTTCCAGAAAGATATATTACTAGGGCTTCTGGAGAGTTATGTGCCTCCCTGGTACCCTCATGTGGTTTGCTTAGGTGTTGTCTTTTGCCTTTTCATTGTTTTGCTGGGGTTTTTTATGTCCCTTATTAAGCTCTGAGCTCTCCTCAGCTTGAAGATTAAAATATTCACCAAAGGCTGTTAATAGTTCCTCAAGGCTCATTTTGCATTCATCAGTGCCTTGCATCAGAACAACGTGATTCACAAGATCACCAAATCAGTGAAAAAAAGCATTAATCTGGTCTTCCTCTGATTTTTTTTTACTGAGGTCTGATGTTCTCAAGTAATGTGAAAAGTCACTCCTCAAGGATGCCAAATGTCCTGTTGGATTTGGCCTTGGGGTTGGTTCAAACCTGGTGAGTTGAATGTGTGATCCATGTTGAAGATTTTAAAAGTGTGGGTGCTGCTTTAAGAGCTTACAGCCTTCCAAGATGGCGTCGCCGTTCACTGCAGAACAATGGATTTCCTGGCTTGCTGGTCCTGGCAGCCTTCGCAAAATGATGGTGGCATGCTTTGGGAAGAAGAAATTTGAACAATGAATGCATGGCTCGGTGGTCTGCCGACTTGATTTTATCAGCAAGTCACGAGATGTTTGAGTGTTTAAGGATCTTCCTGTGCTTCCTGTTTTAGGATTCAGATGGTCAAGAGGTTCCTGAGAGTTGAGTAAGTTAATTACTAATTTGGTTTTTTTTGTTCAACTCGGAGGCCATGTGCTGAGGTCGGTGTCAGGGAATCCGGATTAGTGACAGTTTCATTGAAACAGCACTTCTGACTGAATTGGTAAAAGGGCTTCTCAGGATTGGTTGCAGCCTGGAAGTGAAAATGCTTTAGCTCACCCTTGCAAGGCTATGAACTCTGTGTTTTGAAGCTGGACTTCCAAAGGAGATTGCATCGAATTTTCTGCTGCAATAAAACTTCTGCCCTGAGCTTCCAGGTTCTTCTCTCTGGCAAATTTCCTCAGCATCTGTAGCTTCAGTTTGGAGTTTTTTTCAGTTCAGAATCTGTTGAAGATGTCCTTTTTCTTAGTCTTTTAGTATTTCAGTGAGGATGAGGGGTTTTTATCTGGAGCTTCCACCATGTTATGATGATGTTGGTTACAGAACATATCTGTTCATAGTCTTCTGTATATTAACAGCAAGTCTTTATTAACTATTTGTAACTATATACATATATACAGTAAAGGGTGCAGGCAAGGAGCTATCTCCATCCTAGATCTTAACACGTCTCTAGCCAATACTACATTGACCCTAGGTCCAGGTCATGTGCCTTGGGCGATAATGCACTCAGTACCACATTAACCCTGCATATACCAAACCCTTCTACTATATTTGGAATATAGAAGCACATAATGTTGAAGGGATGGTTGTAACTTGGTCATATAATTGGTTCAGGGATGGGAAGCAGAGTACTGGTGAATGGATTGTTCTCTGACTGGAAAGAAGTATGGAGTGGGATCCCCAGAGGTTATTATTTGGAACAATTGCTTTTCTTGCTATACATAATTGAACTAGACTCGGTTATAGGGATACAGTTTCAAAGCTTGCACGTGATACAAAGCTTGGCAACATTGTAAACAGTGACCATGACAGAATGACTTTAGAAGGACATTGACAGACTGGTGAAATGGAGAGAGATATGACAGATGCAATTCAATCTGGCACATGCAATTCAGGGTGAAATT
The DNA here is from genome assembly GCF_964194155.1 of Cetorhinus maximus. Classification (NCBI taxonomy): domain Eukaryota; kingdom Metazoa; phylum Chordata; class Chondrichthyes; order Lamniformes; family Cetorhinidae; genus Cetorhinus; species Cetorhinus maximus. Next base: position 35,733,862 of record NC_135882.1, on the reverse strand, counting down.
ATTTCCTCTGGCAAATAGGTAAACAGAGATAATACAAACATATGAGCATAAATACAAATTAGGAGCAGGAATAGGCCATTCGGCCCCTTGAGTCTGCTCCGCCATTCAATAAGGTCACGGCTGATCTGATTGTGGTCTCAACTCCACATTCTGCCTACCTTGATAACCTTTGACTCCCTTGTTGGTCAAGAATCTATCTATCTCTGCCTTAAAAATATTCATTGACCCTGCCTTCATCGCTCTCTGGGGAAGAGAGTTCCAAAGATTCACAACCCTCAGAGAAAAAAATTCTTCTCATCTCTGCCTTAAATAGGAGACCCTTATTTTTAAACTACGCCCCTAGTTCTAGTCTCTCCCATAAGGGGGTCCTTTCAGCATCCACCTTGTCAAGGCCCCTCAGGATCTTAAATGTTTCAATAAGATCATTTCTCAATCTTCTAAGCTCCAATGAATACAGGTCCAGCTGTCCAACCTTTCCCCGTAAGGTAACCTCCACACCCCGCCCCCCTACAATCCCAGGATCCCAGGTATCGGTTGAGTGAACCTTCTCTGAACTGCTTCAAATGCATTTATATCCTCTCTTACATAAGGAGACCAAAATTATACAGTACTCTAGGTATGATCTCACCAACTGTAGCAAAATATCTCTATTTTTATATTCCATTCCCCTTGCAATCAATGATAACATTCCATTTGTCTTCCTAATCACTTGCTGTAACTACATATGTAACTGCATATGAATTGGTAATAGACTGTCCACCAATATCCATTACAAGCCTACCGACTCCCACAGCTACCTTGACTACAGCTCCTCACACCCCGCTTCCTGTAAGGACTCCATCCCATTCTCTCAGTTCCTTCGCCTCCGTCGCGTCTGTTCTGATGATGCCACTTTCAAAAACAGTTCCTCTGACATGTCTTCCTTCTTCCTTAACCGAGGTTTTCCACCCACAGTGGTTGACAGGCCCCTCAACCGTGTCCGGCCCATCTCCCGTGCATCCGCCCTCACACCTTCCTCTCCCTCCCAGAAACATGATAGGGTCCCACTTGTCCTCACTTATCACCCCACCAGCCTCTGCATTCAAAGGATCATCCTCCGCCATTTCCGCCAATTCCAGCATGATGCCACCACCAAACACATCTTCCCTTCACCACGCCTGGCGGCATTTCGCAGGGATCATTCCCTCTGGGACACCCTGGTCCACTCCTCCATCGCCCCCTACACCTCAACCCCCTCCCATGGCACCTTGCCATGCAACCGCAGAAGGTGCAACACCTGCCCCTTTACTTCCCCTATCCTCACCGTCCAAGGGCCCAAACACTCCTTTCAAGTGAAGCAGCATTTCACTTGCACTTCCCTCAATTTAGTCTACTGCATTCGTTGCTCCCAATGCGGTTTCCTCCACATTGGAGAGACCAAACGCAGACTGGGTGACCGCTTTGCAGAACACCTTCGGTCTGTCCGCAAGCATGACCCAGACCTCCCTGTCACTTTTCATTTCAACACTCCACCCTGCTCTCATGCCCACATGTCTGTCCTTGGCCTGCTGCATTGTTCCAGTGAAGCTCAAAGCAAACTGAAGGAACAGCACCTCATCTTCCGACTAGGCACTTTACAGCCTTCCGGACTGAATATTGAGTTCAACAATTTTAGATCATGAACTCTCTCCTCCATCCCCATCCCCTTTCTGATCCCCCCCCCCTTTTTTCCCAATAATTTATATAGATTTTTCTTTTCCCACCTATTTCCATTATTTTTAAATGTATTTCCATCCATTGTTTTATCTCTACCTTTTAGCCTATTTCGATTCCTTCACCCCACCTCCACTAGGGTTATCTGTACCTTGCTTGTCCTGCTTTCTACCCTTAGTTAGCACATTCCTTAGATAATATCAGCACCTTCAACACCTCTTTGTCCTTTTGTCTATGACATCTTTTGGCTATCTCCACCTATCACTGGCCCTCTAACCAGCTCTACTTGTCCCACCCCCTCTTAAACCAGCTTATATTTCACCTCTCTTCTATTTTTACTTAGTTCTGTTGAAAAGTCATATGGACTCCAAACGTTAACTGTGTTCCTCTCCGCAGATGCTGTCAGACCTGCTGAGTTTTTCCAGGTATTTTTATTTTTGTTTTGCATATGAACTTTTCCTGATTCATGTGCCAGGAGATCCAGGTCCCTTTGTACCTCAGAGTTCTGCAATCTCTCTCCATTTAAATAATATGCTGCTGTTCTATTGCCAAAATGGATGAGTTCACATTTTTCCACATTATACTCCATCTGCTAAATTTTTGCTCACTCACGTCACCTATCTATGTCCATTTGCAGACTCCTTATGTATTCTTCACAACTTACTTTCCTACCTACCTTTGTGTCATTAGCAAATTTAGCAACCTAGTGTTGCTGACCACCTCCTAGTCCCCTTTTTGCCTGCTGATTGATTGAAAATAATTGGGAAAAGAACTATAGGGGAAATGAGCAAGGAATCAGCCCATCACAAGTTTAAACTTCCTCAGAAATTCCCATGTCTGTCCATGTGTCAGAATGTCTACAGGGTCCTGATGTGCATCTCTCTGACGATCTGGAGACAGGAAGATTTGGGCCTATGAACTGATTGGTTTGGCTCCTCCCATGGGAATCTGACACAAACATTATAAGCTGGATTTCCTTCCTCATTTTTAGTTTTACGGCAGTAGTGGAGAGGACAAGATAGTTGTACAGGGACTGATTACATTGGATACCCCCAGTTTTTAGTCAGTTCTGGTTTTTCATTCTTCCAACAGACACTAGGGGCACTTACCTAACTATAAGATGGACACATTAAGTGAAGTGTTAATGACAGAGTGAGGTCTTACATTGCATTTTCCATCATTTCACCTGAGGGCACTGGACAGCAATGAGCACAATCAATGCAAGGACAATCAATGCACAGGACTGGAGCTGCAGCTTTTTTATATCAGTGGTTTCAATATGTCACTGCTCCTCAAACCTGCCTGTCCCTTTAAGCTTATTGAAGAAACAGCCGTTATCCTTCTCCTTCAGTGGTGAGTCACAAAGCACAGGCAGGAATAGTAACAGGAATCTATCCAAAAAAAATAAAACAAGCTAACCAAGCATCAGCAATATGTTGGTTAGTTGGTGCAGAAACTGCAGCATTACTGGGAAATCTCAGCTAACATCTATTTTATTGTTATCATGTATCAAAACATAATGAAAGACCGCGATATTTGAAGTTTAGGGGTAGAGAGAAGCAGTTATGTTTAGGAAACCAGGAAGCGGCATTTTAACTCCTCAGAGTGTGAATTTTTTTAACCAGGTTCTGTGTCTGGAAGCCACACTGATTTGCAAGCTTGGGTGGCTGGCAGAAACTGCTGCATCTGAGGAGTTAGGGTAGGTTTAGTGTTGGGGATGGGTGGCAGTACGGGTGGAAGAAGCCTGGCTGAGGGCAGTAATGGAGGCTCAGGAAAACAGACAAATCATGGAGGAGAATGGAGACATTGGGGGAGATGGGATAGGAGTGGTCATTGATTGATGCGGGCTCAGGGGGAGGTTAATGATATGGGAAATATTCAGGAGATATTATAAATGTGAGCCTGGGTGGAGGGTATGGGGTCAGGGGTTGTGGTGGTTCCTGAAGACCTTGCTGTACAAGGAAGAAGCACTCTTTTTACCTGCTGGGTTTCACGTGGCTCAGGAAACCCTGTCAACATAAATTAGAGGCTTCAATGACGAAACTGCTTCTCGAGAACAGGTTGCTCATGTGCTTCTCACCACACCTCAATCTAAAACAGAAAATAGTTGGGTTTGAAGTGGATTGGGCTCATGTTTGAAAATTTAAAAATATCATACCCTCCTTTTTTGGGAGTTAAAATTATACCCTAAGGTCAACCTGGCTTTTAATTCCAAATGTACAGCGATAGAGGGGAAACACAATGATACAGCATGAACAAAAAAGCTTAATTTTTGTTACAATTGTCTTCAGAAGCTTGTAAAGGAGGAAACAAGAGTGATACAGTTGATTTTATACCTCATTTATAATACTAAACACCATAAGTTAGAAAAGTGAGCACAATTTCATCAAAAGATGAATTTCAAAAGTTTGGTACCACATTTTTCATGGTTTCTGTATTTCCATATTGTAAAACAAGGTCAAAAATGAAGTACAAAGCACCCAATAAAACATTACCACCATCAATCTAATTATTTCCTGTATCACGACCTCCTGCTCCTCAAATAAGGAAGTACTGGAAATATTTAACAGGTTTGGCAGCATCTGTGGAAAGAGAAACTGAGTTTATGTTTCAAGTGGAATGTGACTCTTCCTCAGAAGCTCCTATTCCTGTCTCCATTGGAGATGCAGTAGATAATGAAATTGTTGTCCTGATGCTTCTAAAACATTTCACAAAACAGGACCACAATTTCTTCTGCTTAATTACATTTCTTGAAAAATATCCACAAATGGTATTAATAGCAAAAGTGCTTTCCCCCTATGAGAAATATTAGAAAATTTCTCAAACACCTCTCTTGACAATCCACTCTTGATTTTGAGAATTGTTCCTATCTAAAATGAGTTCGACAAAAAGTAAAAAGAAAAACTTGCTTTTGCGCTTGTGAGAGGCCTGCAAAGTGCAATCATAAATAATTTGTGCAGAATTGTAGATTGAATAACATTTAATTGAATGCCAAACTCCAAATCAGAGCTGATATTGGTAAAGCAAAATACTGAAGATGCTGGAAATCTGAAATAAAAATGAAAAATGCTGAAAATACTTGGCAGGTCTGGCAGCACGGGGAGAGAATTAGAGTTAATGGGAGAAATTTTCCAAGGCACTTTGAAGCAGGTTTGAAAATGAGTTTGGAGGTGGGGATTTGGGAAAAATAGAAAGAAATGTATCCAGCTAGTTTGCCAGCTTGTTCCTAACACCAGTCGTTTTTCCTAGGGCAGGGTTGCTGGAGTAATCAGGAGACTACATGGAGCTGCCATTGAAATCAATTGAGATGGATTTTCCCAGTGGAATTCATCTTTCCTAATAGTGGACAGTCTCATGCTGCGTCTCCAAACCAACAGGAGAAGGCGAGAACACAGCAGGAGGGACTGCCTCAGTGAAACTGACAAGCTATGAAGACTCTGATCAGCTGTACAATTAGACAGGCTGTTTTGCAAAGCACTCCTTCTGTCAGGAAGTATTATCTCTGCTTGGCACATAAGTACCAGCTGCCTGGAAGGAGTTCACCGATCAGCATTTCACTCACCCTCAGCTGCACTTCCCTACAGACAGCCTTCAGAGCGAGAGCAGTTTATGCAGCTTCACATCCCCCTCTATTAGGGGTCCACTACAGGCTACCTTCCCCTGCAAAATGCTCCAGCTGCAGCTATTGGGTGGGACAACAGGTCGGGATGTAGGGAAAAGATGACTTGATGGATTTAGTGCCACCCGATTATCAAGATCAAAATACATATTAGCTCAAATTACTTAGAATATACAGCACAGAAACAAACCATTCCATGTCAGTGCTCATTGCTTCTCATCCATTCTTGGATTGTTGGCATCACTGACAAGAACAACATTTATTGTCCATTCCTAATTTCCCTTGAGAAGGTGGTGGTGAGCTACTTTATTGAACTGCTAAAGTCCATGTGGTGTAAGTACACATATAGGGAGTTCCAGAGTTTTGACTCAGAGACAGTGAAGGAAGAGTGATATAGTTCCAAGTCAGGATGATGTATCACTTGGAGGGGACCTTGCAAGTGGTAATGCCCCCATGCTCGTGCTCTTCTAGGTGATAGAGGTCATGGGTTTGGAAAGTGTTGCTGAAGGAGCCTCGGTGAATTGCTGTCATGTATCTTGTATATGTACACATTACTGCCTCTGGTGGTGGAGGGAGTGAATGGTTAAGATATGGATGGAGTGTCAATCTAGCCTAGTCAATCTTGTCCTAAATGGCGTCAAGCTTCTTGAATGTTTTGGAGCTGCACTCATCCAGGTAAATGAACAGCATTCCATCAGACAGCTGACTTGTGCCTGAATTGTGAATGTTAGATGGTTCCCTCAGGGAACTAAGATGGGGCCCATTGTGTTCGCTGCCATGATCAACGATGCCAGCTGCAGAGAAGCTGACTGAATCCCGCATGTCAGCTGTTCTTGAGAAACTTCACAATTGTCTGTAGAAAATGGAATGCACCTTAACCCCAAAAAGTGCATGATTGGTGACATCTGCTTCGCTCAAACAAATCGGCTTGTCATGTCTGTGCCGGCGCTTCGTAGAAGCAATTTACCTAGTGTCACTCCCCTGCTTTCTCCCTGTAGGCCTGTACATTTTTCTTTTCAGAAAACAATCTAACTCCCTCTTGAACGCCTCGATTGAATCTGCCTCCACTCAGGCAGTGCATTCCAGGTCCTAGCCAGTCGCTATGTGAAAAAGTTTCTCCTCATGTCACCATTGCTTCTTTTGCCAATTACCTTAAATCTGTGCCCTCTGGTTCTCGACCTTTCCACCAATGGAGATAGTTTCTCCCAATCTTCTCTGTCCAGACCCGTCATGATTTTTAATACCTCTATCAAATCTCCTCTCAACCTCTTCTCCAAGGAAAACAGCCCCAACTTCTCCAAAATATCTACCAAAGTTCCTCATTCCTGGGATCATTCTCTTTTCTATACTCTATCTAATGTCTTCAGTGCTTTCCTAAACTGTGCCACCCAGACCTGGACGCAACACTCCATTTGAGGCTGAACGAGTGTTTTTGTACAAGTTTAACATCCTTGCTTTTACGATCATAAGACCATAAGACATAGGAGCAGAAATTAGGCCATTCGGTCCATCGAGTCTACTCCGCCATTCAATCATGGCTGATAAGTTTCTCAACCCCATTCTCCCGCCTTCTCCCCGTAACCTTTAATCCCCTTACCAATCAAGAACCTATCTATCTCGGTCTTAAATACACTCAATGACCTGGTTTCCACAGCCTTCTGTGGCAATGAATTCCATAGATTCACCACTCTCTGGCTAAAGAAGTTTCCCCTCATCTCTGTTCTAAAAGGTCTTCCCTTTACCCTGAGGCTGTGCCCTTGGGTCCTAGTCTCTCCTACTAATGGAAACATCTTCCCCATGTCCACTCTATCCAGGCCTTTCAGTATTCTGTAAGTTTCAATCAGATCCCCCCTCATCCTTCTAAACTCCATTGAGTATAGACCCAGAGTCCTCAAACGTTCCTATGATCTATGGATGGAATTGTCCGTGCTTGTAGGCGTCAGGTGTGTTCAGTAGCATGAGCAGACAATGTGGCGAGAAGGCCAGAAATTGGTTTCACGACATCATGAAACCAGTTTGTGATTGTCTGCTCAGCCAGTCGATGGCGGGCTGTGTATCCCGCTATTGGACATCGGGAACCTCATTGTAATACATCAGCATATCATTATAAGGCGAGCCCACCGGACTCATCCCCCCTCCGCCCGCTCCTCCGCTGGATGGATGATCCACGTGATTGCATGCCGATGTATTTCACAACAGCATATAAAAGGCATGCACTTGGCGGGCTGCACTCTGAGGGGAACTCAGAGGTGAGTGCACAGTAACGTTGCAGAACAGTTGTGAGGGATGCCTGTTGGGCTTCAAGGTTGAGGCGCTTTGATGGGGGGTGAAAAGGCTGCTCTGCAGGTGACTTTGCCAGTGGGGGCGGGCAGTGTGTTGGGGGGGGCAGTTGGGGGGGGATGGGGGAGGGATTTGGGGGGGGTGTGGGCAGGGGGAGCGGGTGGGGGCGGTGGTGTGGGATGGCAAGGGCTGCCCTGCAGTTCAGGAGCCTTGGGGGTGGGGGGTGCGGGTGCAAAGGCTGTCCTCCGGTTGAAGGTAGTGCACAAGAACGTGCGGCGTGCAAGAGGTGTGGGCGAGGGAAGCGGCCACACATTAGGGACACCTTGTATAAAGTGACCATTCCTCTGTAGCTGAGATAGTTCATGCATAGCCACATTGATATGATTGGAGTCGGGCCTCTAGCTTATCTGGCCACTCAAGCAACACAGATGCATCAAAGTGCCACCAAGTGCTCCAAAGCTGTTTGCCCCTAGGGCACAGATTGCAAACTAATGAGCGTTTTAGTGGACTGCAGAACAGTTGGATGACTGGGCATGTTGTACAATCTTCTTGCTAAAGCAGACCATGAAGCAGTCACTGGTGGAGGTGCTCACAGCCGCTTGTAATGTCATCATCCCGGTTTTGACCAGTCTCCCCCATGGTTCAAGCCTTGCAGTTCGGGTTAGGAGAATGCCTGCGCCTGAGCTGAGAGCACAGCATGCAATCCAGTGGACAAAGCTGCTGCTGTGGTCAGATGGAGTGGGGTGGAGGAAGGTGGGGTTTTGGGTAGCCATGCAGTGCACTAATCTCTGGCCATCCAAGTGGTGGCCAGCACTCTCCGAGATGTGTTAAGGTGCCTTCAGACTTAACCAAGAGGGTTTCTCAGTACACCCATGCTAACCTATGTGTCTCTTTCTTTCATCCTGCAGGAGTACAACATCAGGATCATGGAGCCTTGTGAACTAGCTGTATGCCTTATGGCGAACAGAGAGCAAAGACAACAGAGAAGAGAGTGACGGAGGAACCTGGCTGCGCTGAGGGAGGAAGAGCACCCTCTGGAAGAAGGGGTGGCTGGGGCTCCCTAACACACCACTGAACAGCCACAGCAAGCCATTGCTGTTCAATGCCTAGCCAGACCCAGGGTATATAGACGCTGCCTTTCTTTCCTGCAGGTGACCTGAGAACCAGTGTTGTCAAAGGCTGTGCATGTCTAGGGAACTGATTGGTCACATCTTCCAGCTACTGCAGGATTTGGTGTCATGTGGGCATGGAGGGCATCCACTGCCAGTGGCCGTGAAAGTGATAGTGGCGCTCAATTTCTACGCCAGTGGCTCCTTTCAAGGCTCCACAGGTGACCTCTGTGGGTTATCACAAACCTCCATGAGGTCACAGATGCCATCTTCATGAGGGCACACAACTTTGTGCATTTCGCCTGGGAACAAGAGATCCAGGGTGCAGGAGCAATTGAATTTGCTCAGATCTCAGGTTTCTACAGGTGCAAGGTGACATCAACTGCACTCACGCACATCTCCGTTGCAACACGCAGTCAACTATCTCAACTGCAAGGGATTCCTTTGCTGAATGTGCAGCTGGTGTGCAACCACCAAAACGCATCCTGCAGGTCTGCACAAGGTTTCCAGGGAGTGTCCACGACTCCTACATTCTCAGTCAGTCACAGATCCCTGACATCTTCCAGGGTTCATAGAAGCTGCAGGGATGACTCCTCGGGGACAAGGGCTACCTGCAGAGGACGTGACTGATGACACCCGTACAGCGGCCTCAGACCGCAGCAGAGCGAAGGTATAACGAGGCTCATGATGCAACTCGGTGGGATGCTGAAAATTAGGTCCTGGTGCCTGAACCAGTCTGGTGGAGCCCTGAAATATAGTGCACATAGAGTGTCACACATCATTGTCACCTGCTGCGCACTTTAAACCTGGTGCTGCAATGGGGTGAGGAGCTGGCTGAGGAAGAGATGCAGGAACTGGAGGTCTCGTCCGATGAAGAGGAACCAATGCGGATGAGGGTGAGGAGGTCCTCGAAGACAAAAATGATGGTTGTCATTGATAGGTTCTTGATTGGTAAGGGGATCAAAGGTTACGGGGAGAAGGCGGGAGAATGGGGTTGAGAAACTTGTCAGCCATGATTGAATAGCAGGGCAGACTCGATGGGCTGAATGGCCTAATTTCTGCTCCTATGTCTTATGGTCTTATGATGAGGCCCTCGCACTGGCAAGGTGAAGCAGGGGTGCTCGAGAGGCCCTGATAGTTGCTAGATTCATGGAGGATGATGACGACATGCAGTGAGGAGACACCATAAGATCCTCACATTGCATCTGTGAACACTTGACTCCAGTCTGGCTTACGGCAGCGCACATACCCTCTATGATAATGCTCCTGTCATTGAGATGCAGGGAGGCCCTAATAGTCGCTCGATAGCTGGAGGATGATCACGACGTGCAGTGAGGACACTCCATTGATCTTCGCACAGCCTCTGAGAATGTCTGACCACTGTCTGGCCGAGGGCCGCTCGCTTGTGTTCTGTGATCAGGTTCATATCATAGAGGCACGACCATGAAACTTTAAAAGCATCTGATCCTTTGTCTGTCTTCAGCACCTGACCCCTCCAGGAGCACAGTGTCACTGGTCACAGATGCTGAAGGGATGGGGGCCAACCCCACCTTAAAGGTGCTGAAAGCACACAGAGAAAATGATGGAACTCTGTGACTCCTGCCCACGGCATCCTGGCAGCAATGACGAGCACCGTTGATGTGTCAGTAATGTGTCCACTTTGGTCTGAAGGCTGCGCAAAGCACAGGGAAGAGGCCCTGGACTGAGACACCTGCCTTTATCTTGTGCAGGAACCAAGGTTTCACATCTGAGTGACAACAACATTGCTCATCAGAACAAGGAGCCATATGCAGGGAGATATTCTTGGGAGTTTATTGACATTAGTGAACATTATGTATAAGTGACTAACACCCGTGCCCAGGCTGTGCAACTGCATCTTCTTAACCTTCCTAACCCTGCCACTACGTCTTGGTGCTCCCCAAACATCCACAGCGGAGGTGGAGGCAGCCTGCTGACTGCTATGCCCTGTCTGTGATGACCTTGGTGGGCATTTTCAGAGGGCTGAGACCTGGAAGGCCCCGGCCTGCTTTCAGGGTCCTACTGTGTGGCATTGGCACCGTCCTCGGCCTGTGGAGCTGGAGCAGCTGAGGTCACAGGAAGAGGGGATTCAGATGGGCCAGACACTCCTGGAAACACCAGGATGGATGGCCCCGGGGGGGGCGGTGGGGGGTGGGGAGTAAACCTGCTGATCCTCCTCCCTATGGGTGCCCAAGGGCCCCTGGCTGCCTCCTTGAGGACAAGGGGTAGATGGAGTGAATCAGGCTGCACCGTGCCCCTCTCGCACATAACAATGGTGTCAGTGATGGAATTCAGCCTGTGCAGCAGTACAGGAGTGATGTCCTGGACCAGAACCTCCATGGCGGCTGCCGTCCTACCAGTGTTGGCTAGTGCTATTACATCAGCCTGAAGGCAGCTGGACACCCCCATTGTGCTTTGCAATCTGAGGAGTGCAGCAGACATCCCTTCCTGGTGTTCCTGAGCTTGCCTTTGCAGCTCCAGCAACTGTGACATGACCGCGTCCAGAGGCTCGTCATCTGACTTGGACTCAGCAATGTTCTGGCCTCCAGCAGTCCTCTGAGTGCTGGGGACCCAGGAAGTCCCTGCCATTGTCTGCTGTGGATCAGAAAGTGCGATGTGCTCACCAGATTGTGATCCTAAGGCTACTCTAAAGCTAATGTTTTGACGTGGCAGATGATGTGTGCCAGGTGGACCAAGTCCACAAGGGAAATTTGGTCATGCTATCACAACGGTTTTGCAATTTGTATGTTTTTTTACGAGAAGATGTGTACACTGAATTCAGAAGTAAAGAGTCCACCAAGACCTTAAAATATTTATTAATAAAATAAAAGGTCTCAAGCACATACATAGGGCAGAATGTTTTGCTTGATGTGTGGGCACGTGCCTGACCTACTCGAGCATGAAATTGTGCGTGATTACGTCTGGCGAATGTCCTGATGTCATTGCATACTCTTGCGATATTTCGGTCGGTAGGCATGCGCTAAACCCGGAAGTGCACCTGCTGACAATTAAGAGGCTTATTAAACCCATTAACAGCACAATTAACAGGAATTTTTAATTGCCTGTCCAACGTTACAATTGGCAGGCAGGCAAATCAGCCTGGCGGCCTTTGTATTTTTCAGGAAAGGTCATCCATGGGCAGGATAAGGTTTCCGTTATTAAAAAAAAAATGTACAGACAGAATTTTCACCTTGTATATGCCCAGGTGATTCTGATGAGTGGCATTTTTTTCCAGATCTTACAATCTGTTTTTATTGCATTTAAATTCTTAAGCTCCCTGAGGCAGCTCTCTGCCTTCAAGGAGCTTTCATTCTGCATACCCCCGCACATGTGCTGACTTCAGCACTTGCCCTCCTCTTGCCCCCACCCCGGCAGCCCTGAGCCTTTCAGCGCGCATTTCACGTTAATTGACCAGCCAGCGTGGAATTGTAGTTGAGGGTCTGTTCCCGGGCCCACCAATTGTGGGTGTTCACCGAACTAAAAATCCAGCCCATAAGACTACAATTACTTACTACTATAACAACTACTAAAATTCCTAATTGACCTGACTCCCAGTTATACATCTTCTTTAGTCCAAAATAGATTTTAAATTTAAAACAAAATCAGCAAGTTAACACAGTACCAACTTGACAATGGAATTCCAAATGGGGGGATTCTCCAACTTTAGTTACTTTACATAGCCAAGACTTATGCACAAATGGCTGGAGGCTTCTTGAAGGCTGTTTCACACACTCCTGTTAGATCTTACATGATCCTCTCCTCACATAGCCTTTCATTCTCGTTTATATATGTTTCTCTCTCTTTAATGTGTAAATCTATTGTTCCATATGTCTTTAAAACTATATCTTTTTCAAATATACAAACTTTCATGTTGCCAATATTGTCAGTAACCTTTGGGAAAAATAAACGCACTCCTTAGCCTTGCTTATCTGGCTAGTTGTAAACAGACTAAGATCCCTTTGAAATCCAAACAATCCCTTCGCTTATCTAAAATACAAATTCCCTTCACACCTTATATGCTAAGCCAGCATCCATTCATTAGCATTTCAAGCATCTTTCTACACCTAGCTTCTTTTGATGATTTCAATTTTGCAGTCTACTTGACTTCAAATGTAATCAAAACACACAGACAGAACCACCTATACTTACACCCATAAACCTACTTCAAAATAAACCAGAAAAATATTATCCAAATTATTATACTTTTGTAATACAAGGTCCCACCGAGGTGTGTGTTTGTACTGGTAGAGGGTATGGGTGAGATCTGTGATGGGGCTTCAAGGAGAATGCCTTCAGATCCCTCGTCAGAGGTTTCTTTGGGGCTTGATTAGAGGTTCTGGGTCCTAGACTCTGTTGATTGTTTGACAGATGTGCCTATGAAAGCAAGGAGAGATAATTAGTGCATGGCAGTGGCCTGTGAAACAGGACACATCACTCACAGCATGGTTGTCTGATCGATGTTGCACTGCTGGGTCCTGACTTGGTAGAGCACCCCACGGTCAGCACAGGAACAGTCTAGATCCTCGCTGGCCAGCTGGATGGCTCTGTTTTCAAAGTCCATGAGGACCTTGATTTCAGGCATTCTTCCACGGGTCTTTGACCTCTCCCTCTTGTTGTGTGCCAGCTTGTCCTGCATGAATAGAGATGGAGATAATGTAAGCAGGATGCCTGCCAGGCCAGATGATAAGTATGCCTGGCATGTGTGAGTGGTGAGTGGTCCCATGGGTGGGATGAGGACAATGAAGGTATGTGAGAGAGAGAGTGAATGGTGGTGTCCCTTGAACTGGCAGTGAGTGAGGGCCCTGTAGATGTGTGATGGGTTTGTGAGTATGAGAGTTGAGAATGATGAGAAGAGTGAATTACCCTGGTGGAACAGAGGAGATCATCCATCCTCTTATGGCACCGGTTGGCTGACCGCCGCTGTAACTGCCTCCCAAGCCGGACTGGTGATGATGCTGCCCATCCTACGACCAGAGCGGGGTTGGAGGACATCACGGCGAGCCTCCGCTGTATCCAAAAGGTGCTGCAGGGACGCATCATTGAACCTGGGGGCTGCAGTCTTTTTGTCTTTCAGGGCCATGTCTTCTTTGAGGCAGTCGTGAGCTGGAAGGACAGAAGTGTGTGCGTGGCTGCACGTTAAATATGGTGCCCGGCGTGATGAAGCGGCGAGATGATAGTGTGGCGGGCGAATGAGAGCCTGCCCACCATGGAAACAGCGTGTTTCCTTGGAATGCATAATTAATCTGGTGGCTTTGGGATGATATGACGTGACAAGCTGCCATCAAGGCCAGCAAGTAAAACGTCATTTTACCTGCCCTCTACCGCACTTAGTGAAAATCTGGGACGGTTCCGCCCTATGCGTCTATTAATAAAGCCCAGGATGCGGTATGCTCTATTAAGTGCTTTCTCAACCTGTGATGCCCCCTTCAATGACTTACACACCCAGGTCCCTCTGCTTTTGTACCCCCTTTAGAATTGTATCCTTTAAATTGTCTTTCCACATTCTTCTTGCCAAAATAAATCACTTCACCAAACACTATCAAACTGTTGGGTATATTTATTCAGGCAAATCTGAAATGGGATGTAGACATCAGCCCTATTGTTCAGCAAACTAACAGCCATCTGTACATGCTTCACAAGCTGAAATACCATTCCTCTCAAGCGATGATTTTGTAACCATTTTTACTCGCCACATATTGGAATACAGGGCATCTGTTTGGTTGAGTGGAATCACAAAGCAGCAAAGCAAAGCCATTGAAAGTGTTCAGAAAAAAGACCTGCATAGTTACTCTTGGCCCTGATTACCGAAGTTACTCAGATGCTTTACACGATTGTGGTCCAGAGTAACTCGAGAACAGATGCGATCAACTCTGCTGTTCTGTCATGAGATTGCTGCTGAACTCCAAACTTCACTACTTGTGATCCACAGAGAGATCTCATAGCGGCAACCAGCTATGGAACTCAAAACAACTAACTGAATTGAGAAGTAAAACAGCAAGAGTTAAGAATAGTCCAATGTAATATCTCATCCTCAAAAAAAATAAACTCTAATGACTGTTAAGCTTTGAAACCTGATAACATAATGACCATAGTCCAATTATCAATACATTATTTTACTCTACTTTAACATTTTTGGATTTTTAGATTTTACTTGGAAAAATGATTGAATGTAAAACTTAAGTCAATTCAGCCCTGGGCTGCAATGGAAATTGGTTTTAAATAAATAAATCTTTGATGAATGAAAGATTTTGGGGAGTCAAGAGGTTGATCACTGCTACAGAATACCCAGCCTCTGACCTGCTGATCTGCTTTTGTGGCCACAGTATTGATGTGGCTGGTCCAGTTCAGTTTCTGGTCAATGGTAACCCCAGGATGTTGATAGTGGGGGATTCAGCGATGCTTATGCAATTGAATGTCAAGGGGAGGTGGTTAGATTCTCTCAATGAAAATGGTCATTGCCTGGCGCTTTTGTGCCATGAATGTCACTTGCCACTCAAGCCTGAATGTTGTTGAGGTCTTCCTACGTGAGAGAGGAGTTACAAATGGAAAAGAACACTTGAAATCATCAGTGACCATGCCCATTTTTGACCTTATGGTGGAGGAAAAGTCATTTTCTGAAGCATCTAAAGATGGTTAGGCCTGAGAAAATTTTGTAGTGATGTACTGGGGCTGAAATTATTAGCGTAAAACAACCACAATCACCTTCCTTTGTATTAGGTGTGACTCCAGCCACTGGAGAGCTTTCCTCCTGAATCCCATTGACTTCAATTTTTCTAGGACTCCTTGATGCTACATTCAGTCAAATGCTGTCTTGATGTCAAGGACAACCACTCACATAACACCCACGTCCCATCTCAGAATCACAAAATGAGTGGTGATATGAATTTGGAGTGAGTAGAAGATTCACTTACCCTCGTGGAGTGGATGAGATCATTGATCTGTTTCCTGCACTGCAGGGCGGTCCTCCTTTGGACCCCATGGGTGCTGACCACCCTGGTGACCTCTTCCTAAGCTGCCGCGGTCAGGTGAGAGGGCCTCCTGCTGACATCCCTTGGAAAGAGGACATCCCACCTTTCTTCAATGGTCTAGAGGTAGTCATCTAGGGGGACATTGCTGAATCGTGGGGCTGGAGGTTGCTGCCTTATGCTGCGCATATGTCTGCAAGGGTCCTGGCGCTGTTAATGATGGGCTGTCCAGGTACCTTAAAAATATGGCACCCAGACATGATTGCGGGGAGGCCAACTTCCTGCCTGCCCCGCCACGAGACTCAATGTAAAACACGTGCATACATAAATAATTAAACAGGCAGTGCACAAGTGCGCATAATCATGTACCTTGTTCACCAGCGGGAGTCACTCCGAATTCCCGCTGCCTAAGGAGCCTGGACAATTTCCTGCAGTGTATCTTGTACATGGTACACACTGCTGCCATTGTGTCGGTGGTGGAGAGAGTGAATGTTTGTGGATGGAGTGCCAATCTAGCAGGCTACTTTGTCCTGGATGGTGTTGAGCTTCTTGAGTGTTAAAGCTGCACTCATCCAGGCAAGTGGACAGTATTCCATCAGAATATATGTGCCTTGTAGAGGGTGGACAGGTTTTGGGGAGTCAGGAGGTGAGTTACTCACCACAGGATTTCTAGCATCTGACCTGCTCTTGTGGCCACAGTATTTATCTGGCTAGTCCAGGTCAGTTTCTGGTCAATGGTAACCCCCAGGATGTTGATAGTGGGGTATTCACCAATGGTAATTCCATTGGATGTCAAGGGACGATGGTTAGATTCTCTCTTGTTGGAGATGGCCATTGCCTGGCACTTATGTGGCGCAGATGTTATTTGCCACTTCTCAGCCCAAGCCTGGATATTGTCCTGGTCTTGCTGCATTTGGACATGGCCCGCTTCAGTATCTGAGAAGTCGTGAAAGGTAAGGAACATTGTGCAATCATCAGCAAACATTCCCACTTCTGACCTTATGATGGAAGGAAGGTCACAGTTCACAATACTTCCAAGGTTTTTGTCATCCAGAAATTTTCATACGTGTCCTGTACAACAAAATATATGTCATTGATATATATCAAGAAATAAAGGGGTCCTAAAGCCGACCCCTTGAGAGCCCCACTATAATCTGCCTCCAATCCAAAAAATAACTATTCACAACTATTCACTGTTTCTTGTCACTCCACTAATCTAGTATCCAGTATATTACTATCCCTTTTATTCCATGGGATCTAACTTTCCTGACAAACCTGTTGTGTGTGACACTTAATCAAATGCCATTTGGAAGTCCATGTACATTATCTCAATCACCTTAGCCTCATCAACCCCCTCTGTTGCCTCATCAGAACTTAAGAAATTTACTTAAACATGATTTGTCCTAAACAAATCTGTGCTGGCTTTCTCTAATTGATCTAAATTTTCCAAGTGCTGTTAATGCTGTCTCCAATTATTGTTTCTAAAAACCTTTCCCACCACAAAACATTAAACTGACTGGCCAGTAGTTGATGGGCTTATACTTACCATGTTTTCTGAATAAAGGTATAACATTTACAATTCAGCAGTCCTCTGGCACCACCCCTGAATCCAGGGAGGATTGGGAGATTATGGCCAGTGTCTCCACAATTTCCTTCCTTATTGAGGGAATTGTCCTTGGAGCATTTCATCCAGTCCTGATGGCTTATCAACTTTAAGCATAGCAGTCCACCTGATACCTCCTCCTTATCAATCTTTAGCCCATCAAGTCTCTTAACTACCCCTCTTTTACTATGACAGCATCTTCTTCCTTGGCATTGACAGAAGCAAAGTATTCATTTAGTACCTCAGCCATGCCCCTTGCCTCCATGAACAATTCCCTGGCCCCACTCCTCCTTTTATCACCCTTTTACTACTGACATGTCTATAAACATTTTGATTCCCTTTTATGTAAGCTGTCGGTCTTTTCTCACACTCTCTCTTTGCTTCCCTTATTTGTTTATTCACTTACCCTCTGAACCTTCTATATTGAGCCTGGTTCTCAATTGTATTATCCACTTTACCGCTGTCATATGCATGTTTTTCTGCTACATCCTACTCTCTATCATACTCGTCATCGAGTGAACTCTGGATTGGTTTGCACTACCTTTTCCCTTCATGGGAATATACCTTGACTTTACTCAAACTATCTCCTCTTTAATGGCAGACCATTGTTCAGTTACAGTTTTTCTTGTGAAGCTTTGACTCCAATTTATCTGGGCCAGATCCATTCCACCCCATTGAAATTTGCCCATCCCAAATTCACTATTCTTACTCTGGATTGGTTCTTTTCCATCGCCAGCCGAAACCTTATGATATAGTGATTACTATCCCATAAATGTATAAATGTCCCCTACTGACACTTGATTCGCATGGCCTACTTCATTCTCAAAAACCAAGTTTAACAATGCCTCCTTTCTCATTGGGCGTAAAGCAGACCGATGTAGAAAATTCTCCTGAAAACACTCGAGGAACTCTTGTCTCTTTTTGCCCTTGACAGTATTACTATTCCGGTCTATATTAGGATAATTCCAGTTCCCCATTATAACTGCTCTATCATTCTTGCACCTCTCTGCAATTTCCTCGTTAATTGGTTCCTCTACCTCTTTCCCACTAATTAGTGGCCGAAAGAATACACCGTGTAGCTTAAAGTTACCTCTACTGTTTCTTAGCTCTAATCAAATAGATTCTGTCCTTGATTCCTCTGTGACATCCGCTCACTCCAGTACTGTAAGTGTTCTCCTTAATCAATACTGCTCCCACTCCTCCTTTCATTTTTTTCTCTATTTCTCATGAACACGAAGTATCCAGGAAAATTTAGTACTCAGTCCTGCCCCTTTTTGAGCTTGTTATCATCAAGACATCATATTTCCACATTGTTATCTTCGCCTGCTGTTCACCAACCTTATTTACCAGCCTCTGTGCATTTGCAAACATGCACAGTAAACCTAATTTAGACCTTATTAAATTCCTTCTTAACCTGACCCCACTTAATACCTTACTATTTCCTTCTCTAGTGCTATCTGTCTCTCCCAATTATCAGTGCTCCTTGATTTTCCTTGCTAATATTACTTCCTGGTTTGCACACCACTTCCTATTAGCTTGAACCATCCCCTCTAGCACCAGCAAATCGCAAGGATATTGTTCTGACCCTGTTCAGGTGCAACCCATCCAGCCTGAACAGGTCCCATCTGCCCCAGAACCAGTCCTAGTGTCCCAGGAATGTCTCTCTGTTTTCATAACTATCGAATTCCCTATCAATGACCTTGCATCCATCATGAGGTCAGAAGTGGAGATGCTCGTTGATGTTTGCACAATGTTCAGCGCCATTTGCGACTTCTCAGAAGCTGAAGCAGTCCATGTCCAAATGCAGCAAGACCTGGACAATATCCAGGCTTGGGCTGACAAATGGCAAGTAACATTCGTGCCACACAAGTGCCAGGCAATGACCATCTCCAACAAGAGAGAATCTAACTATCGCCTCTTGACATTCAATGGCATTACCGTCACTGAATCCCCCACTGTCAACATCCTGGGGGTTACCATTAATGAGAAACTGAACTGGACTAGCCATATAAATACTGGCTACAAGAGCAGGTCAGAGGCTAGGAATCCTTTGGCAAGTAACTCACCTCCTGACTGTCCAAAGCCTGTCCACCATCTACATGGTAGATTTCAGGAGTGTGATGGAATATTCCCCACTTACCAGGATGAGTGCAGCTCCCACAACACTCAAGACACTAGATACCATCCAGGACAAAGCAGCCTGCACCCCATCCTCAAACATTCACTCCCTCCACCACCGATGTCCAAGAGACCCAAGCACAAGAGAAGCAGCTGATTTCTGAGTAGCTGGCTGCCTTTTATTATTTAAGCTGCAAGATTAATAGTCTAATAATAGAGGCATGGCAGGGCAGCATTGACCCGTGGAATGCACATCCTTCTTCATGTGGGAACTTCAGAACACTTCATGTGCACGTGCAACAGCTTCAGTTCCAAGGTTTGCAGCTTGAACAACAGCTGGTGTCTGAGTTTCATGGGAAGTACATTTATAGATGTGGCCACCATGTAGCTTAAGCGTTTGCAGGCACAGGGGGAAATATGTGACCGCCAGGCCATTAGGAAGGACCCAACACATAGTGCAAGAATCCCCTGAGTGCATCTCACTCTCCCACCAGTATTCAGTTCTTAAAAAAACAAAACTGGTGAGAATGATGGTTTTGCAGTCAGAGTTTAGTCCACAGCAGTACACCTGGCTCAGCTGTACATGGGGTGCAGTGTCAGTAGTGTGCACCATCTGCAAGGTGCACTGCAGGAACTCACCAAGTGTACTTAGACAACACCTGCAAATCCCAAGACCACTACCATCTAGAAGGACAAGGGCAGCATACACATGGGAACACAACTACCTGGAAAGTCCCCTCCAAGCCACTCACCACCCTGATTTGGAAATATATCACCGTTCCTTCGCTGTTGCTGGGTCAAAGCCCTGTAACTCCCTCCCCAACAGCACTGTGAGTGTGCCTAAACCATATGGGCAATAAATGCTGGCCTTTGCTATTGTGAGATTAGTCAAAAAGAAAAGGGAAGCATTCGTAAGGGCTAGAAAGCTGGAAACAGATGAAGCCCGTGGAGAATATAAAGAAAGTAAGAAGAAACTTAAGCAAGGAGTCAGGAGGGTTAAAAGGGGTCATGAAAAATCACTGGCAACCAGGATTAAGGAAAATCCCAAGGCCTTTTATACATATGTAAAAAGCAAGAGGGTAGCCAGGGAAAGGGTAGGCCGACTCAGGGACAGAGGTGGGAATCTGTGTATGGAGCCAGAAGAAATGGGAGAGATACTAAATGAATACTTCTCATCAGTATTCACCAAAGAAAAGGACTTAGCAGTCGATTTGTCTAGGGAAGAGTGTGTAGATAGACTGGATCATGTTGAGATCAAAAAAGAGGAGGTGTTAGGCGTCTTGAAGAATATTAAGGTGGATAAGTCCCCAGGGCCAGATGGGATCTACCCCAGAGTACTGAGGGAGGCAAGGGAGGAGATTGCTGGAGCCTGGCCAGAAATCTTTGTATCCTCACTGGCTACGGGTGAGGTCCCAGAGGACTGGAGAATGGCCAATGTTGTTCCATTGTTTAAGAAGGGTAGCAGGGAAATTACAGGGCGGTGAGCCTTACGTCAGCGGTAGGGAAATTAGTGGAGAAGATTCTTCGTGACAGGATTTACTACCATTTGGAAGCAAATGGGCATATTAGTGAGAGGCAGCATGGTTTTGTGAAGGGGAGGTCGTGTCTCACTAACTTGATCTAGTTTTTTGAGGAAGTGACAAAGATGATCGACAATGGAAGGGCAGTGGATGTTATATATGTGGATTTCAGTAAGGCCTTTGACAAGGTCCCTCATGGCAGACTGGTACAGAAGGTAAAGTCGCACGGGATCAGAGGTGAGATGGCAAGATGGATACAGAATTGGCTTGGTCATAGAAGACAGAGGGTAGCAGTGGAAGGGTGCTTTTCTGAATGGAGAGCTGTGACTAGTGGAGTTCTGCAGGGATCAGTGCTGGGACCTTTGCTGTTTGTAGTATACATAAATGATTTGGAGGAAAATGTAACTGGGCTAATTCGTAAGTTTGCAGATGACACTAAGGTTGGAGGAGTTGCAGACAGTGAAGAGGATTGTCAAAGGGTACAACGGGATATAGATCGGTTGGAGACTTGGACGGAGAAATGGCAGATGGAGTTTAATCCGGACAAATGCGAGGTAATGCATTTTGGAAGGTCTAATACAGGCAGGAATTATACAGTAAATGGCAGAACCCTTAAGTGCATCAACAGGCAGAGGGATCTGGGTGTACAGGTCCACAGGTCACTGAAAGTGGCAACGCAGTTGGATAAGGTAGTCAGGAAGGCATGTGGCATGCTTGCCTTCATTGGCAGGGGTATTGAGTATAAAAGCTGGGAAGTCATGCTGCAGCTATATAGAACCTTGGTTAGGCCACACTTGGAATATTGCATGCAATTCTGGTCGCCACATTACCAGAATGATATGGAGGTGTTGGAGAGGGTGCAGGGGACGTTTACCAGGATGCTGCCTGGTCTGGAGGTTATTAGCTATGAGGAGAGGTTGGAGAAACTCGGATTGTTCTCACTAGAGCGACGGAGATTGAGGGGCGACTTGATAGAAGTTTACAAAATTCTGAGTGGCATGGACAGAGTAGATAGAAGCTTTTTCCCAGGGTGGAAGAGTCAATTACTAGGAGACATAGATTTAAGGTGAGAGGAGAAAACTATAGAGGAGATGTGCGGGGCAAGTTTTTTACGCAGAGGGTAGTGATTGTCTGGAATTCGCTGCCAGAGGTGGTGGTGGAAGCAGGTACGATAGTGGTGTTTAAGAGACAGCTTGACAAATATATGAAGAGGATGGAAATAGAGGGATACGGACCCCGGAAGTGCAAAATGTTTCAGTTGACGGGCAACATGATTGGCGCAGGCTTGGAGGGCTGAAGGGCCTGTTCCTGTGATGTACTTTTCTTTGTTCTTTGTTAGCCAGCGATGCCCACATCCCATGAATGCATTAAAAAAAAAACTGTTTTTGCAATCTTCTGCCTGAACCCCATGTACAGCTGAGCCAACTGTGCTGCTGTGGGCTAAGCTCAGACTGCACATCAAACTATCACTCTCATCAGTTTTGTTTTTTTAGAACTGAATACTGGTTGCAGCGTGAGGTGCACTCAGGGGATTCTTGCACTCTGTGTTTGTCCTTCCTAACAGCCTGGCAGTCCCCTATTCCCCCTATGTCTGCAAGCACTTAAGCTGCGGGACGACCATGTCTATAAACGTGCTCATCATGAAACTTTATGCCAGTCGATCTTGCTGTGTTCCCCTTGCTGGTCTCACTCTGCTCTGCTGCTGTTCTTTACATCCATTGGTTTTGCAATGTTCCTGCTGCTCTTCTTTCTCCCTCTGACTGTTTGAGGTTCTATAATACACTTCCAGTAATGTGGTTGCCTTTGTTTCGTTCTTCAGTTCAACCCATGTGACCTCATTTGATGATTCTTCAACCATATCATCCCTCCTCACAGCTTAAGTGTCTCTTTCATCAATATTGTGATCCTCCTCTCCTTTTTCATGCCATAGAACCATAGAAAAGTAACAGCACAGAAGGAAGCCATTCAGCCCATCTTGTCCATGCCAGCCCGAGGACACCCAGGTGCCGTTTCTAATCCCACCTTCCTGCTCCTGGCCCATAGCCCTGCAGCTTACAGCACTTAAGGTGCAGGTCCAGGTACTTTTTAAAAGAGTTTAGAGTTTCTGCCTCTACCACCAACTTGGGCAGCGAATTCCAGCCACCCAATACATTTCAGGAAAACAAGTTCAAGTTATTCTTCATCAATTAGAGGGATGCCCAGCTTCACATCAGTTCACTTGGAGGGATCAAGATAAGGAAATTGATCAAAGACTGCATCAGGATTATGCCATAGGTGCCAGAAAATCCATAACCACATGAAACCACTGAGAAACTTTTCCTGCAATGCTTGACTCTTGGTCAGTTGTGGACACTGTCGATATTGGGTTTCAATATGGGCCCCACCACCAGATCTCCTGATCAGAGGTTTCCCTGAGCTCTGACCCTGCAGTAGCTGAAACCCACTCCGCAACACTGCCCGCAACACCCTCACTGAGAACATGGCGTCCGCTGACACCAGACAAACCTCCTCCACGCTCAACGGACAATGGTTGTAGGAGGCCAGTATTCACAACCCCAGGACATCATTGCAGGATAGTGTTCTATATCCAACTATCTTCAGCTGCTTCATCTTCGCCTTCCCCTTATCATAAGGTCAGAAGTGGGGATGTTCACTGATGTTGCACAATGTCCAGGACCATTCATGGCTCTTGGGATACTGAAGCAGTCCATTCCAGTAACTCACCTCCTGACTCCCCAAAGTCTGTCCACCATCTACAAGGCACAAGTTAAGAGTGTGATGAAATACTCTCCACTTGACTGGATGAGTGCAGCTCCAATAACACTCCAGGAGCTCAACGCAATCCAGGACAAAGCAGCCTGCTTGATTGACACCACATCCACCACCTTAAACATTCACTCCCTCCACCACAAATGCACAATCATAACAGTGTGCACCATACACATCTATATCATCTATTGCAACTTGCCAAGGGACCTTCGACAGCACCTTTCAAACCCACTACCTCTACAACCTAGAAGGACAAGGGCAGCAGATGCATGGGAACATCGCCACCAGCAAGTTCCCCTCCAAGCCATTCAGCATCCTTTCCTGGAACTGTATTGCCACTCCTTCATTGTCAGTGGATCAAAATTCTGGAACTCCTTTCCTAACAGCACCGTGGGTGTACCTACAATGGACAGGCTGCAGTGGTTCAAGAAGGTGGCTCACCACTTCCTTCTCAAGGACAATTAGGGATGCCAGTAATGTTTGCATCCAGTACAAACAAAAAGAGACTGTAGGTAAGGAAATCATGAAGCTGTGGGCCATGACTGTCCACCTTGGGCAACAAATTCTGGCCTTGCCAGCAACACCTGCATTGTATGAAAGAATAAAAAACCTTACGCTCTTTGGGAGTGGCTGACTTTGAAATCAGACTTCATCGCTGTATGTAAGTGCTGTAGTGAAATAAATTACCAGCAAAAAGATTGTTTTTATAAAGTAAAGATCCAATGTCAAAGTGGATGAGATATTTAAAATCAATCTTTTCTGTCTCATTTTCCTTGAAGCAGAAACTATTGCTTTCTATGAGTAATGCAAACAAGTGCATACTTTTCAGAAATGTCATTGCTGCTTGATTACAATGTCACTCAGCTAGGTGTTGGCAATCTGCCATTAGGAGCAGTTAATAGCTGTGCTACTGAGGCAATGTGAATGGCTGCCAACTGAATAGAGTGTTCTGGACTTGCAATAGATTAACAAAATTAAACTAAAGGATTAATGTATCATCAATGGAGCAGCAGCTGTTCCTGTGATTTAAAACTTTTGTATTTAGCTTTCAGAGATTTGGATCTGAAAATTGAGAAAAAAATAGATAAAAGAATATGAATGGCATAATCAAAACTACTCGCCTCAGGGATTACTGAACCACAAATATCCATGTGTGCCAGGCCTGATTTAATTTCATAGCAATTTTAAATTCAGCTGAAAAACACTTGTTTTAACCCAATTCTGCTGAAATGAGGTTACGGAAAGCTCTTCCACCAAATGGCAGCATCTTGGGGTCTGAGTTGCTTTTTGTTGTAATTTTCACACATTGAATAATATAGACTGTTTCACCACATGCTTCAGTATCCAAGGTTTTCACCACAGGTTTTTGATTTGTTAGCATTTATTACACATTTCTAGTTTCCACACAGCTTAAGCACAGGATGTGGGACTGGAATCATACATAGGGCAGACTGGGGAGAGTTGCACAGGAGCCTCTCCCCTTCAACAACGGCAACATTCCCCTCAGCCCAAAGGGAAATGGGGTTAATCTATTTTAAAATTTATCTTCTCTGGGGCTCCAGACTGTAAACCTTTATAGTTTTATCATGCTCTAACATGATCTTGATATCTAGATTAACGTTGATATCTAGAAATAATGTTGATATCTAGATTACAACCAGAATGACTTAAATCAGGATGGAATCGTTTTTCTCCAAGTTCTCTATTACTGAAACCAGGGAGTAAGTTATGTTGCACTATTCTCCTTGATTTTTGTTAACCAGACTAGCTCACGTTTCTTCCAATTCTCTCTCAATAGAATAATACTATTGAGCAACTGGCTGTAGCAGATGAGGGTCAAGCTAGAATTTGATGGATGTCCAAAATGCTTGATGAATTCTGTGGTTATATAGTGGTGGGGAAGATGGGAGATCAAAGGCCAGAGGAAAAATTGGTGGCTAGAAATCAAATCAAGGCAAGATTGGAGTGGAGGGGAGATAAAAGTTGCAGGCAAGATTAGGGTCCAGAGTTAACACAGTTGGAAAAAATGCTTTTAAAATGTTGTCTCTTTTTTCCCCATAGGTAATGGTATTACTAACAATGCTCTATTTTATGGTGAGATGTGCAGCTGTACATGAAACAGACTGTAAGTTAAGCAAATTGGCACATTGTATGCTGATGTTGCAACTTCACTTGAAAAGTGTTAGCTGTATGAGGCAGCTACTATGTATAAATGAGGGTAAGATCTGAAGCTGTGCCATAACTCCAATGGTAAATCTTTGAAACACTGCATAAGTAGAGGAAAAACAGAGTTCAAAGCTGGAGCCATGATATTTGGTTTTCACAGCTTCTAAGGGATTAGTTTGAAAAACTGAGATTGGTCAGAAGGGGTTTTATCATCAGCCTTTTTACTGACACCAAAAACAGTTCCACAAACCAGCAACAATCATTCTGAAGACTATTTTCTCCAACGTCAACAAGAATGTGTGTCTAGGGGATTGAAACAGGGCCTTACCTCCCTGCTGCCCTCTACAAACTCAGAGCAGCTTCTGCTCCATTGCATTCTAAAGTTTTAAATACAAAATTATGTTCCTCAAAATTTGTTATATTGTTATATTTGTTATATTGTTATGCACTTCCAATTTCATACTGATTTATATGGTAGAACCTTATCACTTTAAAATCAAATTATTAAGATATTAAGATGTTTCTTAATCATATAGAAATAGAAATCATAGAAATTTACAGTATGGAAGGAGGCCATTTGGCCCAGCAATTGCCACCCAGTCAAAACCTGCTTTCCAGTGCTTTGTCTATTGCCATTTGGTTACAGCACTTCAAGTTGCATATCCAATTATTTTTTAAATGTTATGAAGGTTTCTGCCTCTACCATCCTTTCAGGCAGGGAGTTCCAGATCCCCACCACACCTTATGTTCCCTGTTTATGGAACCCTTCAGACAAGGGGAATTAGGCTTTCCTATCCATTTCATCTAGACCCCTCATAATTTTCTACACTTCAGTTAGGTCTCCCCTCAGCCTCCTCTGTTCAAAAGAAAACAACTCTAGTCTATCAAGCCTTTACTCATAACTAAAGTTCTTCAAGCTAGACAATCGTAAATCTCTTCTGTATCCTTCCAAGTGCAATCACATCTTTCCTATAGTGTGAAATATATAGCTTATAATCTTACAACATATATATGGATATGTGTAGAATGAAGCCTCATTTTGCTTTCAATAAGTTTACAAGCTAGATATTTTTCCTGCAAATGTCTTCTTTGTACAAGTTTAACTTCTTACTTCATATAAAAAGTCCACATGAATCTGACCTTGGTGGTACAACCTAAGGCGTATATATTGAAGAGTGAGAATCAAATAGATGCTTACATATTAACATAATGTATGGCTGATGTATCATTTCACATATATAATATATATGTATCTATATATGTATGCATGTGTGAATAATTTAACACAGCCTTAAATTTCAAATCACATTTGCAAATTCTTTACATTCTTTATGAATTTGCAAAGTCATAAGCCCAAACTTTAATTCAGAATGTGAATCAGTGGATGTGGGCAGGAAGAGAGATTGGGAGATGGCAAGCGTGAATGTTGGTGATTTTAACTCTCGAGCTTTATTTCAGAATGATTGTCAGACTGCCCCACTGATTGCATTGACAATTAGGTAGCCCACCTAATTTCTGCCTGCATTTTCTGGTGGGCACCCTGAGGCTAATTTCACAGAATCGCAGAATGTTACAGCACAGAAGGGGGCCATTTACCATGTTGTGTCTGTGCCATCTCTTTGAAAGAGCTATCCAATTAGCCCCACTCACCTGCTTTTTCCTTATAGCCCTGCAAAATATTTCTTACTATTGAATGTGTTTCCAACACTCTTTTAGGCATTTCAGATCATAACAACTCACTACATAAGAAAAATTCTCATCTCCACGCTGGTTCTTTTTGCCAATTACTTTAAATCTATGTCCTCTGCTTACTGACCATCCTGCTGTTATAATACAGTTTATCTCTATATCTTTATCAAAACACAACAAAATTTCAAGTACCTCTGTTAAATCTACCCATAACCTCCTCTGCTGTAAAAGATCAATTCCAGCTTCTTTACCTTCTCCACATAACTAAAGCCTTCCTCATTCCTGTTACTATTCTAGTTTATCTCCTCTTGACACCCTTCATTAAGTGCGGTGCCCAGATGTGGACACAATACTCCAGCCAGGGCATAACCAGTCTTTCATAAAGTTTTAGCATAACTAACTTCCTTTTGGATTCTATTCCAATATTTTTAAAGCCAAAGATTCAATATTTTTGAAAGTATTTTTGATTAATCCTGCCACCTTCAAAGATTTTTGCATGTAAACCCACATGTCTCTTTGTACCCCTTATAAATTGTACTATCTAGTTTATATTGTCCTTCCCTCTTTCTAGCAAAATTTAAGGCAGAATTGCACTTCTAATTGTTCTTGCATGCCCTGATTTGAACTTTAATTACAACAGTGTTGGAAACTATTTTAGTAGATAATGTAGATAAATAGAATTGCAGTGCTGTTCCTAGGTTTTCTGATACCTTATTGGAGGTCCTGGGAGATGAGGTCAGGGCATTGAGAGAGGAACTGTTTCCAGCTGAGAACAACATGATCTGGAAACTCGGAACTCTCCAGGAAACCCAAATAACACAAAGGTTCAATTGTCTGCAGGTGAGTGCCTCTTTAAATGCATTGACTCTGACAACACAATGCTGGTACATTTTATAGGGGAGTTCAGGACCAGGTGGAACTTCCATAATTTTGTTTTATATTGTTAACAGGGTCCTAATTATGCAATCAGACCCCAAATTATAAGACCCCTGCCTCAAACTTAGCTGACTTAAAGCATTTGTGATAGAAATTGGTGTAAGAGAATAGCACAAAAATTGTGATAAATACTCAGCTGCTAATTTAATCTCCCACCTGCCCTGTTCCTGTCAGTTTGGCATAGTTACAATTGGGCCTATAGTCAGATTTCAATACTCAGCAACAGAAAAACAGAAATTATTTCTTAATTACAGTAAGTAATGGGGCAAATTATTAAATACATTATTTTATAAATAAAGCATACTTTGATGTGTGTCTACTCTGTCTTCTTTAAACCTACTTAGTGTATCTGATTCCTGCCCATAGCAAAAGGCTGAGTTGTGGTGGCCAACCAAGTAACTCCTTGATTAAATTTTTTCTGCCCTCAATAACTGAGAAATTTAAACAACATGGAACATTTTTCGCATCCAAATAAACATGAGATGCATAATTTGGACTGGTAACAATTCAGCCTAAACCCAAATAGGCATCTTACTTCAAATTTAATCTGGTTTTCATGTGCTTTCAACAACAAATTGCACTTATATAGACTCTTTAATGTATGAAATTCCCTAAGATGTTTTACAGAAGAATTATGAAACAAGATTTAACATGAGTCACATAAGATGATATTTGGATGGGTGATGAAAAGCTTAGTCAAAAGAGTTTGCTTTCAAGGAGTGTCACAAAGGAGGAAAGAAAATCTGAGAGGCAGAGAGATTTAACAAGAGAATTCCAGAGCTTTAGGCTTTTGAAAACATGTCTATCAATTGTGATATGATTGAAATTGAGATGTGAAAGAAGTCAGTATTTGAGGGCAGCACATATCTCAGAGGGTTGTAGGGCTGGAGGAAATTACAAATGGAGAAGCAAGGCTATTGGGGTTTTTAAGACAATGATGATAATTTTAAAATTGATGCGCTGCTGGATCTAGAGTCATTGTAGGTCAGGGGTGATGGGTGGACAAACTTGGTTTGACTTACATTATGGGCAGATTTTTGGAAGAGCTGAGATTTATGGAATTTATGAAATTTATGCAAGGTTGATGGCCAGCCAGAGGAGTATTGGAATAATTGAGCATGGATGAGATTTGCAGCAGCAGATCAACTGAGATGGGGAGGGGACAAGAAATGTTACAAAGGTTAAAGTAAGTGGTCACGGTGATGGAGAGGATTATGATGTTGAAAGTTCAGCTTCAGGTCAAATAGAATGCCAAGGTTGTGAATGATCTGGTTCAGCCTCAGGCAATGGCCAGGGGAACAATGGAATGGCTGGCTAGGGAGTAGAGTTTGTGGTGGGGACTGCAAACAATGGCTTTGGCATTCCTAATATTTACTTGGATGAAATTTCTGCTCATCCAATACAAAATGTCAGACAAGCAGAGAAACAAATCAGAGTCAGTGCAGGAGGTTGAGAGAGATTGGTATTGTTCACATACATGTGGAACCTAATGTTGTGTTGCTGGGGGGGCAACTTTGTTAATTAACTATCTAGCCAAATGACTTTTTAAGAGATACTGTATATGCTAAGCAGAATTCATTTGGTTATGTTAATAAGTCTTTATTGCAGTTTTTGATGCAGTTGAGGAGTGATTAGTGTGCACTGTTATACAAGACCTTTTTTTAATCATTCACGGGATATGAGCTTCGCTGGCTGGGCCAGCATTTATTGCCGACCCCTAGTGCCCTTGAGAAGATGGTGGTGAGCTGCCTTCTTGAACCGTTGCAGTCCATGTGGTATATGTACACCCACAGTGCTGTTAGGAAGGGAGCTCCAGGATTTTGACCCAGTGACAGTGAAGGAATGGCAATATATTTCCAAGTCAGGATGGTGAGTGACTTGGAGGGGAACTTCCCATCTATCTGCTGCCCTTGTCCTTCTAGACGGTAGTGGTTGTGGGTTTGGAAGGTGCTAATAAGAATCAAATCTAAATGACCGTTTTATTGATATAAGCACTAATAATTTAATTATTTTAGAGAATAATTGATGTTATTTCAATAAAGTAAGTTAACATGTATATTTGAATTCAAAGCTGTAAATAGCTAAGAGTACATAATCTAATTTGTTGCTACACAAATCTCTCAGCTAACTTGCTCAAAATTTGCACAAACGTTAATTTTAGGCAAGCAGTTGTCAAACTGTGGATACTTTCCATGATGCACATTTCACATAAACATTCATACAGTGGCTAACCATCAGCTTGATTTAGGACACAGGCTTCACAGATGTGAGCTGCATTTATGCATCAAATTACTGAACTAAACATCTAATGTTTGGTTATTTAAAGGGATCATTAAATATTAAAATAATCATTCAGGGATCACAAATCCCATTGTAAAAAGGTTTTAAGCACTGGACTGCTAAGGTTTTTAATAATGGACTGCCATTTAGCCATAAACCAATCCTATGACATAATTGGATGTGACTTTTTTTTAAATGATATGTTACATTCCTGACCTTGAGAATTGGTCAGCAAGGTACAGTGAATGGCCAATTAACTGAGGAACTCACTTATCCATTATGTGCTACAGGTTATGTTCCAAATCACCACGTATCCCATACCCACTTCCATGGTGAAAACTTACAATGGTCTGTAATCCAGGGAGAAAACCCTCTGAATGCTTGAAGCACTTAAGGGGAAGCTAGATAAGTATTTGTGGGAGAAGAGAATAGAGGATTATGACAAAAGATTTAGATGAGATAAAATGGGAAGGGTGCAAGTGGAACATAAACACCAGCATGAACTGGTTTGAGTTGGATAGCCTGTTTCTGTGCTGCATACCCAATATGTATTATCTACTTTTTCAGCTTTGATTCAGCTACTTGAGAGAGATGCAGCCTCTTCCTATAAGCAAAATGAACAATTCACAGCCAAAAAGATTTTTAAAAAGACTTGCATTCATATAGCACCTTTGAAGACCTCAGGATGTCCCAAATCACTTTACTACCAATGAAAGGCTTTTGAAGTTAGCCACTGTTGTAATGTAGGAAATGTGGCAGATAATTTGTGTACAGCAAACTTCCAGGAACAGTAGAGTGATAATGACCACATAATCTGTTTGTTTGATGTTGATTAAGGGTTAAATGTTTTCCAAGACATTGGGGATAAACTCCTTGTTTTTATCTGAGATGGTGCCAGGGTTAATTATGTCCACCTGAGGGGGAAAATATAGCATCGGTTTAATGTCTCATCCGAAAGGCAGCATGGCAGCTCTGACAGAGCAGCACTCCCTCAGTACTGTAATCGTAGAATTGTTACAGCACAGAAGGAGGCCATTCGGCCTGTCGGGTCTCTGCTGGCTCTCTGCAAGAGCAATGCACTGAGTACCACCCTGTAGAAACATGCTCTGGGAAGCTTCTATGTCAAACAAAACGAACTTTATTTACACGAGAGCTTCTGTGACTGCTTGTATCCAGCCAGCCCCTCATGCAGCCATTTTTTCCTCAGAAACTTCTCCCTAGAATTTATTCCCCTGCACCAGACACACTTTGGTCGAACAAATCATATGACCCCTACTCTGTTGAACCGATCTTAAAGTAACAGTCATCACACACCCCTTTTCCTTTTTCTTGCAGCCCTGAAAATTATTCGTCTTCAGATAATGCTCCAAGTACCTTCTGAAAGCCATGACTGAATCTGTCTTCACCACACTATCAGGCAGTGCATTCCACATCCTAATGACTTGTTGTGTAAAGATGTTTTACTCATATTGCCATGGCTTCTTTTGCTAATCACCTTAAATCTGTATCCTCAGGTTCTCAATCCTTCCACCAATGGGAATAATTTCTCCCTATCTACTTTGTCCAGACCCCTCATGATTTTGAATATTTCTGTTAAATCTCCTCTCAATCTTCTCTTCTCCAAGGTAAACAGCCACAGCTTCTCCAATTTATTTACATAACTGACATTCCTCATCCCTGGAACCATTCTCATGAATGTTTTCTGCACCCTCTCTAATGTCTTCACAGCCTTCCTAAAGTGTGATGCCTAGAACTGGATGCAATACTCCAATTGTGGCTGAATCAGTGTTTTATAATTTCCTTGCCTTTGTACTTTATACCCCTATTCATAAAGCCCAGTATTCCATATGCTTTATTAACCAGTCTCTCAACCTGCCCTGCCACCTTCAATGATTTGTGCACATATATCGTCAGGTCCCTCTGCTCCTGCATCCCCTTTAGAATGGTATCCTTTATTTTCTATTGTCTCTCCACGTTCTTCCTACCAAATTGAATCACTTCACATTTCTCTGCATTAAATTCCATCTGCCCCTTGCCTGCCCATTCCACCAGTCTGTCTATGCCCTATTGAGTTTAATGCTATCCTCCTCATAGTTCACAGTACTTCCAAGTTTTGTGTCATCTGCATTGTTTGAAACTGTGCCCTGTACACCAAAGATCATTAATATATATCAGGAAGAGCAGGGGGTCTAACACTGAATCCCTAGGGAACCCAACTATTAACTTTCCTTCAGTCTGAAAAGCAACCATTTACCGCTACTCTCCATTTCTTTCACTCAGCCAATTTTATAGCCATTTTACCCTTTTATTCCATGAACTTTAACTTTGTTCATATGTGTGATATGCCGCACTTTATCAAATACCTTTTGGAAGTCCACGTACACCTCATCAACAGCATTACCCGCATCTACACTTTCTGTTACCTCTACAAAAACACTCAAGCAAATTAGCTAAACACGATTTTCTCTTAAAAATCCTTGTGGACTTTCCTTAATTAACCCACATTTGCCCAAGTGACGATTAATTTTGTCCTGAGTTATCATTTCTAAAAGCTACTCCACCACCGAGGTTAACCTGACTGGCCTGCAGTTGCTGGACTTATCCTTACACCCTTTTTTGTGAGAAAGGCTGCAACATTTACAATTCTCCAGTCCTTTGGCACCACCTCTGTACCTAAGCAGGTTTGGAAAATTATGGTCAGTGCCTTCACAATTTCTACCCTTACTTCCTACAGCATACATGGATGCATCTCATCCAGTTCTGGTGACTTATCATGTTTAAGTGCAGCGAGCCCACCTAATACTTCTCCTTTATCAATTTTTAACCCATTGGGTGTCCCAACTCCCTCCTATTTCATCATGACTTGGGCAGCACCTTTTCCCTTGGTAAATCACACAGAATCACAGAATCACACAGTGCAGAAGAGGCCCTTCGGCCCATTGAGTCTGCACCGACACGTGAGAAACACCTGACCTACCTACCTAATCCCATTTACCAGCACTTGGCCCATAGCCTTGAATGTTATGACGTGCCAAGTGCTCATCCAGGTACTTTTTAAAGGATGTGAGGCAACCTGCTTCCACCACCCTCCCAGGCAGTGCATTCCAGACCGTCACCAGCCTCTGGGTAAAAATGTTTTTCCCCACATCCCCCCTAAACCTCCTGCCCCTCACCTTGAACTTATGTCCCCTTGTGACTGACCCTTCAACTAAGGGGAACAGCTGCTCCCTATGCACCCTGTCCATGCCCCTCATAATCTTGTACACCTTGATAAGGTCGCCCCTCAGTCTTCTCTGCTCCAACGAAAGAAACCCAAGTCTATCCAATCTCTTTTCATAACTTAAATGTTTCATCCCAGGCAACATCCTGGTGAATCTCCTCTGCACCCCCTCCAGTGCAATCACATCCTTCCTATAATGTGGCGACCAGAACTGCACACAGTACTCCAGCTGTGGCATCACCAAGGTTCCATACAACTCCAACATGATTTCCCTACTTTTGTAATCTATGCCTCGATTGATAAAGGCAAGTGTCCTGTATGCCTTTTTCACGATGTAAAGATGCAAGTATTCATTTAGTACCTCAGCCATATCCTCTGCCTCCATGTGTAAATCCCCTTTTAGGTCCCCATTTGGCATCACTCCTCCTTTTACCATTCTCTCTCTCTATTTATGTACCTATAAAAGGCTTTTGATTCGCTTTTATGTTGGCTGCCAGTCTCTTACCATACATTGGAGAGACCAAACGCAGCCTGGGTGACCGCTTTGCGGAACACCTTCGGCCTGTCCGCAAGCATGACCTGGACCTCCCTGTCACTTGCCATTTCAACACACCATCCTGCACTCATGCCCACATGTCCTTCCTTGGTCTGCTGCAATATTCCAGTGAAGCTCAACGCAAACTGAAGGAACAGCACCGCATCTTCCGATTAGGCACTTTGCAGCCTTCTGGAATTAACATTGAGTTCAACAACTGCAGATCATGAACTCTCTCCTCCATTCCACCCCCTTTCCAATCCCCTTTTACCAATAATTTATATATTTTTTATATATTTTTCTTTTCCCAACTATTTCTATTATTTTTAAATGTATTTCCATTCATTGTTTTATCTCCACCTTTTATCCCATTTTGATCCCTTCCCCAACCCCAGCCCCACTAGGGCTATCTGTCACTTGCTCGTCCTGCTTTCTACCCTTAATGTCACCATTAGCACATTCCATAGCTAATATCACCACCGTCAACACCCCTTTGTCCTTTTGTCTATGACATCTTTGGCAATCTCTTCTTTGCCTCCACCCATCACTGGCCCTCTATCCAGCTCTACCTGTCCCATCCCCCTCAACCAGCTTATATTTCATCTCATTTCTATTTTCCCTTAGTTCTGATGAAGAGTCATATGGACTCGAAACATTAACTGTCTTCCTCTCCGCAGATGCTGTCAGACGTGCTGAATTTTTCCAGCTATTTTTGTTTTTGTTTCAGATTTCCAGCATCCACAGTATTTCGCTTTTATCTTAGTGTTTAATTGACTGCCACCCCTCTTCCAGGAATGCCTACCTTGAAGAAGTATTGCTCTTCTCTCCGACAGGATTTCCGCTTGTCTCTTTTGCCCTGTTCACCTTCATTGCTTTCCATTTCTCCCTTGGTGTTTGACAAGGTGTTTACTAAAACTCGTTTTCACAGCCATATTTCCTTCCTCAGTGACTGTCTCCGTCTCCGACTTACCCCATGTGGATTCCAACTGAAGTTCCATCCCTCATGTTTTGAAACCACCCAGGATTACGGGTATCTCCGGGACACACAATACTCCTCGGACTGCTGTTCTCGTCGCATCCTGAGATCCACACTCAGTGCCATGCGCTGCCATATGAACACACTTGACCTCTCCCTCCAGCAGCACCGACGCACCCTATCTTTAAGCTGTCCTTGCCCCCAGTTTCACTTTATTCTTCATCTCATCCGATGCCTCAACAAGAAACTTTGTCTCTTTCTTTCAGGTGCAAAGGAACGCAAGCTCCAATAACTCATCGACACCAACGCCCATCCAGGACCCTCCACCCCTGCCCAATCCCAGCCTCAGATGTATTCACCATACCCCCTGACCTTCCCCTCTCTGATGCTGAACGTTCAGTGCTCAGCAAAGCACTCAGTTTCATACCCTTACACCCTCACTTCAATGAATTTCGGGCTCGGCATGATGCTGAACTCTTCTTCAGCCCCCTTCCGTCTCCATGCTCACTTCTTCGGGCAGGAGTCATCCCCGTTCAATGGATCCTTTTACCCGCCTCCAATATTCTCCCTCCACCTGGACCCCTCCCTCTGGATTCTTATCTGCTCTTGATCTTTTAATTGAGAACTTTCAGCGTGACATCAGTTGTCTCAATTCCTCGGCTCCTCTCACCCACTCTAACCTGTCTCTCTCTGAACTTGCTGCACTCCGTTCTCTCAGGTCCAACCCTGACTTTGTCATCAAAACTGCTGACAAGGGTGGTGCTGTTGTTGTCCGGTGCACTGACCTCTACCTCGCAGAGGCTGAGCGTCAACTCGCAGACACTTCCTCCTACCTCCGCCTGGACCATGACCCTACCACTAAACATCAAGCCATTGTTTACAGGACTGTCACTGACCTTATCTCCTCTGGAGATCTTCCCTCCACAGCTTCCAACCTCATAGTCTCCCAACCTCGGACAGCCCGCTTCTACCTCCTACCCAAAATTCACAAACAGGACTGTCCCGGCAGACCGATCATGTCAGCCTGTTCCTGCCCTACGGAACTCATTTCTTGCTATCTTGTCTCCATTCTCTCTCCCTTTGTCCAGTCTCTTCCCACCTACATCCGCGATTCCTCTGACGCCCAACATCATATCAACAATTTCCAGTTCCCTGGCCCCAACCGCCTCCTCTTCACCATGGACGTCCAATCCCTCTACACTTCCATCCCCCACCGGGATGGTCTGATGGCTCTCCGCTCCTTCCTCATACAGAGGCCGAACAATCCCCATCCACCACTACTCTCCTTCGTCTGGCTGAACTTGTCCTCCCACTGAACAACTTCTCCTTAAACTCATCTCACTTCCTCCAAATAAAAGGTATGGCTATGGGTACCTGCATGGGCCCCACTTATGCCTGTCTCTTTATGGGGTATGTGGATCATTCCTTGTTCCAGTCCTACTCAGGCCCCCTCCCACAACTCTTTCTCAGATACATCGATGACTGCTTCGGTGCTGCTTCATCTCGTCTGGACCTGGAAAAATGTATTAATTTTGCTTCCAATTTCCACCCCTCCATCATTTTCACATGGTCCATCTCTGACACTTCCCTTCCCTTCCTTGACCTCTCAGTCTCAATTTCTGGTGATAGACTGTCCACCAATATTCATTACAAGCCAACCGACTCCCAGAGCTACCTCGACTACAGCTCCTCACACCCTGCTTCCTTTAAGGACTCCATCCCATTCTCTCAGTTACTTCGCCCCCGTCACATCTGTTCCAATGATACCAATTTCCAAAACAGTTCCTCTGACATGTCTTCCTTCTTCCTTAACCGAGGTTTTCCACCCACGGTGGTTGACAGGGCCCGCAACCTTGTTCGGCCCATCTCCCGCGCATCCACCCTCACACCTTCCTCTCCCTCCCAGAACCGCGATAGGGTCCCCCTTGTCCTCACTTTTCACCCCACCAGCCTCCGCATTCAAAGGATCATCCTCCGCCATTTCCGGCATGATGCCACCACCATGGATTTGTTAAAGGCAATTCATGTCTGACTAACTTGATTGAATACTTTGATGAGGTAACAGAGAAGGTTGGTCAAGGTAGTGCTGTAGATTTTGTGCATAAGAACATGTGCCCGCTTGAGCCAATCAGCTTTCAGAAGGCATATAATAAAATCCCACATAGGAGGTTTACTAAGAAGATAGAATCCATGGAATTAAGGGAAATGTGAATGTATGGATATGAAATGAGCTCATTGATAGGGAACAGAGAATGATGGCAGATGGATGTTTCTCGGACTGGGAGGTGGTTTCCAATGGGGTTACCCAAGGGTCAGTTTTGGGTCTATTACTATTTCCAATTTTTATGAATGATCTAGACTCTGGTATATGAGGCGTCATTATAAAATTTGCAAATTATACAAAACTTGGCAATTTAGTAGATAGTGATGAAGATAGTTGCAGACTTCAGGATGCCACAGAAAGGATGGTGGAAATGGCAGACGCATGAAGTTAAATGCAAAGAAATGTGAAGTGATGCATTTGGGATGAATAATATGGACAGAGAGTTTACCATAAATGGAATGATTTTGAACAAGTGTCGATGAGCAGCCTGCATTATCCCTCCTGGCACAGCCTGCACTATCCCTCCCCAGACAGCCTGCATTATCCCTCCCCAGACAGACTGCACTATCCCTCCCCAGACACCCCGCACTATCCCTCCCCAGACAGCCCGCACTATCCCTCCCCAGGTAGCCCGCACTATCCCTCCCCAGACAGCCCACACTATCCCTCCCCAGACAGCCTGCATTAATCCTCCCCAGACAGACTGCACTATCCCTCCCCAGACAGCCTGCACTATCCCTCCCCAGACAGCCTGCACTATCCCTCCCCAGACAGCCTGCACTATCCCTCCCCAGACAGCCTGCACTCTCCCTCCCCGGACACCCCGCACTATCCCTCCCCAGACAGCCTGCATTAATCCTCCCCAGACAGCCTGCATTATCCCTCCCCAGACAGCCTGCATTATCCCTCCCCAGACAGCCTGCACTATCCCTCCCCAGACAGCCTGCATTAATCCTCCCCAGACAGTCTGCACTATCCCTCCCCGGACAGTCTGCACTATCCCTCCCCAGACAGTCTGCATTATCCCTCCCCGGACAGTCTGCACTCTCCCTCCCCAGACAGCCTGCACTCTCCCTCCCCGGACACCCCGCACTATCCCTCCCCGGACACCCCGCACTATCCCTCCCCGGACAGTCTGCATTATCCCTCCCCAGACAGCCTGCACTCTCCCTCCCCAGACAGTCTGCACTATCCCTCCCCAGACAGCCTGCACTCTCCCTCCCCAGACAGTCTGCATTATCCCTCCCCAGACAGCCTGCACTCTCCCTCCCCAGACAGTCTGCACTATCCCTCCCCAGACAGCCTGCACTCTCCCTCCCCAGACAGTCTGCATTATCCCTCCCCAGACAGCCTGCACTCTCCCTCCCCAGACAGCCTGCACTCTCCCTCCCCAGACAGCCTGCACTCTCCCTCCCCAGACAGACTGCACTCTCCCTCCCCAGACAGCCCGCACTATCCCTCCCCGGACAGCCTGCACCATCCCTCTCTGGACAGCCAGCACTATCCCTCCCCAGACAGCCTGCACTATCCCTCTCTGGAGAGCCCGCACTCTCCCTCCCCGGACAGTCCGCACTCTCCCTCCCCAGACAGCCTGCACTATCCCTCCCCAGACAGCCTGCACTCTCCCTCCCCGGACAGCCTGCACTATCCCTCCCCGGACAGCCTGCACTATCCCTCCCCGGACAGCCTGCACTCTCCCTCC
Organism: Cetorhinus maximus; assembly: GCF_964194155.1. NCBI lineage: Eukaryota > Metazoa > Chordata > Chondrichthyes > Lamniformes > Cetorhinidae > Cetorhinus > Cetorhinus maximus. Next base: position 35,694,561 of record NC_135882.1, on the reverse strand, counting down.
TCAGACAGACTGCACTATCCCTCCCCGGACAGACTGCACTATCCCTCCCCAGACAGCCCGCACTATCACTCCCCGGACACCTCGCACTATCCCTCCCCGGGCAGCCTGCATTATTCCCCCCGGGACAGCCTGCACTAACACTGCCTCCCTTACCCGTCCACTGCTCCACCCTTCCCTGCTAAGCCTCCCACATTTGCCTGGCCACTGCTCCACCCTACTCCGCGAAGCCTGCCTCCCTTCCTGCTTCCCTTGGTCATCCTCCATGCAACTTGCACTGCCTCCACCTGCTCTCAAGCATATGCTGGCATTTACAGATGTTCCCAAGGAGGTCAATGCAGCAGCTACTCATCGGTAATCATGGAAGAAGTCTAACTTGCTAGGTGCATACCCTATATATAGTTGTAAATGTGAATGTGCTAATTTCTTGCTGGCAAAGGGCTTAATTTAGAGGGGGCAAATAACACTGGCAAGCTGGTCTTTTAATCGGCATGCATGACATGTAAATGCATGCAAAAGCAGTTCTCGGCATTGTTCGTCGGGAAGCTCGAGACACCTCTAAAGTCCCAAGAACATAATTGCAAAAATTCATCCTGCTGTCGGGAAACTGATTTTTGATCTCTTGCCAAATTAAATTACCCCGCCAAGTTTCCCACTCCAGGCAGTACCGGAAGATTCTGCTCATGATTTCACTTGTTTCTCATCAGACCACAACCGTTATACCACATTTACAAACAATCCAATTGGAGCAGACGTGATTAAGCAACACCTGCAGTTTCAAATCAGCCTGCACTGTTCATTAAACGCATTAAATTGGCATGCAAAGATAAGGACAATAACAGTTACTTCAGTAACCAACATCAAATGAATAATTTGCAAGAAAGCTGACTAAAGCTCAATGGTTTACATTGTTATTTATTCTGTTTGAGTATATAATGGACTATAAATCATGTACAGATGGTCTAATTACAAGCATTCAGCACTGAGTGCTGAACAAAGATACAAAGGATTCAAGCCTCAAGTGGTATCAGTTGAGTGGTATGATTCCTTCCTCTTAATTTTATGAAATAATTATTTCAAAAAACTCTTGTTGCAAGAACTCATTAATATTCTTATAGCCAAGCATACCTGTCTTTCATCTAGATTCAGGTTTTCAAACATCCAAACAATATTATTATTGATCATGGATGCATTTCACTTATATTACTTATTTGCTATGAATTTTGTACTTAGCTATTAATTAATTTTTGGATATTTCTCCTGTGAATATTAACATTTTCTCCGTGTGTTGTTCAGTTAGTATTACACATCCTATTTGTTCACATTCCATCTGAAAAACTAAATATTTGGAGCACAGAGAGTTCAGCACTTGACACCAAATCAACTTTGGCTTACTATTACTTTGTCCTTATATCAGGTTTTTAATTCACAACTTTGTAGAAAAGATTACTTGATTTAACTTTAGTACAACAAAAGTACCTTCTGTTGAAAGCCCCAGTTGATCCCTGAATCACATATCCTCAACTAAATCAAGAATTAGGAAATTAGCATGACATTAGATGCAGTGTTTATTCAGTAGGTAGCTATAATCACGTTCTTGAGCTATGTGCTGTACATAACTCAGAACTGTTAACAGATGAAGCCAATGAGTTTGAATGTGGCCACTTACGTGGGTAAGAGATGAACAAACAGAGTCTAATAGTCTGTGCACAATAAAATGACAAAAAGCGAAGTAACCAATCTGTTGGTATTAACTGAGTTTACGTAAACTGGATAGTAAAAAGAGCAGCTACTTAAATCTTGGATTATTTGACCCAAATTCCAATTCAGAGTCTAGGCTCACCATAGACATGATGTCAGCCAGGACTTTGATGGAGTGGCACTCACAATCGGATTGCCAATCCCCTCCTTTTTACTTACCCAGGGCTGGGAGCTGCACATTTCTCACATGACATTTGATTTGGGCCTGGTGGGAAAACAGCGAGAAGAGCTAGGAGTTCAGTTTAAAACAGGGTGGAGAGCTGGGAGTTTAGTTCAAAACTGCGAGGAGAACCTGGAGTTCAGTTTGAAACAGTGAGGAGAGCTGGAAGTTCAGGGAAAACAACGAGGAGAGCAGAAAGTTCAGTTTAAAGCAGCGAGGAGGGCCGGGAGTTCAGTTTATGTTATTTTCTTTCTTTTGGGTCGCCTTGCTCAGTGAACAAAGAGCAACAGCCTGACATAGCCATCCTCACAAAATCATACCTTACAGATAATGTCTCAGATACTACCATCACCAGCCCCGGGTATGTCCTGTCCCACCGGCAGGGCAGACGCAGCAGAGGTGCCAGCACAGTGCTAAACAGTTGGGAGGGAGTTGCCCTGGGAGTCCTCAACATCGACTCCGGACCCCATGAAGCCTCATGGCATCAGGTCGAACACGGCCACGGAAACCTCCTGCTGATTACCACGTATCGCCCTCTCTCAGCTGATGAATCAGTGCTCTTCCATGTTGACCACCACTTGGAGGAAGCAGTGAGGGTGGCAAGGGCACAGAATGTACTCTGGGTAGGGTACCTCAATGTCCATCACCAAGAGTGGCTTGGTAGCACCACTACTGACTGAGCTGGCCAAGTCCTAAATAACATAGCTGCTAGACTGGGTCTGCGTCAGGTGATGAGGGAACCAACAAGATGGAAAAACATACTTGACCTCATCCTCACCAACCTGCCTGCCGTAGATGCATCTGTCCATGACAGTATTGGTAAGAGTGACCACCGCACAGTCATTGTGGAGACAAAGTCCCACCTTCACATTCAGGATATGCTCCACTGTGCTGTGTGGCACTAGCACCGTGCTAAATGGGATAGATTTCGAACAGATCTAGCAACTCAAGACTGGGCGTCCATGAGGCGCTGTCAGCCATCATCAGCAGTAAAATTGTATACAACTACAATCTGTAACCTTATGACCTGGCATATCCCCCACTCGACCATTACAATCAAGCCAGGGATCAACCCTGGTTCAATGAAGAGTGCAGGAGGGTATGCCAGGAGCAGCACCAGGTATATCTAAAAATGAGGTGTCAACCTGGTGAAGCTATAACACAGGACTACTTGCGTGCCGAACAGCATAAGCAGCAAGTGATAGATAGGGCTAAGCAATCCCACAACCAATGGATCAAATCTAAGCTCTGCAACCCTGCCACACCCAGTCGTGAATGGTGGTGGACAATTAAACAACTCACTGGAGGAGGATGAGGCTCCACAAATATCCCCATCCTCAATAATGGAGAAGCCCAGCACATCAGTGCAAAAGATAAGGCTGAAGCATTTGCTACAATTTCAGCCAGAAGTGCCAAGTGGATGATCCATCTCGGCCTCCTCTGGAGGTCCCTAGCATCACAGATGCCAGTCTTCAGCTAATTCACTTCACTCCACGTGATATCAAGAAACAGCTGAAGGCACTGGATACTGCAAAGGATGTGGTCACTGACAATATTCCGGCAATAGTACTGAAGACTTGTGCTCCAGAACTTGCCATGCCCCTAGCCAAGCTGTTCCAGTATACATACAATACTGACATCTACCCGGCTATGTGGAAAATTGCCCAGGTATGTCCTGTACATAAAAAGCAGGACAAATTACCACCCCATCAGTCTACTTTCCATCATCAGTAAAATAATGGAAGGGGTCATCAACAGTGCTATCAAGCGGCACTTGCTTAGCAATAACCTGCTCACTGATGCTAGGTTTGGGCTTGCCAGCTCCTGACCTCATTACAGCACTGGTTCAAATATGGACAAAAGAGCTGAACTCCCGAGGTGAGGTGAGAGTTACTGCCCTTGACATCAAGGCCGCATTTGACAGAGTGTGGCATCAAGGAGCCCTAGCAAAACTGGAGTCAATGGGAATCGGGGAAAACTCTCCGCAGGTTGGAGTCATACCTGGCACAAAGGAAGATGGTTGTGGTTATTGGAGGTCAGCCATCTCAGCTCCAGGACATCACCGCAGGAGTTCCTCAGGGTAGTGTCCTAGGCCCAGCCATCTTCAGCTGCTTCATCAATGACCTTCCTTCCATCGTAAGGTCAGAAGTCGGGATGTCTGCTGATGATTGCATGATGTTCAGTACCATTCACGATTCCTCAGATACTGAAGCAGTCCATGTCCAAATGCAGCAAGACCTGGATACCATCCAGGCTTGGGCTGACAAGTGGCAAGTAACATTCGCGCCACACAAGTGTCAGGACCATCTCCAACAAGAGAGAATCCTTGATGTTCAATGGCATTACCATCACTGAATCCACCACTATCAACATCGTGGGCTTACCATTGACCAGAAACTGAACTGGACTAGCCATATAAATACTATGGCTACAAGAGCAGGTCAGAGGCTAGGAATCGTGTGATGAGTAACCCACCTCCTGACTCCCCAAAGCCTGTCCACCATCTACAAGGTACAAGTCAGGAGTGCAATGGAATACTCCCCACTTGCCTAGATAAGTGCAGCTCCCACAACACTCAAGAAGCTTGACGCCGTCCAGGACAAAGCAGCCAGCTTGATTGGCACCACATCCACAAGTATTCACTCCCTCGACCACCGACACACAGTAGCAGTAGTACCATCTACAAGATGCGTTGCAGTAATTCACCAAGACTTCTCAGACAGCACCTTCCAAACCCATGACCACCACCATCTAGAAAGACAAGGGCAGCAGGTAGATGGGAACACCACCACCAAGAAGTTCCCCTCCAAGTGCCCACCATCCTGACTTGGAAATATATCACCATTCCTTCACTGTTGCTGGGTCAAAATCCTGGAATTCCCTTTCTAACAGCACTGTGGGTATACCTACACCACATGGACTGCAGCGATTCAAGAAGGCAGCTCACCACCACCTTCTCAAGGGCAGTTAGGGATAGGCAATAAATTCTGCTCTCTTGCCCACATGTCTGTCCTTGGCTTGCTGCATTGTTCCAGTGCAGCCCAACGCAAACTGGAGGAACAGCACCTCATCTTCCAACTAGGCACTTTACAGCCTTCTGGGCTGAATATTGAATTCAACAACTTTAGATCTTAAACTCCCCCTCCCCCCATCCCCACCCCGTTTCCTCCCCCTCCCTTTTTTTTCAATAATTCATATAGATTTTTCTTTTCCCACCTATTTCCATTATTTTTAAATCTACAACTAATACCTTGTCAGTCTTTCCACCCCACCCCCACTAGAGCTGTACCTTGAGTGTCCTGCCATCCATTCTTAATTAGCACTTTTCTTAGATAATATCACCACCTTCAACACCTCTTTGATCCTTTTGTCTGTGACATCTTTTGATTATCTGCTCCTATCACTGCTTGCTTGTCCCTACAACCACCCCACCCTCAACTTCTCTCCCCCCGCCCCCCACCTTAAATCAGCTTATATTTCACCCCTCTCCTAACTATACTTCAGTTCTGTTGAAGGGTCATGTGGACCCGAAACATCGACTCTTTTCTTCTCCACCGATGCTGCCAGACCTGCTGAGTTTTTCCAGGTAATTCTGTTTTTGTTTTCAATAAATTCTGGCCCAGCCAGTGAAGCCCACACCCCATGAATGAATTAAAAAATGCATGTTCGCACACCGATCTATTGGTAAGTGAGTTGGTAATCAAGAAGATGGCGATGAAGAGACTATTGTAAGGTGACACACTTGCTGTTCATTAACACAATAATGGAGCACTAACCCATGTGTGCTTCTCAAAGCCAAACCTATTCTACAACTACTCATTAACAATGTAGCCCGTGCTACTCAGCAATTGGGTAATGTAATTACGTGGTCAATCTGCTCACATGCTCTTAAAGGTGTATTGCACCCAGATTACCACATCCCTCCCCCTTTACTCGAAGTACAATATGCAATATTTACAACATATCAACTATTTACATAAATAAACTATTTACAAATTCAGTCTCTCTGGAGGCTTCTTCAAATGGGTCGAATGTCGTAGTTTTACGAATTCGGATGGTTTACCCGAGGCCTCCCTCTCAGGAGTCATCTGTCCGCTAAGCTCTCCAGGAGGAACTTGTAAGTTTGTTTCTTCGACTCTCTCAGGCTCAATGAATCCTACAGGTATTTCCCAACCAAGGGGACTTCCTTCCACATGTGGTGTGGACTCAAACGGGAATGCTTGGCGCATCATTTCTTGTAGATCTGTTTCCCTTTCCCTGAGGTGATCCACATGCCTCCTAATTATCAGACCTTCAACCGATATGTGATAGGAAAGAGGTCCTGTCATTGCACTAACTTCACCTGATAGCCATTTGGGCCCATCTCCAAAGTTCTTTGCAAAAACTGTGTCTCCAACAGTGAAGTTTCTTTCACGACTGTGGTAACTGTGTCCATTTTTCTGACTTCTCTCTACCCTCCGCCCCTAAATTCGGCCTTATGTGACTCAATCGTGTCCTGGGACGTCTCTTCATCAATAACTCTGTGGGGGCAATACCGGTGGTTTTGTGTGGCGTAATCCTATAGCTGAATAGGAAACGTGATAATCTAGTTGCAATAGAGTCTCTATCCAGTTTTTTCATTCCAGACTTGAAGATTTGGACTGCCCTTTTGGCCAGCCCATTGGAAGCAGGGTGCTATGGCGAGGTCTTAACATGTGTAATGCCATTAAGACTTTGGAATTCGCCGCTGGTGAATGCCGTTCCATTATCAGACACTATTATCTCTGGTAAGCCGTGTATCGCAAAACTCTGTTGCAATTGGTCTATGCAGCAACAGATATGGGTGGTCTTACATTGTATACATCCATCCACTTCGAGTGAGCATTTATGATCAAGAGGAACATTGTGCCCAAAAAAGGGCCCATGTAATCAAGATGGAGGTGGACCCATGGCCTTCCTGGCCATCCCCAGGGATGAAAAGGAGCCAAAGGGGGCAACTTCTGCACCTGTTGGCACTGCATGTACCGCTTGACTAAGTTTTCGATTTCTGTATCCATCCCTGGCCACCATAAGTAGCTCTGCACCAACATTTTCATTCTAGAGGTGCCGGGGTGAGCACTATGCAATTCGGGCAATAATGGCTTTCTTCTTCTCGGACACACAAATCACCCTTGCTCCCCACAGCAAGATACCATCCAGGCAGGTGACCTCGTATCTCCTAGGGCTTCATTTCATCAGACATTGGCTTGTTAGACCATTACTGTAAGACTTGCTCCCTGGATCTCGGTTTGTCTGCTCTCTTATTTGTTTGGCATCTACGGGTGACGAAACCAGAAAGTTTAATAACAAGACACGTTCTTGAGGAATTGGGATGTTCACATTTCTGTCATTTAGAGATAATCAGCTCAGTGCATTGGCATTTGCAATCTGGCTTCCCAATTGGTGGTAAAGGTATATTCTTAAGCAGCTAGGATCAGTGCCCACCTTTGGTTGCGTGCAGAGGCAATTGGGGGTATTGCCTTATCTTCGCTGAACAATCCTAGTGGCTGGATGCAATGGTAAAGTGGTGACCATGGGTGTATTGTTGGGACTTCTTAATGCCAATTATAATGGATGAGCCTTCTTTCCCTGCTTGTGAGTATCTGCGTTCTGAAACACCGAGTGCTCTTGAGACGTAACCAATGGGCCGTTCGGAGCCATCCACCGATGGGAGAATACTGCCACTACTCTGTAAGGGGATGCATCGCAGGTCAAAATTAATTCCTTCTTTGGGTCGAAATGTACCAACAGGGCCGATGAATGTAGCAACTGTTTTATCATCGTAAAAGCCTCTTGTTGACGAACTTGCCAAGACCACCAGTGGTTCTTCTTGAGCAAACCGTATAGTGGACAAATTTGGGAGAAAACGGCCATAATAATCATTTCCAAGAAGGACTCGAGTGCTAGGGCATTTTTCAGTGCTGGCACCTCATGAATGGCTCTCACCTTTTCCTCTACTGGGTGAAGGCCCTGCGAGTTGACCCTATGACCTAGGTAAACCACTTCTTTTGCTTGGAAGATACAATTTCTCTTTTCAAACGTACTCCAACTTGTGAGAAGTGCTTCAACACCTCTTCCAGGTTTGCCAGGTGTTCTTCATCAGTTAGTCCTGTTACTTGGACATCATCGAGATAAACCACAACATGGGGCAGTCTTTGGAGTAAACTCTCCATGGTCCTTTGGAAAATGGTACAAGCTGATGAGCTCCGAAGAGTAACCAGGTATATTAGTCTAACCCCCATGTGTGTTGATAGTCACAAAGTCCTGAGAGGACTTTTCTAGTTCGACTTGCAGGTAAGCGTGGCTCATGTCGAGCTTCATATATGCAGTTCCCACTGCCAGCTTGGAGTACATTTTATCAATTTTCTGTAATAGGATGCCTGCCTAGTCTGGCCACTTGGCTGTCAACTTGTAGTCCCCGCAAGTTTGCACACTCTGGTCAGGCTTTAGTGCTGGAACTATGGGTGCTGACCATTTGGAAAATTGTACAGGTTGTAAGACTCCCAACCTTTCCAGCCTGTCAAATTCCAGCCTGTCTAATTCAACATCAACTTTTTCTCACAGTGCATAGGATACTGGCCTCGCCTTCAAGAATCTGGGTTTTGCCTCAGCATCCACATGGATTTTAGCTTGCAGCCCCTGAATCTTCCCAAGCTCCTCCCTGAATATGTCTGTATTAATTCTTGCAGATCTTTCATTCTGAGTTGAAAAATCTCGGTTCACTCAAAACTTTATTTCCTTAAGCCAGTTCCAGCCAAGTAGACTTGGACTGTCCCCTGCTACCACTATTAGGCATAGATTAACAGACTGAATTCCACACTGTACTGGAACCTTGCATATACCTCTTACTCGTATGTCTTCGCCAGTATATGTCTTTAATTTTAGCATTGAATTTTCCAGATTTAATGGGTGGTCTCCTCTATTCAGATATTTGAACATATGTTCCCCTATAACTGTTGTGGATGCCCCTATATCCACCTCCATTTGGATGGGTTTCTTGCTGACTCTCACTGTCACGTAGATTGGCTCCGCTTTACCCATTTTCAAGTTGTATAGTGAATAAATGTCTGACTCTGTTTCATCTGGTTCCTCTATTATGTGGATTTCACGATTTCTACCTTTTTGCTTAAAATTTTGCCTTAACCTGTCTTTACAATGTCACATGGTGTGTCCATTACAATAGCAGAAGAAACATTCGACTCCTTTAAATTGTTGTTCATTTGCAGGCTGACTGGTTCTTTTTCTATCAATATTATTGTAGATTTTCTCTGTTAAACCATTGCTTTTTACTGGTCTGTTAATGGTGGCTGTTTCGTGCCTTTCTGTGGAGCACTGTGCTTTTGCGCCATTTCTAACTGGTGCTTCCCTCCCGACGTGAAGGACCATTTTGTGCTCCCTTGATTGCTTATGAATCCCTGACTGCGCTCTCCACTGCGAGTGCCAACTCCAACGCCTTGATGAAGTCTAAATTTGTTTTTGACAACAACCTTTTTTGAATGGCATCTTCATTAATCCCACACACTAATTGGTCTCTCAACATATCATTAATCGATGTCCCGAATGAACAATGCTCTGTCAGCTGTTTTAAAGCTATTACATAGCAAGTGACTGTCTCTCCAGTGGCACAACACCTTGAATTAAATGTAAAATGCTGCATTGTTACCGAGGGTTTTGGCTGAAAGCTATTATTCTCAAGATTTACCAACTCATCACAGCTCTTGGAATCTGGGGCGTTGGGTGCCGTTAGACTACAAATTAAGTTTTACTGCCACATGTTGATAAGAGGAACGCTCGCCTCTTCTCCTCTCCCGATATATCATGGGCCAAAAAGAAGAACAATGTAATGTGACCAGTCATGTGATCAAACGGTTCAATCCGGCCAAACTGTGGCAAACTGGAGGGAGAAAACTTCAACGACTATGATGAAGTCTGTACTTACAATCATCTTGCAAGGTACGGCTGATTTACCTCTGTTTAATTTCCGTGGTTTCCTTGGGCGTCATTAACTGGTCGTGTCTTTCCTCATTGCCAGTTGTTATGTTCCTTCTCTCCGATCATTTGCTCAGTGAATACATCGCACGCCTATCTAATGGTGAGTGAATTGGTAATCAAGATGATGCCGAAGAAGAGACCATTGTAAGGTGAAACACATGCTGTTTTCTAACACAGTAATGGAGCGCTAACCCATGTGTGCTTCTCGAAGCCAAACCTATTCTACAACTACTCATTAACAATGTAGCCTGCACTACATAGCAATTGGGTAATACAATCATGTGGTCAGTCTGCACACATTCTCTTAAAGGTGTATTGCACATCAGATTACCGTAGTTTAAAATAGCGAGGAGAGCCGCGAGTTCAGTTTAAAACAAGGAGGAGAGCCGTGAGTTCAGTGTAAAACAGTGAAGAGAGCCTAGAGTTCAGTTTAAAACAGTGAGGAGAACCTGGAGTTCAATTTAAAACAGCGAGGAAAGCCGGAAGCGTAAGTAAAACAGCGAGGAGAGCTGGGAACTCAGTTTAAAACTGAGAGGAGAGCCTGATAAACTGAGAGGAACTCAGTTTAAAACTGAGAGGAGAGCCTGAAAAATAGGCAACAGCTGGCAATTGGAGCAGAAAGCATGTTGCAGTTTGAAATTTTAAAAAAAAACCTGTAGAATCATGATCGCGGGGATCCCGCCAAAACTCAAAAAGAGCACGAAACACAGCAGAGAAAAGCCGACAGCTGCAGAGACAGAGTTTAAAAAAATGGTGACTGCTCTTAAAGTGACAATACATTTAAAAGGGTAAATACATGAAAAATGCCTATGGACGGAAAATTATAAGAGACCCCAGGGAGAGGGCGACACTGTGGTAAGCCAAACACCTAAATTCTTCATTACCTGAAAAGCTTATCGGAAGTGCGGTCCCCTTGTTCATGATGCCGCAGTTCAGGTCTGTTGATCCATTCGAGCCCATTTCAGATGACTGGTCTCAGTATGTCGAACGTCTAGTGTTCTTTTTTTACCGCTAATGACATTGCGGGGAGAAGAAGAGGGTGATTCTTTTGCCCTCATGTGGGAGAAAAACGTATGGGTTGATCCACAGTCTTACGTCACCTAGCACCCTCAACTCAAAGACTTTCAACGAGTTATTAAAAATTGTACAGAGCCACCTGAGACCAAAGCCCTCAGTCACTATGCAGCGCTTCAAAATCAGTTCAAGGAACAGGATTCCAGAGGAGATAATAGCTGAGTATGTGGCCATTTTAAAGGCATTAATTGAGCACTGCGAATTTGGAATGTCCATTAGTGATGTGTTGAGAGACCAGCTGATATGTGGGATTGGAGATGATACTATCCAAAGGCGTTTGCTAGCCAAACCTACTTTAGACTTCAATAAGGCATTAGAATTAGCTACCATAATGGAGAGTGCTGTTAGAAATTCCAAAGTTATAAAAGATAGACAAAATGGCACCATCCGTCTGGTTGAGTGGAACAATCTGGCAACAAAAGGCGCAAAAACTACAAATTCCACAGAAAGGCGGGTGACGCTCTCCAGCTCCAGGCTATTGATAAACAACGGTACTGTAATGAAAACCCACAAAATGAATGGGAGAAATACATCCAGGCCTCCAGTGAGCAAACGAATACTCAAACAAGTCAAGTGCTTTTCCTGCCACCACTATGGCCACATAAGGCGGCACTGCAGAGAAAGGCTAAAATAACATGATAAAGGCAGAAGGAAAAATCGTGAAATATGCTTCATGAAAGAGCCAGAAGAAATAGAATCAGACATCCATTCATTATATAACCTCAAAGGTAAAACTGAGCCAATCAAGTAGACATTACAGTTAACGGGCAACCCATTAAGGTGGAAGTTGATATGGTAGTCATTGTCCGTCATTGGAGAGCATACATCTGGTTAGCTGAGTAAAGGAGCCCATCCTTTGAAGTTAGAAGTTTCGGACACAAAGCTGAAGACATACACGGGCGAAGAAATAAGACTGAAAGGGTTATGTCAAGTCTCGGCGACGATTGGAGATTTATTTGAAAGGTTGACCTTGTTAGTGGTAGTTGGAGAGAGCCCCAGCTTAATAGGCCACAATTGGCTCAAAAAGATTAAATTGAAATGGGCCCAAATTTTTCAAATTACTATAAAAGGCTTACAGGAATTGTTGCAAAAGTATGCTTCCGTTTTCAATGACGAGTTAGGAAGGATTTGAGGGCTACAGGCCAAGATCCATGTGGACCCAAACGCAACCCCGAAATTTATAAGAGCCAGACCAGTCCCTTATGCTCTATGGGACAAAGTTGAAACTGAACTGGACAGACTGGAAAAATTGGGCATCCTACAACCGATGCAATTTTCTGAGTTGGCGGCACCCGTCGTATCTGTGCTGAAGCCGGACCAAAGTGTGCATTTATGCGGTGACTATAAGCTAACTGTCAATAAGGTGGCCAAACCTGATAGATACCTGATACCCAAGATTGAGGAATTGTATTCGAAATTAGACATGAGCCATGCCTACCAGCAGGTAGAGTTGGAAAAAGACTCGAGAGTATTCTTCACCATTAATACGCACCAAGGTTTTTATGCACGTCTACCCTTTGGGGTCTCCTTAGTGAGTGATATTTTCCAAAGAACGATGGAAAATTTGCTCAAAGGATTGCCCCGTGTTATCGTTTACTTGGATGACGTATTGGACACAGGACTGTCTGATGATGAACACTTAGCAAATCTAGAAGAGGTGCTCAAACCCTTCGCACAAGCAGGGGTACATTTAAAATGAGAGAAGTGTCTGTTCCAAGCTAAGGAGGTAGTTTATTTAGGCCACAAGGTTGATGCGCAGGGCCTGCATCCTGTGGAAGAAAAAGCCCAGGCCACTCACAAGGCACCTGCCCCGAGAAATACCACAGAGCTCAAGGCCTTCTTAGGCATGATAAACCACTACGGCCGATTCCTCCCAAACCTCTCCACTGTGTTGGCCCTATTACACAGCCTGCTTAAGAAGAACCAGAAATGGAGATGGCAAGCCCCACACCAGGGTTCCTTCCTGAAAGTGAAGCGGTTGTTAAGATTGTCGGCCTTGTTGGTCCACTTTGATCCCAAGAAGGAATTAATTTTAACATGTGATGTGTCCCCTTATGGAATAGGCGCTGTCCTTTCACATTGGATAGTGGATGGCTCCGAACAACCCTTTGGTTATACATCTCATACAATTAGTGTCGCAGAGCGACGATATTCCCAGATTGAACAGATTGAAAAGGAGGAATTATCTATTGTATTCAGCATCCAGAAGTTTTATCGATATCTCCACGGTCTCCATTTCCATATTATAACCAACCACAAGCCCCTACTGGGGTTATCTGGAGAAGATAAAGTGATACCACCAATCACATTGGCTCGCATTCAGAGATGGGTACTAATATTAGCTGCCTATGAATACACTTTTGTTCAACATTTGGGAACTCAAATCGCATATGCCAATGCACTATGCCCCCTTCCCCTGCCCACTAATAACGGGGAGGCTCCAATTCCCCAGGAACTGGTCTTAGTGCTAAATTTTCTGGAATACTCCCCTGTTCAGGCCAGACAAATCCGTGAATGGACATGCTGGGACCCACTGTCGTCTAACGTCGGGGAGGAGGTCTTGAATGGTTGGTCAGGTGGACCTAAATCCAAGGAGATGAAGCCCTATTCTGATCACAAATATGAACTCTCCTGCCAGGACGGCAAAATACTCTGGAGAGCAAGGGTTATCATGCCCTCGAGGGGGCGATGGCCATTATTAGCCAGGCCATACAGCACTCACCCGGGTATTAACAGAATGAAGATGCTCACACGTTGCTATTTGTGGTGGCCAGGCATGGACTTGGATATAGAAACTCTGGTCAAAAGCTGTCTTCAATGCCAGCAGGTGCAAAAGCTCCCCTCATTAGCTCCATTGCACCCATTGGAATGGCCGGGGTGGCCATGGGTGCACCTCCACGTCGAGTACGTGGGCACAATGTTCCTTTCACTGATTGACTCCTGCTCCAAATGGATGGACATCTATGAAGTCCAGTCGTCCACGTGGGCTGCCGCCATAGACTGTTTGTGGCAGAGATTTGCAGTGCATGGGTTGCCAAAGGTCCTTGTGTCCAACAACAGGACTGCTTTTACCCAGCAGAGAGTTCCACAGGTTCACGACCCTGAACAGCATTACCCATATCAAAACCTCACCTTACCACCCAGCATTGAACCGCATGGCTGAGCAGTCAGCCAAAACTTTAATTCCGGAATGAAAAAGATGAAAGGGGATTCCATTGGCATGAGATTGTCTCGGTTCTTGTTTACATACTAGGCCACGCCACACATGACGACTGACATTGTCCCTGCAGGATTAATAATGAAGAGTCGTCTCTGCACCAGCCTGACCTTTATCCGAACGAATTCAGAAGGGAGGGTGGAGAAAAGCCAAGAGGCTCAGAAGGCCAGGCACAATGACCATGGTCGTGAAAGAACTTTCACCGTGGGAGATGTGGTCCTCGCGAAGAACTTTGGAGATGGGCCCAATTGGCTGTTAGGCAAGGTGAGTGCAGTGACTTAACCCCTCTCCTATAATGTATCAGTAAATGGGCGAATAATTAGATGACACGTGGATCATCTCCGCAAAAGAACACTAGTCGCACAAGAAGAAATGCAGTTCAATTTAAAATAGCGAGGAGAGCCGAGAGTTCAGTTTAAAATAGCAAGGAGAGCTGATAGTTCAGTTTAAAACAGCGAGGAGAGCTGATAGTTCAGTTTAAAACAGCGAGGAGAGCCGAGAGTTCAGTTTAAAACAGCGAGGATAGCTGATAGTTCAGTTTAAAATAGCGAGGAGAGCCGAGAGTTCAGTTTAAAATAGCGAGGAGAGCCGAGAGTTCAGTTTAAAATAGCGAGGAGAGCTGATAGTTCAGTTTAAAACAGCGAGGAGAAGTGGGGCATCATTTTAAAGCAGTGAAGAAGGCCCAGAGTTCAGATTAAAACAGTGAGGAGAGCCGGGAGTTCAGTTTAAAACAGCGAGGAGAGCCGGGAGTTCAGTTTAAAAGACTGTGGTGAGCCAGGAGTTCAGTTTATAACAGCGAGGAGAGCTGTGAGTTCAATTTGAAACAGCGAGGAGAGACAAGGGCTCAGTTTAAAACAGCAAGCTGGGCCGTGAGTTCAGTTTAAAATGGAAAGGAGAGACAGGGGTTCAGTTTAAAAAAACGAGCAGAACAGTGAGTTCAGATTACAACAGCGAGGAGAGCCTGGAGTTCATTTGAAAACAGGGAGGAGAGCTGGAAGTTCAGTTTTAAACAGCGCAGAGAGCAAGGTGTTGTGCTTAAAACAGTGAGGAGAGCATGGAGATCAGTGTAAAGCAGCAAGGAGATGCAGGGGATCATTTTAAAAAAGTGAGGAGAGCCAGGAGTTCAATTTAAAAAAGTGAGGAGAGCTGATAGTTCAGTTTAAAACAGCAAGGAGAGGTGGGGCATCACGTTAAAGCAGTGAAGAAGGCCCGGAGTTCAGATTAAAACAGTGAGGAGAGCCGGGAGTTCAGTTTAAAACAGTGAGGAGAGCTGGGATTTCAGTTGAAAACATGGAGAAGAATAGGGATTGCAAGCAAAAAGGTGAGGCGAGCCGGGACTTCAGCTAAAACAGCGAGGTGACCCGGGAGTTCAGTTTAAAACAGCATAGAGAGCAGTCAGTTCAGTTTCAAACATCAAGGAGAACTGGGAGACCAGTTTAAAACTGTGAGCAGAGCTGCAAGTTCAGTTTTTAAAAAGTGAAGAGAGCCAGGATTTCAGTTTAAAACAGGGAGGAGATCTGCAAGTACCATTCAAAACAGCCAGGAGAGCCGGGAGATCAGTTTAGAACAGCAAAGAGAGCTGGGAGATCAGTTTGCAACAGTGAGGAGTGCCGAGACTTCAGTTTAAAATGGTGAGGAGAGCCAGGAGATCAGTTGAAAAAGGCGGGGCGAGCCGAGAAATCACTACATAAAAACCAGGAGAGCCGGGAGTTCAGTTCAAAACAGGAGGAGAGCCGGGAGTTCTGGGGAAACAGCGAGAAAGACTGGAATTCAGTTTCAAACAGCACGGAGAGCAGGGTGTATAGCTTAAAACAGCGAGGAGAGCCAAGAGTTCAGTTTCAAACAGTGAGGAGAGCCGAGAGTTCTGTTTAAAACAGCGAGGAGAGCTGGGAGTTTAGTTTAAAACAGCAAGGAGAACCGTGAGTTCAATTGAAAACAGTAATGGAGAGGTGGAGGATCATTTTCAAAAAGTGAGGAGAGCTGGGAGTTCAGTTTAAAACATGGAAGAGAACCGGGAGATCTGTTTCAACAGCGAGGAGAGCCAGGTGTTCAGTTTTAAAACAGCGCGGAGAGCAGGGTGTTCAGCTTAAAACAGCGAGCAGTGCCAAGGGTTCAGTTTAAAATAGTGAGGAGAGCCGGGAGTTCAGTATGAAAAAGTGAGGAAAGCCAGAGCTCAGTTTTAAACAGCACGGGGAGCTGTGAGTTCAGTTTAAAAAAGGAAGGAGAGATGGGACATCACTTTAAAACAGTGTGGAGAGCCGGCAGTTCAGTTAAATACAGTGAGGAAAACTGGGAGTTCAGTTTAAAACAGCGAGCAGAGCCGAGAGTTCAGTTCAAAACAGCGAGCAGAGCCGAGAGTTCAGTTCAAAACAGCGAGCAGAGCCGAGACTTCGAGGAGAGATGGAGGTTCAGTTTAAAAAAGCGAGAAGAGCTGTGAGTTCGGGTTACAACAGCGAGGCGAGCCTGGACTTCATTTGAAAACAGGGAGGAGAGCTGGAAGTTCAGTTTAAAAAAGGGAGGGGAGATGGGACATCACCTTAAAGCAGTGAGGAAGGCCCGGAGTGTGGATTAAAATAGTGAGGAGAGCCTGGAGTTCATTTTAAAACAGTGAGGAGAACCGGGACTTCTGGGAAAACAGCGAAGAGAGCCAGAAGTTCAGTTTTAAACAGCACGGAGAGCAGGGTGTTCAGCTTAAAACAGCGAGGAGAGCCGAGAGTTCAGTTTAAAACAGCGAAGAGAGCCAGGAGTTCAGCTTAAAACAGCGAGCAGAACCGGGATTTCAGTTTAAAACAGCGAGGAGAGCCGGGATTTTAGTTTAAAACAGTGAGGAGAGCCGGGAGTTCAGTTTGAAACAGCGAGGAGAGCCGAGAGTTCAGTTTGAAACAGCGAGGAGAGCCGGGAGTTCAGTTTGAAACAGCGAGGAGAGCCGGGAGTTCAGTTTGAAACAGCGAGGAGAGCCGGGAGTTCAGTTTGAAACAGCGAGGAGAGCCGGGAGTTCAGTTTGAAACAGCGAGGAGAGCCGGGAGTTCAGTTTGAAACAGCGAGGAGAGCCGAGAGTTCAGTTTGAAACAGCGAGGAGAGCCGGGAGTTCAGTTTGAAACAGCGAGGAGAGCCGGGAGTTCAGTTTGAAACAGCGAGGAGAGCCGGGAGTTCAGTTTGAAACAGCGAGGAGAGCCGGGAGTTCAGTTTGAAACAGCGAGGAGAGCTGGGAGTTCAGTTTGAAACAGCGAGGAGAGCCGGGAGTTCAGTTTGAAACAGTGAGGACAGCTGGGAGTTCAGCTTTAAGTAGTGAGGAGAACTAGGAGATGAGTTTAAAAAAGGGAGGAGAGATGGGACATCACTTTAAAACAGTGAGGAGAGCCAGGACTTCTAGGAAAACAGGAGCAGAGCTGGGAATTCAGTTTAAAACAGCGAGGAGAGCCAGAAGATCTGTTTAAAACAACGAGGTGAGCCCTGTGAGTTCAGTTTAAAACGGAAAGGAGAACTGGGATATCAATTTGAAACTGCGAGCAGATCCGGGAAAATGCAGAAAATTCAGCAGGTCTAGCAGCATGTGTGGAGAGAAAAACGGAGTTAAAGTTTCAAGTCCATGTGATTCTTCTTCAGGGCGTTTTCTGTTTTTATTTCAGATTTCCAGCATCCGCAGTATTTTGCTTTTATTGTAGCAAAGACAGGAGTTCAGTTTAAAACAGCGACGAGTGCCGCGAGTTCAGTTTCAAACAGCAAAGAGAGCCAGGAGAGATCAGTTTAAAAAAGTGACACGAGCCACTTAATCACTATAAAAAAGCGAGGAGGAAAGCTGGGAGTTCAGTTTAAAACAGTGGGGAGAACCAGGAGTTCTGGGAAAACAGTGAGGAGAGCCGGGATTTCCAGGAAAATAGTGAGTAGAGCCTCGTGTTCTGTTTTAAACAGTGAGGAAAGCTGGGAGTTCAGTTTAAAACAGCGAGGAGAGCCGGGAGTTTAGTTTAAAGCAGCAAGGAGATACAGTTTAAAAGAGTTCAGTTTAAAACAGCGAGCAGAACCATGAGTTCATTTGAAATCAACGAAGAGAGCCGGGAGTTGAGCCTAAAACAGCAAGCACAGCTGTCAGTTCAGTTTAAAACAGCAAGGAAAGCCAGGGGATCACTTTAAAACAGTAAGGAGAGTCAGGAGTTCAGTTTAAAGCAGAAAGGAGAGTCAGGAGTTCAGTTTAAAACAGAAAGGAGAGTCAGGAGTTCAGTTTAAAACAGAAAGGAGAGCTGGGAGCTTAGTTTAGAACAGCGAGCAAAGCTGGGAGTTCAGTTTTAAATAGCGCAGAGAGCAGGGTGTTCAGCTTAAAACAGCGAAGAGTGGCAGCAGTTCAGTTTGAAATATTGAGGACAGCCATGAGTTCAGTTTGAAACAACAAGGAGAGCCAGGAGTTCATCATTAAACAGCACAGATACTTCCAGAGTTTTTTGTTTCAGATTTCCAGCATCCGCAGTATTTTGCTCCTGGGCAAAAAGTGGTAGGTGGTCTTCATTCAGCGGTCCTCGCATTGAATCTGGAGGATGTGGTGGATGCACTGATGTTGGAACTTCCCTAGCACTCTTATGTATCGCTGACGTACAGTCCAGGTCTCACTACAGTACAGGAAAGTGGTAATGACAACAGAGCTGTACACTAGGCCTTTTGTTGACTTGCAGAAGTCTTTGTTGTCAAACACTCATATGCACAGCTGATCCACTGTTGGATCTCCTCGTCAATGGCCTTTTGAGAGAGTTGGCTGCCAAGGTATGGGAAGTGCTCGACATGTTCCAGAGGCTCTCCTTCAAATTATATGAGAGGGGGAATATTTGGCTGAACAGGTGAGGATAGATATGAGTTTTGTTTTGGCAACATTCAATTACAGGCTGGATTTGTTGTATACTGAATTGAAGAGATTGAGAGTGGCTTGCAAATCTGGCACAGAAGGGGGAGCAACACTGCAGTCATCCGCAAACTTTGGATCTTATATGTCTATGGTGGTCAGTTTAGTTTTGGCACAGAGGCGACTGGGGTTAAACAGTTTTCCAGCTAGAGGATATTTAATACTGACAACAGAGGGCAGTTGACCTTTGATGAGGTGAATAGATACTATCAGGTACATTGTAAATAGCGTGGGGCTATCACACAGCCTTTCTTGATCCGGGTCCAGATGTTGAAGGTGTCTGTTTCAGATCCCCCACTCAAGACAGTTGCAGTCATGTCATTATGAAGCAATTGCAGGATTGGTATGAACATTCTTTTGGACAGCCAAATCTTTGGAGCACAATTCTCAGAGCTTTGCGATTCACTGAGTCAAATACTTTGGTCAGGTCAATGAATGCAATGAAAAGTCCCTGTTAAAAGCAAAATACTACAGAGGCTGGAAATCTGAAACAAAAACAAAAATACCTAGAAAAACTCAGCAGGTCTGACAGCATCTGCGGAGAGGAATACAGTTAACGTTTCAAGTCCGTATGACTCTTCGTCAGAACTAAGAAATAAAGAAATGAGGTGGAATATAAGCTGGTTGAAGGGGGGGTTGGGGCAGGTAGAGCTGGATAGAGGGCCAGTGATAGGTGGAGTCAAAGAAGAGATTGCGAAAGATGTCATAGACAAAAGGACAAAGGGGTGTTGACAGTGGTGATATTAGCTGAGGAATATGCTAATGATGACATGAAGGGTAGAAAGCAGGACGAGCAGTATTTTGCTTTTATCTTAGTATTTAATTGGCTTCACTTTTCTTCAAGGAATGCCTACCTTGAAGAAGTATTGCTCTTCTCTACGACAGGATTTCCGCCTGTCTCTTTTGCCCTGTTCACCTTCGTTGCTTTCCATTTCCCTCCACGTGTTTGACAAGGTGTTTACTAAAACTCGCTTTCAGAGCCATATTTCATTCCTCAGTAACTGTCTCCGTCTCCGACTTACCCCACGTGGATTCCAACTGAAGTTCCACCCCTCATGTTTTGAACCCACCCAAGATTACAGGTATCTCCGGCACATACAACGCTCCTCGGACTGCTGTTCTCGTCGCATCCTGAGATCCACACTCAGTGCCATGCGCCACCATATGAACACACTCGACCTCTCCCTCCAGCAGCACCGACGCACCTTTTCTCTAAGCTGTCCTTGCCCCCAGTTTCATTTTATTGCACGTCTCATCCGACGCCTCAACAAGAAACTTTGTCTCTTTCTTTCAGGTGCAAAGGAATGCAAGCTCCAACAACCTATCGACACCAATGCCCATCCAGGACACTCCACCACTGCCCGTCCCTCTGTCCCTGTCCCGTCTTCCAATCCCAGCCCTGGCCGTGTATTCACCATACCCCCTGACCTTCCCCTCTCTGATGCTGAACGTTCAGTGCTCAGCAAAGGACTCAATTTCATACCCTTACGACCTCACCTCAATGAATTTCGGCCTTGGCACGATGCTGAACTCTTCTTCCGCCACCTTCGTCTCAGTGCTCACTTCATTGGGCAGGAGTCCTCTCCCCGTTCAACGGATCCTTTTACCCGCCTCCAATATTCTCCCTCCACCTGGACCCCTCCCTCTGGATTCTTACCTTCTCTTGATCTTTTCATTGAGAACTGTCGGCGTGACATCAGTCGTCTCAATTTCTCTGTTCCTCTCACCCATTCTAACCTGTCTCTCTCTGAACTTACTGTACTCCAGGTCCAACCCTAACATTGTCATCAAACCCGCTGACAAGGGTGGTGCTGGTGTTGTCTGGCGCACTGACCTCTACCTCGCGGAGGCTGAGAGACAACTCGCAGACACTTCCTCCTACCTTCCCTGGACCATGATCCCACCACTGAACATCAAGCCATTGTTTCTAGGACTGTCACTGACCTCATCTCCTCTGGAGACCTTCCCTCCACAGCTTCCAACCACCTAGTCTCCCAACCTTGGACGGCCCGCTTCTACCTCCTACCCAAAATCCACAAACAGGACTGTACCTGCAATCATGTCAGCCTGTTCCTGCCCCACGGAACACATTTCTTACTATCTTGACTGCATTCTCTCTCCCCTTGTCCAGTCTCTTCCCACCTATATCTGCGATTCCTCTGACACCCTACATCATATCAACAATTTCCAGTTCCCTGGCCCCAACCACCTCCTCTTCACCATGGACGTCCAATCCCTCTACACCTCCATCCCCCACCGGGATGGTCGCTTCTTCCTGGAACAGAGGCCCAAACAATCCCCATCCACCTCTACTCTCCCCTGTCTGGCTGAACTTGTTCTCTCACTGAACAATTTCTCCTTAAACTCGTCTCTCTTCCTCCAAATAAAAGGTGTGGCTATGGGTACCCGCATGGGCCCCACTTATGCCTGTCTCTTTATGGGGTATGTGGAACATTCCTTGTTCCAGTCCTACTCAGGCCCCTGCCCACTACTCGTTCTCCGGTACATCGATGACTGCTTCGGTGCTGCTTCATGCTCCCATCTGGACCTGGAAAAAATTATTAATTTTGCTTCCAATTTCCACCCCTCCATCATTTTCACATGGTCCATCTCTGACACTTCCCTTCCCTTCCTTGACCTCTCTGTCTCAATTTCCCATGATAGACTGTCCACCAATATTCATTACAAGCCTACTGACTCCCACAGCTACCTCGACTCCAGCTCCTCACACCCTGCTTCCTGTAAGGACTCCATCCCATTCTCTCAGTTCCTTCGCCTCCGTCGCATCCGTTCTGATGATGCCACTTTCAAAAACAGTTCCTCTGACATGTCTTCCCTCTTCCGTAACCGAGGTTTTCCACCCACGGTGGTTTACAGGGCCCTCAACCGTATCTGGCCCATCTCCCGCACATCCGCCCTCACACCTTCCTCTCCCTCCCAGAACCATGATAGGGTCCCCGTTGTCCTCACTTATCACCCCACCAGCCTCCGCATTCAAAGGATCATCCTCTGCCATTTCTGCCAATTCCAAACACATCTTCCCTTCACCCCCCCTGACAGCATTCCACAGGGATCATTCCCTCTGGGACACCCTGGTCCACTCCTCCATCACCCCCTACACCTTAACCCCCTCCCACGGCACCTTCCCATGCAACCGCAGAAGGTGCAACACCTGCCCCTTTACTTCCCCTATCCTCACCATCCAAGGGCCCAAACACTCCTTTCAAGTGAAGCAGCATTTCACTTGCACTTCCCTCAATTTAGTCTACTGCATTCACTGCTCCCAATGCGGTCTCCTCCACATTGGAGAGACCAAACGCAGACTGGGTGACCGCTTTGCGGAACATCTTCGGTCTGTCCGCAAGCATGACCCAGACCTCCCAGTCACTTGCCATTTCAACACACCACCCTGCTCTCATGCCCACATGTCTGTCCTTGGCCTGCTGCAATGTTCCAGTGAAGCTCAACGCAAACCGGAGGAACAGCACATCATCTTCCGATTAGGCACTTTACAGCCCTCCGGACTTAACATTGAGTTCAACAACTTCAGATCATGAACTCTCTCCTCCATCCCCACCCGCTTTCCGATCCCCCTTTTTTCTAATTTTTTTAATATATATATTTTCTTACATATATTTTTCTTTTCCCACCTATTTCTATTATTTTAAAATTTATTTCCATCCATTGTTTCGTCTCTACCTTTTAGCCTATTTCGATCCCTTCCCCCCACCCCACCCCCACTAGGGCTATCTGTCACTTGCTCGTCCTGCTTTCTACCCTTAATGTCACCATTAGTGCATTCCTCAGCTAATATCACCACCGTCAAAACCCCTTTGTCCTTTTGTCTATGACAGCTTTGGCAATCTCTTCTTTGCCTCCACCTATCACTGGCCCTCTATCCAGCTCTACCTGTCCCACCCCCCTCAACCAGCTTATATTCCACTTCATTTCTTTATTTCTTAATTCTGATGAAGAGTCAACGGACTCGAAACATTAACTGTATTCCTCTCCACAGATGCTGTCAGACCTGAAGAGTCCCTGTTGTTGTTCTCAGCATATTTCTGGGATCTGTTTGGCAACAAAGACCATGTCAGAGGTTCTTCAGGAAACTCTAAAGTCATGCTGTGTCTCTGGGAGGATTTCCTCAGTCACAGGAAGTAGGCGATTCAGGATTTTCTTTGCTATTGACAAGAAGTAAATACCTCGATAATTTCTGCAGCATGATTTCGCACCCTTCTTGAAGATAGAGTTACAGTCACATCATATGCACATAAAGCCTACTGAGAGATGGGCACTGACCTTTAAGGGGGAGGCAGTGGCATAGTGATAATGTCACTGGACTAGTAATCCAGAGACCCAGGCTAATGCTCTGGGGCCACGGTTTCAAATTCCACCACAGCAGCTGGTTTAAATTCAATTAATAAATCTGGAATTAAAAGCTAGTGTAATGGTAACCACAAAACCATTGTGGATTGTTGTAAAAAGCCACCTGGTTCACTAATGTACAATAGGGAAGGAAATCTTCTGGTCTACATGTGGCTCCAGACTCCCAGCAATGTGGTTGCCTCTTAAATGCCCTCTGAAATAGCCTAGCAAGCCGCTCAGTTATATCAAACCACTACAAAGCCTAAAAGGAATAAACCAGATTGACCTCGGCAGTGGAAATGACAACAGCACACCCAGCCCTGTCAACCCTGCAAAATCCTCCTCCCTAACATCTGGGGCTTGTGCCAAAATTGGGAGAGCTGTCTCACAGACTAGTCAAGCAACAGCCTGACATAACCATACTCATGGAATCATGGCTTATGGAAAATGTCCCAGACACCACCATCCCCAGGTATGCCTTGTTGTACAGACCCACCAGAGGTGGCAGTATAGTGATATACAGTTGGGAGGGTGCTGCCCTGGGAGTCCTCAACATCAACTCTGGACCCCATGAAGGCTCATGACATCAGGTCAAACATGGGCAAGGAAACCTCCTACTGGTTACCACCTACTGCCTCCCTCAGCTGATGAATCAGTACTTCTCCATGTTGAACACCACTTGGAGGAAGCACTAGGGTGGCAAGGACACAGAATGCATTCTGGGTAGGGGACTTCAACGTCATGACCAAGAGTGACTCATTACTGACCGAGATGGCTGAATCCTAAAGATCATAGCTGCTAGACTGGGCCTTCAGCAGGTGGTGAGGAAACCAACAAAAGGGAAAAACTTACTTCACCTCGTCCTTACCAATCTACCTGTCATAGATGCATCTGTGCATGACGGTATTGGTAGGAGTGATTGCCATACAGCACTTGACAAAGTCCTATCTTCACATTGAGGATACTCTCCATCATGTTGCGTGGCACTACCACTGTTCTAAATGGGATAGATTTTGAACGGTTCTAGCAACTCAAAGCTGGGCATCCATGAGGCACTGTGGGCCATCAGCAGCAGCAGATTGTACTTAACCATAATCTGTAACTTCATGGCCACAGGGCAGGTGGACATGCCAGGAGCAGCAACAGGCATACCTAAAAATGAGATGTCAACCTGGTGAAGCTACAACACAGGACTACTTGTATGCCAAACAGCAGAAGCAGCATGTAATAGATATAGCTAAACGATCCCACAATCAACTGATCAGCTCTAAGCTCTGCAGTCCTGCCACATCCTGTTGTGAATGGTGGTGAACAATTAAACAGGAGGCTGCACAAATATCCCCATCCTCAATGATGGGGGGGGCCCAGCACATCAATGCAAAAGATAAGGCTGAAGCATTTGCAACCATCATTAGCCAGAAGTGCCAAGTGGATGATCCAACTTGGCCTCTGCTCGAGGTCCCCAGCATTACAGATGCCAGTTTTCAGCCAATTCGATTCACTCCACGTGATATCAAGAAACTGCTGAGGGCATTTGATACTTCAAAGGCTATGGGTCCTGACAACATTCCAGCAATAGTACTGATGATTTGTGCTCCAGAAGTAGCTGTACCCTTAGCCAAGCTGTTCTAGGATAGCTACGAAACTAGCATCTACCCTGACAATGTGGATTATTGCCCAGGTATGTCCTGTCCACAAAAAGCAGGACAAATCCAACCCAGCCAATTACTGCCTCATCAGTCTACTCTCGATCATCAGCAAAGCGATGGAAAGTATCATCAACAGTGCTGTCAAGCAGCACTTACTCAGCAAAGATGCCCAGTTTGGGTTCTGCCATTGCCACACAACTCCTGACCTCATTTCAACCTTTGTCCAAATATGGACAAAAAAGAGCTGAACTCAAAAGGTGAAGTGAGAGTGACTACCTTTGAAGGAAAGGCAGCATTTGACTGAGTGTGGTATCAAGGAGCCCAAGCAAAACTGAAGTCAATGGGAATCGGGGGAAATCTCTCAACTGGTTGGAGTCATACCTAGCACAAAGGAAGGTGGTTGTGGTTGTTGAAGGTCAATCATCTCAGTTCCAGGACATGACTGCAGGGGGTCCTCAGGGTAGTGTCCTGGGCCCAACCATCTTCAGCTGTTTCATCAATGACCTTCCCTCCACTATCAGTTTAGAAATGAGGATGTTCGCTGATAATTGCACAATGTTCAGCATCATTCATGACTCCTCAGATACTGAAGCAGTCCATGTCCATATGTAGCAAGACCTGGACAATATTCAGGCTTGGTCTGATAAGTGGCAAGTAATATTCATGCCACACAAGTGCTAGGCAATGACCATCTCCAACAAGAGAGATTCTAACCATCTCTCCTTGACTTTCATGGCATTACAATCGCTGAATCCCCTACTATCAACATCCTGGCATTTACTATTGACCAGAAACTGAACTGGGCCAGCCATATAAACACTGTGGCTACAAGAGCAAGTCAGAGACTGAGAATTCTGCGCTGAGTGACTCACCTCCTGACTCCCCAAAGCCCGTCCACCATCTACAAGGCTCAAGTCTAGAGTGTGATGGGTTACTCTCTGCTTACCTGGGTGAGTGCAGCTCCAACAACATTCAGGAAACTTGACACCATCCAGGTCAAAGCACCCACTTTATTAGCATCCCATCCTCCACCTTAAACATTCACTCCCTCTGCCACTGATGCACAGTGGCAGCAGTGCGTGCCATCTACAAGATGTACAGCAGCAACTCACCAAGACGCTTCGACAGCACCTTCCAAACCCATGACCTCTTCCACCTAGAAGGACAAGGGCAGAAGATGCACGTGAGCACTACCACCTGCAAGTTCCCCTCCAAGCCACACACCATCCTAACTGGGAACTATGTCGCCGTTACTTCACAATCACTGGGTCAAAAACCTGGAACTCCCTTCCTAACAGCAGTGTGGGTGTACCTACAACACATGGGTTGCAATGGTTCAAGAAGGAAGCACATCACCATCTTCTCAAGGGCAATTAGGGATGGGCAATTAGTGATACCCATATCCGATGAATGGATAAAAAAGAAGCAACATGAAATATGGACACTGTACCTTCACAAACTGAAATCAAGAGAATCAGGTGATTTATTTTGTGGGTTCTGTACAACCATGTCTGAACACATCTCTGGGAAGTTACTTAAAATGCAAATATCTTTTGCAGGTCCTACTTAACTACCCCTCACCATTTCAACAGGAGAAACTTCAAATGACAATGGCTGCTAGACTTGACAGCCCCACGAAGATGGGACTTCAAATAAAGTCATTTAGTGAGGATGATCATAACTGGAATGTTGATGGGATATCAAACATTTCCGTATTGTGCATCAGTTACACTGGCTTCAACCCATTGTGTGGACAATGATATACATCAATACTGTCATCCTTTGACTGAAACTGGCTGGACAGGGATCAAATCCATAAGGGCAGGTAAGTGGCAGCTTGGGAGCAGCATAGAGGGAGAATTCTCGCTTAGAAAAATGAAAGAACCCTGCCTTGAAAGGTATACCATCTAAGGCAGTGAGAAGGGGAGAATTTGTTTACCTCCAAGATCATATTTCTTCACCACAGAGGCTTGACCACAATTTTGACTGAGAAGCCAGAAACTTCCAACCTCCATTTGTCTTCGGGGAACCAAGAGAGAATCCTTTAAGCCTGCAACATCCACAACCACCATCTTAAGAAAGAAGTGACCTGCGTCTGTTTTCCCCTTCTCGTAATCAAAGTGCATTTAACATTTTTAGAAATCATGTTCTCTTGTGTGTGTATGTTTGGGGAGTGGGTCGTTTGTTGCCTTTACATTTTGGGTGTTGTGAAAATAAATGTTTATCCTTTCTTTTGATCTAAACTGACAAGAAATCCTGGTTTGTGTCCATTCTTTAAAGTCACAGCAGTCAAAGGGTTAAAATACTCCATCTCAAGAAAACATATTCTTGTTGAGAGGTGGGAAAAAGGGAGAAATTATTCCACATTTCTCCCTGCCCATAACAATAATTAGAATTGTTGTATTCCTTAAGTCGGGGAGTGTTGGCGAGGAGGGCGAACTTTTTTCCTCCCAACTATGCAGGATGAGTGCATGGCGTTTTGATGTGAGCAAAGTCAGCCAGCTTTAAAGACCTCAGTTGGAATATCATCAGGGCCACAGGCTTTGTTGTTTTTCATCCAATTGATTGCTTGTTGCAGCTTTCCCATTGATGGTGGTTCATCCATGGATTCTACCACAAAGTACTGGGGAATAGCCTGCAGAGTACCACCTGCCATTGTGGATTGATGATTTATTTCCAGCATTGATGGATGGCATTGCCATCCTTAAGAAGAGAAACACCATTCTGTATACAGGGGATTTTGTCCATTTGACCTTGGTCTATAGATGGCCCTGGTAGCTTCAAAAAAGCTTTGCATGTCATGATGCTTAGCATACTTTTGGATCTCTTGGGCATCAGCCTTAAGCTATTGGAATTCTGTTGTTTTGCCAAGCAATAGAGCTGCTAGTTTTTGTCCGAAGAGGTCACATATTTTTGCTTCGTTTTCATCGCCAGTCCAGATGGTGCTTGAACCCAATGGCCTAGACACAAGAGTCAAGTAGAGTTGACTTTATTTCATCCCACTGTTTTGGAATTGAGTTGGATGTGTGAAGATTTTCCAGATTTGTTGTGAGCTGCCTGCGGAATTTCTCTCTTTGGTCAGGCTGCTTTGGGGCTGAGACATTGATTTTCTTCCTTTTGGACTTTTGAGTTTTGCAATGTCTTGGTGCTAGGTAGATGTTCATCACTGATCAAACAAGCCTATTATCTGTTCAGCAGGCATCAGTCTGGCATCAGGCATGGATCAGATGATACAGACATCACTTAGATCTTTGACCTGAACAATGACATAATTCAGCCCCTTGATTTTTAGGATGCCTTCAAGTGGTTTTGTATTTGTCCTTCGGAATGAAGTGGGTGCTTGTAATAATGAAGCCATGCTGAGTGCACTATGTCAGCAGGAGGATGCCATTTGTTTTGACTTATCCCAGCGGTTTTTCCCAATGGCTCAACTCCAGACATCAGAGTCATGGACAATCCTGGAATTAAAGTCCCCCAAAGGATGATCTTTTCTTCTTTTGGGATGGCAGTGAGGACTTCATCAAGGTCAGAATTTGATCTTTTCCTTAACATCTTCATTTGAGTCAAGGGTCGGGGCATATACACTGATGACAGTGGGATAACGGTTACAACTGAGCCATAGGTGAAGTGTCATGAGTCTTTCACTTATAGAATTGGAGAGTTCTGGCAGTGTATCCAAGATCCTATTCCAGATGGCAAAACCAACTCCATGAACGCAAGGATTGCTGTCAGCCTTTCCTTTTCCTGCTTGTTCTCCAGTTGCTCCTCCCTAGGAAGGTGGATCTCACCGACGACAATGTCAATTTGGAATCTCCATAGCTCAAGTGATGAGATTGCAGTTCTTCCTTTCGACCAGTCACTCTTGAGATTATCTATGGATGTTCTAACATTTCAAGAAGCAAACTTTAAAGTTTCCTTTCTTTGACCACAAAGATAGTGATCCCACAGGATGTTGTTCCCCTGTCTGGAGGAAGCCTATTTATAGGGCACCTTTTCTAGCCCTTTTCCTATTTGGGGTGAACAGAGGGTATCCTGAAAAAACTGCTCAGTCTTAGATGCTGCTGTCCAAAGATGCCTCCAATACAGTGTCCAATGATCTACATGCATCTGTCACCTGTGTGCAAATTCTTGACTATGGACTCCCAGGTTCGCAGCTCTGTCCCTGTCACCAATTCTTGCCACAGGGCTTGGCAAATGGACCCTGGTAAAAGTCTACACGTGACTTTGTTTAACATGGGTACCTTGGGGCGCAGTCATTGTCCACATGGTAAGATTTTGGTGACATGTTGAACCCTGATGACCAGAATCACCTTGCTGCTGCAGCTTTCTTCCACCTTCACAGCTGCTGAGACGCATAGCCTTCCTTCTGTTCTTCCATTGGGGACATTTTGGATTGTACTTTATCTGACACCTCCCCTGACCTTGCCACCTTGAGTGATCCTACCAGTAGCAAGAAGCTCACAAGCCTTTCCACCATGGGATCCTCATGGTGCAGAAGCCATTGACTGAACAGACATTGCTTTATGTCAACTCTGCCACTTACAGGAGCTAAAATGGATTCCACTCCCTCAATTTCCAGTTGGTGTGTGATCATAGATAGCACATCATGCAGGTCAATGCAAGCAGCATGATACCCTCATTCTGCAGCAGTCCACTGTGCCAGCTATATTTTAGCCACCATGGTAAACCGGGGTGGAGACTGGGTGGCAGAGGCACTGATGACATGGCTGATGAATCCAGTTTGAAACGCATGCACAAATGCACAACATGCAAGCTATCAGAGCTATATTTCCAGAAGAAATGTGATTGAACACTGGCGTGCTGAAGCAAAGATTCCACTTCCTGAACCACTCTGGAGGAACCCTGCAGTACTCAACAGAATTGGTCGAATGATTTGTTGTGGTTACACTGCATGCTGCACAAACTTGCTATCATGAAGGGAGACCCTTGCCACTAGATGTCAGATGAGAAGCTTAGCAGCAGGAACACAAGGAGGAAATGGAAGTGGCAGAGACAGGAAAGGAGGAAGAGAAAGGGAAGTGGCAATTTATACTCTTTCTGACTAGATTGTGCATGAAGAACCAATTCAAATGCAACCTCTAACTCAGTTCTCCATTCACCAATAGTGTCACATTCCTTATCTACCTTCTGACACTCAACTACAGGGCCATCTTGTTTACAGTACAAAAATAAAAGCCAACACAAAATAAATATCCCAAATCAAATTAAATGAAATTGTGCCATCACAGAATTAAAGAATCACAGTGCAGAAGAGGTCCTTCGGCCCATCGAGTCTGCACCGATACGTGAGAAACACCTGACCTACCTACCTAATCCCATTTACCAGCACTTGGCCCATAGCCTTGAATGTTATGACATGCCAAGTGCTCATCCAGGTACTTTTTAAAAGATGTGAGGCAACCCGCCTCCACCACCCTCCCAGGGGATGCATTCCAGACCGTCACCACCCTCTGGGTAAAAAGGTTTTTCCTCACATCCCCCTATACCTCCTGCCCCTCACCTTGAACTTATGCCCCCTCGTGACTGACCCTTCAACTAAGGTGAACAGCTGCTCCCTATCCACCCTGTCCATGCCCCTCATAATCTTGTACACCTCGATCAGGTCGCCCCTCAGTCTTCTCTGCTCCAATGAAAACAACCCAAGTCTATCCAACCTCTCTTCATAACTTAAATGTTTCATCCCAGGCAACATCCTGGTGAATCTCCTCTGCACCCCCTCCAGTGCAATCACATCCTTCCTATAATGTGGCGACCAGAACTGCACACTGTACTCCAGCTGTGGCCTAAGGTTCTATACAACTCCAACATGACCTCCCTACTTTTGTAATCTATGCCTCGATTGATAAAGGCAAGTGTCCTATATGCCTTTTTCACCACCCCACTAACATGCCCCTCTGCCTTCAGAGATCTATGGACACACACGCCAAGATCCCTTTGTTCCTCAGAACTTCCTAGTGTCATGCCGTCCATTGAATACTTCCTTGTCAAACTACTCCTTCCAAAGTGTATCACCTCACACTTTTCAGGGTTAAATTCCATCTGCCACTTATCTGCCCATTTCACCATCCTGTCCATATCTTCCTGTAGCCCAAGACACTCAACCTCACTGTTAACCACCCGGCCAATCTTTGTGTGATCCGCAAATTTACTAATCCTACCTCCCACAGAGTCATCTATGTCGTTTATATAAATGACAAATAATAGGGGACCCAGCACAGATCCCTGTGATACACCACTGGACACTGGCTTCCAGTCACTAAAGCATCCTTCTGTCATCACCCTCTGTCTCCTACAACTAAGCCAATTTTGAATCCACCTGATCAAATTGCCCTGTATCCCATGTGCATTTGCCTTCTTTATAAGTCTCCCATGTGGGACCTTGTCAAAGGCTTTGCTGAAATCCATATAAAGTACATCAACTACACTACCCTCATCTACACACCTGGTCACCTCCTCAAAAAATTCAATCAAATTTGTTAGGCATGACCTCCCTCTGACAAAGCCATGCTGACTATCCCTGATCAAACCTTGCCTCTCCAAGTGGAGATAGATTCTCTCGTTCAGAACTTTCTCCAATAGTTTCCCATATTGCATAAAGATTTGCACTAATCACCCTTGAGCAAATTTAAACTAATCAGCCTCATACATTTCCTTTGTGCCCATCTTCTGTCCACCTTTACCTGTCCTCGTGCTCCTACACAAAGAACCAAAAGTGCTAAAACGAATTAGAATGTTTATTACCCAGGTGATGTGATTAGTTTCTCAATGACAAAGGGAAAAGGAAACACAGGTGATACATATAATTAACCCACTCTGTTTGACTGAAGTGTTTTCAAAATTCAATTTGCTTGTCTTTTAAGAAAACCTGTGAGATAGACACTTTGTAGGTTAATGAATGCAGAGAAAAACACGTAATTTACATTTGCATTACATCTGTGTTTTGTTTCTTAATTACCTTCCACAATTTCTCTTTGTGTAAAAATGAAGTATTTGTAATATCTTAAATGTGAATGATTACCTGAACTTCGGGCAGAATTTTACGGCCCCGTTTTGGCGGGGACAGGGCCGTAAAATGCGGCGAGCCATTATAAACCCCATTGACTTCAGCGGGAACGTAAAATAGCCCTGCCGTAAAATTCTGCCCTTAGTATTTAAAAATTCTCCAAGTTTTTAACATCCATTTCAAACACTATTGATGTCCTAGAAATGATGGCCTAGAATGAGGAGATAAACCTTGTGCTTGGAAAAGCCAGAGGAAAATCTGCTGCCATATGTTGTGGCATTTTGCAAACTGCACATGAACAAAGAACAAAGAACAAAGAAAAGTACAGCACAGGAACAGGCCCTTTGGCCCTCCAAGCCTGCGCCGGTCTTTTGCCCATCAAACTAAAACATTTTGCACTTCCAGGGTCCGTATCCCCCTATTCCCATCCTATTCATGTATTTGTCAAGCTGCCTCTCAAACACCACTATCGTACCTGCTTCCACCACCTCCACTGGCAGCGAATTCCAGACACTCACTACCCTCTGCGTAAAAAACTTGCCCGCACATCTCCTCTGTAGTTTTCTTCTCTCACCTTAAATCTATGTCCCCTAGTAGTTGACTCTTCCACCCTGGGAAAAAGCTTCTGACTATCTACTCTGTCCATGCCACTCATAATTTTGTAAACTTCTATCAAGTCGCCCCTCAATCTCCGTTGCTCTAGTGAGAACAATCCGAGTTTCTCCAACCTCTCCTCATAGCTAATAACCTCCAGACCAGGCAGCATCCTGGTATCCTCCATATCCTTCTGGTAATGTGGCGATTACATAATGTAACATGCTCAGGTTGTAGAGGAGAGGGAGGTAACTGTCTTCACAGGTGTGAATTAAAATTATTCAGTTGAAACCAGCTTTTGAGATAGGCTGAGCCTTTGACAGAGATCTTTATGAGAAGCAGCAAAAGGTGTTAAAGGAAAAGATGAAACCTGGAAAAGGTTTGGGTCTTCAAGCTGTGAGTATGTGGGAATGAAGAATAAATAATTTTCTCACTTTCAGCAGAGTTTAGACAGAGATCCCAGCCTTGAACACTTGATATTATTTGTATCTTAAAGAGGACTTCCTCAGCTTTGTGTTGGAGAAATCATTTTGGCAATCCAGCCACTGCAGTGAGGAAAGTCACATTTCTGGCAATGACTGGGAATTTACTTTAAGTTATTTCATTGCCTCTGGTACTTTTAAAACCAATACTGGTTGCATTTCCACTTCTGTTTCCAGGTGCAAGGAGCCTGTGTGTGCCTTGGATGTGTTGGGCCTAGGAAGATGACAAGAACTACAAACACAAGTGGGGAATAAAGCAGAATGAATTTTTGGTTCTCTTTGCCTGATCAACATGTGGATGGGAATGAAAATCAGCCTTAAGAATTCTTTGTAGTTTTGTAGTATTTCCATCTCTACTTATAATTCTTGTTTTTGGGATTATATACTGCCCTATTTATTGCACTAATTAAATTTTAAATAAATGAATCAAAACAGCTGCCAGTGAACCTGTGTTTCTCCCAAAGTACTTCCACTTTGAACCCTCTTCAGCAATTAGGGCTGAGTGGATGCATCTGTTCATGACAGTATCAGTAGGAGTGACCACCGCACAGTCCTTGTGGAGACAAAGTCCCTTTTTCAGGTTGAGGATACTCTCCATTGTGTGGTGTGGCACAACCGCCATGCTAAATGGGATAGATTTCAAACCAATCTAGCAACTCATGACTGAGCAACCATGAGGCACTGTGGACCATCAGCAGCAGCAGAGTTGCACTCAACCATAATCTAACCTCATGGCCCTGCATATCACCCACTCTTCCATTAGCACCAAGCCAGGGGATCAACCCTGGCTCAATAAAGAGTGCAGGAGAGCATGCCAGGAGCAGCACCAGGCATACCTAAAAATGAGGTGTCAACCTGGCGAAGCTACAACATAGGAGTAATTTCATGCCAAACAGCATAAGCAGCAAGTGATAGATGGAGTTAAGTGATTCCACAATCGAGGGAACAGATCAAAGCTCTGCAGTGCTGCCAAATCCAGTCGTGAATGGTGGTGGACAATTAAACAACTCACTGGAGGAGGAGGCTCCACAAATATCCCCATCCTCAACGATGGAGGAGACCAGCACATCAGTGAAAAGGATAAGGCTGAAATATTGACAACAATCTTCAGTGAGAAGTGCCAAGTGAATGATGCATCTTGGCCTCCTCCAGAGGTCCCCAGCATCACAGATGCCAGCCTTCAGCAAATTCGGTTCACTCCACATGATATCAAGAAACTGCTGAAGGCACTGAATAACTACAAAGGCTACGTGGCCCTAACAATATTCTGGCAATAGTACTGAAGACTTGTGTTCCAGAACTTACCATGCACCTAGCCAAAATAAATGCAAAATACTGCGGATGCTGGAAATCTGAAACAGAAACAAAAATTCCTGGAAAAACTCAGCAGGTCTGACAGCATCTGTGGAGAAAAAGACCAAGTTAATGTTTCGAGTCCGTATGACTCTTCTTCAGAACTAAAGAGAAGTAAAAATGTGGTGAAATATATACTGTTTAAGGGGGGGTGGGATAGGTGACGCAGGATGGAAGGCCAGTGATAGGTGGAGGCAAAGGATAGATTGCAAAAGATGTCATAAAACAAGGTCGAAGGATTGTTGATGGTGGTGATACTGGCTAAAGGAGGTATTAGTGGTCACATTAACAGTAGAAAGCAGAATGAGCAAGTGACAGATGACCCCGGTAGGGGTGGAGTGGGGGGAGGGCACGGTGTGGAAAAAAAGATCGAAATAGGCTAAAAGGTGGGGATAAAACAATGAATGGAAATAAATTTTTAAAATAATAATAATAAAAATAGGTGGGAAAAATATATATATATAAAAATTAAAAAATAAATATTTGAAGAAAGGGGATCAAAAAGGGGTGAGGATGGAGGAGAGAGTTCATGAACTGAAGTTGTTGAATTCAATGTTAAGTCCGGAGGGCTGTAAAGTGCCTAATCGGAAGATGAGGTGCTGTTCCTCCAGTTTGCGTTGAGTTTCAGTGGAACATTGCAGCAGGCCAAGGATGGACATGTGGGCATGAGAGCAGGGTGGTGTG
The DNA here is from genome assembly GCF_964194155.1 of Cetorhinus maximus. Lineage (NCBI taxonomy): Eukaryota > Metazoa > Chordata > Chondrichthyes > Lamniformes > Cetorhinidae > Cetorhinus > Cetorhinus maximus. The sequence goes on along the minus strand of NC_135882.1, from coordinate 35,659,303 downwards.
TTGAATGGCAAGCGACAAGAAGGTCTGGGTCATGCTTGCAGACAGACCAAAGGTGTTCCGTAAAGCAATCACCCAATCTGCGTTTGGTCTCTCCAATGTAGAGGAGACCGCATTGGGAGCAGCGAATGCAGTAGACTAAATTGAGGGAAGTGCAAGTGAAGTGCTGCTTCACTTGAAAGGAGTGTTTGGGCCCTTGGACAGTGAGGAGGGGGAATGTAAGGGGCAGGTGTTGGCACCTTCTGCGATTCATAGGAAGGTACCGTGGGAAGGTGTTGAGGTGTTGGGGGTGATAGAGGGGTGGACCAATGTGTCCTGGAGGGAATGGTACCTATGGAATGCTGACAGGCGGGGTGAAGAGAAGGTGTGTTTGGTGGTAGCATCATGCTGGAGTTGGTGGAAATGGTGGAGGATGATCCTTTGAATGCGGATGCTGGCGGGGTGAAAAGTGAGGACAAGGGGAACCCTATCATGGTTCTGGGAGGGAGAGGAAGGGGTGAGGGCAGAGGCACAGGAGATGGGTCGGACACGGTTGAGGGCCCTGTCAACCACAGTGGATGGAAAACCTCGGTTAAGGAAGAACGAAGACATGTCAGAAGCACTGTTTTGGAAAGTTTGGGCCTCTCTTCAAGGAAGAAGTGAAGAGCCCTCAGGCCATCCTGGTGGGGGATGAAGGTGTAGAGGGATTGGACATTCATGGTGAAGAGATTGCGGTTGGGGCCAGGGAACTGGAAATTGTTGATATGATGTAGGGCATCAGAGGGGTCGTGGATGTAGGTGGGAAGAGACCGGAAAAGGGGAAAGAAAACGGAGTCAAGATAAGAAGAAATGTGTTCCGTGGGGCAGGAACAGGCTGACGCAATCGGTTTACCAGGACAGTCCTGTTTGTGGATTTTGAGTAGGAGGTAGAAGCGGGCCGTCCGAGGCTGGGAGACTATGAGGTTGGAAGCTGTAGAGGGAAGATCTCCAGAGGAGAGAGGTCAGTGACAGTCCTGGAAACAATGGGTTGATGTTCGGTGGTGGGATCATGATCCAGGGGGAAGGAGGAGGAAGTGTCAGTGAGTTGGTGCTTAGCCTTTGCGAGGTAGAGGTCAGTACGCCAGACAACAACAGCAATAACCTTGTCGGCAGGTTTGATGACAAAGTCAGGGTTGGACCTGAGAGAACGGAGTGTGGCAAGTTCAGAAGGAGACAAGTTAGAGTGGGTGAGAGGAGCAGAGAAATTGAGACGGCCGATGTCACGCCGACAGTTCTCAATGATAAGACCAAGAGCAGGTAAGAGGCCAGAGGGAGGAGTCCAGGTGGAGGGAGAATACTGGAGGCGGGTGAAAGGATCCGTTGAACAGGGGGAGGACTCCTGCCTAAAGAAGTGAGCACGGAGACGAAGGCGGCGGAACCAAGCCAAGCTGTTCCAGTACAGCTGCAACATAGGCATCTACCCAACAATGTGGAAAATTGCCCAGGTATGTCCTTAACCAAAAAGCAGGACAATTCCAACCTGACCAACTACCACCCCATCAGTCTACTCTCCATCATCAGTAAAGTGATGGAAGGGGTCATCAACGGTGCTATCAAATGGCACTTGCCTAGCAATAGCCCGCTTACTGACGCTCAGTTTGGGTTCCACTAGGGTCACTCAGCTTCTTACCTCATTACAGCCTTGGTTCAAAAATGGACAGAAGAGCTGAACTCCAGAGATGAGGTGAGAGTGACTGCCCTTGACATCACTCAGTCAAGAGTGTGGCGTCAAGGAGCCATAGCAAAACTGGAGTCAATGGGAATCAGGGTGAAAACTCTCCGCTGGTTGGAGTCATACCTAACATGAAGGAAAATGGTTGTGGTTGTTGGAGTTCAATCATCTCAGTCCCAGGACATCACTGCAAGAGTTCGTCAGGGTAGTGTCCTAGACTCAACCATCTTCAGCTGCTTCATCATTGACCTTCCTTCCATCATAGGATCAGAAGTGAGGATGTTCACGGATGATCAGCACCATTTGCAACTCCTCAGATATTAAAGCAAGCATGTCCAAATGCAGCAAGACTTGGACAATGTCCAGGCTTGGGCTGACAAGTGGCAAATAACATTCACACCATACAAGTGCCAGGCAATGACCATCTCCAACAAGAGAGAATCTAACCATTGCTCCTTGACATTCAATGGCATTACCATTGCTGAATCCCCTACTATCAACATCCTGGGAATTTCCATTGACCAGGAATTGAACTGGACTAGCCATATAAATACTGTGGCCACAAGAGCAGGTCAGAGGCTAGGAATCCTGCAGCGAGTAACCCACCTCCTGACTCCCAAAGCCTGTCCAGCATCTACAAGGCACAAATTAGGAGTGTGATGGAATACTCTCCGCTTGCCTGGATGAGTGCAGCTCCAACAACACTCAACAAGCTTGACACCACCCAGGACCTTGATTGGCACAAACATTAACTCCCTCCACCACAGATGGATAGTGGTAACAGTGTATACCATCTACAAGATGCACTGCAGAAACTCACCAAGGCCAGGATTTTCTGTTCGACAAGCGGGGGGCGCTAGCTGATGTGTAAAATGATGCAGGATGACATCGAGCGGAACTCCCGACGTCACCCCGCCTCATTTCAGTTTTCAGGTCGGCGGGGGCTCAGCTGAATCAGATGTGCACCCACCGACCTGTCAATTGCCTATTGATGCCATTGACAAAGTAATTAATGTAACTAATGGAATTGCTCATCCAACCTTAAGGTCGGCGGGCAGGCCGGGAGCCCTGGCGGGCATTGGTAAAAGCATGAAACTTCATCCACGGGCGGGATGAGTTTTCATAAGTATTTATAAATTTTTAATAAAAGTGAAATTGAGAGTGATGGACATGTCCCAACTCATGTGACAGTGTTACATGAAGAACATGTCAGGGAAATTTTTTTTTCTGTTTTTAACATTTTTTAATGTGGAGCCGATCTCCCTGAGGCAGCACTTAGCGCGAAAGAGCGCACTCCTGGCTCAGGGATTCCCCACCCCCCACCCCCACCTGCACAGGGAGCACATAGCGCTTCTGTGCGGACGTCACGCTGGGCGGGCCTTAATTGGCCCGCACACGTAAAATGATGATGCGCCCCCAATTGGGGGCGCCGATCGGAGACATGCCTCCAGGCACCCGCTCCTGAACTTCCCCCCTGATGCGAGAGAAAATTCTGCCCCAAGACTCCATAGGCAGCACCTTTCAAACCCATAACCACTACCATCCAGAAGGACAAGGGCAGCAGATACATGGGAATACCACCACCTGCAAGTTCCCCTCCAAGCCACCCACCATCCTGACTTGGAAATATATTACCATTCCTTCTCTGTCGCTGAGTCAAAATCCTGGAACTCCCTCCCTAACACCACAGGGACTGCAGCAGTTCAAGAAGGCAGCTCACTACCACCTTCTCAAGGGCAATTAGGGATGGGCAATTACGCTGGCCTAGCCAGCAATGCCCTCAGCCCGTAAATGAAGAAAAGAAAGGATGATCCATCTTGGCCTTCTCCTGAGGTCCCCAGCATCACAGATGCTAGTTTTCAGCCAATTCAATTCACTCCATGTAATATCAAGGAAAAGGAGAAGGCACTGGATACAATAAGAACACAAGAACTAGGAGCAGGAGTAGGCAATTCAGCCCCTTGAGCCTGCCCCATCATTCAATACGATCATGGCTGATCTAATTTCGGCCCCAACTCCAATTTCCCGCCCTCTCCCCATAACCTTTCAACCCGTTATTAATTAAAAATCTGTCTACCTCTTCCTTAAATTTATTCAGCGTCCCGGCATCTGCTGCATCTGAGGTAGTGAATTACACAGATTCACGACCCTTTGAGAAAAGTAATTCCTTCTCATCTCTGATTTAAATCTTCAACCACTTAGCCTAAAACTATGGCCTCTCATTCTAGAATGCCCCACAAGGGGAACCATCCGCTCCACGTCTACTTTGTCTATCCCCTTTAGCATCTTATATACCTCAATTAGATCTCCTCTCATCCTTCTAAACTCTAGCGAGTATAGGCTTAAACTGCTCAATCTTTCCTCATAAGACAAGCCCCGCATCTCTGGAATCAATCTCGTGAACCTCCTCTTAACCGCCTCCAATGCTTCCTCAAGTAAGGGGACCAAAGCTGCACAGTACTCCAGGTGCGGTCTCACCAATGCCTTGTACAGTTGCAACAACACTTCCCTATTTTTATGTTCTATTCCTTTAACAATAAATGCCAAAATTCCATTTGCCTTCCTTATTACCTGCTGTACCTGTATACTAGCTTTCAGCGATTTATGCACGAGGACACCCAGATCCCTCTGCACTGAAGCATTCTGAAGTTTCTCTCCATTTAAATAATAAGTCGCCTTTTTATTCTTCTGACCAAAATGGATAACCTCACACTTATCCACGTTAAACTCCATCTGCCAAATTTTGGCCTATTCACCTAACCTGTCCATATCCATTTGTAAATTTCTTATTTCTTCATTGCAACTTACTTTCCCACCTATTTTGGTGTCATCTGCAAATTTAGCTATAGTACCTTCTATCCCTGAATCCAAGTCATTAATATAGATTGTAAATAGTTGGGGCCCAAGGGCACCCCACTAGTTTGCCAGCCAGAAAAAGACCCATTTATCCCGACTCTCTGCTTTCTGTTGGTTAGCCAATCCTCCATCCAAGTCAACATATTACCCCTAACTCTGTGTGATCTTATCTTGTGTGTTAATCTTTTGTGCAGCACCTTATCAAAGGCCTTCTGGAAGACCAGACAGACTACATCTACAGTATCCCCATTATCCACTTTGCTTGTCACATCTTCAAAGAACTCTAGCAAATTAGTCAAACACGATTTACTCTTCATAAAACCATGCTGACTCTGATGGATTGCATTTTGACTTTCCAAATGCCCCACCACTACTTCCTTAATAATGGATTCCAACAATTTCCCAACGGCAAACATTAAACTAACTGGTCTACAGTTTCCTACTTTCTACCTACCCCCCACCCTCCTTTTTGAATAAGGGCGTTATATTAGCATTTTTCCAATCCACTGGAATCCAGGGAATTTTGGAATATTATAGCTAATGCATCCACTATCTCTGCTGCCACTTCCTTTAAGACCCTGGGATGTAGGCCATCAGGTCCTGGGGACTTGTCACCCTTTAATCCCAATAGTTTGCTCAGTACTTTTTTTCTAGTGATGGTGATTGTTCTAAGTTCCCCCTTCTCTATACTCTGCACAACCTGTTACTATTGGGGTGGTACTAGGTCCTTTGCCATGAAAACTGAGGCAAAATATTGGTTAAGCGTCTCTGCCTTTTCTGCGTTCCCCACTATTAACTCCCCAGTCTCATCCTCCAAGGGACCGTCATTCACTTTAGCTACTCTCTTTCCTTTTATATACTTGTCGAAGCTTTTGCTATCAGTTTTTACATTTTGCACTTGTTTTCTTTCATAATTTACCTTTGCTCTTTTTTATTATTTTTTTAGTAATCCTTTGCTGATCTTTAAAAGTTTCCCAATCTTCCAGACTGCCACTGACCATTGCAATTTGGTATGCCTTAGTTTTTGCCTTTATGTTATCTTTAACTTCCCTGCTTAGCCATGGATGCTTTTCCCCCCTCTAACCATCTTTCTTCCTCTTTGGAATATATTTTACAATCAAGGCAACTTTAGTACAGAAGATGTGTGCTCCTGAACTAGCCAAGCTGTTCCAGTGCAGCGACAACACTGGAATCTCACCAATAATGTAGAAAATTATCTAAGTATTTCCAGTCCACAAAAAGCAAGGCAAATCCAATCTGGCAAATTGACATCCAATCAGTCTACTCTCAATCAGCAGCAAAGTGATGGAAGGTATCATTGACAGTGCTATAAAGCTGCACTTACACAGCGCTGTGGCTCAGTTCATAGCACCCTCGCCTTTGAATCAGAGGGTTGTGGGTTCATGTCCCACTCCCGGAAACCAAGAACTGTGATTGTACTCAAAAGAGTTGCAATCTGTGACTGTTTAGAGGTGTCAGCTGTGGCTCAGTTCATAGCACCCTCGCCTTTGAATCAGAAGGTTGTGGGTTCATGTCCCACTCCTGGAAACCAAGAACTGTGAATGTACTCGAAAGAGTTGCAATCTGTGACTGTTGATAACTCGAAAGAGTTACACAGCAATTACCTACTCACTGATGCTCATTTTGGGTTCTGCCCAGACCACTCTACTCCTGACCTAATTACTGCCTCGGTCTAACAATGGACAAAACAGTCCATTAAGAGATGAGGTGCGAGTGACTGCCCTTGACATCAAGGCAGCAGTTGATAGAATGTGGCATCAAAGAGCCCTAGCAAACTTGAAATTTGTTGGAATCTGGGGGACTGATAACATTTACAAAGATATTTGAATTTCCAGTGACTGATTGATAAGATCACAGAAGATTTCAAATTTTAAGACTTTTTACTGTAACAAACAGATGTAAGTAAGCCTGGCTGCTAGATTTTATTGTAACTCGACAATTTTTAGATTAATTTAATGTTTTATTCATTGTAATAAGCTGACAAGGTCAAATGTCACTTTGTGCTAACACTGAGATAAGCCATTTAGTGTTCTGTACTTTATAATTACTCACATGTATTAATTAAGGGTCATTACATTACGAGGAACCAGCCAGAAACAGTTGATTAACCAAAAGTGTGCCTCAATTAAGTTGTAATTGAAGAAATAGTGATTAATCAAGTTGTGTTAAATTTGGATTTAAAACCTTGTATGTTTAAACATTACTTGATTTCTGCCTTGGGTGAGTATCAAATCAGATATTTTGTGCTAAGCTCTGCAAAAACCATGAACAAATGGACAATAGACAATTGTGCAAAGTCAGGTAACAAAAGATACTACAGGAGAAACATTGCCATTTCAAGAGATGATGTACATAGGTAATCAAACTCCAATTAAAATAAACCAATAATTCAATTAACCAATTATGTATTAAGCAGAAATGGTCTGAGATGAGGTATTGATGCTCTTTGTGACTCGTGCTAAAGATGACTAAGAAGCGAAGGAATAACGGACGTGCCAAGAAAGGCCGTGGCCACGTCCAGCCCATTAGGTGCACAAATTGTGCCCGCTGCGTCTCCAAAGACAAAGCCATTAAGAAGTTTGTCATCCGCAACATTGTGGAGGCTGCTGCAGTTCGAGATATTTCAGAGGCCAGTGTCTTTGATGCATATGTGTTGCCCAAGCTGTATGTGAAATTGCATTACTGTGTCAGCTGTGCCATCCACAGCAAGGTGGTAAGAAATCGTTCACGAGAGGCCAGAAAGGACCGAACTCCACCTCCACGTTTCAGACCAGGTGCCAACATCCCACATGGACCTCCTCAGAAGCCTATGTAAACATGAGTGAATCCTATAATTTGGTTTGAAGTAATAAAAATGTTGGACCATTAAAAAAAAAGAGGTATTGATAATTTTAGGGGATAAAAGTAAAGGCTTTGAACGACATATCACAGAATCACACAGTGCAGAAGAGGCCCTTTGGCCCATCGAGTCTGCACTGACACGTGAGAAACACCTGACCTAACTACCTAATCCCATTTACCAGCACTTGGCCCATAGCCTTGAATGTTATGACATGTCAAGTGCTCATCCAGGTACTTTTTAAAGGATGTGAGGCAACCTGCCTCCACCATCCTCCCAGGCAGCGCATTCCAGACTGTCACCACCCTTTGGGTAAAAAGGTTTTTCCTCACATCCCCCCCTAAACCTCCTGCCCCTCACCTTGAGCTTGTGTCCCCTCGTGACTGACCCTTCAACTAAGGCGAACAGTTGCTCCCTAACCACCCTGTCCATTCCCCTCATAATCTTGTACACCTCGATCAGGTCGCCCCTCAGTCTTCTCTGCTCCAACGAAAACAACCCAAGTCTATCCAACCTCTCTTCATAACTTAAATGTTTCATCCCAGGCAACATCCTGGTGAATCTCCTCTGCACCCCCCCCAGTGCAATCACACCCTTCCTATAATGTGGCGACCAGAGCTGCACACTGTACTCCAGCCGTGGCCTCACCAAGGTTCTACACAACTCCATGACCTCCCTACTTTTGTAATCTATGCCTTGATTGATAAAGGCGAGTGTCCCATATGCCTTTTTCACCACCCCACTAACATGCCCCTCCGACATCTTTGCTTACTAGCCATGCACTGGGTGCCCCGAGGCAGAATTTGAAAGAATTGCTGTCATTAAAGGAACTGGGGAACAGCCTTATTCTTCAGCAACCTGATCATCTGTTTGAAGCTGTAAAATCTATTTTGAGTTGTTAGATATACTTTTTTCTTTTTAAAATAAAAATTTACTACTTGAGAGTCCATCTTGTCTTATGGTTATGTCTTGTTCGAACCAAAACATTTAATTGATTTTTGTTGGGTTAACTTGAAGTCAGATAATTGCATAATTAAGGATTAAGATAAATTAAAATATATATAAAAAAACCTACACAAACTTAAAAATAACATTGACAAAACTACTTTTTTAGGAACTTATACTCTAAACTACAGAGAAGAAATCCCCCATTTAACAGTACTGAAAATTCCACACCATGATCCTACTTTATGCTGTCCCTTAGGTGGATACTCAATTCTCCTGGAATGAGTCCAAAATTAATCTCAGCTCCCAAGGCTTGCCTCCTTTTTTTTCTCTCCCTTTCTCAACAAATCTGGTGAAGGACTGGCTACCTCTATCTCCTGATTTCTCTCTCTCAGATAGCTGAAGACTGACTTGTATCTGTGAGTTTCAGGGATATCTAAGAAATCCTGTAACTTGATACTACAATGCTTCCTATGGACATTTCCCTTCCCAAAGATAATCTATATGGCAACATGAATCACATGTGCCTTGTATCCAGGTAGAAATGCTAATTATCCAACTTCTTAACGCCGAACTCCATTCTATCTTGAAATTAAACAGATGTCATTTATAAAGTCTGATATCCCTAACACGTTCCTGAGAGATTTGGAGGCTACCCACAGACAGCACAGCTGCTCTTAACATTGGCTACAGGTGTGAACATCTCGCACCCTCTTCCCATTAAGTCAACCTGGGCCCTCCTTGCCCCCATAGAAACCTAGCCACTCAGGCTTGTTTACAGACAAAATTGGAGCAGATCAGATGACCCCTTTCATTGCTCCATTTTATCTTAAATTAAAGAGAGAATCCCAAAATGTAACAATCTTATTAAGTTTGTATTTGTAACATAGCACAAAGGAAGATGTTTGTTGGAGGCCAATCATCTCATCCCCAAGACATCACTACAAGAGTTCCTCAGGGCAGTCTCCTAGGCCCAACCATCTTCAGCTGCTTCATCAATGACTTGCCTTCTGTATGTTCATTGATAATTGCATAGTATTCATTTGCAACTCCTTGGAAGATTTCAACACCAGCATGCAGCAAGACCTGGACAACATTCAGCCTTGGGCTGATAAGTGGCAAGTAACATTCATGCCACACAAATGCCAGGCAATGACCATCTCCAACAAGAAAAAATCTAACCATTTCCCTGAATGTTCAATTGTTGAATTTCCTATTATCAGTATCTTGGGGGTCACCATTGATCATATTGATTATATGGACCAACCATATAAATGGCTACAAGAGCAGGTCAGAAGCTGGGAATTCTGCAATGAGTAACCCGGCTCCTGACTCCCCAAAGTCTGTCCACCGCAAGGCACAGGTCGGGGTGTGATAGAATACTCTCCATTTGCCAACACCGCTCAAGAAGTATGACACCATCCAGGACACTTGGTCGACATCGTAAACATTCACTCCTTCCACCCCAGGAGCACAGTGATGGCAGTGTGCACCATCTACAAGATGCACTGCAGCATCTTGCCAAGCCTTCCTCGACAGTAACTTTCAAATCCATGACTGTACCACTTAAAAGAACAAGGGCAACAAACACAAGGAAACACCACCATCTGCAAGTTCACCTCCAAGGCACATACTATCCTGATTTGGAACTAGGCTGCTGGATCAAAATCCAGGAACATCCTCCCGAAGATGTACTGTGGATGTACCTACACATCATGGACTGCAGCGATTCAAGAAGTTGGTCACCACCACCTTCTCAAGGGCAATTAGGGATGGACAACAAATGCTGGCCATGCCAGCAATGCTCACATCCAATGAATAAATTTAAAAAAAACTAAAACTGGCTCATCATTCATTATTAAATCTAATATGGCTTGCCATCTTGTTAGTTCTTGTTGACAGAATGCTATCCCAGGCACAGTCAATAAATTCATTACATTCCTGACAGGTGCTAATCCGTTTATCGCAATCTATATGAAAGCTAAAATCTCCCATTAAAACCCAGTCTGTTAGCCACATGCTTTCCTAATCTCTAAAATATACAATCTATCACTTCATAGCTGTCACCAAGGAGCCTACATACAATTCCCTCTACAGTCATATATTGTAACGCATGATTGTTAGGAAGATTCAGACTTGAATAGAATAAATAATGACACTGACAAAGGTATAGGATCATAAAATTCTCAAACTAACTTTACTGAACTATGTTTCACAATCACAAGCATCTGAGTAGTACAGTGATAGCTGATGAACATGTGAATACCACGCAAGACCTATTAATGAAAAACAAAAGTTACCAACTGATTTAATTCAATTCAGTTGTGTTCTCATTTTATAAATACCTCACAGAAACTGAATCCTCTGAATCCAGTTTGCATTTTACCTTTTAAACTATAGAACAACTGGCCTCTTTCATCCAGCTCCTTGTCTTACTTTAAACCATGAGATCAAAGGTCTACACATCTAGTTGTCTGGATGGTATCCACAAAGCTAAATCTTCCACACAGTCCCCAGCTTTGCCCTTCAAACTCTTTACTTTAACCCACAGAAAAACTGGCATTTACCCTCCAGCTCTCTGCTTTAACTCAATCAGGAACCTAAACGGTTACACGTTCCCTGAACAATACTTGCATTACTCAGCTCAGCTGGTCCCTTATAGTCCCCATTCACACCTGGAGCACTGATCAGATGCCCAGGGGAAAAGAGATAACTTTTAACATGTTGGCCAGCGTTCAGTTATACAGGGAACCTCTCCGTACCTGTGTTTAGACCCTGTGATGATCAAGGATTGGTTACACCCTGTATGGTCAGCTCTGTGAGTGGTCAAACGTAATGTTACCCCTCATGGACAGAGAGTATGACATGGAAGTAATTATTACAAAACGGCCAGGACTGAGAACTTAATATATCAAATTATACAGTTCACAGGAAAGGTAGGGAGAATAGTACAGGGAGAGGAGTAGCTTCAGTGATTAAGAATGAAATCTTTTTAAGATTTGTAAGAGTGGATATGACAAAGGCAGTGGAGACTTTATGGGTAGAATAAAGAAATGGTAAAAGGATATTGAAATATGGACTGAAAAGCCTGAAATGCTTTAATTTAACTGATTAATTTTCAGTGGCCTGTTATGCTATGAGATTGAACACACGCATGATATATTGGGTGGAATCATCCCAGTTTTGCACAAGGGTAAGGCAACCATCTTATCACTCTAAATTCACACACTCACAAGGTCATCACACATTCACTGGCATCTCAGTCACTGCCAGCTCAAGGGACATCACCAATCACTCTCTCACACGCGCCCTCACATCTCCATCTAGCCTCATCTCCTCTGGAGACTGCCTCCTCAGCCCTCACTATCTTGAGGCCACTTGCACAGATCAACATGTTTCCCCACACACACCCTGGGATACTCCCCTTCCCCAGTACCACCCTTGCCCTGCACTTCTTCCCTTACCTGAAGCCACTTCTCCTCCTTCCCTAAGCAAGCCCTAGCCCTGCAGCCGTTGAAAAGCACCCCCGCCTTATGGCTGGTCTGATAGGTAGAGGCCTGCCCATGAGCCCCCCTAAAAGTGCTGTGGTGCTGCCTGCGAAGCCTGGCAATGATGACCATGAGTACTGCCTGAAGTAAGGTAGGCAAAGCCACGAATGAAATGCAGCTTGCCAGGTGCACGTTACTTACATACAGTTGTGAAAGACGTCGATGTGCAATCACGCCAAAATGCCCAGATGATCCAGCATGAGGGGATGATTCCGGCGAGCAGCGCTTTTAATGTAAAATAAAGTATTGAAATTAGGTTACCGACATGCAGTGGCAGGAAACGCGACCCACCATTGACAGGTGGAGCGGATGATCGCAAATAGGTTTCACGATGGCATGAAACAGATTTTTGGCCTTCTCATCATGTTGTTCCCCTCACCCCCACCCGCCATGATGCCCGTTGCCAAGAGGGCTAGAAAATTCTAGCAATGAAGTCAAATTCGCCACTATTGAATTTGTTAGCTTCATCTTTGTGGGAACACAAGAGGGGAAGATAGTAAGGAAACCTGTTCAATTCACCTGCATTCCTAAGGCAGGATATAGACAATAAAATGACCAAAAGCCTGTAATTATAAGAGGTCAGCAAACATTCCAATGTTAACAGTACCTCTGACTGCCAAAACACTGACAGGATGAACTTCATTAAGAGAATTTTGAAACTTCTTCTGATCTCATAGATTATCATTGTGGTCAAGGGAATGAGAAATCTTGAAACAGTGTGAAGACATGTACACCTGAGTGATGTTTATCAACCATGTAGAATGCTAGGCATCTTTGGGGGGGGTCTAATGACAGTCAAAAATGGCATTTTGAAACAGTTCATGCAATGGAAGCAGTTCAGAGAAAGTTTACCAGACTATTACCTAGAATGGCAGATTGTCTTATGAGTAAAGGCTAGGCTTGTATTTGCTGGAGTTTAGAAGAGTAAGAGGCAACTTGATTGAAACATATAAGATCCTGAGGGGTCTTGACAGGGTGGATGTGGAGAGGATGTTTCCTCTTGTGGGAGAATCTAGAACTAGGGGTCACTGTTTAAAACAAAAACAAAAATACCTGGAAAAACTCAGCAAGTCTGGCAGCATCTGTGGAGAGGAACACAGTTAACATTTCAAGTCCGAACGATCCTTCAACAGAACTAAGAAAAAATAGAAGAAAGGTGAAATATAAGCTGGTTTAAGGTGGGGTGGGACAAGTAGAGCCAGTGATAGGTGGAGATAACCAAAAGATGTCGCAGACAAAAAGAAAAAGAGGTGTTGAAGGTGGTGATATTATCTAAGGAATGTGCTAATTAAGGGTAGAAAGCAGGACAAGCAAGGTACAGATGGCCCTAGTGGGGGTGGGGTGGGGTGAAGGAATCGAAAAAGGCTAAAAGGTAGAGATAAAACAATGGATGGAAATACATTTAAAAATAATGGAAATAGGTGGGAAAAGAAAAATCTATATAAATTATTGGAAAAAAGGGGGGGGATCGGAAAGGGGGTGGGGATGGAGGAGAGAGTTCATGATCTAAAATTGTTGAACTCATTATTCAGTCCGGAAGACTGTAAAGTGCCTAGTCGGAAGATGAGGTGCTGTTCCTCCAGTTTGCGTTGAGCTTCACTGGAACAATGCAGCAGGCCAAGGACGGACATGTGAGCATGAGAGCAGGGTGTAGTGTTGAAATGGCAAGCGACAGGGAGGTCTGGGTAATGCTTGCGGACAGACCTAAGGTGTTCTGCAAAACGGTCACCCAGTCTGCGTTTGGTCTCTCCAATGTAGAGGAAACCGCATTGGGAGCAACGAATGCAGTAGACTAAATTGAGGGAAGTGCAAGTGAAATGCTGCTTCACTTGAAAGGAGCGTTTGGGCCCTTGGACGGTGAGGAGAGGGGAAGTGAAGGGCAGGTGTTGCACCTTCTGCGGTTGCATGGGAAGGTGCCATGGGAGGGCGTTGAGGTGTAGGGGGTGATGGAGGAGTGGACCAGGATGTCCCAGAGGGAACGATCCCTGCGGAATGCCGCTGGGGGGGTGAAGGGAAGATGTGTTTGGTGGTGGCATCATGCTGGAGTTGGCGGAAATGGCGGAGGATGATCCTTTGAATGCGGAGGCTGGTGGGGTGATAAGTGAGGACAAGGGGGACCCTATCATGTTTCTGGGAGGGAGAGGAAGGTGTGAGGGCGGATGCGCGGGAGATGGGCCGGACATGATTGAGGGCCCTGTCAACCACCGTGGGTGGAAAAGCTTGGCTAAGGAAGAAGAAAGACATGTCAGAGGAACTGTTTTTGAAAGTGGCATCATCAGAACAGATGCGACGGAGCGGAAGGAACTGAGAGAATGGGATGGAGTCCTTACAGGAAGTGGGGTGTGAGGAGCTGTAGTCGAGGTAGCTGTGGGAGTCGCTAGGCTTGTAATGGATATTGGTGGACAGTCTATCACCAGAAATTGAGACAGAGAGATCAAGGAAGGAAAGGGAAGTGTCAGAGATGGACCATGTGAAAATGATGGAGGGGTGGAAATTGGAAGCAAAGTTAATAAATTTTTCCAGGTCCAGATGAGAGCATGAAGCAGCACCGAAGTAATCATCGATGTACCGGAGAAAGAGTTGTGGGAGGGGGCCAGAGTAGGACTGGAAAAAGGAATGTTCCACATACCCCATAAAGAGACAGGCATAGCTGGGGCCCATGCGGGTACCCATAGCCACACCTTTTATTTGGAGGAAGTGAGACGAGTTTAAGGAGAAATTGTTCAGTGTGAGAACAGCCAGACGGAGGAGAGTAGTGGTGGATGGGGATTGTTCGGGCCTCTGTTCGAGGAAGAGGCGGAGAGCCATCAGACCATCTCGGTGGGGGATGGAGGTGTAGAGGGATAGGACGTCCATGGTGAAGAGGAGGAGGTTGGGAACTGGAAATTGTTGATATGATGTAGGGTGTCAGAGGAATCATAGATGTAGGTGGGAAGGGACTGGACAAGGGGAGAGAGAATGGAGTCAAGATAGCAAGAAATGAGTTCCGTGGGGCAGGAACAGGCTGACACGATCGGTCTGCCGGGACAGTCCTGTTTGTAGAAGCGGGCTGTCCGAGGTTGGGAGACTAGGAGGTTGGAAGATGTGGAAGGAAGATCTCCAGAGGAGATGAGGTCAGTAACAGTCCTGGAAACAATGGCTTGATGTTCAGTGGTGGGGTTATGGTCCAGGGCGAGGTAGGAGTAAGTGTCTGTGAGTTGACGCTCAGCCTCTGCGAGGTAGAGGTCAGTGCACCAGACAACAACAGCACCACCCTTGTCAGCGGGTTTGATGACAACGTCAGGGTTGGACCTGAGAGAACGGAGTGCAGCAAGTTCAGAGAAAGACAGGTTAGAGGGGGTGAGAGGAGCAAAGAAATTGAAACGACTAATGTCACGCCGACAGTTCTCAATGAAAAGATCAAGAGAAGGTTAGAATCCAGAGGGAGGGGTCCAGGTGGAGGGAGAATATTGGAGGTGGGTAAAAGGATCCGTTGAACGGGGAGAGGACTCCTGCCCAAAGAAGTGAGCACGGAGACGAAGGCGGCGGAAGAAGAGTTCAGCATCGTGCCGAGCCCGAAATTCATTGAGATGAGGGAGTAAGGGTATGAAACTAAGTCCTTTGCTGAGCACTGAACGTTCAGCGTCGGAGAGGGGAAGGTCAGGGGGTATGGTGAATACACGGCCAGGGCTGGGATTGGAAGATGGGATGGGAACAGAGGGACAGGCAGGGGTGGAGGGTCCTGGATGGGTGTTGGTGTCGATGAGCTGTTGGAGCTTGCTCTCCTGTGCACCTGAAAGAAAGAGACAAAGTTTCTTGTTGAGGCGTCGGATGAGACAAAGAATAAAATGAAACTGGGGGCACGCGCAGCTTCGAAGAAGGGTGCGGTGGTGCTGTTGGAGGGAGAGGTCGAGTGTGTTCATATGGTGGCGCATGGCACTGATTGTGGATCTCAGAATGTGACAAGAACAGCAGTCCGAGGAGCGTCGTATGTCCCGGAGATACCCGTAATCCTGGGTGGGTTCAAAACATGAGGGATGGAACTTCAGTTGAAACCCACCTGGGGTAAGTTGGAGATGGAGACAGTCACTGAGGAAGGAAATATCGATGTGAAAGCGGGTTTTATTAAATACCTTGTCAAACACCAGGAGAGAAATGGAAAGCAATGAAGGTGAACAAGTCAAAAGAGAGATACGAAAATCCTGTCGGAGAGAAGAGCAATACTTCTTCAAGGTAGGCATTCCTTGAAGAGAAGTGGCAGTCAATTAAACACAAAGATAAAAGCAAAAAACTGCAGATGCTGGAAATCCAAAACAAAAACAAAAATACCTGGAAAAACTCAGCAGGTCTGGCAGCATCTGCGGAGAGGAACACAGTTAACGTTTCGAGTCCAAATGACCCTTCAACAGAACTCCATCTCCCGCGCATCCGCCCTCACACCTTCCTCTCCCTCCCAGAAACATGATAAGGTCCCCCTTGTCCTCACTTATCACCCCACCAGCCTCCGCATTCAAAGGATCATCCTCTGCCATTTCTGCCAACTCCAGCATGATGCCACCACCAAACACATCTTCCCTTCACCCCCCTTTGTGGCATTCCACAGGGATCGTTCCCTCTGGGACACCCTGGTCCACTCCTCCATCACCCCCTACATCTCAACCCCCTCCTACGGCACCTTCCCATGCAACTGCAGAAGGTGCAACACCTGCCCCTTTACTTCCCCTCTCCTCACTGTCCAAGGGCCCAAACACTCCTTTCAAGTGAAGCAGCATTTCACTTGCACTTCCCTCAATTTAGTCTACTGCATTCGTTGCTCCCAATGCGGTTTCCTCTACATTGGAGAGACCTAATGCAGACTGGGTGACCGCTTTGCAGAACACCTTAGGTCTGTCCGCAAGCATTACCCAGACCTCCCTGTCACTTGCCATTTCAACACTACACCCTGCTCTCATGCCCACATGTCCGTCCTTGGCTTGCTGCATTGTTCCAGTGAAGCTCAACGCAAACTGGAGGAACAGCACCTCATCTTCCGACTAGGCACTTTACAGTCTTCCGGATGAATTCAACAATTTTAGATCGTGAACTCTCTCCTCCATCCCCAACCCCATTCCGATCCCCCCCCTTTTTTTCCAATAATTTATATAGATTTTTCTTTTCCCACCTATTTCCATTATTTTTAAATGTATTTCCATCCATTGTTTTATCTCTACCTTTTAGCCTTTTTCGATTCCTTCACCCCATCCCACCCCCACTAGGGCTATCTGTACCTTGCTTGTCCTGCTTTCTACCCTTAATTAGCACATTCCTTAGATAATATCACCACCTTCAACACCTCTTTTTCTTTTTGTCTGTGACATATTTTGGTTATCTCCACCTATCACTGGCTCTACTTGTCCCACCGCCACCCTCCTTAAACCAGCTAATATTTCACCTTTCTTCTATTTTTACTTAGTTTTGTTGAAGGGTCATTCGGACTTGAAACGTTAACTGTGTTCCTCTCCACAGATGCTGCCAGACTTGCTGAGTTTTTCCAGGTATTTTTGTTTTTGTTTTAGATTTCCAGCATCTGCAATTTTTTGCTTTGGTCACTGTTTAAAAATGAGGGGACGCGCATGTAAATCAGAGATGAGGCGAAATTTTTTCTCTCAGAGGGTCGTGACTCTTTGGAATTCTCTGCCTGAAAAGGCAGTGGAAGCAGAATCTTTGAATATTTTTAAGGCAGAGGTGGATAAATTCTTGGTAAGCAAGGGTGTAATAGGTTATCAGGGGTAGGCGGGATGCAGATTGGCAGTTACTATCAGATCAGCCATGATCTTACTGAATGGCGGAGCAAGCCCGAGGGGCCGAGTGGCATACTACTGCCCCTCATTCATATGTTCCTATGTGCAAAACAGAAAGTCAAGTAGGGATTAAAAGTTTTTACTTACACTGGTGAAAGGTGGGAAGTGGTATTGCAGTGGAATCGGTGCATGGGCCACTGCTGTTTGCCATTTACTTGGGATTTGGACTTGGGAATTGGAAGTGCAATTTCAAAATTTGCAGATTACACCAAATTGGGGGTATAGATAACACTAAGGAAGAGTCATTTACAGCACAAAAGGAGGCCATTTGGCCCATCTAGTCCATGAGCAATCCAATCAGTCCCATTCACCCGCTCAATCCTTCACATTTATTTCCTTCAAGTGCCAATCAATTTCCTTTTGAAATCATGGATCATCTCTGTTTCCATCACCCTTGTGGGCAGCGGGTTCCAGGTCACTACTACTCGCTGCGTAAAAAAGTTCTTCTTCACATTCCTCCTGCATTCCTTTCCCAAAACTTTAAATCTGTGTGTTAAAAGCAAAATACTATGGATGCTGGAGGTCTGAAAGAAAAACAGGAAGTGCAGGAAAAACTCTTCTTTGGAACTGAAAAGTCATATTGGACTCAAAACGTTAACTCTGTTTCTCTCTCCACTGATGTTGTCAGACCGCCTGAGTTTTTTTCCAGAGCTTTCTGTTTTTATCTTAAATCTGTGTCCCCTGGTCCTTGTGCCATCAACTAATGGGAAAGATGTTTTCTTGTCTACCTTATTCAAACTTGTCATAATCTTGTACACCTCCATCAAACCTCCCCTCAAGATAAAAGCAAAAAACTGCGGATGCTGGAAATCCAAAACAAAAACAAAAATACCTGGAAAAACTCAGCAGGTCTGGCAGCATCTGTGGAGAGGAACACAGTTAATGTTTCGAGTCCGAATGACCCTTCAACAGAACTAAGTAAAAATAGAAAAGAGGTGAAATATAAGTTGGTTTAAAGGGGTAGGGTTGGGGGGGGGGGGGGGGGGGGAACCACACAAGAGCTGGATAGAGGGCCAGTGATAGGTGGAGATAACCAAAAGATGTCACAGACAAAAGGACAAAGAGGTGTTGAAGGTGGTGATATTATCTAAAGGAATGTGCTAATTAAGGGTAGAATGCAGGACGAGCAAACCTCCCCTCAATCTCCTTTGTCCCATGGAGAACAACCTCAAATTCTCCAAGTTAACCTTGTAGCTAAAATTCCCCATCCTTGGAACCATTCTGATAAATGAACATTCTGAACCATGGATCCTCACATTCTCCCTAAAGTGGTAACTAGAACTACATGCAATATTCCAGTTGTGCCTAACCAGAGCTTTATAAAAAGTGTGAGAAAATCCAGGAAACGTGTTAGTACACTTTCAGAATGGTTGTGTAATTGGCCAATGAATTTCAATATAGCTAAGTGTGAAGTGATGGATTTTGGTAAGATGAATAAGGAGGCCACATACTGCTTGGATTAAAAGAGCCTAAATGGGGAAGAGAAGTAAAGGGATCGAGGGGCATATATTCACAAATCATTAATAGCTGTAATCCAAGTAAATAAATCCATTAAATGCAAATAAACCACTGATATTCATTCTAGAGGAATAGAATTGAAAAGTAAAGGAGCTATATTAAACTTGTATATAACCTCAGTTAGGCCACAATTATAGTTAGACCACAATTACAATGAGATCTGTGTGCTGGTCTCCTTATTGCAAGAAAGATATAGAGGCACTAAAGAAAGTGCAACAAAGATTTACAAGGATGATACCAGAATTGAAAGATTATTACTGTTAGGAAACAATTAGGACTCTTTCCTCTATATAAAAAAAGGCTGAGATGAACTGGTAGAGGTGTTTGAATTATGAAAGTGGTTTGATAGGGTAAACATAGAGAAAATGTTCCCATTTCTGAGGGAATCCAAAACTAGGGACCATAAGTATACGTCACTAATCAAACCAGCATTCAGGAGCAATTTCTTTACTCAGAGTGGTTCAAATGTGGAATTTGTGACCAGATGAAGGAATTGAGATGAAAAGCATAAATGCCTTGAATGAAATGTTAGATAAGTGCATGGAGGAGAAAGGAAAAGCAGAATATTGAGATAGGATTGGATAAAACAGGGTGGGAAGAGGCTTATACAAAGCATAAACGAAGACCAGTTAGGCCAAATGACCCATCTGTGTGCTGTAAATTCTATGTAAAAACTGTCCCATGTAAAATATATTTACAAAGGTACAACTATTTATTTTATGCTTTAAGTTTGATGCTGAAATTACACAGTATTGATACAAATCTCATATCAGAAACCTGATAAAATGTCAAGATATACAAGTTTGCTTGCAATTGATGCTTTTATGTTTCTTCAGGTCAGACCTTTTCTCTCTGAATCTGCATTCATGTTATATCAGCTCATTTATAACAATGTGAACAAACTGTTGTTATACCATTTTGATGCAAGTCTGACCTTCCCCACATTCTAGCTGCATCATGTCACGTAATATATTTTCAATTCATGCAGCCAGGTGAAGGACATACACTGATTTATTTTACAATTAAGCAATGTGTTGCATTGCTAAAAAGTGAATCCGACCGCTACAGCATTTTTTAAATGCTTCCTCTCTCATGTGGCACAAGTGCTGTATAAAATGTGGTTGTGAACAGTTAAGTGACTAATTTGAAAGCCCTAGACATTGAACAGACTCCACAAATAAAGTAAGGCGATACACGCTTCCTTTCACCAATTAATAGGCTGTTAAAACATTCTGAAGCTTTTGTGCCGTGACAATGCACATTGATGAAAAACTGATTAATGACAGAAATAGCAGGACAAAAGCTGCAAGGTCATTTGAGATTGTTAAATCACACTGCAGCTGAAAGAAAGGCAAATAAGACAAGGCTTGCTATTAGTATTGCAAAAAATAATTGGTAAAAATCTGCATATGAAGGATCAAATGTACTTTGAAGCATAATTTACTTTAGACAGAATTGCTAGAAGTACTCAGCACATAAAGAAAAGCAGAAAGAAAATATCTGACTAGCTTGTTCTTGTTTTTATAACTGGCAAAATGGATATCTGACAAGATGGTCAGATAGGAAACAGCTGTGGATGAAATGACAGAAATTTAATGGACCTGGATTGTGCTGATGATGTTGTATTGATAGCAGAATCAGTGCACAAACTACAAATTAAAACATCAAGCTTCATTGAAAAAAGCATGATCACTGGAACTGAAATCCTATACATGAATGTTGATCAGTGGATTCAAGTGACTGGCACCTTTGTGCACATGTTGAAAGAGGGAAAGAACAAAAATGTGTCAGAGGAACTAAAATATCAACACTGAAACTATGGTGAACACTTACTATGTGAAAACCTTCATGGTGAATGTCATGATAATAGTTGATTGCGGTAGTGGAGTCCAGTATTAAATATTATACGGTACTCTCTACTATATACGGGGTCACTTGACTGGGGGTTGACGGTCAGATAGCACATGTTGGAACCTGTCTTGATAGAATTCAGTAACTGCAGATATGTGTTTATGTTAGGAAAATGTGTTATCAATAAAGTTAGTTCAGCTACAATGTCGACGGCCTGTGTGCATCATTGAAACAAAAAACAGGACATGGTGTCAGAAGTAAACTAAACGCAACAATGGAGGTTCTGAAACCACTGACAGAGCTCAGTTTGGAGGGAAATCTCGCCGCAAACTGGAGGAGGTTCCAGCAGTGATTCGAGCTGTTCTTCACAGTGACAGGCAGTGATGAAAAAGACCCTCAGGTACAGTCTTCCATCCTTAAATAAGGTGACCAATACTATACACAGTACTCCAGATGTGGTCTGACTAGTGCTCTGTATAACTGAAGCATAACCTCCCACTTTTGTATTCAATTCCCCTCGCAATAAATTATAACATTCTATCAGCTTCTCTAATTACTTGCTGTACCTGCATACTAGCCCTTTGCGATTCATGCACTAACGCACTCAGATCCCTCTGCATCCTCTCACCATTTAGATTGCCTCTCTTTTATTCTTCCTGCCAAAATGGACAATTTCACATTTTCCTACGTTATGCTCCATTTGCCAGATATTTGCCCACTCACTTAACCCATCTATATCTTTTTGTAGCCTCCTTATGCCCTCTTCACTACTTACTTCCCTACCTATCTTTGTGTCATTAGCAAATTTGGCAACCATTCCATCCATACCTTCATCCAAGTTATGTATATGAATTGTAAACCGTTGAGGTCTCATCGCTGATCCCTGTGGCACACTACTCGTTACATCTTGCCAACCTGAAAAAGACCCATTTATGCCTACTCTCTGCTTCCTGTTAGCCAGCCAATCTTCTATCCAAATCAATATGTTACCCCCATAGCCAGTTGCTATCCATTCTTTAATTTATCCCCTGCCTGCAAATGCTCTAACTTCAGGTAAGAGTCCACTATGACCTTTTGAAGGTCTTTTGAAAATCTGAGTATGCTACATTTAATACATTACCTTTGTCTACTTTTTCTGTTACTATTTCAAATAAAATTGGTCAAACAATCCATGTTGACTATTGTTTACTATATTTTTGGTTTTTAGATATTTTCAAGTGCATTTTTCCTGCCCCCAACATTAAAATAGCTGGTCTATAGTTCCCTGGACTTGTTCTATTTCTCTTTTTAAATATATGAGTAGCTTAGTTGAACTCCAGTTCTCTTGCACAGCACTGATTTCTAATAACTTATTATAAAAAGATCTATAACACCGCTTCCCTAGCTTCTTTAAATATGCATAGAAGTAATAAGAAGTTTTATCATTTCTAAATTTAACTAGTTTATCAATTATATCCTCCCTTTCTATCTTAAATAGCTTGATATCCTTTTTGATCTTTTTTCCTGATGTCATGTCCACCCTGTTAGTTTCCCTGGTAAATACTGAGGCAACCTAATTATTCAATGTTTGGGCTATTTCATTATAATTTTGCTCGAGGCAAGTCTTACGATGAATTTTTTTAGCTTAAGAAGGATGTGATTGCTGGAAAGTAAAGACTCTGCATAGTTTTATTATTGTGGCAAAATTAATTTTTACCTGTGTTGGATTTTTTTAGCTTTGACTACTTCTGTAATGCTAGAATCAGCACATAAGAGGTTAACGCTCAGAAATGCACAGAGCATTCTTTTAACAGTAAGCCATCAGTCTTAAAGCAGTTTGTTCATTAGATATTCCATAAAATGATTGCTCATTTAGTTTCATACAATGATCATTTTAAATATTAATTCGTTATTCCAAGGGAGTGAGGTCAATGTTTACAATCTCAAATGTCTCAGAGCTTGTGAGAGACAGTTCTTTGTGACAGCTGATTGTGCTATTCATCCTATTGGCTTGGTGGAATAGTAAAGCTGAGCAGTCATTTGGGAGCACTCTAACTCCATATCAAAGTGTAACACCCTCATGTCAGGATAATGGCTGTGATCGACAACTACATCTCAGCCTTCTGAAGAAAGGAGAAGGACATTGGTTGGTTTGAACATTCTGCGATTGACAGCTGGGTGGGCAGAAGCTTAGACCACCATAATAATTCAGAAAGGTGTTAGGAGTGGCGATGGGGTCTGATATTGCATGGGAACATAGGAACTTAGGAGCAGGAGTAGGCCATTCAGCCCTTTGACCAGAGGCCCAGGGTAATACTCTGGGGACCCGGGTTCGAATCCCACCATGGCAGATGGCGAAATTTGAATTCAATAAAAATCTGGAATAAAAAGTCTAATGATGACCCATTCTCAATCGTTGTAAAAACTCATCTGGTTCACTAATGTCCTTTAGAGCAGGAAATCTACTGTCCTTACCTGGTCTGGCCTACATGTGACTCCAGACCCACAGCAATGTGGTTGACTCTTAAAATGCTCTCTGAACAAGAGCAATTAGGGATGGAAAATAAATGCTGGCCTAGCCAGCAACACCCACATCCCATAAAGGAATAAATAAAAAAATAAAAGGCATACAATTGGTGGGCTGCACTTTGAAAGCAACTCAGAGGTGAGTACACAGCAACGATGTGCAGCGCTTGCCAGGGTCGCCTGTTGGAATTCAGCCTGAGGAGTGTTGGGGTGGGGTCAAGGGCAGCCCTGCCGTTGAGGTGACTTGTGGGGGAGGTGGGAGGCCAAGGGCTGCCTTGTGGTTGAGGCGGTTTGTGAGGTGGGGGGGCAATGGCAGCACTACTGTTGAAGTGGCTTGTGGGGGGAGGGCAAGGGCAGCCCTGCCGTTGAATATAGTGCACACGCATTCGGGGTGCAGGGTAGGGTGGCCAAGGGAAGCGGCCACGCATTCAGAAAACCTGTATAAAGTGCAGCTAAGACAGTTCAGGCACAGCCACATTGATATGATTGGAGTCGGGCTTCTAGCTTATCTGCCCACTCAAGCGATGCAGAGGCATCAAAGTGCCACCAAGTGCTCCAAAGCGTCCCAGCCCCCTGGCACAAACTGCAAAGTCATGAGCATTTTAGTGGGCTGCAGAACAGTTGGATGACTGCACACATTGTACAATCTCCTTGCCAAACCTGCTGTGGAGCAGTCACTGCTGGAGGCGCACACAGCCCCTTGCAATATCAACATCCCAGTTTGGACCAGTTTTACCAATGGTTCAAGCTAACAGTGCATGCTTGTACCATGGGTTAGGAGAATGCCTGCGCCTGAGCTGAGAGCACAGCATACAGTCCAATGGGCAAAGCTGCCGCCAATTGGTCAGGTGGAGTGGGGCAGAGGTAGGTGGAGTTTTGGGTAGCCATGTGGCACACTGATCTCTGGCAATCCAAGTACAAAGAACAAAGAAGAACAAAGAAAAGTACAGCACAGGAACAGGCCCTTCGGCCCTCCAAGCCTGTGCCAATCATATTGCCCGCCAACTAAAACATTTTGCACTTCCGGGATCCATATCCCTCTATTCCCATCCTATTCATGTATTTGTCAAGCTGCCTCTTAAACACCACTATCGTACCTGCTTCCACCACCTCCACTGGCAGCGAATTCCAGACACTCACTACCCACCACGTAAAAAACTTGCCCCGCACATCTCCTACAGAGTTTTCCCCTCTCACCTTAAATCTATGTCCCCTAGTAATTGACTCTTCCACCCTGGGAAAAAGTTTCTGACTATCTACTCTGTCCTTGCCACTCATAATTTTGTAAACTTCTATCAAGTCGCCTCTCAATCTCCATCGCTCGAGTGAGAACAATCCGAGTTTCTCCAACCTCTCCTCATAGCTAATAACCTCCAGACCAGGCAGCATCCTGGTAAACCTCCTCTGCACCCTCTCCAAAGCCTCCATATCCTTCTGGTAATGTGGCGACCAGAATTGCACGCAATATTCCAAGTGTGGCCTAACCAAGGTTCTATACAGCTGCAGCAAGACTTCCCAGCGTTAATACTCAATACCCCTTCCAATGAAGGCAAGCATGCCATATGCCTTCCTGACTACCTTATCCACCTGCGTTGCCACTTTCAGTGACCTGTGGACCACACCCAGATCCCTCTGCCTGTCAATGCACTTAAGGGTTCTGCCATTTACTGTATAATTCCTGCCTGTATTAGACCTTCCAAAATGCATTACCTCGCATTTGTCCAGATTAAACTCCATCTGCCATTTCTCTCCCCAAGTCTCCAACCGATCTATATCCCGTTGTATCCTTTGACAATCCTCTTCACTATCTGCAACTCCTCCAACCTTAGTGTCGTCTGCAAACTTACTAATTAGCCCAGTTACATTTTCCTCCAAATCATTTATGTATACCACAAACAGCAAAGGTCCCAGCACTGATCCCTGCGGAACTCCACTAGTCACAGCTCTCCATTCAGAAAAGCACCCTTCCACTGCTACCCTCTGTCTTCTATGACCAAGCCAATTCTGTATCCATCTTGCCAGCTCACCTCTGATCCTGTGCGACTTTACCTTCTGTACCAGTCTGCCATGAGGGACCTTGTCAAAGGCCTTACTGAAATCCATGTATATAACATCCACTGCCCTTCCATCGTCGATCATCTTTGTCACTTCCTCGAAAAACTCGATCAAGTTAGTGAAACACGACCTCCCCTTCACAAAACCATGCTGCTTCTCACTAATACGCCCATTTGCTTCCAAATGGTAGTAAATCCTGTCACGAAGAATCTTCTCCAATAATTTCCCTATCGCTGACGTAAGGCTCACCGGCCTGTAATTTCCTGGATTATTCCTGCTACCCTTCTTAAACAATGGAACAACATTGGTCATTCTCCAGTCCTCTGGGACCTCACCCATAGCAAGTGAGGATACAAAGATTTCTGTCAAGGCCCCAGCAATCTCTTCCCTTGCCTCCCTCAGTACTCTGGGGTAGACCCCATCTGGCCCTGGGGACTTATCCACCTTAATATTCTTCAAGACGCCTAACACCTCATCTTTTTTGATCTCAACATGATCCAGGCTATCTACACACTCTTCCCTAGACAAATCGACCGCTAAGTCCTTCTCTTTGGTGAATACTGATGAGAAGTATTCATTTAGTATCTCTCCCATTTCTTCTGGCTCCCCACACAGATTCCCACCTGAGTGGGCCTACCCTTTCCCTGGCTACCCTCTTGCTTTTTACATATGTATAAAAGACCTTGGGATTTTTCTTAATCCTGGTTGCCAGTGACTTTTCATGACCCCTTTTAGCCCTCCTGACTCCTTGCTTAAGTTTCTTCCTACTTTCTTTATATTCTCCACGGGCTTCATCTGTTCCCAGCCTTCTAGCCCTTACGAATGCTTCCCTTTTCTTTTTGACTAATCTCACAATATCAGTCGTTATCCAAGGTTCCTGAAACTTGCCATGCTTATCCTTCATCCTAGCAGGAATATGCCGGTCCTGAATTCTTATCAACTGACGTTTGAAAGCCCCCCACATGTCAGTTGTTGATATTCCCTCAAACATCCGCCTCCAGTCTAGATTCCTCAGTTCCTACCTAATATTGTTATAATTAGCCTTCCCCCAATTAAGCACCTTAGCCCAAGGACTCCTGTTATCCTTATCCACCAGTACCTTGAAACTTACTGAATTATGGTCACTTTTCCCGAAATGCTCCCCTACTGAAACTTCGACTACCTGGCCGGGTTCATTCCCTAATACCAGGTCCAGTATTGCCCCTTCCCTAGTTGGACTATCTACATATTGTCTCAGGAAGCCCTCCTGGATGCATCTTATAAATTCTGCACCATCCAAACCCCTAGCACTAAGTGATTCCCAGTCAATATAGGGAAAGTTAAAATCACCCACCACAACAACGCTATTGCTTTTACATCTTCCCAAAATCTGCCTACGTAACTGTTCCTCAATCTCCTGCCAGCAATTGGGAGGCCTATAGTAAACCCCCAACATTGTGACTGCACCCTTCCTATTCTGGACCTCTACCCATATTGCCTCGCTGCATGAGCCCACCGAGGTGTCCTCCTGTGGTACAGCTGTGATATTCCCCTTAACCAGCAGTGCAACTCCCCCACCTCTTCTACATCCCTCTCTATCCTGCCTGAAGCATCTAAATCCTGGAACGCTTATCTGCCAATCCTGTCCATCCTTCAACCAAGTCTCTATAACTAGTAGCCAGCACACTCTGGGAGGCGTTAAGAGGCCTTCACACTTAACCAAGAGAGGTTCTTCGTACACCCATGCTCATCACATGTCTCTGAGAGAGAGAGAGAGAGAGAGAGAAACGCAGAGAGAGAGACCCTCCTGATGCTCCCTTGGCCCCGTCACCTTTCCGCCTCCTCACCAAGGCCTTGGGGGTTAAGAGCTACACCCACCCCGAGACGACGATCGAGGCATACGTTAGGGCTATGGCTGGGGTCGTTGGCCCTCAGCCATTGTCGCTGCCTGGAAAATGTATGGCAAAGCCATCATTTTCTTGAGGTCCAAGTGGGCGGTGCACTTGGCCCTAGAAAAGGGGCTCACTGTGGGCGGGATCTTTCTGGCGGTGGACCCCTGTGAGGCCCCCACCCAGAGGATCATCATTTTGAATGTCCCGCCCTTTCCCCAGTGAGCTCCTCCTCCCCCACCTCCACCAACTGGGGGAGGTCAGGTCAGGGGTTGCACTGATCCTGCTGGGCCTCAAGGACATGGCCCTCTGACACGTCTACTCCTTCCAGCACCAGGTTTTCGTCCGCCTGGCCTGGGACGAGTGCGTGGAGGAGGCCTTCAACTTAGAATTTGAGGGAGCCGCCTACTGGGTCTTTTGGACTGCGGACGGCATGCGGTGCCATGCCTGCAAGGAGGTGGGGCATGTGTGTAAGAACTGCCTCACCTCCAAGGCTGCCAGCACCATCCAGGCGGACACGGCTGGCACCACCGCTCCTCCCCTCACCATCGTCGCATCTTCCTCCCCACAAGGGGAGGTGCCACCAGCAACCTCCGCCATCTTGGCTGCTGGTGAGGTGGGGGGAGGGTCCCTGCGCCGTAAGAAGGCACGGAGGAAGACCCGCAACCGAGAGTCCGTGGATCCCCCTCCCAAAGACCAGATAATACCCCCTGAAGACAAATCGTCCGGCCCCGGAGTCATATCTGCGCGGTTCCCGGGGCCGGCGGGGCTGAGGCACGACATCCCAAGCCAGTTGTCCTTCTAAAAAGGGTGGACCCACCTGAGGGCAGAGCATCCAGGAAGGCTGGACGAAGCGGAGGGGGCCTCACAGATGGAGGTCTCTCCAAACCCCAGCCTACCCCTCGTAGTGGGAAGACATTCTGACTGATGAGGTCTAGTGTGTCCTCTCCCCCAGTGAAGAGGTGGTGGCTTCTCCACTCCGTAAGTCCTCGCTCTGCCCTCTGGGGGGAAATCAAACCTCCATTACTCCTGTCAACCCTGTTACTCCTATCACCTTGATGCAGTCCCCTGAGCAGGGCCTCTCGGGGGTCGCTGAGGGTGCCACGTTTGTGGTGGTGCCCCATCCCGACCCACCTTATACCCCCAAAATATCATCTGGCCTGCCAGGGGACTGCAGCAGCCCATTTTTGGCCCCGACAATTGAGTTATTGGGTGGCGGTGACGAAGAAGGCCTCCCTGCTCCCTCCCAACTTTTAGCGCCGGGCGTCACAATATTAGGTCCGGAGCTCTTTCCGGAATCGCCGGACGATCCAATGCCTGAGGGGGAGTGGGATTCTGAGCTGCCGCCGCCCTCTGACCCCAATCCCCAAGAGGAGATCAGAGAGGACCCCTCTGCCCTTGATCCTGGGGGTGGGATCAAGGTGGAACCAACTGGCAGCTCTGAACCACCCCCCGTACTCAATACAGGGGAGGGGTTGGAAGCTGAAGGCCACGACCTGGAGGAGGACGGAGTTTCGGTGGTGAGCACCGAGTCGTCGTTGGGTGAGGTGGTGGATACCCTCGTGCCCCCTACCGACTCTCCCCTCATCCCCATTAGGGAACTCCAGGGCTTTTTAGCGAGTAATCGCGGTCGCCAAGACAGGGTCCAGTTCGCCATGGACTGCTGGCATTTGTTTCCGCTGGTGTTCTGGTCCACTCGCGAGGCTTTAAAGGCCCCCAAGTTGGACAGGAACGCCCGGTTGAGGGTCCATACATTTCTCACAGGGCTCCTGAAGGAGAGGAAGACTTAAAAAAAGTCCTCTCCTTTCATTTCAGGTGATGGTTGCACGTACTTCTGACAATGAATACCATAGCTAGCCTCAACATCCACGGCAGCAGGGACGCACAGCGCGGGTTCCAGGACTTCTCGGTCCTCAGGGACGGGAAGTATGCGGTGTGCTTCCTGCAGGAAACCCATACCATTCCGGAAGACAAAGCTATGTGGCTCCTGGAGTGGTGAGGGCGGGTCTACATGAGTCACCTAGCCTCCAATTCTGGTGGGGTGGCTATTTTGTTGGCCCCACATTTTCAACCGGAGATCTTGCGGGTCAAGGAGCAGGTGCCAGGCCGGTTGCTGCACCTTACTGTGCGCCTAAGGGTCACAGCGCTTCACTTTGTGAATGTGTACGCTCCCCTGGGCGCGCAGCAGCAAGCGAGCTTCTTTGACGAAGTGTCCACTCATCTGGGCTCCATTGACGTGGGCGAGTGCATCGTCCTCGGGGGGGATTTTAATTGCAGCCTCGAGACCCGGGACCGTCACGGTACCCAGCACCGCACACGAGGTGTGAGTAAGTTGAGGGACCTGGTCGGGTCCTTCGACTTGGCGGATGTCTGGCGAAATCTCCATCCTGACTCCAGCGTTTTCACTTTTGTGTCATCTGGAGTCGGAGCGTCCAGACTCGACCGTCTTTACGTTTCAAAGGCGTACGTGTCCTGCGTTTCGTCAGCTTCTGTGCGATGGGTGCCGTGCACGGACCACCATCTGGTGTGGGCGGAGCTCACTCCATTCTGCACTCAGATGGGGTCCACGTACTGGCACTTCAACAACCTGCTGCTGGAGGACGAGCAGTTCCTGGGCTCGTTCCGTCGTTTCTGGGCCAGATGGAGAAGGAAGCGGGGAGGCTTCCCCTCCTTGAGGCTATGGTGGGATGTGGGCAAGACTCACGTCCGCATCTTCTGTCAGGAGTACGCAAGGGGGTCAACAAAGAGGTGGAAATCCAGAGTCAAGGAGTTGGAGATGGAGGTGCTTGACCTGGAAGCACGTCTCCATCAGCCCAATGATGATCTGGCCCTGCAGCTGGCATACAAAGAGAAGAAGGCGTGCTGCAGGACCTGCAACTCGTTGGGTCTCACGGTGAGGTTGCAGACATGGTTCCTCAAGGACCTGGACCGTGGCTCCCCCTTCTTCTTCTCGCTGGAAAAAAGGCACGGGGTCTGTCAGCAGCTCTTTACGCTGCTGGCCAACGACGGATCCCTTGTTTTGGATCTGGAGGGCATCAGGGCCATTGCCAAATCCTACTACACTGCCCTATTCTCTCCGGACCCGTCCAGCGAGGATGCTTGCAGAGTTTTGTGGGAGGACCTGCCGCAGGTTGGCCCGGAGGGTGCCGGAAAGCTTGACTCCCCTATAAGTCTGGGGGAGCTGACCAGTACCCTCGACAGCCTCTCCAGGGGTAAGTCCCCAGGACTGGACGGGCTGACCATGGAGTTATTCAGGGTGTTCTGGAACATCCTGGGGAAGGACTAAGTGGGGGTCCTGGGGGACAGTATCGCAACCGGGGAGATGCCCCTTTCGTGGTGCAGGGCGGTCATTGCCCTGCTGCTTAATAAGGGGGATCTCCGCCTCCATAAAAACTGGCGCCCGGTCTCCCACCTCAGCATGGACTATAAAATCTCTGCCAGGGCCATGTCTTCTTGCCTTGGCACCATGCTGGGCCACATGATCCACCCTGACCAGTCCTACACCGTTACAGGCCGCACAATCTTTGATAATATCCATCTGGTCCGGGACGTGATCCATTTTTCCCAGAGGACTGGTCTGTTGAGCGCCTTCCTGTCTCTTGACCAGGAGAAGGCATTCGACAGGGTGGATCACAAATATTTATTCGGGACTCTGCGAGCATTTGGGTTTGGGGCGCATTTCGTTGCCCGGATCCGACTTCTGTATGCTGCCACAGAGTGTCTAGTTAAGGTTAACGGGTCCCTGAAGGCGCCCCTTCGCTTTGGGAGAGGGGTGGGTCAGGGCTGCCCCCAGTCTGGCCAATTGTATTCTATCTGTGTGGAGCCTTTCCTGCACCTCTTGCGGAGGAGGTTGTTGGGATTGGTTCTGCATGGCCGGTCATCAGGGTGGTCCTTTCAGCTTACGCCGATGATGTGCTCCTGATGTTTAGCGACCCGGCTGACCCGTGGAGGATGCGCGAGTGCCAGGAGGTCTACTCTGCCACGTCTTCTGCCAGGATCAACCGGGGCAAATGTTCTGGACTACTAGTCGGTCCATGGCAGATGGATCCCCTACCCGAGCCTTTCACCTGGAGCAGGACCAGCCTCCTCTACCTGGGGGTCCATCTCTGCTCTGCTGAGGAATCCTGGCGGGCGAACCATGGAGACCAAAGTCACCACTTGCCTGCAGTGCTGGACAGGGCTGTTTTGAGCGCTGTCTTACTGGGGTCGAGTTCTGGTCATAAACCTGCTGCCATGTTGTGGTACTGGCTGGTCACTTTGACCCCTCCTCCAGACTTTGTCACAAAAATCCAGAGAATGCTCGTCAACTTCTTCTGAGACAAAAGGCTGCACTGGCTCACTGCTGAGGTTCTGAACCTCCCGCTTGTGGAGGGCGTTCAGGCGCTGGTGTGCCTATGCACCCAGGTAGCAACTTTCCACCTTCAGGCCCTGCAGCGATACCTTTACGTCGAGCCCTCTCCGAGATGGTGTGCCCTGGCGTCATATTTCTTCCGCCAGGTGCACAGCCTGAATTATGACATGCAGCTCCTGTTTATAGACCTGAGGGGCCTTCGTGGCTCCTTGCAGGCGTTGCCCATCTTTTACCAGAACCTGATCAAAATCTGAAACATGGTCGCCTCGTGACGCAGCTCTCCACCATCAGGTGTAGTGGCTATCATCAGAGAACCACTGCTCAGGAATCCGCCCCTCCGTCCTTTTCAGTGGCTGGTGGAGAGGAGCGCTGTGGCTGCCGGGGTGACCAGGATCGGGGACGTGCTGGGTGGCGGAGGAGTGGGCTGGATGCTTCCGCAGGAGTTGGCGCATCGCACGTTCGTGGATGTCCGGCTCGCGGCCAATGCCATTTGAGACCTTAGGACGGTCATGCTCGGCCCCAATGTCATACTGGGCCTTGAGGTGGCGCAGGTGCGCGGTGGTCTTCTGTCTGAGCGTACCCCTGTTCAGACAGAATTTCACATTGGCCCCAAGCCCCGAACCCTCCCTCAGGAGCCGGTATCCCGCAACCTGAGTTGCCTTGCGGAAATGCCCTCCGTGCCCTTTAGCGTGGCATGGAGGGGTTTCCTGTTCAGGCTGCTGCTGCTGCACACTCTTCAATTCCTTGCCCTCGCCCGCCGCCCAGACACGCCCTGACTTGCCTTTTTGCTGTCCGGCGGTGGAAGTCCCCATTGGGGGGCCCCTCTATGGTGGTGTTCTCCTGCTTTCCATCGGGGACCTGGGGTGGAGGGTGCTGCACGCAGCAGTCCCGTACAACCGCAGGATGTGTAAGTTCACGGACTCCCAAGATCCCTGCTCCTTCTGCCATCTTATGGAGTCTATGGACCATGTGTATGTAGGGTGTTGTAGGCTGCGCTCTCTTTTTAGTTATTTAAAGAACCTTTTATTGATATTTTGTTTGCACTTCAGTCCCACGCTCCTGACCTATGGGCATCCGGTGCAGAGAGGGGCCGGGAGGGAGGAGGACCTGGCCAAGTTAGCCATTAACAGGTCCAGGCATCGGGCGATCGAGGGGGTCATCCACCCAACTGTCTGCCCCTCTTCCACGTCTACATTCGTGGCTGGGTGTCCCTGGAGAGGGAGCATGTGGTGTCTGCCGGCACCGTCGAGGCCTTCCGTGCTCAGTGGTCACCGCACGCGGGGACTGGGGTGTTTTATTGACCCCCTTAATCACACTTTGGTTTGATGTTTGTAAGTTTCCTTTAAATTTTGTCTCTGGTTTTGCAGTTCCCTAATTTAGGGGCTGTGTTTATTTTGTCCCTCATTTTGCTAATTTAGTTTAATTGGTTGACTCCAAAAGAGTTAATTCTTCTTAACTTTCCTAACCCTGTCACTACATTTTGGTGCTCCCTAGACATCCACAGCGGAAGTGGAGGCAGCCTGCTGACTGCAATGCTCTGTCTGTGATGACCTTGCTGGGCGTCCTCTGGAGGGCCGAGACTAGGAGGGCCCTGGCCTGCTTTCGGGTTCCTTCTCTGTGTCAGTGGCACTCTCCTCGGCCTGTGGAGTTGGAGCTGCTGAGGTCAGAGGAAGAGAGGGTTGGGATTGGCTGGACACTCCCAGAGTCACCTGGATGAATGGCCCCGGGTGTGTACTTGCTGATCCTCCTCCCTATGGGTGCCCGAGGGCCCCACGCAGACTCCTTAAGGAGAAGGGGTATCTGGAGTAAGATCAAGCTGCCCACCACCCCTCTCGCGTACACACTGTTGGAGGCCAACTATGGCATCAGTGATGGAGTTGAGCCCGCACAGCAGTGCAGGACTGAAGTCCTGGACCAAGGTTTCCATGGTGGCCACAATCGCAAACCTTTTTTCGGCATTGAAAAACGGTGAGAGTGACGGTTCCTCTCTGGAGGCCAACCAGAGTCAAGGCCATGGCACTGTGGATGGTCCAGCTGCTCAGCGGGGGAGGAAGAAGTGTGGAAAGGAATAGTGGTAGGGGATTTGTTAGTGATTGGAGTAGACAGGCACGTCTGTGGCTGCAGACATGACTGCAGGATGGTATGTTGCTTCCCAGGTGCCAGGGTCAAGGATGTCATGGAACGGCTGCAGGGCATTCTGAAGAGAGAGGGTGAACAGCCATGGGTTGTGGACCTTGTTGGGACCAATGACATAGGGAGGAAGAGAAATGAGGTCCTGCAAGCAGACTTTAGGGAATTAGGTATAAAATTGAAAAGCAGGGCTTCAAAGATAGTAATCCCCGAATTACGTCCAGTGCCATGCAGTAGTGAGCGTAGGAACAGAAGGATACAGCAGATGAATGCGTGGTTGGAGAGGTGGTGCAGGAGGGAGGGCTTTAGATTCCTGAGGCATTGGGACCATTTCTGGGAGAGATGGGACCTGTACAGGTTGGATGGGTTACATCTGAACAGGAATGGGACCAAATCTCATGGGAAGGTTTGCTATTTGACATGAAAATTGGTAGGGTGGTAAATAGTGAGGAGGAAAGGCATAAACTGCGGAGGATATGAATGGGCAGGGCAGTGGCAAATGGAATTCAACGCAGAAGTGTGTGAGGTTATGCACTTGGGGAGGGCTAACAAGGCAAGGGATTACACTCTGAATGGTAGGATCCTGGAAAGTATTGAAGACATATCCACAGATCACTGAAGGTAGTAGGGCAGGTATATAAGGTGGTTAAGAAGGTACATGGGATACTTGCCTTTATTAGCCGAGGCACAGAATACAAGAGCAGGGAGGTTATGCGGGAACTGTATAAAATGTTGGTAAGGCCACAGCTGCAGTACTGCGTGCAGTTCTGGTCACTACATTATAGGAAGGATATGATTGCATTGGAGACGGTGCAGAGGAGATTTACCAGGATGTTGCCTGGGCTGCAGGGTCTGAGCTATGAGGAAAGATTGGATTGGCTGGGGTTGTTTTCCTTGGAACAGTGAAGGTTGAAAGGGGACCTGATAGAGGTGTATAAGGTTATGAGGGGCAAAGATACGGTGAATAGGAAGGCATTTTTTCCATTTGTAGAGGGGTCAATAGCCAGGGGGCATAGATTTAAGGTAAGGGGTAGAAGGCTAGGAGGGGAGTTGAGGTGAAACTTTTTCACCCAGAGGATGGTAGGAGTCTGCAACTCTCTGCCTGAAAGGGTAGTTGAGTCAGAAACTCTCATAACATTTAAGAAGTAATTAGATATTCATGTGTGTTGCCATAGCCTCCAGGGCTGTGGGTCAAGCGCTGGAAAATGGGATTAGTGCAGTGAGATCTTTGTTGACCGGTGTGGACACAATAGGCCAAATGGCCTACTTCTGTGCTGTAATCGTCTATGAATCAAGTCTATGAGTCTATGAGACTCCTCCATTGTGCATTGCAATCTGAGGAGTGCGTTGGCATCCCTTCTTGATGTTCCTGAGCTTGCCTTTGCAGTTCCAGCAACTGTGACAAGACCAAGTCCAGAGGCTCGTCATCTGACTCAGACTCAGCAAGTTTCTGGTCCCCATCACTGCTCCTAGTGCCGGACACCAGGGAAGTTCCTGCTGCCACCTCCTGTGTACAGTGCAATGTGCTCACCAGATTGTGATCCCGAGGCTATTTTAAAGCTAGGTCCCACCTGCGCCAGTGGATGGTATGGGTGAGCGCTGTGACGGGATTTCAAGGAGGGTGCCTCCAGATTCTTCTTCAGAGCTTTCTTCCGGGCTGGATTGGAGGCCTTGGGTCAGGAACTCCATTGGTTGTTTCCCAAGTGTGCCTGATGAAGTAAGGGGAGATAATTAGTGCATGGCAGTGGCCTGTGAAACAGGACACATTACTCATAGCATGGTTGCCTAATGGATGTTGCACTACTGGATCCTCACTTGGTAGAGCACCGCCGACCTCACTGTCACCACAGGGCCAGTCCAGATTGTCGCCATCCAACTGGATGACTCTGTTTTCAAAGACTGTGAGGACCTTGATTTCAGGGATTCCTCCACCCGTCTGCGACCTCTCCCTCTTGTGTGCCAGCTTGTCCTGCATGAATAGAGAAGGGCAAAGAGTAAGCAGGATTCCTGCCAGGCCAGGTGATAAGTATGCCTGGTATGTGTGGGCGGTGAATGTCCCATGGAATGGATGAAGCCAATGAGTGAGTGTGAGAGAGTGAATGGTGATGTCCCTTGAACTTGCGGTGAGTGAGATCCCTGTGGATGTGTGATGGGTTTTTGAATGTGTGAGTTGACAGTGATGAGAAGAGTGGCTTACCCTGGAGGTGATCATTCATCCTCTTGCAGCACTGGGTGGCTATCCTCTTTTGAAGGACATTGATGCTGACCATCGCTGTCACCACGTCCCAAGCCTGGTTGGCCATACCGCTGCCAATCCTGCGGCCAGAGTTGGGGTACAGGACATCCTGGCGGGATTCCACGACATCCAAAAGGCATTCCAGTGATGCATCACTAAACCTGGGGGCCGCAGTCTTTTTTGCCTTTCATGGACATCTTCCCTGCAGCAGTTGTGGGCTGGAAGCAGAGATGTGTGCGCAGGACTGGACTTTAAATATGGTGCCTGTCACGATGAAATGGCAAGGTGATGGTGGGCGGGCAGATGAAAGACCGTCTGCCATGGAAACAGTGTGTTTCCCGGGAATGCATAAATAGTGTGGCGGGTTTGGGACGATATGGCGTGAAAACCTGCCATCGCAGCCAGCGGGTAAAACGTCATTTTACTCGCTCGCTACTGCACTCAGTGCAAATCTGGACGTCTCTGCCCTTACTATCTGATTTTTTATTACTAGTCAGCTTTCTCTCACACTCTTCTTTCTCCCTCTTTATTTATTTTTTGATCATTCTTTGCTGGTTCTTAAAATTTGATCAATCTTCTGACCTACCACTAATCTTTGCAGATTTATACAGTGTTTCTTTCAATTTGATACTATCTTTATTTCCTTATTCAGCCATGGATTTTTCAAAGAGTCTTGCTCACTGGGTTAAATCTTTGCTGAGAGTTTTTAGATATCTCCTTAAAAGTCTGCCACTGCACCCCCACTGTCCTACCTTATAACCGAGTTTCCCTAGATCTGCCTTCACATCCTTATCACAGAATCACAGAATTATACAGTGCAGAAGAGGCCCTTTGGCCCATCGAGTTTGCACCGACATGTGAGAAACACTTGACCTACCTACCTAATCCCATTTACCAGCCCTTGGCCCATAGCCTTGAATGTTATGTCGTGCCAAGTGATCATCCAGGTACTTGTTAAAGGATGTGAGGCAACCCGCCTCCATCACCCTCCCAGGCAGTGGGAGATGACCTTGGCTCGAAAGAGCAAGATGTAGAATAAGTTTGGGTAGAGATAAGAAATAGTAAAGGTAAGAGGTCATTTGTGGGAGTCGTTTTTAGGCCCCAAACAGTACTTACTTGATAGGACAGGGCATATAGGAAGAAATAAATGGGGTGCGTAAGAAAGGTACTGCAATAATCATGGGTGATTATTCACCACCCTCTGGGTAAAAAAGTTTTTCCTCACATCCCCCTAAACCTCCTGCCCCTCACCTTGAACCTTTATTTAGATTTAAACCACTAGTCTCAGACTCCCACTTCTCCCCTTCAAACTGAGCATGGAATTTTATCACGTTATGATTGCTGTCGCCTAGAGGCTCCTTTACTATGAGGTTATTGATTAATCCTGTCTCATTATTCATTACCAGGTCCAGAATAGCCTGCTCCCTGGTTGGCTCTAAAATGTATTGCTCTAAGAAATTGTCTCAAATACACTCTATGAACTCGTGTTCCAGGCTACCTTTGCCAAACTGATTTGTCCAATCTACATGCAGATTAAAGCCACCCATGAAAGTACTGTTTAGGACCTAAAAACTACTCCCATAAATGACCTCTTACCTTTACTATCTCTTATCTCTCCCCAAACCTATTCTACATCTTATTCTTTCGAGCCAAGGTCATCTCCCACTACTGCCCTAATGACATCCTTAAGTAGCAGAGCTACCCCACCATATTTTCCTAGCTTCCTATATTTTCGAAACCAGGAAGTAAGTTCAGCACCTCTGTTAGTGGTTTTTTTTAGGTCATTATCATTTTATTTCCAGGTTTAGCATGATAAGGACCCACATGACACAATCTCAACTCCATTAGAAAGGGACATTCCAAAGATGAAATTTAGAGGAGTTTGGAGTAGGCAAGAAATTAAGAGAAGCTATGTAAATGAATTCCAAATTATCAAAGGCTTTGTGCATTTCAGTGACACCTTGCTTAATGTGATGCTGGAATCAGCGAGAAACCAGAGAGAAATACAAGACACCAAGAAGGCATGGCTGGAGGTTAACAGCAGGAGGTTAACAGCAGGTGTATTGTGCCACACTCCTTATTCAGTGCCGGAAGTTTTTTAAATGATCTAAGCAGGTTGTGCAAGATGAGTACAGATGCACATTCATCTGTGTCCTGCTTTACACTGTTAGACTTGCGTCTTATGCCCGCAGAGGTATAAGGCAGATTTTTTTACTTTTCATGGAATATGGGAAATTTACCTTCACAAGATGGACTCCGGGGGGGTCAGGTGACATTTTTTGTGGTTTGTGTACAGACAGGAACTAACTCATGTCCGGATATGTACTGGGAAAGTCATCAAAATGTATATGACCTCATGGGGAACTTCCATTAAATAAACATCAGGATGCAACAGATCACTTGTGGAATTAACAGGTACTATTTTCTGGATGTTTACAGAAACATTACAATATAATGGTAACATCAGACTTGGGGCTGGATTCTACAGCCCCCTGCTGAGTGTGTTTTTGGTGTTGTGGGACAGTAAGTAAAATATGTCAGATGGTTAGCTCACTACCTTTCCTCCCATCCCCAACCCAGTCCCCACAATATGGGAGGATAGGTAAGGCACCCAGTGGCCTACTTACCCTTAGGCCTATTGAGGCCCTTAAGTGGCCAATTATTGCCCACTTAAGGCCCTCAATCTGCCTCCACTGCAATAATACAGAGCAATAGAAAGCAGGCAAGAAAGGGAAGGCTGTTCTTTTCACAAAGTTGGTAAAAAGGGGGGAAGGAAAAATGGGTGGATCATTTGGGAGTGGCCTGTGCACATAAGGGGCACCTGCTCCTAAGATTGTACTCCCTCCCTTTATGCCTCCCAGCCTGGCCTCCAAAACCCACCCCCCATCCCCCTCAACCTCCCTCCCTAGGGTACCCCCCACCCCCACAACAAAAACCCGTGTCTTTGGTGTCCATGACAGTTCTTCGTGGGCCTTCTTACAGTACCAGCATTACACACTATCAAGTTCTGGCATTGCTGGGACTGCAAGAGGTGCCAGTCAATCAGATTGGCCAGCAGCTCACAAGGGCGGGATTTCCGGAGACTGGCCCTCAGCTTGTTAAGGGCACCCACAGTATGTTACCACTATGGGGTGGCCTTTTTAAAGTCAATAGGTTTACGACCAACTTTTCTTTAGTTTCGCCTGCCCCCTGCCCCATATAAAACCAAGCCCTCAGTGTCAGCAAACTTGAAAGCGCACAAAGATGCGAGGGAATGAAACCACTTTCTCAGAAGAAGGTGAAAATGGCTGTTATTCATTCCCCATTGTGTGTCAGTGGCTAATGTCATCAAATCATTTGCGTGGACAATGGGGATATTGATTCTGGGGGTGGCCACATGACAGAAACTGGCTCGAGATAGGAAATATCTTATTACTTTAAGAACCACCCAGAAAGGTCAGTCCAGGACAAGGAGCTCAGATGGGAGCAATCTCACCCTAAAAAGGGAAAAACTCTGCCTTGAAAAGTCACTTCAGGCAGAGAAGTAGAGCTTTTCATGTAGCTGCTGATTAGAATTTTTACGACAGGGACTTGACCAATCTGTTGTTGCCTGGAATAAATCATTGTGAATCCATCATCATAAATCTTCTATCTCCATTTTTCCTTCACTGAGCCAAAAGAGAATTGTTAGGCCTGCAACACTTCTGATGACCTTCTTGGAGAACTAGAGTAATATTAATTTGTGGGGCTTTAAGAAATCTAAGTGCATGCTACATCTTTAGAAATTATCGTTTCCTGTGTGTTTGTGTGTCTGTGTCTTGTGTGAATGAGGAGTGGGTGTGTGTGTTGCAATTACATTTCATGTGTTGTTAAAATAAACATTTATCTTTTCTTTTGATTTAAACTTACAAGAAAGTCTGTTTTGCATCTGTTCTTAACAGTCACCGAACTCAAGGGGTTAAAACACTCCTATTCTAAAATATATCTTCTTGTGAGCAGTTGAGAGGTGGGTCAAAGGGGAAAATTATCCCACTTTCTCCCCTGTTCGTCAGACTTTTATTCCAGATTTTTATTGAATTCAATTTCCACCATCTGCCATGGTGGGATTCAAACCCAAGTCCCCAGAACATTACAAACAAAAACAAAAATAGCTGGAAAAACTCAGCAGGTCTGACAGCATCTGTGGAGAGGAACACAATTGACATTTCGAGTCTGTATGACCCTTCATCAGAACTAAGGAAATAGAGAAATTAGGTGAAATATAAGCTGGTAGAGGGGGGTGGGACAGGTAGAGCTGGATAGAGAGCCAGTGATAGGTGAAGGCAAAGAAGAGATTGCCAAAGATGTCATAGACAAAAGGACAAAGGGGTGTTGATGGTGGTGATATTACCTACGTGGATTCTAACTGAAGTTCTATCCTCATGTTTCGAACCCACCCAGGATTACAGGTATCTCCGGGACATACAACGCTCCTCGGACTGCTGTTCTCGTCGCATTCTGAGATCCACCTCAGTGCCATGTGCCGCCATATGAACACACTCGACCTCTCCCTCCAGCAGCACCGACTCACCCTATCTCTAAGCTGTCCTTGCCTCCTGTTCATTTTATTCTTCGTCTCATCCGACGCCTCAACAAGAAACTTTGTCTCTTTCTTTCAGGTGCAAAGGAACGCAAGCTCCAACAACTCATCGACACCAACGCCCATCCAGGACCCTCCACCCCTGCCCGTCCCCCTGACCTCATCCCGTCTTCCAATCTCAGCCCCGGCCGTGTATTCACCATATCCCCTGACCTTCCCCTCTCTGATGCTGAACGTTCAGTGCTCAGCAAAGGACTCAGTTTCACACTCTTACGCCCTCACCTCAATTAGTTTTGGGCTCGGCACAATGCTGAACTCTTCTTCCGCTGCCTACGTCTCCGTGCTCACTTCTTTGGGCAGGAGTCCTCTTCCCATTCAATGGATCCTTTCACCCGCCTCCAATA
The DNA here is from genome assembly GCF_964194155.1 of Cetorhinus maximus. Classification (NCBI taxonomy): domain Eukaryota; kingdom Metazoa; phylum Chordata; class Chondrichthyes; order Lamniformes; family Cetorhinidae; genus Cetorhinus; species Cetorhinus maximus. The sequence continues at coordinate 35,618,112 of NC_135882.1, read as the reverse complement.
TTCTCCCTCCACCTGGACCCCTCCCTCTGGATTCTTACCTGCTCTTGATCTTTTCATTGAGAACTGTCGGCGTGACATCAGTCATCTCAATTTCTCTGCTCCTCTCACCCACTCTAACCTGTCTCTTTCTGAACTTGCCGCACTCCATTCTCTCAGGTCCAACCCTGACTTTGTCATCAAACCTGCTGACAAGGGTGGTGCTGTTGTTGTCTGGCACACTGACCTCTACCTCGCAGAGGCTGAACAACAACTCGCAGACACTTCCTCCTACCTCCCCCTGGATCATGACCCCACCACTGAACATTAAGCCATTGTTTCCAGGACTGTCACTGACCTCATCTCCTCTGGAGATCTTCCCTCCACAGCTTCCAACCTCCTAGTCTCCCAACCTCGGACGGCCCGCTTCTACCTCCTACTCAAAATCCACAAACAGGACTGTACCGGCAGACCGATAGTGTCCCCACGGAACTCATTTCTTGCTTTCTTGTCTCCATTCTCTCTCTCCTTGTCCAGTCACTTCCCACCTACATCCGCAATTCCTCTCATGCCCTACATCATATCAACAATTTCCAGTTCCCTGGCCCCAACTGCCTCCTCTTCAGCATGGACTTCCAATCCCTCTACACCTCCATCCCCCAGCGGGATAGTCTGAGGGCTCTCTGCTTCTTCCTCGAACAGAGGCCCGAACAATCCCCATCCACCACCACTCTCCTTCGTCTGGCTGAACTTGTTCTTTCACTGAACAATTTTTCCTTAAACTTGTCTCACTTCCTCCAAATAAAAGGTGTGGCCTGGGTACCTGCATGGGCCCCACATATGCCTGTCTCTTTATGGGGTATGTGGAACATTCCTTGTTCCAGTCCTACTCAGGCCCCCTCCCACAACTCTTTCTTCGGTACATCGATGGCTGCTTCGGTGCTGCTTCATGCTCTCGTCTGGATCTGGAAAAATGTATTAATTTTGCTTCCAATTTCCACCTCTCCATCATTTTCACATGGTCCATCACTTACACTTCCCTCCCTTCCTTGACCTCTCTGCCTCCATTTCTGATAGACTGTCCACCAATATTCATTACAAGCCTACGGACACCCACAGCTACCTCGACTACAGCTCCTCACTCCCCGCTTCTTGTAAGGACTCCATCCCATTCTCTCAGTTCCTTCGCCTCTGGCGAATCTGTTCTGATGATGCCACTTTCAAAAACAGTTCCTCTGACATAGAAAGAACAAAGAACAAAGAAAAGTACAGCACAGGAACAGGCCCTTCGGCCCTCCAAGACTGCGCCGATCATATTGCCTGTCAAACTAAAGCATTTTGCACTTCCGGGGTCCGTATCCCTCTATTCCCATCCTATTCATGTATTTGTCAAGCTGCCTCTTAAACACCACTATCGTACCTGATTCCACCACCTCGTCTGGCAGCGAATTCCAGACACTCACTACCTTTTGCGTAAAAAACTTGCCCTGCACATCTCCTCTAAAGTTTTCTCCTCTCACCTTAAATCTATGTCCCCTCGTAATTGACTCTTCCACCCTGGGAAAAAGCTTCTGACTATCTACTCTGTCCATGCCACTCATAATTTTGTAAACTTCTATCAAGTCGCCCCTCAATCTCCGTCGCTCCAGTGAGAACAATCCGAGTTTCTCCAACCTCTCCTCATAGCTAATAACCTCCAGACCTGGCAGCATCCTGGTAAACCTTCTCTGCACCCTCTCCAATGCCTCCATATCCTTCTGGTAATGTGGAGACCAGAATTGCACGCAATATTCCAAGTCTGGCCTAACCAAAGTTCTATACAGCTGCAGCATGACTTCCCAGCTTTTGTACTCAACACCCCTGCCGATGAAGGCAAGCATGCCATATGCCTTCCTGACTACCTTATCCACCTGCATTGTCACTTTCAGTGACCTGTGGACCTGTACACCCAGATCCCTCTGCCCGTCAATGCACTTAAGGGTTCTGTCATTTACTGTATAGTGCAGCGAAGGTTTACCCGACTGATTCCTGGAATGGCGGGACTGACATATGAGGAGAGATTGAGTCGATTAGGATTATATTCGCTGGAGTTCAGAAGAATGAGGGGGGATCTCATAGAAACCTATAAAATTCTAACAGGACTAGACAGGGTAGATGCAGGAAGGATGTTCCCGATGGTGGGCGAGTCCAGAACCAGGGGTCACAGTCTGAGGATAGGGGGTAGACCACTTAGGACTGAGATGAGGAGAAATTTCTTCACCCAGAGAGTGGTGAGCCTGTGGAATTTGTTACCACAGAAAGTAGTTGAGGCCAAAACATTGTATGTTTTCAAGAAGGAGTTAGATATAGCTCTTGGGGCAAAAGGAATCAAAGGGTATGGGAAGAAAGTCGGAGCAGGCTATTGAGTTGGATGATCAGCCATGATCATAATGAATGGCGGAGCAGGCTTGAAGGGCTGAATGGCCTACTCCTGCTCCTATTTTCTATGTATCTTCTGGGGGAGGGTAATCAGCCAGAGGTTGGGGGTCCACGTTGGTGCCAATGACTTAGGTAGGAAGGGGATTGTGGTCTTGCAATCAGAATTTAGGGAGCTAGGTAGAAAATTAGCAAGCAGGACCTCTGATGTAGTAATCTCCGAATTGCTCCCAGTGTCACGTACCAGTGAGTACAGAAATAGGAGGATAAGACAGATGAATGTGTGGCTGGAAAGATGGTGCAGGAGGGAGGGCTTTAGATTCCTGGGACGCTGGGACTGGCTGTCGGGGAGATGGCACCTGTACAAGCTGGACGGGTTGTACCTGAACAGAGTTGGGACTGAGTTCCTTGCAGGGTGTTTTGCTAGTGCTATTGGGAGAGCTTTAAACTATCTTGGCAGAGGTGTGGGAACCAAGAAAAATATTAGAGAGGAAAACCAAAGGTGCACCAAATACTAGGAGGGACAGATAGCACTAGTATAGAGAATACTAAGTTAGTAGGTAAAGTCGGGGTATAGGGGAAAGGAACAAAATCTATATCAGGGTAACTATGCATGTATTGAATGCAAGGTTGTTTAGTAAATTGGGGAGTTACAGGCCCAGATTGCCATGTGGAAATATGATGTTGTGGCAATAACAGAGACCTAGCTCAAGGAAGGGCAGAACTTGGTGTTAAATATTCCCCGGTACAAGGCATTCAGAAGAGATAGGAAAGGAGGGAGGAGTGGCAGTATTGGTGAAGGAGAGCATTGCAGTGCTGGAGAAAGAGGATGTCCCAGAGGATTCAAGGACAGAATCAATTTGATGAGAGCTAAGGAACAAAAAGGATGCAATTACATTGCTTGGTGTAGTCTTTCGACTGCCAAATGGTGAGAAGGAGGTCGAACAACAAATCTGCAGGGAAATTAGAGATGCAAGCATTATAGAGTTGTTATAATGGAGGACTTTAATTACCCGAATGTAGACTGGGACAGTGGTAGTGTAAAGGCCGGAGAGTGGCAAAAGTTCAGAGGTTGTGTTCAGGAAAATTTTCTACAGCAGTATGTGTCCAATCCAACAAGAAAAGACACACTGTTGGACCTGGTTCTTGGAAATGAAGCAGGCCACGTAGATCAAGTGTCAGTAGGGGAACATTTTTAGGAGACAGTGATCACTGTATTGTACATTTTAGGATGAAGATAGAAAAGGGCAATAGGCAATCCAGAGTAAAAATAATTAACTGGACAAGAGCCAACTTCGATGTGGCAAGATTGAAGCTGGGCCAGATAGACTGGAACAAAAGATTGGCAGGAAAAGCTGTAGCTGAACAATGGGCTACCTTCAAAAAAAACAATTGGTTCAGGCACAGTCCAGGAATATTCCATCGAAAGGGAAGGTTAGGACAAACAAATCCAGAGCTCCCTGGATGAAAAAGGAGATTGAAATTAAGATAAAGAAGAAAAAGTGCGCTTATGACAGGTGTCAGGTAGACAATACAATTGAGAACCAAGAAGAATACAGAAGGTTCAGAGCAGAGGTGAAAAAGAATATTAGAGAAGCGAAGAGGGATTATGAGAAAAGACTGATAGCCAACATAAAGGGGAATCCCAAAGATATAGGCATATAAATGGTATATGGTGGTTAAAGGAGGAGTAGGGCCAGTTAGGGACATAAAAGTGAATTTACACATGGACGAAGGGGCCATGGCTGAGGTATACCAAGGAGGTGGATGCTACCCAGGCCATGATGACAGACGAGGAAACTCTGTCCCTAGAAGGGTTCAAAATTTATGAGGAGGAAGTGTTGAATAGACTGTCAGTACTTAAAGTTGACAAGGCATTGGGACCGGATGAGATGTATCCAAGGATATTGAAGGAAGTGAGGGTAGAAATTGCAGGGGCACTGGCCAAAATCTTTCAGTCTTCCCTAGACTTGGGGGTATTGCCAGAGGATTGGAGAATTGCAAACATTATGCCCTTGTTCAAAAAAGAATGTAAGGATAAGCCCAGCAGTTACAGACCAGCCAGTTTAACTTCAGTGGTGGGCAAGGTTTTAGAAACAATTATTCGGGATAGAATTAGTAGTTGCCTGGAAAAATATGGGTTGATAAGGAAGAGCCAGGTTGGATTTCTAAAGGGAAAATCGTGTTTAACTAACTTGCTGGAGTTTTTTCAAGAGGTAACAGAAAAGGTCGATGAGGGCAATGCTGTTGATGTGGTGTACATGGACTTTGAAAAGGCATTTGAAAGGCCACACAACCGACTTGTGAGAAAAGTTATTGCTCATGGAATAAAAGGGGCAGTAGCAACGTGGATACAAAATTGGCTGAAAAATAGGAAGCAGAGAGTTGTGGTCAATGGATATTTTCCTGGCTGGAGGAAGGTTTGTCATCGAGTTCCCCAGGAGTCGGTATTGGGACCCTTGCTTTTCCTGGTATATATTAATGATCTAGGTCTTGGTGTGCAGGGGACAATTTCAAAGTTTGCGGGTGATATGAAGCTTGGGAGTGTTGTGAACTGCAAGGAGGACAATGTGGAACTTCAAGAGGACATAGACAAGTTGGTGGAGTGGGCAGATAGGTGGCAGATGAAGTTCACTGTGGAGAAGTATGAGGTGATACATTTTGGTAGGAAGGAAATGGACAGACATAAAATAAGGGGTGAAATTTTGAACGGGGTGCAGGAGCAGGGAGACTTAGGTGTTTATGTGCATAGATCATTGAAGGTGGCAGGACAGGTGAAGAGAACAGTTAATAAAGCATATCGTATCCTGGGCTTTATTAATAGGGACATAGAGTACAAGAGAAGCGAGATTATGCTGAGTTTATATAAGACACTTGTTAGACCTCAGCTGGAATATTTTGTACAGTTCTGGGCACCATATTATAGGAAGGAAGTGAAGAGAGAAGAAGACTGAGAGGAGATTTGATCGAGATGTTCAAAGTCATGAGGGGACTGGATAGAGTAGATCGGGAGAACCTGTTCCCACTTGTAAAAGGTTCAAGAATGAGAGGGCACAGATTTGAAGTGATTTGCAAAAGAAGCAAGTGTGATGTGAGAGAAAACTTTTTCATACAATGAGTGGTTCGGGTCTGGAATGCACTGCCTGGAAGTATGGTGGAGGCAGGTTCAATCGAAGCATTAAAGAGGACATTGTTTCTATCCAAATGAAGCCTAATGTGCAAGGGTATGGGGAAAAGGCAGGGCAATGGCACTAGGTCATAATGTTCATTTGGAGAGCAGGTGGAGACATGATGGGCTGAATAGCCTTCTTCTGTGCCATTAAGATTCTGTGATTCTTGTTTCGATCATCTTTGTCACTTCCTCGAAAAACTCGATCAAGTTAGTGAGACACGACCTCCCCTTCACAAAACCATGCTGCCTCTCACTAATACGCCCATTTGCTTTCAAATGGTAGTAAATCCTGTCACGAAGAATCTTCTCCAACAATTTCCCTACCACTGACGTAAAGCTCACCGGCCTGTAATTTCCTGGATTATCCTGCTGCCTTTCTTAAACAATGGAACAACATTGGCCATTCTCCAGTCCTCTGGGACCTCACCCGTAACAAGTGAGGACACAAAGATTTCTGTCAAGGCCCCAGCAATCTCCTCCCTTGCTTCCCTCAGTACTCTGGGGTAGATCCCATCTGGCCCTGGGGACTTATCCACCTTAATATTCTTCAAGACGCCTAACACCTCATCTTTTTTGATCTCAACATGATCCAGGCTATCTACACACTCTTCCTGAGACAAATCGACCGCTAAGTCCTTCTCTTTGGTGAATACTGATGAGAAGTACTCATTTAGTATCTCTCCCATTTCTTCTGGCTCCACACACAGATTCCCGCCTCTGTCCCCGAGTGGGCCTTCCCTTTCCCTGGCTACCCTCTTGCTTTTTACTCATGTCTTCCTTCTTCCTCCTCTGGAGGTCCCCAGCATCACAGATGCCAGTCTTCAGCCAATTCGATTCACTCAACGTGATATCAAGAAATGGCTGAAGGCACTGGATACTGCAAAGACCATGGACCCTGACAATATTCCGTCAATAGTACTGAAGACTTGTGCTTCAGAACTTGCCACGCCCGTAGCCAAGCTGTTCCAGTACAGCTACAACACTAGCATCTGCCAGGCTAAGTGGAAAATTGCCAAGGTATGTCCTGTACACAAAAAGCAGGACAAATCCAACCCAGTCAATTACTGCCCCATCAGTCTGCTCTCGATCATCAGTAAAGTAATGGAAGGCGTCATCAACAATGCTCTCAAGCAGCACTTGCTTAGTAATAACCTGCTCTCTGACACCCAGTTTGGGTTCCGCCAGGGCCACTCAGCTCCTGACCTCATTACAGACTTGGTTCAAATATGGACAAAAGAGCTGGACCCCCTGGAGGTGAGGTGAGAGTGACTGCCCTTGACATCAAGGCAGCAATTGACTGAGTGTGGCATGAAGGGGCCCCTGCAAAACTGGAGTCAATGGGAATCAGGGGGAAATCTCTCTGCTGGTTGGAGTCATACCCAGCACAAAAGAAGATGGTTGTGGTTGTTGGAAGTCAGTCATCTCAGCTCCAGGACATCAATGCAGGAGTTCCTCCGGGTAGTGTCTTAGGCCCAACCTCTTTAGCTGCTTTATCAATTACCATCAATCATCATAAGGTCAGAAGGGGGGATGCTCACTGATGACTGCACAATGTTCGGCACCATTCGTGGCTCCTCAGATACCGAAGCAGTCCATGTCCAAATGCAGCAAGAACTAGACAATATCCAGGCTTGGGCAGACAAGTGGCAAGTAACATTCCTGCTACACAAGTGTCAGGCAATGACCATGTCCAACAAGAGAGAATCGAACTATCGCCCCTTGATGTTCAATAGCATTACCATCACTGAATCCCCCACTATCAACATCCTGGGGGTTGCCATTGACCAGAAACTGACCTGGATTAGCCATGTAAATACTGTGACTACAAGAGCAGGTCAGAGGCTAGGAATTGTGCGATGAGTAACTCACCTCCTGACTTCCCAAAGCCTGCCCACTTTCTGTACGGCACAAGTCAGGAGTGTGATGGAATATTCCCCACTTGCCTGGATGAGTGCAGCTCCCACAACATTCAAGAAGCTTGACACCTTGCAAGACAAAGCAGCCCGCTTGATTGGCACCACATCCACAAACATTCACTTCCTCCACCACCATCACACAGTAGCAGCAGTGTGTACCATCTACAAGATGCACTGCAGGAATTCAGCGAGGCTCCTTTGACAGCACCTCCCAAACCTACGACCACTACCATCTAGAAGGACAAGGGCAGCAGATAGATGGGAACACCACCAGCTGGAAGTTCCCCTCCAAGTCACTCACCATCCTGACTTGGAAATATATTGCCGTTCTTTCACTGTTGCTGGGTCAAAATCCTGGAACTCCCTTCCTAACAGCACTGTGGGTGTACCTACACCACACGGACTGTAGCGGCTGAAGAAGGTAGCTTACCACCACCTTCTCACGGGCAACTAGGGAAGGGGAATAAATGCTGACCCAGCCAGCAAAGCCCACATCCTGTGAATGAATAAAAAAAAGTAAGGATGGTGTGTGCCTTGGAGGGGAACTTGCAGGAGGTGCTGTTTCCATGCTTCTGTTGCCCTTGCTCAGATTGTTGGTAGAGGTTACGGGCTTGGAAGATGCTGTCAAAGAATCCTTGGTGAGTTGCTGCAGTGCATTTTGTAGATGGTACAGACTGCTGCCACAGTGCATTGGTGGTGGCGGAAGTGAATGTCTAAGGTGGTTTATTAGGTGCCAATCCAGCTGCTTTTCCTGGATGGTGTCAAGTTTCTTGTGTGTTGTTGGAGATGCACTCATCCAGATAATTGGAAAGTATACCATCACACTCCTAACTTGTGCCTTGTAGATGGTGGACTGGTTTTGGGGAGTCAGGAGGTGAGTTACTTACCCAAGAATTCCCAGCCTCTGATCTGTTGTTATAGCCACAGTCTTTATATTGCTGGTCCAGTTCAGTTTCTGTGGTAACCCCCAAGGATGTTGATAGTGGGGGAATTCAGCGATGGTACTGCCTTCAATGCCAAGGGGAGATGATTAGATTCTCTCTTGGAGATGGTTATTACCTCGCGCTTGTCTGGCATGAATGTTACTTGCCACTTATCAGCCCAAGCCTGAATGTTGTCCAGGTCTTGCTGCATATGGACATGGACTGGTTCAGTATCTGAGGAGTCATGAATGGTGCTGAACATTGAGCAATCATCAGCAAACATCCCCACTTCTGACCTTATGATGGAGAGGAGGTCACTCATAAAGCAGCTGAAGATGATTGGGCCTAAGACATGACCCTGAGGGCGGAATCATCCCAAACCCGTAATAAGTGCAGAAGTGGGCAGGAAAAAGAACATTTAATCCTCCGGCTGCAGTGGTGGCTTTTCACACCGTAATGTCCCATTCCTACCCCATTAATTTTGCATTCCCAGGAAACACGTTGGGCGGGGTCACCTCTGATTCGCCCACCCTGGGGTCACCTCAGGCCTTCAGGCTGCCCATGTACAGAGCTAGCACTCTTCAAAGGATAGGAAGCTGCTGGGAACTGATGGCTGCCAAAGGAGGAAGTATGCTGCACCCAGGTTTAGCAACATCTCCCTTGAGCGCCTACTGGATGCAGTGGAGGCCACCGTGAAGTCCTGTACCTCCACTCTGGGCAAAAACTAGCATGGGAGGCGATGGCAGCGACAACACCCTGCAAAAGAGGACAGCCATCCAGTGCAGGAAGAGGATGAATGGTCTCATCTGTTCCACCAGGGTAGATCACTCTTCTTATCACTTTTAACTCACACACTCACAAACTCATCACACATCCACAGGGATTCCACACCTCAAGGGACAACACCACTAACTCTCACACACACCCTCACACCTCCATCAGGCTCATATCCTCTGGAATTCATACGTCCTGTTCACATTCTCTCCATCTGTTTTCATGCAGGAGAAGCTAGCTGACAACAGCAGGGAGAGGTCCCAGACTGGGGGTGGAGTTGGCCACATTGGACTCCTCACTCACTTTGAGGTGTGTGCCATCACGGCTGACTGGTGAGGACATAGGCCGTGCCTGCGGCGACAGTAAGTTCAGCAACGAAAACCCACGTGAGGACCCTGCACCACATCATCCCTCTCTCAAGGCAACTGTGAATGCTCTCTCTCCTGCTTTTGGCTCTGCTGCCTTGCACTAATTATCTCTACTTTGGTTCACAGGGGAGCTCGCTGTGCAATTAGTGCCAAGTGACCAACACCCTCACCCAGCCAGTCCCTCAGCTCCATCCAGGTCCACACCTCCAGTGAAGAGGACTCCTCCTCCGTTGAAGAACTGGAAATAAGCAGCCTGGAAGACCTGTCACATCGCTTACCCAGACCCTCCATCAACGCAGAGACATATGCCTCGGTGGGACCTAGATCTAGAGCAGGCTCAGGTTCACAATCTGGTGGTCACTGCATGGACACATGTCCAAGGCGGGAGAAGGCAGGTTCAGCCGAGCTCCCCAGCACAGTGGACTGCTGGGGAAGAGGCATCTGTGAGGTCTGAGTCAGATGACGAGCCTCTGGATTCAGACTTCCAACTCATCCTGGAGAGTCAGCAGAAGGCAGGGGCATATCTTGAAGAGCTTTTGGAAGCCCTCAGTGGCACGTGAGTCAGAGGCATGTGTCTGCCTGCACTCTGATGAAGTGATGCCCAGATATACGTGTTTGTAGGTCTCCGTGGGAACGATGGTAGATGCCACGGAGACCATGGTCCAGCAGAATACGGAGATGTGCGCAGACCTGCACTCCATCGCGGTAGCCATGGGTGAGTTCCTATAGTGGCAACTTGAGAGGGAAATGGGGCACCTCGGTGTCCCTCCAGGTGCACCTTCCCCCCAAAGAGTCAGGCCGGGACCCTCAAGCACCTGAAGGAAGGAGGAGCGGAGGCTGAACACCCCTGGGTCGTACACTCAGGAATCTCTGAGGCTGTCCTCTCCCTCCGAGTCCCCTTTGCCTGTGACCCCCTCAAACTCGACCTCTGTCACTGTAGAGGGAGCAGCTGGTCCACAGAAGGACAGCCAAAGTCAGCCGGGGCCCTCAAGGCCTCGGCTCTGCAGTAGACCCATGCCAAAGTCATCAGAGGCAACAGGGCCAACCACTGCACAGGCTGTCTCCATCCCTGCTGAGGATGTCAGGACAGCACCTCAAAGAAGTGGTAGGCCTAGAAAAGTTAAGAATTTCTGATCACGTGGTTGTACAGGTGAACACATCTAATTGTCACTTTATAATCAGAAAATATATTCATTTTCACTGAGTGATGTGTAATGGTGTCTTTCAGCTTCATTTACAGGCTTCATAGGTCCTCGCCCATATTCCCCCCAACTTGCAGTTCAGCTGCACATAGCTGGACCACGGCTGACTTTAGGCTGTCTGTGTGGCAGGGCCTTTCGGAGCCTCGTGCAAGCATTCTCCCAGGCACGTGGAGCCTTCCTCCAACACGCTCATCTCAAAGTCCCCAGCATTTTCAATGCTGCCTGATGGGTTCTCTTTCAGTCGTCCGTCTAAGCTGACCTGCATCTCTACCCATCCACCGATTGCACTCCCATGCAGCACCTCTGCCCGCCCAACACGAGGCTCCTCTCAATTTGACTTCAAAAGCATGGCGGTTGTTAAGTATGTTTACAGCTCCCTCTTCCTTTCCCCTCCCCCAGTCACCCATGTCCTTTCCCCCATCACTGTTGAACCCCCTAGCATCACCTTCCAACTCCCCACCATCACCTACCAACCCTTTTCTTTCCAGGATGTCCAGGTGAACATGCACATTCCCTACCTTCCCAAGAGTCCCACCCCCAACCATATTGAACTCCCCAACCTCCTCCTTCCCACGCCCAGGATCCATGTATGTCTCCGAGTCCCCACCAACCACCCTCACTATCCCTTCTATCACTACTGCCGCACCCTCACTCTCCCACCCTACTGGCTCATTCTGCCCTCTCTCATACTCATCATTCCTTCCTATCATGCCCACCCTCATTTAGCTCCCCAGGAGGCAGCCATCGAATCCACAGACCCCTCTCTAGCGTGTACACCTAGACATCCCCACCCTTACTCCTTCCTCCACCCTTACTCCCTCTTTTCCCTGGACTCCATCCCCCTCCAAATTCCCTCATCCCCCTGGACTTGGTCCCCTCTATGAACTCCTTCCTTCCCCTGTACTCCCTCCCCCCTCCAAACTCCTTCCTTCGCCGGAATACTTCTCCCTCCAAACTTACTCCACCCCCTAGACTCCTATTCCCCTCGAACACCCTCCTCCTCCTGGGCTCCTTCCCCCTTCCAAACTTCTTTCTCCGCCCACCGGACACCTTCCTCCCCCTGGACTCCTTCCACCCCCTGCACTCCTGTCCCACTCCGAACTCCTTCCCCCCTCCAAACTCCTTCCCTTACACCTTCGTCCCCCCCTTACACCTAACCTTCTCAGTTGCTGCATTCTCCCCCGTTATACCCTGGCCTCCCCAAGCCTCACCCCCTCGACACCATCATTCCCCCCCAACCGCCCGCCCTCCCCACCTTCCTTTCCCAGTCAAACCTAGACTCCCTCTCCCAACACCCTGACACACCTTCCTCTTCCAGTCAAACCTAGACCTTCCTCTCCCAGCTCCCCAGGTAAACCTTCCTCTCCCAGTCAAACCTAGACATTCCTCTCCACTCCGTTCTGATGAAGAGTCATACAGACTCGAAACTTTAACTCTGTCTTCCTCTCCACAGATGCTGTCAGACCTGCTGAGTTTTTCCAGCAATTTTTGTTTTTGATTCCTCTCCACTCCCTCGACAATCATCTGTAGCAGACCATGGCCAAGACACTGATATCCCTAGTGGACCCCAGACATCAACGGTGATCTTCCACCTTCAATGGGCTGTTTCACGGCAGAGCCATGTCCATTTAAATCCACCCAGCATGCAAAGCACATGTTCCAGGGTCCAGTAGTTGTAGGGCTCCAGCATTTTCTGCTCCTCGGAATTCCGCGATGTGAGTAAGGCCCTAATGGTAAGTCCCAACTTATTTTTAAAAATTCATTCATGGGATGTGGGTTTTGCTGGCTGGGCCAGCAGTTATTTCTCATCCCTAATTGCCTTTGAGAATGTAGTGATGAGCTGCCTTCTTGAACCGCTGCAGTTCCTGTGGTGTAGGTACCCCCACAGTGCTGTTAGGAAGGGAGTTCCAGGATTTTGACCCAGCGACAGTGAAGAAATGGCGATTTATTTCCAAGTCAGGATGGTGAGTGGCTTGGGGGGGAACTTCCAGGTGGTGGTGTTCCCATCTATCTGCTGCCCTTGTCCTTCTAGATGGTAGTGGTCGTGGGTTTGGAAGGTCCTGTTTAAGGAGCCTTGGTGAATTCCTGCAATGCATCTTGTAGATGGTACACACTAATGCTACTGTGTGTCGGTGGTGGAGGGAGTGAATGTTGGTGGTGCCAAACAAGCAGGTTGCTTTGTCCTGGATGGTGTCAAGCTTCTTGAGTGTTGTGGGAGTTGCACTCATCCAGGCAAGTGGGGAGAATTCCATCACAACCCTGATGTGTGCCTTGTAGATGCTGGACAGGCTGTGGGGAGTCACGAGGTGGGTTACTCATCACACAATTCCTAGCCTCTGACCTGCTCTTGTAGCCACAGTATTAATATGGCAAGTCCAGTTCAGTTTCTGGTCAATGGTGATGTTGAGAGTGGGGAGGGGTTCAGTGAACATTGAACATCAAGGGTTGATGGTTGGATTTTCTCTTGTTGGAGATGGTCATTGCCTGACACTTGCATGGCAAGAATGTTACTTGCCACTTGTCAGCCTAAGCCTGGATATTGTCCAGGTCTTGTTGCAGTTTGACATGGATAGCTTCAGTATCTGAGGAGTCACAAACATTGGGTAATCATCAATGAACATCCCCACTTCTGATCTTCTGATGAAAGGAGGGTCATTGATGAAGCAGCTGAAGATGGTTGGGTCGAGGACACTACCCTGAGGAACTCCTGCAGTGATGTCCTGGAACTGAGATGACTGACCTCCAACATCCACAGCCATCTTCCTTTGTGCTAGGTATGATTCCAACCAGCGGAGAGAGTTCCCCCTTATTCCCATTGACTCCAGTTTTGCTAGGGCTCCATGATGCCACATTCAATCAAATACTGCCTTCATGTCAAGAGCAGTCACCCTCACATAACCTTGGGAGTTCAGCTCTTTTGTCCATGTTTCAAACAGGGCTGTTTGAGGTCAGGAGCTGAGTGGTCCTGGTGGAACCCAAACTGGGCATCCGTCAGCAGGTTATTGCTAAGCAAGTGCCACTTGATAGCACTACTGATGGCCCCTTCCATTACTTTACAGATGATGGAGAGTAGACTGATGGGGCAGTAATTGGTCGGGTTGGATTTGTTCTGCTTTTTGTGTACAGGACATACCTGGGCAATTTTCCACATAGTTGGGTAGGTGCCAGTGTTGTAGCTGTACTGGAACAGCTTGGCTAGGGGCGTGGCAGGTTATGGGGCACAAGTCTTCAGTACTATTGACGGAATATTGTCAGGGCCCATAGTCTTTGCAGTATCCAGTGCCTTTAACCGTTTCTTGATATCACGTGAAGTGAATCGAATTGGCTGAAGACTGGCATCTGTGATGCTGGGCACCTCCAGAGGAGGCTGAGGCAGATCATCAACTCGGCACATCAGGCTGAAGATTGTAGCAAGTGCTTCAGCCTTATCTTATGCATTGCTGTGCTGGGCTCCCCCATCATTGAAGATGGAGACATTTGTGGAGCCTCCTCCTCCAGTGAGTTGTTTAATTGTGCACCGCCATTCACAACTGGATGTGGCAGGACTGCAGAGCTCAGATCTGATCCGCTGGTTGTAGGATTGCTTAGCTCTGTCTATCACTTGTTGCTTATACTGTTTGGCACACAAGTAGTCCTGTGTTATAGCTTCACAAGGTTGACACCGCACTTTTAGGTGTGCCTGGTGCTGTTCCTGGCATGCCCTCCTGCACTCTTCATTGAGCTAGAGTTGATCCCCTGGCTTGGTGGTAATGGTAGAGTGGGGGATATGCTGGGCCATGATGTTACAGATTGTGGTTGAGCGCAATTCTTCTGCTGCTGCTGAATGCCCACTGTGCCTCATGGTTGCTCATCCTTGAGTTGCTAGATCCATTTGAAATCCATCCCATTTAGCATGGCATTAGTGCTACCCAACACGATGGAGGGTATCCTCAATGTGAAAGTGGGACTTCGTCTCCACAATGACTGTGCAGTGGTCACTCCCACCGATACTGTCATGGATAGATGCATCTGCGGCAGGCAGGTTGAGGATGACGTCAAGTATTTTTTTTCCCCTCGTGTTGGTTCCCTCACCACCTTTCGCAGAGCCAGTCTAGCAGCTATGTCATTTAGGACTCGGCCAGCTCAGTCAGTAGTGGTGCTCCCAAGCCACTTAGGGGTTTTGGACATTGAAGTCCCACACCCAGTATATATTCTGTGCCCTTGTCACCCTCAGTGCTTCCTCAAAGTGGTGTTCAACATGGAAGAGCACTGATTCATCAGCTGAGAGAGGGCGGTGCGTGGTAATCAGCAGGAGGTTTCCTTGCCCATGTTTAGCCTGATACCATGAGACTTCATGGGGTCTGGAGTCGATGTTGAGGACTCCCAGGGCAACTCCCTCCCAGCTGTATACCACTGTGCTGCCACCTCTGCTGGGCCTGTCCTGCCGGTGGGGCAGGACATACCTAGGGATGGTGATGCTGGTGTCTGGGACATTATCTGTAAGGTATGATTCCATGAGGCTGCTTATGTCAGGCTGTTGCTTGACTAGTCTGTGAGATAGCATTCCCAATTGTGGCACTAACCCCCATATGTTAGTCAGGAGGGCTGGCAGGGTAGACAGGGCTGAGATTGCAGTTGTCATTTCCAGTGCCTAGGTCAATGCCAAGTGGTCCGGTTTCATTCTTTTTTTGTAACTTTATAGTGATTTGATACAACTGAGCGGCTTGCTGGGCCATTTCAGAGGGCATTTAAGAGTCAACCACATTGCTGTGGGTCTGGAGTCATGTGTGGGCCAGACAAGGCAAGAATGACAGATTTCCTTTCCTAACGGACATTAGTGAACCAGATGGGTTTTTACAACAATCGACTATGGGTTCATGGTCATCATTAGACTTATAATTCCAGATTTTTATTGAATTCAAACTCCACCATCTGCCATGGTGGGATTCAAACACAGATTCCCAGAGCATTACCCTGGGCTTCTGGATTACTTGTCCAGCAACAATACCATTATGCCAGCACCTCACACTTGTCAAGATGTGTTCTGGGCTGGTATATTTTCCCACTGATGTGCCTGGATGATCCAGTGTGGGGGAATGATTCCAGTGAGCAGGGTTTATAATTATATGAAGATGTAGTAAAATAATGTTCCCGACATGCGGCAGCAGGAAAGTCAGACCACCATTTATGGGTGGAGCGGACAATCGGAAACTGGTTTCACAATGGCGTGAAACAATTTTTGGCTTCCCGCCATTTTGTCTGTTCACATCCGCCATGACACCCGACGCCAATGGGGGCGTAAAATTCCAGCCTGAGGAACTCCTGCAGTTGTTTCCTGGGACAGAGAGAATTGACCTCCAACAACCAGAACTATTTTCCTTTGTGCTAGGTTTGACTCCAACCAGGGGAGAGGTTCCCCCTGATTCCTATTGGCTTCAGTTTTGCTAGGGATCCTTGTGCCACACTCTGTCAAATGCTG
Source organism: Cetorhinus maximus (assembly GCF_964194155.1). Lineage (NCBI taxonomy): Eukaryota > Metazoa > Chordata > Chondrichthyes > Lamniformes > Cetorhinidae > Cetorhinus > Cetorhinus maximus. Next base: position 35,601,908 of record NC_135882.1, on the reverse strand, counting down.
CCTTAATATCCAGGGCAGTCACTCTTAACTAGAACCGCAGAAAAGTTACGGCACAGAAAGAGGTCATTCAGCCCATCGTGTCTGTCCTGCCTTCCAGCACCAGCTCCATAGCCTTGCAGGTTACAGCACTTCAAATGAGTTGAGGGTTTTTGCCTCCACCACTAAACCAGGTAGCGAATTCCTCATGTTTTTCCTTACCTCACCTCTTGAGTTCAGCTCTTTTGTCTACGTTTACTCCAAGGCATAATGAGGTCAGGAGCTAAGTGGCCCTGGCAGAGCCCAAACTGAGCATCAGTGAGCAGGTTATCGCTGTGTAACTGCCGCTTGATGTCGACAACATTTTCCATCACATTGCTGATGACCGATAGTAGACTGATGGGACGGTAATTGACCAGGCTGGATTTGTCCTGCTTTATGTGGACAGGGCATAACCAGCAATTTTCCACATTGCCAGGTACTATGGCTATAAGAACTATACTGCAACAGCTTGGCTAAGGGCATGGTTAGTTCCGGAGCACAAGTCTACTGTACTGCTGTCAGGATGTTGTCAGGGTCCATAGCCTTTGCAGTATCCAGTGCCTTTAGCTGCTTCTTGATATCATGTAGAGTGAATCAAATTGGCTGAAGACTGGCATCTGTGAGGAGGCCGAGATGGATCATCCACTCGGCAATTCTGGCTGAAGATGGTTGCAAATGTTTCGGCCTTGTCTTTTGTACTAATGAGTTATCCTCCCAATCAGTGAGGATGGGGATATTTGTGGAGCCTTCTCTCCCAGTTAGTAGCTTAATTGTCCAACAGCATTCGCGACTGGACTGCAGAGCTTAATTCTGATCCGTTGACTGTGAGATTGCTTAGTTCTGTTTATCTCATGCTGCTTCTGCTGTTTGGCACGCAAGTAGTCCTGTATTGTAGCTTCACCTCATTTTTAGGTATGCCTGATGCTGCTCCTGGCATTCCCTCCTGCACTGTTCATTGAACCAGGGCTGATCCCCTGCTCTGATTGTTATTGTAGGGTAGGGGATACTGGGTCATTAAGTTACTGTTATGACCGATGCAGTTGGTACAGCTGTGTTATTTAAAATTCCCAGAGGGAAACTTTAAATAACTGTCATAACCTATAATTTTAAGTGTTATGTTTGAGATGCGACTCTAAATTCAGGAATCAGACCACTAGTTCTCGAGGTTTTATATTAAACTAAATGAAACATTTTATTAATTTACACAGGTTAAAATATATATACACATGGCTTCAAATGACTACTAATCATAACTTTTAAGAAATTCCCAAACTTATCTCCATTAAAACAACAGCAACTCATAGACTTAACCAGACACCAGGCAAAGCATTTTCACCTTATGAATTCAAAATGAAGTTCTTTTCACTTTGGTTCCTGTGGAGACATTTGGAGGCTTACAGCTGCTGTTGATCTCACATTGCTTCTGCTCTGCACACCCGAAAACTGCTGAAGTTATACCTAGCCCCACTCATTGAATATAAATTCTCATTGTATCATCAGCCTCTTCTAATAATAAAGCCCCTTTCATACCAATTTTATTAGCAGTATAAACATATTGCTTGGTATCTGCTAGATAGGTGTCAGTTTTCATCCCACTTCTTGAATACTCTATTAAAAAAAATGCAGATACATGCTATCTCTCTTACATATCAAAACTAGCACATATCAAAGTACCCAGACTACTGACTTTAATCCAATTAAGACACACCCACAGACATAACCTCTATTTTAAAAGAATAATATTTTCTAATAATTGACCAGGCTGGATTTGTCCTGCTTTATGTGGACAGGGCATAACCAGCAATTTTCCACATTGCCAGGTACTATGGCTATAAGAACTATACTGCAACAGCTTGGCTAGGGGCATGGTTAGTTCCGGAGCACAAGTCAGGATGTGGTCAGGGTCCATAGCCTTTGCAGTATCCAGTGCCTTTAGCTGCTTCTTGATATCATGTAGAGTGAATCAAATTGGCTGAAGACTGGCATCTGTGAGGAGATATTACATTATATTACATTAATAGCTTCATGACAGTTAGAGATTCTTGTTGAATATAATTCTGCCGCTGCTGATGGCCCTCAGCACTTCATGCTGATCTGTTCAAAACCTATCCTATTTATCATGGTGGTATTGCCACATAACACGATAGAAGGTATTCTTGGTGTGAAGACGGGACTTCATCTCCACAAGGACTGTGTGGTGGTCACTCCTATCAATACTATCATGGATAGATAGGTATACTGGTGAGGATGAGGTCACGTAGGTTTTTCCTTCTTGTTGGTTCCCCCACCACCTGCCATAGACTCAGTCTAGCAGCTATGTCCTTTAGGACTCAGCCAGCTCGGTCAATAGTTGTTCTTTTAAGCCATTCTTGGTGATGGACATTTAAGTCCCCCACCCAGAGTGCATTCTGTGCCTTGCTACCCTCAGTGCTTCTTCAAATTGGTGTCCAACATGGGGGAGTAATGATTCATTAGCTGAGGGAGGGTGGTAGGTGGTAATCAGCAGGATTTTTCCTTGCCTATGTTTGTCATGTTTGACATGAGACTTCATGAGATCCAAAGTCAATGTTGAGGACTTCCAGGCCAACTGCCTCCCAACTGCATATGCCATCCCTGGTGGGTCTCTCCAGCTAGTGGGACAGGACATATCCAGGTATGGTGGTGACTGGGACATTGTCTGTAAGGTATAACTCTGTGAGTATGACTATGTCAGGCTGTTTTTTAACTAGTTTGTCCCAATGTTGGCAGAAGTCTCCAGATGTTAGTAAGGAGAACTTTACAGGGTTGACAGGACTGGATGTGCCATTGTTGTTTCCAGTGCCTAGGTCAATGTCGGATGGTCTGTTGAGGTTTCATTGCTTTTGGACGTTAGAGGTTTGATACAATTGAGTGGCACACTAGGCCATTTCAGAGGGCATTTACGAGCTAACTAGATTGCTGTGGATCTAGAGTCACACGTAGGCCAGACTAAGTAACGTCGGCAGATTTCCTTTAGTGGGTTTTTATGACAATCAATTATGGTTTCATGGTCACCATCACTGAGACTAGCTTTTAATTCCAGATTATTAATTGAATTTAAATTCCACCGGCTGCAGTGGTGGGATTTGAACCCATGTCCCCACATCATTAACCTGGCCCTCTGGATTACTAATATATCACCACTCTGCCACCACTTCCCACAATTCCCCTCACCTGTACATCTTAATATAATTAACATACCATTAACATTAGCGACCATTTTCCCAAAGGTGACAGCAGTTTTCCAACATTGGAACTCTTTGGAGGTAGCGTCCTTGGCATCAGGCTCGGGGTAGTGTTGAAGCCAGAAGCCCCATGCCCCAATAAGGAAGCTGCTAGAATTAAATACTGCAGCCTCAGCTAAAACAAATCCTGTGGAGGGATTTCCTTCTACACTGATGGCCCTCCAGATGTGGGCCTCCTCACTCTCAAATTTGCAGAAGCCATCCAAGAGCGCCTCCATTTTTAGGAACCCTTGCAGTCACTTTTCTGCCTCAACAGCACCCACCTTTCCTGGTGGGGCTACCACTGTTCTGTACTGCGGGCCTCTGATTGGGCCTCCCACCTCAGGAATCAGCCCACCTTCCTTAATAGGATGGTGAACACTTGAGATGGCCAATTAGAAGCCTCCATCCTGGAAAATTTCTTCAGCATACATCTTGATGAGATGCATGGGTCCTAGTGTCAGAGGCCCAAGACCACCAGAAAATTCAGCCCAAACTATGCTTTGAGCACCGAAAGAGGAAATAACAGGGCTAAAGAGAATGTAGATGAAAAGATTAATGTGTAACTTAAAAGCAAACACTTTAGTATTTCATAAACATATAAAGAATAAAACAACAATCAAAGAAAGGGACCATAAATGAAATATGCCTGTGGAGACGGAGAGTGTGGCTGAGATTCTAAATGAACATTTTGCACCTGTTTTGACTAAGGAGGATACTGACAATGTCACAGTAAAAGAGGGAGGTTAGAGAAATTGGATAGGATAGGAATAAAGAGGAGGTACTAAAGCAAAGAAGTCACCAAGACCGATGGGATGCATCCAAAATTACGGAGGAAAGGGCGGTAATAGCTAAGGCTTTGGCCACAATTTTTTAATCCTTCTAAGATATGGGAATGGTGCCAGTGGAATGGAGGGCTTGACAGTTATACCTTTGTTCCAAAAAGGTGAGAGAGATGAACCATGTAACTACAGGCTAGTCAGTCTGGTATTGATGGAAGGAAAACTCATAGAAGTTTACAGTACAGGAGGAGGCCATTTGGCCCATCATGTCCACACTGGTCAACAAAGCTCTGACTACACTAATTCCATTTTCCAGCGCTTGGTCCGTAGCCTTGGAGGCTATGGTAATGCAAGTGAATATCTAAATACTTCTTAAATGTTACGAGAGTTTCTGACTCAACCACCCTTTCAGGCAGTGAGTTCCAGACTCCCACCCTCTGGGTGAAAAAATTTCTCCTCAATTCCCCTTTAGCCTTCTACCTCTTACCTTAAATCTATGCACCCTGGTTACTAACCCCTCTACTAATGGAAAAAGTGCCTTCCTATTCACCCTATCTATGCCCCTCATAATCTTATACATGTATTTCAGTTCCCCTGTCAACCTTCGCTGTTCCAAGGAAAACAACCCCAGCCAATCCAATCTTTCCTCATAGCTCAGACCCTGCAGCCCAGGCAACATCCTGGTAAATCTCCTCTGCACCTCTGCAGTGCAATCACATCCTTCCTATAATGTGGTGACCAGAACTGCACGTAGTACTCCAGTTGTGGCCTAACCAGTGTTTTATAGTTCCAGCATAATCTCACTGCTCTTGTATTCTATACCTCAGCTAATAAAGGCAAGTATCCCACATGGCTTCTTAACCACCTTATCTGCCTGCCCTGCTACCTTCAGGGGTCTGTGGATATGCACACAAAGGTCCCTGTGATCTTCAGTACTTTCCAGGGTTCTACCATTCATAGTGTAATCCCTTGCCTTGTTAGCCCTCCCCAAGTGCATTACCTCACACTTTTCCAGATTGAATTCCATTTGCCAATGTTCTGCCCACCTCACCAATCCGTTGATATCCTCCTGCAGTTTATGGCTATCCTCCTCACTATTTACCACCCTACCAATTTTTGTGTCATCTGCAAACTTCTTGATCATACCTCCTACATTTTAGTCCAAGTCATTTATGTACACCACAAACAGCAAGACCCCAGCACCGAGCCCTGCAGAACCCCACTGGAAACAGACTTCCAGTCACAGAAACATCCCTCTACCTTCGCCCTCTGATTCCTGCCTCTCAGCCAATTTAGGATCCAACGTGCCACTTTGCCTTGGATACCGTGGGCTCCTGGTGTCAGCTGTGCTCAGTTCATAGCACCCTCGCCTTTGAATCAGAGGGTTGTGGGTTCATGTCCCACTCCCGGAAACCAAGAACTGTGATTGTACTCGAAAGAGTTGCAACCTGTGACTGTTGGTAACTCGAAAGAGTTTCCTTGACCAGTCTGCCATGAGGGACCTTATCAAAAACCTTGCTAAAGTCCATGTAGACCACATCAAATGCATTACCCCCATCAACACAGTGCACAGTGGGAATTGAACTGGTAAGTCTTTCTCTTTAATTTTTGTAAGTTCAGTAGTCTAGTTAAAAGGTTGATAAGGTAGCTGACTCAGCTGACTGTGCGACAGTTAACTGTCAATTACCTGAAGCCTGATTAGGGCCTGAATAGGTGTTCATTACTGTTTGAAGCTTAACTAGTGTGAGTCATCTCAGCTCTATTTAAGAAAGGGGCTATTTAGAAACACACTGCAGTGAGCTTGCACATGAGCAAGGGAGAGACCTCATCCTGAGTGAGACATAGCCAGAGTGAGTGTGGGTATTGGCAATTTGGTGCACAGTGGGAATTGGGTGCAGAGGGGAAGAGGCATTTTTTCTTTGCTATCCAACGTCTTAAATCTTCAGAGAGTGGTCTTGCCCTGCTGCAGCAGTAAAGGCTACAAGGGAAAGGAATGACTGGTAAGTAGTGGGTAAGGTCGGGTAAGTATTTACTACTTTTATCATTTATAGTTTATGGACTTTTTGTGGTTTATAGTTTGTATATTCTGCGGTAACAAGGATCAGGAAAGAAGGGCCCTACAGTAATTGATTTAAAAGGTTTAATTTAAAGGGATAAGTCATGGCAGGAGAGCTCAAAGCCATGGTGTGCTCCAGGTGGGAAGCGGGGAACATTTCCAGTGCCTGGGACCAGCATGCGTGCAGGAAGTGTGTCCAGCTGCAGCTCCTGGAAGCTCGGGTTTCAGAGCTGGAACAGCGGCTGGGGACACTGTGGAGCATCCGCGAGTCTGAAAGCAACGTGGATAGCACATTTAGAGAGGTGGTCACACCGCAGCTGAAGAGACTTGAAGGAAGGGAACGGGTGACCACCAGGCAGTCCAAGAGAAACAGGCAGGTAGTTCAGGAGTCCCCTGGGGTCCCGCTCGCAAATCGGTATTCAATTTTGGAGGTTGATGAGGTTCCTCCAGGAAGTGCGGACACAGTCAAGCTTCTGACACCACAAGCAGCCTGTCTGTACAAGAGGGGAGGAAGAAAGGAACAGCAATAGTAATAGGGGATTCTATAGTCAGGGGAACAGATAGGCGCTACCGTGGCCATCAACGTGACTCCAGGATGGTGTGTTCCCTCCCTGGTGCCAGGGTCTGGGATGTAACTGAATGGCTGCAGGGCATCCTGAAGGGGGAGGGTGATAAGGCAGGGTCATGGTACATGTTGGTACCAATGACAGAGGTAGAAAGAGGGATGAGGTCTTGCATCAAGAATTCAGGGAGTTAGGCAGCAGGCTAAAAAGCAAGACCTCTCGGGTTGTAATCTCTGGATTACTCCCAGTGCCACGTGCCAGTGAGCTCAGAAATAGGAAAACAGCGCAGATGAATACGTGGCTTAAGAGTTGGTACAGGAGGGAGGGTTTTAGATTCCTGGATCACTGGGGCCATTTCTGGGGAAGGTGGGACCTGTACAAGCGGGACGGTCTACATCTGAACCAGGGCAGGACTAACATCATTGCGGGCGGGTTTGCTAGTGCTGCTGGGAGGAGTTTAAACTAATTCGGCGGGGAAACACCTGAAAAACATGCACAGGGAAGACACAAGATGAATTGGATAGATAATATCTGAGCGTGGACTCGCCTCTCTATGGAACAGGCAGTTAGGGCAATGGAGAATAGAAATCAATGGAGAAAGTTTGTTCATATTGCAACCAACCCTCGGAACGAGAATGGATGAAAGACAAGAAAGACCATGAGCATAACTGTGTTGATGTGGCAATGGTGACAGTTTCCCTAAATGGAACAGACCGAAGAAACATTCATTCAATCATCCATACTGCAGCCAGAAACTGCCCTCAAACAATGCTGTCAAAATTAGGAAAAATCATAAATGTTTTCACTGCTGTAGCTCCAAATGAAACCAAGAGTGGCATGAATTGAAATAAATATTCTGCAAGTAAATGCAAAAGATTTGCTCGAAATCTATTTTTCTAAACTCCATTCAATGTTGCAGTAAACACAGAAGAAATGCTTGATCAGGGCACTTCTCTTCAATTTTCATCAAGCAAAAACATTATTAATCTGGAGGGCTGTCTAATCTGTCAGCAACTGACAGATTAAATCTGATTTGTCAGCACAACAACTGACCTTAAACAGAAAACATATAGGGATGAAAAACATTAAAGTGCACAGGCTGTGCAAGTAAGTCTTGACATCACATACCCAACAATGAGGTCTAATATTTATGTTTTATGTACTGATCAAAAATGAAACTGCTACATCTGGATTATGAATTTGCCACTTGTGGCTAATGTATAGGACAACACTGATCTATTGCAACAATAACTGATTTTTCTTCCTAACCTGTAAGAAATACTTGTGACTCCTTTTGCTCAGCATGCAATTAATGAGAACTGAATGGTGAAGTGCCATAGCTTGCAGGATCTGAATCTATGGCCAACTGCAACATCTCAAAGGACACACATTTTTCTAAAAGAATAGAATAAAAACACAAACAATTATGTTTTGCTGATAATGGTAGTAGCACATGTAGTCAGCACAGAAATGCAGGCAAAACTACATAAAAACAATGGGTCGGATCTTGTTGGTAAAATAATGGCATGATACCCAAGAGAATGAGGATGAAGGTATGCAACTTGGAGAAAGAGACCGCGAGGTTCTTGAGCAAATTGATATAGGGAGTGACAAGGTATTAGAGGTGTTGGCAGGCTAAAAAGTGGACAAATCTCCAGGTCTGGATGATTTGTGTCCCAGACTGCTGAGGGAGGCAAGGGAGGAGATCGCAGGGGCTCTGACCCAAATTTTTAATTCCTCTCTGGCCATGGGGGAGGTGCCAGAGGATTGGAGAACAGCTAATGTGGTTCCGCTATTTAAGAAGGGTTGTAGAGAGAAGCCAGAAAACTACAGGCCAGTGAGTCTCACGTCAGTGGTTGGGAAACTATTGGAGAAAATTCTGAAGGAGAGAATCTATCTCCATTTGGAGATGCAAGGTTTGATCAGGGATAGTCAGCATAGCTTTGTCAGAGGGAGGTCATGCCTAACAAATTTGATTGAATTTTTTGAGGAGGTGACCAAGTGTGTAGATGAGGGTAGTGCAGTTGATGTAGTTTATATGGATTTCAGCAAAGCCTTTGACAAGGTCCCACATGGGAGACTTATAAAGAAGGCAAATGCACATGGGATACAGGGTAATTTGATAAGTTGGATTAATTGTAGGAGACAGAGGGTGATGACAGAAGGCTGCTTTAGTGACTGGAAGCCAGTGTCCTGTGGCGTACCACAGGGATCTGTGCCGGCTCCCCTATTATTTGTCATTTATATAAACGACATAGATGACTATGTGGGGGGTAGTATTAGTAAATTTGCAGATGACACAAAGATTGGCTGGGTGGCTAACAGTGAGGTTGAGTGTCTTGGGCTACAGGAAGATATAGACGGGATGGTCAAATGGGCAGATAAGTGGCAGATGGAATTTAGCCCTGAAAAGTGTGAGGTGATATACTTTGGAAGGAATAATTTGACAAGAAAGTATTCAATGAACGGCATGACACTAGAAAGTTCTGAGGAACAAAGGGACCTTGGCGTGTGTGTCCATAGATCTCTGAAGGCAGAGGGGCATGTTAGTGGGGTGGTGAAAAAAGCATATAGGAGACTTGCCTTTATTAATCGAGGCATAGATTACAAATGTAGGGAGGTCATGTTGGAGTTGTATAGGACCTTGGTGAGGCCACAGCTGGAGTACTGTGTGCAGTTCTGGTCACCACATTATTGGAAGGATGTGATTGCAATGGAGGGGGTTCAGAGGAGATTCACCAGGATGTTGCCTGGGATGTAACATTTAAGTTATGAAGAAAGGTTGGATAGACTTGGGTTGTTTTCATTGGAGCAGAGAAGACTGAGGGGCGACCTGATCGAGGTGTACAAGATTATGAGGGGCATGGACAGGGTGGATAGGGAGCAGCTGTTCCCCTTAGTTGAAGGGTCAGTCACGAGGGGACATAAGTTCAAGGTGAGAGGCAGGAGGCTTAGGAGGGATGTGAGGAGAAACTTTTTGACCCAGAGGGTGGTGACGGTCTGGAATATGCTGTCTGGAAGGGTGGTGGATGCAAGTTGCCTCACATCCTTTAAAAAGTACCTGGATGAGCACTTGGCACGTCAAAATATTCAAGGCTATGGGCCAAATGCTGGTAAATGGGATTAGGTAGGTCAGGTGTTTCTCACGTGTCGGTGCAGACTCGATGGGCCGAAGGGCCTCTTCTGCACTCTGTAATTCTGTGAACACTCCTGGTTACCCCCTCAAAAAATTTGATCAAGTTTGTCAAACACGGCCTCCCCTTAACAAATCCATGCTGACTACCCTGATTAATCCGTGTCTCCACATGCACATATATTCTGTCCCTTAGAATTCTTTCTCGTAACTTCCTCACCACCGAGGTTAGACTGACAGGCCTGTAATTTCCTGGTCTAACCCCTCTTCCCTTTTTTAATAATGGGACAATGTTAGCAGTCCAGTCCTCTGGAACCTCATCTGTGGCCAGAGAGGATTTGAAAATTACTGTCAGGGCCCCTGATATCTCTTCCCTTGCCTCCCTCAACTGTCTGGGATACATCTCATCCAGGCCTGAGGATTTATCCACTTTTAAGGCCAACTTATGCAGACATAAACCAGGACAAACTTAATTGCCAGTTGGAAGCACAAGGGTTAATAACTGACAATCAGCGTGGATTTATTCAAGAGTGGCAATAATAATGTGAATACAAGATTGGCTAAGAGAAAGAAAGCACACGGTAGTGGTGAATGGTTGCTTCTCAGACCACAGGGCATAATGTAGTGTTATTAAGACCATTCCGCTTTTTGATATTAATGACATGGACTTAGGTACAGGAGGCAAAACTTCAAAGTCCACATATGACATAAAGCTTACAAATATAGTAAATACTGATAAATACACGAGTAGACTTCAGGTGATGTCAACAGACTGGTGAAGTGAGAAGATGGGAAGATTAAATTTAACTCAAAGTGTGAAGTAATGCATTTTGGACCAGTTTCTGTGTCCATTCTGCCAATGTTAATTTACATTGAAATTTTCTGTTCATCTCATTCTCAGAGCAGAGAAATGAGCGTTGATCTACGTAAATCATCAATAGTGGCCAGCATGATTGGAATGTAACCAGCAGGGTCTTAAAGTATTAGGGTGAACCCTATAAAAAAAAAAGAGGGAGGGTAAAAAGTTTTTAAAAGTAGAAAGAACTAAGAAGTGCAAGGTAAATGGTAGACAGCCCTTTTACTTAATTAATTTAAATTACTTCGTGGAGTGTCTCAAATCTTTACTTCTCATAGGTGTGTTTGCTAAGTCTCAAGAGACGTCTGTGAGGAAGAAGGCCTTTGACTTCATGGATCATGACCTGCAGGCCTTCATGGACAAAACTGAGGTTAGGTAGGAATGGCACCATCATATCTCAGCCCTCATGTGAAATCAGAAGGCAGGTATTGATTAAGTTAACAGAGGTACTGAGTGCTCCATCCACACTCCCCAAAATGGTAGAGCAGTGCTGCAAGAAATTCATTGACATTACTAGAGCAAGGAAGGCAAGGCAGTAACCATACTTTTCATATTTTCCTTTACGACAGTGGGTGCCACACTTTATTCTAAGGTGCAACCCATTTAGTGTCTTGCAATAGCTTTGTCAAAGGGACAACTCCTCAAGTTAGGTACTAATTAGGTTGTTAAGTTTAGTTTGTTATATTTTGCCACATTTGTTAATACAATCAACTGGTTGTTTGCTATAAACTATATTATTTTTCACTCATTATTATGCAACTCACCCAGAAATAATAGGTCTATTAGGAGAGAGGACTGAAAGTATGCAAAAAGAATTTGAGACAAGATGACAGAGTATGAGACAAAATAAAACAATAGTTGTGGCTGACAATGATAAACAAAAAGGGATTTGACAACTGAAATGAAATGTGCTTTACAATCAGACTTTAATATTGTCACAAGCATGTTTATTCAATCCTACGCCCTGCAGATTTGCAGAATTGAAATACAAAATTGAAAGTAAAAGTCAGTGTATTACAGTTTATAGCTGGCAACACTCTGAAAATGATTTACAGAACATTGTGCGCAAAACTACATTTCCTAGTGTCGATCTAGTGATTTCCTACTGCCGATTTCTGGGTATGTGGTGTGCCATTGGTCACATCTTGAAGGTCCACACAACCTTACTGAAGAGAAGGGCAACAGGCAGGTGCATTCCCATAGCGCACTGGAATTGTGTGAATCAGTGCTATCATCACAGGAGTCGGTCTGATATAATGCCAGCATCCCATATCTAGTCAACATAAGTGCAGGCTCTTGAAGCAAGTGCTCTGAAGCAAGGCTCTAATCTGATGATATTCAAAGGATCACTCAACAAGTTGCAGGTGATCTTTTTTGACTTATTTTTGCTAAGGCAGAGTTTGTGGAAGCACTGTTATGAATTGTTGGAGCTATTTTGAGATATCTGTTGCACACAGTAAGGGACGAAGTACCAGTACCTTACAAAGATATGCGGGCAGTTGTTGCAGTACCTCTTGATCTGCAACATAACAAGAACATGCAGAGGCAGAGAGGAGAAGCTCTGTGTAGAGGGAGGGGAAAGAGGGCTCTCCATAGAAGGTTCTACCTACAAAGGGAGCTCCAGGAGCAACACCTGTAATTATACTTAGCCATGAGAAAGAAGCAGCGCTTGAGGAGACTATACTTCATTGAGAAGGCTGTCATGGAATTGCACCACCTCCTTCACACCAACTTGGAACCTCAAAGCAGGGTGAGGACAGCCCTTCCAATAGCTGGGAAGGCCACAGTCACTCTAACATTCCACACTAGTGGATCCTTCCAGGTGGGAGCAGGCAACATCATCAATTCAGGTGAAGCCCATCACTGCAGTACATCTCCTTACTGTCCTAAGATATAGAACCACAGAACCATAGAAAAGTTACAGTGCAGAAAGAGGCCATTTAGCCCATCATGTCTGTGCCGACCAAAAAGAGAAGAAAGAAACTAGCCGCTCATTTTAATCCCATTTTCCAGCACCTGGTCCATAGCCTTGCAGGTTACAGCACTTCAGATGCAGATCCAGGTACCTTTTAAATGAGTTGAACGTTTCAGCCTCAACCACCAAATTAGGCAGTGAATTCCAGATGTCCACCACCCTCTGGTCGAAAAAGCTTTTCCTCATATCCCCTCTAATCCTTCTGCCAATCACCTTAAATCTATGCCCCTGGTAACTGACCCCTCAGCTAGGGGAAACAAGTCTTTCCTGTCTACCCCAGCTAGGTCCCTCATAATTTTGTACTCCTCAATTAGGTCACCCCTTGGCTTCCTCTGTTCTAAGGAAAACAACCCTAGCCTATCTAACCTCTCCTCATAGCTGCAATTTTCAAGACCTGGCAACATTCTTGTAAATCTCCTGTGCACTCTCTCCAGAGTAATTATGTCCTTCCTGTAATGTGGTGACCAGAACTGTACACATAATTCCAGCTGTGGCCTACCAACGTTTTATACAGTTCCATCATTTGTATTCAATACCTTGCCCCATATGCTTCCTTGACTACCTTGTCCACCTGTCCTGCCACCTTCAAGGACCTGTGGACATACACTCCAGGGTTTCACTTCCTCATCCCCTCTCAATAACTTCCCATTTATTGAATATTCTCTTGCTTTGTTTGCCTTCCCCAATTGCATTATTTCAGACTTTTTCTGGATTGAATTCTATTTGCCACATTTCTGCCCACTCAACTAAATCATTGATATCGTTCTGAATTTCCCAATCATACCTCCCATATTTAAGTCTAAATTATTCATATATACAACAAACAGCAAAGGCCCCAACCCAGAACCCTATGGAACACCACTGGAAACTGTTTTACATTCGCAAAAACATCCATCAACCATTACCCTTTGTTTCCTGTTGCTGAGCCAATTTCGGATCCAACCTGTCACCTTCCCCTATGGAACCTCTCCTTGCAGTCTTTCGGCAACACATTCATTTTCCTGAAGTTCTGATGAAATGTCATTAACCTGAAATGTTATCTTTGTTTCTCCCTTCACAGATGCTGCCTAACTTGCTGTGTATTTCCAGCATTTTCTGTTTTCTCACCTTCCAGATCTGTCTATCCGAATGCCAATTAGCAAGTGACTTGAGTAGGAATTCCCTAGATTACTACCTTTGAGGTTATTTTAAAAAAATTAGTTCCTAGCTTCTGATATTCCCTTTAAAGGGACATCCTCCCTTCTTTCCTTTGTCATTGGTTCCAATTTGGCCCACAAACATGAATCTTAGCCTAGAATCTTACCGACAGAAGGGGGACATTCGACTCATAATGCTCATGACAGCTCTTTGAATGAGTTGTCAAATTTAATATATACCCAAATTTTCTCCCCAGAGTTAACATTCTGAGTCATATTGGACTTGAAATGGTAACTCTGTTTCTCTCTCTACAGATGCTGCCAAACCTGCTGAGTTTTTCCAGCACTTTGTTTTTAATTCAGATCCCCAGTGTCCGCAGTATTTTGCTTTTATTTTAGTGATTCCAATAAGGTGTCCAATCAGGTGCAGTAGCACAGCATTTAGTCTATCTAATTGAAGTCCTCAGAGAATTTCTAGAATACACAATGCTAGAGCATTGACAAAGTCTTGACAAAGTGTCCCAGAAGGTCTCCTGATGTATTTAAAGGTTCTCTTCAGAATTCAGCAGAAGCATCGAAGGATAGAAATCCCATAACACAGAAGGAAGCCATTCAGCCTATCACATCCATGCTGGCTCCCTATGAGAGTAACTCAGCTAGTCCCACTAATCCGCCTTTTCCCTGGAGCCTGCAAGTTTTTTTTCTCTTCAGTTTGATCATTCAAATCTCTTTTGAAAGCCACAGTTGAATCTGCCTCCACCACACTCTCAGGCAGTGTATTCCAGATCCTAACCACTCACTGCTAAAAACGTTTTTCCTCATGTCGCCTTTTGTTCTTTTGTCATTCACCTTAAATCGATGTCCTCTAGCTCTAGGCCCTTCCACCAATGAGAACAGTTTGTCCTTACTTACTCTGTCCAGACCCCTTGTGATTTTGTACACCTCTATCAATTCTCCTCTTAACCTTTTCTTCTCTAAGGAGTACAACCCCAGCTTCTCCCACCTATCCACGTATCAGTAGTCCCTCATCCCTGGAACCATACATCTTTTCTACATCCTCTCTATGCTTCCTAAATGTGGTACTCAGAATTGCACACAATACTCCAGTTGTGCCTGAACCAATGTTATATAAAGGATCACCATAATTTCCTTGTTTTTTGTATTCGATGGCCTGAATTTTCGCAATGATGGAGACAGAATTGATGATGTTGCCTGCTCTCACCTAGAAGAATCCACTAGTGTGGAATGTTAGAGTGACTCTGGCCTTTCCAGCAATTGGAAGGGCTGCCCTTGCCTGCTTTGAGGGTCCAAGTTGGTGTGAAGGAGGTGGTAAAACTCTAACAGCCTCCTCGGCGAAGCATAGTCTCCTCAAGCATTGATTATTTTTCTCATGGCTAAGTATAGGTGCAGCATATAAAACAGCAGCTGCTTTCAGTCATATCTGATTTTTGTTAGCCAGGAGTGGGAAATATGATGTGTGCAGCATAGACCTGGTAGGAGGCCTAAACTTTGCGGAGTCCTTTGGAGAGGGAGAGTACCATTTTGGAGAGATAGGGTATCTCTTTGGATATGGCCCCAGGAGACCTTTTGGGAGAGGTAAGGTGCCCTTTGGGATTGTAAAATTGGACATGGATGTGCGTAAAAAGTGCATAAACCCACTGAAATTGTTAAGAGAAACCGTCAAGAGCAATGTCAAAAGCAACTGTCAAGGCATTTAAAACTCCCGCTCTTTAAATCTTTGAAAAAACTATGTAGAGTATTTAAAAAAAAAAACATTGCTTGTTATTTGGCGCTATTGGACAGAAGCCTGAGGGTTTTCATCACTGGATTTGTGCTGCATGGCTGATTTCACAACCTTCCATTGTCACCGTGGGATGCCTTCTATTTCACTGTTTGATTGACAGTTCCAAGTAGTTATAGACTCTTTGAAGTGGGACTATGAATTCTAATGCTTGTTTTTATAAGGGATTATACACTTGAATGCAATGTTTGTTCTTCTAAGGGATTATGTATCTCAACACCCCTCCTGAGGTCTGCCTATGGTAGATCCTGGGTGAGTTGGCATGGTAGGTGTAAGGGCAAAGGGTGTTGGGTGGTTGACATGAGTTGGCAATAATTGGCATGGGGCTATAAAAGGCCATGATTGTGTGGAGGGCATATGTTGGCATGGGGGTTTGAGGGGTTAAAGAGGATGGGGCGAGGGGCATAGGTTGACATGGGGAACCCCATTACATACCTTCCTCTGGTCCAAAAAAACAATATTCACCACTACCCTCTGTTTCTCATCACTTAGCTACTTTTGTATCCATGCTTCCTCCGTCCCTTTTATTCCTGCAGCAATGGCCATAAAAGGGTGAATGTCCCTTTAAATGACAATATCCCTTTGAGTAGTTCTTGAAATTGACATCGTTGTTGTGTTTACTCCCAAACAACTGGTCACAGTTAGGAGAGGACATTAGTGAAGCTCTGAACACCAAAATGCTTTGCAGCCTCTTTGATTAGCACTTCCAGGCACTTTAAGTGGCAATCAGCTGTTTAACAACACTTCGGGTGTTTTTTCGAGCACCGGCTTCAACTCCTTTACTAAGTAGGGCTCTTGAGTTAAACACAGCCTAAACTGACATTTCAGCTAAGGCCCCCATCTCATCCACCTCTTTAGTGACTGAAGTATTTAACAAAAAAAAAGATTGCTCCATAAACTTTAAACACTAAATTAAAACAAACTACCCACTTAGAAACATAGTAAATAGGAACAGGTGTAGGTCATTAAGCCCCTCGAGCCTGCTTTCCCATTCAATATGATCATGGCTGATTCTCTATCTCAACGCCATACTCCCGCTCTCTCCCCATACCCCCTGATTCCTTTAGAATTCTGAACTCTATCTATTTCCTTCTTAAATACATTCAATGATTTGGCCTCAACAGCCTTCTGTGGTAGAGAGTTCCACAGGTTCACTACCCTCTGAGTGAAGACATTTCTCCTCATCTCAGTCCTAAATGGCCTACTCCGTATCCTGAAACTGTGACCCCTTGCTCTAGATTCCTATCCAGGGGAATGATCATCTCTGCATTTAGTCTGTCAATCCTTTTCAGAGTTTTATATGTTTCAATGAGATCCATTCTTCTAAACTCCAGTGAATACAGGCCTAGTCGACCCAATTTCTCCTCATATGAAAATCCTGCCATCCCAGGAATCTGTCTGGTGAACCTTCACTGCACTCCCTCTATGGAAAGTATATCCTTTCTTAGGTAAGGAGACCAAAACTGTACACAAAACTCTAGGTGTGGTCTCACCAAGGCCGTGTACAGCTGCAGAAAGACATCCTTGCTTCTGTACTCAAGTCCCCTTGCAGTGAAGGCCAACATACCATTTGCCTTCTTAACTGCTTGCTGTACCTGCATGCTTGCTTTCAGTGATTGGTGTACGAGGACACCCAGGACTCTTTGTACGTCAACATTTCCCAACTATTCCCAACTAATACTCTGCCATTCTGTTTTTCCTACCAAAGTGGATAGCTTCACACATTATACCTCTAAGAACACTAACCAAAATTAAACACTTATTGTCACTGATGCTTTAAGAGGTGTTTCCCCAAAGTCGCACGTGAACTATATGTGTGTGTGTGGTGTGTATGTACGTGTGTGGTGTGTATGTGTATTTTCTTACCTGTGGAGTGAGAAATTCAATTTAAAAATAATCCTTTAGTAAAGTCTTTAAGTAAAAAGAAGAATAGGTTTGTTGATTTCACTCTATTGTTCTGGAACTTACCTAAGAAACGATAAAGTTGCTAACACACATACACACATACACATGCGCACACACAGATTTGTGATTCAGTTTGTCATCCTCAGCCATAACTGCAGCTGCCCTTGCTGAAGTAACCCTCTGTTCCTTGAGGTGCATTTTTATGTTATAGAGCAGGCAAGTTTTAAACTCTTCCAGCAGTACCAATTCCATTGTCCCTTCATAGGTACGCTCCATTTTAAAGCACCGATCCACCAGTCGTTTCATTCTTTCGAATTCCACAGGTCTATGTGGGTTTCTTCTGTGAATTCTGGAAATGCTGATGACAGGCCTCTGGAAACACATTATAAGCACTCAGAATTGTGGCTTTGGTCTGTTTGTAATTGGCCATCGCTTCAGGGGACAGTGTGCAATAGATTTCCTGGGCCTTTCCTGATAGCTGATCCTGTACCATGAGTATCCACAATTCTTGTGGCCAATGTAGCTGATTGGCCACCGCCCCAAAAGTGGTTAAAAAAAAGAATCCTACATCTCCCTCTTCAAACATGGGAACAAATTTGGAGAATTTTAGGGCATCAAAACCTGGTTTTGGGTTACGGGAATTGGACTGTTATATTGTGTGATATTTTCCCTAGCAGCCTCAAACTGTTTTAGATCTCTCTCTCTTTCTGTGCCTGCAACTCCATCTCCAATTTTCTGAGCTGGAAAACCCTTTCTTTCTCTTGGGCTTCCCTTTCTTTTACTCATTCCTGAAATCTAGCTCTATTCTCAGCTCTTCCAGCTGTATTTTGGCTAAAGTAACTTGGCCTGATGCCAATTCGGCTTTTTCTACCTGTTCCGACTCTGGACTGAGTCCCAAATGTTCGGTCAGCATCTTGAGAAACTCTGGTCTCTTTGCCTTGTTGGGTATTTTAAGTCCTACCTGTTTATATATGGTGTTTAGCTGCTCTATGTTTAAGGATGTGTGTGTGTGTGTATTTTTTCTTACTTGTGGTCAGTGAGAAATTCAACTTAAGCAGCAAAGTCTTCCTACTTAAAGAAGAAAAAGTTAGTTTATTTCACTCTATTACTCTGGAAATTACGTAAGAAAAGATAAAGTTACTAACACACACACACACACACACACACACACACACATACACTCAACATTGGTTAGTTACAAATGAAGATAAAACAAGAGTTATAAAAGTAAATCAAGATTAGTCAATGTTCAGTGCAGCGCTTATTTGTTTTGAAGTTGAGGTGTTATGTTGTCTGAAGTGAATGTCTTGAGGTTGTCAAGCTGTCTTTTCAGCTATGACAGCTTTCCCTGTTGAATTGCTGGAGGTTGCTTTAACAGGTGAGCCTATTAGGTGGAATCAGGGAGGAGAGTAGGTTCCTTTCTTCTGGTTCTGTAAGCATGGCACTTGCCTAGTGTCTTACAGCAGAATCTGTGGCTGTTTCTAGAAATCTTTCCCTGTCTCTCTCTGGGTTAAAACTTCTTCAAAGCAGTTCTCTGTTCTGCCAGCTTCCTGTCCTTTTCAATGCTTTTTGCAGATAAACTAAGATGTCTGCTGTTATCATGTGACCTGTACAAAATGCCAAGTCATCTCCCACATAAGACATTGACACTTCAAACAGCCATTATCTCATGTGTGGTTCCTTAGCTTTTGTCTTACATTGAGGCATCAACAAAGCTTAGTTATCTCCTGGACATGGCCACAGTGAACCACAACTAAATTAAGGATTGCCTTTTGTCCTCTTGGCAGAGGAGACCCAACCTGAAATCACAATGCTGCCTGGTGGCTTGGATCCATTTTGAAGCAGTCTTTAAACTTAGTCCAAGCTATTTTTTAAAAAAAATGTTACCTTTAAAACAGTTTTCTAAAAACTTGTAATATCATAACTATGCAGTGTAATGTTATAATAACCATCAAAAACATGAAGCAATAAACAAAATATTAACTGATAACTTACCTGTATTCTCCACATGTTTTTTCAGCTTTTCTCCGATTCTCTGAGTCACCCAATGGTCTCTGCTGCTGCCGACTCACTGTCTATTTAAGTTTCCTGATTGGGTCTCCCAATAGCCTTCCTGACACCGGCTCTTGTGCACTGTTTAAAGCTGCTGCTCATTTTTTTCTCGCCTGTGTCATAAAGAGATATTAATGTCTATAATATTATTGGAAATTATTTTTTAAAATAGAGTTCTAGTGGGGTCCGAGTCTATATGTGTGTCTTAATTGGATTAAAGCCATCTAGCCTTGGTGCTTTGATGTATAGTAGTTTTGAGATGTTAATTAGGTAAACATGAGGAGGGTAGAAGGTAAAGTGTAAATTTGCATTTGTTAAAAGAAACCATTCAAGACTGTGGGTGAAATCTTGCACCTAGGTAGAAGATGCCAAACAATGAGTTTTTTTTTCAACTTACTAGTAAAATTGGATGAAAGGATGTTATTGTTATAAGAGGTAAAATTAAAAGCCTAGTAATACAATGGAAAATTTACATTCAAAGAGAAAGATATGTATAAAGGAGATTGTGTGTAAGGTAGAGGCATTTTAAGATCCAACAACAGTGAGAAGCCTCCAGCCTGTAAGCCTCAAGTCTGTCTGTAAAGACCCAGAGCTGAAATAAACTCATTTTGAATGTGACTGTCTAGGGTGTGCTTTGTCAGGTGTCTGTTTAAACCTATGAGATTTACTGTTGCTTTAATGGGGGTGTAACTGAGAGTCAAATTAATTAGGGGATTTTTGTAGTTAGTATAGTGGCAATTTTGTAAACCTATGTATGTGTTTACAAACTTTCTTGTATTAATAAATGTTTAATTTAGTTTTATAAAAACCTCTTGAGACTTGGTGGTCTTATTACTACTGAATTCAAAGTCTGCATCTCGAAACATACAAATTGCAAAAATTGGTTATGACAGTTGTTTCAAGTTTCCCTCTGGGATTTGAATATTATTTACTATCGGCTGTGTCATAGTAACTTGGCTCTGCTTCCTCTGTCCTTTTCAAGTCCTTCTCCAGTTTGCTGACAGTCTTTACCCTTGGAACAGATAGGCAACACATCCTGCTGGACTCTTGGTTGGCACTGCAGAGGATGCTATCTAACCACCTAATTATCGAATCCCCTACAACTGTAATTTTTAACATTTTTCTGCCCCCTTGCACAACTCCCTGATCCGTGATACTATTGTCAGCATTCTGACCATCCTTCCTGCTGCCTTCATCCTTATCCTTACAGGTAGAAAGTAAATCATTCCTGTTAGATAAACAAGTGTCTGAATTACCTCCTTCTTTACCTCCCCTAGGTTACCCTGATTGTCACACACTTCCCTTCCTGCACTTGTGCTTTTCTGAGTTGTGCTTGTATTTTAGAGAAAACCAGTAGGCATTCTTCCCTCTCCCTTAAGTTCCAGAGTGTCTCTAACCAGCACTGCTCATTGACTCAAGGTAAAGATGTTTCCTACAGATCTGGAGACCTGGAACAGACATGGTATCCACAAATGCCCATCAACTGCAGTGATTGCCTGTGTGGGTATTTCTATCCTTTATTTAATTATTTATTAGTTAGCAGCAATTTATTTCTTGAACTAATAGAATTATTTGTGCACTAGGTTTTATCTTGATTTTAAACAAATTGCTCTTAATATTCATTTATCTATTTATTTAAGGATTTATTTAAAGTTGATAAAGTTGACAGAATTAGAGTATGCATAATAAATTAAACACAATTTAAATTCCTTGGGATCCATGGCCTCCTTGCTAACTACTATGTTACTTTTTCAGATTTTCCTTGCATTCACTTTATAGCCACTTTCACTTTGATCTCGCTCTTGCTCTTTTTTCAATTGCTCAGCTCTGCTGCTCAAGAAGTTCATTCTCCATGAAATGAAAATATACCAAAATAAATCATTGTAATCCAGTGGTTTTCATGAAGGCCAGCTTGGGTCTCCTATGTTCATAATACCATGACAATTATTAGATGGAAATTAGCTGTCATGTACATGGCAAATTTGGTCTAATAAAAGGGAAGCTCTCTAAACAAGAAAACTTCATTTTATAATTCTCACTTCCACATCTCCAACATTTCACCTATTATTTTACCTATGCTCATTATCTTTATTCTGAGTTGCTAGAACAGAACTTGAATATTGCTGAAAAGAGAGACATGTTGCTATATCTTCTCATCTTGCACTCATCAGGACAAACACAAGAGTGCCAAATTTCAAAGGGGTGCTGATTAGTTGGCAAATTGACTCTGATTGGCTGAGGCATTGCCATGTAGAAGACCATGAAGAACTACAGGCTCCCCCTGCTTCTGGATAATTCAAAAAGGTGCAAGCCTTGAACATATTCCCTTTGTTTGCAGAGAACCAGAATGCTGCTATTATGCAGTGGCAACGCAAGTTGAATTTTCCACTAATAGGATACTGCATCAGTCCAAAAAGATATTCTGCTTACCATACAATTGAATGATGTCATGTATGAATTTCTCTCCCAGTGTGATGCTAGGTACTTAGGTCGTGCATCCCAACGATTGGATGATTGAATCAAACAACATCTTCCTCCAGCTGTTCGTAATAAGCAGAGTACAGTCCATGCTCAACCAGCCACTGCATTACCCAAAACAAAACATCTATGTTAGATTTCATAGATCTTGCTGAACAATCCTGAGTGTACTAATAGCTATAGGAACAACAAATTTAAGATAATCAGTTGAAATCGTAATGTGGCTTATTTACACTTGCTTGAAGCAACATACATTCATAGGCAGGGACCTGTTTTCTGCAAAAAAAAGGAACACGTTGAAGCCTTGTGCCTATTTTGAATTACCGGAAGCATGGGGAGCCTATAGTTCCCTCTTGCTTTCTCTGTAGCAACACCTCGGCAAATTGGATTCGACTTCATAACTAATCAGCTCCTTTTTTCTCCTGTGGTAAAAATGTTGTGTCCATTTGAAATTTTCCATTCTTGCTTTTGTCCTGGTGAGTGTAGGATGAAAAGCTTACAGCAATATTTTTATTTTGGTAGCCTAAGGCCCAACAGTAAATGTAACCTGACCTGTATCCTGCAAAGTTGGATAAGTTAATAGTGAGGAGTGCTGCAGTATTTGTTGTAGTTTAATGGAGTCAGAGTGTAACGATAACCCAAGAGTTATCCTTATGGTTGGTCATCATGTCCTTCTCAAAAGAAAGGAACACAAGACAAGTTATGAAGGGTGTTACACCAGCCAAATCATTAGAATAGGTAATCCAGGCCAGCCTCAGTTTCTGGGTCAGTAATGACCTGATCTTAAAACACTAAAATGCTTCATTTTTGGGGATAGAGCCAGGAAATATGATTACAGTAGGTAACTCTGATGTGAAACCAGCTCCGCCAGATGCAATGGACTAAATGGCCTCCTTATTTTTTTGAAATTTCAATGACAAGTTTAAATTTGTCACTGTCTCTAGCAGACTTTATATTTGAATTGTCATTAAAAATAAGATTCAGAAATGAATTTGTCAAGCAGTTTGTGGTACTGAGAATTGTATATATTGTACGTACATTTCCAGCATTGGGAGATTCTTCCTAGATTGATCATTCTATGATAGAAATACTTGATATTTTCTTAATATAGAGGGGAAGGAGAGAGAAATAGTGAGTGGAGGTGAACAAAGGAAAGAAAAAGAGGGAGAAGAAAACATTGTTTAGGCTATCGATTTAATGCTAGATTACTTTTCTCTATTATTCAATGATCCTTATTTTGCCACTCCCTCTTTGATGTAGGATAAATGTAGCACGACAGTGCTCTCACTGCAGATCTCGTCAAATGGGAACACAAAATGAAAAATTTGGTAGAGGGATCAATGTATTTTGATACATTTATGCATTTCATTCTGGTCATTTATGATTTTAGAAAAAAACATAAAAGGCTATTGTCAAATCGTTGTTCCTTCTGAGAACTTTTGGATATTCTTATGTTTTCTACCATTGAAGACTGTAATAGGAATGTTTTAGTCCTTTTTGCCTGCAACAAAGAATATACTAACTGATCATGGCAGCTGTCATTTTACATTTAAGGACAATAGTTATACAGCAGTTCCTGTTTGCAAGATCAAGTGACAGAGAGAAAAGCTAAAAGGGCGCTCAACACTATAAAATCAATGTCAATTATAGGCACTGAGAAAGGATAATTCTTATTTAATGATTGAATTTGCATTAAATGTGAGTTATCGGATTAATATAGTGCAAAGTAGTTCATTCTGAGGTGGAATACATATTAAAGGAATTTTGTTTTAATGAAATTTGTTATTAAATTTTATATTTCTTGGTCCTTGCTATAAAACTTCACATCAAGAATGGATGCGACAGTCTGCCAGTTTGATACTATAGTCAAGGATCTGTTGCAGTCAGTCTCAATGAAGAAATCTTCCAAAAGGATAAGATGTACTATATTTTGCTGATTATTTCATACCTCCAATCATGAATAAACTATAAAGGCAGAGTAGCGGTATTTAAAGCTACATTTAAAATTGATTCGCGAGCAAAGTAGAAATATCTTCCCCATGTGTCTGGCATTCGTAAAAATTTCTGTTGGCGAGGTAGGCAAGCATAATTTTTGAAACATCACCACATAAAATGCTGCACTTTAGCATGATTCATAATTATGACCAAGCAGATCTCTTTTTTATCATGAAACAATTTCTTGGCACTCACAGTCCGAATGACATGCTCCCATTTTTGAAGGCTAAAGGTGAAGTGGGACAGATTGTCCAACAATTTATGGAATTCTCAACTCAGCATAGTTCTTCTTAGCCACAAACTACTAGCTTTCCTTCTGCACTAATAATCTTTTCCCAGCAAATTCCAGGCCAATAGGTACATCAAGGACTTCCAATATCTGAACAAGCATCAGTGCATATTGTCAAATACAACACTTTGAAATAAGAAAGTTAGAAACAAGATTGTGCAATGCAAGAAAATTGGAAGTAAATCTGCTTTTTGAACCCCATGCTCTCAGCACAAGCAGATGACCCTTGTTCTAAACTTCAATTATGATACCTGAAAAAGCTTCAACACTCTTCATTCAACCACAAACAAGTTTGTGCACACCAAATTCAAGAACGGTGAATTAGTTATTTAGCATTCTTGAAATGACTTGAGAATCTTTCTGTACAATGGCACTGCAACAGAGTTTGAACTGTTGCTGTCACTCACCCAACTTATTCTGGAATGGATTGTCTAAAAGGGTAGTGGAAACAGGTTCAATAAAGAATTTTAAAAGGGATTTGGATAAATACTTGAAGATGAAAATTTACAGGGCTATGGGGAAAGAACAGGCATAACTGAAGCTCTCTTCCCTGGTAATGTGCTGGTAACCCTCCAATGCATCTGTTATATATTGTATTATCTATAAATATCTTAAAGAGCTAGGAACTAATTATCCAGGAACTAATTGTTATGTGTAAGTGTTCCAGGAGGCCACTTTTCATAGCTGCACTAGAGAGTCATGTGATGTGCAACAGAACTAGTTCAAACTGGCCCTTCTTTAGTACAAGGCAGCAGGGGCAGTATTATACATAAAGAGCTTTCATCTTTCCAAGCTTAAAGTGTGTTTATTACCAACATCAGGGATCCAAAAGGCAACAAGAACAAGCAGAATATTAAGGCCTTTACATTTTTCCAGCCCTGAAATGTCCAGAAACCTCCAGCGAAGGCCTAACCAGTTCCAGCATGATCAACTTTATTTTAGATTCAATTACTCCACTTATAAATAGGAGGAAACCTTTCGCTTTTTTAACCACCGCATCAACTTGCCGTGCCACATTTAAGGATTTGCTCATCAATACTTTTCAAAATCAGTACTGTCTTTTGAAGACAGACCTCCCAAAGTGGATTGCTTAACAGTATTGTTAAATAATGTGGACTAGATACAGACTAATGCATTTGCTCAATTTCTTTTGAAACTAAGGTTAGATGAATTTTGAAGTGTTTAAAATATGGTGGACTCTGGACAAAGTTTCTTGAAACTCACACTGATTAAAAAATAGGGAGAAGAGTGGCTGAGCGAGGAGACATGAGGGACTGCATTGGAAGAAGTTATACAGAACTGGTGCAGAGATTTAGCTTAGGCATTACAGGGAGGAAAGAATGGGTGACAGGGGATGAGTGGAGTTGGAGAATTGGGTTCAGGGCAGGAGGAGAGGATGACAATGGACTGGAGGCTGGACAGAGGGTGACTGGGGAATGGGGAGATTGGGAAATGTTTTGTTTTCTTCATTCATGGACATTGTTGGCAAGGCCAGCATTCATTGCTCATTTTTAATTGCCCTTGCAAAAGCAGCTATGAGCTGCCTTCTTAAATTGCTGCAGTTTGTGTGATGTAGGTACACCCACAGTTGTAGGTACATCTACATGGGTAGGTACACACATAGAGGCGGCATACTGAACGAGTAATCTAGAGAGCCAGGGTAATGCTCTGCAGATCTGGGTTCAAATCCCACCACGTCAGTTGGTGAAATTTGAATCCAGTAAAAAAATCTGGACATGAAAGTCTAATGATGACCATGAAGCCATTGTTGTAAGAACCCAACTGGTTCACAAGTGCCCTTTAGGGAATGAAATCTGGTGTCCTTACCCAGTCTGGCTTACGCGTGACTCCAGACCCACAGCAATGTGGTTGACTCTTAACAGCCCATTGAAATGGCCTAGCAAGCCACTCAGTTGTATCAAAATGCTACAAGGTCACAAAAAAGGAATGAAACCGGATGGACCACCTGGCCTAAGCACCTGAAATGACAATGGCAAACACAGCCCTATCGATCCTGCAAAGTTCTCCTTACTAACATCTGGTGCCAAGATTGGGAGAGCTGTCTCACAGATAGTCAAGCAACAGCCTGACATAGTCATCCTCACGGAATCATATCTTACAGATAATGTCACATTCCCTGGGTATGTCATGT
This sequence comes from Cetorhinus maximus, assembly GCF_964194155.1. Taxonomy (NCBI): domain Eukaryota; kingdom Metazoa; phylum Chordata; class Chondrichthyes; order Lamniformes; family Cetorhinidae; genus Cetorhinus; species Cetorhinus maximus. The sequence continues at coordinate 35,575,475 of NC_135882.1, read as the reverse complement.
CCCACCGGCAGGACAGACCCAGCAGAGGTGGAGGCACAGTGGTATACAGTTAGGAGGGAGTTGATCTGGGAGTCCTCAACATTGGCTCCGGACCCCTTGAAGTCTCATGGCATCAGGTCAAACATGGGGAAGGAAACCTACTGCTGATTATCACGTACTGCAACCCCTCTCTGCTCAGCTGATGAATCACTACTCCTCCATGTTGAATATCACTTGGAGGAAGCACTAAAGGTGGCAAGGACGCAGAATGTACTCTGGGTGGGGGACTTCAATATCCATCGAGCTGGCAGAGTCCAAAAGGACATTGCTGCTGGACTGGGTCTGTGGCAGGTGGTGAGGGAATCAACAAGAGGGAAAAACATACTTGACCTCATCCTCACCAACCTGCATGCCAGAGATACATCCGTTCATGACAGTATCGACCACCGCATAGTCACTGTGGAGACGAAGTCCCGGCTTCACATTAAGGATGCTCTCCACCGTGTTGTGCGGCACTACCGCTGTGCTAAATGGGATAGATTTTGAACAGATCTAGCAACTCAAGACTGGGCAATCAAGAGGCACTATGGGCCATCAGCAGCAGCAGAATTGTACTCAACCACAATTCGTAACCTCACGGCCTGGCATATTCTCCACTCTACCATTACCACCAAGCCATGGGATCAACACTGGTACAATGAAGAATGAAACTACAACACAGGACTATTTGCATGCCAAACAGCATAAGCAGCAAGTCATAGAGCTAAGTGATTCCGCAACCAACTGATCAAATCTAAGCCCTGCAGTCCTGTCACATCCAGTCATGAATGGTGGTGGACAATTTAAAAATTCGCTGGAGGAGGAGCTTGTACAAATATCCCCATCTTCAATGATGGGGGAACCCAGCACATCAATGCCAAAAGATAAGGTTGAAGCACTTGCAACAATCTTCAGCCAGAAGTGCCGAGCGGATGGTCGATCTCGGCCTCCTCTGGAGGTCCCCAACATCACAGATGCCAGTCTTCAGCCAATTCAATTCACTCCACGTGATATCTAGAAACGGCTGATGGCACTGGATACTGCAAAGGCTACAGGCCCTGAGAACATTCTGGCAATAGCACTGAAGACTTGTGCTCCAGAAATTGTCACACCCCTAGGCAAGCTATTTCACTACAGTTACAACACTAGCATCTACCCGAAAATGTGGAAAATTGCTCAGGTATGTCCTGTACATAAAAAAGCAGGACCCGGCCCCATCAGTCTACTCTCGGTCAGCAGAAAAGTGGTGGAAAGAGTCATCAATAGTACTATCAAGCAGTGCCGTCTTAGCAATAACCTGCTCACTGATAACCAGTTTGGGTTCTGCCAGGGTCACTCAGCTTCTGACCTCATTACATCCTTGGTTCAAACATGGACAAATGAGCTGAACTCCAGAGGTGAGGTGATAGTGACTGCCCTCGACATCAAAGCAGCATTTGAATGAATGTGGCATCAAGGGGCCCTCGCAAAACTGGAGTCAAAGGGAATCGGGGTGAAAACTCTCCACTGGTTGGAGTCATACCTAGCACAAAGGAAGATGATTGTGGTTGTTGGAGATCAATCATCTCAGATCCAGGACATCACTGCAGGAGGTCCTCAGGGTAGTGTCCTAGGTCCAACCATCTTCAGCTGCTTCATAAATGACCTTCCTTCTATCATAACGTCAAAAGTTAGGATGTTTGCTGATGATTGCACAATGTTCAGCATTCGCAACTCCTCAGAGGTCCATGTCCAAATGCAGCAACACCTAGACAATATCCACGCTTAGGCTGACAAGGGACAGGTAACATTTGTGCTACACGTGTCAGGCAATGACCATCTCCAACAAGAGAATCTAACCATTTCCTCTTGACATTCAATGACACTACCATTTCAGAATCACCCATGATCAACATCCTGAGGATTATCATTGACCAGAAACTGAACTGGATTAGCCATAAAAATACTGTGGCTACAAGAGCAGGTCAGAGGCTAGGAATTCTGTGGTGAGTAACTCACCTCCTGACTCCCCAAAGCCCACCCACCATCTACAAAGCATAAGTCAGGAGTGTGATGGGATATTCTCCACTTGCCTGGATGAGTGAAGCTCCAACAATACGCAAAAAGCTTGACACCATCTAGGACAAAGCAGCCTGCTTAATTAACACCCATCCACAAACATTCACTCCCTCCACCACCAACGCACATAGAAACATAGAAAATAGGAGCAGGAGTAGGTCATCGACCCTTTGAGCCTGCTCCGCCTTTCAATATGATCATGGCTGATCCTCTATCTCAACGCCATACTCCCGCTCTCTCTCCATACCCCGTGACACCTTTAGTGTTTGGAGTGTGATGGAATACTTTTCACTTGCCTGGATGAGCGCAGCTCCAACAACACTCAAGAAGCTTGACACCACCCAAGATAAAGCAGCCTGCTTGACCGGCACCCCTTCCACAAACATTCACTCCCTCCACCACCGACGCACAGTGGCAGCAGTGTGTACCATCTTCAAGATGCACTGCAGAAATTCACTCATGCTCCTTATCCAGCACCTCCCAAACCCACGACTGCTACCATCTAGAAGGACAAGGGCAACAGGCACATGGGAACACCACCACCCAGAAGTTCCCCTCCAAGCCACTCACCATCCTGACTTGGAAATATATCGCTGGTCCTTCACTGTCGCTGGGTCAAAATCCTGGAACTCCATCCCTAACAGCATTGTGGGTGTACCTACACCACATGGGCTCCAGCAGTTCAAGAAGGCAGCTCACTACCGCCTTCTCAAAGGCAATTAGAGATGGGCAATATATGCTGGCCTAGCCAGTGATGCCCACATCCTGTAAATGAATTAATAAAAAAATGCAGCGTCGTTTGGTACAATTGAGGGGCTTGTTAGGCCATTTCAAAGGGCAGTAAAGAGTCAACCACATTGGTCTTGGTCTGGAGTCACATATAGGCTGCACTGGGTAAGGAGAGCAAATTTCCTTCCCTAAAGGAGATTAGTGAACCAGATGGGTTTTGCCAATGAAAGTCAATTTTTTTTTTTATTCGTTCATGGGATGTGGGAGTTGCCGGTTACACCAGCATTTACTGCCCATCCCTAATTGCCCGTTAGAACCAAGTGGGAGGTAAAGCAGGAATGTTTTGAACTGAGGTCAATTGGAGCTTTCAGTGATGATAAGTATCGTCTATCAAGCGACACTTACTCAGTAATAACCTGCTGACTGACACTCAGTTTGGGTTTCACCTGGACTACTCAGCTCCTACAATATTACAGCCTTGGTCCAAACATGGACAAAGGAGCTGAACTCCAGAGGTGATGTGAGAGTGACTGCCCTTGACAGTGGCAAGCAGCATTCATGCCACATAAGTGCCAGGCAATGACCATGTCCAACAAGAGAGAATCTAACAATCTCCCCTTAACATGCAATGGTATTACCATTACTGAATATCCCACAATCAAGATCCTGGGGGTTACCAATGATCAGAAACTGAACTGGATCAGCCATATTTTTTTTAATTCATTCACAGGATGTGGGCTTCGCTGGCTGGGTCAGCATTTATTGCCCATCCTGAATTGTCCTTGAGGAGGTGGTGGTGAAATGCCTTCTTGAACCGTTGCAGTCCATGTGGTGTAGGTCACACCCACAGGGCTGTTAGGCGGAGAGTTCCAGGATTTTGATCCAGTGACAGTGAAGGAATGGTGTTGTACTTCCAAGTCAGGTTGGTGAGTGACTTGGAGGGGAACTTCCATGAGGCGGTGTTCCCATGTGTCTGCTGTCTTTGTCTTTGTAGATAGATGGTGGTGGTCCTGAGTTTAGAAGGTGCTGTCTAAGGAGCCTTTATGAATTCCTGCAGTGCATTTTGTAGATGGTACACACTACTGCTACCGTGTGTCAGTGGTGGAGTGAATGTTTATGGATGTGGCGCCAATCAAGCGGGCAACTTTGTCCTGGACAGCATCAAGCTTCTTGAGTGTTGTTGGAGTTGCATTCATCCAGGCAAGTGGGGAGTATTCCATCACATTTCTGGCTTGTGCCTTGTAAATGGTGGACAGGCTTTGGGGAGTCAGGAGATGAGTTACTCGTCGCAGGATTCCTAGCCTCTGACCTACTCTTGTAGCCACAGTATTTATATGGCTAGCCCAGTTCAGTTTCTGGTCAATGGTAACCCTCAGGATGTTGATCGTGGGGGATTCAGTGATGGTAATGCCATTGAATGTCAAGGGGCGATGGTTAGATTCTCTCTTGTTGGAGATGGTCATTGCCTGGCACTTGTGTGGCGTGAATGTTACTTGCCATTTGTCAACCCAAGCCTGGATATTGTCCAGGTGTTGCTGCATTAGCACATGGACTGCTTCAGTATCTGAGGAGTTGCAAATGGTGCTGAACATCATGTAACCATCAGCGAAATCCCCACTGCTGACCTTATGATGGAAGGAAGGTCATTGATGAAGGAGCTGAAGATGGTTGGGCCTAGGACACTATCCTGAGGAACTCCTGTTGTGATGTCCTGGAGCTGAGATGACTGACCTCCAACAACCACAACCATCTTCCTTTACGCTAGGTATGACTCCAAAAAGCGGAAAGTTTTCCCCTGATTCCCATTGACTCCAGTTTTGCTAGGGCTACTTGATGCCACTCTTGGTCAAATGCTGCCTTGATGTCAAGGGCAGTGACTCTCACCTCACCTCGAGAGTTCGGCTCTTTAGTCCATGTTTGAACCAAGCTGTAATGAAGTCAGCTGAGTGGCCCTGGCAGAACCTAAGCTGGACGTCAGTGAGCAGGTTATTGCTAAGCAAGTGATGCTTGATCGCAATATTGATGACCCCTTCCATTACTTTACAGATGATGGAGATTGATGGGGTGATAGTTGGCCGGGACAGATTTGTCCTGCTTTTTGTGTACAGGGCATACCTGGATAATTTTCCATGTAGATGCCAGTGTTGTAAAGCTGTACTGGAACAGCTTGGCTAGGGGCGCGTCATGTTCTGGAGCACAAGTCTTCAATACTATTGCCGGAATATTGTCAGGGCCCGTAGCCTTTGCAATATCCAGTGCCTTCAGCCATTTCTTGATATCACGTGGAGTGAATTGAATTGGCTGAAGATTGGCATTTGTGATGCTGCAGACCTCCGGAGGAGGCCAATATGGATCATCCACTCAGCACTTCTGGCTGAAGATCGTAGCAAATGCTTCAGCCTTATCTTTTGCACTGACGTGCTGGGCTCCCCCATCATTGATGGGATATTTGTGGAGCCTCCGCCTCCAGTGAGTCGTTTAATCGTGGACAGGACATACATACTCAGGGATGGTGACATTATCTGTAAGGTATGATTCCATGAGGATAACTATTGATTCATCTGTGAGACAGCTCTCCCAATTTTGGCACTGGCCTCCAGATGTTAGTAAGGAGGTCAACAGGTTTGCCATTGTCGTTTCTGGTGCCTAGATCGATACTGGTTGGTCCATCCGACTTCTGTCCATTTCAGAGTCAACTACATTGCTGTGGAGTCACATGTAGGCCCGACCAGGTAATGTACTAAAGGGCATTAGTGAACCAGATAGATTTTTACATCAATTAACAATGGTTTCATGGTCATCATTAGACTTTTAACTCCAGATTTTTTATTCAATTCAAATTCCGCCATCTGCCATGGTGGGACTCGAACCCGGCCCAGGTCACCCAGCGCATTACCCTGGGTCTCTGGATTACTAGTCCAGCAACAATACCACTACGCCATCACCTCCCCCTATAAATACTGTGCTACAAGAGCAGATCAGAGGCTGGAAATTCTGTGGAGAGTAACCCACTTCCTGACTCCCCAAAGCCTATCCACCATCTACAAGGCTAATTCAGGACTGAAATGGAATACTCTCCATTTGCCTGGATGACTGCAGCTCCAACAACACTCAAGAAGCTCAACACCATCCAGGACAAAGCAGTCCGCTTGACTGGCACCCCATCCAACACCTTAAACATTCACTTTCCCTGCCACCAATGCACAGTGGCAGCAGTGTGTGCCATTACATGCTGCACTGCAGCAACTCTCTAAAGCTCCTTCGACAACACGTTCCAAACCTGTCACCTCCACCACCTAGAAGGAGAAGGGCAGCAAATGAATGGGAACACCGCCAACTGCAATTCCCCTCCAAGCCATACATATCCTGGCTTAGAATGATGTTGTCACTCCTTCACTGTCCCCAGATCTAAATCTTGGATCTCCCTAAGAGCACTGTGGATGTTCCTACAACACACAGACTATAGCGGTTCAAGAAGACAGCGTACCACCACCTTCTCAAGGGGATGGGCAATAAATGCTTGCCGAGCCATCAACACCCACATTCTATTAACGAATAAAAGAACCTTAAATTGGTGTCATCTGGTTCCAGATCCTTCCGCCAAGGGGAACAGTTTCGCTCTATCTACTCTGTCCAGACCCCTCATGATTTTGAATACCTTAATCAAATCTCCTCTTAATATTAATCTCCAAGGAGAACAGCCCAAACTTCTTCAATCTATCTATGTAAATGTAGTTCCTCATCCCTGGAACCATTCTTGGGCATCTTTCCTGCACCCTCTCTAATGCCTTGATATCCTTCTGAAAGTCTGGTGCCCAGAACTGGACACAATACTTGGTTTGAGGCTAAACCAGTAGTTTATACAAGTTTATAATAGCTTCCTTGATTTTATACTAAATGACCCTATTTATAAAACCCAGGATCCTGTATGCTTTATTAATCACTTTCTCAACTTGCCCTGCTACCTTCAATGATTTGCACATATATCTCCAGGTCCCTCTGCTCCTGCACGCCCTTTAGAATTATGCCCTTTATTTTATAATGCCTCTCCTTGTTCTTCCTACAAAAATTAATGGCTTTAAATTTTATCTTGTTTTAGTTTGCCCATTCCATTAGTCTGTCTATGCCCTTTTGAAGTTTGTCACTGTCTTCCTCAAAGTTCACAATATTTCTAAGTTCTGTGTAATCTGCCAATTTTGAAATTGTGCCCTGCTCACCCAAGTTTATGTCATTGATATATATCAACAAAAGCAGGGCCTTAACATCAAACCTTGGACAAGTCCAGTCCGAAAGACAATGTTCACCACTACTTGCCATTTTCTGTCACTCAGCCAGTTTTGTATTAATGTTGCTTCTGTCTCTTTAATTCCATGAACTCTAACTTTGCTCACAAGCTTGTTATGTGAGACTTTCTTGAATGTCTTTTAGAAGTCCTTGTACATCACATCAACTATTTTACCCTTATCAAACCTGTTTGTTACCTCAAAACACTCAAGCAAATTAGTTAAACACGGCTTTGCCCTTGAAAAATCTGCACTGACTTTCCTTAATTAATCCATATTTGTCCAAGTGACTGTTAATTTTGTCCTGAATTATTTTTTCTAAAAGCTTTCTCAGCACCAAAGTTAAACTGACTGGCCTTTAGTTACTGGGTTTATTTTCCTTTCACAGTTTTTCTGAACAATGGTGTAACATTTGCACTTCTCCTGTCTCTGACACCACCCCTATATCGAAGGTGGATTGGAAGATAATGGCTAGTGACTCTGCAATTTCCACCCTTTCTCTCCTCAGTATCCTTGAACGCATCACAACTAGTCTTTGTGAATTATCAACTTTAAGTACAGCCAGCCTTTCAAATAACTTCACTTTAATCATTTTTAGCACATCTAGCGCTTCAACTACCTCCTCTTTCACTATGACTTGGGCAGCATCTTCTTCCTTTGTAAAGAGCTCATTTAGTACCTCAGCCATTCTGCCTCCTTGAGTAAATTCCCTTTAAGTCCCTAATTGGCCCCATTCCTCCTTTTACCACCCTTTTGGTGTTTATATGTCCATAGAAGACTTTTGGATTCCCTTTTACGTTAAATGTTAGTTTCTTCCCATGCTTCTCTTAGTTGTTTGTTTTCACTTCCCCTTTAACCTTTTACATTCAGCCTGATTCTTAATTGTATTATCCACTTGACATTTGTCATACCCATCTTTCTTCAGCTTCCTCTTACTCTCTATCTCTTTTTAGCATCCAGGGAGCTCTGAATTTATTTGCGGGAAAGTACCTTGACTGTAAATGAACTATATCCTCTTTAGGGCAGCCCATTGTCCCACTTGAGTTTTACCTGTCAATCTTTAATTCCAATTGATCTGGGCCAGAGCTTTTCTCAACCCTTTGTAGTTGTCCTTCCATAATTAATTATTTGTTCTCTGGCGTGCTCCTTGTTCTTTTCCATAGCCAACCTAAATATTATGATACTAGGATCACTGTCCTGTAAATGTTCCCCTACTGATACTTGATCCACTTAACCCACCTCAATCCCCAGGACCAGATCCTTCCTCATTGGACTCGAAACATACTGATGTGGAAAATTCTTCTGGAAATACCCTAGAAACTCTTAGCCCTCTTTGCTGCATTCATTATTTCTATCCATATATTAGGATAATTAAACCACCCCACATTACAATTACTCTATAATTCTTGCACCTCTTCTGCAATTTCCTTGCAAAGTTGTTCATCTATATCTGTTCCATTAGCAGATGGCCTGTAGAATACACCCAGCGATATAATGATACATCTTTTTTTAAAACTTTTACCAAATATGTCTTTGACCCCCGAGGACCTCCTCTCTCTCCAGTACTATAATGTGCTCCTTAATCATTGCTGCCATCCCTCTTTCTTTATTTCCTTCCCATCTTTCCTGAACACTTTCTATCCAGGCATATTTAGTATCCAGTCCAGCCCTTTCTTGAGCCTGGTCTCCATTACTGGCACAACATCATATTTCCATGTGGCTATCTACGTTTGCAGCTCACCAATCTTATGCATTGCATTCACATACATGGACAGTAATCCGATCTGAAGCCTTATTATAGTCCCTCTTACTCTGACCCAACCTAATATCTTACTATTTCCTAATCCGATGCTATCTGTCTCTCCCAATTTTCTGTGCACCTCGGTTTTCCTCTCTAATAGCACTAGCAAATATTCCCCACAATGTCCTTGCTCTGCTCATCTGCAACCTGTCCGGCCTGTACAGGTCCAATTTTCCTCAGAGCCAGTCACCATGTCCCAGGAGTCTATGGCCCTCCTTCCTGCATTATTGCTCCTGCCATGCATTCATCTGCTCTATCCTTCTATTTCTGTGCTCGTGCATTTGGTATTGGGAGTAATCCAGAGATTATTATTAATAATGATAATAATAATAATAGAGATTTGAGGTTGTGCTTGCTAGTTTCTTTCCAAGCTCCCTAAACTTGCCTGCAGGACCTCATCCCTCATTTTACCCATGTCATTGGTACTGTTATGGACCATGGCTGCTGGTTGTTCACCCTCCCCCTCAGAGTGGTCTGCAGCCATTCAATGACATTGTTGATCCTGACACCAGGGAGGTAACATACTATCCTGGATTCACATCTATGGCTGCAGAAATGCCTGTCTGTTCCCATAGGCATCAAATTTCCTATCATTATTGTTTTTTCAATTTTCCTCTTGCCCCTTTGTACAGCTGAGCCAGCTGTGATTGGCTCTGGCTATGCTCCCCAGAGGAACCATCACTCTCGTCAGTATTCAGAAGTGATACTTATTGGAGAGTGAGATGCACTCAGGGGATTCCTGCACTTCATGCCTGGTCCTTCCTGACAGCATGACAGTCACCCATTCCCTTTCTGTCTGCATATCCTTAACTGCAGGTGATGTACAGTGACGCCAGCTGCTACGTAAACTCTGAAAGCAGGAGCTCGAGCTGTTGCCGCTGATGACACTTTCTGCAAATCTGGTTGTCAAGGATACAAGAAGCATCCTGGAGTTCCTACATGTCAAGGATGTACACTTCATGGGTCTGAGCAGTCCTGCCATAGCTCTATTTATTAGATGGTTAAATTTACTACTTAAATAAATGATCACTCACCAACTACTCACCAACCAGCTGCTTCTCCTGTGCTGATGTCACTTTATTTTATAAGGGACACTAACTGAAATGTTTTAACTTAACTCAATCTACTAGAGATATTAATTTACTGAAATATCAGAAGCCTTCAGTGTTATTGTTCTTTATTATTTAACGTTAACTTTATCATCTAGATTTGATTAATTAACATAACACTGCTTATAACTGTATGATTAATTATCAAATCAGCTTTGTTTTTTATACTAATTAATCAATCTAATTTTATTTTTTAGTTGTTTAATTTAAATTAAATTAAAAGCTTACCAAAGACTGAGATAGATGTGTTTTTGTTATGTCAGGGTATCTAGGGATATGGTGCAAAAGTGGGAAAAATGGTCTTGAGGTGCAGAATAGATCAAACTGAACGGTAGAGGTATTAAATGGTCTGCTCCAGTTCCTGTGCTACAACTACTGAAATATGGATTACCATTTAGTTATTGAACTACTGTTTGTTAATTGGAGAATTTGAGTGTTACTGGTACTACCAATATTGCAACTTCAGTGTCTTATTGGTGCAATCAAGGCTTTGAATCCCTCCCCCACCGTTGGTTTCCACTTTTCCATTTCCTCTGTTTCCCTATTTCACAGATGGTCCCTGTGTTCTCGGAACATCTTGTAGAAAAGTTGCTGGCAAAGAAACCCATGAGCAAAAATACTCAGTGACTGGGCAAATAACACTTGAAGAGGTCAATTTGTTAGACGTGGTCAAAACTCCTAGAATACCTCCAACCTGAGTTGCCTAATCTAGTTCCTACCCTTGCAGCATATAGTATGTGTGGCCAGCGAGGAACATTTTGGCTCTAGCCACTTATCATGCAAGTTATAGTAGACCTGGTGTAGAGTCATTTATGGCACAAAAGGCGGCCATTTGTCCCATCAAATTCAAGCCGGCTTTCCATGAAGCAATCCAGTCAGTCCCACTACCCCCTGTAGCCCTGCAAGTTGATTTCCTTCAAGTGCCCATCCATTTTCCTTTTGAAATCATTGATTGTTTCTGTTTCCACCCTTCTTCTGGGCACTGAGTTCCAAGTCATTACCACTTGCCATGTAAAAAGGTTTCCCCTCACATTCCCCCAAAACAAACCTTGTCCCCTCGTCCTGGTACAATCAGCTAATGGGAACAGTTTTGACGTGTCTACCTTTACCAAACATATCTTCCCCTCTCTTTCTCGGTCAGCATTCCAAAAGGACCGTTCCCTCCACGACACTCTATCCACTCTTCAATCACCTCCAATATCTTGTCCCCTTCCCATGGCACCTTTCCTTGAAATGGCAGGAGACATAACACATACACTTTTACCTCCTCTCTCTTCACCATCCAAGGCCCTAAACACTCCTTCCAGGTGAAGCAGCGAATTACTTGTACTTCTTCCAGTAAACCGGATTTGCTGCTCACAATGCAGTCACCTCTCCATTGAGGAGACTAAACCCAGACTGGGTGACCACTTTGCAGAACAACTCTGCTCGTCCACAAGCGGGACCCTGAGCTTTCAATTACTTGCCATTTTAATTCATCATCTTGCTCTCATCCTCGCGTTTGTGGACTTGGCCTGCTGCAGTGTTCCAGTGAAGCTCGATGCAAGTTTGAGGAGCAGCACCTCATTTTCCAATTAGGTGCTTTACAGCCTTCTGGACTCAACATTGAATTCAACAATTTCAGACCATGAACTCTGTCCTCCATTTTGATTCTGGTTTTTTGCCATGTACTAGGCATAATCCTGTTTTTTATGTTTTGGATTTTGGACAGAGTTGTTCATTTTTCTGCCATTCATATTTATTTACTCTGGTCAAATGCTTTGTTTCTCTACTACAATCATTACCATTCCCTTTGTCTTTTGTTCCATGAGATTTTTGTCATTTAATTTCTCCCCCCTCTAACCTATCCCTTTTGTTCTTCCTGCACCTCCACCTTTCAATGGCATAAAACCCATCACATTTTTACCTTCCTTCAGTTCTGAAGTCATATTTGACTTGAAACGTTAACTCTGCTTCTCTCAACACATATGTTGCAGACCTGCTGAGTATTTCCAGCACTTTGTTTTTATAATTTTGTATACTTCTATCAAAGCTCCCCTGAATCTCTTTTGCTCCAAGGTTTTCCAAATAACCTTGTAGCTAAAATCACCCACCACTGGAACCATTTTGGTAAATTTCCTCTGCACCCCCTCAAGGACTCTTACATCCTTCCTAAAGTGTGCTGACCAGAATTGGATACAATACTCTAGTTCGGGTCTAACCAGAGCTTTATAAAAGTTCAGCATATCTTTCCTGCTCTTGTACTCAATGCCTCTGTTTATAAAGCACAAGATTCCATGTGCTTTTCCTAGCCACTCTCTCAATACGTCCTGCTACCTTCAAAGATTGGTGCACATGCAGCTGCAGGTTCCTCTGACACTGCACACTCTTTAGAACTATGGCATTAAGACTATATTTCCTCTCCCTACACCTTCTACCAAATTGCATCAGCTTACACTTTTCCACATTAAATTCCATCTGCCACTTGCCTGCCCATTCTACCAGTCTATCGATGTCATGATGTGGTCGATTCATATCACCTTCACTGTTTATACACCATCTTTTTTACATCATAATTTCTATTTTTGTCATCCAAACAGGCTTTTATTCCCCTACCTTTCACTCTTGATGGAATTTACCTATAGCCTGTACTTGAAGCATCTTTTCCTTAAAGATTGTCCCATTACAGCTCTTCCTGCCAGTCTTTGATCCCATTTTACCCTGGGGCAAGATCCTTTCCCATCCCATTAAAATTAGCCTTCCTCCAATTCAGATGTTTTACTTTATATTGTTCCTTGCTTTTCTCCATTACTTGTCAAACCTTTGTGAAATGATTAGCACTTCTAACCAAGTGCTTCCCCCACCGACAGGTAGTCCACTTCACCCACTTCATTCTCAGCATCAAATCCAGCAATGCCTCCTTTCTTAAAAACAAAAAGCTAAAAGATACTGCGGATGCTGGAAATCCAAAACAAAAACAGAATTACCTGGAAAAACTCAGCAGGTCTGGCAGCATGGGTGGAGAAGAAAACAGTTGACGTTTTGTGTCCTCATGACCCTTCGGCAGAACTGAAGTATAGTTAGGAGAGAGGTGAAATATAAGCTGGTCTAAGGTGGGGGGTGGGGGGGAGAGAGAAGTTGAGGGTGGGGTGCTTGTGGGGTCAAGCAAGCAGTGATAGGAGCAGATAATCAAAAGATGTCACAGACAAAAGGATCAAAGAGGTGTTGAAGGTGGTGATATTATCTAAGAAAAGTGCTAATTAAGAATGGATGGCAGGATACTCAAGGTACAGCTCTAGTGGGGGTGGGGTGGAAAGACTGACAAAGTATTAGTTGTAGATTTAAAAATAATGGAAATAGGTGGGAAAAGAAGAATCTATATAAATTATTGAAAAAAAAGGGAGGGGGAAGAAACGGGGTGGGGATGGGGGAGTTTAAGATCTAAAGTTGTTGAATTCAATATTCAGCCCAGAAGGCTGTAAAGTGCCTAGTTGGAAGATGAGGTGCTGTTCCTCCAGTTTGCGTTGGGCTTCACTGGAACAATGCAGCAAGCCATGTGGGCAAGAGAACAGGGTGGAGTGTTAAAATGGCAAGCGACAGGGAGGTTTGGGTCTTTCTTGCGGACAGACCGCAGGTGTTCTGCAAAGTGGTCGCCCAGTTTGCGTTTGGTCTCTCCAATGTAGAGGAGACCGCATTGGGAGCAACGAATGCAGTAGACTAAGTTAGGGGAAATGCAAGTGAAATGCTGCTTCACTTGAAAGGAGTGTTTGGGCCCTTGGACGGTGAGGAGAGAGGAAATGAAGGGGCAGGTGTTGCATCTTCTGCGTGGGCATGGGGAGGTGCCATAGGTGGGGGTTGAGGAGTAGGGGGTGATGGAGGTTTTTATCTCTGTGTTTAATTGACTGCCACCTCTCTTCAAGCAATGCCTTCCCTGAAGAAGTACCGCTCAGTTCTCCGACAGGATTTCCGCCTGTCTCTTCTGCCCTGTTCACCTTCATTGCTTTCCATTTCTATCCTGGTGTTTGACAAGGTGTTTACTAAAACCCGCTTTCACAGCCATATTTCCTTTCTCAGTGACTGTCTCCGTCTCCGACTCGCCCCACGTGGATTTCAACTGAAATTCCATCCCTCTTGTTTCGAACCCACCCAGGATTACAGGTATCTCCGGGACATAAAACATTTCTCGGACTGCTGTTCTCGTCGCATTCTGAGATCCACACTCAGTGCCACGCGCCGCCATATGAACACACTCGACCTCTCCCTCCAGCAGCACCGCCGCACCCTTTTTCAAAGCTGCGCGTGCCCCCAGTTTCATTTTATTCTTCGCCTTATCCGTCGCCTCAACAAGAAACTTTTTCTCTTTCTCTCAAGTGCTAAGGAATGCAAGCTCCAACAACTCATCGACACCAACACCCATCTGGGACCCTCCACCCCTGCTTGTCCCTCCGTCCCCACCCCATCTTACAATCCCAGCCCCAGCCGCGTATTCACTATACCCCCTGACCTTCCCCTCTCCGATGCTGAACGTTCAGTGCTCAGCAAAGGACTTAGTTTCATACCCTTACGCCCTCATCTCAATGAATTTCGGGCTCGGCATGATGCTGAACTCTTCTTCCGCTGTCTTCGTCTCCGTGCTCACTTCTTTGGGCAGGAGTCCTCTCCCCGTTCAACGGATCCTTTTACCCACATCCAATATTCTCCCTCCACCTGGACCCCTCCCTCTGGATTCTTACCTTCTCTTGATCTTTTCATTGAGAACTGTCGGCGTGACATTAGCCGTCTCAATTTCTCTGCTCCTCTCACCCATTCTAATCTGTCTCTCTCTGAATTTACTGCACTCCGTTCTCTCAGGTCCAACCCCAACATTGTCATCAAACCCGCTGACAAGAGTGGTGCTGTTGTTGTCTGGCGCACTGACCCCTACCTCGCGGAGGCTGAGCGTCAACTCGCAAACACTTCCTCCTACCTCTCCCTGGACCATGACCCCACCACAGAACATCAAGCCATTGTTTCCAGGACTGTCACTGACCTCATCTCCTCTGGAGATCTTCCTCCCACAGCTTCCAACCTGATAGTCGCCCAACCTCGGACGGCCCGCTTCTACCTCCTACCCAAAATGCACAAACAGAACTGTCCTGGCAGACCGATTGTGTCAGCCTGTTCCTGCCCCACGGAACTCATTTCTCGTTGTCTTGACTCCCTTCTCTCTCCCCTTGTCCAGTCCCTTCCCACCTACATCCGTGATTTCTCTGACATCTTACGTCACATCAACAATTTCCAGTTCCCTGGCCCCAACCGCTTCCTCTTCGCCATGGATGTCCAATCCCTCTACACCTCCATCCCCCACCAGGATGGTCTGAGGGCCCTTAGCTTCTTCCTTGAACAGAGGCCCCAACAATCCCCATCCACCACTACTCTCCTCCGTCTGGCTGAACTTGTTCTCACACTGAACAATTTCTCCTTTAACTCCTCTCACTTCCTCCAAATAAAAGGCGTGGCTATGGGTACCCGCATGGGCCCCAGCTATGCCTGTCTCTTTATGGGGTATGTGGAACATTCCTTGTTCCAGTCCTACTCCGGCCCCCTCCCACAACTCTTTCTCCGGTACATCGATGATTACTTCGGTGCTGCTTCATGCTCTCGTCGGGACCTGGAAAAATTTATTAATTTTGCTTCCAATCTCCACCCCTCCATCATTTTCACATGGTCCATCTCTGACACTTCTCTTCCCTTCCTTGACCTCTCTGTCTCAATTTCTGATGATAGACTGTCCACCAATATCCATTACAAGCCTACCGACTCCCACAGCTACCTTGACTACAGCTCCTCACACCCCGCTTCCTGTAAGGACTCCATCCCATTCTCTTAGTTCCTTCACCTCCGTCGCATCTGTTCTGATGACGCTACCTTCAAAAACAGCTCCTCTGACATGTCCTCCTTCTTCCTTAACCGACGTTTTCCACCCACGGTCGTTGACAGGGCCCTCAACCGTGTCCGGCCCATATCCCGCGCATCCGCCCTCACGCCTTCTCCTCCCTCCCAGAAACATGATAGGGTCCCCCTTGTCCTCACTTATCACCCCACCAGCCTCCGCATTCAAAGGATCATCCTCTGCCATTTCCGCCAACTCCAGCATGATGCCACCACCAAACACATCTTCCCTTCACCCCCCCTGGCGGCATTCCGTAGGGATCATTCCCTCCGGGACACCTGGTCCACTCCTCCATCACCCCCTACTCCTCAACCCCCACCTATGGCACCTCCCCATGCCCACGCAGAAGATGCAACACCTGCCCCTTCACTTCCTCTCTCCTCACCGTCCAAGGGCCCAAACACTCCTTTCAAGTGAAGCAGCATTTCACTTGCATTTCCCCTAACTTAGTCTACTGCATTCGTTGCTCCCAATGCGGTCTCCTCTACATTGGAGAGACCAAACGCAAACTGGGCGACCACTTTGCAGAACACCTGCGGTCTGTCCGCAAGAAAGACCCAAACCTCCCTGTCGCTTGCCATTTTAACACTCCACCCTGTTCTCTTGCCCACATGGCTTGCTGCATTGTTCCAGTGAAGCCCAACGCAAACTGGAGGAACAGCACCTCATCTTCCGACTAGGCACTTTACAGCCTTCTGGGCTGAATATTGAATTCAACAACTTTAGATCTTAAACTCCCCCTCCCCCCATCCCCACCCCGTTTCTTCCCCCTCCTTTTTTTTCAATGATTTATATAGATTCTTCTTTTCCCACCTATTTCCATTATTTTTAAATCTACAACTAATACCTTGTCAGTCTTTCCACCCCACCCCCACTAGAGCTGTACCTTGAGTGTCCTGCCATCCATTCTTAATTAGCACTTTTCTTAGATAGTATCACCACCTTCAACACCTCTTTGATCCTTTTGTCTGTGACATCTTTTGATTATCTGCTCCTATCACTGCTTGCTTGTCCCTACAACCACCCCACCCTCAACTTCTCTTCCCCCGCCCCCCACCTTAAACCAGCTTATATTTCACCCCTCTCCTAACTATACTTCAGTTCTGCCAAAGGGTCATGGGGACTCGAAACGTCAACTGTTTTCTTCTCCACCGATGCTGCCAGACCTGCTGAGTTTTTCCAGGTAATTCTGTTTTTGTTTTGGATGCCTCCTTTCTTCTTGAGCTGAGAGCATAGTGATCAAGGAAGCTCTCCTAAACACATTTCAGAAATTCCTACCCCTCTTTATCCTTTAGTCTAACATCAATCCAATCGATATTTGGGTAATTGAAGTCCCCTATTATCACCATTTTATAGCTCTTGCACTCTTATTTTGATGCAAACATGGAGGTAAAACTACAGTTTAACTTTTAGATTCAGGTAAACCAGAATACGTTTTAAATTTGTTTTTAAATAAACTAGATCTCGACCTATCTCTATTTCCAAACTCTTATTACCTAAACCGCAACCTACAATGCTGTAGAAACTCTTGACGGCTGGCGTGATTCTGTTTGAGGCTGAGCGGCCCTGTAACTCGGGGAACTTTGTGCGGGGGGAGGGGCGGGGCTAGGGGTGCGGTTCAGGAGTCAACTGACAATCAGAGCAGCGCGGGGCGGCGACGGGGCCGGGCTGTCAATCAGTAGTATGGGCGGGGCCGACTTGTCAATGGGAGCAGTGTGGGAAAGGGGCGGGCGGTCTGTGACCAAGATGAAGATGGGCAGGGTCGAGCTGTCAATCAGTACAGGTGGGGAAGGGGACGCGGGGGGGGGGGGGCGGTAGGGGGCGGGGCCGTGCTGTCAATCAGAGCGGTGTGAGAAGGGCCGGGGTCGATCAGTCAATCGGAGCAACATGGGCGGAGTTCGGCGGGGTGGGGCCGGGATGTCAATCAGAGCAGCTTGGGCAGGAGGCGGACCGAGCTTTCAATCAGAGCAATTCGGCAGGGGCTGGGCGGGGCCAGTGTGGTCTCTCCGCTGATGAGGTGCCAGGCCCGAGCGCGGAAGCGGCTTGTGCAAGCGTGAGAGTGGAGAGATGAGAGCAGCTTTAAGGAGAAGGCAGCAGCATCCGCCGCTACGTGTAGCCTCACAGCATACAGCGCAGGTAAATATACTCAGGGGCAGCCTCAGAAACCCAGCAGTGACCTTCGACGCTGAAGGAACAAACCCTATACATAATGCAGCAATAACCCTACTCTCTGTTCGGCCTGCCCCTGCTGAAAACATCTTCAAATTAGCTCGGTTCTGCACCTGTAATCGTTCTGGAGACATACACATCCCTGTGCAACATATACTTACAGCACTACACTCTTGTCCATAAAGCCATGTTGGTTAAGAAACACTATTCGGCCCATCGAATCTGTGCGGGTTTTCTGTAGCGCAATCCAATCAGCCCAATTCCCCAATTCTATCCCCATAGCTCTGCAAATTTCTTTCCCTCAAATTTCCTTTTGAAACATCCAATTTCCTTTTGAAATAATTCATTGTTTCTGCTTCCACCACCCTCATCGACAGTATGTTTCAGTACCACTTGCTGTGTAAAAAGGTTCTTCCTCACATTCCTGATGTATCTTGCAAAAAGCCTTAAATCTGTGTCCCCTAGTCCTTGTACCTCAGGTAATGGGAGCAGTTTTTCTTTGTCAACCTTATCCAAACTTGTCATAATTTTGTGCACTTCTATTAAATCTCCCCTCAATTTTCTTTGCTCCATGGAGAAACAATCCCAGCTTCTCCAACCTTAAGTTGTAGCTCATGTTCCTCACTCCTGGAACCAGACTTGGAAATCATCTCTGCATCTCCTCAAAGATTATCACAGCTTTCTCATGGTGTGGTGGCCAGAACTAGACACAATACTCTAGTTATGGCAAAACTAGAGCTTTATAATGGTTCTACATAATTCCCCTTTTATACTCAATATCCCTGTTTGTGAATCTGAAGATCCCATATGCTTTGCTAACTCTCTCTTAATATGTCCTACCACCTTCAAAGATCTATGCAAGTGAGCCCCCAGGTGTATCTGTTCTGTGCACCCTTATGAACTGTGCCATTTAGTTTATATTGTCTCTGCCTATATCTTCTGCCAAAATGTATCACCTCACACTTCAGTGTTAAATTCCACCTGCCACTTGCCTGCCCATTCTGCAAGCCTATCTGTCCTGTTGCAGTCGATAGGTAACATCCTTGCTGTCACTCCTCTGAGTTTGGTTTCATCTTCAAAGTTTGAATTGTTGCTCTGTTTCAGTATCCAAGTCATTTATATTTCAAAAAAGCAGTGGTCCTAGCTTTGAACTTGGCTCAGATGCACCATTCTCACAACCAGTTGGGGTGATCAACTTGCCAACCAATTAGCAGTCTCTTCTCATACAGTATAAATTATGCTTCCCTTTATATTTGGTATTCTTGCAAATTGTCCTGATGAGCGCAAGACGAAAAGTTTGGACAAAATGTCTCCTTCATTTCAGTGATACTCAAGTGCTGTACCACCAAATGACTGATCTTTTTATAATTAATACATTAAAGTTTTCAAAGAAAATTATTTTTAAAAAAGCAAATTTTTAAAAATAATGCTATGACCCCCCCCCCCCCCCCCCCCCCCCAACCACCACCACCACACCGGATGCACACAACAGTGTGGCTCAGTAGCACCACCACAGACCAAGCTGGCCGAGTCCCTAAACGACATAGCTGCTAGACTGTGTCTGCAGCACATTGTGAGGGAACCAACAAGAGGGGAAAAACATACTTGACCTCATCCTCACCAACCTGCCTGCCGCAGTTGCATCTGCCCATGACAGACTTGGTAGGCGTGACCAGCCCTTGTGGAGACAAAGTCCCATTTATCACATTGAGGATACCCTCCATCGTGTTGTGTGGCACTACCACCATGGCACCAAATAGGATAGATTTCGAACAGATCTAGCAAGTCAAGAATGGGCAACCATGAGGCGTTGTGGGCCTTCAGCAGCAGCAGAATTGTACTCAACCACAATCTATAATCTCATGGCCTGGCATATCCCCTACTTTACCATGACCACCAAGTCAGGGGATCAACCCTGGTTCAATGAAGAGTGCAGGAGAGCATGCCAGGAGCAGCACCAGGCATACCTAAAAATGAGGTGTCAACCAGGTGAAGCTACAACATAGGCCTACCTTCGTGCCAAACAGCATAAGCAGCAAGTGATAAACGGAGATAAGTGATTTCACAACCAATGGATCAGATCTAAGCTCTGCACTCCTACCACATTCAGTTGTGAAAGGTGGTGGACAATTAAACAACTCACTGGAGGAGGAGGCTTCACAAATATCCCCATCCTCAATGATGGAAGAGCCCAGCACATTAGTGCAAAAGATAAGGCTGAAGCATTTGCAACAATCTTCAGCCAGAAGTGCCGAGTGGATGATCCATCTCGGCCTCCTCCACCGGCCCCCAGCATCCCAGATGCCAGTCTTCAGCCAATTCGATCCACTCCATGGCTGAAGGCACTGGATACTGTAAAGATGATAGGCCTTGACAATATGCTCCTGGAATTGCTGTGCCCTTAGCCAAGCTGTTCCAGAACAGCTACAACACTAGCAAGTACCCGGCAATGTGGAAAATTGCCCAGGTAGGTCCTGTCCAGAAAAGCAGGACAAATTCAACCCTGCCAGTTACTGCCCCCTCAGTCTATTCTACATCTATAAAGTGATGGGAGGGGTCATCAACAGTGCTACCAAGCAGCACCTGCTTAGCAATAACCTTTTCACTGATACTCAGTTTGCGTTCTGCCAGGGTCACTCCACTTCTGACCTCATTACAGCCTTGGTTCTAATGTGGACAAAAGAGCTGAACTCCAGAGGTGAGGTGAGAGTGACTGCCCTTGACATCAAGGCAGCATTTGACCGAGTGTGGCATCAAGGAGCCCGAGCAAAACTGGAGTCGATGGGAGTCAGGGGAAAAACTCTCTGCTGGTTGGAGTCACACCTAGCACAAAGGAAGATGGTTGTAGTTGTTGGACAAGGAGCAATCTAGAGTAAAAATAAAAAGCTGGGAGAGGTTTGACTTCAATGGAGTGAGAATGGCTGTAGCCCGGATAAATTGGAATCGAAGATTGACAGTCAAAACTGTAACCGAGAAAGGGCTGCGTTTAGAGGTGAGAGTGTTCAGGTGCAGTCAAGGTACGTTCCCATGGAGGGGAAAGGTAGCTGAAGCTGTTCTCTTTGGCGAAGAGACGATTTAGAAGAAAAATCATGAGGACTCTAGACAAGAGCATCTGGAAAAGAGCATCACCTTGCCATCAGCTTTATTGATTTCGTGTAGGCCTTTGCTCTGGAAAATTCTTTCTTCATATGGCATCCCACTAAGGTTGGTTACAGCTATTGAGAATATTTATGAGAATTCCAGATGGTGACAGTGACCTGGTTTCATATGCTGTTGAGTTCAGGCAAGGTTGCATCCCTTCCCCACTCTTTTTATTGTCACCATTGTTTGGGTATTAAGGAAGTCAACCAAATATAATCTTGGAGTGAAATGGATCAATGATGGTTAACTTATAGATTTGGACTTTGCTGATGACGTTGCTGCCCTGTCAGACAGCACAACAGTGTTGCAACGGCTCATCAACTCAATGAACAATCAGGCTGAGAGAGTGGGGCTTACCATAAACACCAAGAAAACAAAATATATGATGACGGGGAAACCACCAGCAAACAACAGATGCTTAAGTCAATCAAAACAAGTTGACACCATTGAGGACTTCACCTACCTGGGCAGTTCCATTAATATCCAGGGAGCCAAAGAGCTCAATGCGTGAGTAGGTAAAACATTGTCAGCTTTCAGCCAAAGGTTTGGAATAGTAAAAAGCTTTCCATGAAAACAAAGCTTAGGTTCTGCAATGCAAATGTTCTTTCCACTCTGCTATATAGTTGTGAAACTTGGAACCTGAAAACCTGCCAAGAAAGGAAAATGAATGCCTTTGACACCAGATGTCGTCGAAGGATTCCAGGCATACACTGGTGGGTTTTTATACCCAACATTGAAGTAAGAAAATACTCAGCCTCCAGTTTCACCTATCAGCTGCAAAAGATGGCACAGTTGGCTTGGCCATGTCACCCGACTTTCAAGAGACACAAAGTATAATAAAAGAACATAGATTCTGAAAGGCTAGGTCATCACTGAGCAACCTAAGGAATTCTTTGAAGATGTAACGGAAAGAGTAGACGTTGTAATTCAACAAAAATCATATATAGATATTTGAATATACTTGGATTTTCACAAGGCCAGCTCATGACAAAGATTGGGGTATGTGGAATCTTCATCATGGCCTGTCCATCAATCCAGACAGGGGGCTCTTACTAGATATAGAAGAAGAGAGTTACTCAAGATGAACTGGTGCCAGACTGTCAGAGATCTTCAGCTGGTCAACACACCCTGGAGCGAAGCGAGAACAATGGCTGTGGACAGGAGAGAATGACATTAGTTGTCTGCTTTATGTGTCTCCTAGATGGGGGAGCTACTAAGTCTTAAGTCTGGACGGAGCAGATAGGGAGAAACTGTTTTTGTTGGTGGGAGGATTTAAGGTGATGGGCCAAAGGAGCAATGGTGACATGAAAAATGTTTAAATGCAGCGAATGGTTAGGAACTGGACTGGATTGCCTGAGAATGTGGGGTGATTTAGCTGAGGCTTTTAAAAGGGAATTGGATAATTATCTTAAGAGGAAAAACTTGCAGGGTTGAAAGAGTGGGACCAGGTGAGTTACTCTTGCACAGTGTGGGCATGGACACAATAGGTCAAATGAATACCTTTTGTGCTGTAACCATTCTGTGATTCCACTAAGCTCATCCTCTTGTGTAATGTCTGTTTTGTTATGTTCTTTAATAAGAACTGAGGCAATGTAGGTATTCAATACAACTGCCACTTCTGTCATTACCTGCAAGTTTATCTTACTCATCCTTTAGTAGCCCTCTCACTTCTTAATTTTCTTTTGTTATTTATGTGTCTAGTTTCCTTTATAGTGTTATCCACAAATGACATCTTCTGATGTCTGAAAAAACTTAAGAACATATTTGATGGGAATGAACAGGATGAAGATGTAGCTTGAAATTAAGTATATGAGAAAAATATTGTCCAGAGTAATTTGCAGTGAACTGGAAAATAGAAACTGATGTGTTGGGCCATACTTGGCTTCACATGTTTTATTGGTCGAGTACCAATGCCACTTACCTTATTCTCAAATAGTATTTCTTATGATTGGAAACTAGTATCTCATCTTAGTTGGGTTTCCGCAAATATTTTCTATTTGTAATGCAAGGGGGTGTTTGGTAAAATCAGGTATTCTTATGGAGTAATGTTGAGATGTGATCTATTTACATGCAAACTATTGAATCTGGAAAAAGTTTGGACTGTTACTCCTTGTACTATTATAAATGGGTATTTATTTAGAGAGTTCCTCGTTGTGCCATTTCAAATGGGTATTTATCGAGGGAATCCATCCATATAACAATACAGATAAGTATTTGCAGGGGGTTCTTATACCTTTTTTCACTCTTTCATGGGATTTGGGCATCATTAGCAAGACAAGCATTTGTTGCCAATCCCTAATTGCCCTGGAATTGAGTAGCTTGCTAGGCCATTTCAGAGGGCAGTTAAAAGTCAGCCATATTGTCTTTGGGTCTGGAGTCACATGTAGGCCAGACCAGATAAAGATGACAGATTTACTTCCCTAAAGGACATTAGTGAACCAGATGGGTTTTTACGACAATTGATGATGGTTTTATGGTCACCATTACTGAGACTAGCTTTATAAGAATACCTGATGATGTTGTCAAACAGATTTATGAACTGAATTTAAATTCCACCAGCTGCCGTGGTGGGATTTGAACCCATGTCCCCAGAGCATTAGCCTGGGCCTCTGGGTTACAAGTCCAGCAACATAACCACTATGCCACCGCTTCCCCTATAACATGGGTACCATTACGGAGAATTCCTTCTTGTATCAATGGTGTGTCCCCAGATAGTTTATTTTTCTAATGTTACAGAAGGGTATTTACCTAAGGTGTCATTACAGATGGAAATTTACAGAGCTCCTTCCTTATTGTACCATTTCAGATAGGACCATTACAGAGGGATATTTACCTAGAAAATTCCATTACAGATGGATTTCTTATTGTATCGTAATAGATTGGGTATCTACCCAGTTGGTTCCTCCTTGTATCATTAGTTAATAGTTAATGTTACATTTTTGTGTAGGGTGGAATATGTAGGGTAACGACCCTACATATTCCACTTTTGTGTCACTGGCTATTCCAATAAGCGAACTTTGCATATTCTCTGGACTATATAGCTTTGCCTGCCCAGATGTAGATAAACATAAGATGATGCAGGAACCCTAGGAAACCTGGGATTTATGTTCACAAACCTTTGAAAGTGTCAGAACAAGTTGATAAAGCCGTTATAAAATGTCTTAGTAGAGGCAAAGAGTACGAAAGCAAGTACGTTCTGCTAAATCAGGCTTGTCCAGCCTTTTTGTGTTGGGCATGATTGTTTTTTTTCTCGTTCAAGGGGCCAAAGAGCAGATTTCGGTAAGATATATGAATTTCAAAAAAAATGTTGAGTAAGAAGATAAAAAACAACTTGCTGAGCAGAAATGAAGCAATAGATCGGTAATTTTAGAAAAAGTAACTGATAAACACGACCATTAGAGCGTAAGAGGGCCAGTATGTATGTCCGTTCAGTCCCAGTCTTAGGGTTTTTACTCACTGAATCTCACCCACTGTGAGAGTAGGTGTTTGTATGTGAGGATGAGGACGACTGAGAACCCTGCGACTGCCAGTGAGCCAGACATGTACACTATCTCTCCTCTCTCACACTCTCCCCCCTCCCCCTCCCTCTCCCTCTCTCTCCCTCTCTCTGTCTCCCTACCCCCCTCCCTCTCCTTTCCCCAGTCGGTCTTCCTTCACACCCCCGGTCCCTCTCTCCCCCGGCCACATCCTCCCTCTTCCCCCACAATCAAGACTGAAACTCCTGGCATTGCTGAAGGAGTAATGCACTGTTGGAGTGCCACCTTTTAGATGAGATGTTAAAATGAGTCTTTACCTGACATTTTGGGTGGACATACGAGAATCCACACCACCATTCTTGAGAGGCTGTGGAGTTCTCCCAGTGTTTTGGCCAACATTTACTCTTCTACAATCAAAAACAGAATTAGTGGCCAGCATCACATTGCTGTTTATCGGAACTTGCTGTGCCCAGATTAGCTTCCAATTTTGCCTAAAACACAAACTGGACTATATTTTAAAAGTAATTCATTGGCTGTAAAAATGTTTTGTTACATTCTATGGTCAAAAAAGGTGATATATAAATTTATTTATGTTTCTTCTTCATTACTTTCGTAATCAAAACAAAGTCAACGAAGATGTTTCTCCTGTGCTAACTCTCGACACAATTGATCCTTGAATTAATCACTCACTTATGTGGCAAAATGTCACCATTGTAATTTTGACAGCTTCAGCCTATCTGGCTACAGGAAAATAAACCTCAGCTATGTCATTCAAGATACTTGTGAAGATACAATGAAACAAACATCACCAACTATGGGGTAATGTTCACCTTTTCTTTCTCCAGAAAAACAATATGGATCAAGTTCGTCCCACAGAATCATTTTCTGTCTGTCGTCGACTCATCTCGGTTTTAAAATACCTCCTACTAATACTTGTGATTCCACCATTCCTTAATTATGCAGCTCTGCAGAGAGAAGGAGCATTACTTCAGCCTCAAGGTGAGATTTTATATACTTTTGTACCTATTATTGCTCTGTACATTGAAAGTATTTATTAGCTGTGTATTAGAGGTTGCACTGTAGAAATAAGTAAGTGCCTTAATTTGCATGTTGTAGTTAGAACTAATGTTGGATAAATTAAGGCAAACGTTGGAGTAGCTTGATGTACTGGAACTAAACATTATATCTGTGTGCTGTTCCTGTTAACTTTTTCTACTATCAATACATATGTCACATTTATTATGTTACACATAATTGCACTCTCACATTATGTGGTTACAACACAGAGGAATTTACAATAAAAATATATATTTAAAATAAAGGCAAGTATATTACAATAAAAACTTCAAAATGGGGACAGAATTGTGTCTGTGTTCCCTACTCCTTTTATAGCAAACCCTGCTTCCCCTGGAGAATTGACTATTGTGCAGACTTCCTCCAACTTTGTGACACGTTTGTGATGGAAACTTCTCGTGTAAACTGGTCAAGCTTTACACACTCCCTCCAGTGGCCATGTTATAGCATCATAGGCCCGTAATCTCCGAGCTCCGGGGCAGTGTATCTGGGGGTTACCACAAAGGTGCAATGGGGAAGTTCCTAGGTAAGGATTGGAAGGCAATTATCCGGGAAGTTCAAACTTTGTTCAGGCCATTACCCTGCACTGGGAACCATCTGATAATGCGATTGAAGTCGCAAACTTCAGATGGATCTGACTGTGATACAGCAATAGTTCTACAGGATAAGTTAGAAGAATTAAAACCACTTTGTGCTTGGGGGTAACTACAGCACTGACCCTCCACAGAACTCCCCCCCCCCCCCCCCCCCCCCAACCGGCCTGACCCGACATCCACCTGCCATCCCATTTCTCCCCAGCAACGCCCCCCCCTTCTAAATCTTAGCCCTTTATCTAATACATTTACTTTCTCCCTGGCTTGTCAAAGAGGCTGGACCGTAAAAGTTACCTGGTTTATGGCAGCTGGTGCTGTTGAAAAAAAAAGTTGGTGTGGCTTACTTATCTTCAGCTGAGCTGTCCTCGACTGGAGGCCTCGGGAACCTGCTGGAGTGATCTCGTCCGACCTAAGTCGGAAGGTTAGGCAAAATAGGAGCAGTTTCATTTTAAAATAAGAAACTAGGAGCGGAGTGGCAATTTGACTCAATTGCCACTCCCCCAGAAATTAGATTTATAACTTCCAACCCCTCAGCATGTACTGCAGAGAAACTCTCATGCTTCAACACCTCTACTTATCTGCTTTGGAAATTGCTTTTCGTTTTTCTATTTAACTATAAATCATATAAAAGCAAAGTATAAATTTGCAATAACTGGTGGATAACTATTAATCCTGCATACAGTAAATGAGACAGTACATTTAAAGGTGCATATTTTGATCATGAGTGGATAATCAGTTTACATGCCTGCATCTTGAGGCTGGATTTTGCAGTCAGCGTCAAAGTAATAGTGCACACTGCTGAACTTGGAGAAAGCTGCCTCTGTGGTGTGGATTTTCCCTCTCCCAAGAGCAGTTTAAATCTGGCGCCAAGTCAAGGGGATCTGTTACCCGGTAACAGTGATGACAGCAGGAGTGTAAGCTGTCAGTCACACTGAAGTATTCTCAGACAGCTGTCCCTACACACAAGTTCACCAAAGCCCCCAAGAGCCCCCAAACTCTCCTGCGATTTGAAGGCCCCAATTTCTGACTCCTCCCCATCCCCAACAGCTGCAGTTCCCAATCTTTGTGCAATGGAGATCGTTTTACTCCGTGTAAGTGTGATACAGTCATAAGAATTACATTTTCGTTTTCACATGAAGGCCAACCTCCACCATGTGTGACACTATTAATATTCTAAATAAACTGGATTTCAAACAGACCCATGAGGCGATGTGGGCCATCATATGAAGCAGAATGGATTTTCACCACAATCTGCAACTTCATGACCTGGCATAACTGACAATCTTACCAGTGCCATTAAATCAAGCGATCTGGTTCAGTGAAGAGTGTGGAAGAACAACCGAAGAATAGTTCCGGGCATGCCTAAAAATAAGATGCCAATCTGATGAAACTACAACACAGGAGTACATACGTGCTAAACAGCAGAAGCACATGCTATAGATAAGAGCTAGCAATCCTACAACCATCAGATCAAACCTCTCATGTCACTTCCAATCATGAATTGTGGTAAACAATTAAACTAAGAATTTTAATTTGTTCAGATTTGTTGCTACAGTGTAATCATTTACTTTTTGTTCTGTGGGGAGTTGAAAAACATAGAAAACAAGGGAGGAAACCATAAAGAAGCTTGATACAGGAGAAATTTAAAAAAAAAGGTTACTTATTTCAGGTCCACAGCAATATTTGTTGAAAATGAGAAACTTACCACAGTGTGACTGTAGGTCAATTTGCATCCTGTCAGAAACATGGACACAGCTGCAGCACTGGTTTATGATATGAGCCATTCTGCCACCAGAAATGTAATTGAACTATAGAGTAGTTATAACGGAGAACTTTCATTTTGCTGATATTGATGGGACCAAGCATGTGTGCAAAAATCAAGGCTGAAGTGTTTGCAGCTATCTTCAGTCAGAAGTGAATGATCCATCTCAGCTTCCTTCTGAGATTCCCAGCATCACAGATCTTGGTCTTCAGTCAATTGAATTCACTTCCTATGATATCAAGAAACTGCACTGGATGCAAAGATAATGGGTTTCGATAACATCCTGGCTGTAGGCTTGTGGTCAGAACTAGCTGTACGCCTAGCCAAGCTAGTTCAGTACAACTACAACACTAGCATCTACCTGGTAATTTGGAAAATTGTCCAGGTATGTCGTGTTCACAAAAACCAGGACAAATCCAATCCGGCCATTTACTGCCCCATAAACCTACACTCAGTCATAAGCAAAGTGAATGGAAGGAGCCATTGACAGCGCTATTAGGTGGCACCTGCTCACCAATGCCTATTTTGGGTTCCATCAGCACCACCAGGCCCAGATCCAGATCTCATTCCAGTTTTTCCCCAGAAGTAGTCAAAAGAGCTGAATTCCAGAGGTGAGGTGAGAGTGATTGTCCTTGACATCAAGTCAGCATTTGACCAAGTGTGGCATCCAGGAGCTCTAGTAAAATTGAGGTCAGTGGGGATCAGGGGGAAAACCCTGCAGTGGCTGAAGTCATACCGTGCACAAAGCAAGGTGTTTATAGCTGATGGAAGTTAATCATCTCAGCCCCAGGACATCATTAGAGGGGAAAAAAAGCAGGTTTACATTTATATAGCGCTTTTCATGACCGCCGGATGTCTCAATGCGCTTTACAGTCAATGATGTATTTTTGACGTGTTGTAATACAGGAAATGCGACAGCTAATTTTGTGTGCAGCAAACTCCCACAAATAGCAATGTAATAATGACCAGTTAATATGTTTTTTTTCATGTTGATTGAAAGATAAATATTGGCCAGGACACTGACGATAACTTCCATTGTTCGAAATAATGCCATAGGATCTTTTACAGAGCAGGCAGATGGGGCCTTGGTTTACCGTCTCAGCTGAAATATTCTCTCAGTACTACACTGGAGACCATTAATTAACAGCGTATGTATCTTTTAACAATGTAATAATTGTTAATGACTGCCGATTAACTACTCTTACCCATAAAGTGAACAACTAATGGTGTAGAGTCTTATTCTTTCAGGTTGTGAATTGTTTTAGGAGATTTTTGAGATGACAAATTTAAAATTTGAAATAAAAAGGTCTTTTTATTTGTCTCTTTTGCTCTCTCTTTTGATCTGCTCTTTCTTTGTCCCTCTTTTTCTCTTACATTCTTAATTTGCTGCTGCATTTTTCAAGTGGTGTTCATGCAAAGTTAGATTTTTGTAATTATTTTCAATGTTGAAAATGTCATGGTCCTAAAGCTTTTAAGTGTGATATTATTTGTTGACAGAAGGTGAGCTGGTCGACATTGGACTGGGTCAGAAATTGTATTTAAACTGCCAAGGGAAGGGGCATCCTGTTGGTAAGTAAGAATTTTCATTTGTTCAGATTTGTTGCTACAGTGTAATCATTTACTTTTTGTTCTGTGGGAAGTTGAAAAATTTAGAAAACAAGGGAGAGAACAGGAGAAATGAAAAAAATGATTGTTTATCTCAGGTCCACAGCAATATTTGTTGAAAATGAGAAAGGTTCCACAGTGTTACTGTAAAGAGTGTTGGTTGTTGAGGTACTAGGTCAATTTGCATCCTGGCAGGAACATGGACACAGCTGCAGCTCTGGATTACAATGTGAGCCGTTCTGCCACCAGAAATGTAATTGAACTATAGAGTAGTTATAATGGAGAACTTTCATTTTGCTAATATAGACTGGGATGGTAGTAGTGACAGAGGAGAAAGAGTTTTTAAAATGTGTCCAGGATAATTTTCTACATTGGTGTGTTTCCACTCCCAACATGGAAGAAGGCATTGTTCAATCTGGTTCTGGGAAATGAGGTGGGTGAAGTGGATCATATGCCAGTAAAGGAACATTTAGGGGAGTGATCATATATCATAAGGCTTATGTTGGCTATGGATAAGGACAAGGAACAATCAAGATTGAAAATAGTTAATTGGGGGAGGACCAGTTTCATTGGGGAGAGAATGGATCTGGCAGAGGGTATGGCTGAGGTAGTAAATTACTACTTTGCATCTATTTTTTACTAAGGAAGAAGATGTTGTCAATGTCATAGCGAAAGAGAAGGCAGCTCAGACACTGGACGGGCTAAAAATTGATAGAGGTATTAGAAAGGCTGGTTGTACTTCAAATTAAGTTTCCAGAACCAGATCAGGTACATCCATGGATACAGAGGAGAGTAAGGGTGAAAATTGCAGAGGCACTGGTTATGATGACCCTAGATATAGTGGTAGTGCCAGAGGACATTAGAATTGCAAATGTTATGCCCTTGTTCAAAACATGTGTAAGGATAAACCCAGTCAGGCTGGTCAGTTTAACATCAGTGGTGAGAAAGTTTTCAGAGACGATAATCTGGCACAAAATTAACAGTCACTTGGACAAATGTGGATTAATATGAAAATTTGAAAGCCAACATAGATTTGTTCAAAGCAAATCATGTTTAACTAATTTGATTGAGTTTTTGATGAGGTAACAGAAAAGCTTAATGAGGTGGTGTACATGGACTTCCAAAACGTGTTTGATAAAGTGCTTCATGAAAGGCCTGTCAGTAAAGTCTATGGATTAAAATGGACAGTGGCAGCATGGATGCAAGGTTGGCTGAAGGAAGCAGAGAGTGGTGGTGAACAGATATTTTTCGATCTGGAGGATGGTATACAGTGGGGTACTAGGACCACTGCTTTTTGTGATTTATATTAATGACCTCAACTTCAGAGTGCAGGGCAGTTTCAAAATTTGCAGATACCACAAAACTTGGAAGAATTGTGAACTGTGAGGATATGGCGATGGAGCAGAAGACCTGAGGGTATATGTGCACAATTTGTTGAACGCAGCATGACAGGTTGATAAAGTGGTTAATAAGATATACAGGATCCTGGGCTTTATAAATAGATGCATTGAGTTCATTGAGTATAAAAGCTTGGAAGTTATGGTGAAATTACTGGTGAGGCATGGACTTAGGCTAATTATACACTATTATCACACTAAAGACCCTTGAAAATCTTAAGTCTAGTTCGGTCAGGAGTAAATTAATTTTTAATGGTATGGCAAGTCATAATTACTATTGAACAGCCTCTCTGGCCCTGAAAAATTAATTTTACATATGTAGATATTCACCCAGAAGAACATTAATATTGATTTTTAAAAAATAAAAATTCAAGTAAATTTTAAACAGTTTTGTTTTGCTCTCCTGCCTTTCCCCTAATTCTGTGTATGACCCCATCATTATTTTGCACCTATACAATGATTTAAAGTTAAGTTATATTTCCAGTTTTTACTTGCTACTTTTGCTATCTGAGAGGATTCTTCAATCTAATTGATTGAACAGCTTTCCTGTTTCTTGACCTGTTCACAGTCTTCAAAGGTCTCCTGTAGAGGGTGCAGAATTCAAGCCGGTGGCAGATATCTAGAAATCTCTGCTGTCAGGCCTGTTGAAATTCAGTGGGCAACTATACGTCAGGTGAATGATGAAAGCCATTCCTTTGCGACTTGCAGCAAAATCTGGGCCAAGATGAGAAGTTAATTATCAAAGCCCTTAGGAGCCAATCTTTGTCAGCAAACACATGGGTGACTGGTGAACAGCACTTGGTGTGAGCTAGGAAATAGGCAGCAGAGTTTTGGATGAGTACAAATTTATGGAGGGTGGAAGATGGGACATTGACCAGGACAGCATTGGAATAGTTGTGTCTCAAATTAATAAAAGCTTGGAGAGGGTTGGCATGGCAGGTTGATAAAATGGTTAATAAGATATACAGGATCCTGGGCTTTATAAATAGATGCATTGAGTTCATTGAGTATAAAAGCTTGGAAGTTATGGTGAAAGTACTGGTAAGGCAGAGAAACTGCGAATCGGAAGGGTCTGGGTGGCCTAATGCATGGGCAGCATTTCCCCCCTGTTGGGGGGGAGATGTGCGGGAGCAGGCGCAGGCAGGCGGGTTCCCGATCAGCCCCCGATTGGGGGTATGCCACCGTTTTATGTGGGCAAGCCAATTAAAGCCCGCCCAGTGTGACTTCCGCTCGGAAGCGTTGTGCGCTTTCTGTGTGGGCAGGGAGGGGGGGATTTCCTGGGCCGGAGTGCATCCTTTCGCGCATGCACGCAAAAGAGTGCGCAGATCTCCTGGAGATAAAGTGCCGCCTCAGGGAGATCGGTGGAAGCAATGAAAATTTTTTGAAGGTTAGAAAAACTTTCCCTGACATGCCCCCTCATGTGACACATGAGCTGGGACATGTCAATTTTTTCTATTTAAACATTTTATAAAAATTTTAATACCCTCATGAAACCTCATTCTGCCCGTGGATGAGGTTTCATGTTTTTTCTGAAGGCCGCCTGGGCTCTTCGCCTGCCCGCCAACCTTAAGGTTGCGCAGGCAGGTCCATTAATCATTTTAATTACTTTTTTAATGGCCTTTTGGCTGCGAACCTGCCGAACTGAATATCTAAATCACGCGGGGTGACGTCGGGATGAATGCCCGACGTCATCCCGTGTCATTTTACACGTTGGTGAGGGGGCCCTGCCCCCCGCTCGCTGACCGGAAGATGCAGCCCTATAAATCACAAAATGTTAGTTTGTTTATACAGCAAGTGATTAGGAAGCTAAAGGAATGTTGTCATTTGTTGCAAGGGGAATGGAATATAAAAGTAGGAAAGTTTTTCTATTGCTGTACAGAGCATTGGTGAGACCACATCTGGAGTACTGTGTGCAGTTTTGGCCTCCTTATTTAAAAAATATAATAGCATTAGAAGTAGTGCACAGAACATTCACTTGACTGATTGCTGGGATGAAGGGGCTGTCTTATGAGGAAAGGCTGGACAAGTTGGGCCTGTATCCATTGGAGTTTAGAGAAGAGGTGAACTTATTGAAACATATACAATCTTGAGGGGACTTGACAGGGTGGATGCTGAAGGGATGAGAGAGACTAGAACTAGAGTGCACAGTTTAAAAATAAAGGGTCTCCCATTTAAGATGGAGAAACTTTTACTCTGAAAGTCTTAAGGTTGTGGAATTCTCTTCCCCAGAGGGAAGTTGAGGTGGGGTCATTGAATATTTTGAAGGCTGAGTTAGATAGACTCTGATTGACAAGGGAGTCTTTCCTGTTAGACTGGAAAGTAGAGTTGAGGTCACCATCTGATCTTATCAAATGGCAGAGTGGGCTTGAGGGACTAAATGGCCTACTTCCTGCTCCTAATTCATGTATACGTGTGTTCATAAATAACAACCAAGGCTGGGGTAGTTCCAGAAATGTTTGATATTATGGAGGTACAAGTAGGCGTTGTTGGTGTTGGAGAGAACATTGGGTTGGAAGCACAGCTCTGGTCATATAGAACAACAAGCTTATGAATATTGAAACCTAGAAACATTGAAAATTTATGGCCATGTAAGTGCATTCGACCCATTGTGTCTGTGCCAGCAGCTGAAGAGCTATACAGCCTAAACCTCCTTTGTAGCTTTTGATCCGTAGCCCTGTAGGTCATAGCACTTAAGGTGCATCTTTGAGTATTTTTAAAACGCGATGAGGATTTCTGTCTCTACCACCCTTTCAAGCAGAGTTCCAAAAAAATCTCCTTAGCTTCACAATAATCTTTCTGCTAATTTCTTCATATGTTTGTTCTCTGGTTAATGATCTCTCTGCTAAGAGAAATAAGTTATTTCTTATCCACTCTATCCAGATTCCTCACAATTTTGCGTACCTCAGTTACACCTCCCTTTAGCCTCTTCTGTTTTAAGGGAAATAAACGCAGCCTATGCAATTTTTCCTCATAGCTAAAGATCTCCATTCCTGGCAACGTCTTTGTAAATCACCGCTATACCCTTTCTACTGCAATCGCATCCTTCCTGTCCAATAAGTCCTCACTTAACGTTGCCTTATTTAATGTAGTTTCACTTTAACATTGTTTGGCTCAGACTTCCTCTTTTGTGTGGCTTGCCCGCTCACAAATCCTTTCCTGCAGCGCTTCCCCTCTGGCCCTTGGCCACTCTATTCCCTCCCCGCACTGCTGCTGCCTTTGGCTCCCAATGTTGTTTCCTGCCCTTGACTCCCTGGCCTACCCGCCCTTTGTTCTTACCTTAGGCCCAGGGGCCTGTTCTTATCCTCGCTGCTGGCTTTCCTCATGCTGAATGCCTGGGCTTCATCTAGTGGCAGAAGTTGGCCAGTGCGGTAGTTCAGGGCCTTCAGCCCTGCACCAACCAACTTTTGCCAATAGATGGGACCTCGTCAATCTTTGTGTTTTATTGTATACTGTACTGTACAGTATTTCTTTTATAGTAAGTGATGTGTTTTATTTTACCAGTTATCTCAGCTAGGAATGCACAGTGCTGTACATGTAAGATACATTATTTTAACTTGTATATTGTCTTTTCTGGGTGAGATATATCCAAAGGAACCTAACTTTATCACTGATTCCTATGGGAACCTATGATTCACTTAAAGTTTTGCTTAAAGTCCTGATTTTCAGGAACATAACCACAATTTTAAGTGAGATCTTACTGTAATGCGGTCACAAAAACTGTACGCAGTACACTATCTGGGACTTAACTGGTGCTTTATATACTTCTGACATAACCTCCCTGTTCTTCTGTTGTGTGCTCCTGCCCTGTTAGCTTCAGGTATCTGTGGACAAAGGCCCTCTGTTCCTCTAGGTATTCCAACATTTATTGTGTATCCCCTTGCCTTGTTTGCCCTTCCCAAATGTACCTTGTACTTCTCCAGATCAAATTCCATTTGCTGCCTTTATGCCCACCTGAGTAGTCTTGCTATCTGTAGCTTTTTTCCTTACCATCAACCGTACAACCAATTTTTATATCATCTGCAACAGTCTGATGCAGCCTTGGCCATGGAGCAGAATGATGTCAGTAGCTAGGGAGCAGAGTTTATGGTGGGCACAGAAGACAAAATTATTGGTCTTCCTAATGTTTAATTTTTGGAAATGTCTCTACTAAAGATTGGACAAGTAGCCTGACAATACAGAGATAATGGAAGGTTCGAAAAAGATTGAGGTGAGGTAGAGCTGAAAGTCATCAAGGGACATGTGGAAGCAAACATTGTGCTTGTGGATGATGTTGCTGAGGCTCCAGAATATAGATGGGAACAAGGTGGGAACCAAGGATAGATTGTTGGTAGATACCAGATGTGATATGTGGAAAGGGAAGCCATTGCTGAAGGTTACAGTCAAAGGTCTCAAGTTCCAAGCCTAGTCTTGCTAAGTGAACTGAATTCATGGGTGAAACGCTGCAACCAGTCTCAAGAAATCTGCGGAAAGGAAAAACCTATCATGTTTTCTCCTTGATCTGTCAGTGGGATTTGAAAGAAATTGCATGTATAGATGTTGGATAAAGACTTGAGTTTTTTCAACCTTTAGTGCTTCTCATCCACCAGTGCTCATTGATCTGTCGATCTGTCTAGGCTAAGAAAATGAACTGCATTATTTTATTTTGAGATGCAAGTTCACCTAAAATCTTCGCTTTCAGTAAGTAGTAAAAAGCCATAAAAATTCTTGGTTTAACTCAGAAAGTGCCTATTGACACTATCTGCTATGTAGTTCTAAAAGGAACACCACCTCAACCTGTGTGCTCACTTGTGGCATCTGTTGCAATTTGCACCTGTGAAAGTGCTGCCTAACTGTGGAGATGGTAATCTTGGCCTTGGAGAATCAATAAAACTGTGCATTAAATAAAATTTGTTTTTGAAATTTATTCCTTTTTGCAAAGTAGGTGCATTTAATTTTTTTGAAATTATTTCCAAAGTCACTGTTGTCACGGCCATGCTGTATGTCCATAAAACCTACTAGGAAGGTGGATGCTTAGGGTCAGGTGACTTTTGTGGTTTCTACAGACAGGGACCAACTTCATGTCTGGACATGCCATTGGAAAGGCATTTAAATGTAAGTGGCCTTCCCAGGTGACTGCCCTCTCCATTTCAATTGAAGAGACTTAAAGTAACAAGACTTGCTGGCCCCATTAAGATAGGATTTCAAATAAAGACATTCAAGAGGCTACTCATTTCTGGAATGTTGATGGGGTATCATTCATTTTCAATTGTGTCAGTTACATCTACAATCAATTCATTGTGTGGACAATGGAATACATTGTTATTGTTGTCACATGACTGAATATGGCTCGAGATAGCCAGTATCATTTTAATCCACAAGAGCAGCCCAGTGGATCAATCTGGATCAGAGGGAAACCATCTCTCGCCCAGTACAAGATTGAACCCTGCTTCAGAAAGAAAGTCAGCTCAATCAGTGAAGTGGGGCTAATTTGTTTTACTTGCAGGATTATAAATTGTTACTACAAGATCTTGGCCACAATTTTGTCTGAAAAAAGGCAGAAACTACCAGTGAACCAAGAGAGAATCTTTCAGGTCTGCAATATTTCAACTACCATCTTAAGGATTGTTTAAAAAAGTGACCCTATTTCTTTTACCCTTTAGGTAAATGAAGTGCATGCTACATCTTAAGAAATCATCTTTTCATATGCATTTTTTTGTGTGCGAGGAGTGGATGTTTGTTGTGATTGTTGGGTGTTGTGGAAAAATAAATATTTAACCTTTTTGATTTAAACTTACAAAGCCTGTGGTGTGTCTGTTCTTTAAAGTCATAGTGCTCAAGGAGTTAAAATGCTCCTTTTCTAAAATTGTTGTGGTCAGCTGAGAGGTGAGAAAAGGGAGAAACTACCCCACACCTGAACTCCCCATCCATAACAGTGTGGATTCAGATTATGGGGGAATTTCAGAGACTTGCTGGCAACATGTATACTATATAAATTTTGATCTTGGTATGTACGATTTAAAATAAAAATAAAACCTTTATTAAGCTGAGCTTGGTTGTGGTACCTTAATATCCTTTCCTCAATATTGGAGCCTAGTTTCCTTGCTCTCAAATTTACCCCATTTATAGACAAACTTGCATCTATGTGGTGCCTTTACAATTGCTCAGGTTGTCTTAAAATGCTTCAAAACTATTAAACTTTTAAGTATTTCCGCCCTTCATCTAACCTGGAACTTGTATCTTTTTCTAGTTTTTTTCCCATTTTCACTTGTGCCCATCTTCTCTCTCGGTCCTTTCTCATAAACTGCTAACCGCCCACTCCTGTGGGAGCAGGGAACCATTCCCAACCCCCATGTTGGCTG
Source organism: Cetorhinus maximus (assembly GCF_964194155.1). Classification (NCBI taxonomy): domain Eukaryota; kingdom Metazoa; phylum Chordata; class Chondrichthyes; order Lamniformes; family Cetorhinidae; genus Cetorhinus; species Cetorhinus maximus. The sequence continues at coordinate 35,538,011 of NC_135882.1, read as the reverse complement.
CTAAGTATGGACCAAGGCTGAAACTGGTCCTGGTGGAACCCAAACTGAGCACCGTTGAGCAGGTTTTTGCTGTGTATAATGAGGGAGAGTTGCACATAATCAGCCTCACTCTCTTGTCCTGATCTATCTTGGCCCAGTGTTAAGATGAGTCTAGACAGCTGGAGATACATCTGGATGCCTTGGGTGACCAGGATGTCTTTTGTGTCTTGCCGAGCTTTGTATTCCACAAGATGGTGCTGACCCACCTTCAAAACCATTGGCCCTCATATTGGCCTTGTCTGCCCAGTCTACCAGATGTTAGGGTAAACAAATCCTTAAGTTGCCGAGCTTAAGGGACTCAATGGTTACTCTCACCTGATTTGGCCTGCCCGTCGAAGTGGTGCACCAGGGTGTGGCCTCTGACACATGGTAACAACAACTTGGAGCCACAGGTGAGCACTGGGTGGAGGAGAGGACCAATACAGAATGAACCACTGCAAAAAGCCTGCTTGTGAGAGGTGCCACTCCTTCACCTGTCACTATAATCCAATTCGCGCACAAGTCATGTTCACCATCTTCCTTCCATCATCTATCTGTCACAAGTCCTGTGGCAATGGGTAAGCGACAAAGCAGATGTGGGTTCACTGGAAGCTGTAGCTACCAACCTGCACACGGGGGCTCAGGCCATAGAGTTGTTTTTCACTGGAAAGAAGGGGAACGATTTACAATCTATATCAATGATTTGAATGATGGGACTGAATATATAGTAGCTAAATTTGCCATTGAAAGTAAGTTGTCAAAAGGAGGTAGAGACTCTGCAAAGGGATATAAACAGTTTAAGTGAGTATGCAAAAATTTGGCAGATGGAATATAATGTGGGAAAATGTAAACTTGTCCACTTTGAAGGATAGATAAAGCAGTCTACCATTTAATGAAGAAAGATTGCAGAATTTGGTGGTTCGTAGGGATCTAGGTTTGCTAGTACACAAATCACAAAATTAGTATGCAAGTACAGCAAATGATCAGGAAGGGAAATGGAATGTTGGCGTTTATTGCAAGAGGAATGGAATATAAAAGTATTGAAGTTTTACTGCATTGGTGAGACGACCTCTGGAGTACTGTGTGCAAATTTGGCCTCCTGACTTTAAAAGATATAATTACTTTAGAAGCAATTCAGAGAAGGTTCACCAGACTCATTCCTGGGATGAAGGGCTTATCTTATGAAGAAAGAGTGAGCAGATTAGGCCTATACCCATTGGAGTTTAGAAGAATGAGAGGTGGTCTTATTGAAACATATATAAAATCCTGAAGGGACTTGATAGGGGCCTGGAGGATGTTTCCTCTTGTGGGGGAGACTAAAACTGAAAACATTGTTTAAAAATAAGAGCTCTCCTTTTTAAGACCGCGAAGGAGAATTTTTTTATCCGAAAGGAAAAATTCTCTTTCACAGAAAGTAGTGGAGGTTGGATCTTTAAATTTATTCAAGGCTGAGTTAGACAGCTTTTTTGTTAGGCAAGGAAGTCAAGGGTTATGGGCCCTAAACAGGAAAGTGGAGCTTAGACTACAACCAGATCAGCCACGTCTTATTGAATGGCGGAGCAGACTCAAAGGGCCAAATGCTCTACTCCTTCTCCTATGTTCCCAACTCGGCAGCCCCCAAGTGACTGAGTAACCCATTCAGTGCTCCCCTCCCTAGTATGAGGAAGGGGCTAGAAAAGGTGTCCTAAACATTGTCTGCTTCACCTCCATGGATAGCAGGCCACAGCTGGCAGTGATCCTATCTAAGTGGTCATAAGTTGATCTCGAAAAAACAAGTACAGGTGACATCGGTCACCATTGGCGTGTAGAATGTGTGCACCCCCATGAACAATGCCACAGTCAAACAACATGAGAGAAGAATTGCTCTTGTCAGCAGAGAGCAGGCTAGGTACAATGTCCAGATCACTGCCCTCAGTGAGACTCGCCTAACTGAGAAGTGTCAGCAACAAAAACAGGAAGTCGGTGCGGGTTGCACATTCTTTTGGAGTGGCTATGGAAAAGAAGAATGATATGAAGCTGGAGTTGGCTTTGCTGTGATGAGCCATCCTGCCAGTAAGTTGACTTGCCTTCCCAAGAGGGGTGATAATAGGCTGATGGTGTTTAAACTCCCCTTGCATAACAACAGGCAAGCAACTCTCAACAGCGTGTATGCCTTTACCATGACTAACTCTGATGAAGTCAATGATAAATTCTATGATGACCTCCACTCTTTGCTACTGTGTCAAAGTCCGACAAGCTAATCATTTTTGGTGACTTCAATGTCAGAGTTGGTGCAGATCATCAGGTATGGTAGGGGTCGTTGGGAAAAACAGGGTTGATAGTTCTAACAGCAGTAGTTTCCTCTTGCTGAAAATGTGTGCTGAGCATGAACTCTTAATCACCAACAACCAGTTTTCTGCCTTTCTAATTGCAACATGACGTCTTGGATGTACCCCCAGTCTCTGCATTGGCATCTAATTGACTTTGTCCCTCTGCTTGGTGATGACAGGCAGAATGTGCATGTAAAAAAAAAAAACATGTGTGGCACAGACAGCTGGACTGACCACTGTCAGGTCATTTCAAAACTAAACATTAAGATCTATCCTCCTAGACACCTCCCTGGGCATGAAGGTCCAGAAACATCTCAGTGTTTCAAGGCACATGAAGGGATCCCTCTGAGATAAACTCTGGAGCTGCATGTGTACAACGAAAATGAACACTCACTGCTTCGAGGATGACTGGGTGAGCTTCAAGATTATAGTGTATCCATTGCTCTAGAGGCCTTTGTCCCTGCATCTTGTAAGTATTAAAATTGGTTTGGTGAAAACAATAGGTAAGCCAGACTGGAGGAGAAACAACACCTCAGCATGATTTGCCTCAGTGACAGGTCATCACTATCCAAGCACGATCCCTATCAAAACATCTGTAGGATTGTCCAGTGCAAGCCGTGTAAGCCAGGTGAACCAGAAAGCTGTTGAACTTCAATCATATGTTGGCCACAAAGACCACAGAGATTCTGTGATGCTGTGAAATCTGTCTTCGGGCCCAAGTCTACTGTTCATCACCAATTCTTGGTGCTGACGGGTCAACACTGCTCACAGAAAACTTAAATTCCAGAAAGATGGACAGAGCGCTTTAGACACATCCTAAATCAGCCTTCATCCATTAATGAAGAAGCAATCAACAGGTTGCCATTGGTTGCCTCTCCCACGCTGTTAGAAACAATGTATGCAATCAAACTCCTGTCTAGTGACAAAGCTGCAGGAGCTGATGCTGCCCCAGCTGAGGTCGACAAGGCTGCAGGTGAGTGCCTGATCAAGAAGCTCACTGAGCTCTTTCGGTCTATGTGGGAGCAAGGAACCATCCCACAAGAATACGAAGATGCCCCCATTGTCTGCCTGTACAAGCAGAAAGGAATTTGCCAATCTGGCAACAATCATAGAGGACTCTCACTCCCCTCCATCGCTGGCAAAATCTCCACCAGAACCCTTCTGAACCACTTTGTTCAACATTTCTACCAGTATCTGCTGCTAGAGAGCGAATGCGGTTTCAGAAAAAGGTGGAGGAGAAATGCCAAGAACAGAGAATGGACCTCGACATAACCTTTGTTGACCAGGCCAAGGCGTTTGGCACAGTCAGCCGTGAGGGCCTTTTGAAGGTAATTGAGAAATTCAGTTGTCCTGAGAAACTCCTCACAATGGTTTGACAGTTCCATGATGGCATGCTCACAGGACAGATGATGGTGAGTCCTCTAACTGTTTCCCAGTCACCAATGGAGTGAAACAGGGTTGAGTGCCCACACTAGCCGTCTTCAGCATGTTTTTCTCCTACATGCCCTTCGATGCCTTCAATGATGGTGATCCTCGCAACAAGACCAGATATCGCATTGAAAGGAAGCTGCCCAAGCAGAGACAACTCCAGGCAAGGATCAAGGCCTCCAAGGACATATTTGCGATTTCCTGTTTGCCGATGACTTGTGCGCTAGCTGCCAATTCAGAGCTGTGCATGCAACAATTTCGGCGCTACAATCTGCACGAAGAAAACTGAGGTAATGTGTCAGCATACCCCTGGAAATGTGCGTTGAGCCATTTAATCACCAACAACCAGTTTTCTGCCTTTCTAACCTGGAAAGCCCTATCTCGAATCCAAGGTTTTAGTACATGACCAGAACCTGTCAGCAGTAGTTGAGTCTCTGCAGCACACTGTATATATTGACAAGACACATGCAAAAATTGTCAAAGCGAGTATAGCCTTCGACAGATTTTGAACATCAGTCTGAGAATGAAGAGCAATAAATCTGCCCACCAAACTGAAAGTTAAAGAGCAATAGTCCTGCCCATTCTGCTCTACCTACGCATGCAAGAGTTGGACAGTATACCAGTGTCATGCCAAGAAGCTCAACCACTTTCTCTTGAGCTGCCTTCAGAAGCTTCTGAAGATCAGATGGCAGAACAAAATACCAGCCACCTGAGGTGTTCACCTGAGCTGGCATGCCAAGCATCCATACCATATTGAGACGGTCACAACTGAGTTCAGCTGGCCATTTGGCCAGAATGCCTGACACTTGCTTTTATGGAGAACTTGATTTTGGAGTGCGCTGTCATGGCAGTCAAATGAAGTTCTATGAAGACACTCTGAAGACTTCGCTTAGGAGTTTTGGTGTTAACTTCAAGTTGTGGGAGAAGCTCGCCCAGGATAGCTGGACCTGGTGCAACCAAATAAAAAATGGTCCGGCCTCCTTTGACAGCAAGCGCATGTCAGAAGCACAGAGGAAATGCAAGGAGAGGAACTCGTGAGCCAGCAACTCGTTCAAAACTAATAATTAATAATTCAACATTTTCAGCATCCTGTCCTACTTGCAGCAGAATCTTCCAGACACGGATCAACCTTACAGTTGTCTGCGTACCCACCTGAACCCTACCAAACACCCCAGATAATAAACATGGTCATCTTTGCCTTGAAGGACAAACAAGCTGTGCAAGCGCTGCTTTATTGCGCTGTTGATGACATTGCTCATCTCTTTGCTGATAATCGAGAGTAGGTTGATGGGGCAGTAGAAGACCAGACTGGATTTGTCCTGCTTTTTGCGGACAATTTTCCACATTGTCGGCCAGTTGCCTGTTTTTTAGCTGTACTGGAAAAGCTTGGTTAGGGACGTGGCTAGTTCTGGAGCACAAGTCTTCAGTACGACTGCCAGGATGTTGTCAAGGCTCATTGCTTTTGCAGTACCCTGTGCCTTTAGCCGTTTCTTGATATCACATGGAGTGAATCTAATTGGCTTAAGACTGGCATCTGTGATTCTGGGGATTTCAGGAGGGGGCTGAGATGGATCACCCACTTGGCACTTCTGGCGCAAGAAGTTCTGCAAATGCATTAGCCTTGTCTTTTGCACTGATGTGCTAGGCTCCCCCATCATTGAGGATGGGGTTATTTGTGGAGCCGCCTCCTCAAGTTAATTGTTGAGTTGTCCACCACCATTCACTGTGTATGGCAGGAGAGCAGAGCTTTGATCTGATCGGCTGTCGGATTGCTTGGCTTGGTCTATTGTGTGCTGCTTCCACTGTTTGACATACATGTGGTCTGTGTTGTAGCTTCACCAGGTTGATATCTCACTTTTCGGTATGCCTGGTGATGCTCCTGGCAGGCTCTCCTGCACTCCTAATTGAACCACCGTTGATCCCCTCGCTTGATGGTCATGGTAGAGTGAGGAATATGCCAGGCCATGAAGTTACAGATTGTGGTTGAATACAATTTGGCTGCTGGTGATGGCCTACACCATGTAATGGAGGCCCATTTTTGAGCTGCTAGGTCTGTTCTGGATCTTTCTCATTTAGCACGGTGATTATGCCAGACAATGTGATGCACAGCATCCTCAAAGTGAAGGCAGGACTTTGTCTTCACAAGGACTGTGTGGTGGTCACCCCTGCCAATATGGTCATGGACAAATGCATGTGCAAGTTAGATTGTTGAGGGTGAGTTCAAGTAGGTTTTCCCCGTGTTTTTTCAATCTGGCAGATATCAAGATTTGACGAGCTCAGTCAGTCATGGTGCGACTGAGCCACTCTTGGTGGTGGGCATTGGAGTCCCAGAGTACATTCTGCACCCTTGCCACTCTCAGTGCTTCTTCCAAGTGATGTTGAAAATGGAGGAGATTCACAGAATCATAGATTTGTTACAGTGCAGAAGGAGGCCATTCTGCCCATCCTGGCTCTCTGAATGAACAATTCACTTCATGCCATTCTCCCACCTTCTCCCTGTAACCCTGCATGTTCTTCTTTTTAAGATTAACAGTTTAATTCCCTTTTGCTTTGATTGAACCTGCCTCCGCCACACTCTCAGGCAGTACATTTCACACCTTAACCACTTGCTGCATGAAAGTTTTTTTCTCATTGCTTTTGCTTCTTTTGTTAATTACTTTACATCCGTGTCCGCTGGTTGTTGATCCTTTCAAGTGGGAATAGTTTCTCCCATCTATTCTGTACAGACCTCTCGTGATTTTGGATACCTCTATAAAATCTCCTCTCAGACTCTTTTCTCCAAGGAAAACAGTTCTAACTTCTCCAGCCTATCTTCATAACTTCCTCATCCCTGTCCCTTATTCTTGGAACCATTCTTGTGATTCTTCTCTGCACTTTCTCCAATGCCTTCACATCCTTCCTAAAGTGTACTGCCCAGAACAATACACAATATCCTGGCTGAGTCTTATACAAGTTCAACATAGTTTCTTTGCTCTTGGACTCTGTGCACCTATTAATAAAGTCTAGGATACTTTATGCTTTATTAACTGCTCTCTCAACCTGTTCCACCATCTTCAATGATTTATGCACATATGCATCCAGGTTTCCCTGTAATTGCACCCCCTTTAGGATTTCACCCTTTATTTTATATTTTCTCTGCATATTCTTCCTACCAAAATGAATCACTTTACATTTCTCCGCAGTGAGCTTTATCTGCTATCACACCACCCATTTCACCAACGTGTCTATGTCCTTTTGAAGTTCTATACAACCCTCACAGTTCACAATGTTTCCAAGTTTTGTATAATTCGCAAACTTTGAATTGTTCCCTGTACACCAATGTCTAGGTCATTATTGTAGATCAGGAAAAGCAAGGGTCCCAACACTGAACCCTGGAGGACTCTGATACAGATCTTCCTCCAGTCCGAAAAACATCCATTAAGTACTATGTTTTCTGTTACTCAGCAAATTTTGTTTCTATGTTGCTACTGTCCCTTTCATAGTATGAGTTATAACTTTGCTCATAAGTCTGTGTATCAAATGCCTTTTGGAAGCCCATGTACACCACATCAACAGCATTGCTCTCATCAAACCACTCTGCTACCTCTTCAAAAAGCTCCAGCGTTAATTAAACATGACTTTCCTTTTAAGAAATCCACGCTGGTGTTCCTTAATTAATCCACACTTGACCATGTGACTATTAATTTTGTCCTGGATTCTTGACCCATAATCTCCGATCTCCAAGGGTTGTACCCCGCAAGTATCACAGAAGATGTGCTAGCGTACCCCTGGAAGCCCCCACACAAAGACTACATGGGAATTGCCCAGGAAGTTCAAACTTCTGATGGGCAATTACTCTGCACTGGGAACCACCCGATACTCTGATTGAAATTGGAGACTTTGGATGGTTCCGACTGTCTTACCAGAATAGTTACCCAGGAAAGGTTAGAAACGTCAAACCGCTTCTAAGTACTCCCCACCAATCTGACTAGTCTTCACACCAACCCCGCCCCCGGCAGGCTACTCTCCCCACCCTGCCGATTACCCTCCCTCCACCACCCACTGACTACCCTTCCCACCCCGTGCTCCTGACTCCCCCCACATCTCCAACCCTCCCCACTAACCACCATCTCTTCCCCCGACTAGCCCCCATCCTGCCCTCAACTAACGACTGATCACCCCCAAGTAGCCCCCTCCCCACCCTGTGACTACTCCACACTTCTCCCCACCCACCTTATACACTTAGCTTCTCCCTGGCTACTCAAAGTGACTAGGACCTTTTAACTTAGTTACTTTATGGCAATTTGTGCCAGAAAAGGGGGGCATGGCTTCCTTTCATCTGATTCTATTGCACTAGACTTAAGGCCTCGGGAACCTGCTGCACTGCACTTTTCTCACCTTGTCTGAGTTGGAAGGTCGGACAAGGAAGATGCAGCTCCCGACTAAGATAGCAAAAAAAAGGAGCGGAGTGGCAATCTTGACTGTGATTGCCACTTGTTGGAAGCTCTGGCCCATTGTTTCTAGAAGTTTCCCCACCACTGAAGTTAAACCGATTGGCACGTCGTTATGGGGCTCACCTTTACACCCATTTTTTGAACAAGGGTGTAATGTTTACAATTCACCGGTCTTCTGGCACCACCCTTGAGTCTAAGAAAGACTGAAAAAATTATGACCAGAGCCTCCACAATTTCCACTCTCATTTCCCTTAGTATCTTGGATTCATCTCATCTGGCCCTGGTGCCTTATCAACTTTACATACAGACTCCCTGTCCAATACCACCTCCTTAACAATTTTAAATCTTTCTGGTATATTAATGACCTCCACTTTCTCCATGGCCTAGGTACAGTCATCTTCCTGGTAATGACAGGTGCAAAGCATTCATTTAATAGCTCAGCTATGCCCTCTGTCCGTGCATAAACCCCTTTTTTCATCTCAATGTAGTTGACTCTTAACTGCCCTCCGAAATGGCCTAGCAAGCCACTCAGTTTCAAGTGCATTTAGGGATGGACAAAAAATGCTGGCCTTGTCAGAGACACCCACATCCCATGAATGAATAAAGAAAAAAAATTGTCCCTACTCGTCCCTTTACTACCTTTTTACTATTTATATGCCCGGAGAAGATTTTGGGATTCCCTTTTAAGTTAGCTGCCTGCCTCTTTTAATACCCTTTCTTTGCCTCTCTTATTTGCATTTTCACGTCCTTTCTGAACCTTCTATATTCAGCCTGGTTCTCAATTGTGTTTTTGACCTGACATCTCTCATGAACACACTTTTTCTCCTTTATCTTAATTTCTATCTTCTTTGTCAGCCAGGGAGCTCTGGATTTGTTTGCCCTATCTTTCTTTCCTTTAACTGTGCCCAAGCTATCTCCTCTTTGAAGGTGGCCCATTGTTCAGTAACCATTTTTCCTGCCAACCTTTGACTTCAACTAATTCGCTCCAGATCCATGCTTACCCCATTGAGTTGGCTTTCCCCAAGCTAATTATTCTTACTCTGGACTGTTCTTTGTTCTTTTTCATAGTCAGCCTAAACCTTATGCTACAATGATCACTGTCCCCTAAATGTTCTACTGACACTTGATCCACTTAGCCCACCTCATTCCCATTCATCAACTGAAGCAGGACAGTAGGTGGTAATCAGCAGGAGGTTTCCTTGCCTATGCTTGACTTAATGTCATGAGACTTCATGGGATCCAGAGTCAATTCAGTTTTATTACTTTTTGACTTTTCTGTAGTGGTTTGATACAACTGAATGGCTTGTTAGGCTATTTCAATGGGATTTCAGAGTCAACCACATTGCTTGGATCTAGAGTAACAAGTAGGCTAGACCAAGATATTGGTGAACCAGATGGATTTTTACAACAGCCCAATATTTTCATGGTCACCATTAGAATTTCTAATTCCAGATTAAATTCCACCAGCTGCCATGGTGGGATTTGAACCCGTGCCTCTGGATTACGAATGCAGTAACAATACCACTGTGCTAGAAATCCCTAGCTAAAAGCTGGTTGGCAGTCCTTTTTTAAAACATTGATGAAATTTTGGACTTTTATCTTGAGAACTGGAATACAATGAGCCAGTTTAATGTAAAGAAGTGGACTCCACATTTTGTCACCAAGCTAATGGTAGTAGGCATGGTTGGTAATTGTGCTATATAAGACTGTTCTAGATGAAGGGGAAATGGCAATGCTTTGGAGCACTCTACCAGGAACTGTTGACACACTATGGGCCCTGACAACATACCAGCAATAACACTGAAGACTTGTGCTCCAGAACTAGCCAAGCCCCTAGCCAAGCTGTTCCAGGACAGTTACAACACTGTCATCTACCTGGCAATGTGGAAAATTGCCCAGGAGTATGTCCTGTATTCAAAAAGCAGGATAAATCCAACCCGGCCATATCAGTCTACTTTCAATCATCAGCTAAGTGATAGAAGGGATTGTTGACAGTGCTATCAAGTGCCACTTAATCAGAAATAACCTGCTCACTGACACTAAGCTTAGGTTCTGTCAAGGACACTCAGCTCCTGACCTCATTACAACCTTGGTTCAAACATGGACGAAAGAGGTGAGGTGAGAGTGATTGCCCTTGATATCAAGGCAGCATTTGACCGAGTGTGGTATCGAGGAGCCCTCGCAAAACTGGAGCCAAGTGGAAATCAGGGTGAAAACTCTCCAATGGTTGGAGTCGTACCTAGCACAAAGGAAGATGGTCATGATTGTTAGAGGTCAATCATTTCAGTCCCAAGAGATCGCTGCAGGAGTTCCTCAGATTTGTGCCCGAGGCCCAGCCATCTTCAGTTGCTTCATCAATGACCTTCCTTCCCTCATAAGGTCAGAAGTGGGGATGTTCACTGCACAACGTTCAGACCGTTTGCAACTCCATTGAAACTGAACTGGACCAGCCATTTAAATACTGTGGCTACAAGAGCAGGTCAGAGGCTGGGAATTCTGCGGCGAGTAATTCCCCTCCTCACTCCCCAATGCCTGTTCACCATCTACAAGGCACAAGTCAGGAATGTGATGAAATACTCTCCACTTGCCTGGATGAGTGCAGCTCCAACAACACTCAAGAAGCTTTACACCATCCAGGTCATAGCAGCCAACTTGATTGGCACCCCATGCAACTTCTTAACCATTCACTCCCTCCACCACTGATGAGCAGTGGCAGCAGTGTGTACCGTCTACAAGATGCACAGCAGCAGCTCACCAAGGCTTCTTTGACAGCACCTTCCAAACCCATGATCTCTACCACCTGAAGAACGAGGTCAGCAGATGCAGGTGAACCTGCAAGTTTCCCTCCAAGCCAAACATCATCTGGACTTGGAACTCGTCTGCCGTTCCTTCATTGTCACTGGGTCAAAATCCTGGAACTCCCTTCCTAACAACACTGTGGAAGAACTTACAGCATATGGACTGCAGTGGTTTAATGGGGAATTAGGGATGGGCAGTAAATGCTGGTCCAGCCAGTGACGCCCACATCCCGTGAGTGAATCAAAAACACTTCACAACTTTCTTCTGAATCTGGTGACTAAGATTCCTTTAGAATCGTGTATAACTTCAGTGTTCTAGTTTGTATTTTCTACTCACCGTCATTGAAATTCTTAAGTCTGAAATCTAGTAATGAATCTCATTGAAATCTGCGACCATTCTGGTTGTTTGCGGCTTAGATGCTTTGGATGATCTACAAGGCAATTAGAAATAAACTAGTTGGTCTCCTGAAGAATGACCACAAAATTTCAACACTGAGTGTATATAGGTTGTGCCTTTTTTTGGGGTTGTGCTTTCTTGCAGGGCTTTAAAGGAAACGCATTGATTGGCTTTTATCAATATTCAATTAGACCTCATGAATACTCTAAGCTGTGGTCAAATCTTGGATTTTATTCAAGTTGTGTATGCCTGTTCCAAGCTCTGAGAGAGTGTGGATGAGAGACTCGCACAGGAGGGCTGAGCCATTTTCAGCCATTATTGCCCACCATATTCAGTGTTTACTTCAGTGTTACAAGGGATGAGTGTGAAATGTCTTTTGTGGGCAATACTCTCAATACAGGTTAAAATTGCATTGTATAAGGTATCTGCTGGCATGCAACGTAAGACATTTAGCCACTTCATGTGAGATACTCTGGACTAAGTAATGAGGTGGAATTATAACAAAAATATAGCATGGTCTCGGGGGTGCATGTTTTCAGCTTACTGAATACGTTGGGTGGTAAATCAGTTTCATGATGGACATGTCTTCTTGATAAAGCTCTTCATGTGAGAATCTGAATTAAACAGCTGGGTGTTGAGTAACCCCAGTATGAGGCATTAGACTTGGACATAGAGAACATCATGCAGTTTGGTAGGTCACAAATTGCTTTTGCAGAAGTCAGACATGAGTAATTCCAGAGTTTGGTCGCTACTGGTTTTTGATTGAAGAAAGGTAAGTAGTTGAAGCTGTGCATCGCCAGCTGAGCGGTATGTAGGTTGCATTGTTGAATAGGATAGCATGTTATACATGCATATTTTATGGTGTCTGTCGCAGTTCAACCTGCCAGTCATTACCTCCTGGTAATTTGTCTTTGCCTGGCAGGTGTGGTAATCGGGCACCCAAACCAATTATGCTTAATTCTGTTTCACATGGGAACCTGGTGGGAACCTATAATTGGGGACTGGAGTTGTTCTCAATCAGGTCAAAATAGCTGAACAAACCAGTATGATCCTTGTTGACCAATTAGATGGAAGTTTCCTAGTTAAGGTTGCCAACCCTCCAGGATTGGCCTGGAGTCTCCAGGAATTGAAGATCAATCTTTGGGACACTGCAATCCTGGAGAAAAATCAAAGGGACATTGAAAAAGGTTGTTTTTTTTTGCCCTTTTTGAATATTTCTCTTTACCAGATATAAAAAATACTAGTTTCCAGACTGGAGCATGGGGGAAAGTCATGTGATGAAACCTCCAGGAATATTTAATCACAGTTGGCAACCCAGTGGTGCTGTGTGTTGATGGGTTGCACAGTTTTAGTTGATTTTTAGACAATACCCTGCTGAATGCTTACTGTTTCTGAATAAGTAGGATGTCCTCAATGTCTGGAAAATAGAAACTCTCTTTCTGTATTGACATAAAAACAGCTTGATTTTGGAGACTTGTTTGTGTGAGTATGAGTGTGTGTGTGTATTGGATATTTTGCTGACCAATTTAAAAGACTAGGTATTGGTCAAATGTGAAAGGAGCCATGAACAGTAGAAATAACTCTGAATTTTTATAGCATTCACCATGGAGGAAACCCATCCCATGTTTTATGTTAACAGAGAGCTTTAGGTTGGGGGCTAAAGTCACGGTTGAAGAGCAGGACTTTGAGTTTTTTGCAAACTGAAGTGTTGACGGAGCAAGCAAGGGAATGGATTCCAGAAAACAACAGCCTAGTCAATTAACAACCAGCCACCACTGATGGAGTGAAAAGACTAGAATATGAGGAGTAACCCAGTTCCACTGCTGCAGGAATTTCTTAGGACAATGTCTAGGCTCAGTAATCTTCAGCTGCTTCTTCAATGACCTTGCATCCATCATAAAGTGAGAGGTAAGGCTCCATTCTCAATTTCTCAAGATAATAAAGGGGTCCATGGGCTGTTGGCAGGCTTGGACTGGCAATGTTCAACCCACCCACATGTTAGGGTATAGCCATAGCCAATAAAAGAGGCTGATCACCTCCCCATAACATTCAATGGCATTACCATCACCAAGTTGCCAGTCTGTAACTTAAGTTTTTTTTGTTCTCCAAGTTTTTGTGTGGGTTGTTTTTTTCCTGCTACCATTTTAATTGCCCCATTCATCTTGTGAACTTGGATTTCATATTTAATGATTTTGAACTGTTCATTTTTCCTCAACTGAATTATCTCTTTGCATTATCTCCCAATCAATTGTGTTTGGCTTGCTCTTCATTCAACTAAATATTTCCTTCTTGACATTATATATGTCTGCCCTGATCCTTACAACAACAGCATCTTTAATGCAATAAAACATTCAAAGTCATTTCACAGAAAAGTTATGATGCAAAATTTTACACCGAGCCAGATAATGCAGCATTCGGGCAGGTGGCTAAATGATTAGACAGTGATAGATTTTAAGAAAAAAGAAGTGAAGAGAGGAGGAAAGGCTTAAGGAGGGAATTCCAGAGTCTCAGAAATTAGCAGCTAAAGGCATGGCCCCCAATGGTGGAACTATTCAAATTGGGTATCTTCAAGAGGCCAGAATTACACTGGTCCAGATTTTTGAGGGTTGTGGAGCCGTGGAGATTACAGAGTTATAGGGAGGGGAGTGAGGCAGTGGAGAGTTTTAAAAAAAAAAACTGTTACGGATGGAAGAGAAATAGTGGGATAATTTTTCCCCTTTCTCCACACCTTGTTGGAGAGTGGACCTGGAGGTTTAAAAAATTTAAGTCGTGGTTGTGGGGCTTAGTCTGTGGATTGTCCGCATTTGGAGAAAATCAAAGTGTGATGTCACAGGGAACCAGGTAAGTGATTGGTTGGTGAGTGTTTTACTTGTTTTGCTCATTTTTCTTTTGAGAGCTGGTATAATTTATTGGTAGCTTTAAGGTTAAAGTAGTAGTAAGCGTTTGTATTAGCAGTAGTAAAGCTTGTTGGGAGTAGTAGTGTTTATTAATTAAAATTAATTAATTTAAAAGTAATAAATTAATTAACACATAATAACGATGACAGGGTTGGTGCTGTGTTGCAACTGCAGAATGTGGGAGCTCCTGGACACCCGTGTGATCCAGGGCAAACACATCTGCAGTAAGTGTCAGAGGCTTGAGGAACTTCAGCTCAGAGTTATTGAACTGGAGGCCTAGCTGCAGACACTGTGATGCATCAGGGATAGGGAATGTTACCTGGACACTTTGTTCCAGGAGGTGGTCACACCCCTTAGGCTAGGCAGATATTTAGTGTTGGTCATTGGTCAGGAGGGTGTGACAGCGAGTTGGGCAGGTAGTGATGGTGGAGCCTCAGCCCCTGACTTTGTCCAACAGGTACAGAGATTTTGCTACCTGTGTGGATGACAAGGACTGCAAGGTGGTTGAACGGACTGGCCATGGCACCATGGTGAAGGATGCCATTCAAGTTGGGGAGCGAAGAGGAATGTTGTAATGATAGGAGACAGTATTGTCAGAGGAATAGATGCTGTCCAGTGCAGCTGTGGACAGGAGCACCGAAAGTTGTGTTGCTTGCCAGGTGCCAGGGTTAAGGACATCCCCTTGTGCCTGGAGAGGAACTTGGATCCAGCTGTTGTAGTCCATGTGGAAACCAACGACATAGGTAGCACCAGGAATGATGTTCTGCCAAGACAACTTAAGGAGTTAGGGTACAAATTAAATTGCAGAACATCAAAGGCAATAATCTCTGGATTGTTACCTGAGCCATGTTCCAATTGGCATAGGGTCAAGCAGATTAGAGAAGTAAACATATGGCTCAAAGAGTGGTGTGGAAAGAAGGGGTTTTGATTCATGGGGCACTGGCATCAGTACCCAGGGAAGAGTGAGCTATTCCGTTGGGATGATCTACACTTGAACTGGGCTGGGAACAGTGTCCTGATCAATTGTATAATGAGGACTGTGGACAGGCTTTAAATTAGGTGGGTGGGGAGGTGGGAGTGAATGGCAGTGGAGGGGGGATGGGTTCAGGCAAAGGGAGATTTAGAAATCCAAAGAGAGAGGCTGAGGCATTGGAACTGTTTGGCAATGTGGGTAAAGGTGAGCAGAATGGGACAGGAAGTGACAAAGAGTTTAACAAAATTTGTACATCAACGAATAAGGTGATTAAATGGAATAAATTTTTAAAAAAAATGAAATTGAAAGTTCTTAATTTGAATGCCCGAAAAATCTAAAATAAGATAGGTGAACTAGTGGCACAAATGGAGGTAAAGTATTTAGATCTAATTGCCATTACAGACATGGTTACAAGGCGATCAATGTTGGGAAAGAAATATTCCAGGGTACACAATATTTTAGAAAGAGAGAATGGCAAAGGAGGAGGGGTATCCCTGATAGTAAAGGATGACATAAGGACATGAATAAGAAAGGATATGGCCTCAGAAGATAATGAAGTAGGATCAGTATGGGTGGTAATTAGGAATAGCAAGAATCAGAAAGCACTGGTGGGCCTCTAACAGTAGTGGACAGAGCACTAAACAAGAAATCATTAGAGCTTGTAACAAAAGCAATGTAATAATTGTTGGGAACTTTAATCTTCATATAGACTGGAACAATGAAATTGGCAAGAGTGGTCTAGAAGATGAGTTTGTGTAATGCTTTTGTGACAGTTTCTTGGGAGTAATATGTTGTGGAACCATCTAGGGATGAGGCTATCTTAGATCTAGTGTTGTACAATGATTGTTTAGTAATGTCGTAGTAAAAGACCCACTGGGAAATAGTGATCATAATACCATTGAATTCCAGTTAAATTTGAAAGTGACATACTCCAATCACAGCCAAGAATCTTAAACTTAAAGCCAATTACATAGGCATGAGGGGAGAACTGGTTCAGGTAAATTGAATAAGTTGACTAAAAGGTATAGCTGTAAATGAACAGTGGGAAACATTTAAAGAAACAATTCAAAATGTTTAACAATAATACATTCCATTGAAAAACAAAAACTCAGCAAGAAAGACCCAATAGTGGCTCACTCAGGAGGTTAGGGAATAGTATTAGATTAAAGAAAGAGGCTTACAATAATGCAGAAAACAGTAACAAGTCTGAGGATTGGGAGTGTTTTGAAAATCAGCAAAGGGCAACCAAACAGTTGATAAAAAGGGAAAGAATAGAATATGAGTAAACTAGCCAGTAATATAAAAACAGATTGTAAGAGCTTTTATAAGTATATCAAAAGGAAGAGAGTAGCTAAAGTAAACATCGGTCTGTTAGAATCAGAGACAGGAGAAATTATCATGGGGAATAAGGAAATGACAGAGGCATTGGGCAATTATTTTGTCCATCTTCACAGTAGAAGAAACAAGTTTCATTCCGGAAATAGACAGTAACCTAGGGGCTAAAAAGAGTGAGGAAATTAGGGAAATTCATATTGATGGAAAAAATATTGGAGAAACTTAAGGGTCTAAAATGCAACAAATCCCTGGTGCCTAATGGCTATACCCTAGGGTTCTAAAGGAGATCACTGCTAGCACATCCTCTATCTCTGCAGCTATTTTCCAGAATTCATTGGATTCTAGAATGGTCTGTCAGATTGGAAGTTGGCAAATGTTACTCCATTTTTTCAAGAAAGGAGGGAGAGAGAAAACATGGAACTGCTGGCCAGTTAACTGAATGTCAGTTCGCAGAATCACAGAATCTTTACAGTGCAGAAGGAGGCTATTCGGCCCATCGAGTCTACACTGGCTCTCTGAAAGAGCATTCCACCTAGTTCCACTCTGCTGCTTTATCCCCATAACCTTGCACATTCATTCTTTTCCGATAGCAATCCAATTACCTTTCGAATACCGTGATTGAACCTGCTTCCACCGCCCTTTCAGGCAGTTCGTTACAGATGCCAGTCACCCTTTCTGGGTGAAAAAACTTTTCCTCACATCACATTTACCCCTTTTGCCAATTATTTTGAATCTGTGCCCTCTAGTTCTTGATGCTGTCTTGAATGGGAACAGTTTCTCGCTATTTACCCTGACCATGCTCCTCAGGATCTTGAATACCGCTATCAAGTCTCCTCTCAGCCGCCTTTTCTCCAAGGAAAACAGTCCCAATCTCTCCAATCTATCCTTATAGCTACAATTCTTTATCCCTGGAATCATTCCTCTGTACTCTCCCCAATGCCTTCACATTCTTCAGCAAATATGCCGCTCAGAACTGGATGCAGTACTCCAGATGAGGCCTAACTAGTGTCTTATACAAGTTCAGCATGACCTCCTTACTCTTGTACGCAATGCCCCAATTAATAAAGCCTAACATACTTTCTGCTTTATTAACTGCTCTCTCAACATGCCCTGCCATTCACAATGACCTATGCACATATACACCGAGGTCCCTCTGTTCCTGCACCTCCTTTAGAGTCTCTTTCTTTAGTTTATACTATCTCACCGTATTCTTCCTGCCAAAATGGATCATTTCACACCTCTGCATTGAACTTCATCTGCCTCTTCTCTGCCCAATCCACCAACATGTCTGTGTCCTTTTGAAGT
This sequence comes from Cetorhinus maximus, assembly GCF_964194155.1. Classification (NCBI taxonomy): domain Eukaryota; kingdom Metazoa; phylum Chordata; class Chondrichthyes; order Lamniformes; family Cetorhinidae; genus Cetorhinus; species Cetorhinus maximus. The sequence continues at coordinate 35,520,118 of NC_135882.1, read as the reverse complement.
TCAAGACTAACTTCATCACAGTTGACAACATTCCCAATCTCCGTATCACCTGCAAATTTTGAAATAATTCTTTACACACCACAGTCTAAGTCATTAATATATATCAGGAAGAGCAGTGGGTCCCAACACTGACCCCTGGGGAACTCCACAAACCTTCCTCCAATCTGAAAAAACAACCATACTCCCTGTTTCCTGTCACTCAGCCAATTTCTTATCCAAGTCCCTACTCTTCCTTTTATTCCATGATCTAGAATTTTGCTTACAAGTCTGTTGTGTGGCACTGTTTCAAATGCCTTTTGAAAATCCATATAAACCACATCAACAGTGTTTCCCTCATCAGCCTTCTCTGTTACCTCCTCAAAAAAACTGCAGCAAGTTGGTTAAACATAATTTCCCTTAATGAATGCATGCTGGCTTTCCTTACATATCCTGCACTTGTCTATGTGGCTATTGATTTTATTCTGAACTATAGTTTCCAGAAGTTTCCCTGCCACTGAGGTCAAACTGGTCTTTTGTTGCCAGCTTTTATCCTTGCACCCCTTTTTGAACAAAGGTGTAAAATTCGTAATTCTCCAGTCCTCTGGCATCACCCCTGTGTCTAAGGAAGACTGGAAGATTATCACTTGTGTCTCTGCAGTTTCCACTCTCACTTCCCTCAGTACCCTTGGGTGCATCTCATCTGGTCCTGGTACCTTATCTATTTTAATTAAAGATAGCCTTTCTAACAGCACCGTCTTCTCAATTGTAAATTCGTTTAGTGCACCAGTTACCTCCTCTCTCACCTTGGCCTGGGTAGCATCATCTTCATTTGTAAAGTAAGATACAAAGTACTCATTCAATACCTCAGCTGTTTCTCCAGCCTCTACATGCAAGTCCCCTTTTTTTGTCCCTAATTTTTCTTTTACCACCCTTTTATTATTTACATGCTCATAGAAGACCTTGGAATTCCCATTTATGTTAGCTGCTAGCCACTTTTCATGCTCTCACCATGCTTTTCTTATTAGTTTATTCACTTCCCCTCTGGTCCTTCTATATTCAGCCTGATTCTCCATTGTATTTTCTACCTGACATGTGTCGTATGCGCACTTCATCCTTTTTCATCTTCACCTCCACCTCTCTCATCATCCAGGGTGCTCTGGATTTATTTGTTCTACCCCGCCCTTCAAAGGAATGTACCTTGACATTGCCTGCAAGACCTTGTCTTTGAAGACTTGAGTGTGCTTGCACAAGGAACACAGAAAGTTAGCATATAGGTACAGCAAACAAGCAAAATGGCAAGGGGATTGGAGTGAAGAATGAAGAAGCCTTGCTAGACTTGTACAGGGTTTTGGGTGGACAACATCTGGAGTACTTGTGTGCAGTTTTGGCCTCCGCATTTAAGATAAGATATATTTGCATTGATGGTGGTACAGCAAAGATTCACTAAATTGGGTCCTGGGATGAGGGGATTGCCCTCTGATGAGAGGCTGAGCAAATTGGGTCTATTTTCTCTCGAGTTTAAAGGAATGAGAGGTGGTAGCATTGAAATGTTCAAGATTCTGAAAGGCCTTGATTGGGTAGGCGCTGATAGATTATTTCTGCTGGTTGGGGAATCTAAAATGCGGGGGACTGTCTCAGGATAAGGAACAAATCATTTAGAACTGAGATGAGGAGAAATTACTTCACTCAAAGGGTTGTGAATCTTTGGAATTCTCTTTCCCAGCGGATTGTGGATGCTTCATCATAGATTATATTTAAGGCTGCGACTGACAGATTTTTGGTCTCTCAGGGAATCAAGGGATATGGTAACGGGCAAGAAAGTGGAGTTGAAGCCCAAGATCAGCCGTGGTTGCGTTGAACAGCGGAGCGGGCTCGATGGGTCATATGATCTATTCCTGCTCCTACGTCTTATGTTTTTGTGTTCTCTCAGTTGTCCACAACAAGTCATGTCTTAGAAGAGAATGTTTGTAACTTTTTGAGTGTTGTGATTTTCTGTTTTCTGTGTTGTAATAAAACATGAAGCAGGCTCTCAGGTAAGTTTAAATCAGAAAAAAAGATTGTGTTTATTCACACAACATCCGGAAATGAAAATGCAACGAAACGCACTCGCTTCCTTATGCACAGACACGCACACAAGTAAAGATGGATTCTAGAGTCAGCGCATGTGTTTAGGTTATTAGCAGAAATATAAGAACTTAATCACTTAAGATGTTTTGCAGGCCTGGTTGGGTGCTCCCTCAGGTTCTTTGGTTGAACGGAAGTTGGAAGTCCCTAGGTTTCCAGACAAACTTGTGGTTAAGTTTCTGTAGAGACGAATCATTCCAGTCTCCCTCTGCCCCTCTCCCCTCTCTGTCGCCCCCGTTTCACAACGTCCTCTCCTTTTTACACTCATACACTAAAAGAGGAATAAGGAAAAGAGAGGGGTACAGGGCAAGACTATGACTAAAAATAAGAGTTATAGTTTCACATGAGTCTAGAGTCCAGAATCAAAAGCCCAATGGCATATTCCTTCAGAGGGTAGCAGGCTGACTGTTGCAGGGTGATCCATCTTTCCAGAAATGAGGACTTCCATGATGGGAGAAGGCACGTAGAGATGAATTAGTCTTGAAGGCACAGGTACAGAAGTTCCAATGTTCCAGCAGTTCAGTGTAGATGAGGGCCAGGAATTTTAAACCTGGACAGAGCTCTTTCTGCTGCCACCTATTAAATAGGAAAATGGTAGACTGCCTGGGTTCAGTTCCACATGGCCATATACAGGATCTAGCAGCTTGGGAAAGTCATGTGACATACCTCCCACTACTTCTCCTGGGTGTTGGACAAAGGATGTATTTTCCCAGGTCTGGATTCTTGAGGTGTTTAATAGAGGAGTCAGGGTCCCCTTTGTCCTTTGCAGCCATATCGTCTCCGTTTGCCAGAGCTCTGCCTTAGAAACGTAAAGGGGGTCAGTGCGTTTCTTTGGAATTTGATTGTCGGCAGTCACAGAGGGAGGGCATTAGCATCTCTTTAAAGATAACAAGGCCCCTGCTGGTTTCTGAAGGTTATTAATTCCTCAGGTACAAGCCATGGCTTGTCAGTGTAAAGCCTTGTCCATCTGTAAAGTAAAAATAATGATTTTATAAAGCCAGGTTGACATAGTCATTACTCCTTCCTGACTTCTGGCCGGGACAATACCCAGACAATGGGGCTGTAAGTTCCACAAGTGGGTTCGCATTTTGAGTGTCCCTTCAAGGGAGGGTCTGCACCCAAAGTCCTTTATGTCTTAAAAACTTTCCAGAAGCATGGTCAGACATGAGTTAATCCTTTGTCTGTGCAGTAATCACAGAAAGCCATCTGATCCTCAGCAGCCATCTTTAACGAACATGGCATGGATGAGGGTTTCAGCAGCAATTGAGCTGAGGCAGAGTGAAATCAAATTACATTATAGAGGTGGAAAAACATGATCTTATGGTGTGGATAAGTGTTCGGACCTTATCTTGGGGTCAAATGTGACATGAAGGTTGTGAACAGTCTGCTTCAACCTGAGACAATGGTCAGGGAATAGGATGGATTCCGTAACTAGGCAATGGAGTTCGTAGTGTGGACTGAAGGGAAGTGGCCTCTCAGTATTTATTGTATGAAATTTTGACTCATCTACTCAAGAGGGGCAAAGAGAGTGTGTGAGAAGTCATTAGTGGGTTGTGTATATGGATTTTGAGAAACTGTTTGATAAAATAACACATGATAGACTTGTTAGCCCGTGGGATTAAAGGGCAGTGGCAGTGTGGATACAGAATTGGCTAAGAGTCAGAAAGCAGAGTAGCGGTGAACAGTTGTTTGTCAAGCAGAAAAGAAGTGTACAGTTATGTCTCCAGAGGTTGATATTAGGACCACTGCTCTTTTTGATATGTGACTTGGATTTCAGTCTACTGGGCATAATTTCAAAGATTGCAAATGACATGAAAATTGCAGAAGTATTAAACAGTGATAGCAGGAGGATGTAGACACTGGTGAATTAGGTAGTCATGTGACAAATAACTTAATGTTGAGAAGTGTGAAGTAATGTAATGAGAGTCAATATGAATTAATTGGTACAATTTTATAGGGGATACAGGAACAAAGAGACCCTTTGGGGTTTATATGGAGTTATTTGAAGTTGGCTGGGCAAGTTGATAAGGCTGTTTCTAAAAAAAAATGTTGACTTTATAAAGAGGCAGTAAGTACAAAAGCAAGGACAATCACAGGTTTGGCTTCAGCTGGAGTATTGTGTTCAATTCTGGGCATCACTCTTTAGAAAGGACATCAAAGTCTTAGAGAGGGTGTAAAGAATGGTAGCAAGGAATTTTTTATATGGAGAGACTAAAGAAGCTGAGATTCTTTTTTGAAGTAGAGAAGGTGAAGGGGAAATTTAATAGAGGCATTCAAAATGATGGGGATTTTGTTAAATTAAGTAAGGAGAAATTGTTTACACTGGGAGAAGGATTGGTAACCAGAGGACAAAAATTTACGATAATTGGCAAAAGGACCAGAGGGGAGGTGATTTTCTTTTTATGCAGGGAGTTATGATGATTTGGAATACACTTCCTGAAAGGATGGTGGAAGCAGATTCAACAGTAACTTTCAGAAGGAAATTAGATAAATACTTGAATGGGTGAAAATTGCAGGGCAATGAGTAAAGAGCAGAGGAGTCAGACTAAATGAGTAGCTGTTTCAAAGCATTGACACAGGCATGAGTGCTGAATGGCCTCCTTCCATGCTGTAAGATTCTATTATTCTGTAATTACAAGACACGGAGAAGTAGATGGGGAGAAATGAAGAGAATAGCGATGATACGGGTAAAGGAGAAAAGCATGGGCTGGCATGAAGGCTTATTAGATGGGGAAAGGATTTGTACTTTAAAAATGATTTAGATGGAAAACATCTTCAATGTATTGAAAGTGAGCAGAATGGAACTTCAGTATAATGGTTTGATTTAATCATTTGGTGCTATTAGTATGTCCCCTTTCATGTTGCTCATGGTCGGTTGATGGTTGTGAATTACTTTAATATGGAAGATGGTAATGAAATTGGGAAGGAGACTTCAGAAGTTTGTTCCAGAGGAATAGTTGACATAAATAACATAAATGGGAAATGCTGACATAACCATTCACCATGGTAAATGTTGACAGAAAAGCATGATTAAAAATTGTGACAACAGGAAATAAGATTTGTGGAAAAGAACTGTGCTGTAAGCAAAAATGTGAATACATATGGATGTTTGAGAAAATCAAATTCATTCTCCGTATATAGAGAAATGAAATGGATTAATACTGGAGATGTTGAGTTAAGAACATTTGTATTTCATAAACTAAACATTAGGTATTTCTATTAAATAGCTAATATGATCTATTCCAGCATTACGAGTATCCTTGACATTAAAACGTTAACTTAGTTGCTGCCATGTGCCATAAAATGATAACATTTGTCAAAATTTCAAGGTATTATTTGTTTTAATCATTTTGGATACTATTAATCAAGAAATGAGAGAAGCTTATGACAAAAGCAATGCAATAAATGTGGGCGTTTTATTCTTCTTATAGACTGAAAAATTAAAATTGGCAAAAATAGCCCGGAAGACGAGTTCATGGAATGCATTTGACATAGAACAATATATCGCGAACCAACCATGGACCAGGCTATTTTTACATCTTGTCTTGTGTAATTACAGTATTAATTAGTAATTTCATAGTGAGAGATCACTTGGGGAAGAGTGATCATAATAGAAAATTCCGTGTTGAGTTCGAGATTGGCGTACCTAAGTCCGAACCTCAATTAAAGCAAATTACCTAGGTATGAGGGGTGAGTTGCCTAAGGTAGATTGGAAAGTTAGATTAAAAGGTATGACAAAGCAATGGAGAAGAAGGTGGCAGATAAGGTATAATGTAAGGAAATGTGAGGCTATTCACTTTAGTAGGAAGAGTAGAAAAGCTGATTTTTTAAAATGGTGAAACACTATTAAATGTTAATGTTCAGAGAACTTCGGGTGTCCTTGTACACAAATCAAAGGTTAACATGAAGGTACAGAAGGACTTAGAAGACAAATGTTATGTTGGCCTTTATTGCAAGGGGGCTTGGAGAAAAAGTGTAAGGAAGTATTGCTGGAATAGTACGAGGCTTTGGTGAGACTGCACCTGGAGTACTGTTTGTAGCTTTTGTCTCCTTAACTAAGGAAAGATATACATATAAAGATATACATATAGGAAAGCAATGCAACAAAGGTTCATTAAATTGATTTCTGGGATGAGAGGGTTGTCCTATGAGGAGAGGTTGAGAAGAATGGGTCTATAAGGGACTTTGTCTACTCAAGACTGTGCAGTGGTCGTTCCTACTAATACTGCTATGGACAGATGCATCTGCTACAGGTAGGTTGGTGAGGACAAGGTTCAGTAGGTTTTTTTCCCTTTCATTTGTTCCCTCATTGTCTGCCGCAGGCCCAGTCTGCCAGACATGTTCTTCAGGTCATGGCCAGTTCAGTCAATAGTGGTGCTAGCAAGCCTCTTTGTGATTGGCATTGAAGTCTCCCACCCTGAGTACATTCTGTGCCCTCTTAAATGTCTCCTCTAAATGGTGTTCAACATGGAGGAGCACAGATTCACTAGTGTTGTTGACCAGCAAGGGGTTTTCTTCCTCACGTTTGTCCTGATGCCATGAGACTTCATGTGGTCCAGGTCAATGTTGAAGACTCCCAGGGTAACTCCCTCCTGTCAGTATACCACTATGCTGCCACGCCTGGTGGTCTATCCTGCCAGTGGGACAGGACACCCCCAGGAATGGTGATGGGCTAATCTAGGGCATTGGTCTTAAGGTATGATTCAGTGAGTATGACAATATTAGGTTAGGTAATTGCTTGAGTAGTCTGGGGACAGCTCTTCCAATTTTGGCATAAAGAGGACTTTGTCAGCTGACTGGGTAGGTTGTGCCATTGTCATTTCCAGTGCCTAGATCAATGCCGTGTGGCCCATCTGGTTTCTTTTCGACTTTCTGTTCAACTCCGTGGCTTGCTAGGCCATTTCAGAGGGCAGTTAAGAGTCAGTCGTATAATGCGTTTGGAGTGGCATGTAGGCCAGACTGGCAGAGGATGGCAGATTTCCTTCCCTGAAGTACATTAGCGAATCAGGTGGGCTTTTATGATAATCTGATAGTTTCATAGTTACCATTACTGAGGCTGTGTTTTGATTCCAGATTTAATAATTAATATAATTTAAGAAGGCAAATGGTATGTTGGCCTTCATTGTGAGACGACTTGAGTACAGGAGCAAGGATGCCTTACGGCAGCATACAGGGCCTTGGTGAGACCACACCAGGAATATTGTGTTCAGTTTTGGTCTCCTTACCTAAGAAAGGATATACTTGCCACAGAGGGAGGTTCACCAGACTGATTTCTGGGATGGCAGAATTGTAGTATGAGGAGAGATTGGGCTGATTAGGCCTGTGTTCACTGGAGTTTAGAAGAATAAGAGGGGATCTCATTGAAACGTATAAAATTCTGACAGGGATGGACGGACTAGATGCAGGAATGATGTTTCCTCTGGGGCTGGAGTGTTTGGAAAAAGGGGTCACATCCTTAGGATAGAGGTAGGCCATTTAGGATGGTGTTGAGGAGAAACTTCTTCACTCAGAGGGTGGTGAACCTGTGGAATTCTCTACCACGAAGGCTGTGGAGGCCAAGTCACTGAATATATTTAAGAAAGAAATATATAGATTTCTGGACTCTAAAGGCATTAAGTGGTGTGGGGAGAGCACAGGAGTATGGCGTTGTGATAGAGCATCAGCCTTGATCATATTGAATGGCAGAACAGGCTCAAAGGGCCGAATGACCTACTCATCCTGTTCTCTATGTTAAATTCTATAAGCTGCAGTAGTAGGATTGAACTTGTGTCCCCAGAGCAGTAGCCTGGGCCTTTGGATTACTAGTCCAAAATCATTGCCACTATGCCACTGTCCCCAGACTGAAAGGGTAGGAAGGGACAGGTAGGTCATTGTGGGTGATCAGCACCTCGTTGGAGTATAGTACCGAACCTGGCACCATGAGGCAACAGACTGCACAGGGATTTACAGAAAATTGTGGGAATGCAGTAGTAATTGGGGATTGGATGGTCACTGGGAGAGATGAGCTACAGTGGACATGAGAGCCATGTGGTATTTTGTCTCCCTGGTGCCAGGGCAGGGACAATATAGAGAGGGTGCAGAATATTCTGGGAGCCGGCAAAGGGGCAGCGTGGAGAGAAGAGAAAGATACAAAAGTCGTGGCCCACGTTAGAACTAATGACACAGGGAGGAAAAGGATTGAGGCCCTACAGTCAGAGTTTAAGGAGCTAGAGAGAAAGGTAAAAAGTAGGACCTTAATGTAGTAATCTCTGCTTTATTCCCAGTGCCATGTTAGTGAGAATAGAAATTGAAGAATATGCCAGACTTATAAGAGGCTGGAGACATGATGCATGCGGGAGGCCTTCAGATACTTGAGCTATTGATTCTGGCATCCTGTTCCAGAATGGCAGGCTGGACCTGAACAGAGTGGGGCCAATATCCTTGCCGGCAGGTTAACTACTGCTGAGTGGGAGAATTTAAACTAATTCGGCAGAAGGTCTGGGACTTAACTGTAGTATTAAAAAGTAGAAACAAGGCGTACAAAGGATTGGGAAAGGCAGTTAGAGTAAAGAATAATGTAGAACAAGAGTATTGCTGAAAACGAGACATTTTTCATCGAAGCTTTTTATCTTGCACTCATCAAGACAATTCCAAGAAAATACCAATGTCAGGGGAAATAACATATTTATACTGTATGCAAAGAGAGTGCTAATTGGTTGGCAAATGGACTGTAATTGATAGGGGCATTGCCATGGAGAATGCATCAGTTGATTGTGATTGACAGTTAACTGCCAAACATTATTTGAAATTTAAACTAGATAGCTTGACTTTGATTAGTCAAGACATTGACCTGGGGAATGAACCATTGAATGGTGGACATATTTTGTTCAGCTGAGGATTACTTAGCAAATGTTATCCAATTGTGGAATCACAACTAATGTTGGACGCTGTGTTTTGAGTTTTACAAGCATGGGCTGGTTGGGTACCTTACAAACAGCAAAAGGGACATGCTATTTGATACGATCCACCAGTCTTTGGGACATATGGCCTACTTGCCTAGCAATACACTGATACTGAAATTCATATACCACATTATTCATTTGTGTGATAGGCAGAACATCTTTTTGCTTGATGGCAGCATCCTGTTAGTGGTGGATACCACTCGTGTTGTGACTGCATTGCAGCAGCATGAAACAGCTAGCTTCACCTGTTGCTTAAATTTGTGATACCTTGCCCTTCCAGGGTAATCTGAGGTAGACTGGGCACTTTTCAGGGCCGAACATGATGCCCAAGATCCCATTCATGGGATTGCGTGATACACAGCATGAAATGACCTGATCAGGGTAGCCATCATCTTTGTGACACACCCATCACAAACTTGCATGGTGAGCAAATGACTGGGGCCCTATTTACAAGATTGTTGAAACGGCCAATCTTATAGCGGTGGAACTGTAAGAATCCCAATGTGTGTATTGACCAGTGAAGATAAGCTTGCAGTAGACCATGGCAGAGAACCCCCTGCAGATTTCTCAACCAGTATGTCAAGGAAAGGGAGTTCATTTGACTGCTCCATTTCAAAGGTCAATTTGAGCATGGATGGAACCCATTAAGGCATATAAGGATATTACTAAATGCTGCTATGGATTTGAATATTGTAAATGTATCATCCATGTATCGGAAATATGCAAGGGGTAGGAGGTTGGGTGCCATTCCATCGGAGACACATTTCCTTTGACTATTTTCCCAGGTTCCATTCACCTAACTTCTGCCAATCCTAAAATGTTGATGTTGAATCTTAACATCTCTTTCATGCAGTTGTCTATTTTCCACTCTGGTAGTGTCCTTGTATTCCAGGTTCCAATTTTCAAGAGTTCTTGTCTGAATTTGAGAGTAGCATCATCGGATGGTAGCCTTTCTTCTGAATTTGGGCTGCCCTCCTCATTCACACAGCTATTCGTACACCTTAGCGTGTTCTCTTGTTCACTGTTCCTATTTACAGAAGACATCTTTGCAGGGGCCTCAGTTCTGCCTACATCATTACTACTAGTGCAGTGAATGTTGTCTATGTGGATTTCAGTAAGGCATTTGACAAGGTCCCACATGGCAGACTGGTCAGGAAAGAGATCTCATGGGAAACAGGAAGGTGGCAAGTTGGATCCAAAATTGGCTGAGTTACAAGAAACAAAGGGTAATGGTCGATGGATATTTTTGCGAAAGGAGAACTGTTTCCAGTGGTGTTCCACAGGGCTCAATGTTGGGGCCCTTGCTGTTTGTTGTATGTACTAATGACTAAGACTTAAATGTGGGAGGCATGATTGGGAAATTTGCAGATGACACAAAAATTGGACATGTATTTGATAGTGAAGTGGATAGCTGTCGACTGCAGAATGATATCGACGGTTTGGTTGAGTGGATGGGGAAGTGGCAAATGGAATTCAATCCGGAAAAGTGTGAGGTAATGAACTTGGCGGGGGGGCAAGGGAATACTCCATAAACGGGAAGTTTTTGAGATGGGCTGAGGAAGTGAGAGACCTTAGAGTGCATGTCCACAGGACCTTGAAGGTGGCAGCACAGGTGAGCAAGGTGGTCAAGAAAGCATATGGAATGCTTTCCTTCTTTGGGGGATGTATTGAATACAAAAACAGGGATATAAAATGCTGGTTCGGCCACAGCTGGAACTTTGTTTACAGCTCTGGTCACCACATTACAGGAAGGACATAACTGCTCTGGAGGGTGCAGAGGAGATTTACAAGAATGTTGCCAGGGCTTGAAAATTGCAGCTATGAGGAGAGATTGGATAGGGTTGTTTTCCTTAAAACAGAGGAGACGAAGGGGTGACCTAATTGAGGTGTACAAAATTATGAGGGGCCGAGATAGGGTGGACAGGAAAGACTTGCTTCCCCTAGCTATGGGGTCAATTACCAGGGGGTACAGATTTAAGGTGATTGGTAGAAGGATTAGAGGGGACATGAAAACCTTTTTCACCCAGAGGGTGGTGGGCATCTGGAATTCACTGCCTAAGCTGGTGGTTGAGGCTGAAATGCTCAACTCATTTAAAAGATACCTGGATCTGCATCTGAAGTGCTGTAACCTGCAAGGCTATGGACCAGGTGCTGGAAAGTGGGATTAAAACAAGCAGCTAGTTTATTTTTTTCTCTTTTTGGCTGGTACAGACATGATGGGCTGAATAGCCTCTTTCTGCACCCTTAACTGTTCTATGGTTCTACTGTCTATGCTCCGAAATTTCATGATTAAAAATGGGCACTTGGTGAGTCAAGGGTCAAGGAGGTGGTAACATAGTGGTATTGTCACTGGACTAGTATTCAAGACTCAGGGTATTGCTCTGGGGATCCCACCCCATGATCCGAAACCCACCATGGCAGATGGTGAAATTTGAATTTGAGAAAAAAAATCTGGAATGAAAAGTCTGCTGATGACCACAAAACCATTGCTGTCATAAAAACCCATCTGGTTCACTAATGCCCTTTAGGGAAGGAAATATACCATCCTTACCTGGTCTGGCCTACATGTGACCCCAGACCCATAGCAATGTGGTTGACTCTTAACTGCCCTCTGAGCAAGGGCAATTAGGGATGGGCAATAAATGCTGACTTAGCCAGCGATGCCCACATCCCATGAATTAATAAAAAAAAACTCTTCCAAGGTGACTGGCCATTTGTCCTTAAGCATCATGACTCTGCCCTGGATATGTGTCACACACATAAGCTGTTACTTCTTGCGTTTGAGGCAGAAGAACTCAATACTCCAGTCCAGGTTTCATGCATTGAAAAGTGTGGCATCACTTGTACAGCACCTTAAAACGTTAGTCTAGCACCCCAGGTGTGCCTGCTGGTGTGCACTACCAGCTCCTTGGAGGCATAGGTAAGAGTTGCATAGCAGTGGGAGACCAGTGATCCTTGTCCACCCCAGTGTTGACATGGATGTGTGGCTGAGAACGGGACTACTTCTCATACTCCCTTGCAATAGACAGCCTTTAAAGAGTAGATGGTATAGGAACAGTCTAGATACATTCCCACAAGGGGGAAAGGAAGGGCAACCAAAGCCAGAGTTCTTTGGACGACAAAGGAGTACGGCAAATATAATTTTGATAATACGAGAGAGAAGGCTAATTGAAATGTAGTTGAAAAGCGGATATGTCATCCGGCCCAGATGGGATACATTCTAGATTGCTAAGGGAATTAAAAACAGAAATTGCAGAGATATTGGCCACAATCTTCCATTCCTCCTTAGGTAGTGCCAGAGAACTGGAGGATTGCAAATGTTAAAATTTGTTCAAAAAGGGGGAGAAAGATAAACTGGGCCACTACTGGCCAGTCTCCGGGGCAAATCATGTTTGATGAACATGAATGAGTTTTTTTGGCAGGTAAGAGGGAGTGTTGATGCAATTGATGTTGTGCATCTATACATTCAAAGGGTCTTTAGTAAAGTGCCACATTGTAGGCTTGTTGGTAAAATTGAAGTCTTGGGATAAAAGGGGCAGTACCAGCATACATACAAAATTGGCTTAGGGATGGAAAGCTGAGAGTTGTGGTGAATGGCCATTTTTCAAATAGGAGGAGAGATATTGTTCAGGACTGGAATTGCTGCTGTTTAGATACACATTATTGACTTGGCTTTAGGTGCATGGCACAACTTAGAAATTCGCAGATGACACAAAACTTGGAAGTGTCGTAAGCAATGAGGAAGATAGTAATAGATTTCAACAGTATTTAGGCTGGTGGAATGGGTGGGAACATGGCAGATGAAATTCAATGGAGTAAGCGTGCAGTGGGGAGGTCTTGTGGCAGTGTCAATGCAGGTAGTGTCACTACCTCTGAGCGTGGAGCTCGAGGTTTGAGTCCCAATCCAGGACTTGATGGCCATGTGAGCTATGTTCATAACATGGCCAAACAAGTTGATTATCAACCTGTAAATCCTTACAATATGCCCTTGGTGGATGCTAAGTGTAGGAGAGTCTCCTTGTCAGCCATGCCTGATGTCCCTCAAGCTACAGCCTCTGACGATAGGCTACGGAAACAGACATGGGTGTGTGTTTTGCCTGCCTCACGCATCTCTAGGTGCGGCAAGAGATTCAAGGAGAAGTGTACAGTGGTACATTTTGGCAGGAAAAATGAAGAGAGACAGTACGTGCTAAATCGTACAATTTTAATAGAAATGCAAGAACAGAATCGCCTTGTGGTGTTTGTGCACAAAACTTTGAAGGTGGCAGGACAGATAACAAAGCAGTAAATATCACAGACTTACAGAACCTTAACAGTGCAGAAAGAGGCCATCTGGCCCATCGAGTCTGCACCAGCTCTTTGAAAGAGCATTCTACCTAATCCCACTCTCCAGCCTTATCCCCATAACCTTGTGCATTCATTGGTCCCAGATAGCAACCCAATTCACTTTTGAATATCTCAATTGAAGCTGCCTCCACCCCTTTTCAGGAAGTTCGTTCCAGACTCCAACCACCCTCTGGGTGAAAACATGTTTCTTCACATCGCTTTTGATCCTTTTGTCAATTATTTTAAATCTATGCCTTCTAGTTCTTGATGTTCTCTTGAGTGGGAACAGTTTCTCACTATCTACCCTGTCCATACCCCTCAGGATCTTGAATATGTCTATAAAGTCTCCTCTCAGCCTTTTTTTCTCCAGAGAAAACAGTCCCAACCTCTCCAATCTATCCTGATAGCTACAGTTCTTTATCCCTGGAATCATTCTTGTGAATCTCCTCTGTACTCTCTCCAATGCCTTCACATCCGTCCTGAAGTATGGCGCCCAGAACTGGATGCAGTACTCCAGATGAGGCCTAACTAGCGTCTTATACAAACAAGTTCAACATGACCTCCTTACTCTTGTAGTCCATGCTGCTATAAATAAAAGCTAAGATACTATATGCTTTAGAAACTGCTCTCTCAATATGCCCTGCCATCTTCAATGACTTATGTACGTACACATCGAGGTCCCTCTGTTCCTGCACCTCCTTTAGAGTTCCTCCCTTTACTTTATATCGTCTCTCCATATTCCTGCCAGAATAAATCACCTGACACTTCTTTGCATTGAACTTCATCTGCCACTTAACTGCCCAATCCACCACCATGTCAGTGCTCTTTTGAAGTTTAAGATTATCCTCATCACAAGTAACATTTCCAATCTTCGTATCATCTGCAAATGCCCTGAACACCACAGTCTAGGTCATTAATATATATCAGGAAGAGCAGGGGTCCCAAAGGGGAGGTGTTGGCTTAGTGGTATTGTTACTGGACTAGTAATCCAGAGACCCAGGGTAATGCTCAATTTTTTGCTGAGGCTGGTGCGACTTTGGAATTCTCTGCCTCAGAAGGTGGTGGAAGCGGGGTCATTGAATACTTTTTAAGGCAGAGGTAGATAGATACTTGTTAGGCAATGGAACCAAAGGTTATTGGGGTTAGATGGGAACGTGGAAATTGAAACACAAGAAGATTAGCCATGATCTTATTGAGTGGCATAACAGGCTGGAGTGGCCGAATGGTCTAATCTGTTCCTATTTCTTATGTTCTTATGCTCTGGGGACCCGGGTTTGAATCCCACCACGGCCGATGGTGGAATTTGAATTCAGTAAAAATCTGGAATCAAAAGTCTAACGATGCCCATGAAACCATTGTCAAAAATACCTGGAAAAACTCAGCAGGTCTGACAGCATCTGCGGAGAGGAACACAGTTAACATTTTGAGTCCGTATGACTCTTCAACAGAACTAAGGAGAAATAGAAAAGAGGTGAAATATAAGCTGGTCTTACCCTCCTAACTTCCCCTGGACCATGACCCCACCACTGAATATCAAGCCATTGTTTCAAGGACTGTTACTGACCTCATCTCCTCTGGAGATCTTACTTCCACAGCTTCCAACCTCATAGTCTCCCAACCTCGGATGGCCCGCTTCCACCTCCTACCCAAAATCCACAAACAGGACTGTCCTGGAAGACCGATCGTGTCAGCCTGTTCCTGCCCCACAGAACTCATTTCTTGCTATCTTGACTCCATTCTCTCTTCCCTTGTCCAGTCCCTTCCCACCTACATCCGCGATTCCTCTGACACCCTACGTCATATCAACAATTTCCAGTTCCCTGGCCCCAACCGCCGCCTCTTCACCATGGACGTCCAATCCCTCTACACCTCCATCCCCCACCAGGATGGTCTGATGGCTCTCCGCTTCTTCCTCGAACAGAGGCCCGAACAATCCCCATCCACCACTACTCTCCTCTGTCTGGCTGAACTTGATCTCTCACTGAACAATTTCTCCTTAAACTCCTCTCACTTCCTCCAAATAAAAGGTGTGGCTATGGGTACCCACATGGGTCCCAGTTATGACTCTCTTTATGGGGTATGTGGAACATTCCGAGTTCCAGTCCTACTCCGGCCCCCTCCCACAACTCTTTCTCCAGTACATCGATGATTGCTTCGGTGCTGCTTCATGCTCTCGTCGGGACCTGGAAAAATTTATTAATTTTGCTTCCAATTTCCACCCCTCCATCATTTTCACATGGTCCATCTCTGACACTTCCCTTCCCTTCCTTGACCTCTCTGTCTCAATTTCTGGTGATAGACTATCCACCAATATTCATTACAAGCCTACCGACTCCCACAGCTACCTCGACTACAGCTCCTCACACCCCGCTTCCTGTAAGGACTCCATCCCATTCTCTCAGTTCCTTCGGCTCCGTCACATCTGTTCTGATGATGCCACTTTCAAAAACAGTTCCTTTGACATGTCTTCCTTCTTCCTTAACCGAGGTTTTCCACCCACGGTGGTTGACAGGGCCCTCAACCATGTCTGGCCCATCTTCCACGCATCTGCCCTCACACCTTCCTCTCCCTCCCAGAACCATGATAGGGTCCCCCTTGTCCTCACTTATCACCCCACCAGCCTCCACATTCAAAGGATCATCCTCCGCCATTTCCGCCCACTCCAGCATGATGCCACCACCAAACACATCTTCCCTTCACCCGCCCGGCGGCATTCCGCAGGGATCGTTCCCTCTGGGACACCCTGGTCCACTCCTCCATCACCCCCTACACCTCAACCCCCTCCCACGGCACCTTCCCATGCAACCACAGAAGGTGCAACACCTGCCCCTTTACTTCCCCTCTCCTCACTGTCCAAGGGTCTAAACACTCCTTTCAAGTGAAGCAGCATTTCACTTGTACTTCCCTCAATTTAGTCTATTGCATTCGCTGCTCCTAATGCGGTTTCCTCTACATTGGAGAGACCAAACGCAGACTGGGTGACCACTTTGCAGAACACCTTCGGTCTGTCCGCAAGCATGACCCAGACCTCCCTGTCGCTTGCCATTTCAACACACCATCCTGCTCTCATGGCGACATGTCCGTCCTTGGCCTGCTGCATTGTTCCAGTGAAGCTCAACGCAAACTGGAGGCACAGCACCTCATCTTCCGACTAAGCACTTTACAGCCTTCCGGACTGAATATTGAGTTCAACAATTTTAGATCATGAACTCTCTCCTCCATCCCACCACCTTTCCGATCCCCCTTTTTTCCAATAATTTATATTGATTTTTCTTTTCCCACCTATTTCCATTATTTTTAAATGTATTTCCATCCATTGTTTTATCTCTACCTTTTAGCCTTTCTCGATCCCTTCCCCCCACCCCATCCCCACTAGGGCTATCTGTCCCTTGCTCGTCCTGCTTTCTACCCTTAATGTCACCTATTATCACATTCCTTAGATAATATCACCACCTTCAACACTTTGTCCTTTTGTCTATGACACCTTTTGGTTATCTCCACCTATCACTGGCCCTCTATCCGGCTCTACCTGTCCCACCCCCACCCCCCCCCACCCCCCTTAAACCAGCTTATATTTCACCTCTTTTCTATTTTTCCTTAGTTCTGTTGAAGAGTCATACGGACTCGAAACGTTAACTATGTTTCTCTCCGCAGATGCTGTCAGACCTGCTGAGTTTTTCTAGGTATTTTTGTTTTTGTTTTGGATTTCCAGCATCTGCAGTTTTTTTGCTTTTATGAAACCATTGTCGATTGTTGTAAAAACCCTTCACTAATGTCCTTTAGGGAAGGAAATCTGTCGACCTTACCTGGTCTGGCCTACATGTGACTCCAGACTCACAGCAATATGATTGACTCTTAAATGCCCTAGCAAGCCACTCAGTTGTATCAAACTGCTACAAAGTCACAAAAAATGATTGAAACCATGAAAGGCATCAACCTAGGCACTGTGGGTGTACCTACATCACATGGACTGCAGCGGTTCAAGAAAGCAGCTCATCACTACCTCTCAAGGGCAACTAGGGATGGGCAATAAATGCTTACCCAGCCAGCGAAGCCCACATCCTATGAATGAATGAAAAAAATTGCTGACCCCTGGGGGACTCCACTACAAACCTTCCTCCAAACTGAAAAACAATCATTTATCACTATTCTGTTTTCCTGTCACTCAGCCAATTTCTTATCCAAGTGCCTACTTTCCCTTTTATTCCATGACCTAGAATTTTGCTCACAAGTCTATTGTGTGGCACTGTATCCATATACACCACATCAACAGTGTTGCCCTTATCAACCTTCTCTGTTACCTCCTACTACAAAAAGTTCCAGCAAGTTAGTTGAACATGATTTTCCCTGAATAAATCCATGCTTGCTGTCCTTTATTATCCTGCATTTGGCTAAGCGACTATTGATTTTTGTCCCAAACTATAGTTTCCAGAAGTTTCCCTATCACTGAAATCAAACTGACTGGTCTATAGTTGCCATTTTATCCTTGCACCCCTTTTTGAAATAATTTTGTATAAAATTTGCAATTCTCCAGTCCTCTGGCATCACCCCTGTGTCTAAGGAAGACTGGAAGATTATCACTTGTGCCTCTGCAATTTCCACTCTCACTTCCCTTAGGACCCTTGGATGCATCTCATCCGGTCCTGGCACCTTATCTATTTTAATTAAAGATAGCCTTTCTAACACCACCTTCACAATTGTAAATTCTTTTAGTGTACCAGTTATCTCCTCTCTCACCTTGGCCTGAGTAGTATCTTCTTCCTTTGTAAAGAAAGATGCAAAGTACTCATTTTATATCTCCACTCCTTCTCCTGCCTCCATGTGCAAGTCCTTTTTTAAATCTCTAATCAACCCTACTCTTTCTTTAATCAATACTGACACCCTACCCCGTTGTTCCTTTCCTGTCTCTCCCAAACACCCTGTACCCAGGAATATTTAACACCCAGTCTTGCCCTACTTTGAGCCAGGACTCTGTTATAGCAGTAGTATCATAATTCCATTTGTCAACCTGTACCTGTATCACCAATCTTATTAACTACACTCAGTGCATTCACATACATGCAGATTAACCCTGATTTAGGCATTTTTACTTTCCCCATTATTCTGACCCCATCTCATGACTTACTATTGCCTACTCTAATTCTATCAAAGTCTCCAAGTATTCTACTTACCTTGATGCTACTCTCTGATATATCCTCCTTATCAGTTAATATCTCTCTACTTCTCACTGCCAGTTTTTCTCCTCTGCACTCAAAATTTCCCCTTAGGTGCCCACCCCCCTGCCAATCTAGTTTAAACCTCCCAACCACACTAGCAAACCTCCCCACAAGGACACTCGTCCCAGTCTTGTTAAGGTGTAACCCACATGCCCCAGAACTGGTTCCAATGCCTCAGAAATCTAAAACCCTCCTTCCTACTCCATTTCTCCAGCCACATGTTGAACTGCTCAATCTTCCTATTCTGATTCTCACTAGCACATGGCTTTGATTACTGCTCTTGAGGTCCTGCTTTTTAATTCCCTTCCTAACTTCCTAAAATCTGCTTTCAGGACCTCATCCCTTTTCCTACCTACGTCGTTGGAACCCAGTGTGGACCACGAGCTCTGGTTCTTCACTATCACCCAAAAGAATGTCCTGCAGCCACTCTGTGACATCCTTGACCCTGGCACCAGGGAGGCAACATACCATCCTGGAGTCATGTCTATGACCGCAGAATTGCCTGTCTGCTCCCCTAACTATGGAATCCTCTACCACTATAGCTCTTTAACTCTTCCTCCTCCCCTCCTGTGTAGCTGAGCTACCCGTGGTGGCACAAACCTGGCTCTTGCTATAGTCCTCTGAGGAATCAGCTCACCAGTATCCAAAATGGAAAAGTGGTTATATCTATGGAATTGTGGGCCTTATAAATAGTCATTGAGTGCAAAACGCAAGAAGTTATGCTACCCTATATAAAACACTTGTTAGACCGCAGTTTGACATATTGTGTCCAGTTCTGGACACTACATTTTAGGAAGGACATGATGGGTTTGGAGACAGTGCAGAAGAGATTTCCAAGAATGGTTTCAGAAATATGGGATGACAGTAAAGGTGTGATTCTTCTTACAGCAGAGAAGGCTAAGAGGAGATTTAATAGAGTTGTTTAAAATCATGAAGGGAGAGATAGATTAAATAAAGATAAACTGTTTCCAATGGCTGAAGGAAACATAAACAGAGGGCACAGATTTAGTGTGATTGGCAAAATAACCAATTGCAACATGAGGAAATACCTTTTTCATAATGAGTGCTTTGGATTTGGAATGCACTACCTGATTGGGTGATGGTGGCAGGTTCAATATTTGGCCTTGAAAAGGGAATTGAATAGACACTTGAAGGAGAAATAATTACGATGATAGGGGGAGATATTGAGGGAATCTGACTAACTGGCTTGCTCTTTGAAAGAGCTGGAGCAGATTAAATGGGCAGAATGGTCTCCTGTACTGTGTTATTCTATGATTCTACAATTCTATCTTCTTGGCCTATATTTAGGGTGCTGTTGAGTTGTTTTGCTCGTTTTCTAATTTCACCTGATTGGAAGATGCACATTGAACTCAATATAATTTTCAGGTGCCTTACACTACTAGAATTACAAAATAAATTAGTAATCTTATGTATGAACATAGAAATCAGGAGTAGGTGTAGGCGATTCAGCCCTTCGAGCCTGCTCCACCATTCATTAAGATCATGGCTGATCTGATTGTGGCCTCAACTCCGCATTCCGCCTACCCCCAATAACCTTAGATTCGTGACTAACAATGGAGTCAATCTACCTCTGCCTTAAAAACAGTCAATGACCCTGCCTCCACTGCTGGCTGGTAAAGAGAAGTCCAAAGACTAACGACCCTTAGAGAAAAAAGTTCTCCTCATCTCCGTCTTAAATGGGTGACCTTTTATTTTTAAACTATGTCCCCTAGTTCTAGTCTCTCCCAAAAGGGAAAAGATCCTTTCGGCATCCACCTTGTCAAGTCCCCTCAGCATCTTATATGGCTCAATAAGATCACCTGTCATTTTTTTTAAAGCTCGGTGGATACAGGCCTAGTCAGTTCAACCTTTCCTCATATGATAATGCCCCCATCCCAGGAATCAGTTGAGTGAACCTTCTCTGAGCTGCTTCTAAGGCATTTATATCCTTTCTTAAATAAAGAGACCAAAACTGTACACAATATTGTAGATGTGACCTCACTACGCCCTGTACAACTGTAGCAAAACCTCCTTACTTTTGTATTCCGTTCCTCTTGCAATAAGCGCTAACATTTAATTTGCCTTCCTAATCATTTGTTGTACCTGTATACTAACTTTTGTGATTCATGTACCAAGAAACCCAGATTCTTCTGCACCTCAGAGTTCTGCAAACTCTCTCAATTTAAATTATATACAGCTTTTCTATTCTTCCTGCCAAAGTAAACAAGTTCACATTTTCACATATAATATAAAATTAAAACAGAAAATGTTTTACCTCTGAAGATGAGTCATAGGACTCGAATGTTAGCTCTGTTTCTCTCTGCACAGATGCTGCCAGACCTGCTGCGTTTTTCCAGCATTTTGTCTTTATTTCAGATTTCCAGCATCCACAGTGTATTCTGCTTTTATCACATTTTCACATTATACTCCATCTGCCAGATTTTTGCCTATTCACTTAACCTATCTATATTGCTTTGTAGTCTCCTTATGTCCTCTTCACAACTCACTTTCCTACCTATCTTTGTATCTTCAGCAAATTTAGCAACCATATGTGTGGTCCCTTCATCCAAGCCGTTGATATAAATTGTAATTAGTTGGGGCCCCAGTGCTGATCCATGGGGCACTTGACTTGTCACATCCTGCCAACTCGAAAATGACCCAGTTATGCCTACTCTGTTTCCTGTTCCATGCTAATATATTACCCCCTACACCATGAGCTCTTATTTTCAGTCAAATATAATTTCCCTTTCACAAAACCATGTTGACTTTGCATGATTGTAATTGAGATTTTCTAAATGCCCTGCTATAATCTCCTTAATAATAGATTCTAACATTTCCCAATAACAGATGTTGAGCTAACTGGCCTTTAGTTTCCTGCTTTCTGTCTCCCTCCTTTATTAGAGGAGTCACATTCACTATTTTCCAATCTGATGGGACCTTTCCAGAATCTAGGGAATACTGGAAAATTAAAACCAATATCAAGCATCTACTATTTCAGCAGCTACTTCCTTTAAGATCGTAGGATGAAGTCCATCAGGACTTGGGGACTTGTCAGCTTTACTTCTAATAATTTTCTCAGTATCCTTTCCCCTTTTCCTGGTGATCGTAATTGTTTTAAGTTCCTCCCTCCCTTTCACCTCCTGATTCATACTCATTTCTGGGACATTATTTGTATCCTTTATAGTGCAGACAGATGCAAAATATCTGCTGATTTCGTCTGCCATCTCTTTATTTTCTATTATTAATTTCTCGGATGGACTCTCCAGAAGACCAATGCTCATTTTACTTACTCTTTTCCTTTTTAAATATCTGTTAATACTATCTGTTTTTATATTTCTAGCTAGCTTTCTCTCATACACTAATTTCTCCATTCTTATTACTTTTTTAGTCTTTTTAGTTCCTTGCTGTTCTTTATATTCTGTCCACTTTTCTGACCTGCCACATCTTTATGGAATTATTTGTTTGTTTTCTTTCAATTTGATACTAGTTTTAGCTTCCTTAGTTAGCCACAGATGGTGCATTTATCCCTTAAGAGTCTTTCGTTCTCACTGGAATGTATCTTTTCTGAGTATCCTGAAATATCTCCTTAAATGTCTACCACTGCATCTCTACTGACCTATCCCTTAACCTAATTTCTCAGTTCACTTTTGCCAGCTCTGTCTTCATGCCCTCATAATTACCCTTATTTATGTTTAAAACACTAGTCTTAGATCCACTCCTCTCTCCCTCAAGCTGAATGTGAAATTCAATCATATTATGATCACTGCTTCTTAGGGGTGCCTTCACTGAGGTTATTAATTAATCCTGTCTCTTTGCACATTACCAGATCTAGTATAGCTTTCTGGTTGACTCTGGAACATGCTGCTCGAAGAAACTGTCCTGAAAACATTCTATGAACTCGTCATCCAGGCTACCTTTGCCAATCTGGTTCAGCCAATCTATATGTAGATAGCAATCACCCATGATTATCACCATACCTTTCTCACAATCTCCCATTATTTCTTCCTGTATACCCCATCCTACAGTGTGGTTACTGTTAAGGGGCTTATAAACCACTCCCACAAGCAACTTCTTACCTTTACTATTTCTCATCTCTACACAAACTGATTCTATATCTTGATATCTAGAACTAAGGTTATCACTCTCTATTGTACTAATGTCAACCTTAATTAGCAGTGCTATCCCTCCACTTTTTCCAGCTTCCTGTCCTTCCTAAATGTCATGTATGCTTGAATATTTTGGTTCCAGTCTTTGCCATCCTGCAATCATGCCTCTGTAATGGCTATCAGATCATATGTGTTTATTTCTATTTGTGCTATCAATTCATTTGTTTTGTTACAAATGCTAACGGAGCCTTTAGTTCTGTCCTTATACTATTTTTGTAACCTCTAGCCTTATCTGCTGCACACTTAGGTCTGTTTAAAATGCTCTCTACCACCCTTGTTATAGGACTCACAAGAACACTGGTGAAAACCATTCCAACTGTACAGCTCCCACTTTCCCCAGTACTGATGCCAGTGCCTCATGAATCGAAACCCATTTCTCCCAAACCAATCTTTGAGCCACGCATTTAACTCTCTAATCTTATTTACCCTATGCCACTTTGCTCATGGCTCAGGTAGTAATCCAGAGAATCCAGAACCTTTTGAGGTTCTGCTTTTAATTCAAACCCCAGCTGCTTGTACTCACTCAGCGGAACTTCTTTCCTAGTTCTACCTATGTCAGTGGTACCAACGTGAGCCACAACAACTGGATCCTCTCCCTCCTACTGCAGGTCCCTCTCCAACCCAGCGCAGATGTCCCAAACCCTGGCACTGAGCAGGCAACACAACCATCTGACTCGTGTTCTCAGCTGCACAGAACTTTGTCAATCCACCTGAGTATACTATCACTACATTCCTTTTAACTCTCCCAACTTGAATGGCTTCTTGTACCATGTTGCCATGATCAGTTCACTCATTCACCTTGCAGCACCCCCCCACTCATCCATACAGGCTACAAGAACTTCAAACCTGTTGGACAATTGCAAGGGCTGAGGACCCTCCACTTCTATCTTCCTGATCTCCTTACCTGTCTCACTCACAACTGCACCATACTGTCCCCGACCACTGATCAGTTCAGAAGATCCCATTCTAAGGGTATTACCGCCCCCTGGAATAAAGTGCCCAGGTAACTTTCCACCTCCCTGACGCACCACAGTGTCCATAGTTCAGACGCCAGCTCAGTGAGTCTGAGCCGAAGCTCCTCCAGCTGTAAATAATTACTGCAAACGTGTTTGCCTTGGATCTCACAGGCATCCATGAGCTGCCACACATCACCTGCCCTGCCAGCTTTCTTCTGTTATTTAATTATTTTTCTTCATTAATTTATAATTAATAAATCATGCTACTCATGATAAGCTTACTACTATATATAAACCTTACTGATACTAATAAAACCTTAAAATTACAAGTAAGTTACCAGTTTTGAAAGATAAACAAGTAAAGCTAATGGATACTCACCAGCCAATCACCTGCCTGCTTCCTTGTGATGTCACACCTCGATTTTCCTTTCAGAACATGTGTTCTGACTGGAAACTAGTTGCATGATAGAGCCGAAAACAAAAATTGCTGGAAAAACTCAGCAGGTCTGACAGCATCTGTGGTGAGAAAGAGAGTTAACGTTTTGAGTCCGCGTGAGTGTGCAACGTAAGGAGTGCTTGAGAATGATTCTAGGTGCCAACTAGGTGCTCAAAAGTGCAAAGTATTGTGTTTCTAGTGCTGTTGTCCCTTATCTCAGTGAGCACCATAATTTAACCACCCTCTCTAAACTCTTGTCATCTCTTTGATCAACTTCCTTCTTTTAAAAAAAATGTGCTGCGAATCTTTAAAAGAAACAGAAGTACTCAGAATACGCAGCAAATGTATCATTGTTTGGAAAAGAAAGGTTTTGATATTTTCAAATATGTACTTTTCATCAGAGCTTTTTATTAAACATTTTGTAATGTTGGATAAAATGTGGTTTGAGATTGAAGCTTTGATCTAATTTCTATGTTTTTCATCTGCCTAGTGATATTTGATGCACCCACTGGCATGTCTTCAGATGTGTGGCTCTTGATTCAAAAGGATGTGTCTCAATTAACACAAGTAAGTGATTGTGAAATCAGTTAAATTTTATAGATTAAGAGCCCTTTAATTTTACAATTTTACTCACTATAATGAGTTGGATACTGGTGGCTGCAGCCTGGGAACTTTCCAGAATTCCTTTCCATACGTGAGTGACTTTTAAATCAAGTTTGGTATTTATAAAGAAGCACAGCACTACACAGCTTCAGCATCACTCTGGCAAACTGGAACTCAAATATATATGTAATATGACAATTGGCTGTGTGTCTTATTTTTGAAGACTTGCGCTGTTGCGGTGAGTACTACTGCAACTAACGAGGCAGATCTCTTTTAGCTTGCTCCTCAGCAAGTTTGAATGTACCCGATTATGCTTCCTAATTTTACTTCCAATGCATTACCTTGCATTTTCCCATATTAAACTTCCAATTCCTACCACCCAGTCAAGATGTGCACCTAATGAGCTCTATTTGAAAAGCTTTAGCAGTCTCCTCTATTTCTACATTATCACCTGCAAATTTAACTACCTTCGACTGAGATTGCAAATTGTAATGATAAGCTGTAAGGCTAGACTTGCTTATTTTAATTCAAGTCTTGCTGAATTTAACATGCTAGTTATATTTATAATTTTGCTAGTTTGCAAGCTTTTACTGGTAAGAATTACAACAGTCTTATGGTGTTAATTTTCGGTAGCTTTCATAAACCTGACAATTTTTTGAATTAAATACTGCAGTTTCTGGTAAATGTATTTGTGTTTCAACTCTCATCCATATCAAATTTAGAAAATAGGTGGATACTGCAGTAGGGCAAGATGTTAAACGTAGATTGGTGAAGTGCTGACTGATTTACAACTCTCCACTTAATTCTTGGCCTTAGCTAGACTGTGGGTTGGAGGTGCTCTGCTACATTGAAGAAGTTTTGTGCTGGCTAAATTTAGCACCTGGAGCAGCTGTGGCAAAAATCAGCCTGCAACATCATTATACCACATTGCTTCAAGAAAAGCTGCCACTTGCACATTTTTCTGTATAACTTTACAGGCTTATTGTTTTTCAAAAGTGAGAATGGAGAGTTAAAAGCTTTGGCTAAAATGCTTGGTCAAAGAAATAGGTTTTAAGGAGCATTTTCATGTTGGATAGAAAGATGGAGAGGCTAAGGGAGGGAATTCCAGAGGCTACAGCCCATGCAGGTGAAGGCACAACTACCAATGGTGAGGCCATTCAAATCAGGGTTGCACAAGAGGGCAGAATTGGAGCAATGCAGAGATCTCGGGCAGTTGTATGGCTGGAGAAGGTTTTAGAGGTAGAGAGGGAGAAATTTGAGAAATTTAGAGGTAGACCATGGAGAAATTTGAAATCAAGGATGAGATTTTAAAATCGAGGCTTCGCCAGACCGTGATCTAATGTAGTTCAATGTGCACAGGGTTGATGGGTGAATGGAACTTGGTACAGGTTAGGATACAGGCAGCGGAGTATTAGACAAACTAAAGTTTTTGTAAAGTGAAATATGGAAGGCTGACCAGGCGGACACTGGAATAGTGAAGTCTAGAGGTAGCATAGGCTTGGATCAGGTTTTCAGCAAGGAGATGAGCTGAGACAGGGACGGAGTTGGGTGATGTTACATGGGAGAAAGTAGGTGGTCTTGGTGATGGAGCAGATATGTGGTCAGAAGCTAATTTCTGGGTCAAATACGACATTGAGGTTGCACATGGTCTTGTTCAGCCTCAGGCAGTGTCCAGGGAGAGATATGAAGTCAGTGGCTAGGGAACAGTGTTTGTGGTGGGACTGAAAGCAATTGCTTGGCTTTTAATATTTGGTTGGGAGAAATTGCTGTTCATGGAGAATGGAACTAGCATGAGCAGTCCCATACAGGTAAAAGATGGAGGCGAGGCATTGACAGGGAATGGTGTGGTCAGCTGTTTTAAAGGCTGCTGACAGGTCGAGAAGAATGAGGTGGGATGGTTTACCACACTCATAGTCATTTGCTAAATGCTGTTTCAGTACTGTAGCAGGAGCTGAAACCTGTGGAAGGATTCAAATAAGGAGTTGCAGGAAAAGTGAGCCTGCATTTCAGACGCACCAACGTGTTCAAAGACTCGGAGAGGAATGGGAGCTTGAAGATTGTGTGAAGATTTGCAAGGACAGGAGAGGTCCAGGGTGTTTTTTTTTTGAGAAGGGTGTGGTGAAGACAGATTTGAAGTGGAGAAGGATAGTACCTGAGGAGAGGAAACTTGCTATCAGCTAACTTGGGGGCCAGGAAGAGCAGTTGAGTGGTCATCTGTTTGGCCGGATAGGATTAAGGGATGGTTCTCACGCAGAAGGTGAGCTTAAAGAGGGCATGAGGGGAGATAGGGCAGAAAAATAAGAGTTCAGGGCTAGAGCATGGGCAAACTTAGGAGAAGTTTGGTCAGTGGCCTAGGGGGAGCAAGGGAATTGGCAGAGGGGAAGCAAAAGAAATGGCACAGTCTCAAACTCATTGAGAAAGAAGTTCACAAACTCCTCTTTGTTGAAAACGAGTATGAAAAAGGCAGGGAAGAGGGATTTAAGAACACAGTTTGTAGTGGAGAAGAGAAGCCAGGGTTTATCCTTGCATTCTGGGATGATTCTGGAACAGAGTTGTTTTGTCAGAGGATCACAGATGCAGCAGTGCTTAAGTGGCCCAACCAGATAAAGTGATGAATGGCTAAACCAATTGTCTGCCATAAAAATTCAATTCTGCGTTCCATAGAGGTGAGGGCCCTACAGAGTGAGAATGAGTTACTGTTTTAATGGAGATTAGTGCATCAAAGGTTGGAGGCGCGGTTGTGATTGAGCAGATCAGGAGCTGCAGAAATACCTTAGTGAATGGAGGGCTAAAGTCAAGAAAGCTGGGAACTTGATATTGATGTTGTAAATGACTTGGTAGAGAGTTCTTTCCATAGGCGGATACAGAAGAATGGAGAGGAGATGCGGGTGGAGAGCAGTACAAAGATGTGACCAGAGATTGCCTTATCTATGATTGACACAATAGGAGAAGAAAGGTCAAGGTCGCGAGGTGGCCACAAATATGGACAGAGGAGATTTAAGGGAGAATAGCAAGGTAGTGAAACAAAAACAGAAAATGCTCGAAAATCTCAGCAGGTCTAACAGCATCTGTGGACAGAAAAACAGAGTCAACGTTTCGAGTCCGTAAGACAGTCATATGGACTCGAAACGTTAACTCTGTTTTTCTCTCCACAGATGCTGTTAGACCTGCTGAGTTTTTCTGGCATTTTCTGTTTTTGTTTCAGATTTCCAGCACCTGCAGTATTTTGCTTTTAGCAAGTTAGTGAACTCTGGATAGAAAGCATGATGAGTTGAGGTGGAGGTTGAAATCACTAAGGATGAGTAGTCACTCAATGTAGAGGCTAAATAGATCTCGGTGAGGAACCTGGTGTGGTACTCCGGTGGCTGAAAAAAAAGAATTTTAAATGAGGGTAAAAGGTGAGATGCTGAAAGGAGGAGAATGTGCCCAAAGAGCAGGGGTAAAACAGATGTGATTTGGTGTTGAGAGCCACATTGCTACTAAGGTGGTCTGGACATGTTAAGCAATGAAAAGTATAGCCAGGAAGGAAAGCTTCATTAGAGGCGAAGGTATCATTATCTGTCAGCCAGATTTCCATCAAGGCCATGACGTCAATGCAATTATTTACAACAAACTCATGGGCTGGGATTTTCCAGTCCCGCCTGTGACAGGAATCCTCGCAGCCGGGATGGTAAGTTTGACAGACCAGCTGCCGTGGGACCGGAAAAACCCAGCCATGGATGTCAAAGGTCTTGCTCACAAGTGAAAGGGCATTCTGAAAGGAGGTGCAGATTGCTTACAAAGTTCACAGGATTGGCATTGAGAAGGGGGAGGGATGAGTGGAAAGTTGGAAGATTAGCCCCCCTGCAGTGAGCATGCTGAGTGGGGAAAGTAGGCAAAAGGGTGAGATGAGGCAGTGACAAGTGCCACTCTGGAAGATGCCAAGAGACACAAGAGGCTGTAGGGAAGCTGGGATGGTGACAGGAGAGTAAGAAGGTCGAGGAAGGCTGAAAGGTTGAAGAGAATTTGGGAGGGCAGAGTACCTGGGAGGGGAAAATGAAAGAAGGAATGATGACAAGAGAAGAGGGGTCTAGAAGAATAAAGAGAAAAGAAGAGATAAAGGGGGAGAAAAAAGGGGATCCAGAGTGGCAGTCAAAAAAATGTATGAAAATGGGCACAGGGAAACTTGAGTACATTAGCCTGGTTATATAGGAAAATTAGGATGCGTACGTGCTAGGAATAAACAGGAAAAGGGGGAAATCAAAATTAAAGTCAGAGTACTCGAGGTGGGATGAAGTTGATGCTGGCTGCAGGCTAGACAAAAAGAAATATGGAAATTACTGCCAAGCATGTCACTTCTGCAAAGATTTTTTTAGGATTTGGACAGTTCTTTCTGCAGCATCATTCATTGCTGGCTGATATGGTGGTATCAGAGTGTGTTTGACTGTATTCTTACTCAAATATTTCAGACTCTCCTGACATTAACTGTGGACCATTATCTAACACCAACACCTCTGACACCCATAAATTCCAAACCAGCTTCTCAAAATCTCAATAGTTTTGGCACACGTGGTTTTGGGCGTAAGAAGAAACATTTTGAAATAATGGACCAGCTGTTAAACTCTTTCTACACACTTAAAAGATTTTTTTAGTGATGTAACTTGCTGAAAGTGCAACAAAGGCAAGAATATCTGAGATCTTATTGAATGGCGGGACTATCTCCTTGATCACAGATTTAAGGGTTGAAAAAGAAAGCGGAATGCTGAAGAAGTGCCTGAATTAGTGTCAAATTAGGTACAGAAAGAGAATTAAAGAGCAGGAAAGAAAAATTAAATTGAGAGAGAGAAAAATATGACAACAAAAGTAAGATAAAATTTAAAAATGGAAATATTTATATTTTTAAAATCTCTTAACAATTACATGCAGGGATGAAATTTATCAGTTTAAGTTGGTATTGATTTGGCCAAGGAGTGCTTGTCATAACATTCACAATAATCGTTGTTAAAAAGGTACTTGCATTGTTAAAAATTCCAGTCCAATTTTTGCGGCGCATTTAATGGGCAACTATGATGTTTAAATCCAGCAAGTTCTTACAAATAGCAGAGAGGCTAAGGATGAAATACCATTTTTGCAATGCAAACAGAGGAGCATGGTAAATCAATCGACAAGTTCTGGAGTTTTGTAATTCATGATGTATCCTTTAATTCTCTGAATTTGCTGCCGATTTGCGCATCAATGATGCTATACACATTGTCACAGAATCACACAGTGCAGAAGAGGCCCTTCAGCCCATCGAGCCTGCACCGACACGTGAGAAACACCTGACCTGCCTACCTAACCCCATTTACCAGCACTTGGCCCATAGCCTTGAATGTTATGACGTGCCAAGTGCTCATCCAGGTACTTTTTAAAGGATGTGAGGCAACTCGCCTCCACCACCCTCCGAGGCAGCGCATTCCAGACCGTCACCCCCTCTGGGTAAAAATGTTTTTCCTCACATCTCCCATAAACCTCCTGCCCCTCACCTTGAGCTTGTGTCCGCTCGTGACTGACCCTTCAACTAAGGGGAACAGCTGCTCCCTATCCACCCTGTCCATGCCCCTCATAATCTTGTACACCTCGATCGTGTCGTCCCTCAGTCTTCTCTGCTCCAACGAAAACAACCCAAATCTATCCAACCTCTCTTCATAACTTAAATGTTTCATCCCAGGCAACATCCTGGTGAATCTCCTCTGCGCTCCCTTCAGTGCAATCACATCCTTCCTATAATGTGGTGACCAGAACTGCACACAGTACCCCAGCTGTGGCCTCACCAATGTTCTATACAACTCCAACATGACCTCCCTACTTTTGTAATCTATGCCTCGATTGATAAAGGCAAGTGTCCCAAATGCCTTTTTCACCACCCCACTAACATGCCCCTCTGCCTTCAGAGATCTATGGACACACACGCCAAGGTCCCTTTGTTTCTCAGAACTTCCTAGTGTCATGCCATTCATTGAATACTTCCTTGTCAAATTACTCCTTCCAAAGTGTATAATCTCACACTTTTCAGGGTTAAATTCCATCTGCCACTTATCTGCCCATTTGACCATCCCGTCTATATCTTCCTGTGGCCCAAGACACACAACCTCACTGTTAACCACCCGGCCAATCTTTGTGTCATCTGCAAACTTACTAATCCTACCCCCCACATAGTCATCTATGTCGTTTATATAAATAATAGGGGACCCAGCACAGATCCCTGTGGTACACCATTGGACACTGGCTTCCAGTCACTAAAGCATCCTTCTGTCATCACCCTCTATCTGCTACAACGAAGCCAATTTTGAATCCACCTTATCAAATTACCCTGTATCCCGTGTGCATTTGCCTTCTTTATAAGTCTCCCATATGGGACCTTATCAAAGGCTTTGCTGAAATCCAGTAGAACCACATCAACTGCACTACCCTCATCCACACACCTGGTCACCTCCTCAAAAAATTCAATCAAATTTGTTAGGCATGACCTCCCCCTGACAAAGCCATGCTGACTATCCCTGATCAAACCTTGCTTCTCCAAGTGGAGATAGATTCT
Organism: Cetorhinus maximus; assembly: GCF_964194155.1. Taxonomy (NCBI): domain Eukaryota; kingdom Metazoa; phylum Chordata; class Chondrichthyes; order Lamniformes; family Cetorhinidae; genus Cetorhinus; species Cetorhinus maximus. The sequence continues at coordinate 35,488,815 of NC_135882.1, read as the reverse complement.
CTCCTTCAGAATTTTCTCCAATAGTTTCCCTACCACTGACGTGGGACTCACTGGCCTGTAGTTCCCTGGCCTATCTCTATAGCCCTTCTTAAATAACGGAACCACATTAGCTGTTCTCCAGTCCTCTGGCACCTCCCCCGTGGCCAGAGAGAAATTAACAACTTGGGTCAGAGCCCCTGCGATCTCCTCCTTTGCCTCCCTCAGCAGTCTGAGACACAAATCATCCGGACCTGGAGATTTGTCCACTTTTAAGCCTGCCAACATCTCCAATACCTTGTCACTCGCTCTATCAATTTGCTCAAGAACCTCGCAGTCTCTCTCCCTGAGTTCCATACCTCCATCCTCATTCTCTTGGGTATCATGCCATTATTTTACCAACAAGATCTGACCCATTGTTTTTATGTAGTTTTGCCTGCATTTCTGTGCTGACTACATGTGCACTAAATTATCAGCAAAACATAATTGTTTGTGTTTTTATTCTATTCTTTTAGAAAAAAAATGTGTCCTTTGAGATGTTGCAGTTGGCCATAGATTCAGATCCTGCAAACTCTGGCCCTTCACCATTCAGTTCTTAATAATTGCATGTGGAGCAAATGGTGTCACAAGTATTTCTTACAGGTTAGGAAGAAAAATCAGTTATTGTTGCAATAGACCAGTGTTGTCCAATACGTTAGCCACAAGTGGCAAATTCATAATCCAGATGTAGCAGTTCCATTTTTGATCAGTACATAAAACATAAATATTAGACCTCATTGTTGGGTATGTGATGTCAAGACTTACTTGCACAGCCTGTGCACTTTAATGTTTTTCATCCCTATATGTTTTCTGTTTAAGGTCAGTTGTTGTGCTGACAAATCAAATTTAATCTGTCAGTTGCTGACAGATTAGACAGCCCTCCAGATTAATAATGTTGTTGCTTGATGAAAGTTGAAGAGAAGTGCCCTGATCAAGCATTTCTTCTGTGTTTACTGCAACATTGAATGGAGTATAGAAAAATAGATTTCGAGCAAACCTTTTGCATTCACTTGCAGAATATTTATTTCAATTTATGCCACTCTTGGTTTCCTTTGGAGCTACAGCAGTGAAAACATTTATGATTTTTCCTAATTTTGACAGCATTGTTTGAGGGCAGTTTCTGGCTGCAGTATGGATGATTGAATGAATGTTTCTTCGGTCTGTTCCATTTAGGGAAACTGTCACCATTGTCATATCAACACAGTTATGCTCATAGTCTTTCTTGTCTTTCATCCATCCTCGTTCCGAGGGTTGGTTGCAATATGAACAAACTTTCTCCATTGATTTCCATTCTCCATTGCCCTAACTGCCTGTTCCATAGAGAGGCGAGTCCACCCTCAGATATTATCTATCCATGTCATCTTGTGTCTTCCCTGTGCATGTTTTCCAGGTGTTTTACCTTTTTTTCCAAACACTCCCCTGCTGTTCGCATCACATGTCCAAAATATGTGAGCTTCCTTGATATCACTGCCTCAAACTTGTTTCTCTTAACGCCAGTTTTCTTGAGCACCTATTCATTTGTCTGCTTGGCTGTCCATTGCACATGTAATATCCGTCTGAGTCCTTTCATTTCAAATGCTGTTATTCAAGTCTTGTCACTTTTCTTAATGGTCCAGCTTTCATAGCCATACATTGTCACTGGCCACATTCAGGGCTTTCAGAAGACAAATTTTTATTGTAATTGAGATGCTGTGTCTATTCCATACTCTTTTAAGTGAGTTTACAACATCGTGACCCTTTTTAAGTCTTGCCTGAATTTCTTTGGTAGACTTTGCATCTTCTGTGATGAGTGACCCAAGATAGGGGAAGGTATCACGCGTTCAAGCTGAACTCTGTTAATCAGAATCTTGTAGGTCTTTCCACCCATCTCCATCACTTTCATCTTGTCAACATTAATCAGGATATTGTATTTCTGGTTAATTTGATCACAGCAATCTACTAACTCCTTTAGCTCTTCGACTGAGTTAGCAAGCAAAATAATGTCATCAGCATATCAAAGATTTGAAACTCGCCACCTGCCAATTTGTATCTAACCTTTATAACCATCAAGTGTCTCTCTCGTAACCATTTCTGCTAGGATGTTGAATAAATATGGTGAGAGGACACACCTCTGTCTAACACCCTTTTTGGCTCTGAACCATTCTGAGAGGATTTCGGCAACTCTGACCCCAGCTTGTTGCTTACGATAAAGCTTGGCTCGCAAATCGATTAAGTGTGATGGATATCCCATGTCTAACATTGTCAACCAGAGTTTCTCATGAGATTGAATTGAATGCCTTCGCAAATTCAATGGAGCATTTGTACATTGGCTGCTGATGTTCTTGGACTTTGCACATTATGATTCTAAGATTAGTAACTTGATCTCTAGTTCCTCTTCCAAGTTGAAATCCAGCTTGCTCATCAGCAATCCCTTTTTCTGGATCCGTTCCAGGATGATCCTGAGCAAGATTTTACTAGCGTGAGAGATGAAAACGTACTCATGGATTTAAGGAAAATGGACACTTTTAAAAACAAAATGGAGAATGGACAATCTGCTTTGAAACAAGATGGAGTTGTTTGGTCAAGCGACTTATTTTCTTGTCTCCAATATACATGGATCCACACAAGGCTGGACAAGCCTGCTTGTTAGGACAGGATACTAAAATGCATATGACCTTTTTGGAACATTGCAATGAGAAGACATTAAAATGCAACAGATTTTTTTTTCTTCATTCGTTCTTGGGATTTGGGTGTCACTGACAAGGCCAGCATTTGTTGCCCATCCTTAATTGCCCTTGAACTAAGGGGCTTGTTCGACGATTTCAGAGGGAAGTTAACAGTCAACCACATTGCTGAGAGTCTGGAGTCACATGCAGGCCACACCAGGTAAGGATGACAGATTTCCTTCCCTAAAGGGACATTAATAAACTAGATGGGTTTTTACAATAATTGATAATAGTTTGATGGTCGCCATTACTGAGGTTAGCTTTCAATTCCAGATTTATTTACGAAGTCAAATTACACCAGCTGCTCTGGTGGGATTTAAACTCATGTCCACAGACCCACTGTAAATAGTGCACTGTAATATAAAGCACTGTTCCCCAAGCTGTGAAAAAGCTTGATCAAACCACCAGATTGCCCCAATTCTACCTAACTGTTTAATTTAAATTAACAGATTACAAGCACTAGGTTTGTAAATTTAATAAGTAAATAACTGAGACATGGAGACTCGGAGGGAACAGATCCAGCCCAGCAAAGTAATAGACCCTGCCTAAAATCCACCAGCCGGCAGAGAATTTGGGCTAGCCTTTTACCTACGGGTTTGAAGAACTAGAGTAAGCCAGAAACCGGCAGCTTCACGCAGTAAGCCACTGTGCATCCGTCATCAGAAATTTTCAACCTCCATTTCTTCAGTGTACCAAAAGGGAATTATCAGGCCTGCAACGTTTCAAGCTTTCATCTTGAGAGGCTCAAATATAAGTGAATGTTTGGACTTTAAAAACATAAGTGCACGCTACCTCTTGTGTGATCGCTTTTTCCTGTGTATGTCTGAGTACGTGATTGATTGGGTGCTGTTGCGAATGCATGTGGATGTTGAGAAGTAAACATTGACCTTTTTTATAAACTTAGGAGAAAATGTTTTTTGTCTGTTCTTGAGAGTCTATACCCAAGGTATTAAAACACTTTCTCTTCAAAACACTTTCTCTACAAAACACAGCTACCTGCAATTAGTTGAGAGGTGGAAAAAGGGGAACCTTTGTCCATAAGACCAGACTGATAATATACACTTGATATAATTTATCAGACGCTCAACTATTTTGTGCCCCCGCTGTTAGGATATGTCATAAACTCTGTCTGTCTTATCCTGCAGGCATGCATTTATGACAGAGCTGGACTTGGCTTCAGTAAGAGAATATTCCAGAAACAAACAACTGGACTGGATAAATTATGGAGGGGGTCGACAACAGGAAGGTAATCATTAGAATAATCTGTGGAATAAATAATCTGAGATGGTTAAATTGAATGATGCAAAAATGGCACTACCTTGACGATTTTGTTTGAGTTTGTGTTTTATATTTTGAGACTATCGCCTGGTTTATTTACCAGTAATATAGAATGCAATTAAGCCCAGTAGGATCATAGTTCATCTTTTTTTTTAGTTGCCCCATCCCTGGTATTCCTGTCTTAGTTACATTATCAACAGTTAAATAAATGATAAAATATTCTATATTGAGGATAACGTAGTTAAATTATGAGGCCATGTTGCATTAAATCAAAGCTTGTATTCCCTTAAGTATAGAAGATTAAGGAATGATCTAATTGAGAAGGTTAAGATCATTAAAGGTTTTAATGCAATAGATAATGCCAATAAGGAAGTCCAGAACAAGGGGCAAAACCTTAAAGCTAGGTGTCAGAAGCACTTCTGTACCCGAAAGAACGTATATACGAATGTACAAATTAGAGCAGGAGTAGGCCATTCGGCCCTTTGAGCCTGCTCCACCATTCAATTAGATCATGGCTGATCTGATTGTGGCCTCAACTCCACTTTCCTTCTACCCCTTGTACCCTTTGACTCCTTTGTCAATCAGGAATCTGTCTAATTTAGCCTTAAAAATATTCAGTGACCCTGCCTCCACCACACTCTGAGGAAAAGGGTTCCACAGACTCACCTCAGAGAGAAAAAAAAATGTCATCATCTCTGTCTTAAATGAGAGATTCCTTATTTTTAAACTGTGTCCCCTAGTTCTAATCACTCCCACAAGGGGAAACATCCTTTCAACAGATACCCTATCAAGTCCCCTCAGGATCATATATGCTTCAGTAAGATCATCTCTCATGCTTCTAAACTCCTGTGGATACAGGCCCAACCTGTCCAATCTTTCCTCATAGGAATTAGTTGAGCGAACCTTCTCTGAACTGCTTCCAATGCAATTATGCCCTTTCTTAAATAAGGAGACCAAAACTGTATACAGTACTCTAGATATGGTCTCACCATTACCCTATACAATGGTAGCAAAACACTTTACTTTTGGAATCTATTCCCCTTGCAATAAACGACAATGTTCCAAAAGTAAGCAAATTCACATTTTCCTCATTATATTCCATCTGCCAAATTTTTGCCCACTCACAACCTATCTATATATATCCCACTGCAGACTCCTTATGTCCTTTTCACCCTATCTTTGTGTCATCAGCAAACTTAGCAGCCATACATTGGATCCCACCATCCAAGTCATTAATATAGATTGTAAATGTTTGTGGCCCCAGCACTGATCCCTGTGGCACTCCGCTCATTACATCTTGCCAACACGAAAATGATCCACTTATGCCTACTCTCCATTTCCCATTAGCCAGCCAATCCTCTGTCCATGCTAATATGTTACCCCTTACACCATGGCTCTGATTTTGTGTTGTAACCTTTAATGTGGCACCTTGTCAAATTCCTTCTAGAAATCTAAGTACATCGCATCCACAGGTTCCCCTTTATCCATGTTGCTTGTTACTTCCTCAAAGATCTTGGAAAATGATTCAATAAGTTAGAGGCTAAGGCAATTGAAAATTCAAAACTACGATAAAGAGGTTTTTGAGAGATAAGATAGTTAAGAGATATAGATCAAGGCAGGAAAATGGAGTTGAGATACAGATAAGCCATTATCTAATTGATTGGTGGAACAGGTTGAGGAGCTGAATGACCCACTTCTGTTCCTATATCTCTAAATATTTGATAGTTTCTGTTAATCTACTGTGATTTAATTTCTAGTAATCCAGGAATGATAATGTTCCAGGTATAAACCTTAAGCATGATTATCATTGTACATAACTGTAAGGAGAAGGTAAACTGTTGTGTCTGCAATGATAGCCACCTCTACAAAGAATACAGGAGCAGCTGTACCACCTTTTCACCAACCCGCGCTCCACCTGCTGTCTCGCTCCTTTTCTATCCCATTCTCTCCTCCGCCTGCCCCCTCGCCGGCTCTCTTGTCCCCCCGCCCTCCCCCTCGCTCTGTTGGCCCCCCCCCCCCCCCCCCCCCCCCCCCGCCCTCGCTTTTCTGCCCTGCCCCGTCCTCGCTCTCCTGGCACCCCCCCCTGCCCTCGGTCTCCTGCCCCCCCATCCCCCGCCCTCGCTCTCTTGGCCCCCCCCCGCCCTCCCTCGCTCTCTTGGCCCCCCCCCGCCCTCCCTCGCTCTCTTGGCCCCCCCCCCCTCCGCCCTCCCTCTCTCTCTTGGCCCCCCCCCCCCCCCGCCCTCCCTCGCTCTCTTGGCCCCCCCCGCCCTCCCTCACTCTCTTGGCCCCCCCCCGCCCTCCCTCGCTCTCTTGGCCCCCCCCCCCGCCCTCCCTCCCTCGCTCTCTTGGCCCCCCCCCGCCCTCCCTCGCTCTCTTGGCCCCCCCCACCCTCCCTCGCTCTCTTGGCCCCCCCCGCCCTCCCTCGCTCTCTTGGCCCCCCCCCCGCCCTCCCTCGCTCTCTTGGCCCCCCCCCGCCCTCCCTCGCTCTCCTGGACCCCCCCCCCCCCTGCCCACCCTCGCTTTCCTGGCCCCTGCTTGCCTTAGGTGCATTGCAGCAATGCCCAAATGTGTGCACTCCAGTTAGGTTATTAAATTTTTCATACCCCTGTGTCAGCAAGGCCAAAAGCGGTAGCTATGCTGCCAAGATCTACACAGATCTGGTGTGTAACCTGAGATCATTTGTATAGCCTTGGATGAACTTGTTGAGCCTTTGCTGTTATATTTCTATGTTTTCTTAATACAAACTTACCAATCCCACACAGGACTGGTAAACTAAATGTAGGTTTGGTTTATTTGAAAATGTAGTACAGGATTGCTTTGCAGAGAGACTGCTATTGTTAACAGGCAAGTTCAGCTACAATTCCTTTACACCACATGCTGCCTCGCTAAACTGAAAGTTCCTCTGAACAATGTCTGCTTGTCACATGGTTTACATTCTGGCTACATACTCATTAGCATATTCTTAAACGATACCGCAACATCTCTGTTTTGTTTGAGATAACATTACATTCATTAAGAGTGAAAATCTCATTCCCTATCCTTTCACCAGTGGGAACAGTTTCTCCCTGTTAGACCCCTTATGATTTTGAATACCCCTATGAAATCTCCTCTCAGCCTCCTTTTCTCCAAAGAAAACAGACCTAACTTCTCCAATCTGTCTCATAACTGACATTCCTCATACCTGCGACCATTCTCATGAATCTTTTCTGTACTCTCTCCAAAGCATTCACATTGTCCTTAAAGTGCGGCGCCTAGAATTGGACGCAGCTGTGGCCGAACTAGTGACTTATACAAGTTCAACATAACCTCTTTGCTCTTGTACTCTATGTGCCTTTCTCTAAAGCCCAGAATACTGCATGCTTTAGTAATTGTTTCCTCAACCATACTTTTTGTTTGCTTGCAACTTACCTCTGGTCGCACCTCCAGAACCAGATTTCCTGCATAGACGAGCCCAATGTCCTTTTACACCACGTAATTTACAAAGATCTTGGAATGCAGGACAGCTTCGAGGTGAGTGTAGCAGACCACACTTTCCACACAACTGGCTTGCTTTCTGCACCCTGGCTACTGTGCCATTACTGGTAGTTGCACCTAATGCTTGCAGGTGTTGTCCAGCTTCATATTTTCTGCAATCTTTTAGCATTGTGTCAATAGTGTAATTTTTTTTTTCTGAATGATCCTTTTGGAAAGCTTCAATGGCATTGAAGCTATAACCAGCTCCATTATTTGTTCAGACTGCTCAGCTTCCGAGAAATCACAGTCCTTGCCCTAATCAGGGTACCTGCTGATGAACTGATCAATTGATTCTTGTGGCTGTTGCCTGTAAGTCATCAGATTTAAACAATGTATTCTAAAATTCACCTTTACATGAAGCTGATCCTCCAGCATGCTCCACAGCTTGGTAGGATCCTTCTGATCCTCCTCAGACAGGCCAGAAGTACTGACTCTGTGCAACCCCTTGTTTCCAATGGCTGTCTTTATTTCGCTGCTTGTTTATCTGGTTCTATAATGGGTTAATCTAAAAAGCATATAGTTCCTTCCTCTGTTTAAAAATCCTAAATTTGGATAGGATATCTGTGGCCTTCCAATTCATGCTGGGAAATTTGGTGGCCATCTTACTGACGTTTCCTGTCTTTTCCAAATGCTGTCAATGTGCAGGGGATTTGTAGCATCTCTACCCCGTGGGGAGATTCAGCAGTGCAGCTGGCGGTGTTTTTCTTTTCTCTCTTGTTTGCTGGCTTGAGTGATCAAAGACCTGGCAAATGGAGTATAATATGGGAGAGTGTGAAATTGTCCATTTTGGCAGGAAGAATAAAAAAAAGCATATTATTTAAATGATGAGGGGTTGCAGAGCTCTGGGATGCAGTAGGATCTAGGTGCCCTTGTGCATGAATCGCAAAAGGCTAGTATGCAAGTAAAGCAAGTAATTAAGAAAGCTAATAGAATTTGATAATTCATTGTGAGGGGAATTGAAAACAAAAGTAAGGAGGTTATGCTTCAGTTATACGGACACTGGTGAGACCATATCTGGAGTACTGTGTGCAGCATTGGTCTCCTTATTTAAGAAAGAATATAAATGCATTGGAAGCCGTTCAGAGAAGGCTTACTAAACTAATACCTGGAACGGGCAAGTTGGATCGGTTATCTTATGAGGAAAGGTTGGACAAGCAGGGCTTGTATCCGCTGGAATTTAGAGGAGTAAGAGGCCACTTGATTGAAACGTAAGCTCTTGAGGCGTCTTGACAGGGTCGATGTGGTGAGGATGTTTCCTGTAGTGGGAAAATCTAGTACTAGGGGTCACTGTTTAAAAACAGGACAGACATGAGATTTTTTTTCTGAGCGTTGAGAGTCTTGGTAACTGTCTTCCTCAAAAGGCGGTAGAAGCAGAGTCTTTGAATATTTTTAAGGTAGAGGGAAGTAGATTCTTGATGAGCAAAGGGGTGAAAGGTCATCGGGGTAGGCGAGAATGTGAAGATGAAGTTACAATCGGATCAGCCATGATCTTATTGAATGGCAGCGCAGGCTCGAAGGGCCAAGTGTCCTACCCCTGCTCCTAATTCACATGTTTGTATGCACAATAATTGCGGTCTCTCACCTGCTTTCATGGAAGAAAAGCTATTGTATTTTTCATTTGATTGTGTATTTTAATACATCTTGTAGTTTTGGCCTGAGATATGCTAAAACGGAGGAAAATATAGAGTGCCTCAACTACTCTTTCAATTCTAAACATGTTGTGACAAACTGGCAATTTTATTTCTAATTCCAACATTTAAAACACATCTGTACTTGGTAATTACCCACAGAGCATTAATTTTAAACTTAAAATAAGACCCTTTAAAATATTAAGAACATGACTCAAGTTTTTTTAATCAAGTCAGTTTCTTATAGTTGGCTGTCCTGACTGTAGGCCTCTCTTCATAACTAAATTCTCTCATTATTGCATTATCATCCTAAGTATTTCCTGCGTCCCCTCCCTGATTTTGATATGCGTCCAAAACTGAACACACTATTCTAACTGATCTAAACAGTATTTTTATATGTTTGTAAATCATAGGATCTTATTTATCTTTTTATAACTTTAAAAGTAGAAGGACAAGTTGATAAAGATTTGTGTGTCTGAACTCGAAACACTCTGCTGCTGGGTTCCTTTAAAATTTTATCAGTGTGTGTGTTCAATCTTAATTTTTGTATCATCTCATATTTTTCGGCATTACATTTCAGCTGGCATCTATCTGAATAATCTACTAACCTGCCTGTGCCCTGGTGATGCCTGCAGAGTTAACCACAATTATTGTGTGAAAATGTTGATATTGTGCCCTTGCACCCAAGTGCAGTTCATTGTTTCATTGATATATATTATATCTTTAGCTAAAGAAAGAGTACGACTTACTAGGGACCAAAAGGGTAACCTGTTTGTTGGAGGCGAAGGATGTTTGTATAGTTTCTAATTAATACTTTGTGTCTATTTTCACAAAAGGGAGGAATGATACAGGCATTGCAATCAGGGAGGAGGAGTGTGAAATATTGGATGAAATTAATATAGTGAGGACGTATTAAGGGGTTTAACATCTTTGAAAGGGAATAAATTCCCAGGCCTCAACAAAATGTATCCTAGGTTGTTAAGGAGAGCAAGAGAAGAAGTGGTGTAGACTCTGACCCTCATTTTCCGACCCTCTCCGGTGTCAGGTGTGGTGCCAGGGAATTGAAGGACAGCTGACATTGTACTGTTGTTTACAAAGGGAGAAGGAGTCAACCTGAGCTCGGGTGGGAAAATTATTGGAAAAGATTCTCCAAGACAGGATAAATCTTCATTTGGAAGGTATGGATTAAGCAGACAGTTAGCATGGATTTGTTCAGGGAAGATCATGTCTGACTTAACATGATTGAATTTTTTGAGGAGGTAGGTGGAGGCTTGATAAGAATAGTGCATTTGGTGTAGTCTATTAAGATTTTAGCAAGGCCCCACATGGTAGATTGGTCATGAAAGTAAAAGCCCATGGGATCCAAGGCAAGGTGGCAAGTTAGATCCAAAATTAGTTTAGAGGCAGGAAGCAAAGGATAACGGTCGATGGATATTTTTGTGTGGGGAAGATTGTTTTCAGTGAGGTTCTGCATGATTCACTACTAAATCCCTTACTTTTGTGGTATACATCAATGATTTAGACTTGAATGTAGAGGATATGATTAAGAAGTCTGAAGATTATACAAAAATTGGCTGATTGGTTGATGATGAAGAAGAAAACAGTAGACTACAGGAAAATACCAACGGACTAGCCAGCTGGGTGGAACAGTGGCGAATAGAGTTCAATTTGGATAAGTGTAAGGTAGTGTATTTGGGAAGGCTAACAAGGCATGGGAATACACAACAAATGGCAGAATACTGAGAAGTGTAGAGAAACAGTGGGACTTTGGAATGCATGTCCACAGATCCCTGAAGGTAACTGGACAGGTAGATAAAGTGATCAAGAAGGTACACGGCATACTTACCTGTGTTAGCCAAGGGCATAGAATAGAAGAGCAGAGAGGTTGTGCTGGAACTGTATAAAACACAAGTTAAGCTATAGCTGGAGTATTGTGTGCAGTTCTGGTCACATTATAGGAAAGATGTGATTGCACTAGAGTGGTTACAGAGGATATTTTCGAGGATGTCACCTGGACTGGAGAATTTTAGTATGATGAAAGATTGGAAAGGCTAAGGTTGTTTCCTCGGAAAAGAGGAAGCTGAGGGGAGATTTAATTGATGTGTATAAAATGATGAAGGGCCTAGTGGATGTTTTTTTCATGTTGGCAGCATTCCATCTAGTGACACGGTGATTTCCATCTTGGTGGCCAGCTCTCTGTTAAACATCACCTGGTGTGGCTCAGGGCACCCACTCTGAAATGGAACCCACTCAGCCCACTCTGCTGCATTTACTGCAGGTGAAGGCAGTGGGCTGGGAAGGTCCCAAATTTGCTGGCCTCTGTTTTCTCTGGGCCCTCTTCTTGGTCAGCTGAACTTTGTTTCTCCTGGCCTTTTCCAATGGCCCTTCAGTCAGCCTCCACTTGTCACAGCCATCGACAACTGTTTCCCAGTTGTCTATGCCAATGTCCGCCATCTTCATATCTTCCTTGTAGAGGAGTCCATCAGGTCATGACCCAGTGGCCAGTTCACTGTACAGAAGGTCTTTGAACATGTGGCCGTCATCCATGTTGTGTTGCGTTAACACCCTGCAGCGATACTGGAGTGTTTAGAAGTTTGAGAAGTGACCTTATTGAAACATATAAGACCCTGAGGGGACTTGACAGGGTGGATAGCGGGAGGATGTTTCCTCTTGTGGGGGAGACAAGAAATAGGGACAGAGTTTAAGAAAAAGAGGTCTCCCTTTCAAGACGGCGATGAGGAGAAATCTTTTCTCTCCGAGGATAATCAGTTTGGAATTCTCTTCCTCAGAAAGCAATGGAGGCTGGATCATTAAATTTTTTCAAGGCTGAGTTAGCTAGATATTTGGAAGACAAGGAAATCAAGGGTTATGGAGCAGGCAGACAGGAAATTGGAGTTGAGACAATCAGGTCAGCCATGATCTTATCGAATGGCGGTGCAGGCTGAAGGGCCAAATGACCTACTCCTCCTATATTCCTAAACAGGCATAACAAGGACCTATGCAGATTTCTACAATGATACCTTTTAATTGGAGGAAGTCGTCTTCTTATCGTGTCCACGGACAGTCTATACACGGCCCAGCCAGAACTGGACACATTTTTGCGCCTTGTTGTTGAATTCGGCAAAAACTGCAACAGTGCAGGGTTGGAGGAAGTGAGAGGTGTCAAATAAGTTGTCGTTTAATATAAGTGCAAGTTCAGGAGGAGACTGGTTGGGCTTCCATTCAAGGAAAGAGCGCAATTTTCATTATTTCCAGTTTCCTGGCCCTAACCATCCCCTTGGACAGCCAGTCCCGCTACATCTCAATTCCTAGCCAGGACAGCCTGCGGTCTATTGCTTACTCCTAATTTAAATTACAACATCTCTCTGGAGACTGGCTTCTATTTTGATACTTGAGTCTGAAAGATGACCTCCATTTTAACTCATGATTCTTTATACAGGAATTTCTTATTTCCTCACTGGGACTACGGGAGGATGAGCCCTGGCAATAGTTGCAAATGCACAAGTGAAATAACAGTGCTGCAGTTAGAGTTAGCATAGTCTTAGAAAATGCCCATGGTACAAAGATACAATTAGAGTAGCAACTTTCCCTTTGTTCAATGTATAGTTAGAATGTGAAAACAGTTTGGCCTGAATATCAGTCTGAATACCCAGAACAGTTAATGTATTCTGGGTATCAGCACTGCATACTTAATTCAGTAACAACACACTCTTGATAGTGCATACAGTCCTGTTAGCACGAGTACAGACACAAGACACACTTTTCTTATGGAGTGCCTCATAAAATGAACTGCTGCAGCTCACTAAAGTAACAGTAACATGGATTGCTAAAAATTGATGAAGTAACATAGAATTGGACTATTTGAGCCAGCTGATTCACTGGTAGAACAGGCTACAGCTTTAAATTATCCTGGTTAAGCAGAGAGGGGGGTCAGGGCAGGAACAAAATACAGATCGTGAAAACCAAACCTTCAATAAACAATATTCTGTATTCAAAGCGTAGAAAATGAAATAAATGAATTATGGGGTTTCGTTCATTTTCATTTATTTTCAACATCTGGTAACTTGATTGTAATTCTCAGCCTGCAGTAACTTGATGGTGATCTATAAAGCAGTTCACTCCCTCTTAATGTAAGTAGGTCTAGGGCAATTTATTTGACAGCAGTAGAGGGTATAACATAAAGCCAGGTCTGCAGCTCCTGAATTGATGGAAGAATCGGTTTCTGAAATTTAATACGTGACTGTGGCATTTTGATTAGAGCTCTTACTCTTGCAGTAAAGGCTTTTGTTTTTTTTTGAGACCTGCTAGGATGAGTACATTAAGTTCTTTGAATAGACAGAAGGTTGTATAATGAGGTTATCAAACAATGGAATAGTAAAGTTTTGAGTAATGTTACAAATAACATTAGATACAATTAATTCACAATTAAAAGATACTGATTGCATGGCAAATCCCAGAAAGAATCTCTAATGAGTGACCAGTTCATTTTTCTATTTGTCCTCTGGATGTAGGTGACACGGCAATAATATAATTTTCTTGTTGCTCTGATAAGGTAGAGGTTGCATTGCATCCTGTAGCATATACATAATGTAGGGCACTGATGATTGAGTGAGTGAATGCTGAGTTTAGAGGCACTAATTCAGCAACTGAGTTATTGAAATACATTCTAGAGCCAACCAAGGAGCAGGCTATTCTCGACCTGCTAATGAAAAATGAGCAATAGATAATATTAATCAATAACTTCAGGGTAAAGGAGTCTCTCGGTGATGACAATCATAGCATGATAGAATTTCATGTTCAGTTTGAAGGTAAGAAGTGTGGGTCTAAGACTAGTGTTTTAAACCCGAATAAAGGCATTTAAAAGGGTATGAAGGCACCGCAAAAGTGAACTGTGAAACTGGATTAAAAGGTAGGATAGTAGAGATGCAGTGGCAGGCTTGACCTCTCAGCAAAGATTTATCCCAGTGAAAAAGAAAGACTCTTTTTGAGAAGGATGCATCATCTGTGGCTAAATAAAGAAGTTAGGGATAGTGTCAAATTAAGAGAAACAGTGCATAAACCTGAATAGGTTAGTGGTAGGTCAGAAGATTGGTTAGATTTTAAGAACCAGCAAAGAATGTCAAAACAATAAAGAGGGAGAAAGTAGAGTATGAGAGAGAGAGAAAGCCTGGGCAGTTGATATTGGAAAACAAAACAGTGGTGGAAGCTTTGAACAGGTATTTTGTGTCTGTCTTCACTGTAGAAGACTTTGAAAACTTCTCAAAGATACTTGAAAATCAAGAGGTGAAAGGGAGGGAGGAACTTAAAACAATCACCATCACCAGGAAAAAGGTGCTGGGAATGCTATTAGACCTAAAGGTTGACAAGTCCCTTGGCCCAGACGGCCTGCATCCTAGGGTCTTGGAAATGGCTACCTTGGTTCCCTTATTTAAGAAAGGACATAATTGTATTAGAAGCAATTCAGCAAAGGTTTTCTCGCCTGATTCCTGGGATGGAGAGGTTACTTTATGAGGAAAGGTTGAACAGGTTGGGACTGTATCCATTGGAGTTTAGAAGAATGAGAGATGATCTTATTGAAACATATAATATCTTAAGGTGTCTTGACTGGGTGGATGCTGGGAGGATGTTTCCACTTGTGGGAGAGACTAGAACAGGGACACTGTTTAAAAATAAGGGGTTGGTTATAATCTTCCAAAATTCCTTAGATTCTGGAAGGGCCCTAGCAAATTGGAAAATAGCAATTATAGCACCTTTATTCAAGAACAGAGGGAGACAAAGCAGGAAACTTTCGGCCAGCTAGCTAAACATCTGCAATTGGGAACTTACTAGAATCCATTGTGAAGGAGGTTATAGCAGGATATTTAGTAAATCATAATAAATGTAATTTTTTTCTACATTGTCATGCGAGAAGGCGTGAAGAAAAAAATCTTTAAAAATTAGTTTCTCTTCCATATTCCCTTGATTAAATTCTGTTTTTCAAAATGGACATAGGCTAACTCATCGACCTCCTGGAATGTGACACGCCTTGCATTGTATGAATATACAGCCAAGCCAACACACAGCACTAGTAGACGAGATGTCTACACCAGCCAGCTCTGGACAAAGGCAGGGCTATTGCGACTCTTCATCTCCAATGTCGTATTAATGGCTCCACAGTTATCTGCTCAAAATAAAATGAGTTTTAACGATGGTCCTTAAAATCCATTGTTAGCTGAATAGCTCGACCTGAAATCACCCTATCACATGATCAAGACCTGAGCTGATTAAATTGCTTTAATTATACAGCTTTTGGGTTCTGTCTTCTATTGTGGTTTAACCTCAGAAGGAAAAAACAGACTCTAGGCTAGCAGCCAGCCTCTGACCTCCATCTCTCTCCAAGTCAGATCTCTGGAAAGAATCCTATATTTTGCCTAGAGAGTGAACTAATTCCCAGAATACAAGAATACTTCAACTTCAACTGCCTTAGCTGAGTCTCTTGGACAAAGACCAGGAATTCTGCCAGACAAAGCCACCTGAAAGAAACTTCATTGGACATTGACTTACTGGACCCTACTCACATGAATTAATGTCAATACCTTTTTGACTTTTTGTAACTTCTTTCCCTTTCTTTTTCTGCCTTCCTAAATTGTATACTCGTGAGTGTGAATGTGTGTCATGATTCATCCCTCAGGTTTTGAATGTGTTAATAAACCTTTTAAGGTTTTGTTTCACCTTAGAGAATTTGCTGTGGTGTTATTTTTAACATTAGAGCTCAGAAATTAGGGTTTGGGAAACACACCACAGCCCATTTCAACAAGGGAAAGGATACTAAGGGAAACAAACTAAATTAGAAATTAAAACTACCACTGTCACGGGCAGAGGGGAACAACGGTAATATTACATTCAATCCATCTCGCCCTTGTGTCAGTAGCAACATTTACTAAATTTTCTAAATATTGGAAACGGAGGAATGTGGGGAGAAGGCCGGGGAGTGGCAGTACGTGAATTGCTCCTTAGGAGAGCCAGCATAGACACAATGGGCTGAATGGCCACCCTCTTTGCTGTAGTTATTCTATGATTCTAAAGTGGGATTAGGCAGCGTCAACATGGTTTTGTGAAAGGGGAAATCATGTTTAACTAATTTCTTCGAGTTCTTTGAGGAAGTAGCAGGTAAGATGGATAAAGGGGAATCTGTATGTGTGGTTACTTATCAAAAGGCATTTGATAAGTTGCCACATCAAAGGTTACTAAGCAAGTAAAGAGCACATGATGTAGGGCACATATTAGCATTGATTAAGGATTGGTTTGCTAATAGGGATAAATGGATCATTTTTGGGTTGGCAAACTATAATTAGTAAAGTGCCACAGTGGTCATTTCTGAGGCCTCAACTATTTACAATCTGTATCAATGAATTGGATGAAAGGACAGAATGTATGATTGCAAAATTTGCTGTAGATACATAGATAGGTAGGAAAGTAAGTTTTCAAGATGAGGCTAAGAGGATATAGATAGGTTAAGTGAGTGGGCAAAAGTTTGACAGATGGAATATCATGTGGGAAAATGTGAACTTGTCCACTTGGTAGAAAAGTAATATACTATTTAAATAGGAACAGATTGCAGAACTCTGTGGTACAGAGGGATTTAGGTGTCCTGGCACATAGATCGTAAAAAGTAAGTATGCAGGTACGGCAAATGATTAGAAAGGTAAATGGAATGTTGTCGTTTATTGCAAGGGGAATGAAATATATAAGTAGGGAAGTTTTGCTGCAGTTGTACAGGGCATTGGTGAGACCACATATAGAGAACTGTGTACATTTTTGGTTCCCTTATTTAAGAAAGGACATAATTGTATTCGAAGCAATTCAGCAAAGGTTTTCTCGCCTGATTCCTGGGATGGAGAGGTTACTTTATGAGGAAAGGTTGAACAGGTTGGGACTGTATCCATTGGAGTTTAGAAGAATGAGGGGTGATCTTATTGAAACATATAATATCTTAAGGTGTCTTGACTGGGTGGATGCTGGGAGGATGTTTCCACTTGTGGGAGAGACTAGACCAGGGACACTGTTTAAAAATAAGGGGTTGCCCATTTAAGACAGAGATGAGATCAAATTTTTTCCCTCAGAGGGCCGTGAGTCTTTAAAACTCTCTTACCCAGAGGCCGGTGGGGGCAGGGTCACAGAATATTTTTAAGGTAGGTGTAGATAGATTCTTGACTAATAAGTGAGTCAAAAGGTATGGGCAGTATGCAGGAAGTAGAATCGAGGCCACAATCAGATCATCCTTGATCTTATCAAATGACGGAGCAAGTTCATGATACCCCTGCTCCTAATTCATATGTGTGTATGTGCATATGTAAAACCAAGATGCATACAAAAGTAGGTGGTTTTAGAATTTACTGCCTATTTGATTCACAGAATTGTTACGGCACATAAGGAGACCATTCAGCCCATCATGTCTGCACCAGCTCTCTGAATGAGCAATTCCCTTCTTCTTCAGTGCCATTCTTCTGCCGTCTCCCTGTAGCCCTGCGCATTCTTCCTTTTCAGCTAACAATCTAACTCCCTTTTGTTGGGTCCATATGACATGAAAAGAAATCCAAAACTTCATTCTGTTTCCATGTGTAAAAAATGGACTTTCTGCTGAACCAAAAAAAATGGCTGTGACAAGTCACATGACCACAGGACTGACCATTTGTTCTGGGAGCTACCACCAGCAGTTACAGGAACAAAATAATTCCTCTCTCAGCCTGTGGAATCTTAAACCTCATGCACAGACCCCTTGTAATTAAAGAAAGCAGAGGAAGTGCAGATGAACTGCCTCTCCAACCAGATTAAAACTCATTATACTGGAACAGATGCTAATAACCACCTTGTCTCTCTCTTAAGGAGGAACAATGGAATTCTGGCCAGACGCACAGAAACTGATCGTTAAGCTGCAATTATAGGGCCACATCACATGACTCAAGTCCCTGTCCTTTTGGACAATTTTAACATTACACCTTTGGCCTCACAAGCTGTTTAACATCCAACCAGGGAACCATCAAGCAAAACTCCAAGCAGAACAACAGCCTTCTTTAAGCCTGATTCTGCTGGAAGATGCAGAACCAACCCAGCCTCTGTGTACCTATGATGAGTGGTATCAGCATAACTGTAAAGCGAACTCTACAACTCCAGTCAGCTGAACTCGAGCTCCTACGTGAAAGAATTCCTCATTGGGCTCTGACTCTGGAAATCCTGTGAACTAGTATTCATTTCTGTGGTTCTTGTACTGTTACTATCCATAGTTGTACAATTCTTTTTTCTCTACCACCTCCCCTCTTTACTGTGTGTGTGTGTGTGTGTGTAGTGGAGTGGGAAGCTGTGAACACTCATCCCATGAGTTTTGAATGTGGAATCTGAGTTAATCATAACACATGTTTGCAGTGGGTTATTAATAAATTGGATCTCATACATAGGGGTTGGGAAAACATGCACCACATAAAATAAAAATAATTTAAAACACCTTCTACTTCTCTCCGAAACACTTTTGAATGCCTCGGTTGAACTTGTCTCCACCATACTCTTTGGCAGTGCATTCTAGACCTCAACCACTCGCTGTGTGAGAGAATTTTCTCTCATATCGCTTTTGCTTCTTTTGCCAATTATTTCAAACTTATGCCCTCTCCCTCTGGAATCTTTCTGAGTGTGAATAGTTTCTCCCTATTTACTCTGTCCAGACTCCTCATGATTTTGAACACCTCTATCAAATCTCCCCTTGGCCTTCTTTTCTCCAAGGAAAACAGTTCCAACCTCTCCTGTCTATCATAATAACTGAAATTCCCCAATCCTGGAACCATTCACGTGAATCTTTTCTGTACTCTCTCCAATGCCTTCGCACCCTTCCTGAAGGGCGGCACCCAGAACTGGACACAATACTCCAGCTGAGGCCAAGTTCATCTCTTACATAAGTTCAACATAACCTCCTTGCTCTTGTACTGCATGCCCCTATTAATAAAGCCTTGTATACTGTATGCTTTATTAACTGCTCTCTCAACCTGTTCTACCCTCAATCACTTATGTGCATAAATACCCAGGTCCCCCTGCTCCTGCACCCCATTTATCATTGTACCCTTTATTTTATACTGTCTCTCCATGTTTTTCCTACCAAAATGAATCACTTTACATTTCTCCACATTGATCTTCATCTGCCACCTTTCCACTCATTCTTTCAACTTGTCTATGTTCTTTTGAAATTCTACACTATCCTCCTCACAATTCATAATGCTTCCAAATTTTGTATCAGCCATAAATTTTGAAATTGTGCCTTGTACACCAAGGTCTGAGTCGTTATTACATACCAGGAAAAGCAAGGGTCCTACACAAACCTACCTCCAGCCTGAAATACATCCATTAACCACAGTTTCCTGTTACTCAGCCAGTTTAGTATCCGTATTGCTACTGTCCCTTTTATTCCATGAGCTAATACTTTGCTCACAAGTCGGTTGTGCGGCAGTGTATCAAGTGCCTTTTGGAAGTCTATGGGCACCATATCAACAGCATTGCCCTCAAAAAAAACTCCCAAGTTAGCTAAACACGATTTTCCGTAACAAATCCATGCTGGCTTTTCTTAATCAACCCGCATTTGTCTTATGTGACTATTAATTTTGTCCTGAATTATTGTTTCTAGATGTTTCCCCACCGCTGAAGCATGTTGGCCTGTGCACCTGGGCTTATCTTTACATCCTTTTCTGAACAAGGGTGTAACGTTTGCAACTCTCCAGTCCCCTGGCACCACCCCTGAGCCTAAGGAAGATTGAAAAATTATGGCCAATTCCTCTGCCATTTTCAGTCTCCCAAAATGTATCCTTGGATGCATCTCATCCGGTCCTGCTGTCTTATCAACTTAGACAGCCTACCAATACCACCTCCTTATCAATTTTGAACCCTGCTAGTGCTGAATTACCTCCTCTCATCATGGCCTGGGTAGCGTCATCTTTACTGAAAATGTATGATCCATTTGAATAATTCACTTTGAATGTTTTAACGTATTGGGCCAAAAGTTGCTCACAAGTTGCAAGTGAGTTTACTGCACACTCTATTAGTAGTGCATTAGTCATACAGAAACCTGTGGTCAGGAAAAAATATCATGTGAATTTCAAATTGCCATGTATCGCTAGACATTTTCTGCTGCTCATTAGGCTCGTGAAAATGGCAGATCGCCATTACTATGAGTTTGCGCAAAAGGTTAAAGTTGGTACTTAATCTAGTAAGGACCCCTTTGAGGACAAAATTTATGTTCCTGTGATTCCACTCAATCTTTCTGGCCCAGGAAGAGAGAACTTGAAACCATGGAATCTCATTTTTGCTGGTAATAATTGTTCCTGGAAGTTGTAAAAAATTTTTCCCAATATTTTTGCTTTTCCTTTCTGTTCTCTTTCTCAATCTAACCTTTCTTTCTTCCCTCTCTTCCTCTTTCTGCACCTGATTTGACCCTGATTCATTCAGTTTCTTTTTCTGCTGTTCTGCTGTTTCTTTCTCAATGCTTAAATTCCATTGATGAAGGAGAAACACTGTTAACCTTGTCATTCACCTAGGTCCCAGATGCCCCATTGCCCTCGCCACACCATTAATAGCATTCACTTTTTTGAGCTGAAGGATGAAGGAAAAATTGTGTAAGCAGCTGTCTATGGTATACAAAACTATCTGCATCACTCACTTCTCACTTGTGTTTCCATTCACAGGAAAAAGGGAAATGATAAAATGCATGCACTGTATTTTAATAATGAGCTGTTAATCCTAGTGAACTTGACTTCAATCTTTCTTTAAAGAATGGTAGATGATCTGCACAGACTTGTTAAAGAAGCGAAGCTGAATAGCCCTTTCATTTTCGTGGGATCAGAACTTGGAGCACTCAATGCAAGATTTTATGCTCACATTCACAACTGGTAAGATGATGATCATTGAGCCTTTAGCTTGGTTGTTAATGCTTCCTACAGTCTTAACTATGACAAGGTTATTGTAGATTGAAGTAATGTCTTACTTTAACAAAACTGAAAAAAATGCCCTCAACAGAACAGTTAATTCTTGGTCTTAAATATATCAACAACTTAGATTTGTATCTTGCTTTTAAGGTAAGAAAACACACTGAGGTGCCTCAGGGAGTGCTATTAAACAAAATTGGATGCCAAGCCACAAATTAGGATAGATGTAGTAGGTTTTTAAAAATATCTTAAGAGTGAGTGGTAGAGATGCAGAGGTGTTAAAGGAGGGAATTCCAGAGCTACGGACCAGGTATCTAAAGGCACAGCATTGACCTTTGAAAATGCCAAAATGGCCAGGATTAAAGGAGTATAGATGTCTGAGGATTTCATAACTAGAGGTCATTGAGATAGGGAGGGGTGAGGTTATGGAGGGATTTGAAAATAAGGATAAGAACTTCATAATTGAGGTTTTGTTGAGGGGACCGAGAGCCAATGTAAGTCAGCAAGCAAAGGTTTGATGGGTGAGCCGGACTTGGTGCTAGACAGGATATGGGCCGCAAATTTTGGTTGATCTGAAGTTTACATAAGGTACAAGATGGGTGGCTAAACCAGCAGAAAATAGGAATAGTTTAGTCCAGAGTTAACGAAGACATGGATAAGGGTTTCAGCAGCTGGTGAGCTGCGGCAGAGGCAGAGACGGGTAATGTTTTATAGATGGATGGAGGTGGTCTTGGTGATTGGAAAGCTATAGGGTCAGAAGCTCTGCTCAGAGTGAAATAGAATGCCTAAGTTGCAAGCATTCTGGTTCAGCCTCAGATTGTGGTCAGGATGAAGAATGAGTCCATAATTAGGAAACTAAGTTTCTGCCGGGGAACAAAGGCAATGGCTTTGGGCTTGGCAATGTTCAATTGGAAGAAATTTCTGCTCTCACAATACTGGATGCCAGCCAAACAGCGTGACAAATTAGACCAGTGAAAGGGTTGAGTGAGCTGTTGGTGAGCTAGAGCTGAGCTGGGTATGTCAGTGTATGTGGAACCTGACATATTTTTGGTTGTTTTGGGGGGTGTCAGAGATAACAGTGCGGGAGCGGGATGAGAGCTATTGTTGAAGATTCTCTGACTATAAATGGATAGATAGGAATTGAACCAGGTGAGGATAGTACCATTCATTTGGACATAGGAGAAGCGATGTTGGAGGAAAATGGCATATCAGAGTGTGCAGACGGGTCAGGATGGCTCACCACATTCGCATAGAATGTTGTTACAACCAGGTGAGGAGTCATCAAAGGGCCCTTTTCCCTCTCCTCGCTTGACCACAGCAGGGTTTTTGTTTAAAAAAAGATTATACTTTCCAGTTCAGTGTACTTGACTGTTTACATGCTGTGATTACAAAGAAGGTTTTCTTGAATTTAACAAAGTTAAGGAGTTAGTTTTACTATACTTAAAACCGACCCAGGTAAAATATAAAAAAACGCTTCTGCACCACACACAAATACAGATTATAGAGTAGAGGAGGGAAAATGTGGCCAAATTAGAGTTAATAAAAAGATAAACAAAGTTCACGGCTTGTTGCTTGCTGACTTCTCTGGCTGCAGATAGAATCCAGTGGCCTTGCTTCCAAAGCCGAGGTGGTTTAAAGTTATAGCTGGTGTTTCCTTCTTCCCTGAAGACACTGCTGTAAAATTGAAGTCTTTCTCCCTGTCTACTACAGCAATGACGGTACAATCAAATTTAGTAGACAGCTCAGTCTTTAGATGGAGAGAGAGAGAGCAGGCAGCTTTTCTTTACTGAACTGCTCCTGTTGTTCTGCAAACCATGTGCTTCAACGCAGAGAGATCTTGACATGTCATGTGACTTCTCTCTCCAACTGCCAGTTGCGAACAATAATTTTATATTCCAAATGTAATTTAATTGACTCATATCTGGTATTATCTTAGAATCTAGCTCCTTTGTTCAAGTAATCGGTCTCTGAATGGTTAGTTTCCAATTGTTGAATACTGTAGATGGCTGCCGTAGATGTCTTTGATCAGGCAGGAAGAGGGTTGTTTACAATTCCTAGGGGGTTGTCATTGTAATGAGTTTTGTAGACAGGCTGTCTGCGGAATACATGGTGATGTAGATTAGATTGGGCTACCGTGCCGTAGATTTGAAATTACTTTAGTCTGTTTTGAAAACATCTATCTTTTTGAAAGTCCAGATATTAGTTTATAACAATGTTGTTTGTGATTTTGATGAGGGCCATTTTAGTGCTGTGGCAGGGCAGAAAGCAGATCAGAAGGATTCAAGCTTGGGAGTTCTGGGAAAGATGGGTACAGATTTGGGAGGTGACCGCACTTTCAAGGTCTTCAGAAGGGAAGGGGTGGTTGGAGCTGGGGTTGTAGTTATCAAGAAGAAAGGTCAATGGTGCATTTTTGAGGAGGTGAAGAGAGGGTGATGACAGCAGAATTGAAGCGAAGGGACAGCGCCTGAGGAGAGGGTCCATTCCTAACAGCTAACGTGAAACCAGGAAATATAAATAAGATAATTAATAAAATAAACAAATGTAGTTCTGACGTTAAGGTCCTGTCAGATATTAGGTTTAATATTCACAGATATAGCTCAAGATTTCATAATTGTTTCCATCAAAATTGTCATGAAAATGGACTATCATCAGCATCCATTGGATTCCATTTAATGCTTGTTTTCCTATTTTTTAATTTGATTTTGTCCGCACTGGAGTACTGTTTTTGGCTGCAGTCGAGAGCTTCAGTTGGAGTTTGGTGACTGAGGGACTTTCAGGGTTAAATTAAGGGTTAAATTCTATTTAAAGTTTAGTCTTTCTTTGATTTAGCAATTAACCACAAGTTGCTGTTAGGGTTGGAAGAAGGTGAATTTTAATCCAGCCTTAAAACAGGGCTGATCCAGGCTCTGCTTGCAGCTGCTACTAGTTAATTAGATAACTGGCTTAATCAGGTTTTCAGAGGATAGGTTCAGTGAGTATAAAAATAGGCTATCTAAAAGCGCTGACTTTGTCTACACTGGAGTGCTGTTTTTGGCTGCAGTAGAGAGCTTCAGATGGAGTTTGATGACTGAGGGAGTTCGATGGGAAGGGAGAAGGTGCTCCTTTCTTTTTCTACCTTTGCTCAGAAAGAAGAACAGAGGAACCGGTGAGTAAATTAGAAAAGCGTAATATTTTTAAAGTTCCTATACTTGGATTTAACTGCGAAGCACCGGGAATAAGGGAAATTTAGGCCCAATATAATAAAACAATATAAATAATCCAAAGTAGAATGAAGTTAATGTAAGGGAAGTAGAGTAAAGACGTGGCAGGGCAGCTCAGTCGAGTGGAATGTGTGCCCTGTAATATGTGCAAAGTCATGGATGCTACCTGTGTCCTAGCTGACCACATGTGCAGGAAGTGCTGTCAGCTGCAGAAACTTGAGCTCCGGGTTTCAGAGCTCAAGCGGTGGCTGGATTCACTGTGGTGCATCCGTGAGGCTGAGAGCTACATGGATAGCATGTTCACAGAGGTGATCACACCATAGCTTAAGGGCCTGGGGACAGAGAAGGAATGGGTGACCACCAGGCATCCAAGAGAAATAGTCAGCTAGTGCAGGAGTCCTGCAGCTACTCTGTGACATCTTTGACCCTCTCTCCCCCACCACTCTCTTTCTCCCCTCCCCGCCCCCCCCCCCCCCCGCCTCTCTCTCTCTCTCTCTCTCTCCCTCTCTCCCCCCCCAGCTCACAAATGGGTTTTCCATTTTGGAAGCCGGTGAGGGCACTGGTTCTTCAGAGGAGTGCAGCCAGAGCCAAGTTTGTGGTACCTCGAGCGGCTCGGCTGTACAGAAGGGGAGGAAGAAGAGAGGAAGAGCTGTAGTTGATAGGGGTTTCATTGGTTAGGGGAAGCCACAGGCATTTCTGTGGCTGTAGACGTGACTCCAGGATGGTATGTTGCCTCCCTGCTGCTAAAGAGAGAGGGCGGGGTGGGGAGGGAGAAGGGGGAAGAAAGAGATTGAGGGGAGGGGGGGGGCGAGAGAGAGGGTCAAAGATGTCACAGAGCAGCTGCAGGACAAGGGCTTGATTAAGGGGAAAATAGAGTACGAGAGTAAGCTTGCAGGGAACATAAAAACTGACTGTAAAAGTTTCTATAGGTATGTGAAGAGAAAAAGATTGGTGAAGACAAATGTCGGTCCCTTACAGTCAGAAACAGGGGAATTTATAACAGGGAACAAAGAAATGGCTGACCAACTAAATACATACTTTGGTTCTGTCTTCACAAAGGAGGACACTAATAACATACCAGAAATGTTGGGGGACACAGGGTTTAGTGAGAAGAAGGAACTGAAAGAAATCAGTATTAGTAGGGAAATGGTGTTGGGGAAAGTTATGGGATTGAAGGCCGATAAATCCCCAGGGCCTGATAATCTACATCCCAGAGTACTTCAGGAAGTGGCCCTAGAAATAGTGGATGCATTGGTGGTCATCTTCCGAGATTCTATAGACTCTGGAACAGTTCCTACAGATTGGAGGGTAGCTAATGTAACCCCACTATTTAAAAAGGGAGGCAGAGAGAAAACAGGGAATTATAGACCAGTCGGCCTGACGTTGGTAGTGGGGAAAATTCTAGAGTCCATTATAAAAGATTTAATAGCTGAGCATGTGGAAAAAAGTGGCAGAATCGGTCAGAGTCAGCATGGATTTACAAAAGGGAAATCATGCTTGACAAATCGACTGGAACTTTTCGAGGATGTAACTAGTAGAGTTGATGATGGGGAGCCAGTGGATGTGGTTTATTTGGACTTTCAGAAGGCTTTCGACAAAGTCCCACGTAAGGGATTAGCGTGTAAAATTAAAGCGCATGGGATTGGGAATAGTGTATTGAGATAGATAGAAAACTGGTTGGCAGACAGGAAACAAAGAGTAGGAATAAACGGGTCTTTTTCTGAATGGCAGGCAGTGACTAGTGGGGTGCCACAGGGATCGGTGCTGGGACCCCAGTTATTCACATTGTATATTAATGATTTAGATGAGGGAGCTAAATGTAATATCTCCAAATTTGCAGATGACACAAAGAACAAAGAAAAGTACAGCACAGGAACAGGCCCTTCGGCCTTCCAAGCCTGCATCGATCATATTGCCTGTCAAACTAAAACATTTTGCACTTCCGGGGTCCGGATCCCTCTATTCCCATCCTATTCATGTATTTGTCAAGCAGCCTCTTAAACACCACTATCGTACCTGCTTCCACCACCTCCTCTGGCAGCGAATTCCAGACACTCACTACCCTCTGCGTAAAAAACTTGCCCCGCACATCTCCTCTAAAGTTTTCTCCCCTCACCTTAAATCTATGTCCCCTAGTAATTGACTCTTCCACCCTGGGAAAAAGCTTCTGACTATCTACTCTGTCCATGCCACTCATAATTTTCTAAACTTCTATCAAATCACCCCTCAATTTCTGTCACTCCAGTGAGAACAATCTGAGTTTCTCCAACCTCTCCTCATAGCTAATAACCTCTAGACCAGGCAGCATCCTGGTAAACCTCCTCTGCACCCTCTCCAACTTCTCCATATCCTTCTGGTAATGTGGCGACCAGAATTGCACGCAATATTCCAAGTGTGGCCTAACCAAGGTTCTATACAGTTGCAGCATGACTTCCCAGCTTTTATATTCAATACCCCTGCCGATGAAGGCAAGCATGCCATATGCCTTCCTGACTACCTTATCCACCTGCGTTGCCACTTTGTGACCTGTGGACCTGTACACCCAGATCCCTCTGCCCGTCGATGCACTTAAGCGTTCTGCCATTAACTGTATAATTCCTGCCTGTATTAGACCTTCCAATATGCATTACCTCACATTTATCCGAATTAAACTCCATCTGCCATTTCTCCGCCCAAGTCTCCAACCGATCTATATCCCGTTGTATCCTTTGACAATCCTCTTCACTATCTGCAGCTCCTCCAACCTTAGTGTCGTCTGCAAACTTACTAATTAGCCCAGTTACATTTTCCTCCAAATCATTTACATACATTACAAACAGCAAAGGTCCCAGCACCGATCCTTGCGGAACACCACTAGTCACAGCTCTCCATTCAGAAAAGCACCCTTCCACTGCTACCCTCTGTCTTCTATGACCAAGCCAATTCTGTATCCATCACAAAGCTGGGTGGGAGGGTGAGCTGTGAGGAGGATGCAGAGATGCTTCAGTGTGATTTGGACAAGCTAAGTGAGTGGGCAAATGCATGGTAGATGCAGTATAATGTGGATAAATGTGAGGTTATCCATTTTGGTAGCAAAAACAGGAATGCAGATTATTATCTGAATGGCTATAAATTGAAAGAGGGGAATGTGCAACGAGACCTGGGTGTCCTTGTACACCAGTCGCTGAAGGTAAGCATGCAGGTGCAGCAGGCGGTAAAGAAGGCAAATGGTATGTTGGCCTTCATAGCCAGAGGATTCGAGTACAGGAACAGGGATGTCTTGCTGCAATTGTACAGGGCCTTGGTGAGATCACACCTGGAATATTGTGTGCAGTTTTGGTCTCCTTATCTAAGGAAGGATGTACATGCTATAGAGGGAGTGCAGCGAAGGTTTACCCGACTGATTCCTGGGATGGCGGGACTGACATATGAGGAGAGATTGAGTCAATTAGGATTATATTCGCTGGAGTTCAGAAGAATGATGGGGGATCTCATAGAAACCTATAAAATTCTAACAGGACTAGACAGGTTAGATGCAGGAAGGATGTTTCCGATAGTGGGCGAGTCCAGAACCAGGGGTCACAGTCTGAGGATAGGAGGTAGACCACTTAGGACTGAGATGAGGAGAAATTTCTTCACCCAGAGAGTGGTGAGCCTGTGGAATCTATTACCACAGAAAGTAGTTGAGACCAAAACATTGTATGTTTTCAGGAAGGAGTTAGATATAGCTTTTGGGGCGAAAGGGATCATAGGGTATGGGAAGAAAGCGGGAGCAGGCTATTGAGTTGGATGATCAGCAATGATCATAATGAATGGTCAAGCAGGCTCAAAGGGCTGAATGGCCTACTCCTGCTCCTATTTTCTATGTTTCTTCTGGGGGAGGGTGATCAGCCAGAGGTTGGGGGTCCACATTGGTGCCAATGACTTAGGTAGGAAGGGGATTGTAGTCCTGCAATCAGAATTTAGGGAGCTAGGTAGAAAATTAGCAAGCAGGACCTCTGATGTAGTAATCTCCGAATTGCTCCCAGTGCCACGTACCAGTGAGTACAGAAATAGGAGGATAAGACAGATGAATGTGTGGCTGGAAAGATGGTGCAGGAGGGAGGGCTTTAGATTCCTGGGACGCTGGGACTGGCTGTCGGGGAGATGGCACCTGTACAAGCTGGACGGGTTGTACCTGAACAGAGTTGGGACTGAGTTCCTTGCAGGGTGTTTTGCTAGTGCTATTGGGAGAGCTTTGAACTATCTTGGCAGAGGTGTGGGAACCAAGAAAAGTATTAGAGAGGAATACCAGGGTGCACCAAATACTAGGAGGGACAGATAGCACTAGTATAGAGAATAGTAAGTTAGGAGGTAAAGTCGGGGCATAGTGGAAAGGAACAAAATCTATATAAGGGTAATTATGCATGTATTGAATGCAAGGTTGTTTAGTAAATTGGGGAGTTACAGGCCAAGATTGCTATGTGGAAATATGATGTTGTGGCAATAACAGAGACCTAGCTCAAGGAAGGGCAGAACTGGGTGTTAAATATTCCCCGGTACAAGACGTTCAGAAGAGATAGGAAAAGAGGGAGGAGTGGTGGTATTGATGAAGGAGAGCATTGCAGTGCTGGAGAAAGAGGATGTCGCAGAGGATTCAAGGATAGAATCAATTTGATGAGAGCTAAAGAACAAATAGGATGCAATTACATTGCTCGGTGTAGTCTATAGACTGCCAAATAGTGAGAAGGAGGTAGAACAACAAATCTGCAGGGAAATTAGAGATGCAAACATTATAGAGTTGTTATAATGGAGGACTTTAATTACCCGAATGTAGACTGGGACAGTGGTAGTGTAAAGGCCGGAGAGTGGCAAAAGTTCCGAGGTTATGTTCAGGAAAATTTTCTACAGCAGTATGTGTCCAATCCAACAAGAAAAGACACACTGTTGGACCTGGTTCTTGGAAATGAAGCAGGCCACGTAGATCAAGTGTCAGTGGGGGAACATTTTCAGGAGAAAGTGATCATCGTATTGTACATTTTATGATGAAGATAGAAAAGGACATTAGGCAATCCAGAGTAAAAATAATTAACTGGACAAGAGCCAACTTCGATGTGGCAAGAATGAAGCTGGGCCAGATAGACTGGAACAAAAGATTGGCAGGAAAAGCTGTAGCTGAACAATGGGCTACCTTCAAAAAAAACAATTGGTTTGGGCACAGTCAAGGAATATTCCATCGAAAGGGAAAGGTAGGACAAACAAATCCAGAGCTCCCTGGATGAAAAAGGAGATTGAAATTAAGATAAAGAAGAAAAAGTGCGCTTATGACAGGTGTCAGGTCGACAATACAATTGAGAACCAAGAGGAATACAGAAGGTTCAGAGCAGAGGTGAAAAAGAATATTAGAGAAGCGGAGAGGGATTATGAAAAATGGCTGGTAGCCAATATAAAGGGGAATCCCAAAATCTTCTATAGGCATATAAATGGTAAAAGGGTGGTACAAGGAGTAGGGCCGATTAGGGACCTAAAAAGGAATTTTCACATGGACGATGGGGCCATGGCTGAGGTATTAAATGGATACTTTGCATCCGTCTTTACCAAGGAGGTGGATGCTACCCAGGCCATGGTGATGGACGAGGAAACTCTGTCCCTAGAAGGGTTCAACATTTATAAGGAGGAAGTGTTGAATAGACTGTCAGTAGTTAAAGTTGACAAGGCATTGGGACCAGATGAGATGCATCCAAGGATATTGAAGGAAGTGAGGGTAGAAGAAATTGCAGGCGTGCTGGCCATAATCTTTCAGTCTTCCCTAGACTCGGGGGTATTGCCAGAGGATTGGAGAATTGCAAACATTATGCCCTTGTTCAAAAAAGAATGTAAGGATAAGCCCAGCAGTTACAGACCAGTCAGTTTAACTTCAGTGGTGGGCAAGGTTTTAGACACAATTATTCGGGATAGAATTAGTAGTCGCCTGGAAAAATATGGGTTGATAAGGAAGAGCCAGCTTGGATTTCTAAAGGGAAAATCGTGTTTAACTAACTTGCTGGAGTTTTTTCAAGAGGTAACAGAAAAGGTCGTTGAGGGCAATGCTGTTGATGTGGTGTACATGGACTTTGAAAAGGCATTTGATACAGTGCCTCTCAACCAACTTGTGAGAAAAGTTATTGCTCATGGAATAAAAGGGGCAGTAGCAACGTGGATACAAAATTGGCTGAAAAGTAGGAAGCAGAAAGTAGTGGTCAATGGATATTTTCCTGGCTGGAGGAAGGTTTGTCATCGAGTTCCCCAGGAGTCAGTATTGGGACCCTTGCTTTTCCTGGTATATATTAATGATCTAGGTCTTGGTGTGCAGGGGACAATTTCAAAGTTTGCAGGTGATATGAAGCTTGGGAGTGTTGTGAACTGCAAGGAGGACAATGTGGAACTTCAAGAGGACATAGACAAGTTGGTGGAATGGGCAGATAGGTGGCAGATGAAGTTAAATGTGGAGAAGTGTGAGGTGATGCATTTTGGTAGGAAGGAAATGGACAGACATAAACTAAGGGGTGAAATTTTGAACGGGGTGCAGGAGCAAAGAGTCTTAGGTGTTTATGTGCATAGATCATTGAAGGTGGCAGGACAGGTGGAGAGAACCGTTAATAAAGCATATAGTATCCTGGGCTTTATTAATAGGGACATAGAGTACAAGGGCAGTGAGATTATGCTGAGTTTATATAAGACACTTGTTAGACCTCAGCTGGAATATTGTGTATGGTTCTGGGCACCATATTATAGGAAGGAAGTGAAGAGAGAAGACTGAGAGGAGATTTGATCGAGATGTTCAAAGTCATGAGGGGACTGGATAGAGTAGATCGGGAGAACCTGTTCCCACTTGTAAAAGGATCAAGAATGAGAAGGCACAGATTTGAAGTGATTTGCAAAAGAAGCAAGTGTGACGTGAGAGAAAACTTTTTCATACAATGAGTGGTTCGGGTCTGGAATGCGCTGCCTGGAAGTGTGGTGGAGGCAGGTTCAATCGAGGCATTAAAGAGGACATTGTTTCTATCCAAATGAAGCCTAATGCGCAAGGGTATGGGGAAAAGGCAGGGCAATGACACTAGGTCATAATGTTCATTTGGAGAGCAGGTAGAGACATGATGGGCTGAATGGCCTTCTGTGCCATTAAGATTCTGTGATTCTTCATTCGAAAACAACACTTATTCCTCATCTATAATAATACCCAGTTTTGATCCGTCCGCAGTGTTTTGATTGGTCAATTTAAGGGGCACATCAAAATCAGCTGAAAGTAAGAGAAGCCCAACAGCAAAGTTACCCTGGCTGATGAGATTGTTTCTGTGAGGGATGGGAATAGTAAGAGTGGGATGGGAATGACATAGGGGGATGGAAGAAATGGGATGGGAAAGGATGGAATGTCATGGGAGGGATGGATGAGATGATGGAATTGGTTAAACATAGCAAATTGGTGGGGACAGTTATTTGATACAGCTTAAATTTCAAAAGCTGTTCTTTGTGCTAAAACGATGATTCACTAGATTTGAATGAAAATGTTTTGGAACAACTGCCAGATGAATTAAAAGAATACATCAGCATTGATTCTATAAACGAAAAGATGTTTGCAGTTTATACCCTCCAGAGTTTCTACACAACCTACGCCAATGGGCATACTACCACATAAAATTAGACTCTCAGAATGACCAGCTATAATGTAACTACACAATTTGACTCCTAAGCAAAGTCTTTGCTATGGCACAAGATTGGTAATTAGAAAATTGTTTTCCTCGATGATAGATGCTGAAGTTATAACAGGCAGATTTCTCTTCAAATAATAATGAGCACATCAGATGTAACCTGCCTTTTCAAATCGGGAGAAAGTAATTCCCAATTAAACTTCCATGTTCTATGGTGATAAGCAAGCCACAAGGCCAGACTTGACAATATTTCCTTGGCTTGTTTTTAAACATGGACAGCTTCCTGTAGATTTTTCCAGAGTGAGCAGTTTTGATTCTGTTGAAGCATTTAGTAAAAGAATCGCTAGAAATCCTGGATATATTTAAGAAGTACTATTACAATAAAGAAACTAATTTGACCACAAATGTTTTGCAGCTCTTTGCTAGTTTATATACTATTCTGTAATATGATTTGATATGAGCTGCGTGGCATATGGCACTCTTGTGAACATGGAGAGCATATTAAATACCATCCCCGGAGCATGATAATAATATGGCAATGGACATCATAATCGAGGTAAAAAGAAAATTGTGACTACTGGAAATCTGAAGTAAAAACAAAGCACTGGAAGTGCACACCTGCTAGGTTGGCATCTGAAAGAGAAGTTAGCGGTTCAGAAGGTTTCCTTCATCATTATCCCAAATAAGCAGGACCATAAGTTAGTATTTTTCTTACAGTTTTAGAAATTAGTGTAGCGTTTTGCTGATATTATGCGTGCTAATGCAAAGGAACTGGTTCATTTTTACCCAGTTTAATCGATCAAATATAAGTTGTTCCAGTATCAGCATCAGGGAAGCAAATCCACAAGTGCCCCTTGTAAGGAGGGGACTGACACAACAATTTAAACATCAAGTTTAATTTGAAGTAGATAAAAAGAAAACAGAATCTAAATCATAATATTTGGCTGTAACTTCTGGGTTCCTGGGTGTCGTAACAGGGGGGTACCCTAAAGATGCGCTGGGGACACCCCCATGCAGTCCCCAGGTGAGGATTGCCCGGCAATTGCCTGGGAAGTTTAAACTTCTGTTGGACAATTATCCTGCAATCGGAACCATCTGAGAGTACGATATAAATTGCAAACTATAGATGTTTCCAACTGTCTTACAGTAATAGTTACCCAGGAAGAGTTAGAATTAAAACCACTTCTAACTCCTAGGTAACTATAATACTGACCCCCGACCCCTCATGGGACCCCCCCACTGATCACCAATCTCCCCCACCTCCCCCCCAACCACCTGATCCCCACCTACTCACCACCCGACCCTCCCCCGGCTGACCTCTTGATGCTCACCCATTTCCCCCCACCCCGAAATCCTGCCCACTTACCTTACAAATCTACCTTTCCATGGCTTCTGAAAATGGCTGGACCTTCAGATGTACCTGCTTTACAGCAGCTAATGCCAGAATAAAAGGGATTGTGGCTTCCTTACCTCCAACTGTGCAGCCCTGAACTTGTGCAACCCTGAGCTGAAAGTCTCAGGGGCGCATTGGCCGACGCAGTTTTTGTCTGGCCCGACTCGGAAGACATCTAAAATGACCCCCCCAATGGGCTGCCCCGTCCTCCACCTATGAATAGTCATCTTGGCCAGGCCCAAGAACACACCCACAAAATGATGTTATGCCTGCCTGCCTCCCTCCATACAAGGTCAAATGCTGAATGACCTGCTGTGTGTTTCAACCATTTTCTATTTTTCAGTCTTCTGAATTCCTTTTTATTTGTTTCATATGTCCCTGCTTACTACTCCATGCTCAGTGATGTATAGAACAACATCATCTAGCTGGTGTAATTCTGCAAAGATGTGGATGTCACAATGCAGTACTTGGGAGAATTTATCTGGTATCTGTTAAACTGTCCCATATATCATCAGTAGAGACAGGTCAGTTGGGTTATGTTGTACTTTGTGCTCTCACTGGTGAAATACATCCTGGATAGAGAAGGCAAAATGCATTTTAATATGGTTTATTTCTATCTCACAGGGAGGTTTCTGATCTCGTCCTCATTGATCCAATCCCTGAAGAAGTATTCCTGGAGGATGTATGGCTGCAGTACTGGTAAATAAATACAACTAGGATTTTAATTAGTTTGTATGAAATTAAGCAACAGCAAAGCTGATGTTTAAGTCTGCAGTGCCTCTATATACTAAAACTTAAATGAGTTATATAATTAAGGTTGCAGATACAGTAAAAAAAAGCGAACTCTTCCTTTTCTGATCATCCTGTGAAAATGAACAGGCTATTATTGAAATATGATCATCACCAGACGGGCATTTTTTTTTTAGTTTTCACCCCTTCTTTCCCATTCTGCAGGAGCTATGCAAGCTGCAATTGCACCAGTGTTGGTTGCCCCCCTGGTACCTTCCTAAATGTGAGCCGAGAGAGTAAATTTCAGGAAGTTATTTAATTATGAATCATTGCAGCTGAGGCCAATTATATTTCATTATTTATTTACACACATGAGCTGGATAGTAATTAAGACTGTGAACCATGGCTGATTTTTAATTTTCATGCAACCCACGTCAGGGCAGAAGGATCCCTGTTACAGTTTTGGCTGGGATCAGCCTGCATTTAAGGACCAAGAATCAAATCAGAGATCTTTTGTTGTATGCTAAGTTATCGAGGAGGCCTCTTTAGGGCTTTCATTCTTGAAGTAACAGTGTGATCTATGTTATCATACGTTCACACTGGGAATAAGTAAGATCCTTGTATCCTCACCATCTATGGCGACTTTGGCTGCTGTTCAACATTTGGGAAAAAAGAGTTTAACCAAGTTGTTATTTTTGCATTGTTTTTTGCATTTCATGATTTTACTCAGCATTAGCTCATTTGTTTTGTGAAAGTTTGTAATTCCTGCTGTTTCTGTGTTAGACCTTTAAAACCTTCTGGAGTAGCATTTCTTAATTTCTATACTATTTCCCTTATTTTGATCATATAGTTAGCAGGCAAAATTGTTTCAGGTTGAACTTCTACTCTGACATACTTGATGTTGGTATCCATTGATATTGAGATTGGATTCAAATGTTGCATATTCTGCTACTGGATATTTCCAATAAAGGAAGTCCATCTGTAATGTATGTGTTATACTTCCCTTCACATCATTTTTGGCATGCATGGAAAGTTCCAAGCTCTCATGAATTCTTTGAAAACTGGAAAGCTGATCTTGGAAGAAAATAATGGAATTGCTTGATGCTGCACGCTCTTCAAGCGAGATTTCAGAACCTGGTTTGTGTTCAAAACATAAGTACAAATGCTCCAGGCAGACATGGAATTGAGTACAGGACAATGTCAATCTTTGGACTACACTACTTTTATGTATTGACAAAGTTATGCTTTATATTAACTTATATAGCCTTCTGTGTGAGATGCATCCTACTTCGGCTGTCATTAAAGAACTTTAACACTGGCTGGTGCCTGAGCAGCTTTCCAGCACGAGAAATCACCACTTGATGCATGCCAAAATCCGTATTATGTTATCTCTTCAATAATAACAGTAGAGCATGAGAACAGAAGTAGGCCATTTAGCCCCAAAGCCTGTTATGCTAATGAGATGATGGCTGATCTGCAACCTTATTCCTTTGTCCTTAATTCTTAATACTTTTGGTTAACAAAAATGTATTCATCTCAGATCTGGCATTAATCGGTATTTGCGGAAGAGAGTTCCAAATTTCTACCACCCTTTATGTGTAGAAGTCTTTCCTAATTTCATTCCTGAAAGGTCTGGCTATTTTTAATCTACGCCCTCCAGTCTTAGACTCTCCAACTAGTGGAAACAATTTATTTCTGTTCATCCTATCTGTTCCACTCGATATCTTGAAAAGCTTTTGTCACATCACCCCTTAAACTTCTAAATGTAATGAACTACAATTCTAGTTTGTGTAATTTATCCTTCAAATTTAATTCTTGGCACCAGATATCCAGCAAGTGGGTTGGGGGACTTGAATCTTCACTTAGACTGGACAAATCAAATTGAAAAAGGTAATTTCGAAGATGTTTGTAGCATGCTTTCATGACAGTTTCCTAGAACAGTATGTTGTGGAACCAACTAGGGATCAAGCTATTTTACATTTAATGTTGTGCAAAGAGGCAGGGTTAATTAGTAATCTCAAGTGAAAATCCTCTAGGAAATAGTGATCATAATACAATTGAATCCCAAATTAGTTTGAGAGTGACATACTCAATCCAAAACAAGAATCTTGATCTTAAAGCGAATTACATTGCTATGAGGGGATAGTTGCCTAAGGTTGATTGGATAAATAGACTAAAAGGAATGGTGGTAAATAAGCAGTGTGGAACATATAAAGAAATGGTTCAAAATTTTCAACAAACATACATTCCATTATAAACAAAAACTCAGCAAGAAAGATCCATCCGTGGCTTTTTAGGAAAGTTAAGGATAGGATTAGAGTAAAAGAAGAAGCTTATACTGTTGCAAAGAATAGTAGTAAGCCTGAGGATTGGGAGAGCCTTAGAAACAGCAAAACGCAACCAAAGAAGTGATAAAATGGAAAAAGTAGATATGAGAGTAAATTAACCAGGAATATCAAAACAGATTATAAGAGCTTTCATGAGTGTGTATAAAGGATTAGGGCAGCTGAAATAAATGTTGGTCTCTTAGAAACAGAACATAAGAAATAGGAGCAAATTCGGTGTGACCACAGCTGATCTTGGGATTCAAGTCCACTTTCCTGCTGCTCCCCTTATCCCTTGATTCCCTGAGAGACCAAAAATCTGTTTATCTCAGCTTTAAAATATATTCAGTGATGCTGTATCCTTAACTCTATGGGGTAGAGAATTCCAAAGATCTACAACCCTTTGAGTGAAGAAATTTCTCCTCATGTCAGTCCTAAATGATTGGCGCCTTGTCCTGAAACTGTGCCCTCTTGTTCTAGATGCCCGAGCCACCGGAAACAATGTTGCAGTATTTACCTTTTCTTGCCCCTTCACAATCTTGAATGTTTCAACAAGATCACCTCTCATTCTTCTAAACTCCAGCAAATATAAACCTGATTTCCTCAGCCTCTCATCATAGGGCAACCCTCTCATACTAGGGACCAATCTAGTGAGAATTATTGTACTGCCTCTAATGCAAGTATATCCTTCCTTAAATATGGAAACCAGAATTGCACACAGTATTCCCGGTGTGGTCTCACCCCAAGTTCTGGATAGTTGTGGCAAGACTTCTTTATTCTTGTACTCCTTTTTATGTTCCTTGTACGAATATACCCAAGTGTCTCTGAACATCGACATTTGCAAGTTTCACACCTTTTAAAAATATTCTACTTTTCTATTCTTATGACCAAAGTGAATAACCTCACACTTCCCAACAACATACTCTATCAGCCACCTTTTAGCCTGCTCACACCTAGCTTTGTATTGTTAGCAAACTTAGATACATTCCTCACTGTCTCTTTCTCTAAGTCATTAATATAGATTGTAAATAGCTGAGTCCCCACCACCAATCCTTGCAGCACTCCACTCATCACAGCTTGCCAACTGGAAAATGCCCCATTTATCCCTACTTTCTGTTTCCTTTCCATTAACCAATCCTCTATTCATGTTAATATATCACTTCCAACTCCATGAGTCCACATTTTGTGTATTAACGTTTTGTGTGGCACCTTATCGAATGCCTTTTGATGAAAGTCCAAGTATACAACATCTATAGGCTCCCCTTTATCTACCCGACCAATTACATCCTCAAAAAACTCCAATAAGTTTGTCAAAGGGGATTTCACTTTTGTAAAACCATGTTGGCTTGGTCTAATCATACTTTACTTTTCTAAGTGCATTGTTAAGGCTTCCTTAATAATTGATCCAGCATTTTTCCAACGACTGATGTTAGGCTAACTGGCCTGTAGTTCCCTGCCTTCTCTCACCCTGCTTTCTTGAATGGCAGTGTTAAATTTGTTAACTTCCAGTCTGCTGAGACTGTAAGAGTAAATAGTGTTTGATTAATTTGCTAGAGTTCTTTGAAGAAGTGACAAGCAAAGTGGATAACAACGGGGATCCCGTAGATGACTTCCAGAAGGCCTTTGATAAGGTGCCCTACAAAAGTTAACACACAAGATAAGATCACACGGAGTTAGGGGTAGTATATTAGCTTGGATAGAGGATTGGCTAACCAACAGAAAACAGAGAGTCGGGATAAATGGGTCTTTTTCTGGATGGCAAGCTGTAACTAGTGGGGTGCCACAGGGTTTGGTTCTTGGGCCCCAACTATTTACAATCTATATTAATGACTTGGATTCAGGGATAGAAGGTACTATAGCTAAATTTGCAGATGACACCAAAATAGGTGGGAAAGTAAGTTGCAATGAAGAAATAAGAAATTTACAAATGGATATGGACAGGTTAGGTGAATGGGCCAAAATTTGGCAGATGGAGTTTAACGTGGATAAGTGTGAGGTTATCAATTTTGGTCGGAAGAATAAAAAGGCGACTTATTATTTAAATGGAGAGAAACTTCAGAATGCTTCAGTGCAGAGGGATCTGGGTGTCTTTGTGCATGAATTGCTGAAAGCTAATATGCAGGTACAGCAGATAATAAGAAAGGCAAATGGAATATTGGCATTTATTGTTAAAGGAATAGAGTATAAAAATAGGGAAGTGTTGTTGCAACTGTACAAGGCATTGGTGAGACCGCACCTGGAGGACTGTGCAGTTTTGGTCCCCTTACTTGAAGGATGTAGTTGTATTGGAGGCGGTTCAGAGGAGGTTCACTAGATTGATTCCAGACATGCGGGGCTTGTCTTATGAAGAGAGATTGAGCAGTTTGAGCCTATACTCGCTAGAGTTTAGAAGGATGAGAGGAGATCTAATTGAGGTGTATAGGATGCTGAAGGGGATAGACAAGGTGGACGTGGAGCGGATGTTTCCCCTTGTGGGGCATTCTAGAACGAGAGGCCATAGTTTTAGGCTAAGGGGTGATAGATTTAAATCAGAGATGAGGAGGAATTACTTTTTTCTCAAAGGGTCATGAATTTGTGGAATTCACTACCTCAGAGTGCAGTGGATGCTGGGACGCTGAATAAATTTAAGGAGGAGATAGATTTTTAATTAGTAATGGGTTAAAAGGTTCTGGGGAGAGGGTGGGAAATTGGAGTTGAGGCTGAAATGAGATCAGCCATAATCATATTGAATGGCAGGGCAGGCTCGAGGGGCTGAATTGCCTACATCTGCTCCTAGTTCTTATGTTCTTATGTTCCAGAACCTATGAAATTTGAAAAATCATAGCTAACTCTTTTAGAACTCTAGGATATAGACCCTCAGGTCCTGGGGGCTTGTCATTTATTAGTCCCTTGAGTTGCTTCACTACTTTTGCTCTGCTGATATTAGTTACGTTAATTTCTTCATTCTTATTAGCCCTCAGGTCACCCTGTAATTCTGTTATGTAATTTGTGTCTTCCACTGTGAAGTCAGATACAAAGTATTCATTTAATGTCTCTGCCATTTCCTCATCCCCCATGATAATTTTTCCTGTCTCTGCTTCGAATGACCTCACTTTTACTTGAGCTACTCTATTCCTTTTCATATACTTACAAAAACTCTCACTATTTGTTTTTATATTCCTGGTTAGTTTACTCTCATTTTATTCTTTTCCTTTTTTATCAGCTTTTTGTTCACCATTTGCTGGTTTCTACTATTCTTTGCAAAATATAATCTAATAAGATCCTTAACTTGTTTCATCAGCCACAGATATAGGTTTCTCACTAAGTTTTTTTTTGTCTTTCAATGGACTGTATTTTTATTGAACATTTTGAATTGTTTCTTTAAATGCTTCTGTTGTTCATTTAGCGTCATACCTTTTAGTCTATTTTACCTCAATCAATCTTAGCCAGCGCTACCCTCATAGCTATGTAATTGGCTTTGTTTAAATTCTTGTTTAGATTCTTCTTTGTGATTGGAGCATGTTGTTTACAAACTTACTGTGGAATTCAATTGCATTATGATCATTATGTCCCAATGGATTTTTTACTATGACATTACTAATTAACTCTACTTTATTGCATCATACTAGATATAAAATAGCTTTATTGCTAGTTAGTTCCACAACATATTGCTCCAGGAAATTGTCACAAAAACATTCTGTAAACTCATCTAATTTCCTGCACTTTTTATACTCCGCAAGGATTCTGCCATATTGAGACCTCGATATCTGCCATAAGCTTCTCTTTTTTTCTTAATCCTAACCTTTATGTTCCTTGACATCCTGGGTTCTCCAGACTTGGTCCCCCCACTTTGTTTTTACGGGAACATAATTGCCCTGTACTCTCACTATTTCCTTCTTGAATGCTTCCCACTGTTCTGACACAATTTTATCTGCAAGTAGTTGCTTCCAGTCCACTTGGGCCAAATCGTATCTCAATTTAGTAAAATTACCCTTTGCCCAGAAATTTTATTCCCAGCCCAACCTTATCCTTTTCCATAACTATCTTAAATTTAACTGAGTTATGGTCACTATCTCCAAAATGATCCCCTACTAATACGCCTTCCACCTGCCTGGGTTCATTTCCGAATATTAGGTCTAGAACTGCCCCCTCCCTTGTTGGGCTTTCTACATACTGGCTAAATAAGTTCTCCTGGATGCAACTTAAGAATTTTGCTCCCTCCCTAGCTTGCACACTGAAACTGTCCCCGTTAATATTTGGGTAATTAAAATCCCCTACTATTACTGCCTTATTATTCTTATACTTCTCTGAAATTTGATTACATATTTGATCCTCTCTCTCTCCCTGACTGTTTAGGGACCTAGAGTCCACACCCCACAGCATGTTTGCCCCTTTTGTGTTTTTTACTTCTACCATATGGCCTCATTTGATTATCCTTCCAAGATGATATCCCTGCTCACTGTTATAATTGATTCCTTGATCAATATTGCGACCCTCCCCTCCGCTTCTATCCCCTTCTCTTCTATCTCCTTCTCTATCTCGTCTGAGTACCCTATAATCAGGCATGTTGAGCTGCCAATCCTGCCCTTTTAGCCAAGTCTCAGTCATACCTATGAAATCATACTCCCATGTGCCTATCTGTGCCCTCAGCTCGTCTCTTATTCCTCAGGCTCCTTGCATTAAAATATATTCCATTTAGCCTTGCTAAACTCACTTCTTTCTTATCTAGCCTATGTTTCCTCTGCTTTCCAGACTCAATTACTAGT
Organism: Cetorhinus maximus; assembly: GCF_964194155.1. NCBI lineage: Eukaryota > Metazoa > Chordata > Chondrichthyes > Lamniformes > Cetorhinidae > Cetorhinus > Cetorhinus maximus. The sequence goes on along the minus strand of NC_135882.1, from coordinate 35,447,700 downwards.
GTTTTAACTTTTAATTCCATCTCAGCTTCTCTCCCCTCTGAACTACTTTTCAGGATCCCATCCCCCTGCCAATTTAGTTTAAATTCACCTCAGCAGCATTAGCAAACCTCCCCGCGAGGATGTTGGTCCCGTTTCTGTTCAGATGTAACCCATCCAACTTGTACAGGTCCCACCTCCCCCAGAAACGGTCCCAATGCCCCAGGAATCTAAAGCCCTCCTTCCTGCACTATCCTTCCAGCCACACATTCAGCTGCTCTATCCACCTGTTCCTGTGCTCCCTACTGCGTGGCACCAGGAGTAATCCAGAGATCATTACCTTTGAAGTCCTGCTTTTCAATTTCCTACCTAACTCCCTAAAGTCTACTTGCAGGACTTCATTTCTCTTTCTTCCTATGTCATTGGTCCCAACATGGACAACGACCTCAGGCTGTTCACCCTCCCTCTTCAGAATGCCCTGCAGCCGTTCCGTGACATCCTTGACCCTGGCACCCGGGAGGCAACATACCACCCTAGAGTCACGTCTACCGCTGCAGAAGCGCCTGTCTACTCCCCTCACTAAGGAATCCCCTACCACTATTGCCCTTCCACACTTCTCCCACACCCCACTGAACAGCTGGACCACCCACAGTGCCATGGCCTTAGATCTGGCTGGCCTCCACCAATGAACCGTCACTCACCATTTTCCAAGGCCGAAAAACAGTTTGCGAACAAGAAGCATGTGGGGGATTCCCTCAGTACGTGTCTGGTGGTCACCCATTTCCCCCTCTGCTTGCACTTCTGAAGTTGCGTGGTGACCACATCCTGAAACATGCTATCCACGAACCTCTCAGTCATTTGAATGCACCGTAGTGCCCCCAGCTGCCGCTCAAGCTCCAAAATCTGGAGCTCAGGCTGCTTCTGTCGGAGGGACCTCATGCACATACGGTCATCCAGACCGCCAGGAGTATCTAGGATTTCCCACATAGCCACGCAGGATGTGCAAATCACGGGACTGAGCTCCCCAGACATATCTTAACCAAATAGAATATGGACCCTTGCTTTTATTTTACCCTTACTGCTACTTGAGTATAGACTAGATGATAGATCCTCTATGTAGACTAGATCCTCTAGATGCTGCTGACTGCCTGTCTTAGGGTCATCCTCTCACTTTCTCCTCTAGGTGCTGCTGGCTGCCTGTCTTAGGGTCATCCTCTCGCATTCTCCTCTAGTTGCTGCTGGCTGCCTGACCCAGGGTGGACTTCCTATACCTTCCTCTAGTTGCTGCTGACTGCCTGTCTCAGGGTCCTCCTCTGGCACTGTATGTAATTAGAGTGATGCTTGAGGTGCATCATCAAATCAATGTGAGCGTACCACTATATCTACCAATCACTACTTGATTTAGGACAGCGCAAGACAGTGGTAATATGTCAGTGCAGCTCTGCTGATATGCAACAAGAATAAACATGCATTGTGTTATTGCTGTGCATATTAGCTTTGTGATATTTCGAAAAAAATCTGTTCCAGTCTCTGTGTAAGCACTAGCTTGCTGATCAAGACAGACTAAATAATTAGTTAAAATAATTCGATTTGCAAAGTCTCATTGCAAAAGAAGCTGAGCCCACTTAATGTGCTGTTACCCTTTGTATCATTGATATCCCAGTAACTGAATTGTAGGGAACTATAACCTTTTTTACAGTTCGGCATGTGTGGAATTCATGCAAAGAAATTATGCTTGATCTATGCTTTTATATTCCATCAGCAAGCTCTAGGAGTAAAGTTAATTAGAACAGTTTGCAAATCTTGAAGGACAACTAAACTCAAATTATAACATCATGTGGGCTGAAAGGTCATTTCCATTGTGGTACATTTTTATATAACTCCAGTTGAATAATGCTCCCAGCATTAAAATAGTGTGCAGATCAATCAGATGTTTTTTAACTAGCTCTACTGTTACTTTATGTTAACCCTTATCTGGCTGAATATACTGGAATTCTTCATGTGTATTAGATTTATCCATGGTAATCGATAATTATAAATGTCTAAATTACTCCTGCCTGTTAAAGCATACATTCTAAACTTCACATTCGGTTCATAAATAAACTAATATAAAAAGTCTCTTGGGATATAGGCATCATTTATTGTCCATTTTTAGTTGCCCTTGAGAAGGTGGTGGTGAGTTGCCTGTTTGAACCATAGCAGTCCATGTGGTGGAGGTCCTTCTACAATGCCGTGAAGTAGAGGTTCCAAAATTTTGACCCAGTGACAATGAAGAAATGATGATATTGTCCAGGTTGGGATTCTGTGTGATTTGAAGGAAAATTTGGAGGTGATGGCGGAGGTAGTGGGTTTGGGAGATGCTGTCGAAGAAGTTTCTCTACACTGCTGTTGTGAATTCTGTGGAGTGCACACTTCAGCCTGTTGGAGGGAGTGGATGTTTAAGGTGGTGAATGGGTTGCCGATCAAATGGACTGCTTTATGCTAGGGATTTGGGTGGTGTTGCAGCTGCACCCATCCTGACTTGTGATTTGTAGATTGTGGAGAGACTTTGGGGAGTAAGGATGTAGGACACTCACAACAGAGTACCCAGTATTTGGCCTGCTTAATTAGCCTCAGCATTTATCTGGCTAGGCCAATTGAGATTTTGGTCAATGGCTACTATCAGAATGTTGATGGTGAGGGTTTTGTCGGTGCCATTGAATGTCATGCCTGAGGAGATGTTTAGACTCTGTCTTGTTGCAGATGATAATTGCTTGACATTTAACATGACTTTAATGTCACTTGCCACTTATTACCCCAAGATTGATTATGTCGAAGTCTTGCTACATATGGCCATGGATTGCTTCATTATCTGAAGATTTGCAAATAGAATACTGGGCAGCCCACTTCCAACCTTATGATTCAGGACACGGCTTTGATGAAGCAAGTGAAGGTAGTTGAGGTAGATTGGTACGTTGCTGTGAGGAATTCCTGCAATGATGTCCTATGGCTGAGATGATTGGCCTCAATAACCACAACCATCTTATTTTACACTGGATATGTCATGAACCATCAAGGAATTTTCCTTCTGGTTCTCAATTAACTTCCGTTTCAGTTCCTTAATGCCACGCTTCATCAAATGCTGCCTTGATTTCAAGAGCATTCACACTCATCTCAGCTCCTGAAATTATCTCTTTTGTCCATGTTTGGATCAAGGCTGTAATGAGGTCAGGAGCTGAGTATTGCTTCCAAATCCAAGATAGCCATTGGTGAGTAAGTGCTAATTAATTGCAACGTTGACAACTTCTTCCATTACTTCACTGATAATTAAGAGTAGGTTGATAGGAAGGCAATTAACTGGACAGGATTTCTTCTACCTTTCGTGGACAGGACAAACTGGATAATTTTCCAAATTGTTAGGTAGATGTCAGTTGTAGCTGTATTGGGACAGCGTGACTAGAGCAGGGCCCAGGAGAGGGGTGTGCTGACGGTGCCAAACACCTGGGCCTGGGCGGCGGTGGGATGGGAAGGTAGTGCAGTCCAGGCTTGGTGTTTTAAACTGAGTTCTCAAGTCGTCCAGCTTGAGCAGCCAGAGTTTCAGACCTGAAAGACCGGCTTTAAAAAAATTGGAACCAGCAGCCTGAGAGTCCGATTTATTATTTTTTTTAAAGCCTGTGAGGTCAGTTTCACTAGTTGCTGTAGTGTTGCATCTGACCTGCGGGTAGCTTTGTGGTTCTGATTTTTTTTTTTTAAACCCTGCCAGAAAACACGAAGGTCAGCACTGCAGCAGCTGTCATGAGAGTGCTGTCAGTTGAAAAATTGGAAGTGAAATCCCTGTAGTTTCAGAACCAATTGTATGCTGTATGTGGAGGTGGGGGGGGCGGGGAGGAGGGGATGTGGTATCAAGGTTGGGAGGGGGATGGATGAGGTTGGAGGAGGGGTTGAGGTAGATTGGAAGGGGGTGGGGTGAGTTGGGGCTGGAGGAGTTTGTGGGGATGGGTTGGGTTGGGGGTGTTGGAGAGGGTGGGAGGAGGTAGGGTTGTGATGCTGGGGGAAGATTGGAGGGGGTGGGGGCAGGTTGGGACGTGGGTGGGATGTTGTGCAGAAGATTGGTGGGGAGGGGGTTGGAGGGAGGTTTGAGGGTGGGGGAATCACTTTTAAGGTTTAGTACCCCAAAATTAAATACTGTACACTTCTCAAAATTCTCTTGAATTTAAACCAGCATACAAGTAGCAGCCTAAATGTTTATTATTCCCTAAAATAGACACAATTCTGATGATATGTTGTGTTTAGTTACCAGAGGCTTGAAAATCTTGTGCTTCATCAAAATAAATACAAGAAACTAAAAACTGGGTGTGATGCAATACAGGGTGTTGACTCACTATTGCCCATATTATTCCCTTGCAAAGTCTGGGAATAAATCCCTGTTTATCACTAAGAGATTGCTTAAAGAAATGTTTTACAAATTCCTACTCCATCCTAGGTTGACCCCACCCTGCACCATCCTGTTTAAAATCTAGCGAGAGGTGGTCACACTGTGCGACTAAAATTTCTCTGCGGTTGAGGATTCCCAATCATCCATTGTAACTTTGGGGAAAAAATCCATTGAAATCGCAGAGAAACAGCACAAACGTTTTTTTAAAGAAACCCAACCCTCTGACTTAAGTGCATCTAGGAATTATTTCTCCCGGGACACTTTTTTTTGCTGATGGAGTTTCTTACTTATTAATGACGTTTTTCTACTTAATCTTCTTGTTTCTCTCACACCTCAAACAATAATTTGAATTTAAAAAATACTATTTGCACATTTTTTTAGTGCAAATGTAATGCAACATCATATGGAACTTGTAGGTGGGCTGTAAATTCAGAGCACAGCACAAATGTATAACAGTGTGTTGGTACCAGAGAAGTCAGAATGGTAAGGTTGTATTAGCTACAGATTTAAATTATTTTGTAAATGTAGTGATTTCTTTGTAGCCGCTTTCCTAACATTGGTTGATTGCTCTGTGATTTAATTATCCTTAGAGACTCAGCATTGGGCCTCCAATTTCACCATTGCTAGTTACTCTACCTACTCCATGCAAGTGTAATGAAAGAAAGACAAGACGTACGTTTATACAGCCCATTTTCTGATGTCCCAAATCACTTTACAGCCATTAAATAACTTTTGGGTTGTAGTCACTGGTATAATGTAGGCAATGTTATCAAATGGCAGAGCAGGATTGAGGGGCCAAATGGCCTACTCTTGCTCCGAATATTCATATGTCATTCTGGATGGTTGAGATGAGCTGGGCTTTGATGACCTTTGTCATCCATAATTATCTTGTGAACACAGAGTGGAATCATGGCTAGAGTTCTGTTTAATTTGTTGCTAATGGACGTCTACTTTGTGGGGTGAAATTGCCAAGATAGGAGTGCGTAATTGGCTCATAGTGAATCAATAACCTGTTTTACATTGCACATCATTCTCAAGAGTCTTTTCCATTGACTTCAATCTTGTCCTTTTGGCTCCTTAACTATTATCCTATTCTATCTTGGTGCTTTTTGAGGTATTGAAATATCGTGATAAAGTTATGTTGCATGGTAGATATTGAAAATATATTTTAGTGCGAAGCAATGATCAGCAGAGCCTGCAGACTTGTTGATCAAGAAAATGCAGATACAACTGTGAACCATTTAAGCTTTGTCCTCAGGCTTCTTAAAAGTTGTGTCACACAGAGACACCTGAGGGCTCCAATGCTTTTCACTGACAGTGGAAACCTATGTTGTTCAATCATTCCGTTTTGTTGCTCAGGGATCATTTGATCTTTCTACCCTGTGAGATTACTGATAAAATAGAATTCAACTACATGCCATGAAATAATAACTATGAAATAATTATATTGAATAATATCATGCACCCAGGTAGGAGAAAGTCATCTTCTGCTTCTACAGAATGGACAAGATTTTGAAATATGAGTTTACTGTCACCATTTCCATATGGTACAATGTGTAGAACATGTTAATGAGGGCTGAGACAGTCACTGAAATCTCTGTTATCGTCTGCACAGTGTTAGAAATAACTAATGGGATACTTTCCTGTTGAATTAACAATATTGCACGAAGCTGTTAAAGTAAAATTTATACTCTCTGGTTTGTTAGTAGTCATGGTGGGATCACCTAAAAGGTGCACATAGACTAACGGTGCATTATATCGTTACTGCTCTTAATACTCATGCTGCATATATACTGGGCGATATTTAACTCGTGGAATAAAAGGAAAAGTAGGCACTTAGATAAGAAATTGGCTAAGTGACAGGAAACAGAGCAGTGATAAATTATTGTTTTTCAGATTGGAGGAAGGCCTGAGGTAGAGTTCCCCAGGGGTCAGTATTGGGACCCTTGCTCTTCTTGATATATATTAATGACCTAGACTGTGGTGTGCAGGGCATTATTTCAAAGTTTGCAGATGATATGAAGATTGGAAACATTGTCAACTGTAATGAGCATAGCCTTGAACTTCAAAAGGACATAGACATATTGGTGGATTGGGCAGACAAATGGCAGATGAAATTCAATGCAGAGAAGTGTCAGGTGATTCATTTTGGCAGGAAGAATATGGAGAGATAATATAAAATAAAGGCAGAGACTCTAAAGGAGGTGCAGGAACAAAGGGACCTCGGTGTATATGTACATAAGTCATTGAAGATGGCAGGGCATGTTGAGAGAGCATTTAATAAAGCATATGGTGTCCTAGGTTTTATTAATAGGGGCATTGAGTTTAAGAGTAAGGAGGTCATGTTAAAAGGAGGCCACAGAGGAGATTCACAAGAATGATTCCAGGGATAAACAACTATAGCTATGAGGATGGATGGGAGGGGTTGGGTCTGTTTTCCTTGGAGAAAAGGCTGAGAGGAGACTTGATAGAGGTATTCAAGATCCTGAGGGGTATGGACAGGATAAATAGTGAGAAACTGTTCCCACTCAAGGGAGTATCAAGAACTAGGGGGAACAGATTTAAATAATTGGCATAAGGAGTAAATGTGATGTGAGGAAAAGATTTTTCACCCAGAGGGTGGTTGGCATCTGTAACAAACTGCCTGAAAGGGTCGTGGAAGCAGGTTCGATCGAGGTATTCAAAAGGGAATTGGATTGCTATTTGAAAAGAATGAATGTGCAAGGTTATGCGGATAAGGCCGGGGAGTGGGATTAGGTAGAATGTTCTTTCAGCGAGCCAGTTTAGTCTCAATGGGCCGAATTGCCTCCTTCTGCACTTTAAAGATTCTGTGATATTTGTAACCAGATACCAATAGTGGGCATTATCGTTTTACCTTTCTGTGATTGTTTGGTGAATTGCTTGGTGAATCTTGAAAGGGCAAAAAATATCACGCATGATTGAAGGTGAGGGTTAAAGTGGAGAGGGGGGAATAAGAGACCTGGAAACCGAAGAACCACCAGGGCCAATGATTTCACCCCTGGCCCTGGGCTCGATCTGGGGTGCAGGTTTTCAAGCATTAAATCAGGATGCTGTTAGGGCCCATAACCATGGTTTTGTCCAGTGAACTCTCATATTTCTTGTGGAGTGAATCAAATTGACTGAAAACTGGCTTCTGTGATGGTGGGGATCTGAGCACTTAGCACTTCTGACCGAAGATATTGCTAAGGCTTCAGTCTTGACTTTTGCACTCACACATTGGGCTTTGCCATCATCAGGGATGGGGATATTCCTGGAGTTGCCTCCTTCTTTCGTTGCTTAATTGTCCACCACTATATTCATGTCTGGATGTGGCAGGACTTTAGAGTTTTAACCTGACCTGGTGGTTGTAAGATTATTTCACTCTGTCGACATGTATGCCACTTTTTAACTGTTTAGCATGCATGTTGTAGCTTCACCAGATTGGCACCACATTTGAAGATATACCTGTTACTGCTCTCCTATGCTCCTCAATAAACTAGGATTAGTTGTCAAGCTTCTTGGTGATGAGAAGAAGCTGGTTACACATTGTGATGGAAAAAATCTTGCTGCTGATGACAGCCACAAGCACTTCAGTTTTGAGCTTCTAGATCTATTCTTAATCTATTCCATTTGCAATGGTGTGAGTGCTACAGATGGGACTTGGTCTCCTATCAATACTATCTCCAGTAGGTAGCTTTGTGCGGGCAAGATCAAGTAGGGGAGGTGGTGGTGTATTGTCACTGGACTAGTAATCCAGAGACACAGGGTAATGCTCTGGGGACCCCGGTGTGAATCCCACCATGGCAGATGGTGGAATTTCAATTCAAACAATCTGAAATTAAAACTCTAATGATGACCATGAAGCCGTTATCGATTGCTATAAAAAAAAACCCCAACGGGTTCACTAATGTCAATTAGGGAAGGAAATCTGCCGTCCTTACCTGGTCTGGCCTACATTTGACTCCAGACCCACAGCAATGTGGTTGATTCATAAATGCCCTCTGAAATGGCTTAGCAAGCCACTCAGCTGTATCACAAGCACTAGAAAGTGTATAAAGAGTGAAACCACCCAGCATCAACCTAGGCATTGGAAACAACACTGACAAACTCAGCTCTGTTGACCCTGCAAGGTCCTCCTTACTAACATCTGGGGGCTTGTGCCAAAGTTGGAAGAGTTGTCCCACAGACTAGTCAAGCAACAGCCTGACATAGCCATACTCACCAATGCTACTTTTTAACTGTTTAGTTAACATTGGGTTATGTCCTACCCAAGGATAGGACAAATCCAGCAGAGCTGGCGGCACAGTGGTATGCAGTCGGGAGGAAGTTAGCCTGGGAGCCCTCTACATCAACTCTGGACCCTGTGAAGTCTCTTGGCATCAGGTCAAACATGGGCAAGGAAACCTCCCTGCTGATTACCATGTACTGCACCCCACTTCTCAGCTGATGAATCAGTACTCCTCCATGTTGAACACCACTTGGAGGAAGCACTGAAGGTGGCAAGGGCAAGCAATCCCACAACCAGCAGGTCAGACCTAAGCTCCGCAGATCTGCCACATCTAGTTGTGAATGGTGGTGGACCATTAAACAACTAACAGGGGGAGGCGGCTCTACAATAATGGAGGAACCCAGCTCATCAGTGCACAAGATAAGGCTGAAGCATTTGCAACAAACTTCAGCCAGAAGTGCTGAGTGGATGATCCATCTCAACCACGTCTGGATGTCCCCGGCATCGCAGATCCTAGCCTTCAGCCAATTTGATTCACTCCTTGTGATATTAAGAAATGGCTGAAGGCACTGGATACTGAAAATACCTGACGGTATTCCGTCAATAGTGCTGAAGGCTTGTGCTCCAGAATTTCCTGTGCCCCTAGCCAAGTTGTTCCAGTACAGCTACAACACTGGTATCTACCCGGCACCAGTACTGATATCACTGGCATCAGTAGCCAACCTAAACTGCTTTGCAAAATCTGTTAGTTGTTAGTACAGCTTTCAAGCTGCCAAGTGCATCCTGACACTTCTGCGTCTATTGCAATTTTTTGTTTTTTTAATCATTCAGACAGCGCAGCAATGGCACTGTTGAAATTTGGCATGAATTTCAGATAAAATTCACTCATGCCTAGAAATCTCAAAACTTTCCATTTCATTTCAGGCACTGGGAATTCCACAATAGCTTTAACTTTTGCATCTCATGGGGCCATTTGACCGTGTCCAACAGTGTGGCCTAAATATGTAGCTTGCGCTTTTGAAAATTCACTTTTAGCCAAATTCACAACTAAACTGGCTCCCTGTAGTTAATCAAACAGTTCCTTTAAATGTTGTAAATGTTATTTCCATGTTTGACTGAATGCTATTAAGTCATCAATATAAACAGCACAATTGCTCAGTCCCTCAGTCACTTTATTTGTTAGTCTCTGAAATGTTGCTGGTGCATTTTTCATACCAAAAGGCAGTACTTTGCATAGCTATAGACCATCCGGCGTCATAAAGCTGATATCTCTTTTGCCCTTTCCGATAAGGATAATTGCCAATATCCTCACAGCAAGTCAATTTTTGTGATAAATGTTGACTGTCCTACTTTCTCAATACAACCTTCTAATTGTGGAATAGGATATGAATCATCATTTGTTACTGCATTCACTTTCCAGTAATCGATACATAGTCTTTGTGATCCACCCGGTTTCGGCACCATTACAATAGGTAAACTCCAGTTATTGTGACTGGGCTCCATGATGTCATTTTGAAGCATAAATTTATTTTCTTTCCGCACTTGAGCTAATTTCACTGGATTTAATCTATATGGATATTGCCTTATTGACTCTGAATTCCTCACATCAACATCATATACAGCTAAATCTGTTTTTCCCAGTTTATTTCCACAAATTGCTTTATGTGACTGCAATAGCTCTTTTAAATCAGTCCGGAAGGTAATCCAGTATTACACCAAGATTCTTAAGCATTCTGTCATTGTACAATTTAATCAGATACCACCCTCCTTCTATTCTCTGTCGAAGTATTTTTTGAGCATATTTACGTGGCACACTCGCTGCCTCTTCCTTCAATCTGGGGTACTTATTATGTAGTTTACTTCACGTAGTCTCTTTTCAATCTGATAAGGTCCACTAAACCTTGCCTTCAATGGTTCACCTGACACTAGCAACAATACTAACGCTTTATCCCCAGCCACAATACTACGAGCCGTTGGCCTCTTGCCTGCCTTTGCCTTCATCATTTGTTGAGATATCTTTAAATGTTTTCTCGTTAATTCACTCTTTCCCTTAATCACTCTCTCCCTGAATTCTGTCACATAATCCAGGAGATTTGTTTCAGAACTCTTATTCACTAATTTCTCCTGAATCAGTTTAAATGGTCCCCTCGCTTCATGACCATAAACTAACTCGAAAGGACTGAACCCAGTTGACTCATTAACGGTGTCCCTAATAGCAGATAACAAGAATGGAATCCCTCAATCCCAATCATGTGGATAGTTTTGACTATATATTTTAATCATAGTCTTTAAATTCTGATGCCACCTTTCTCAGGCACCTTGTGGTTCGTGGTGATAGGCTGATGACCTAAATTGCTTTATTCCTCGGCTGTTCATTACTTCCTTAAACAGCTGTGATACAAAATTTGATCCCTGATTTCTTTTGGTAATCCATATCTTGTAAAGAATTTGGTTAACTCCTCTACAATCACCTTTTGCTGTAATTTTTCCTAAAGGTATTGCTTCTGGAAATCTTGTGGACACATCCATGATTGTCAGTAAATACTGATTTCCACTTTTAGTCTTAGGGAGGGGTCCTACACAATCAATTAGGACCCTGTTAAAAGGTTCCTCAAATGCTGGAATTGGAATTAAAGGTGCAGGCTTAATCACTCCCTGAGGCTTTCCTGACATGTTTGACAGAAGTTGATTACATATTTACATAGTCCAGGCCTATAGAAATGTTTTTGTATCTTCACTTGAGTTTTCCTAATTCTCAAGTGTCCAGCCGTTGGAATTTCATGAGCGACTCTCAAAATTTCATTCCGGTACCCAGATGATATTACTACTTGGTATACCACCTCTCCTGTCTTCAAATCACTTTTTAAATTTACCTTACACAATAAAATAGGTTTGACTTTGCCATGGATTCCTTTAATTAATATTTTCTCTTGCGATAACCCTTCTGGACAACAGCTAGCAGTATCCCATAACATTTTTACCATTACTAGGTTTTCTAAATCTGCAGCTTCCCTGCTGATTACCATATGACCCTTTTCCTCCACTTAACTGTTTGTGTAAAATATCATACATATTGGCTAAAACAGCAGCTTCCCTGATTTTTTTTGCTTTGTCTCTCATCTAAATATACCTTAATGTTTATTGGAATGTTATTTGTAAATTTTTCCATAATCATTACCTCTCTTACATTTTCACAAGGCTTATCCAACTTTACTGCCTTAAACCATTGGTCCCATTATGGTTCCATAATTTATTTTTCTCTTGCAAAAGTCTGATTAAGTATTTTCCTTAATGTCTTAAACTTCAACTGATTAGCTTCAAGAACAAGCTCATAAGCACTTAATATTGCCGCCTTTACTGTTTTGTAATCTGCAGACTGCTTCTCTGATAAGCTTGCATACACATTCATTGCTGTACCTGAAAAAAATACTTTGTAACATGATGGTCTTGGCCAATTCAATTTCATTGCTACCTTTTCAAATGAGGTCAAATATTTTTTAACTCCATCCTCTGTAAATTTAGGCACTAACTGAAGATTTTTAGTTAAATCAAATTCCTCAGGAATCAAAAGCACCATCTCTCCTATTTTCCTTGATTCTAAAGTTCACTTTAGACAATTCATACTGTCTAGCTTCTTTCTCTCTGAAGTTCCCTATCTCTTTCCCTCTTTCCTCAATTACTAACTTCTCTCTCTGAAGTTCAAGTTTAAGCTCTTGCATTTATATCTTTTGTAATCTTTTCCTTTTCCTGCTCCTCTCTTTTCCATTGAAGTTTCTTTATTTAATCTACCCTTTTATTTTTCTAGTATTGTCATTTCTCTTTCTTTCTCTTTTCTTTCTAACTCAGGTTTTTTCATTTTATTTTTCTCTTCCAATTCAATTCGTTTCAGTTCTTTTGCTTACTCAACTTCAAGCTTCTTCATTTGCAGCTGAAGTCTTACTACGTCCAGCTGTGACACACTAGTTTCAGGTATCCCTTCCTCCAACTTCAAATGCTGGGTAAGTATTTTAACCATATCAGCCTTACAAAATTCCACTTTTATCTCCACCTGCACTTTCTCTGCTAATTCTTTCAACTGAGTTTAGTCAGAGATTTCAAATATTCCACAAATACATCTTCCACTCCCAGAAAAGTTGCAGCAATTGCTAAAATCATCTTGCAGTCTAACCTTTTAAAACCCCTCAACCTGAGTTCAGCGTTCTCGTACTCATTTCCCTTGGATTCACAAGCTCCAACCTAATCAAGGAATTATAATAATCCCGCAAAAAGCCCCAAATTTACTATGACCACAGCTGGTGTTGATTGCTGTGCAAGCCAAATCCCAGATGGAAACTTGGCTTACAGACCACAGCCTTTTTTTTTGTATTCTGATAACGAAAAGAAGTCATACCAATCTCACCAGCTGGAGGTCCAGTAAAACTTTTAGGTTTTTTAAAATTACAAGTAAAAGTTTTATAAACAAAAACAAGAAAACTTAAGCACACAAGATCACAGTTACACAATTAAGGTTAGTCTTACAAAACATTCCCCCCAAAAACTCACCACTTGATCAAACCCACAAATAAACACCTTCCAGGCAACACTCCCTTATAGATGTTTAAATATGAAAGAAATGCAGTAATATTACACAGACAACTGCTGCAGCATCAATGAAGGTGACCTTTACCCTCTTCTACTTTATGATAGAATTCACTTCAGTATAAATCTGCTTGCTGTAGCCCAAGACTTTTCTGACTTGACTGGATAGGTGATTCAGAATGCTTTCCATTTCCAGCCCAGAGCTCCAGCTATCTCATGAGCTCAAACAACTTCTGCTATCTCCAGTCACCTCCAGCTTAACAGCTATCCAGCTCACTAGCTAACTCCAGCTATCCACAGTAACTCGAATATACTTTTTTACCTTTCATCCCAGCCCCATTGTTCTCGCACCCTTTTGAAACTCAAACCCTCTCAAATATAAAATATTTCATGTTTCCACATTGTCTTTGCTTTGGGTCAATAAAAATATAATATCCCCAGTAGTATTTACCTATAGACTCCTGCAAGATGCAAACATTTTCCTTGGCTCCTCTGACTCCCCCTTTATGTTCAGGGGCAAAACTCCCCACTGGTTGGAATCATACCTAGCACAAAGGTAGATGGTTGTGGTTGTTAGAGGTCAACCGCCTCAGTCCCAGGACATCTCTGCAGGAGTTCCTCAGGGTAGTGTCCTCGGCCCAACCATCTTCGGGTGCTTCATCAATGACTTTCCTTCTATCACAAGGCCAGTGGGGATGTTTACTAATGATTGCGCAATGTTCACCATTTGTGACTTCACAGATACTGAAGCAGTCCATGATCAATTGCAGCAAGACCTAGACAATATCCAGGCTTGGGCTGACAAGTGGCAATTAACATTCGCACCATACAAGTGCTAGGCAATGACTATCTCCAACAACTGAGAATCTAGCCATCACCCATTGACATTCAATGGCATTACCATTTGCTGAATCTCCCACTATCCACATACTGGGGATTACCGTTGACCAGAAACTGAACTGGACTAGCCATGTAAACACTCTGGTTACAAGAGTAAGTCAGAGGTTAGGAATCCTGCGGCGAGCAATTCCCCTCCTGGCCCCACCAAAGCTTGTCCACTTTACAAGGCAGAAGTTAGCAGTGTGCTGGAATACTCTTCACTTGTCTGGATGCGTGAGCTCCAACAACACTCAAGAAGCTTGACACCATCCAGGACAAAGCAGCCCGCTTGATTGGCACCCTTTCCACAAACATTCACTCCCTCCACTACCGACACACTGCGATAGCGGCATGTACCATCTACAAGATGCATGCAGGAACTCGGCAACACTCCTCAGACAGCCCCTTCCAAACCCATGACCACACCATCTAGAAGGACAAGGATAGCAGATACATGGGAACACCACCAACTGCAAATTCCCCTTCAAGGCACACACATTCCCAACTTGGAACTATACTGCCGTTCCTTCACTACTGTTGCTGGGTCAAAATCCTGGAACACTCTCCCTCATAGCACTGTGTGTGTATCTACGCCACATAGACTACAACGGTTCAAGAAGGCAGCTCACCATGACTTTCTCAAGGGCAGCTGGGGATGGGCAATAAATGCTGGCCTAGCCAGCGACACACATCCCATGAACGAATATGGAAAAAAGGTTATTCCCTCCCATTGGTTTTCACTTCGTGCCACAAACCCAGCCTGCAAACTATGTTCTTCAGGATTCTGCCAGCTTGGCAAGTTGGTAATACTACAACCCTGCAGGTATTTTAATTTTTTTTTTAATATATGAGATGTGGGCATCACTTGCAAGGCCAGCATTTGTTGCCAGTCTCAAGTTGTCCTTGAACTAAATGTCTTGCTAGGCCATTTCAGAGGACAGTTAAGAGTCAACCACATTATTGTGGATCTGGAGTCACATGTAGGTCACACTGATTAAGGATGGCAGATTTCCTTCCTTAGAGTACATTGGTGAAGCAAATGTGTTTTAACTATTACTGAGACTAGCTTTCAATTCCAGATTTGATTAATTGAATTTAAATTCCACCAGCTGCCATAGCCGGATTTGAACTCATGACCCCAGAGGATTAGCTTGGGCCCCTGGATTACTGATGCAATGACATTACCACTATGACCCCCATCTCCCTGTAGTGTATCCAGTGCCTTGTTCATATGAGTTGAAAAATATCTTCTTAGCACGCCAGGTCATCTTCTCAGTTAACTATGATATGTAATCATATTTTCATAGGGGTGGGTAGGGAGGAAAGTGGGTTTGAGGCCACAATCATATTAGCCATGATTGTATTGAATGGCAGAGCAGGCTTGAGGGGCTGAATGGCCCACCCCTGCTCCTAATTTATATGGTGTTCGTGTGAATGCATTGCACTAAGCTAGACAACAGTGGAGAGGTGTTGGGAGGAGCATGATGTGGCCAATTATGTCACAGGTTACAGCAGGATCTAGAAGGATGAGGAGGGAAAGTTTACATTTTTTCCTAGTCCCATAGCATGTTATTTGTGACTTTGATGAGAGCCATTTCGGTACTGTGGCAGAGGCGGAAAGCTGATTGGAGGGATTCAAACATGGGAGTTCGAGGTAAAATGGGAATGGATTTGGGAGGTGACAATATGTTCAGGAATTTTGGAGAGGAAAGGGAGGTTGGAGATGGGTTGTTAGGTTTGCAGGGATGGTGTGGACAAGAGTTGTTTAATTAAGGGGATGGATGATGATGGCAGATTTAAAGGAGAGTATGGAATGAAAGCACATTAGATCAGGCCAAGGGGTAAAAATATTACATTGATACCAAAAGTTGTAGCTGATGAATATGAACATTGGAGAAAAAGGTGAAAGAGAGACATTTAGCTCAAGTTGCTGCAGAAGTCAGAGTCAAGCCCCCGTGAGATTCCGTCTGCCCCCATTTGCGGCGAGTGTCATGGCGGGCGGGAGGGGATGGTGAGAATTCAGCAGAGGGGAACTCGGGGGGAGAAATAGGAGTTCCTCCTGGAACCCCATTCCTTACAGCACTGTGGGTGTACCTACACCACATGGACTTCAGCGGTTTAAGAAGACAGCTCCCCACCACCACCTCAAGGGCAAATCGGGATGGTCAACAAATGCTGGCCCAGCCAGCGAAACCCACATCCCATGAATCAATTTTTAAAAAAAGACGTTAGGGTGAGGTTGGGAGGGGTGCTAAAGGTATCGGGGGGGTAAGGTCGGGAGTGGCGCGGTGAAGATATTGGGGTGAGGTTGGAACGGAGGACAAAGGTGTCAGGCAGTGAGGTTTGGAGGGGAGGGGCGAAGATGTTGGGGGGAGGCGAAGGTGTCGGGGTGGGACGGGGAGGTGAAGGTGTTGGGGGTGAGGTTGGGAGGGGGGGAGGCTAAGCAGTTAGTGTGTGAGGTTGGGATGGGAGATAAAGGTGTCAGGGTGAGGTTGGGATGCGAGGGCGAAGGTGATGGACGGGTGAGGTTGGGGAGGGTAAAGGTGCCGGGGTGAAGTTGGGAATGGGGTGGCGAAGGTGTCGGGGTGAGGTTGGTACAGGGGGAGCAAGCGTGTTGAAGAGAGAAGTTGGGAGGAGGAAGGCGAAGATGTTGAGGGGAGAGGTTGGGAGGGGGAAGGCGAAGGCGTTGAGGGGAGAGGTTGGGAGGGGGAAGGCGAAGGTGTTGAGGGGAGAGGTTGGGAGGGGGAAGGCGAAGGTGTTGAGGGGAGAGGTTGGGAGGGGGAAGGCGAAGGTGGCGGGGGTGAGGTTGGGAGGGGAGAGGCAAAGGTGGCGGGGGTGAGGTTGGGAGGGGAGAGGCAAAGGTGTAGCGGGTGAGGTTGGGAGGGGAGAGGCAAAGGTGTAGCGGGTGAGGTTGGGAGGGGAGAGGCAAAGGTGTAGCGGGTGAGGTTGGGAGGGGAGAGGCAAAGGTGTAGCGGGTGAGGTTGGGAGGGGAGAGGCAAAGGTGTAGCGGGTGAGGTTGGGAGGGGAGAGGCAAAGGTGTAGCGGGTGAGGTTGGGAGGGGAGAGGCAAAGGTGTAGCGGGTGAGGTTGGGTGGGGAGAGGCAAAGGTGTAGCGGGTGAGGTTGGGAGGGGAGAGGCAAAGGTGTAGCGGGTGAGGTTGGGAGGGGAGAGGCAAAGGTGTAGCGGGTGAGGTTGGGAGGGGAGAGGCAAAGGTGTAGCGGGTGAGGTTGGGAGGGGAGAGGCAACGGTGTAGCGGGTGAGGTTGGGAGGGGAGAGGCAAAGGTGTAGCGGGTGAGGTTGGGAGGGGAGAGGCAAAGGTGTAGCGGGTGAGGTTGGGAGGGGGAGGCAAAGGTGTCGGGGGGGGGTGAGGTTGGGAGGGGAGAGGCAAAGGTGTAGCGGGTGAGGTTGGGAGAGGGAGGCAAAGGTGTCGGGGGGGTGAGGTTGTGAGGGGAGAGGCAAAGGTGTAGCGGGTGAGGTTGGGAGGGGGAGGCAAAGGTGTTGGGGGGGTGAGGTTGAGAGTGGTGTGCGAAGGTGTTGGGGGGTGTGTTTGGGAGGGGGCATGTCGAAGGTGTCGATGGGCGAGGTCGGGAGGGGGGAAACAAAGGTTCGGGGAGTGAGATTGGGAGTGGGGTGGTGAGGGTGTCGATGGGCGAGGTCGGTGGGGGGAAGCAAAGGTGTCGGGGGGTGATATTGGGAGTGGGGAGGCGAAGGTGTTGGGGTGGGGTCCGGTTGGGGAGGGCGAATGTGTCAGTGGGGCGGGCCAAATGTGTCAGCCGGGTGGTAAGGTTGGCGGGGGGGAGCAAGTATTGGATATTGGGGTAGGAGGGGGTCCGAAGGGGGAAAGTGTAACGTGGGCAAATGCTGCAAGTGGGGAGGTAGCTGTAAGGGGGCAAGAAAGTTTAAGAGAGGGCGTTTCAGAGGGAGAAGGTGTCCGGGGGAGGAGGGAGTATAGTGAGGGAGGGAAGTGTAATGGGGGGAGAGGACAAGGTTGAGGGCTGTCAAAGGCAAAGGGAACTCGGAGGGAGTGGACAGCCGCTGAGATTCCTGAGTGGATGACCCAGGGGTGTTCAGCTATCTCTCCTCCTCCCTTCAGGTGCCCGAGAGCCCCGGCCTGACTCCTTGAGGGGAAAGAGCACCTGGAGGGACATTGAATGCCCTGCTTCCCCCTCGTGTTGCCACTGTAGGAACTCACCCGTGGCTACTGCAGTGGTGTGTAGGTTTGTGCGCATCTGAGCGTTCTGCTGGACCAGGGTCTCCATGACATCTGCCATTCTTCCCATGGAGACTTACATGTGGGCACCACATCATCAGAGATCAGGTGGATGCACTGCTCCAACTCGCGTGCCACTCTGTTTAGGGCTTCCAACAGCTCTGTGTGATGTTTTCCCACCTTCTCCACGATGAGTTGGAAGGCCGAATCCAGAGGCTGTTCATCTGACTCAGGCCTGACATGCTTCCTCTCCAGCAGTTCTCCGAGTGCCAGGGAGCTCGGCTGAATCTGCCTCCTCCTGCTGCAGACACGAGTCCTTGCGGTGACCACCAGATTGTGAACCTGAGCCTGCTGTATATCTAGGTCCCACTGAGGTGTGTCTCTGCGCTGGTGGAGGGTGTGGGTAAGTGCTGTGATGGGTCTTCCAGGGTGCTTATCTCCACCTCTTCAACAGAGGACATGTTCTTCGCTGGAGGTGAGGACCTGGATCGAGCTGAGGGACTGGCTGGCTGTGGATGCCGGTCGCTTGACAGAGCTTCCTGTGAACCAAAGTGGAGATAATTAGTGCATGGCCGAGAGCACATTCAGTTGCTTGAGAGAGGGCTGATGTGGTGCAGGACCCTCACATGGGTGTTTGCCACTGACCTCACCGTCCTGTTGTGAGCCAGCTTCTCCCGCATGAAAACAGATGGAGAGAGTGTGAGCAGGGCACGTGCCACGGAAGGTGATAAGGATGCGTGGAATGTTTGTGTGATAAGCAGAGCCATGGAGGGTGATGAGTTCCAGAGGGTATGAGCCTTATGGAGATGTGAGGGTGTGTGAGAGAGTTAGTGGTGTTGTCCCTTGAGATGTGAGATCCCTTTGGGAGTGTGAGTTGAGAGTGATGAGGTGGTTGACTTACCCTGGTGGAACAGATGAGACCATTCATTCTCTTACTGCATTGGACGGCTGACCTCCTGTGCTTTGTTGGTGCTGACCGCCGCTGCCACCACCTCCCAGGCCGGTTTGGTGACTCTGGAGGGCCTTCTGTGGCCTGAACGGAGGTAGAGGAGTTTGAGGCAGCCTTCCACTGCATTCAGCAGGCGCCCCAGAGAGGCATAATTAAATTTGAGGGCTGCCGTCACCTATGCTTTCGGGGCCATCTGTAGCCTGGAACAGCCCTGGCCTGTAGACAAGAAGTAGGCTGCACTTTGGTGTGCTTTAAGTATGGCGGAGCGATGAAGCACTGAGGTCACAGTGTGGCAGGCAAACCCGAGCCTGCCCGCCAGCGATGTGTGTTTCCTGCGAATTATTAATGAGGTGGGACATGCCGGGAAGCGGACGATACAGTGGCTGGCAGGTAAAGGGTTGCTTCTCACGCCCGCTACTGCACTTAGTGCAATTCTGAGACGATTCAACCTTAGTCTACAGCACAATTTGCCATCATTAAGGCTCCTCATGTTTGTGACAAACACAGTTGATTTGGTGACTGGAAAAATTAATACTGGTTTGTACTCTTATTTTTCCCAAGACACCTTTCCCTCAGGTGGCATTGCATAACATGACACTCACCAAAACAGTAGCAGGTTTAATGGCTGGCCTATGCTGAATTTGGTAATCTCATCTGGGAGAAAAAGATGGAAATGCTACAGTTAGCCTCCAGTCCTTGGGCTGAACTAGGGAGAAATAGACCAAAGTTTGCATTCGTGATTCGTAACCAGTGACTGATTAGTAATTAGTGAAGCCTGTTTGTGTATACGGCAAATTGAGGATAGGATACGAATTGTGTCTGCTGGGAAAACAGCTGCTTAGCAGTCTGTTCAGTCACACATGAAGGTGAACCAGCTGGGTGGTGTGCCTTAACAATCTTAATATGTGACACTGTGTCAGGACAAAGGATTAAGGAAACCAGTTGGAGTAGAAAAATAACATTGTTGAACAGTATAAAGAGCATCTTGCCTTCGATGTCACTGCTAACTACCAAAACTGAAGACAAATTGGCTCATCATTGATGTCCTCACCGTGATGAATCTCAGTAAGATTGCTTTCTTTATCTTGTTTACCTATTTTCCAGGTATGAAGAACTGCTCTCGTATCATCAGACCCGCCAGTTCTCTGCTGCTGTTGGTTTAAATAGAATGCTTTTAATCTCAGGGCTGATGCAGCCCCCAGTCATGGGAGCGAATATTTCTGAGGATTTTATGAGAAGACAGGTAAGCAGTCAATTTTATGTTCACATACACAATAGGGCATATTTATTCATGAATATCACAAATCCTTGAGCATTGTAAATCTGCTGTTGTGTAAATGTGTCATGGCAAGATTGATGTCACTGGTTTCCAAAGCTGTTGTTAGACAATTGCGTATCCACTTAGTCAGAGCTGATTTCCATAGTAACATGATGCTCGATGCTTCTGCTAATGACAAAATAAGCACAGCACTTAACTGCATAATTCGAAATTGTGGTGTAAAATTGGAGGGGCATTAAATAGAAAGAAAATTGAGGAGAATTGTAAAATGAACCCAGTGTATTTCCGTATGCCAGCATGGTATGTAACAAATGAAGAAACAGAATCCTGTGAACTTGAGCTGTACTAGGACATTTGTTTTTTTTAAATCTCAGTGATTAATTATCATCTGAAGAGGGGAAAAATAATAGTGACTGATGGATGCCTGACAGATCTTTTCCATAAACCATCCTGAAGTCTACAAAACAATTCTTATTAGACCAGAAGCACTGGATTTACAGCTTTTAATTGAATTATAGTCCAAACTGGAAGGTCACTTTACGAGTCCAAGGGTGTGAGTTTTTTTTTTAATCATTCTTGGGATATGAGCATCTCTGACAAGGCCAGTGTTTATTATCTATCCCTTGCTACCCTTGAACTACCTGTGAGCCACCTGCTGGAATGTCTGCAGCCCTGGGTCAGTTAAATCCACAGCGCTGTTAGGGATGGATTTGCAAAATTTTAACCCAGCAACAGTGAAGACTTGGGAGGGGAACTTGCAGATCCTGGTGTTCCCATGCACCTACTGCTTTTGTCCTTCCAGGTGGTAGAGGGTGAATGTTTACAAAGTGCTATTGAAGGAGCTTCAATGAATTACGCTAGTGCACCTTGTATACTGCTGCCTCTGTGCACTGGCAGCAGAAGGAGAGTGAATGTTTAAGGTGGTGGTGGTTACCATGCCAAACAAGCTCGCTGCTTTGTCTTGGATGGTGTTGAACTTCCTGAGTGTTTTTTAAGTTACAGTCATAAAGTGATAACAGGGAGGCAGTTGCATAGTAGTGGTATTATCACTGGACTAGTGTTCCGGGGACCCAGGTTCAAAACCCTCCACGGCAGATGGAGAAATTTGAATTCAACAAAAATCTGGAATTAAAAGTTTGATGGTGACCACCATTACAAATTGTTGTAAAAACCCATCTGGCTCACTAATGTCCTTTAGGGAAGGAAATTTACTGTCCTCACCTGGTCTGTCCTACATGTGACTCCAGACCCACCTGCAATGTGGTTGACTGTTAAATGCCTTCTGAACAAGGACTTTAGGGATGGGCAATAAATTCTGGCCTAGCCAGCGATCTTACATCCCATGAATGAAAAAAAACTATAGCACAGAAGAAAGTCATTTGGCTCATTGAGTCTATGCTAACTTTTTGTAGAGCAATCCAATTAGTCCCATTCCTTGCTTTATCCCCATAGGCCAGCAAGTTTATTTCCCTCAGATGCTTGTCCAATTTCTTTTTGAAATCATTCATTGTCTCCGTTCCCACCACTGTTGTAGGCAGAAAGTTCCAAGTCATTAACACTCACGGCATAAAGAAGTTCTTTCTCGGATAACCCCTGATTCTCTTGACCAAAACCTTAAATCTGTGTTGCCTAACCCTTATGCTATCGGCAATAGAAATGGCTTTGCTTTGTCTACCTCATTCAAACCTGCCATAAACTTGTACACCTCTATCAAATCCCCCTCAATCTCCTTAATGTCAAGAAAAACAGCTCCAGGTTCTTCAGCCTAGCTTAGTAGGCTGAACCCCTCATCCCTGGATCCGTTCTGGTAAATGTGCTCTGCATCCTCTCAAGGACCCTCACATGTTTCCTAAAGTGTGCTGACTAGAACTGGATGCAATATTCTTGTTGTGGCCACAGCCAAAAAATTATAAAGGTTCAGCATAACTTGCCTGCTTTTGTACTCAATGACTCTTGAGTATTTAATCAGACTTGTGCCTTTTAGGTGGTGGGTGAGAGTTGGGAAGTATGGAGGTGAGTTACTTCCCAACAATTCTCAGCTCCTGAGCTGCTCTTGTAGCCACTTTGTGTGGCTGGTCCAGTAAAGATTCTGATCAATGGTAATCCCCAGGATGTTAATAGTTGCAGATTCAGCGATGAAAATGCTTTTGAATGTCAAAGGAGCTGGTTAGATTCTCTCTTGGTGGAGCTGGTCATTGCCTGGCACTTGTGTGATGTGAATGCCACTTGCCGCTTATTAGCCAAAGTGTGAATGTTTTTTGTCAAGGTCTTGCTGCATGCGGACATAGATTGCTTCAGTAGCTGAGGAGTTACAAATGCAGGGATGAGAAATTTCCTCCATTTGGTGGATTTCTCACTTCAAATATAGAATTCCACCTTTGGAAATTATCTTCTGACCTCCGCCTCTCCATAATTTTTCGTGCATTTGACCTTGATCTTGAGCATTTAGATGATGCCTGAATTTAGTTGAACTCCAGAGTGAGGAGCCCCACTGGGGCTCATGCCTGGACTTGAACGTCAACTGCCACAGCTTAGCCTTGTGCCAGTCAGGACCCTACTGCTGTCACTCATCCACTCATTCCACCAGGAAGGTACGCTCCCCTGCTGGCCGTTTGATGGGGTTTTGGTGTTCGGCAAGAGGTGGGGGGGGTGTGGTGCATGCAGGGAAGAAGAAGAGGGAGCAGCAGATCCTGAGTATTCACGAGGTTTGTCTGGCGATGGAATGAGGAGGGGACATTGGAGGCCAAATTTTCGGCGTGAGAGGGGATGGGCGGCAGCAGGAACCGGTGGAGCCCGAGTTTCCCGCAGTGTTCGGCTGGAGGGGTGGGGGAGCCCGGGGTTTGGCTGGTTGCGTTGAATTAGTGCTTGTGCAGCTCTATGGAATCTTAGTGTTGCTGAAAAGCTGTTGGAGGGGTGTTGGGAAGAGGTGTGTGTATGTGTGTGTGCCCTCACTCAGTCTTCTGCCACCAAGGAATATGGACAGCTTGGCTGAAATCTACATTGGTATGTAAAATAAAAACATTTTTACACAGTACTTCAAAAACACAGGTTTTCATATTTATATGATGTATTAACGTTGATCTATAATGTGCAACCTTATATGTGCCATTATATACTTCATGTGACAGCTGCTAGTTTTTGCTGGTATCTGGGGTCACGTTCATTTTCAAGAGTTTTTTATTTATGTTAACATGTCAATAAGACATGAAAGAAATTAAATCTGTACATCAAACTTTATTCTTTGCTATTTTAAAATGCACTTTTGCTGAAGCTGGAAATCACATTTCTGTGGTTCATTTACTGTTGTTATCCATAGTTGTAAAACTCTCTTTTCTATCCCCTTTACTGTGTATGTAAGGTTGCGAACATCCCAGAGAACCAGGCCGGTAGTGCAGGAGTCCCTTGAGGTCCTGCTTGCTAATCATGAAAATGTAGAAAATAGGAGCAGGAGTAGGCCATTCGGCCCTTCAAGCCTGCTCCACCATTCAATATGATCTTGATCGATCCTCTATTTCAACGCCACACTCCTGCTCCCCCCATATACCTTGACTCCTTTAGTGTCTAGAAATCTATCTATTTCCTTCTTAAAAATATTCAGTGACTTAGCCTCTACAGCCTTCTGTGGTAGAGAATCCCACAGATTCACCACCCTCTGAGTGAACAAATGTATCCTCATCTCTGTCCTAAATGACCTACCCCATGTCCCTGAGACTGTGACCCTTTTTCTGGACCCCACCCCTAGCCAGGGGGAACATGATCCCTGCATCCAGTCTGTCCAGCCCTGTCAGAATTTTATACGTTTCAATGAGATCCCATCTCTTTCTTCTAAACTCCAGTGAATAGAGGCCTAGTCACTGCACTCCTTCAATGGCAAGTATATGCTTTCTGGGGTAAGGAGACCAAAACTGAACACAGTACTCCAGGTGTGGTCTCACCAAGGCCCTGTACAGCTGCAGTAAGACATTCTTGCTCCTGTACTCAAATCCTTTTGCAATGAAGGCCAACATACCATTTGCCTTCCGAACTGCAGATGCTGCAGTTCGGATGTACAAGGACACCCAGGCCCCTTTGTACGTCAACATTTCCCAATATATCACTATTTAAATAACACTCTGCCATTCTGTTTTTCCTACCAAGGTGGATAACTTCACACTTATCCATATTACACTGCATCTGCCATGTATTTACCCACTCACTCAAATTGTCTAAATCGCCTTGAAGCCTTTTTACATCATTCTCACCACTCACATTCCCGCCTAGTTTTGTGTCACCAGCAAATTTGGAAATATTATATCTAGTTCCCTCACCCAAATTATTGATATATATTCTGAATAGCTGAGGCCCAAGCACTGACTGCTGTGGGCACCCAACTAGTCATCGCCTACATTTGCCTTTACTAATCTTTTTCTTTTTACATATTGCTATGGCTGATGGTAAATGCCGAGCTGCCCAAATCCCAGAGGGAAACTTGAACAGCGACCACAACATTTTTTGCAATTTGTATAGTATGAGGAGAAGTTCTGAAATCAGGAAATGATGTCCCTGACCACTTGTGATGATTTTATAGTACAGTAAACATTTATTAAAAGAATAAAGGAAAAAAAAGCACAATTACACTTAAACAGAAGAAAGGCTTTACACAGTAAATAGTACTTCAAAACAGTTCCACAAATCTTATCTACCCTCAAAGCCCAAAGCCAGCATTTCCCTTTTCTGTTCAGCAACTATCCTTATAGATTCTAAAATCTATAGAATTACAGTAATTTTTACCACATCGTGCCTTTTTCCCTTGGGGTGTCCTCTGAGGCTGACAGCAACTTGATCTTCAGATCTGGCCTTTTTCACACTATCTTCTTGGAGTTCTGCTACCATCTACCCTGCTGTCTTTTGGGAGTACCCCCTCACATAGGCTTCAGTAGTTCTTTCCCTTTGATCTCTCTATTGTTTCAACCAGTCTCTTCAGAAATGCTTTCTTCCCAGAATTGATTAAATCATTCTTTACTTTGGCTCTTAGACTTGTAAAAACAAACTTACCCTATCTTTGCCTCACTTCCTTACACCTTTTTACAACCTGTATATATCCCCCTTTGAACTAGTTCTAGTGGTGTCTGTGTGTGTGTATATGTGCGCCTTACTTGGGTTAAAGCCAACTGGTCTAGAGGCTTTGATGTATAGAAGAGAAGTAGGTTTGAAATGTTAATTAGGTAAATAGAGGGAAGTTGCAAGATGAAGCGTAAAGGGGGCAATTTGCATTTTTAAATAAACTATTCAAAAGAATCGGTGAAATATTACACCTAGCCAGAAAAAAGCAAAACAACGTGTTTACTTTTTCCAAAGCTTACTAATAAAATTGGTGTTATGAAAGGGTTTTCTCATTAGGAGAGGTAAAGTTCAAAAAGCCTAGTGATACAATGAGAATTTGCATTCAAAGAGGCACAAAGGAAGAGAAGACTGTTGGTAAAAAAGGAGGGATTCTAAGATCTAAAGCCCCCAGCCTGTAAGCCTCAAGCCACTGTCTGCAAGGACCCAGAGCTGAAAGAAACTGATTTTGAATTTGACTGTCCAGAGTGTGCTTTGCTAGGGGTTTGCTTAAATCTATGGTTTGAACCTTCTGGTCGGTGTGTGGGGGTGGGCCTCGCTCGCCGACACATAAAATGACGCGCGGTGATATCGGGCATGCGTCCTGATGTCACCGCGCGTCATTCAGATATTCAGTTCGGCGGACACGCACCGGAGTCGGCCTATTAAGCCCATTTAAACAGAAATTAAAAGAATTAACATAGCTGCCTGTCCAACCTTAAGGTTGGCGGGCAGGCGAAGAGCCCAGGCGGCCTTCGCATTATCATGAAACCTCATCCATGGGTGGGATGAGGTTTTATGAAAGCTTTATAAATCAAATGAAAATTTTTATTAGGAATCAGTGACATGTCCCAGCTCATGTGACACTGTCACATGAGGGGACATGTCTGAACATTATTATTTTTCTTTACAAATGATAATCAAACTAACCTCCGTGAGGCAGCTCTATGCCACAGGGAGATTTCTGCGCTCTTTCGCGTGCATGCGCAGAAGAGTGCAGGCCCCAACTCTCCCTCCTCCCCCCGCCCACACAGGGAGCACACAGCATTTCTGGGTGCACGTCACGCTGGACGGGCCTTAATTGGCCCGCCCATGTAAAATGGCACGCAGCCGATTGCGGGTGGTGATCGACCGCATGCCCACCCGCACCAGCTCTCACTCAGTCACCTCCCCCCCCCACCCTCTCCCCCACAAAACGGGGAGAAAATTCTCCCCAATGTGTTTTACTGTTGCCTTAATGCAGATGTAACTGGGAGTCAGATTAATTAGGGGATTTTTTAGTAGTTAGTATCGTAGTAATTTGTAGACATATGTATATGCTTACTAACTTTAATTAATAAATATTTAATTTATTTTTGGAAAAACCTCTTGAGACTCGGTGATCTTATTACAACTGAATTCAAAGTGTGCATCTCGAAACATACAAATTGCAAAAATTGGTAATGATAGTTGTTTCAAGTTTCCCTCTGGGATTTGAACAACTCAGCATTTACCACCTGTTGTGTCATAATATGGTCTAAAAAACTACCTTATGCACATTCCAGGAAATCATCCACAACAGTATTATTGCTAATTTGTTTTGCCCAGCCTGTATGTAGATTAAAGTCACCGATGAATACTGTAGCACCCTTGTTACATGCATCTCTAATTTCCTATTTAATGCAGTCTGCTATCTTACCACTACTGCGTGGAGGCCTATAGAAGCTCCCACTAATGTTTTCTGCCCTTTGATGCTTCTTAGCTCCACCCAGACTGATTCTACATGTGGATTTTCTGAGCCAATATCCTTTCTTACTATTGCATCCTTTACTAACAACGCCAGTCCGCCTCCTTTTCCTTCTTGACTGTCCTTCCTAAATATCGAATACCCTTGGATATTCAGTTCCATCCTTCTTCACCCTGCAGCCATGTCTCCGTAATCACAATCATATCATTCCCGTTTACATCTTTTGCACTGTTAATTCATCTATCTTATTGCGGATGCTCCATGCCTTCAGATAAAGTGCCTTTGGACATGTCTTTCTAGCATTTTCACACATCTTTTTTTCTACTATAGCATTATTTACTGCTTGGCTTTGTTTCCTCTGCCTTCCACTTTATCATCTTACTTTTCGATCTTTCATTTCTAACTTTGTTTCCCTCTCTTGTGTCTCCTGGTTCAAGTTCCCAACCCCTGCAACTCTGGTTTAAATCCTCCTTGACACTACCTGCGAATACCTGAGAGGATATTAGTCTCGGTCCTGCTGTGGTCCAACCATTCCAGCTTGTACAGATCCTATCTTCCCTAGTATCTAACTGCCAGGTAGGAGAGGAATCTAAATCTCTCCTTCCTGCACCATCTCCCCAGCCACGCATTCATTTGGCCTCTCCTCCTATTCCTGATCTCGCTAGCACGTGGCACTGGGAGTAATCTCAGATTGCAACCTTTGAGGTCCTGCTTTTTAATTTATTTACTAGCTCCCTATGTTCCGCTTGTAGGACCTCATCCCTCTTTTTACCTATGTCGTTGGTACCGGTATAGACGACTTCTGGCTGTTCACCCTCGCCTTTCAGAGTGTTCTGCCGCCGCTCAGTGACACACTTGACCCTGGCACCAGGGAGGCAACACACTACCCTGATGTCACGCCTGCGGCCGTAGAAATGTTCCCCTTGCGATAGAACCCCATATCACTATTGCTCTCCCACTCTTTCTCTCCTCCCCTATGCAGCTAGCCACTCATGGTGCCACGGACTTGGCTCCTGCTGCATTCCCCTGAGAAACCATCTCTCCCAGCAGTTAGAATGGAAAGTGGACCAGGGGACTCATGCACTACCTGCCTAGTGCTTTTACTCTGTCTGGCTGTGACCCATTCCATTTCTACCTGCAATGTGACGACCTCACTGCACATGCGATCTACGAAGATCTCAGGCTTGTGGATGCTCCACAGTGACTCCAGCTGCAATGCTCCAGCTGCAGCTCCAGACTCGAAACACGAATTTCGAGTAGCTGCAGTTGGAGACAATTCCTGCAGATGTGGTTGCCCTAGACACTGGAAGTGTCCCTGACTTCCCACATCGCACAGGAAGGTCTGTGGCTGGGCTGCCCTGCCATGACTTCCCCTTAAGTTACTCCCTTTACTTTTACTTCCTCTAATTTAAAGAATATTAAATATATACTAGGTACCTTACTACTTATATCTTAAACACTACTTAATCTAAACTAAGACAAATTTTTACTTTAAAGACTGGACAGTAGAAATACTCACCAGTCCCTCCTTCCCATGGCCACTGCTCCTCTCATGCTGGCTTCTAGTCCCACTCGATGAACTTACGTTTCCCCTTTGATGTCGCTCAGTGGGTTTTTTCAAAAATCACCCATCTTGTGGAGCTTTTCAACTCCTGGTCTCCTGGAAGCTGAAGAAAATAGAGAAACAAAAGAGCACCTCCCTCCCCTTCTCAGAGCACTCTGTGCTTCTACTCTGCACTAATGCACTCATTGACAGTGCGCTTAACCTCTCATTTATATCACTGAGATTCAGATGATTCTCCTACCTGGCAGTTACAGAAACAAAATTAGGCCAGTTACTTCATTTGCTGATCTCACCTGCTCTCCAGCAGAGGGCTTGATTTGTTTGATTAGTCCTGTCCCCAAACCTCTAAGAAACTTCAAACTTAAAACATTAAATTTAAGTAAAATGCTAAAGTGCAAGTAAGCAGTACTAGATTTTATAAAAGATTAACCCTTAAACTTTAAAATTTAACTCCCTTCTCACTAAACTCACTGTGATTCCACTCTGCACCAGTGCACACGATTTTCTGTTTTGGATATACGGGCGAGGGCATTGGTTCCTTGGAGGAATGCAGTCAAAGCCAAGCTTGTGGCACCATGGACAGCTCAGCTGTACAGGAGGGGAGGAAGCAGAGGGGAAGAGCAGTATTGAAAGGAGATTCGTTAGAGGAGCAGACAGACATTCCTGTGGCTGTCGACGTGACTCCAGGATGGTATGTTGCCTCCCTGGTGCCAGGGTCAAGGATGCATGGAGTGGCTGCAGGACATTCTCCTTGGGGAGCATGAATGGCCAGAGATCGTGCTCCACGTTGGTACCAGTGACTTGGGTAGGAAGCTGGATGAGGTCCTGAAAGCAGATTTCGGGAGATTGAAAAGCAAGGCCTCTAAAGCAGTAATCGCATGATTACTTCCAGTCCCACTTGCTAGTGAGCAAAGAAATAGGAAAATTAAACGATCGAGCACGTGGCTGGAGAACTGGTGTAGGAGGGAGGGCACTAATGTGGAGGAGGAATTCCTGGAGTGTGTACGAGATGGCTTTCTGGAGCAGTACGTTGAAGAGCCAACTAGGGATCGGGTTCCTTTGGATTTAGTGTTGTGTGATGAGAAAGGGCTAATTTAATAACCTTGCTGTAAAGGAGCCTTTATGAAATCGTGACCATAATATGATAGAATTTTGCATTAAGTTTGAATGCGATATAATTCATTCTGAAACTAGGGCCTTAAGCCTGAAGAAAGGGAATTATGAAGCTATGAGGAGCAAGCTGGCTATGGTAGATTGGGAAAATACTGTTGGGGAGGGTTGAAACAAGATTGGCAGGGGGATGGGAACCTGAGCGGGGAGAGACAAGTGAGGGAAACAAAGATAGGAATGAAAGACAGAAAAGTAGAAAGCAAAAGTGGAAGGCAGAGGAAATGAGGACTGGCAGCAAATAGGACAAAAATACAAAAAAGGATGTGCAAAAATGTTAGAAAGACATCTCTTAAAGGCACTGTGTCTGAATGCGTGGGGCATTTGCAATAAGGCAGACAAATTAATACCACAAATAGATGTAATAGTGATATGATATGATCGCAATTACAGTGACATGGCTGCATGATGACCAAGGCTGGGAGCTGAATATCCAAGGGTAATCGATATTTAGGAAGGAGTGGCAAAAAGGAAAAGGAGGTGGCATGGCATTGTTAGTTAAGGATGAAATCAGTGCAATAGTGAGAAAGGATATTGACTCAGAAAATCTAGATGTAGAATCAGTCTGGGTGGAGCTAATAAGCAACGGGGTGTGGAAAACATTAGTCAGAGTTATCTATAGGCCTCCAAACAGTAGTGATAAGGTATCAGATGGCATTCAACAGGAAATTAGAGATGTATGTAACGAGCGCAAAAGTAATCATGGGTGGCTTTAATCTACATATAGACTGGGCAAACCAAATTAACAATAATACTGTGGCGGATGAATCCTTTGAGTGTGTACGAGATGGTTCTTTTAAACCAGTTTGTCGAGGAACCGACTAGGGAACAAGCTATCCTAGATTTGGTATTATGCAATGAGAAGGGGTTAATTAATAATCTTCTTGTGCGGGGTCCTTTTAGGGAACAGTGACCATAACATATAGAATTCTTCATTAGGATGGAAAGTGAAGTAGTCCAATCTGAAACCAGGGTCCTAAATCTTCACAAAGGAAACTGTGAAGGTATAAGGGGGAGTTGGCTAAGATAGACTGGGGAACTTCATTAAAAGGCATGATGGTGGATAGGTAATGACTAAGATTTAAGGAACAAATGTATGCATTGCCACAGTTATACATTCCTTTCTGGCACAAGAACACAAGAAATGCGGCCCAACCATGGGTAACAAAAGAAATTAAGGATAATATTAGATCCAAAGAGGAATTATATAAAGTTGCTAGAAATTCAGCGAAGGAGGACCAAGAGATGGATTAAGAGGAGAGAAATCGAATATGAGAGTAAACATGCAAGGAACATAAAAGTGGACTGTAGAAGTTTCTATAAATATGTTAAAAAGAAAAAGATTAGTGAAGACAAATGTTGGTTTCTTACACTCTGAAATGGGAGAATTTACAATGGAGAACGAGGAAATGACAGAGCAGTTAAACAGTTACTTCAGTTCTGTCTTCACGGAGGAAGACACAAATAACTTCCCAGAAATACTAGGGAACCAAGGGTCCAGCGAGAAGGAGGTATTGAAGGAGATCAGCATTACTAAAACAATAGTGCTGGAGAAATTAATGGGACCAAAAGCCGATAAATCCCCAGGGCCCGATAATCAACATCAAAGGTGGTGGCCATGGAAATAGTGGATGCTTTGGTTGTCATCTTCCAAAATTCTGTAGATTCTGGACCAGTCCCGGCAGATTGGAGGGTGACAAATATTTAAAAAAGGAGGGAGGGAGAAAACAGCGAATTACATACTTGGGTAGCCTAACATCAATAGTAGGGAAAATGCTAGAGCCTGTTATAAAGGATATGATAATAGGACACTTAGAAAGTATCAACGGGATTAGACAAAGTCAATGTGGATTTATGAAAGAGAAGTCATGTTTGACAAACCTATTGGAGTTTTTGGAGGATGCAACTAGCAGAATAGATAAGGGAGAACCAGTGGATGTGGTGTATTTGGATTTTCAGGAGCTTTTCACAAAGTCCCACATAAGAGGTTAGTGTATAAAATTAAAGCACATGGAATTGGGGGCAATATTGCTAGTAGACAGGAAACGGAGAGTAAGAATAAACGGGTCTTTTTCGGAGTGGCAGGCGGTGACTAATGGACTAGTGGGGTACCACAAGGATCTGTGCTTGGGCCCCAACTATTCACAATATATATCAATGATTTGGGTGAGGGAACCAAATGCGATATTTCCAAGTTTTCTGACGACACAAAACTTGGTGGAAATGTGAGCAATGAGGATGGTGTTATGAAGCTTCAAGGCAATTTAGAGAGGTTGAGTGAGTGGGCAAATGCAAGGCAAATGCAGTATAATGTGAATGCGTGAAGTTATTCACTTTGATAGAAAAACCAGAAAGGCAGACTGTTTCTTAAATGGTGAGAGCTTGGGAGATGCAGGTGTCCAAAGGGACCTGGGTGTCCTTGGTTATGAGTCACTGAAGGTTAGCATGCAGGTGGAGCAAGCAATTAGGAAGGCAAATGATATGTTGGCCTTCATCACAAGAGAATTTGAGTACATGAGTAAAAATGTCTTCCTGCAGTTGTATAGAGCCTTGGTGAGACTTCACCTGGAGTATTGTGTACAGTTTTGGTTCCCTTATCTAAGGAGGGATATACTTGCTATAGAGGGAGTGCCATGGAGGTTCACCAGATTAACTCCCGGGATGGCAGGATTGCCTGATGAGAGATTAAGGAGACTGTGCCTTCAACGAAGAGTCATGAGGACTCGAAACGTCAACTTTGCTCTTCTCCGCCGATGCTGCCAGACCTGCTGAGTTTTTCCAGGTATTTCTG
The DNA here is from genome assembly GCF_964194155.1 of Cetorhinus maximus. Lineage (NCBI taxonomy): Eukaryota > Metazoa > Chordata > Chondrichthyes > Lamniformes > Cetorhinidae > Cetorhinus > Cetorhinus maximus. Next base: position 35,414,861 of record NC_135882.1, on the reverse strand, counting down.
TTTTTGTTTTGGAGTTCCAGCATCCGCAGTTTTTTGTTTTTATCTCAGCGTTTTCTGTTTGGTGTGCGGGGGTTGGCCCCGGATGCTGAAGCGTAAAATAACGTGCGGTGACATCGGGATGCACCTGATGTCACTGCACGTCATTACGATCTTTCGTTCGGTGGATGCGCATTGGAGTCAGCTGCGCGCCTGCCAAACTGCCGAAGGCCTGTTAAGGCCACTTAAAAACTAACTAGCCCTATTGAGAAAGCTGCCCGTCCAACCTTAAGGTTGGCGGGCAGGCGAAGAGCCCAGGCGGCCTTCTCATTTGTCACGGAATCTCATCCGCGGGCAGGATGCGGTTTCATTAAGGTTTTATAACTTAAAGTAAAATTTTTATGAAAATTCATAAACATGTCCCAGCTTATGTGACACTGTCACTTGAGGGGACATGTCTGAATAATTTTATTTTTTTTACTGTTCCCAACTTTAACATTGAAATTAATCTCCCTGAGGCAGCTCCTTGCATGTGCGAAAGAAAAGAAAGGCCCCGACTCTCCCTCCTCCCCCCACCTGCACGGGTAGCGCTGACCTTAATTGGCCCACCCACGTAAAATTGCAGCGATCAGCTGCATGCCCACCCGATGGGGAGAAAGTTCTCCCCTGGTAATTTTGTACAAATTCATTGGTCTACTATTTTGTTGGTAATAGAAGGTAAACAGAGGGAAAACTAATGTTTCTACCAACTTGAAGACGAATAATTCCACCCATTTGAAGTAGCCTAGAAACATTTGCATTTCACTACAGATTATAAGCTCCATAATTTTTATTTCTTCTTCATTGGATGTGGGCGTCGCTGGCTACGCCAGTATTTATTGCCCATCCATAATTGCCCTTGAAAAGGTGGTGGTGAACCACCTTCTTGAACCGCTGCGGTCCACATGTTGGAGGTACACCTATTGTGCTGTCCGTGGCTATGTTTGCAGCCGGATGTCCCTAGAGAGGGAGCACGCGGTGTCCACTGGCAAGATCAAGGCCTTCCTGTGCTCGGTGGGCTCTGCGGGGTGTATTATCGACCTCTTTGAACACGCTTTAATTTGGTGTTCGTAAGTTTCCTTTAAGATTTTGTTTTTCTTTTTGCAATATCCCTTTAAGGGGCAACCTTTTACTTTGTCCCTCATTTTGTTAATTTAGTTTACTTGGTTTAATTAAAAGAGTTATGCTGCTATTAAGAAGGGTGTTCCAGGATTTCGACCCAGCGACAGTGAAGGACTCACCAAGGCTCCTTCGTCAGCACCTTCCAAACCCTCAACCTCTACCACCTAGAAGCACAAGGGCAGCAAATGCATGTGTGTACCACCACCTGCAAGTTCCCCTCCAAGCCACACACCTTCCTGGCTGTCAGGGAGATATAATAATTTTCATAATGTTATTTGGAATTTATTGCAAGGTTGAGTAATAGTGGAGTCTGTGTCTATGTATGTGTGTGTGGGACTTAATTGAATTAGAGACAGCTGGCCTGAAGACTTTGATGTAAGAAGAGAAGCTAAGTTTGAAATGCTAAATAGGTAAACATGGGTGAAGCTTTAGAATGCGAGGTGTAAAGGAAACATTTGCAATTTTAAATAAACCAGAGTAGCTTGAATTCAAAGGAGGGGGTGAAATGTTTCACCTAGCCAGGTGAAGTTCAGAAACAGCGGGCAGAATTTTGCCCTTGATGGGCAGGCGGGCCCCACCGATCGCTGCCGCCGAAATGGGCCCTGCCGCCATTTTAAGTGGGCGGGTCAATTAAGGCGAAAGAGCACACATCTACTTGAGATGAAGTGCTGTCTCGGAGATCACTGACAACGTTTTAAATATCAAAAATAGAATAATAAAAAAATGATTAACATGTCCCCCTCGTGACAATGCCACACAAAATGGGACATGTTAATAAATATGACTAAAACTTTATTAAACTTTTTAAAAACAGACATGAACAAGAAAACTGATGGATGAGATTTCATGTTTTTTCAGAAGCCCACTGGGGCTCCTGGCCTGCCCGCCAAACTTAAGGTTGGACGGGCAGGGCCTTTAATTGCCTTAATGATCCTGTCAATGGCCTCAATTGGCCGTTGGCAGGTCGGTGGGCGGACAGCGCAATCAGCTGTCCGCCCGCCTTCCTGAATATTTAAATGGGGCGGGATGACGTCGGAGGTTCCCCCCTGACGTCATCCCGCATCATTTTTGCGTCGGTGAGCGGGCCCCGCCCCCAACTCGCCGACAGAAAATTTCAGGCGAGTGTGTTTATTTTTCCCAAAGATTACTGGTAAAATTGGTACTATGATAGATTTTTATTATTAGAGAGGTGAAACATAGTTTCATAGTGAAACAATGGGAATTTGCATTCAACGGGGAAAATAGGTATAAAGGAGAGAAAGCTGTGCGCAAGGGAAGGCATTCTAAAATCTAACGTGTGAAAAAGCCTCCCGCTTCCGTGTCAAAACTGCTGCCTGCGAGAACTGAAGTTAAGGAAACTCACTAAATTCGACTGTTCAGGGTATCATGTTACTTTGTCTGGGCCTTTTAAAATCTATATGTTTTACTGTTGCCTTAACGGAGGTGTAACTGCGAGTTGGATTAATTAGGGGATTTAGAAATTATCATAATTGTAATTTGTAGACCTATGCTTAAAATAATTTCTTTTGTCAATAAATGTTTAGTTCTGTAAGAACCTCTAAGCCTCGGTGGCCTTTTTACTGAATTCAAAGCCAGCACCTTGAAATAAATACAAATTACAAACAGTTGTGGCAGCTACTTCAAGTTTCCCTCTGGGATTTGAGCAGTTTGGCATTTATCATCCGCCAGCAATAACACTGGCTTGGAACTGTACTGCTGTTCCTTCACTGTTGCGGGGTCAAAATCCTGGAACCCACTTCCTAACAGCATGTGGGTGTACCTGCACTACATGGACTGCAGCTGTTCAAGAAGGTGGCTCACCACCACCTTCTCATGGGCAATAAATGCTGGCCTAGCCAACGAGGCTCACAGCTCATGATGAATGAATATAAAGTACAGCACTTTTTATGATCTGTAATGAAATGCAAATGTTTTTAGGCCACTTCAAATGGATGGAATTATTGGACTTCAAGTGGGTAGAAACATTAATTTTCCCTTTGTTTACCTTCAGCAAGCAGCTAAGAAGGCAAATGATATGTCAGCCTTCATTGCAAGAGGATTTGAGGACAGGAACAAGGGTGTCTTACTGCAGCTGTACAGGGCCTTGGTGAGACCACACCTGGAGTATCGTGTGCAGTTTTGGTCTCCTTACCCAAGAAAGGATATACTTACCAGAGAGGGAGTACAACTAATGTTCACCAGACTGATTCCTGGGATGGCAGGATTGTTGTATGAGGAGAGATTAGGCCTGTATTCACTGAAATTTAGAAGAATGAGAGGGGAGCTCATTGAAACAAATAAAATTCTGACAGGACTCAACAGACTGATTCAGGGATAATGTTTGCTCTGGCTGGGGTCTCTAGAACAAGGGGTCACAATCTCAGGATATGGGGTAGGCTATTTAGGACTAAGATGAGGAGAAACATCTTCACTCAGAAGCTGGTGAACCTTCTCCACCACAGAAGCCTGGAGGCCAAGCCATTGAATATATTTAAGCAGGAAATAGATTTCTAGATGATAAAGGCATCAAGGGGCATGGGGAGAGAGCGGGAGTATGGGATTGAGATAGAGGATCAGCCATGATCGTATTGAATCGTGGAGCAGGCTAGAGGGGCGAGTGACCTACTCCTCCTATTTTCTATATTTCTATTCCCAACAAGACTCTAGACCAATGAATTTGTTTAAAATCATGATGGTGACCTCTGCGTTCAATGCAGTTAGCGCATGTAATACAGGATGAAGTCCATTCAATTACATATCTAATGTCTAATTGCATGATTCCTTGTCACAGAAAAATTTTTGGACATTTTTGTCTTCTGCCACTAAATTTCAGACCTTTGTCTTCAGCCACACTCATCCTTGTCAGTGGTACTGAATATTGTGCTGTTGTTAGCAAACTTCTCCACTTATGTTGGAAGGACGGTCATTGATGATGGCTGGGCATAGGAAATGACCCTAAATAACCCTTGCAATGATGTCCAGGGGCTGAGATGATTTGCCTTGAACGACCAAACTACCTCCCTGAGGACCTTCTCCCTGATTCCCATTGACTTCAATTTTGATATGATTCATTGATGGCACACTCAGTCAAATGCTGTCCTGATGTCAAAGGCACCTCACCTCTCAGAATTCAACTTTGCCCACGTTTGGACCAAGGCTGTAATGAGACCAGTATCCAAGTGGCCCTGGCGGAATCCAAACTGAGCTCTGGTGAGCAGGTTGTTGCTGAGTAATTGCGGCTTGATAGCACTGTCAATGACACATCCCATCACTTTGCTGATGATTGAGAGTCGAGTGATGGGATGGTAATTGGCTAGATTGGATTTGTCCTGCTTTTTGTGGACCGGTCATACCTGTGCAGTTTTCCACTTTGTCAGGAAGAAGACAGTGTTGCTATATTGGAACAAGTTGGCTAGGGATGTGACTTGTATTTCAGCTAAAGTTTCAATACCACTGCTGGGATATTGTCAGGGTCCATGGCCTTTGCTGAATCCAGTTACTTCAGCAATTTCTTTATATTATGCAGAGTGAATTGAATTGTCTGAATCCTGGCATCTATGATAATGGAGACCTCAGGAAGAGGCCTAGATGGATCATCCATTCGGAATGTCTGACTGAAGATGGTTGCAAATGCCATGTCTTTTGCACTAACTTGCTGGGCTCCCTTATCATTCAGGATGCAGATGCTTGCGAAGCCTTCTCCTACCTTTTGGTTGTTCAATTGTCCACCAGCACTCATGACTGGATGTAGCAGGACTACAAAGCTTTGATCTTGGCTTCCACTGTTTAGCATGCATGTAGTCCTGGATTGCAGCTTCACCAAGTTGGCACTTCCTTTTTAAATATGCCGGGCGCTGCTCCTGGCATGCCCTCCTGCACTCCTCATTGAACTATCATTGGTCCCCTGATTTGATGGCAAAGTAGAGGGAGTGATATGCTAGGCAATAAGGTTACAGATTGTGGTTGCATACAATTCAGCTGCTGCTCATGGCCCACAGCACCTCATGGATGTTCAGCTTTGAGCTGCTGGATCTGTTTTGAATCTATCCCATTTAGCACAGTGGTAATACCACACAACAGGATTGAGGTATCCTCTGTCTGGAGACAGTATTTCTATGGTGTGCAATGGTCACTCCTAATGACACCATCATAAGCAGTTGCGTCTGTGATAGGTAGATTGGTGAGCATAAAGTCCAATAGGCTTTTATCTCTTGCTGGTTCCCACGCCACCTGCCACAGGGCAAGTCTGGCAGATACATCCTTCAGAACTCGGCCAGCCCAGCCACTAGTGGTACTGCTGAGCCGCTCTTGAAGATGACATTGAAATCCCCCCTCATGCTGCATTCTGTGTCCTTGCAACCCTTAGTGCATCTTCCTAATGTTCAACATGAAGGACCACAGAGTCATCTGATAAGAGAGGACAGTAAATGATAATCGGAAGTTTTCCTTGCCCATGTTTGACTTGATACCATGAGACTTCATGAGGTCTGGAGTCAATGTTGAGCACTCACAGGGCCACTCCTTCCCAACAGTATAATACTGTGCTACCACGTTTGGAACATCTGTCCTGCTGATGGGACAGAACAAATCTCGGGATGATGATGGAGTCTGGCACATTGTAATGTATGATTCGATGAGTATGATTTTTGTCAGGCTGTCGCTTGACTAATCTGTGGGACAACTCTCCTAATTTTGGCACCTGTTCCCAGATGTTAGTGAGGAGGACTTCGCAGGGTTGACAGGACAGAGTGTACTTCTGTAATTTCTGGTGCCTGGGTATTGCTTAGTAGACTGTCTAGTTTTATTCTTATTCAGCTTTTCCATAGCGGTTTGGTAAAACTGAATAGCTTGGTAGGCGATGAAAGCACAGGTTGATTCTCTAGAATGTCACTGACGTAAAGTGCATTTGTCAAAGAATAAAAGGATAGGTAGATAACAATCTACATGGGTGAGTTTAATAAAATGACTGGCAGAATTAATCAAGGATAGGAAAAAAAACATTTTCTTTAGTCTAATAAGTGCATCAGGAAAATACACTTTTATTAAAATTAATTCTGCCTCACAATTCTCTATTGGTTTCAAATTTATTGTTTTTTGAAATATATTCTGTTGGTTTCAAAGTTTTTGTTTTTTGAAATGTATTACTATTAGTACAAATTTCCACAGTAAAGCAGGCCTGTGTCTGCCCTGTATAATTACAGTTTGTTACCTGCAATTAATCATTTTGTCAATTAAGGCTGGAATTAACTAATTAGGGTTGAACTGAAGTAACTTGTAAGCATAAGTCTGATCTCTCTGCCTGATTTTTTTATTGCATAAATTAGTCAGCGTTTAATAGAAAAGTTACAAGATTGAAATAGACTTGTTAAAGGAATAAAGGTGCTTGTCCCTACAACCACCCTCCCCACTAGAGCTATCTATACCTTGCCTGTCCTGCTATCCATTCTTAATTAGCACATTCTTTTAGATAATATCACCACCTTCAACACCTTTGTTCTTTTGTCTGTGACATCTTTTGGTTATCTGCTCCTATCACTGCTTGCTTGTCCCTACAACCACGCCCCCCTCACTTCTCCCCCCACCCCTCACCTTAAACCAGCTTATATTTCACCCCTCTCCTATTTTTACTTCGTCCTGTTGAATGGTCATGAGGACTCGAAATGTCAACTTTGTTCTTCTCCGCCGATGCTGCCAGACCTGCTGAGTTTTTCCAAGTATTTCTGTTTTTGTTAAAGGAATACTTTGGAATGTTCAGGAATAATGGGAATTATTAGCAAAGTCAATAGATTCACTAACATGTCATACATAGCAATCTCACAGCAAAACCTGTTATTTTTTCTGCAATCAGATTCGTCAGAGGTTAAACATTCCTCCCATCTATTAGTATTCCTTATCACGGCTTTGAAAAGAAATACGAATATAGCTGTTGCATCAAGCATTTTCACTATCCTTAAGCCTGACTTGTTTTAGATCCTATACTCCAGGTGGTTGATGAACAGCAGACAGCACTTTTTTTTTCGTTCACAGAATGTAGTTGACAAAGCCAGCATTTATTGCCCTTCGCTAATTGCCTTTGCCTTGCTGAGAATTTGCTAAATCATTTTAGGAGACAATTAAAAGTCAACCACATTGCTGGGGGTCTGGAATCACGAAGAAGCCAGGCGGTGAAGGACAGCATAGTTTCTTCCCTAGAGGAGAACAGTGAACCGGATGTGTTTTTACAAAAATCTGGTAGTTATTCAGCTACAGATACTGTTGCTTGCTTTTAAATTTTATATATATTTAATTAATTAAATTAAAATTCTCAAGTTGTCGTGGGATGTGATTTGAACTCCTGTTTCCAGTTCATCAGCCCAGGCTCCTGGACCACTGGTCCTTAACATGACCAGAATGCTATCATTCCCATGATGCTTGTCAGGAAATTGATTCCCAGTACATGTCACAATGACTCACACTTTGCGCAGCTCTTTCACTCAAGTACTTGATAGTAACTGCTATTGGTGCAAATCCACCATAAAATGTATTTTTTATACTGAAACAGAGAAATAAACAAATGGATGGGCTTTACATACTAAACTGCATTTCTGTAAAGTTTTTTGTTATAGGAGGACTGAGCAAGATTTTTTTATTCTTTCATGGGATGTGAGCATTGCTGGCAGGAGCAAGATTTGTTGCTCATTTGTAAATGACCTTGTGAAGTTGGTGTTGAGCCACCTTCTTGAATACTGCAGCCCATCTGGTGTAGATACACCTCCAGTGCTGTTGGGAAGGGAGTTCCAGGATTTTGACCCAGTGATGATGAAGGAACAGCAATATGATTCCAAGTCAGGATGTTGTGTGGCTTGGAGGGGAACTTGCAAGTGGTCGTGTTCCCATGCATCTGCTACCTTGTCCGCCTAGGTGGTAGAGATCATAGGCTTGGAAGGTGCTGTCAAAGAAGTCTTGATAAGTTGCTGCAGTGCATCTTGCATACGGTACATACTGTTGCCACTGTGCGCCAGTGGTGTTGGGAATGGATGTTTAAAGTGATGGATGGGATGTCAATCAAGTGAGCAGCTTTGTCCTGGATTTTGTCGGGCTTCATGAGTGTTGCTGGAGCTGCACTCATCCAAGAAAGTGGAGAGTATTTGTTATGTTCCTTCTATCAGGTCACTTTGCCCGCGAACACGGTTGCACGCCTATCTACCCGTGGGTGAGTTGGCAACAATATACTGCAGACGCAGAGACCAATATCAGATGATGCACATGCTGTTTATTTACACAAGTAACAGAACACTAACACAATGTGTGCTTCTCCAACCAGACCCTATTCTTAACTACTGATTAACATTGTAGCCTGTGCTACACAGCAATTGGGTAATACAATCATGTGGTCAATCCGCTCAAATTCTCTTAAAGGTGTGTTGCACCTCAGATTACCACAATATTCCATCACACATCTGACTTGTGGCTTCTAGATGGTGGACAGGCTTTGGGGATTCTGGAGGTGAGTTACTCACTGCAGAATTCCCAGCCCCTGACCTGCTCTTTTAGCCACAGTATTCATATGGCTAGTCTAGTTAAATTTTTGATCAATGGTAACTTCCAGGATGTTGATGGTGGGGTATTCAGCAATGGTATTGCTGTTCAATGTCAAGGGGGGATGGTTAGATTCTCTCCTGTTGGAACAAAAACAAAAATTGCTGGAAAAACTCAGCAGGTCTTACAGCATCTGTGGAGAGAAAGACAGAATTAACGTTTCGAGTCCAGAACTAAAGAGAAGTAGAAATGTGGTGAAATATACACTGTTTGAGGGGTGTGGGACAGGTGAAGCTGGATAGAAGGCCAGTGATAGGTGGAGGCAAAGGAGAGATTGCAAAAGATGTCATAAACAAAAGGTCGAAGGGATGTTACAGATGTTACTTCTCACTTAAGCCCAAGCATGAATGTTATCCAGATTTTGCTGCTCATGGACAGGGACTGCTTCAGTATCTGAGGAGCTACAAATGGTGCTAAACACCTGTGTAATCATCAGCAAACCTCCCCCCTTTTGATGGAGAAAAAGTCGTCGTTGAAGCAGCTGAAGATGGTTGGGCCTAGGACACTACCCTGAGGAACTCCTGCAGTGATGTCCTGGGACTGAGATGATTGACTTCCAACAACCACAACCATTTTCCTTTCATGCTGGGTATGACTCCAACCAGCGGAGAGTTTTCCCCCCGATTCCCATTGACTTCAATTTTGCTAGTGCTCCTTGATGCCACACTGCCAAATGGTGCCTTGATGTCAAGGGGTGTCACTCTCACCCCACCTCTGTCCTCTATCCTCACCCTTTTTATAATCTCTTTTTTCTACATTCATTTTTATTTTTTATCCACTTATTCTTATTTTTATTTATTTTTATTCATTTATTCATTGCTTTATCCCCCTTTATTATCCCCCCTTTATCCCATTTTCTAAGTTTTATTCCCCACCCTGCCCCCACCCCCAAAGGGCCATCTGTTATTTGCTCCATGTTGTTCTTTCACCAAGTGCTTACCCTTGTTCTGCTATTATCACATTCTGCTTTCTTAACTTAATGCCACTATCAGCAACTTTTTTATACTCCCTTTGTCTTTTGTGTTCTTGACATGTTTGTCAACCTCTCCTTTGCCCCCACCTACCGATGGCCTTCTATCTAGCTTCACCTGCACCTCCCCCCACCTTAAACAGAATAAATTTCATTACATTTAGCTGAGTTTGAAAAGCTAAAGGCAATATTAATTACATATGTACTGTATTGATTATATTAATTGTATGAGTTTTAATTTAGTCTTGGCCCCTGACTTTTGAATTCATGTTCTCTTATTGATTTTATTGGCTTACACATGTTTGACAGCAAACTCAGTTACAGCCACATATATTGCACTTGTCCAATTGAATCTTTTATTGATAATTATTTAGTGATTCATTTTTCAAGGTTTGCTTTCAATTTTATTTTCAGCTACCTAAAAATTGGAAAGTCCTATGTTCCACAGTATGTGGAATTTAATTTACAATTCTAACCAAGAATCTTTTAAACGCACAGGGCAGAATCCTCCCAGATTTGCACTTAAGTGCAGTAGTGGGCAGGTAAAACGACGCTTTACCCGCCGGCCACGATGGCGGGTTTTCAGGCCATATCCCAAACCTGCCACATTGTTTATGCATCCCTTGGAAACACGCCGTTTTGATGGCAGATAGGCTCTGATTCGCCTGCCACGTTGTCACCTTACCGCTTCATCACGCCAGCCACCACATTTAAAGTACAGCCACGCTCAGTGCTTCCAGCCCAGGACTGCAGCAAAGAAGACATTGCTCTGAAAGGCAAGAAGACTGCAGCCCTCGAGCGCCCATTGCACATTGTGGAGGCCTGTTGTGATGTCCTCTATCCCCGCCGTGGGTGCAGTAGGGGCACCAACATTACCGCTCTGGCTTGGTAGGCGATAGCAGTGGTGACAGTGCCAATACTGCCCAGAAGAGGTTGGCTGTCCAATGCAGAAAGAGGATGAATGATATCATCTGTGAAGCCAGGGTATGGCAACCACCTCAGCACTCTAAACTCTCACACTCAAGCCCATCACATTTCACTGGCATGTCACTCACTGTCAGCTCAAGGGACATCACCATCCGTTCTCATACACATTCACTCCTATGGCCTCATCTCCGTTGGAAACTGCCTCCTCAGGCATCACCATCTTGAGGCTACTTGCACAGATAAACATGTACCCCCCACAGATATCCTGGGTTACCCTCCTTCCCCAGTACAGCCCTTGTCCTGTAGCCTTGCCCTTTGCTTGAGGCCACTTCTTCCCCCTTCGTCAAGCAAGACCTTGCCCTGCAGCCATCGAAAAGCCACCCACACATGGCAGCTTGTGGGTGACCTGGGGCAGAATTTTACGAGTCGGCGAGTGGTGGCGGGGCCCGCTTGCCGACGCCTAAAATGACACGCGGTGACATCTGGGGGAACTCTCGACGTCACTGCGCCCAATTTAAATTTTCAGGAAGGCAGGGGCGCAGCAAAATCAGCTGTGCGCCCACCAACCTGTCAATGGCCAATTGAGGCCATTGACAGGGTCAACTAAGCAATTAAAAGACCTGCCCGTCCAACCGTAAGGTTGGCGGGCAGGCCAGGAGCCCCGGCAGGAACTAGAAAAAACATAAAACCTCATCCACCGGCGGGATGAGGTTTCATGTAGGCTTTAAAAAATTTAAGCAAAGATTGTGTAAAAATTATGGACATGTCCCAACTCATGTGACATTGTCACATGAGGGGACATGTAAGGGAAATTTTATTTTTCTATTTTTGTCTTTTTACATTTACAGACGATCTCCCTGAGGCTGCACTTAGCCCCAGGGAGATGAGTGTGCTCTTTTGTATGCATGCACGAAAGAGCGCACTCTTGATTTTGGAAATCCACCCCACCCCGGCCCACTGACGTAAAATGGTGCCACGCCTCCGATCGGGGGTGCCGATCGGAAGCATACCTGTACGCGCCCGCCCATCAACTCCCCCGCTCTCTCTCCCCCCCCCCCCCCCCCCCCCCCCCCACCGACGGGGGGAAATGGGGAAATTAAGCTCCTGCTGTGAGCCCCCCCTAAAAGTGATGTGGTGCTGTCTGTGAAGCCTAGTGCTGACCAAAGCAAGGTAGGCAAACAAACCTTGAAGTCCCGAATGAAGTGCAGCCGCCAAGTGCACATCACTTATGTGCTGTTAAACATGTCAGCGTGTTTCCCGCTGACGTGGATGGACAATCCAGCGAGATAGGACAATTCCGGCAGGCAGGCCTAATAATGATATGCTCATGTTTTACAATGTGGTTCCGGCTTCTGATGGCGGGGAACGAGGCCTGCTATTGGCGGGCTGAGCGGATGATCGTGAACGCTGTCATGAAATCGATTGCACCATATTGCCTGCTCATGTCACTGAACACGTGCGATGCTGGAGGGCACGGAAAATCCTGGCCGTAGGCTTAATATTTTCCCCTCACTTGTTCCTCACTTGTTGACTCTGCAGGTAAGATTAACTCTGCAGAGAGGTGTGAAGTGATGCATTTTGGTAGGAAGTACAGGAAGAGGACATATAAAATAAAGGGTGTAAAGGATGTAATTCTAAAGGGGGTGCATAAGCAGAGGGACCTGGGGACACAGTGCAGTTATTATAACCTAAAATGACTGGATTAAGACCCCTGTCCTCTCTGACACTGAGTACCATAAATTGGACACAGTGCTTCAGTCGAGGTACAATCAGTCTTTTATAAAGGTATAACTTCCTTCCTTTTGTACTTGGTCTCTGTCTAAAAAGCCCAAGATCCCGTATGCCATTTTAATCATTTTCTCAACCTGTCCTGCGACCTTCAGTGATTTGTGCACATGTATCCCCAGGTCTCTCTGTTTCTGCACCACCTTTAGAATTATACCTTTCATTTTATATATCATCTTATCCTTCCTACCAAAATGTATCATTTCACATTTCTTCTCTACATTTTCATGGCCCAGATTTTCCTTCCTCAAAAGTGGCGAATGCAACTTCTGGCAAGTTCACTTGCATTGAAATCTGGAAGTTGCAGTGCATCTGAATGGGTTCCAGAAGAGCTCATACGGATTGTCCCGCCATTCCTATTCTTGAAGTGACAGGAACCACGAGTTCAAAAACTTTGGCTGTTTGCCCTCAACTTGCACAGATTCTTCATTGCAAAAAGTTAAGGCTGATAATCAAAGGAGTAACTCAAGGGGCCAACCCTCCAAATGCTTACGTCCCCATCCACAAAATAAACAGATAGTTGCTAATTGTGGTTAAAATGTTTTACATACCCCTAGCTGCCCTGCACCACTGGCTCCTCCCCACCCATCCCGGCTTCTGACAACAGCAGCACTGAGGAGCGAGATGGGAGGGGTGTGGTGGGGCAGGGTGCTGGTGGTGGGGGGGCTGCGGGCAGGATGGTGGTGGGGGGGTCAGGGTGGTGGTGGTGGGGGGAGGGGGTGCGGGCAGGGGTGGGGGGGTGAAAATGGGCAGCCAGGGATGGTGGGATGGAAAATGAGGACAAGGCATGGTTCTGCATGAGAGAAAAAGGAGTGAGAGCAGAAATATGGGAAATGAAATGGGCACATTTGAGGACCTGGTCAACCATGATGGGGAAAATGCTCAGTTGAGGAAAAAGGAAAACATTTCAGAAGTACTGGTATGAAAGGTTGCAGGGTGGAAAATAAGCTTCCATCCGAAAACTAAAAAGAGGAAAAAACAAGATTAAAACTGAAACCTGTAAAGAAAAAGGACACAAAATGGGGCTGAGCTTGCAGTCTGAAATTGTTGAACGAAATGTTGAGTCCAGAAGGCTGTAGAGACCACATCCTGTTTCTTGAGCTTATTTTGAGCTTCATTGGAACACTGCAGTAACCCAAGGACAGAAAGGTCAGTGTGACAGCAAGATTTATAATTGAAATAATTGGCGACCAGAAGCTTGGGGTCATGCTTGTGGACTGAACAAAGGTGTTCTGCGAAGCGGTCTCCCAATCTCCCGAGTAACCCCTAGTCTCACTAATGTGTGTAGTGAGTATGCTAATTTGAAAAAAAGTACACTCGAGTCTTTGTTTCATCTAGAAGAATTGCCTTGGGCCTTGGACGGTGAGGAGATAAAAGGGCGGGTATCTCTTGTGCCTGGATAGAAAGGTGGTGTGGGAAGGGGAGGGGATTGCTGGGGGTGACAGAGGAGTGGACTGGAGTTTCGCACCCTTTGGAATACGACAGGCGAGGGAGGGTAAACTTGGTGGTGCGATCACACTGGAAGTGGCAGAAATGGTGGAGGATGCTCCTTTGCATACGCAGACTGGTGGTGTGTAACCTTTAACTTGGAAGCAGTACAGAAAAGAAAATTTGTAATTTTAAAATGTCTAGGGAACCTGTCACTCTTTAAAATGTTTGAAAAGGACTTTTAAGAGTTGCATCAAAGATAAAGGGATCAAGTGCATTTTCCTTGGACAGTAAGAAATACTGGTCCATGTGACCTGGAAGTAATACCAACAGGAAGGAAGTTAAGAACAAAAGCCGAGTGGCCAAACACACAGGCTTCAGCCAAACGACAGCTGCAGCAGAGGGGAGAACAGAGAAGGTATATTTGCACGGTACTGTTTGTGTTTAATACAGTTAAACAGGACTGGATTAAGGCAGGGGTTGTGAATTTAACAAGTTCATTGCTACTGCTTCAGTTTTGCCAGAGCTGGCCAGACCATTTAAGGGTTTATTAAGGGTTCAGAAAAAGAAGTCTCTGGAGAATCTATGCCATCAAGACTATCATGAACCCAGCTAAAGAGGTTCTGCAAGAGTGTGCCGTTTGACTGACGATCATCTCAATAGAACATGGCTGCTGGTGAACGTGACTCAAGGGCCAAATTGATTGAGTGCAAAAGCGAGAGACCTTCCATATCAGAGGCCAAATTAAAGAACTTTGGAATTGCACATGGTGCCAAATGTTTGCAGGGAGTGTTATAGAGTCATAGAGTTATACAGCACAGAAACAGGCCCATCGTATCCATGCTGGCCATCAAAAACCTATCTGTTCTAATCCCATATCCAACACTTGACCCGTAGCCCTGTATGCTATGAATTTCAAGTACTCATCTAAGTACTTCTTAAATGTTGTGAGGGTTCCTGCCTCTACCACCCCCTCAGGCAGTGTGTTCCAGATTCCAACCACCCCCTGGGTGAAAAAAATTTTCCTCAAATCTCTAAACCTCTTGCCCCTTACCTTAAATCTATGCCCCCTGGTAATTGACACCTCCGCTAAGGGGAATATTTTTTCCTATATACCCAGTCTATGCCCCTCATAATTTTGTGTACCTCCAACAGGTCTCCCCTCAGCCTTCTCTGCTCTAGGAAAACAGCCCTGGCCTATCCAGTCTTTCTCCATAACTGAAATGCTCCAGCCCAGGCAACATCCTGGTGAATTTCCTCTGCACCTTCTCCAGTGCAATCATATCCTTTCTATAGTGTGGTGACCAGAACTGCACACGGTACTCCAGCTGTGGCCTAACTAGGGTTTTATACAGCTCCCTGCTGCATCCAATTTTATAACCTCCCTGCTCTTATATTCTATTCCTTGACTAACAAAGGCAAGTATCCCATATGCCTTCTTAACCACCTTACCTACCTGTGCTGCTGCCTTCAGGGATCTATGGATATACGTACACCAAGGCCCCTCTGATTCTTTGTACTTCCTAGGGTCCTACCATTCATTGTGTATTTCCTTGCCGTGTTGGTCCTCCCAAAATGCATCACCGGACACTTCTCAGGATTAAATTCCATTTGCCACTGCTCTGCCCATCTTACCAGCTCATCTATATTGTCTTGTAATCTAAGGCTTTCCTCCTCACTATTTATGACACCACCAATTTTCATGTCACCTGCAAACTTACTGATCATACCTCCTATATTCCTGTAATTACCTGGTTTATCCCTACTACCCTTCTTGAATAATGGTACCACATTTGCTGTCCTCCAGTCCTCTAGCATCTCTCCTGTGGCTAGAGAGGTTTCAAAAATTAGTGTCAGAGCTCCTGCAATCTCCTCCTTTGCCTCACATAGCAGCCTGGGATACATCTCATCTGGGCCTGGGGATTTATCCACTTTTAAGCCTGCTAAAACCACGAATACCTCCCTTTCAATGCTTATTTGTTCAAATATATCACAGACCCCCTCCCTGATTTCTACACCTACATCGTCCTCTATAGTGAACTCAGATGAAAAGTAATCATTTAAAACCTCACCTACATCCTCTGGCTCCATGCACAGATTGCCACTTTGGTCCTTCATGGGCCTGACTCTTTCCCTGGTTATCCTTAATATATTTATAAAATGCCTTGGAGTTTTCCTTTATCTTGCCCGCCAGTGTTTTTTCATGCCCCCTCTTTGCTCTCCTAATTACTTTGAGTACCCCACTACACTTTCTATACTGCTCTAGGGCTTCCGCTGTTTTCAGCCCTCTGTATCTGCCATAAGCTTCCTTTTTTTCCCTTACCCAATCCTCTGTATCCCTTGACATCCAGGGTTCCCTGGACTTGTAGGTCCTACCCTTCACCTTTACGGGAACATGTTGGTCCTGATTCCTTTTAGAATGACTCCCAGTGATCTGATGTAGACTTTCCTACAAATAGCTGCTCCCAGTCCACTTTGGCCAGATCCTGTCATATCATATTGAAATTGGCCTTCCCCCAATTCAGGACCTTTATTTCCGATCTATCTGTGTCCTTGTACCTTAAATCTTAGAGTTATGGTCACTATCCCCAAAATGCTCTCCCCTACGCCCCCCACCTCTCTTCTTTCTTTTATTGTTTATGTGCCAGTCGAAGACTTTTGGATTCTCTTTTATGTTAGCTGCCATTTTTTCTTGTGCTCTTTTTGCTTCCCTTATTTCCTTCTCACTTCCTCTCTCAGCTTTCTGCATTCAGCCTTGGCCTCACTTTCAACGATCCACAGCTGCGAACTTCAAACAGGTACCTGCATGATCAGGAATGAATAAGAATGATTTCAAATTAAATCCAGTTTAAAACATAATTTAAATCCACAACACCATATTGATTACTGAGAAAACTGATCTGCTGAGAAAAGATTGTACCAGAATAATCAAATGATGTGAATTTAGGAACAAAAAACATGGGTGTTACGTTCTGGCAACATCCATAATATATTCTTATAATAAAAACAGAAAATGCTCAATACTCAGCAGGTCTGGAAGCACCTGTAGGGAGAGAGTTGATGGTTCAGGTTGATAGATATTCTTGCATCTGGTTGCAGTTTATATTTGAAATAATAAATTACAAAAGTCAGTAATAAAATATTCTAGCCATGTCAGTAAAAATATATTCTAGCCACATTAATTCTTTGCTAGGCTATCTTCAAAAGCTAAGAACTCCTGAACAAATTTGTTTCTGCAAATTCATTTACAATTTTAGATGTTTGCTGCTTGTCAAATGAAGAGGAAATGTTGCCCTCTTGTGGTATTTTGAAATATGTAATTCACAGTCAATAGTTTTACAGTGTTTTTCATTTAAAAATTGTAGCTTTAGAAATGTATTTGCATTTTGCTCTTAAGAGTTATGTTGATCAGTTTATTTGTTTATTTTCCACTAAGAATTGTCAAAGTAGTGTCAATCAGGTTGTCAAGTTTGCCCAGTTTAGGATAGTGTCATGTTCAATTAAGTTTAAACATTGCAGCAAACTGTGTTTTTTTTTAATTCACTTACGGGATGTTGACGTTGCTGGCTAGGCCAGTATTTATTGCCCATTCCTAATTGCCCTTGAGAAGGTGATGGTGAGCCTGCCTTCTTGAACCGCTGTGGTCCCTATGGTGTAGGTACACCCACAGTGCTGTTTGGGAGGGAGTTCTAGGATTTTGACATGGCGATGTATTTCCAAGTCAGAATGGTGGAGGGGAACTTCCAGGCGGTGGTGTTCCCACGTATCTGCTGCCCTTGACCTTCGAAATGGTAGTGGTTGTGGGTTTGGAAGGTGGAAGGTGTTGCCTAAGGGTGAGTTTCTGCAGTACATCTTGCAGATGATGCACACTGTTGCCACTGTGCGTTAGTGGTAAAGGGGTGAATGTTTGTGGAAGAGATGCCAATCAAGTGGGCTGCTTTGTCCTGGATGATGCCTTCATGAGCTTTGTTGGAGCTGCACTCACCCAGGCAATTGGAGATTATTCCATCACACTCCTGGCTTGGGCCTTGTAGATGGTGGACAGGAGGCAGGTGACAGGAAGTGAGTAACTTGCCACAGGAGTCCTAGCCTCTGATGTGCTCTTGTAGCCACAGTAATTATATGGCTAGTCCAGTTCAGTTTCTAGTCAATGGTAACCCCCAGGATGTTGATAGTGGGGGATTGAGTGATGGCGATGCCACTCAATGTCAAGGGGTGATGGTTAGATTCTCTCTTGTTGGAGAAGGTCATTGCCTGGCACTTGTGCGGCGTGAGTGTTACTTGTGACTTGTCAGCCCAAGCCTGGATATTGTCCAGGTCTTACTGCATTTGGACATGGACTGCTTCAGTATCTGAGGAGTTGCGAATGGTGCTGAACATTGTGCAATCATCAGCGAACATCCCCACTTCTGACCTTATGATGGAAGGAAGGTCATTGATAAGCAGCTGAAGATGATTGGGCCTAGGACACTACCCTGAGGAACTCCAGTAGTGATGCCCTGGAACTGAGATGATTGACCTCCAACCACCACGACCATCTTCCTTTGTGCTAGGTATGACTCCAACCAGCTGAGACTTTTCCCCTGATTCCCATTGACTCTAGTTTTGCTTGGGCTCCTTGATGCCACACTCGGTCAGATGCTACCTTGATGTCAAGGCCAGTCACTCTCGCCTTTCCTTGAGTTCAGCTCTTTTGTCCATGTTTGAACCAAGGCTGTAAAGAGATCAAAAGCTGAGTGACCCTGGCAAAACCCAAACTGAGCGTCAGTGAGCAGGATATTGTTAAGCAAGTGCCACTTGATAACACTGTTGATGACCCCTTCCATCATTTTACTGCTAATTGAGAGTAGGCTACTGGGGTGGTAATTGGCCAGGTTGGATTTGTCCTGCTTTTTGTATACAGGACATACCTGGGCAATTTTCCACATTGCTGGATAGATGCCAGTGGCGTAGCTGTACTGGAACAGCTTGGCTAGGGACGTGGCAGGTTCTGGAGCACAAGTCTTCAGTACCATTACCGGAATATTGTCAGGGTCCATAGCCTTTGCAGTATCCAGTGCCTTCAGCCGTTTCTTGATATCTTGAATTAAATGGATTGAAGATTGGCATCTGTGATGCTGGAGCCCTCCAGAGGAAGCCGAGATGGGTCATCCACTCGGCACTTCTGGCTGAAGATTGATGCGAATGCTTCAGCCTTATAGAAACATAGAAAATAGGAGCAGGAGTAGGCTATTCGGCCCTTGGAGCCTGCTCCACCATTCATTATGATCATGGTTGATCATCCAACTCAATAGCCTGCTCCTGTTTTCTCCCCATATCCTTTGATTCCTTTCGCCCCAAGAGCTATATCTAACTCCTTCTTGAAAACATACAACATTTTGGCCTCAACTACTTTGTGGCAGCGAATTCCACAGGCTCACCGCTCTCTGGGTGAAGAAATTTCTCCTCATCTCAGTCCTAAATGGTCTACCCCATATCCTCAGACTGTGAACCCTGCTTCTGGACTCCCCCACCATCGGGAACATCCTTCCTGCATCTACCCTGTCTAGTCCTGTTAGAATTTTATAGGTTTCTATTAGGTCCCCCCACCATTCTTCTGAACTCCAGTGAATATAATCCTAACCAACTCAATCTCTCTTCAAATGTCAGTCTCGCCATTCCAGGAATCAGTCTGGTAAACCTTCGCTGCACTCGCACTATAGCAAGAACACCCTTCCTCGGATAAGGAGACCAAAACTACACATAATATTCCAAGTGTGGTCTCACCAAGGCCCTGTATAATTGCAGCAAGGCATCCCTGCTCCTGTACTTGAATCCTCTCACTATGAAGACCAACGTAACATTTTCCTTCTTTACCGCCTGCTGCACTTGCATGCTTACCTCCAGTGACTGGTGTACGAGGACACCCAGGTCTCGTTGCACATTCCCCTCTCTTAATTTATAGCAATTCAGATAATCTGCCTTCCTGATTTTGCTACCACGTTTATCCACATTATACTGCATCTGCCATGCATTTTCCCACTCAGCTTGTCCACATCACACTGAAGCATCTCTGCATCCTCCTCACAGCTCACCCTCCCACCCAGCTTTGTGTCATCTGCAAATTTGGAGATGATTTAGATGAGGGAAGTAAATATAATGTCTGCAAATTTGGAGATATTACATTTACTTCCCTCATCTAAATCATTAATATTTATTGTGCAGTCCCAGTACCGATCCCTGCGGTACCCTGCTAGTCACTGCCTGCCATTCGGAAAAAGACCCGCTTATTCCTACTCTTTGTTTCCTGTTCTTATCTTTTGCACTGATGTGCTGGGCTGTTCCATATTGAGGATGAGGATATTTGTGGAACCTCCTCCAGTGAGTTGTTTAATTGTCCACCACCATTCATGACTGGATGTAGCAGGACTACAGAGCATAGATCTGATCCATATGTTGTGGAATCGCTTAGCTCTATCACTTGCTGCTTATGCTGTTTGGCACACGAATCATCCTGTGTTGTAGCTTCACCAGGTTGACACCTCACTTTTAGGTATGCCTAGTGCTGCTCCTGGCATGCCTTCCTGCACACTTCATTGAACCAGGGTTGATCCCCTGTCTTGGTGGTGATGGTAGAGTAGGAGATATGACAGGCCATGAGGTTACAGATTGTGGTTGAGTACAATTCTACTACTGCTGGTGGCCCACAGTGTCTCATGGATGTCCTGTCAAGAAGATATAATAATGTCTGTGACATTATTGGAAATTATTTTAAAATAGAGGTTCATGGTGTCTGTGTCTATATGTGTGTGTCTTAATTGGATTAAAGCCAGCTGACCTAGAGGCTTTGATGTAAAGAAGAGAAGTAGGTTTGAAATGGAAATTGGGGCCAGAACTTTCCTGTTGGCGTGCGGGGGCGGGCCTCGCATGCCCGTGCGTCAAATGACGCGTGGTGACGTTGGGCAAGCGTCCCGATGTCACTGCGCGCCATCGCAATATTTCGTTGGTTGGGCGCGCGATGATCTCCGATGCGTGCCCGCCATTAATTAAAAGGCCACTTAAGGCCCTTGAGGCGCCAATCGACGGCGCTTTTTTGGCGCCTGTGCAATCTTCTGGTCTGCACACGGGCAATGGGCAGGCGGGTAGGACACATTTGTATAAACCTCATCCACAGGCGGGATAAGAGGGCTCATTGGGCTCGCAAGTGTGCTCTGTCAAATATTAATTTTTCAAAGTTTTTTTGAAACTTGCCTGCGTGATCTGCATTACTTCAAAACGCACACCAGTAGCTTTGTCTGGACTCTTAACCTTCAGGTCAGCACTCTGCAGTGAGGTATCTTTTTTGGGCCTGCAGGTTTCAGGAAGCCTTCCCTTAGCCTGGGAATGGGAACTGAACTGTCCACTGGAGGCATCTCCTCTCAGGAGGAAGGGAGGGCTAGAAGAGGGAGGAGGCCAGGAGTGCACATTCAGCCTCCAGGGGAGCCACTTTTGGGAGGTCAGGCGCAGGCACAAGGGGTGCAGGGCCAAGAGGTAGACCAAGGCGGAAGGGGCCGCAGAAGACGCCACTATCCTGCTGCCAGGGTATACAGGCAGTGAAGCAGCCATCTCAATATGTCTGAAGTGCAGTGCCAAAGGAGGATCTGTCTCTCAAGGGAGACAGTCAACTATATCTGTCAGATGATTGGGCCTGAGACCTCCGCCAACTGTGTGGGTGGACACACCATGCCAGTGGCTCTAAAGGTCACAGCTACCCTCAACTTCTATGCGTCTTGCTCCTTCCAGGGGTCGATGGGTGATCTTTGCGGTGTCTCCCAATCAGCTGCCCACACTTGTGTCAAGCAGGTTACAGACGCTCTGTTCAGGTGTGCATTGACCTTCATCCACTTCCGTTGGGACCAGGCAAGCCAGACGCAGCGAGCCAGAGGCTTTGTGGCAATTGCTGGCTTCCCCCACCTCCAGGGTGCTATAGACTGCACAAATGTGGCCATCAAGGCACCAGCAGGTGAGCCTGGTGCCTTCGTCAACAGGAAGGGCTTCCACTCCATGAACGTGCAGATAGTGTGTGACCACAGGATGCAGATCCTGCAAGTCTGCACAAGGTACCCAGGCAGCTCCCACAACACCTGCACCGTCAGACACTCCCAGGTGCCAGGGCTCTTCAGTGCTCCAGCCCGACTGGATGAATGGCTGCTGGATGACAAGGGCTATCCCCTCAGGTGGCTCATGACGCCTCTCCGCCATCCAAGAACAGAAGCTGAGCAGCGGTACAATAGGAGCCACGCCTCCACAAGGGCTGTGGTGGAGAGAGCCATTGATCTTCTCAAGATGCGCTTCCGATGCCTGGACCGCTCAGGGGGATCACTCCAGTACCCCCCAGATCGTGTGTCGCTGATAGTGGTTGCATGCTGCACTCTCCATAATCTTGCGCTGGAAAGGGGGGATGCAGTGGACGATGAAGACGTTGACACAGTGGCTGTGGCTGCACACGATGAGTCCAACAGTGAGTCAGAGGATGAGCATGCACAGGAAAATGCTGAGGGGCTAGACGCTGACCCGCGCACACTCCAGGGAGGCAGTGACACCCGGGAGGCTTTAATCCAACGAACCTTCAGCTAGCACACAACAGATGGGCCTCCAGGACAAGCCTGGGCTGTAGGCTTCATACTCGATACCTAAGTGCAAAATCTGCCAGGTTAGGAACAGTAGCTAAGGGCCTTGTTAATAAAGCTGAATGTCCCACAAAGCTCTCATAACATTTTTAGAAACCATACACATGCAGAAGAGACATCCTCAGCCACAGGTCACATGTGTGAATTTAATATCACAAGCAAAGAAACTTGAGCAAAAAAAATGACAATGGTGTTTCAATTCAAAGCAAATCATAAAGACCTCATCTCGGCCCAACACAAAAGCACCAGTGATAAACCTGTGGTGCGCCTAAGGTGCCTTATGCTTATGTTTCCGGGTGCTTCGTCTTGGTGCTGACCCCTCGGTGGGAGTGGTATTTGTATCTGACCTCTGGCCTGCTGACTCTGCTATCCTGTTGGCCTCGATGACCTTGGTGGTTGTCCTCTGGCCCGTGGAGCCTGTGCTGACCCCGCCTGGTAGGGAGCTGCTAGTTCCACAGCTGGCATCTCCCCAGTCGTCGCAGCCTCAGTGGATGCTACGGTCACTGTCAGAGGGGAGGAGGAGCTGCCGTCCTCATCCGGAGCAGCCTGAGAGGTACCCGCAGAGATGACAGGCAGCTGCTGCGTCGACGTGAGGTCGCTTCGGACCTCCCTGCTCACCGTGGATGGATGGGCACTGAGCTGGGAAACTTGGTGCCCAGATCATCTCCCACACTGGCACTAACCAGCTGAGGTCAATGCCAATGTGAGGGCTTGCTGGTCAGAGCGCATCCCCAAGAAACTCTGATGGGTCTCCTGAAGAAGCCTCCATGAGAGTCGCTACTCTCTCCATGGGGGACGCATGGCGCTCGGACTTGAGGCTCATTGCTTCGACGATCATCCGCGTAGACTCCTCCACCACGGAGACCAAGCCAAGCGTAGCCTCATGTGTCTGCACCAGATGATCCCGCACACCCGGCCGCATTTCATTCCCCTGCTGCGTCGCGATGACTCCAAAGGCGCATCATTAGGCACCGACTGAGCATGTGCCTGGTCCCCTGCAGTCCTCCGACTGCTAGTGCCATGGGCACTCTCTGTCTCTGCCAGCTCCTCCAGCGACTGTGAAGTGCCCTCACCGCTGTGCCCCGGGACACTAGCCAATGTTCTAACTCCCACCAAGGTGCGAGTATCTGCGCTGGTGCCTGCCTGGCGTGGCAGAGATGGTATGACGCTGGTGAGACTTCAGGGCCCTCAAGTGTGAGAGGGGGCCTCTGCTGCTGCTCCTCCCAGCCCTGATCCGATGATGCTGAAAGGAAGAACAAGGACATTGGATCAGTTAACGTGGAGACAATGTCAGTGTGCATCCCTGTCCCCCGGATCATTATGCGCTCATTCTTCCATAAGCAACGGTCAAGCCACGTTGCAAAATTAAATTACTTAACATTCAGCGCTGCCATGGCTGTTGGGAGAATAATGGTGACCTCACTGTTGGGCATAAATACCTGCCCATGGCACCCCAGCCTCACCAACACCAGTGGACCTGGGTGCATGGCGCCTCTCCAAACCCAGGGCCTCCTGCTCAAACCGGCTGAGAATGGCTAACTGCGCCTGGCCACCGCCAGTCCTCACCCGCTCTGCAGCATTATGAGCATTCTTCTCCTGAAAATGAGAGAAGAGCATTGGTTTGTGCAAATTGCACATGGACTCTCTTCGTGCACGGCCCACCCCAACCAGAGTGGGATATATCAGTGCTCCAGTGCCTACTCACCCCGCTGCTGCCGAACACTCATACAAAAGTGCTAGACCTGTTCCCCACCCCCCCCGACACACCTTGGCCACATGCTGCCTACATCACATTAGGCACCACACAGTATATCCTTCCATAGCAAGGAGGCGCAAGCAAGTGCAGTGGAGTGCAGAAGGCAGCAGATGGCTCGTTGTCAGGCCACTTGAAGCTCCCCTTCCAGCATGTCATCACCCTGACTTGGACATGTCCTGCAGTTCAAGTACAGAACCTAGGTGCAGCTCCTCCAGGTTGCCCCCAAAACAGTCGTGTGGGTCTCAGTGTACCACATGCTGCGGGTGCAGAACCCATCTCTGCACCACACTCTCAGGCTGACCTCGGCATGGACAATATCTGCTGGCTCACCCAGTGAAGGACACATGCCGTCAATGATTCAATGCAGTCACTACACTCAAACTTGTGGGGATGGGGGGCAGCAAGGAGGAAAGCTAACCTGCTGGGTTAAGTGACTAATGCCAACATTGTCTTCACCCTTCCAGAGCACAAGAAGTCGTTGAAGCGCTTGCAACATTGGATCCAGGTGTACCACACCACCCCGCAGGAGCTCAGCACCTCCGCCACCTCCTCCCAGGCACATTTCGTAATGTTGGGGGGGGGCCTCCTCCCATCCTGGGGAACCAGCACCTCCCGCCGTGCTGCCACCTCCTCGAGGAGGGCAGCAAGGCAGTCATCAGAAAAATGAGGGGCACACTGGCCCCCCGCCTTACCCTCCGGCATGGCCTGCCCCGATGGACTACCCTCCGGCCTGGCCTGCCCCGATGGACTACCCTCCGGCCTGGCCTGCCCCGATGGACTACCCTCCGGCCTGGCCTGCCCCGATGGACTACCCTCCGGCCTGGCCTGCCCCGATGGCCTACCCTCCGGCCTGGCCTGCTCCGATGGCCTACCCTCCGGCCTGGCCTGCTCCGATGGCCTACCCTCCGGCCTGGCCTGCCCCAATAGACTACCCTCCGGCCTGGCCTGCCCCGAAGGTCTACCCTCCGGACTTGCATCACCTCCATTGCCCCTCTGCAGAGCCCTTCGCCCAGCCATTGTGAGCAGCCTTTCCAAGGCTGCCAGACCTTCCTTTTATACAAGTCGCCAGGTTGCCCGCGTAAAATGGCGGTGCAGACCCAATCGCGAGCAGCTCCAGCTCTGCCCCCCCCCCCTCCCCAACCAGCCAGAAAATTCTGCCCTAGGTAAACATAGAGAAATAGAAGGTGAGGTTTAAAGGGGCAATTTTTTAAATAGACCATTTAAAAGACCGGATGAAATATAACACCTAAGCAGGTTAAGCTCAGAAACTGTGTTTATTTTTTTTCAAAGCTTACTAGTAAAGTGGGTATTGTAAAATGATTTTATTGTTAGAAGATTTAAAGTTTATTAAAAAATCTAGTGACAATGAGAATTTGCATCCAAAGAGGAAAATATGTACAAAGGTAGAGAAGGCTGTTGGAAAAAGGAAAGAGGGGTTCTAAGACCTAAAGCCTCCAGCCTGTAAGCCTCAAGTCTGTCCGCAAGGACCCAGAGTGAAATAAACTCATTTTGAATGCGACTGTCCAGGGTGTGCTTTGCCAGGGGTCTGTTTAAACCTGTGTGTTTTACTGCTGCCTTACCAGGGGTCTAACTGAGAGTCAGATTAATTTGGGGATTTTTGTAGTTATTATAATAATTTTGTAAACATATGTATGTGCTTGCAACCTTTCCTTGTATTAATAAATGTTTAATTTTGTCTTATTAAAAACTCCTTGAGACTCGGTCTTATTACTGCTGAATTCAAAGTCTGCATCTTGAAACATACAAATTGTAAAAATGGGTTGTGACAGTTGTTTCAAGTTTCCCTCTGGGATTTGAAAAACTCAGCCTTTTACCATTAGCTGGGTCATAATAATTGGGGGCTCGTCTGGGATATATTTGTTACTCCTTGATATTTTGGATTGGCGAATCTTAAGGTTACAAGTACGAGAAGCACTTTGAATTCAGGAGTAGGTGTGAGGTATTTTTGAAGTGGTGAGACTTCGAAAATGGCTGTATCTATGGCTAACTCTGTTTTGGAAGCAGAAGATATAACTCTGGGTTACAAAAAGTATCCAAGAGTAAGTTAACGGAGTGGGTGGATAAATTACAATTGGGGTTACCTGCAGGGGCTAGGAAATCAGACATAATTGATGTGATAGCACAGCATTTGAAATTGGAAGGAATACCTGAGAGACAGGGTTCTCCAAGAGGTGGTTCATTGGAATGGGCTCAAATTCAGTTGGCAAATAAAAATGACTGAATTGGAAGAAAAGGAAAGGGAAAGTACATTCGAGAGGGAACTGGCAGAAAGGAAGGAGGGAGAGAGAAAACAAGAAAGGGAGTTAGAAATTGTGAAGATAGAGAAGGAGGAAAGAGAAAAAGAGAGAATTTCAACTGAAAATGTTGGCGGTTAAAAAAGAGATGCCAAATTTGTACAAGCTCTTCCAGAATTTTAGGAAAGGGATGTTGAAGCATCCTTTATTTCATTTGAGAGGATAGCTACACAGATGAAATGGCCACAGGAGAACTGGACACTATTGTTACAATCCAGCTTGGTGAGTAGAGCTTGAGGTATATGCTTCGCTGTCTGAAGAAGTATCAGTGAATTATGACATGGTTTTAAAAAAAGGCTATTTTGAGTGCATATGTGTTGGTTCCTGAGGCATACAGGCAGAAATTCAGGAATATGAGAAAACAGCCTGGGCAAACATATTAAGTTTGAGAGAGTAAAACAAAGTAATTTTGACCGGTGGATATGGGCATTAAAAATAGAAACAACTGTTGCAACTCTTGGGGGAAGTAATTCTTTTGAAAGATTCAGTTCCTTCGGTAGTGGAACTCATGTGGAGGAACAGAGGGTTGATTCTGTGAGGCAAGCAGCAGAGATAGCTGATGATTGAGTTGGTTCACCCTTTTAAATCTGATATCAATTTATTCTGCTCAGCTATATAGCTGGATCACAAATGTAGATGAAGCTTATGGTAGTTGAGCAGCCTGTAGAAGTGTTTTCAACAGAGGTATTACAAGTGGAACATCCTGGATTGTTCCCAGATTGTGTGATAACGAGATCACAGGCACACCAGTTGAAGCAAGTAAAAAGGAGGACAGGCAGTTCAAAGGCAGGAAGAAGGTATTGAAATCCAATTAGCAGGCACTGTGTTTGATAACATTGTTCAGAAAGGCACAGCAGGTGACAATTCAGCTGAAGTGTTTAACTCAAGGCAGTTAATTGAGTTGCAGCAAAAGGATTTGCAATTGAAACAGTTATATCAGACAGCTTACTCAGAAACAGAGGCAAATGTATTCCAGAATGTTATTACCTCAAGGGTGATATTTTAATGAGAAAATGGAGGCCGGATCATGTCTCAGCAAATGAAAGCTAGGAGGAGGTACATCAGATTGTTTTTCCATTAGGGGATAGAAATGAGATTCTGAGGATTGGTCATGAAATTCCAATGTGGGGACATTTAGGAATTAGAAAGGCACAGGCAAAAGTACAGAAACAATTTTATTGGCCAGAATTGCATTGCGATGTAGTCAAATTCTATAAAACATGTTATATGTCAGGCGATAGGGAAACCGCAGGCAGTGATTAAGCCTTTAATCCCAATATCAGCATTTGAAGAACCTTTTACTAGGGTCATTATTAATTATGTAGGACCCCTCCCTAAGACTAAAAGTGGAAATCAGTACTTGCTGACAATAATGGATGTGTCTACCAGGTTTCCTAAAGTGATAACTTCAAGAAATATTACAACTAAGAAGATTGTGGAAGAGCTAACTAAATTTTTTGCAAGATATAGTTTACCTAAGGAAATACAATCAGACCAGGGTTCAAATTTTATGACACAGCTGTTTAAGGAAGTAATAACTGGTTTGGGGATAAAAATGTTTAAGTCAACAGCTTATCATCCAGAGTCACAAGGAGCTTTGGAAAGATGGCATCAAACTTGAAAAACCATGATGAGAGCATACTGTCAGGATTATTCACAGGATTGGGACAGGGGAGTTCCATTCTTGCTATTTGCTATTAGGGATGCTGCTAATGCACCGACTGATTATAGTTCTTTTGAACTAGTTTATGGTCATGAGGTAAGGGGACCACTGAAATTGATTTATGAGGCATCAGTAGGTCAAAATCCAGATCTACACTCCTGGATTACATATCAGACTTCAGAGGGAGATTAGACACAGCATGTGAGTTGGCTAGGGATCATTTAAAGATAGCACAGCAAGTGATGAAAGTGAAAGCAGACAGGAAGGCTACAGATTGGAATTTTATTGCTGGAGTGAAGTGCTTGCTCTGTTACCAGTACTGAGTGATTCATTAAAGGCAAGGATTAGTGGGCCTTACAGGATTGAAAAGAAATTGAGTGAAGTAAATTATTTAATAAATACTCCAGATAGAAGAAAGATGCAGAGGGCGTATCATGTGACTATGCTTAAAAAGTACTTGACGGTGGGGGAGGAACAAAAAGAGATATTAATGGTGGTAGATAATGCAAAAGAGGTAGAAATGCAGGACTCTGAAATTGATTTTCCTCTGATCAAATTGGATAGTTAGGGAGTACTTGAAAACTTAAATGTAATGTTGAGTTACCTTCCAGACAAGTGACAACCTGATTTGGAAAAGCTTTTGCAGTCACACAAAGCTATTTATGGAAATTAGTTGGTGGGGACAGATTTAGCTAAACATGCTGTCTCTGTAGAAGTTTCATCTTTAGCAACATTCTTACAGATTAAATCCGGCAAAATTATCAAGTACAGAAAGATATTGATTTCATGCTTCAAAATGATATCATTGAGTCTAGTTGAAGTAACTGGAGTTCGCCTATTGTACTGGTACTGAAACCGGATGGAGAACACAGACTGAGTGTGGACTATCAAAAGGTGAATGCAGTGACAAAAGCAGATTCATATCCCATACCACAGTTGGAGGATTGCTTTGAGAAAATGGGGCAATCAAAATTTATCACAAAGATTTACTTGCTAAAAGGATATTGGTGAGCACCATTATCGGAGAGAGCAAAGGAGATATCGGCTTTTGTAATGCCAAATGGACAATATCAGTTTAAGGTTATGCCATTTAGACATTTCAAAGACTGATGAACAAAGTAGTTGCAGGTCTATGCAATTGTGCTGTTTGTATTGATGACTTAATAGTTTTCAGTGAGACGTGGGAGGAACATTTACAACATCTGGAAGAATTATTTACTCGACTACAAGAGGCTAATTTGATGATGAACTTGGCTAAAAGTGAATTTGCAAAAGAGCAAGTTACATATCTAGGCCATACCATTGGACATGATAAGGTGACTCCAAGAGATGTGAAAGTCAACGCTATCATGGATTTCCCAGTGCCTACAACAAAACAAGAAGATTTGAGGTTTCTGGGCATGAGTGGGTTTTACCGGAAATTTGTACCAAATTTTAGCCAAGTGGTTGTTCCACTGACTGAACTATTAAAAAAGAACAAGAAGTTTCAATGGACACTGGAGTGTCAGGAGGCATTTGATAGTTTGAAAATTGTATTAACTACGACACCAGTTTTGGCAGTACCCAATTATGCCAAGCAATTTAAGTTGGCCATTGACGTAAGAGATATATGCATTGGGGCTTTACTGTTACAAGAAGACTGGAATTGAAAAGCCAATAGGGTATTTTTCGTGGAAATTGAATGCACAAGAGAGAAGATATTCAACAATTGAAAAGGAGACGTTAGGTTTGGTGTTAGCCTTGCAGCATTTTGAAATCTATATGGCAAACAATTCATCAGAAACAATTGCTTATACAGACCATAATCCTTTTAAGTTTCTGGACAAATTTCGAGACAAAAATGCAAGTCTATTCAGGTGAAGTTTATTAATGCAACCATTAAATCTACAGATAATACATGTTGCTGGATGAGAGAATCTGATTGCAGGTGCGTTATCAAGAGTTTGAAGCTTAAAGGGAAAATTGGACATTTTAAAACCTGGACACTGAAATGGAATGATTTCTGCTGACACCAAGGATTTGTATCTATATTGTTATGTTAATGCATGCATCTGGTAATGTAATAATGTAAGTATATAGTTAAATATAAGAGATAGTGAAAGATGGTTTAATAAAAGTGAAGCCACCTTTTACAATTGTGACGGTTCATTTTACAATAAGGAGGGGATGTCGAGAAGATATAATAATGTCCATATTGTTATTGGAAATTATTTTATAATAGAGTTTAGTGGTGTCTGTGTCTACATGTGTGTGCCTTAATTGGATTAAAGGCAGCTGGTCTAGAGGCTTTGATGTTTAGAGGGGAAGTAGGTTTGAAATAGAAGGTGAGGTGTGAAGGGGGCAATTCGCATTTTTAAATAGACCATTCAAAAGAGCGAATAAAATATTACACCTAACCAGGTGAATCTCAGAAACAATGTTTTTTTTTCAAAGCTTACAAGTGGGTATTACGAAAGGGTTTTATTGTTAGAAGATTTAAAGTTAAATAAAAAAAAACCCTAATCACTGAGAAAAACTGAGAGTCAGGTTAATCACGGGAATTTTGTAGTTATTATAGTAGTAATTTTGTATGCGCTTACTATCATTCTTTTATTAAATGGTTAGCTTTATAAAAAACCTCGAGACTCGGTGGCCTTATTATAGTGAATTCAAAGTCTGCATCTCGAAACGCACAAATTGCAAAAATGGGTTGTGACAGTTGTTTCAAATTTTCCTTTGGGATTTGAACAACTTAGCCTTTACCACCAACTGTGTTATAATAACCCAGTCTTGAGTTCCTAGGTCTGTTTGAAGTCTATCCCATTTAGCATGATGGTAGTGCCACACAACATGATGTAAGGTACCCCCAATGTGAAGACGGGATTTTATCTCCACAAAAACTGTGCGGTAGTCACTCCTACCGACACTGTCATGGACTGATGCATCTATGGCAGGTAGGTTGGTGAGGATGAGGTCAAGAAAGTTGTTCCCTCACCACCTGCCGCAGACCCAGTCTAACAGCTCTGTCCTTTAGGACTCAGCCAGCTCGATCTGTGGTGGTACTGCTGAGCCATTCTTGGTGATGGACATTGAAGCCCCTCACCCAAGGGCTTCTGCGCCCTTGCCACCCTCAGTGCTTCTTCCAAGTGGTGTTCAACATGGAGGAGTACTGATTCATCAGCTGTGAGGGTGGGGGTGTGGTGCATAGTAATCAGCAGGCAGGTTCCTTGCCCATATTTGACCTGATGTCATGAGACTTCATGGGGGCCGGAATCGTCGTTGAGGACTCCCAGGGCAGCTCGCTCCCGACTCTGTACCACTGCTGCCACCTCTGCTGGGTCTGTCCTGCCAGTGGGACAGGACATACACCACCATCACCATCTCTGGGTCTGGGTCATGATCTGTAAGGCATAGTTCCATGGGTATGACTATGTCAGGCTGTTGCT
Organism: Cetorhinus maximus; assembly: GCF_964194155.1. NCBI lineage: Eukaryota > Metazoa > Chordata > Chondrichthyes > Lamniformes > Cetorhinidae > Cetorhinus > Cetorhinus maximus. The sequence continues at coordinate 35,383,229 of NC_135882.1, read as the reverse complement.
TGAAAAGTGTGTAAGACAGCTCACCCAATTTTGGCACGAGCCCACAGATGTTGATAAGGATGATTTTGCAAGGTTGTCAGGTCTGGGTTTGCTGTTGTCATTTCCCGTGCCTAGCTCAATGTCAGGTGTTCCGTCTGGTTTCATCCCTTTTTATTGGCTTTTTAGAGGTTTGATTTTTAAGAGTCAACCACGTTGCTGTGGATCTGGAGTCACATGTGGGCCAGACCATGTGAGGATTTCCTTCCTTAAAGGGGCATTAGTGAACCAGATGGGTTTTTAGAATAACCGACAATGGTTTCATGGCCATCATTAGATATTTAATTCCAGATGTTTATTGAATTCAAATTCCATCATCTGCCATGGTGGTTTTCGAACCTGGGTCCCCAGAGCATCATTCTGGGTCTCTAGATTACCAATCCAGTGACGACACCACTACACCATCGTTTTGCCTTAAATTTCCTATTACAAACCCAGTAATAGCCAGTGAATAAAAGCTTTAAGAAATTGTCTTTTGACCATCAAACTGTTTCTTTAAATTTCATTCCTGTTGGCCTACTTGCTAGAAGAATGATTGTGCTTTTGTCATACACAAGTGGCGGCTAAAACACACAATCTTTGCCTTTGGTTTGTGTTTTTTTAAAACAAATTATTTATAGTCAACATACTTCAGGGAATATCGCCCGCCCAGCTCAGTGTTCTATTTTCCTTTTCCTCTCCTTTGATTTTCTTTCCATCTCTCCCTTTATTAAGATGACATATGCCGGGACAAGGTTTCACAGGTGCCCCATAGCATTTCAGTTTCTTGCTGAAGTTTGCCATTCATGAACCCTGACATTCAGTGTCTGTGCTGTTCTAACATAGGGACCCCCACAGCTGTGCCTCCTCTCCACTCAGCAACTGTAAAAGTGTAGCTCCAGCAAACGTCACCAGGAACCTGGCCACTATTTTCTTTTTCCCCCTCCTCATCTTCCAATAATCCAAAAACCATGTCTAGTCCTCCGCTTGCTGGCCTAAATCAGCACAGGCCATCAGCAATTATCCAAGGCATTTTACGATGGAAATAGAAACTCAACAGGCAACGGGGGGAGAGATTAGGGGATAAAAACAAAAAATGCTGGAAATACGCAGCAGGGCAGGCAGCATCTGTGGAGGGAAGCCGAGTTAATGGGCAGGCTTTTCCGCGTCGGCAAGCGGGGGCAGGACCGGCTGGAAGGGCACAAAGGTATGCACACAATGATCTCTGCAGTCAGAGACGGTCATGGCACAGATCAGAAGGTCTGATCCAAAAAATCTGCAAAGGGGTATAGATAGGTTAAGTATATGGGCAAAAGTTTTGCAGATGGAGCATAATGTGGGAAAACATAAAGTTTCCTACTCTGATGGGAACAATCGAAAAGGTAAATATTATTTAAATGTAAAGAGGCTGCAGAATGCTGTGGTTTAAAGGAATCTGGATGTCAACTTACATGAATCACAAATTTAGTATGGAGGTACAGCAAGTAATTATGAGGACAAATGAAAAGTTTTTTGCAAGATGGCCAGAGTATAAAAGCAGGGAAGTCTTGTTACAATTTTACAGAGAGGGTGTTTGTAAAACCATACCCAGAATACTGCATACAGTTTTACATAAGAACATAAGAACTAGGAGCAGGAGTAGGCAATTCAGCCCCTCGAGCCTGCCCCGCCATTCAATACGATCATGGCTGATCTCATTTCAGCCTCAACTCCAATTTCTCACTCTCTCCCCATAACCTTTCAACCCATTACTAATTAAAAATCTGTCTATCTCCTCCTTAAATTTATTCAGCGTCTCGGGCACCCACTGCACTCTGAGGTAGTGAATTACACAGATTCACGACCCTTTGAGAAAAGCAATTCCTCCTTATCTCTGATTTAAATCTACCACACCTTAGTCTTAAACTATGGCCTCTCGTTCTAGAATGCCCCACAAGGGGAAACATCCGCTCCACGTCTACTTTGTCTATCCCCTTTAGTATCTCATATACCTCAATTAGATCTCCTCTCATCCTTCTAAACTCTAGCGAGTATGGGCCTAAACTGCTCAATCTCTCCTCATAAGACAAGCCCCGCATCTCTGGAATCAATCTAGTGAACCTCCTCTGAACCACCTCCAGTGCAACTACATCCTTCCTCAAGTAAGGGGACCAAAACTGTGCACAGTACTCCAGGCACGGTCTCACCAATGTCTTGTACAGTTGCAACAACACTTCCCTATTTTTATACTCTATTCCTTTAACAATAAATGCCAAAATTCTATTTGCCTTCCTTATTACCTGCTGTACCTGTATACTAGCTTTCAGCGATTTATGCACTAGGACACCCAGATCCCTCTGCACTGAAGCATTCTGAAGTTTCTCTCCATTTAAATAATAAGTTGCCTTGTTATTCTTCCGGCCAAAATGAATAACCTCACACTTATCCACGTTAAACTCCATCTGCCAAATTTTGGCCCATTCACCTAACCTGTCCATATCCATTTGTAAATTTCTTATTTCTTCATTGCAACTTACTTTCCCACCTATTTTGGTGTCATCTGCAAATTTAGCTATAGTACCTTCTATTCCTGAATTCAAATCATTAATATAGATAGCAAATAGTTGGGGCCTAAGGACCGAACCCTGTGGCACCCCACTAGTCACAGCTTGCCATCCAGAAAAAGACCCATTTATCCCATTTCTCTGCTTTCTGTTGGTTAGCCAATCCTCTGTCCAAACTAATATGTTACCCCTAACTCCGTGTGATCTTACCTTGTGTGTGGCACCTTATCAAAGGCTTTCTGGAAGACCAGATAGACTACATCTACAGAATCCCCATTATCCACTTTGTTTGTCACATCTTCAAAGAACTCTAGCAAATTAGTCAAACACGATTTACTCTTCATAAAACCATGCTGACTCTGTTGGATTGCATTTTGACTTCCCAAATGCCCCATTGCTACTTCCTTAATAATGGATTCCAACAAGTTCCCAACGACAGATGTTAAACCAGCTGGTCTATAGTTTCCTACTTCCTGCGCCACTCTCCCCCACCGCAACCGCACCCCCCCCCCCACCCCACCCTTTTTCAATAAGGGCATTATATTAACATTTTTCCAATCCACTGGAACCTTTCCAGAATCCAGGAAATTTTGGAATATTATAGCCAATGCATCCACTATCTCAGCTGCCACTTCCTTTAAGACCCTGGGTTGTAGGCCATCAGGTCCTGTGGACTTGTCACCCTTTAATCCCAATAATTTGCTCAGTACTTTCTCTCTAGTGATGGTGATTGTTCTAAGTTCCTCCTTATCTATACCCTCTGCTACTACCTGTTACTATTGAGGTGGTACTCCACCGTGAAAACTCAGGCAAAATAATGATTAAGCGTCTCTGCCATTTCTGCGTTCCCCACTATTAACCCCCTAGCATCGTCTTCCAAGGGACCAACATTCACTTTAGCTACTCTCTTTCCTTTTATATACTTGTAGAAGCTTTTGCTATCAGTTTTTACATGTTGTGCTAATTTCCTTTAATAATTTATCTTTGCTCTTTTCATTATTTTTTTTAGTAATCCTTTGATGATCTTTAAAAGTTTCCCAATCTTCCAGCCTTCCACTGACCTTTGCAATTTGGTATGCCTTAGTTTTTGCCTTTGTTATCTTGTTTAGCCATGGATGCTTTTTCCCCCTCTTACCATCTTTCTTTCTCTTTGGAATAAGATCTAACAAGTGTGAAAAGCATTCAGCATCTACACCTCAAGCTGCTGCCCACAAAGAACTAAAGTTAAGGAAACTCACTCTGAATTGGGGATTGTTCAGGGTTGCGTGTTTCTATGCCTGGGTCTTTTAAAATCTATGGGCAGCATTTTACGCGTCGGCGAGCGGGGGCGGGGCCCGCTCGCTGACGCGTAAAATGATGCGCAGTGACGTCGGGCGGAGCTCCCGATGTCACTGTGTCCCATTTAAATTTTCAGGAAGGCTGGGGCGCAGCGAAATCAGCTGTGCACCCGCTGACCTGTCAATGGCCAATTGAGGCCATTGACAGAGTCAGTTATGTAATTAAAGGACCTGCCCATCCAATCTTAAGGTTGACGGGCAGGCCAGGAGCCCTGGCATGAACTAGAAAAAGCATGAAACCTCATCCACGGGCGGGATGAGGTTTCATGTAGCTTTTAAAAAAGTTTAATAAAGTTTTTGGGAAAATTGTGGACATGTCCCAACTCATGTGACATTGTCACATGAGGGGACATGTTAGGGAAATTTACATTCCTATTTTTAGGTTTTTAACATTTTGAGCCGTTCTCCCTGAGGCTGCACTTAGCCTCAGGGAGATGAGTGCGCTCCTTTGTGCGCATGCGCGAAAGAGCGCACTCTCGATTTTGGGATTCCCCCTGCCTGTACAGGGAGAGCATAGCGCTTCTGTGCGGACACCACACTGGGCGGGCCTTAATTGGCCTGCCCACGTAAAATGGCGCCGCACCTCCAATCAGGGGCGCCGATCGGAAGTGCACCTGTGCGCACTCGCCCATCAATTTCCCCCCAGACCGGGGAAAATTCAGCCCTATGTGTTTTATTGTTGCCTTAATGGAGGTGCAACTGGGAGTCAGATTAATTAGGGTATTTAGAAGTTTTTATAGTAGTAATTTGTAAACATATGTATATGCTTAAAATCATTTCTCTTATTAATAAAGGTTTAATCTAGCTTTGTAAAAACCAATAAGTCTTGGTGCTCTTAATACTACTGAATTCAAAGCCCGCATCTCAAAACATAGAAATTACAAAAATAGTTGTGGCAGTTGTCTCAAGTTTCCCTCTGGGATTTGAACAATTCAGCATTTACCGTCGGCTGTGCCATAACATCTTGACAACGTAGATGTTGAGAGGATGAATCTCTTTTGTGTGGGAATCTAGAAGAAAGGTCATAGTTTCAGAATAATGGGTCCCCCATTTAAGATGGAGATAAGGAGCAATTTCTTCTCTCAGAGGATCGTTAATCATTAAAATTCGCTACCCCAGAGAGCAGTGGAGATTGAGTAATTGAATATATTCAAGGCTGAGTTAGACATATTTTTGATCTGCAAGGTGGTCGAGGGTTATGGGGAGCAGACGGGAAAGTGGAGTTGAGACAACGATCAGATCAACCATGACCTTATTGAATGACAGAGCAGGCTCAAGCGGCTAAATGACCTCCTCTTGCTCCTATTTCTTATGTTGTTAGACATCTATATCATCTTGATGAGACCTTAAACAGGTGACTTTAAGGAGGTAAAATTAAAAATAATAACAGTTGTGTTTAACTTGATTCAGTTTTTTGGTTGTGTGAAAAAAATAAATCTTCACCTATTTTTCAACAAGAATAAATGGTAGATGGTGTAGATGATGACGGTACTGTTCTCCGTATTGTGTAGCAGCTTACTGGAGAAAATTGTATGGTGGCAGATAGAATGACCTTCATGCATCCCAGTTCTTGAAAAATATAGCAATGAGGCTGATTTAACATTTCTCGATTATGCAGAAATTCTCTGCTAGTGCACATAGAAGATTGAGACATTTCTGTTGTTTGTATGGCCTCATTCAAGAGCACTCAGACCAATTGTCTTTCTATAGCACATCAACTTATTCAACCTCTTCCCTGAATGCATGTAACCTTTCCTTTCATAAGCTTATCAAAAGAATTTCAGCAACTAAACAAATCAACAATCCATTATTTTCTACTCCGTAGAAATACCTGCTGAGCAATCCAGCCCACCTGAGTGCTGTTGTGGATGAACACTTCTTCATTAATGAGAGCATCTCCCAAGTCAGGTAAGTGATGACTGCACCATTGGTATTCGAGTATTCAAGAAATGAAATCAGAATGTGGCTTTTGAAATTAAAACAGATCAATTTGAAATGCTTGTCTGAGTGTTCTTTCACTATCATAACAGAGCCCCCAGCAGTGTTTCCCAAACTTGTCCATCCATGGAATCCTTTTGACCTCCCAACAGTATTGATGGAACCCTTAAGAAACGTTATTATTATGTTGAAGAGTTAAACCACAAATAACTGATTGCTTTTGTGCAGTAGGTACAAACATACAAAAACAGATTTATATAAGTCTTTTCTATTTCTTATATATATATTTATTATAATTTAATAGTGCTGTTGTTCAACAAAGTACTTAAGTCTCACCTTTTTGTCATTTTTAATGGGAGGAGTGATGCTCCTTTTGCTCGCTTAGGAATGATGCTGGAGAGCTGGGTTCTCATATCAAACATACACACTCTTCCCTCTTGCACAGACATACAAACTTACCCATCTCTCTCCCACACACATTCTTCCTTCTCTCTTGCATACGTGCATGCACACACACACACATTCACACCTCTCCCTCATTGTCCCGCACTCTCCCGCGCGCACACACTCCCCCCTCTCTCTCAGGTGCCAGTGGACCATGCTCTCCTGATCGCCATCTTGACCTTGTTCTGAGGCCCCCTTGCCCTCTTGACCCCACTCCAAGGTCCACTTGCCCTTGCTCCAAGGCCCCCTCATCCCCGAGGGATCAATGCAGGGAGAAACCAGCCACTGATTGGACATGCAGCTTTACGGGATTTTTCAAAATGTGCGTCAGTTGAATGGCACAAGTTAGACAAGCCTGGCCTACTCCTACACTCCGCCTACACTACTACCCTTGATATATCATGCGGTACCCCAGGGTTCTGCGGAACACAGTTTGGGAAACCCCGTGTTGAAGGATATGCTATTTTATGAGGGCAAGAGCACTGCACCAAATAACAGGCCACATGTTATTCAGCCAGTGAAATGTATGTAACCTGATTTGCTGCTCTAAGGCTGAAACCTAATTGCTGTAAACATGCACACAGTTGAATTCAGTTAAAAGATTTTTGTTTCCCTATGGATTATCAACTACATATTGTCATTTCCTCTTGACCCCATGGTCAGAAAAGTCAAGAGGAAACAACTTTTTTTGTAATGTTTTGACACTCGGATGTGTAATGTCTGAAGTGTGATGGACACCTATCAGGACGTTCATATGTGGAGGTGGATCTAATATTTTTTATTCATTCATGGGATGTGGGCATCGCTGGCTAGGCCAGCATTTATTGCCCATCCTTAATTGCCCTTGTTTAGAGGGCATTTAAGAGTCAACCACATTGCTGTGGGTCTGGAGTCATATGTAGGCCAGACCAGGTAAGGACAGCAGATTTCCTTCCCTAAGGGACATGAGTAAATCAGATGGGTTTTTACGACAATTGGCAATGATTTCATGATCATCATCAGACTTCTAATTCCAGATTTTTATTTAATTCAAATTTCAGTATCTGCCGTGGTGGGATTCGAGCCCGAGTCCCCGGACCATTATCCTGGGTCTCTGGAATATAGTCCAGTGACAATACCACTATGCCACTGCCTCCACCTTTACAGTAGTGCGAATAATACACTTTCATGACAACAGGGGCATTATGCCATGTGACAAATATTGTATTATAGTGCTGCTAAGATATGTAACTTGGCCTGACTGTTTTGCACACCGTGAATCAATTTAAGGTTATTTACTGTTGGCAAGGAGAGCACCTGGCTGCAAATTCCTGGTTCCAGGTTGAATGATACCAAGAAATAACTGCTTTTCTTGTTTGTTTTGATACACTTTGCACCTCACTTTCAGAAATGTGATACGATACACATGCCACAAAATTTACTCTCCTTCTTGAGTTCTCTGCCTAAAGGGAGGTCCTCGGTGATTTTTTTACTGAACCACAACAAACTGTCATGATTTTTTACTACGGGTAGGGTGAGGAGACAGGCCTCGCGTCTAGCTCAGCTGGAACAGGGATCAAAGCCTGTTAGTCTGATCCACATGCTAGCCATCTAGCCAACTGAGCTAACAGCCCCCCAAAATTTAATACCAGCAGATATCCCATTATGTTGCTTACAGGGAGTGAAACAATGCATCACGAATGGAGTTTTATAATAGGATTATAGCATGTAACAAACAATGTATACAATATCACTTACTAGTTGACTGAGTATGGACAAAAAAAAAATACGGAACCTTGGGGATCTCCCTTCTGCTCATGAGAAAGTCAGGGGAAAAGTGATGGAGACCCATTAACTGCAACAGGGCATAGATGGGCGAGCAGAATGGGTAGAGTAGTGGCAGATGGAATTTAATATAGAGAAGTGTGACATTTTGACAGAAAGGATAGGGAGAAACAAGCAATATTTACTGAATGGCACAATTTTAAAGAATGTGCAGGGACATAGGGACTTGGGCCTGTATGCGCATAGGTCGTTGAAGGTGGCAGTATATATTGAGAGAGCAGTTAGCAAAGCATACAGAATCTTGGTCTTCGTAAATTGAGGCATTGAGTACAGAAGCAGAGAAGTTATGCTGAACCTTTATTTAGCTCTATTAGGCCACAACTAGATTATTGTGTTTGTGTCTGGTCGCCACACTTCTGGGAAGATGTGAGACGATGCAGAGAAGATTTACCGGAATGTTTCCTGGGATGGTGGATTTTCACAACAAGGTTAGGTTGGTGTTCTTGGAGCAAAGGAGGTTAAGTGTATATTTTATAGAAGTGTACAAGATTATGACAGGTTTAGATAAGGTAGACAAGAAAAAGCTGTTCCCATTAACTGCAATGGTACAAGGACTAGAGAACACAGATTTAAGATTTTGGGCAAGAGATACAAGGAGAATATGAGAGAGAACTTTTTAAGCAGTGAGTGGGAATGACCTGGAACTCGTTGCCTATATCAGAGGTAGAAGCGAAGATGATCAGTGATTTCAAAAGAAAATTGGATGACCTCTTGAGCGAAATAAACTTGCAGGGCTATGGTAATAGAACAGAGGAATAAGACTGAATGGGTTTCTCTACAGAGAGCCAGCATGGACTCAGTGGGCCAAGTGACCACTTTCTATTCCGTAATGACTCTGACATTATATACAGTTGCTGCGCCCTTTACATTGCATCTTTCCCATTTCCTAATTTAAGTTGCATTTTCTGTATTTGCCTTGCATTATGTGCACATGCGTGTGTGTCTTTATCTTTCAACCTGGCATAATTATAACGTCATTGCCGAAGTATCACTCTGCCTTAAAACTTTTCTTATTGTTTCTGTGACCTCCTTTCTATAATTGTTAATAGCCATGATCAATAAATGTGGCAAGAAACTTTGTAACAGAGGGAGCAAGAAATATTGTGCTTATGTAATATAGGCCATATGTTCACAGCATTCTGCCTGAGATGGAAAGAACATTTGTTATGACCCCTGTGGAGATCTGTAAACCAAAACAAGCAAATTTACCGAATGACCCCCGAATGAAGAAATTACTGGACAATATTTTACTTTTTGTAACTTTTGATGTAACACAAGTCAGAATCAACACAAATTAAATGTAAAGTAACAGGCAAATCACCGTCAGTCCAAACTATAAATTACACATGGAATAGTATATACAAAAGAGAGTTTCTGAGTTTCCAGGCAGTCCACTCTGCATATCCCAGTTTCAGCCACACAGAATTCCAGGCCCTTTCCTTCAAGGACTTAGACAATTCTCCACAGGCAGCAGCTTGCGCATAAACAGGGTTCCACCCATGCAATCTTTCCTCTATGGCGCACTTCTTTCCTGAACCTTCCCAACTCTCATCTCCTGTCAGTTGTGGTAGTGTGGATCTATCAGAACTACCTTTACCTCATTTTGCCTGGGCATTCAATCACTCAGAAGTGAAAAAAACAGTGGTAGCAGTCCTAAACATGCCTTCAAATCACTGGGGAATGCAGCTCTGACTTGGTTTGCTGACCCCTTCTGCTCCCCATCTCTCTGCTTTCTTCTTTGTGTCTGTTTGCCACATGGCCTCCTTATTTCAACTTCCTTCCTGTTGGTGCTTCTAGGTCAAGGGTTACTAGGTCACAAGACCAGTATTTCTTGCTATCCAAAAATTATAATTGATCTCTTTAAGAATCCTTATCAAACATTTCTAAAAACAATGACAGATTTCCAAAACATTTTAAAGTAATTACAAATTTTCCTAACCACTGCTTCCGGATCAAAAGTCATCACATTTTATTTCTGTTAGAGTTTACCTCCCCATGGCAACCGAATCACATGGCATATCGTTGAGCTGAGGTGTTTATCCGAATTCTCTGTTTTACTTTGAGTTAAAGACACGACGAGAAAAAAGTAAAAGCCTTTCTGGGCCTCATTGGATATGATAGCTGATTTATCTTATACTCCTCTTCTGGGACAGTCTAATTGATAAGTTTAATCATATGTCAAATATGGACCAAGGAGGACCTCCAGGATGCTTCATTCTTTGACCTAATGATTATTCCAGGAGTTCATCCGCCAGATGGATGCATTGGACAATGAGCTAGGAATAGTAATATCACAGTTTATCTAAGGATTGATGATTGACTATTTGACGCATCAGGTTATGTATTGAAGTAGAAAATTACTACCTTGGAAAAACAACTGTGAATAGTTCTGATCTCCATATGAGAAAAGGACATAGAAGGTGCACAAAAAGATTTACTAGAATAATACTAGAATTGAGAAGTTATATTATCAGAAAAGATTGAGCAGGCTGGGCCTCATCTCTAGATAGAGGTCTTTAAGATTATGAAACAGATTGATAGGGTAGACATAGAGAAGATGTTTCCACTTGCAGGGTGAGTCCAGCTACCCTGCAGAACCAAGTGTCTCCAAACCAATTAGGAAACTGCCAAAGTCAGCTCTACTGTAATCACCCAACTTAATGGCCGCAACGTAATACCATCTACACCTCACGGACAAGCTAAAGACTAATTCGTAATTTTAAAAAACTTTTATTTGGACTCTTAACTTCTCATTTCTGATCGGTGTGTATGTGTGTTGCATTTTTATTATTTTTCTTGGGTTTTAGTAGCTAATAAACTTAATCCTTTCTTGACTCAAGAAAGCCTGGTTAAATTGGCTCCTAAAAAAAATACATTTGGACTGGGGAAAGGTATCCATAGAATGAATGGATCCCTTTTAAATTAACCTTGTTGCGACCAACCGAGGGGATTGAATAAGAAGGGGAGCCAGCTCATTTCTCCTCACCCGGAAGCGTAACAAAATTGGGGTCCCGTTTGGGAAGTTAACAAATTGAGGGACCTCATCCGGGGACCGGTGGTAACAAATTGGGTGCTCAGTGCTGAATTAGTTCCCACAGACAAAAAAAATGAATTAGTGGGGAAAGTAAATTGTTCCTTTAAAACCAATTTTTAAAAAAAACACAGGTTTACTTGAGTCTTCCCTACTGAGGTGTAAAAACATCCACATTTGATGCCAATGTTTTTACAGATGGAAGGGATGTTACAGATAAAAATTTAGCAGTTCTGTCCCTTGAGCAGTTAAAAGAGCTAGCGAGGCACTTAGAATTAGAATTTCACCCAAAAGCCAGAAAACCTGACATTTTAAAAGGGGCGGCCAATGGTCTACAGGTGGAAGATGAAACGGATAGAGTAATGATAGAGAGATTAAAACTGGAGCAGCGGAAATTAGAATTTCAGGAAAGAGAAATAGGGAAAGAGGAAAGACAGGAAAGGGCCTTGGTGAGATCACACCTGAAGTATTGTGTGCAGTTTTGGTGTCCTTACCTAAGAAAGGATATACTTGCCATAGAGGGAGTGCAGCGAAGGTTCACCAGACTGATTTCTGGGATGGCAGGATTGTCATATGAGAGATTGGGCCGACTAGGCCTCTATTCACTGGAGTTTAGAAGAATGAGAGGAGATCTCATTGAAACATAAAATTATGATGGGTGAATCAACTGGATGCAGGGATGATGTTTCTTCTGGCCGGGGTGTCTAGAACAAGGGGTCACAGTCTCAGGATACGGAGTAGGCCATTTAGGACTGAGATGAGGAGAAACTTCTTCACTCGAATGGTGGTGAACCTATGGAATTCTCTACCATAGAAGGTTGTGGAGGCCAAGTCATTGAATATATTTAAGAAGGAAATAGATTTCTGGACTCTAAAGGCATCAAGGGGCATGGGGAGAGCGTGGGAGTACGGCATTGAGGTAGAGGATCAGCCACGATCATATTGAATGGCAGAGCAGGTTTGAAGGGCCCAATGACCTACTCCCGCTCCTATTTTCTATGTTTCTACTCTCTCTTACCTGAAGAAAGTGTCACTGACTTACGAGGCAGCAAAAAGGGATATTTTAAGCATGTACCAGTTAATGCTGGACACGTACTGTCAGAAATTCCGTAACCTCAGGAAACAGCCTGACCAGACATACCTGGAATTTGAAAGCAATTTGCTTTTGACCAGTGGGTGCGGGCACTTAAAACAGAAGCCGCTTAGGAAAACCTCTGTGAAATAATTATCCTTAAGGAGCCTTAAAAACTCCGTACCCTTCCCAATAAGAACACACCTAGAGGAACAGAGAGTAACGGGCCAGGAAGGTAACCACGCTGGCTGATGATTATGAGTTGATCCACAAACCCTTGTCCCAGAAGAGTCCCTCCCCTAGTCACCCCCAACAGACTGGAAAGGATAGAGGTGGAGAGAGTGATAGAAAACTAAGCACCCATGGGAGAGAAGGAAATGCTAGGGGCTCTCCTCAGGACAGAAAGAGTGGTGCTGAGTTAAAAAGTGAGGCCAAGAAGCCTGTGTGTTTTAACTGCCAAAAGGTAGGGAACCTCAGGTCCAACTGCTTGAGGTTATGGGGAAAACCAGTGGGATTTATCTGGGCAAATACAGTTCAGAGAATGGGAGTCAGTCAGAGAGCAGAGCAGACCAGGCTATGGCTCTGACTGTGGCTGCAAATCCCTATGGATGCACTCCTGAGTGTGCGGGTGCGATGAAACAAATCCCTGAGAGTTGCAAGGATTTTATGTCTGAAGGAAGGCTGGCCACATTTCCCCAGGGTGAGGTGATAAGCCTATAGTGATACTGAAGGATATAGGGACCAGCTAAATTCTACTGCTGGGAAAAGGCATGACCTTTCTACCAGAGTGTGCAGTAAGTCCAAGGTGCTGGTAAAGGGGATTGAAGGAGGGTAGTTGCCCATCCCCTTATACTGGGTACATCTGGAGTGCGACCTTGTGTCAGGACCAGTGACCATGCGAGTCATCCACAGTTTGCCTGTGGACGGGGTCAACCTGCTCCTTGGCAATGACCTAATTTTAAAACAGTGTCCCCTAGTTCTGGACTCACCACGAGAGGAAACATCCTTACCCCACCCACCTTGCCAATACCGTTCTGGATATTAAATACTTCAATCAAGTCACCCCTCACTCTTTTGAACTCCAGTGGAAGAAAGCCCAGCCTGTCTAACATTTCCTCAAGACAGCCCACTTATTCCAGGTAATCTAGTAAACCTCCTTTGAACCGCCTCCTTCCTTAAATAATGAGAACAAAACCGCACACAATATTCAAAATGTGGTCTCATCAATGCTCTGTATAACTGAAGTATAACATCCTTACTTTTATATTCAATTCCTCTCGTAATAAAGGCTAGCATTCCATTAGCCTTCTTGGTTACATGCTATACCTGCGTACTAACTTTTTGTGACTCATGCGTGAGAACACCTAGATCCCTCTGCACCTCGGAATTCTGCAGCTGTTCTCCATTTAAGTAATACTCTGCCTTTTTATTCTTCCTGACAAAGTGAACAACTTCACATTTTCCCACATTATACCCCATCTGCCAGATTTTTCCCACTTACACAACCTATCGATATCCACCTGTAACTTCTGTATGTCCTCTTCACAATATGCTTTCCTACCTATCTTTGTGTCATTTACAAATTTAGCTACCATGCCTTCACTCCCGTCATCTAAGTGATTTATATAAATTGTAAAAAAATTGAGGCCTGAGCACAGACCCCTGCGGGACTCCATTTGTCACATCTTGCCAGTCAGAAAAAGACCCATTTATGCATATTCTCCGCTTTCTGCCAGCCAGCCAATCTTCTATCCATGCTAATACGTTACCCCCTACGCCATAAACTTTTATTTTCCACAATAATCTTTGATGTGGCACCTTATCAAATGGCTTCTGGAAATCAAAGTACAGCATGCTTACAAGCTCCCCTTAATCCACAGCGCATGTTACTCCTTCAAAGAACTCCCATAAATTGGTTAAACACGATTTCCCCTTTCACAAAACCAAGCTGACTCTTCCCAGTTACTTTGAGTTTCTCTAAGTCAAGCTAACTGGCTTTAGTTTCTTGTTTTCTGCTTCCCTCCTTTCCTGAATAGAGGGGTTATATTTGCTACTTTCCAGTCTGATGGAACCTTTCCAGTATCTAGCGAATTTTGGAAAATTCACACCAACACATATACTACCTCATCAGCCACCTCTTTAAAGACCCTAGGAGGGGAAGTCCAACAGTACCCACAGACTTATCAGCTCACACCTCCATCAGTTTGTTCAGTACTGCTTCCCTAGTCATTGTAATTTCACCAAGTTCCCCTCTCCCTTCCACCTCCTGATTTATAGCTATTACTGGAATGTTTTTTTGCATCCTCTATTGTGAAGACAGAAGAAAAATATTTGTTCATTTCATCCGCAATTTCCTTATTACCTACTATTAACTCCCTCCGTCATTCTTGAGAGGACCAACAATCACTTTACTCTTTTTCTTTTTAAATACCAGTAGAAACTCTTGCTATCTGTTTTTACTTTTCCAGCTAGCTTCCTCTCATACTCTAATTTCTTTCTTCAGATTAACCTTTTAGTCATTCCCTGCTGTTCTTAAAACCGACCAATCATCTGACTTGCTACTCATCTTTGCGCAGTTATATGCTTTTTCCTTAAGTTTGATGCTTTCCCTAACTTCTTTAGTTAACCATGGATGGTGGGTACTCCCTTTAGAATTTTTCTTTATAGTAGGAATATACTTATTCTGAGTATTCTGAAATATCCCCTTAAATGTCTGCCACTGTTTCTCATTTTTAAAAATTATTCGTTCATGGGATGTGAGCATCACTGGCTAGGCCAGCATTTATTGCCCATCCCTAATTGCCTTTTTTGTCAGATGACATTTAAGAGTCAATGACATTGCTGTGTGTCTGGAGTCACAAGTAGGCCAGACCAGGTAAGGACAGCAAATTTCCTTCCCTAAAGGGCACTACCGAACCAGATGGGTTTTTACGACAATCGACAATGGTTTCATGGTCATCATTATACATTTAACGAATTCAAATTCCACCATCTGCTGTGGTAGGATTCAAACCCAGGTCCCCAGCGCTTTACCCTGGGTCTCTGAATTACTAGTCCAGCGACAATACCACTATGCCATCGCCATCACCACCGCCTCCTCTCATTGCTATATCCCCTAGCCTAGTGTCCCAGTTCACTTCAGCTAGCTTAACTTTCACGTCCACATAGTTGCCCTTATTTAAGTTTAAAATACTAATCTTAGACCCATTCTTCTTCCTTTCTAACTGGATATAAAATACAATCATATTGTGGTTGCTGCTACCTAAGGGTGCCTTCACTCTGAGGTCATTAATTAATCCTGTCACATTATACAATACCAAGTCTAATATAATGTGCTCTCTGGTTGGTTCCAGAACGTGCTGTTCTTAAAAAAAAAAGCTATCTCGAAAGCATTCTATGAACTCCTCATCCAGGCTACTGCTGCCAATCTCATTTTTCCAGTTTATATGTAGATTAAAATCACTCATGATTCTGCGAACATACGAATTAGGAGCAGGAGTAGGCCACTCAACCCCTCGAGCCTGCTTTGCCATTCAATTAGATCATTGTTGATCTGAATGTAACCTCAGCCCCACGTTCCTGCCTACCCCCGAGAACCTTTCACCCCCTTGTTAATCAAGAACTTATCTAGCTCTGCCTTAAAAAAATATTCAAATACTCTGCTTCCACCACATTTTGAAGATGAGAGTTGGAAAGACACTCAACCCTATGAGAGAAAAAATTTCTCCTCATCTCCATCTTAAATGAGCGACCACTTATTTTTAAACCGTGACTTCTATTTCTAGATTCTCCCACAAGAGGAAACACCTTCTCTGCATCCATTCTGTCAAGACCTCTCAGGATCTTAAAGGTTTCAATTAAGCCGCTTCTTACTTATCTAAATTCCAGTGGATACAAGCCTAACCTCCTCAACATTTCCTCATAAGACAACTCTCTCATTCCTGGCATTAGCCTAGTAAACCTTCTCTGAACTGCTTCTAACACATTTACATCTTTCTTTAAATAAGGAGACCAGTACAGTACACACTATTCCAGATATGGTCTCACCAATGCCCTGTACAATTGAAGCATAACCCCCTATTTTTGTAATCAATTCCCCCCACAATAAATGATAACATTTTATTGGCTTTCCTAATTACCTGCTGTACCTGCATGCTAACCTTCTGTCTTTCACAAACTAGGACACTCAGATCCCTCTGAATGTGAGAGCTCTGAAATCTCTCACCATTTAGATAATAAACTTCTTTTTCATTCTTCCTGCCAAAATGAACGATTTCACATTTGCCCACATTATATTCCATTTGTCAGATCTTTGCTCAATCACTTAACCTATCTATGTCACTTTGTAGCCCCCCTTATGTCCTCTTCACAATTTACTTCCCTTCCTATCTTTGTGTCATCAGCAAATTTAGCAACCATTCCTTCGGTCCTTTCATCCTAGTCATTTATATAATTGTAAAAGGTTGTGGCCCCAGCAATGATCCCTGTGGCACACCACTCATCCTGCCAACCAGAAAAAGGCCCATTTATGCCAACTCTCTGCTTCCTGTTAGCTGGCTGATGATCTGTCCATGCCAATATGTTACCCCCTATACCAGTAGCTCTTATTTTCCACAAAAACTTTTGATGTGGCACTTTATCAAATGCCTTCTGGAAATTTAACTACAGTACATCCGCCAGTTCCCCTTTGTCCACAACACATGTGACTCCTTCAAAGAACTTGAATAAATTGGCAAACCATGATTTCCCTTTCACAAAACCACGTTGGCTTTGCCCGATTGCCTTGAATTTTTCTAAGTGCCCTGCTATAACATCTTTAATAAGAGCTTCTAACATTTTCCCTATGCCAGATGTTAAGCTAATTGGCCTATAGTTTCCTGCTTGCTGTCGTCTTCTCTATTTGAATAACAGAGTTACATTTGCTATTTTCCAATCTAAGGGAACCTTCCCGAATCTAGAGAGTTTTGGAAATTTGTGTATCAGCTATCTCGTTAACCACTTCTTTCAAGACCTTAGGGTGAAGTCCATACGGACCTGGAGATTTGTCAGCCCGTAACCCCAACAATTTGCTCAATACCACTTTCCTCATGATTGTAATTTCCCCGAGTACCTCCCTCCCTTCCATTTCCTGATTTACAGCTATTTCCGGGATGTTTCTTGTGTCCGCTATTGTGAAGACCAAAGCAAAATACCTGTTTAATTCAACCGCCATCTCGCTACTTTCCATGATCAATTCCCCTGACACACTCTCTATAGGACCAATGCTCACTTTGTTAACTCTTCTTATTTAAATAACTATAGAAACTCTTACTATCCATCTTTACTGTTACTAGCTAGCTTTCTCTCATGTTCTAATTTTTCCCTCCTTTTAAATCTTTTTGTCACTCTTTGCTGTCCTTTGTATTATTTCCAATCTTCTGACCTGGTCTTTGTGTAATTATGTGCTTTTCCTTTAAATTTAATGCTGTATTTAACTTTTTTGTTAACCAAGGATGGTGGGCCTTCCCCTTTTAATTTTTCTTCCTCATTGGAATCTATATATTCTATTTATTCTGAAATATCCCTTTAAATTTTTGCCACTGAACTTCTGTTGACATATCCCTTAACCTCAAATGCCAGTTCACTTTAGCTAGCTCCTCTTTCATGCCCTAATAATTGCCCTTATTTAAGTTTAAAATACTAGTCTTGGACGCACTAAATTCCCCCTCAAAATGAATGTAAAATTCAGTCATATTATGATCACTGCTGCTGAGGGGTACCTTCGCTAGGAGGTCATCAATTAACTCTATTTCATTGCACAATGCCGGGTCTAGTATAGCCTGCTGTCTGGTTGACTCCAGAAAGTGCGTTCTAAGATACTATCCTGAAAACATCCTATGAGATCCTTATCTATGCTACCTTTGCCCATCTGTTTTTTCCAGCCTATATGTAGATTAAAATCCCCCATGATTATTGCTGTACCTTTCTGGCAAACTCCCATCATCTCATCTTTTAGACGCTGCCCTACTATGTAGCTACAATTAGGGGGCCTGTACAGCACTCTGACAAGTGACTTCTTGCCTTTATCATTCCTCACCTCAACCCAAACCATTTCTACACCCCGGTTTCCTGAACTTAAGTCATCCCTCTCTAATGTGCTAAAACCATCATTCATTAACAGAGCCACCCCTCCACCTTTTTCTAACTTCCTGTCACATAACCTTCAATATTCAGGGATAAAAACAAAAAACCGAAACGTCAACTCTTTTCTTCTCCGCCGATGCTGCCAGACCTGCTGAGTTTTTCCAGGTAATTCTGTTTTTGTTTTCAATATTCAGGTCCCAATCTAAGTCATTCTGTAACCATGTCTCTGTGATGTTTATCAGATCATACTTATTTATTTTTATTGGCATTATCAGTTCATCTGTTTAGTTTCAAGTGCTATGTGTGTTTAGATAGAGAGCCTTTAGTTTTGTTCTTTTATTATTTTTGTAGCGTCTAGCCTTATCTGCTGATTTACTCTTAGAATTGTAATCTCTGTCCCTTCCTGTCACAGCCTGTTTTTCATTTCCCATATTAATATGTCTCTCTTGTCTTGTTTCTACTGTTTGGTTTCCGACATCTTCCCAAATTTGATCCCTTGCCCTGACTATTCAGTTTAAAACCCTCTCTACTTCCCTAATTAGGCGACTCGCAAGGACATGAGCCCCAGCATGGATCAGGTGTAGACCATCCCAATGATATGGATCCCACTTTCCCCAATACTGATGCCAGTGCCCTACAAACTGGAACCCACTTCTTCCACACTGGTCTTTGAACCATGCATTCATTTCTCTAATCCTATTTGTCCTATGCCAATTTGCATGTGGCTCAGGTAATAATCCAAAAATGATTACCTTTAGGGATAGGGATAGCGTACTTCCCCAAAAAACTAAACAAGCATCAGAAATGGTACTCCACAGTGGAGAAGGAAACCCATAACCCTTTAACCTTTGTGGAGAAGTTGAAGGAGCAGAATACCAGATTATTCCGTTAGAGTTTGTTTCTCGAATCGTACCACCTAAAAATCATCCACATTGCCGGGAAGCCAAATGTGATTGCAGATGGCCTGGTTAGAACTGAAGAGATAATATTGACCAAGGCTGGGGAGGGAGGGGGAGACGGGGGGCGGTGCGGACGGTGTGTGTGCATGTGTCTAAAAGAAATACAAGCAACCACGTTCTGGAAAATCTCAATGTGGAGTATACTGTCTGACCTGTGCTGAGAGAACATGGCATGTCACACCTGAAAAAGTGTCATGGCTTTCTTCAAGCAGAGACACTTGAAAGGGAGCTAGGGAAAATGCAAAAGACTGAACTTGAATCTCCTGTGGTTGTGGAGAAATAAGACTGATTTACACATCTCAGCAGTCACCCAAAAATTGACCACCTGTTGATTTATATCTCTGAATGTGTAAATAAGTCTGAGATGGATGAAAGATGACTATTTCCCTTCTTGGAATACACGGGGAAAGTGGGTTAAAAAGCTAGTTGCAGAGCAGTGCTGTGTGTGCTATGAGAGTGACAGCTCAAGAAGATGAGCTAGTCGCCCCTGCAGTTGCAGGTGAACTCTCGCTCTCTCTCTCTCTCGCTTTCTTGCTCGCTCTCTCTCTTGCTCTCTCAAGGCTCAGCTGAAACTGCAATCAAAATAGGACAACCTCTTTTCTACCCTGTAGAACTAAGTGTCTCCAAACCAACTGTGAAACTGTCAAAGTCAACTCTATTGGAATCACCCAACCTAATGGCCGCAACATACCACCATCTACACGTCATGGACAAGCCAAAGACTAATTTTTTTTTAACTAAACTTTTATTTGGATTCTTAACTTCTCATTTCTGATCGTGTGTTGCGTTTTTATTATTTTTTATTATTTTTCTTGCATAAACTTACACTTTTTTTGACTCGAGAAAACCTGGTTAAATTGGCTCCTTCGAAAAAATTTGGACTGGAAAAAGGTATCCACAGGGGAAGGGATCCCTTTTAAATTAACCTTGTTGCGACCAACCGAGGGGTTCAATAAAGAAGGGAAGCTAACTCATTCCTCCGCGTAACAAAATTGGGGTCCCATTCGAGAAGTTAACAAATTGTGGTCCTCACCTGGAGACCAATCGTAACAGTTGATGGGGTTAGAGGAGGCTCATATAGAGCATGGACCTGTTGGGCTGAATGGCCTGTTTCTGTGCTGTTAGCATTATGTTATGTTTTTCAATGTTAGTGTTGGGAAAGAGTGCTTACTGATCAGGTAAGTGGTACTATCTATTGGGAGAACATCACGGCTAGTAACAAACCATGCCCTCAAGTGTGTACAGGCAAATAAGGGAAAGAATGCCCAGGTTACACAATGGCCTAGATCTTCCAATCTCCAGAGCAGCTGAATCTGAACTTAAGTCTGTGATATGCTTTGGGACCCTTTGGGATCCTGGCATGCACAGATGCCATGTAATTGCCCGGGAAGTTTAAATTTCCGATGGACTGATTTGTGCTGCCTTGGACACTCTACAAAAGTCTCTGACACTGAGCTCAGTTGGTTAATACCTGGTCCATCTCAGATTAGCCAACATAATTGAACTGAGCACCACAGTCATTCCGCCCCCACCCTTCAAATCATTCCCCGCAATCCTACACAGCCTGAACCTCTCTCTCTCTCTCCACTATTCCCCTGACCCGACTCCCCACCCAGTCCAACTGTCTGCTTACCCACTTGCTCCCCCTACCCACCCAATCACTCCGCACCACCCACACACACACACACACACTCTCTCTCTCTCATTCACTCACTAATTCATTCAAAGACTTGAAAGCTTTAAAAGCTTACCTGAATACCTCAACTGGTGCCGTAAAAGGGGGTGTGTTCCTTTGACTTTGCTGCACTCACTGGATTTACCCTGGAGAGTCTGCTGGCCCATTTCTGCTTCAGCCATGATTTGAAGTCCTGGCTCAAAACCAGGAGTTCCATTGGGGTGCAGATAACTTGGAGGGCAGCGACAATGTGCCCAGCACAAATCTGGGCCATTGTTTTTTGTCCCTGCATATACAAGACTTCACAGTTCAACATAGAGCCGAGTTGACGCAAAGAAATACTGATGCCCAGTCCCAAATGTAAAGCCTCAAGACAGAAATTGCTTGAGCCTCTGGCTTTTTGCTGCCCAGAGGGTGGGAGCTGTCAGTCAGTAGGGATATATGTAACAGAATAAGAGAAATAACATGATGATGAGAGTTCCCTATCCAAGGAAGATATACAACTTAAGGAAGTTATATAAAACATGTTATAGCTTGAAGAAATTGTTGACTTTAATTGCCTTTAATTAGCAATGACTCCCAGCGTGTAAGAATAAAAGGCAAGGAAATGGTTCAATTGGAGCGTGGGGTTTGGAGAGGAATAAGAGTTGGAGTCTATATACAGATCATAAAAGACAAATGCTGTGGATGCTAGAAATCTAGAATAAAAACAGGAAGTGCTGGAAATACTCAGGTCTGGCAGCATCTGTGGAGAGAGAAACAGTTAATGTTTCGAGTTGAATATGACTTCTTCAGAACCCATTTTATTCTATATACTTATGAATGTCTTGTTAAACACTGCAAGCAGGGACACAATCTAGGTGAATAAATCCACCTTGTTTTAAGATCTCACATGTGTGTCGAATGTAAAACTATAAAAAGAAGAATTTACTATCTGCCGGAATGAGCTTTACTAGTTCAGATTATTTCCTTTTTGGGCCAGAAAGGTTGATTGACATTGCATGAGCAATAGCCTACATCTTACGCTCTCCAGATAGTTGGAGACTAGATGGACCGCCAAGATATGCTTCGGGACCCTGCAGAAGTCCCAACACAACGACTCCATGGGAATTGCCTGGCAAGTTTGAACTCCAATGGGCAACCCTCCCTCTCCCCAGGAACCGCTGCAAAAATCTCCAATTCAGGGTTAGAGTCAGAGACTTTGGACAGTTTCGACTTACTTTTCTGGATAACTATCCAGGTAATGTTAGATGGAAAAATTCTCACCTAATGCCTGGGTAAATGTACAACAGACTCACAGTAATCTGCCCCCGCCGCCCCCAGACCCAATCTCACAATCCCACTTCCCCACCATCCCCAACCCGACCTGGCCAGACTTTACCACCTGATTCCCCTCCTGACCATCCCTCTGATCATCTGACTCCCCCGACCTGACCTGACTTGGCCTCGCCACCTGACTCCCACAACCTGACCTGGTCCAATCTCTCCACCCAGTTCCCCCTGTCCAACTCCCTCGCTGACCTACCCGACTCCCCCCTGACCCCTCTACTCCTCCCTATTCGACTTCACCACCTGACACTCCCAGACCCCTCAAAAAATCCCCCGGCACCCTCAACCTGACCTGACCTCACCACCCGACTCCACCCCAACCCAACTTCACCACCCTACTCAGATGCCACTACCCCCTCACCCACCCTAACCCACTAACCTTGTCTTCGTAGCTTTTCAAAGAAGCTTTGGGACATTTAAACTCTTTACTTACCAGAATACGGCACTGGTGCTGTAAAATGGGGCATGGCTTCTGTGTGATTCCCTCCACTGATATCTCCAAGGTTTCCTGCACTGAGTCAGTTTAGAAGGAACCTACATAGTAAGATTGCCCAGAAAAACCGGAGTAACGCAAGTGTTTTTTTTTGTCTGATCAGCGTGGGAAATAGAGGTTCCGATCCTGATAGGAAGATTTGGGCCAACATTGCAGCATTAAAAAGATACTTGCACAGTTAACATGCAGCCCTAAATTTCTGTGATGTATTTAATGACTGTTAATGTAAAATCCCAGCAGGTTAAAGGAAGTCTAAAGCGAGAAACCATTTGTGTGAAACAAGCGATGCAGTGGCATCCAGGATCTGGAGATGTGAATCTTATGGTGTGTTTCTTAATCTCCTGGGCAATTGGCGCATTAATAGCGGCGTGTCTTTTTGACATGACACTATTTTTCTAGCAAAATTTAGCTCATAGATACGTGTCAGAGAGGGACTGTATTCCTTAACTTTGAGTGTGCAAAGCTGCATGAGATCATAAGTGCATAAATAAATCACTGCACTTCTATGGTAAAGAAGATTTGAAGCATTATCCTGAGTGTATTTGTGATTTGTTGGTTTCTTGGGACTGAATGCAGAGGTTCAGTCCTGTTAAATTCTTAAATGCATGGCAAATTGAAATCTATTTGTATAAATGGGCAAGGTTATTGCTGATATATTCAGTATAGTTAAAGCTCATTTTGATGGTAGCATTACGTTACAATGTAACTGATAAAATGGATACAGTAATGTTAGCTTTTACATTAATGTCAGTGGTTACATTATTGGACCGGTTATCCAGAAACTTGGCCTAATAATCCAGGGAATGGTATTTCAAAACCTATCATGGTAATTCAAGAATTAGATTTTTTTTTCTTTAAATGAGAGTTGGTATCAGTAAAACACAATGTTTTAATTTGGATATTAGATGTAGTAAAGATCCAGCTAGTTTACTATGTCATTTCAGAGAAGGAAACCTAGCCTGCATGTGAATCCAGTCCCACACCAACATAGTTGACTGTTAGTGGTGTAGCCAGCGCCTGAATTGTATCAAGCTCAAGGAATCTAGAGGTGGGCATTGAATGTGCTCCTTGCCAATGATGCCCACATCCTGGGAATGAATGAAGTCCATATGTCTTGGAAGACCTACCCTGGCTTGTTGGTTTGTTTTGTGAGCGTTTGTCAAGCAAACATTTGAAAAGTACGGGAAAAGGAGGCATTGACTGGCACAGATTAAATTGGTAGAACTGGAGCTTCCTCTGTTGTCTAAAAGAACAACAGTAAAATGAGTTTGAAAAGTCTGGTGGTCAAGGGCTAACGGTATTAAACAAGCCAAAATTGAAGAGTTTTTAAAACTAACATCCCCTCAGCTTGATGAATTAAAAATTTCACGCACACATAGTTACAAAAAATACAAATTGAAAAATAACATGTGGTACTTTACAATAAAAGCAGAAAATACTGGAAATACACAGCAGGTCAGGCAACATCTATGGAGTGGGGAACAGAATGAACATTTCAGGTTGATGACCTTTCATCATAGCCACTTGACAAGCCACACAAAGAGGTTTTTGAACATAATGTTCTGAAAGGAATTTAAGATTATTTTTTTCTCCTCAGGTGATGATGCAACTTTCTAATCCTCAGTTCTTTGGAAGAAAGGTGACCTGTTACAGTCTACATTCTCATTGTGAGCCAATAATATCCAAGAATAGAATCATAAAATGCTGACAGCACTGAAGGAGCCTATTCGGCCTGTCCGGTCTGGAAGAGCTATTCGGCTTTTTCCTGTAGCCCTGCAAATATATTCTCTTTAGATAATAATCCAACGCCCTTTTTAAAACCATGATTGAATCAGCCTCCACCATAGCCTCAAGCAGGGCATTCTAGATCCTAACCACACGCTCCATAAAAAAATGTTTTTCCTCATGTATCCTCTGGTTCTTTTGCCAATCACCTTAAATCAGTGCCCTCTGGTTCTCAACCCTTCTGCCAATGGAAACAGTTTCTCTTTATCTACTAGACCTATCATTATTTTTGAACATCTCTACCAAACCTCCTCTCAACCTTCTGTTCCCTAAGGACAGCAGCCCCAGCTTCGCCAATCTATCTAACATAACTGAAATCTCTCACCCCTGGAACCACTCTCGTGAATCTTTTCTGCACCTCTCCAATGCCTTCACATACTTTGTAAACAGTGGTGCCCAGAACTAAAGTCAACTAGAGGCTGAACCTGTGCTTTCTAAAAGTATACCATAACTCCCTTACTTTTGTGCACTATGCCTCTATTTTTAAAGCCGAGGATCCCATATACCTTAGTTAACTGCCATCTCAACTTGCCCTGCTACCTTCAATGATTTGTGCACATATAACCCTAGGTCCTCTGTTCCTGTATCCTATTTAGAATTGTATATTACCTTTTGTTCATTTTTTCCTACCAAAACGTATCACTTCACACTTCTCTGCATTAAATTTCATCTACCACCTGCCTGCCCATTCCACCAGCTTGTCTATGTCCTCTTGAAGACTACCTTCTTCACAGTTCACAATACTTTCAAGTTTTGTGTCACTGCAAACTTTGAAATTGTGACTTACATGTCCAAGCCAGGATCGTTAATATAGATCAAGAAAAGCAGTGATCCTAATACCGACCCTGGGAACCCCAGTATATAACTTCCTCCAGTCTGTAAAATGACCCTTCACCACAACTCATTTAGCCAGCTTCATATCTATGCTGCCATTGTCCCTTTTCTTTGGCACAAAAATTATAATGTGAGACAGCAAGTTCACACACCAGTTCCACTACTATGCTCCAGTGAGAAATATTGATAGTGAAGTGGATAGCTGTGGACTCCAGAATGATATCAATGGTTTGGTTAGGCTGAAAGGTAGCAAATGGAATTCAACCCAGAGAAGTGTGAGGTAATGCATTTTGAGAGGGCAAACAAAGCAAGGAAATACACAATAAACCAGAGGATATTGAGAGGGTTAGAGGAAGTGAGAGACCTTGGAGTACATGACCACAGATTCCTGAAGATGGCAGGACAAGTAGATAAGGTGGAAAGAAGGCATTTGGAATGCTTTCTTTCATTAGTTGAGGTATAGAATACAAAAACAGAGATGTAATGCTGGAACACAGCTGGAGTTTTGCGTACAGTTCTGGTCACCACATTACAGGAAGGACGTAATTGCCCTGGAGAGAGTACAGAGGAGATTTACAAGAATGTTGCCAGGGCTTGGAAATTGCAGCTATGAGGAAAAATTGAGTAGGCTGGAGTTGTTTCCTTAGAACAGAAGAGGCTGAGGGGTGATTTGATTGAGATGTATAGTGGCCTAGGCAGAGTAGACAGGAAAGACTTGTTTCCCTTAGCGGAGAGGTCAATTATCAGGGGGCACAGAGTTAAGGTGATTGGTAGAAGGATTAGAGGGGATATTAGGAAAAACGTTTTCACCGAGTGGGTGGTGGGTGTCTGGAATTTGCTCTCTTGATTGGTTGTTGAGGCAGAAACCCTCAACACATTTAAAAGGTCCCTGGATCTGTACCTAAAGTGCTGTAACCTGGAAGGTGGGATTAGAATGGGCGGCTAGTGCGGACACATTAGGCTGAATGGTTTCTTTCTGAGCCATAACTTTTCTATAGTTCTATCCAAATTTTGGCTGAACACAACACATTATGGCAAATCTAGTGTGGTGACTGGTGCAAAAGCAGCATCCCAGGAACTTTTATATCTTTTGGCTACCAAGAGTTCCATCCTGCAACCCCAGCCTAATGGGTGTAACTCGGTTAGTTTTAACACGTCGTATACATACATCTGGCTACATTCAAAACAAGAAGAACTTTGTGCCAAACAACCGCATATGTGTAACAGATGTAACCTTGCATGTATGTGCCTCTACATGCACGACTGCATTTCACACGGCAGAAGAAACTGAAGCATTGCTGTGTCTGGGAAGTATATCCCAGAGGATGCAAGTGAAGTGGCACTGCTCAATATGCCTCTCTCATGCCAGACCCAGGTTACAAGAATGCCAAAACGTAATAGCTATTCTTTGTAGTATAACTGGTCCTTACAATCTGGAAAGACAGATATTCAGGAATGAAGTTGTGGAAACAGTTATGATGGAACCCACATTGATTAAATGTGATTCTGTTGTGAGAAGATAAGATACCAAGTTACTTAAAATGTGAGCATTATGAAAATCTGTGGCAACCCCAAACAAATTTTGTAACCTCTATCATATGATTTGCTCCTGGGCTGTATTTTAGGTTAACCATAGTAATGAGAAAGAATGAATGTATTAAAAAAGAAATTATAACGTTGACAATTGATAGAGAAGTTTCAGGCTTTGCTTTAAAAAAAAGGAAAAGCTATGGAGAGGTTAATTTAATACATTTATTGCATCTGAATTTTTAAAATTGAGTCTCTCATCTGAGTGAATCAACCAATTCCTAGGTATTCAGCTGGAGACCCTTTCTAGTTCCTGGTTATCAGCCAACTCTAAATTTATAATGGTAACTATGTTGCATGTGAATCCTGTGAATGAATATGGTTAGTTATGTATTCACAAAAATCAACTTTCACTTGCAATTTCTCTGTCAAAGGAGGTTTCTTAATGTAAGATTCAAGACTGCAAGGATCAATTTTTCTTTGTGACATATAACCGGAGAAATATCCTTCCATGCTAGAAGAAAATTGATGATGCGGATATTTGCCAAATGTTATTTAGATGGCAAGGATGTAATCAAAAACAAAACCTCAACAAAGGATATATGAAATGATGTATTACAGTTTGATGCACTCTGCAATGTTGCATCTATTTTTTCTTATGTCTGGTTGTTTGTTGCTCTGTATGGTACATCCCAGATTGCTGTATGGCTGCGCACACGCACATCTTAAGGGGAACATGGGTTGTGTGTGACCTGCTTGATGCGCTGTCTGGAGTACTATGTGGCCATGCCCTTGCACGGAACATTGCTTATCTGTCTTGGGTACAGGGCAGTGCTGTGGTAAACAGTAACTCTTACGCTGTGGTGAATAGTGCTTGGGGAAAGTACATCAGAGACTTAAGAATTAATTGACCTCTTTTACTTGTTAAGTAATTCTGGTATTGGCCTTTTTTAATAATGCAAGAGAAAAAAGCAGTACAGGTGATAGCCACAGATTCAAGCAGTGGTTTGCGAAGGTGGGTAATAATAGGCTTGTTTGTTGGAACAAAGGTTTTCTCGAACTTTGGTCTCATAATGTGAGTGACTTTGGCAAGACTACATTTATTGTCAGTCATTTTCCTAAAGCAACCGGGGGTGATGGATTGTTTGCTTTGTAATTGTATTTACAGTTTAGCAGCTTGGTTTGTCACGTCCGAGTGTATTGAGTCAACTAACCACACATCAGGTAGACCAGACCAGGAATGGATGGCAGGTACCTTCCATGAATGGACATTGTGAACCAATTCGGTCATTAAGACAATGGTCTTTTTTCATTCTGGTCTAAATCCACAGATTAGCACATTTAATGGATTCAGTTAAGGAATTTGCCAAACTGGGATTTGAATTTCAAAATTTCTAGGCATTTCCAGAACCATAACCATTACTTTCAGTCCTCTTTCATGAATGAAAAGTCACAAGAATTTCTGTTAGATATCCAGTCCACAGCTTCCTGTAATTACAAATAACTACTATAGCTCATCCATGATAGAACAGAGGTAACTCCACTATCCTATCATGTCTAATGCCAAATTTCTAACACGCCAGTACAAATCCCCACTTGTGCTGCATGTGTGTAGGTTGGCAAAAAGCAGCAATGTGTTGATGTGAGTGGTAGTCTTGAGAATTTAATCTCATTCTGTCAGCAGCTGTCAACCGAAATGGGGTAGTAAGATACTGGATACCTCAGCTCCCACTGTTTTGAGATTGTGAGTGCCCTTATCTTTAGATTGAGTCTGCAATTTTATAAAATTGGTACATTGGTATCTCCTTTCTTTCCCCTCTCTCCAATCAACTCTATGGCTCAGAATTAATGGTTTTGAGCACCAATAGTTTGGGGAAGTGCCAAACAGATTTTATAGGTCAAATGCCTTTCTTTTTGTCATGATTAACAATACACAAAAGTTACACTATGTTTTTATTCTTATTGTCAAATTTAAAATATAACCTCCTGTTGTAGGATCTGTGCTACATGCTTCCCCTGGAATTGCTCGGAGTCTGAATTTGAGTTCTTTAATTTCATTCTTTGCACATTGTTCACCTGCGTAAGATGTGGCCTTTTTAGCATGGACAAGAAGCACAGAGCAACATGGAAGCAGCATGAGAATTAAACAGAGAGGCAGCATCAGAATTGGCAGACTGCAGAGTGCCTTTCGAGTGGCCTGAGAATCAAACAATGTGGCAACAGCAGAATGCATCAAACAAATACTGACGGAATTTGCAAAAGTGATGTCATAGTAAACACAGAGGAGGAGGAGGAGGTTGCATCACAAGGAGGGGCGTTGTTGGTAAGTTTACAGGTAAATATTTAATTTAACCTACCTAAAACTTAGGATCAGACCTGAGCGTGTTCAAGGGCTGAGTGACAGAGCAGTGGGAGAGTTATAAGTGGCAAGCCCGAGAGTAAGCCTCAATTGGAGAGCCCAGAGGTAAGGAATACCAAAGTGATTGCTAAGTTTTTTGTCCAGACCAGGAACAAGCCTTGAGTTTACTTCTCAGAATTTTAAGTCGTATTCTAATAAGTCCCGTTGAATACACATTCTTTCTCATGTGGGAACTCACTGACACTTCTCGTGTTTAGGAAGTGTCACCAGCTGGAGGAGCACGATCTCTGGTTTCACTGCAATGCATCTGCTAGGCTGTGAGCTACGTTGGTGGCGTGCTTCAGGAGGTGGTCATCCCACAGTTTAAGATTATGCATGCAGAGAGGGAACGGCATACTGACAAGGAGGACTGGATAGGTAGTACAAACACATCAAGGAAATAACGCAATAAATAGTTGAATGCTGAGAATTGTAGAAGGACAGAAGGAGTTTGGAGTCCATGTCCACAGATTGCTGAAGATAGCAGAGCAGAAAGATAAGTTGGTTGAGATGGCGTATGGGATACTTCCCTTTAATAGCCAAAGTATAAAATACAGGAGCAGGGGGCTAGAATTGTATAAAGCACGAGTTAAACGACAGTTAGTGTACTGTGTACGATTCTTGTCACCGCATCACAGAAAGGATATGGTCACACTGGAGAGCAAACAGAGGAGGTTTACAAGGATTTTGCCAGGTTAGGAGAATTATAGCTATGAGCAACGATTGGATAGGCTGAGATTGTTTTCTTTGGAACAGAGGTAGCTGAAGGGACATTTAATTGAGTTATTTAACATTATGGAAGGCCTAGATAGCATGGATAGGAAGGACCTGAATTATGCTGAATTTAAATAAGACACTTGTTAGACCTCAGCTGGAGGATTGTGTACGGTTCTGGGCGCCACATTATAGGAGGGATGTGAACACATTGGAGAGAGTGCAGAAGAGGTTTGCAAAAATGGCTCCAGGGATGAGAAACTTGAGCAATGAGGATAGATTGGAGAAGTCGGGACTGTCCTCCTTGGAGAGAAGAAGGCTAAAAGGAGATTTGGTAGAGATGTTCAAGATCATGAGGGGGCTGGACAGAGTAGATAGGGCGAAGCTGTTCCCGTTCGTGAAAGGATCAAGAACGTGAGAGCACAGATTTAAAGTGATTTGCAAAAGAAGCAAATGCAACGTGAGAAAAAACTTTTTAACACAATGAGTGGTTTGGGTCTGGAATGCACTGCCTGGAAGTGTGGTGGAGGCAGGTTCAATCGAGGCATTCAAGAGGGCATTAGATGATTATTTGAATAGAAACAATGTGCATGGGTACGAGGAAAAGACAGGGCAATAGCACTAGATCATAATGCTCATTTGGAGAGTGGGTGCAGACACGATGGGCTGAATGGCCGCCTCTTGTTCTGTTAAGATCCTATGACCTAGAGCCCTTAACAGGAAAGTTAATAACCACGGGGCATGGATTTAAAGTAATTGACAGGACTGGAGGGGATTTGAGAATTATTTTTTGACCCAGAGGATGCTGGGGGTCTGGAACTCACTGCCTGAAAAGGTGGTGGAGGCAGAGACCCTCATCATTTAAAAAGCACTTGGATGTACGCTTGGGCCAGAATCTTCAGGTTGGCCCTGCTCGCCGACGTGTAAAATGACACGCGGTGACATAGAGCTTGCTTCCCGAAGTCACCGCGGGCCATTCCAATTTTCAGTTCGGCAGGCACGCACTGGAATCGGCTACGCGCCCGCTGAACTGTCAAAGGCCTATTAAGGCCATTTAAATAGTAATTGAAATACTTAACGGAGCTGCCTGTTCAACCTTAAGGTTGGCGGGCAGGCGAAGAGCCCAGGCAGCCTTCGCATTTATCATGAAACCTCATCCCCAGGCGGGATGGGGTTTCATGAAGTGTTTATGAATTGAATGAAAGTTTTTATTAAAGTTCATTGACATGTCCCAGCTCATGTGATATCACATGAGAGGACAAGTCTTAAAATTTTTTTTTCTTTATTAAAATTTTTAAAAATCAAATTAATCTCCCTGAGGCAGCTCTGAGCCTCAGGAAGATTTCTGCACTCTTTCACGTACATGCAAGAAAGAGCGCAGGCCCCCACTCAGCCTACTCCCCCTGCCCGCATTGGCTGCGCACCCGTCTGCTCCCGCCTAACACCCCTGACAGGGAGGAAATTCTCCCCTTGAAATATCATTACCTACTCATCTACTCAACAACAGCCAAGAGCTGTAAATTGGGATTAGGCTGGATAGCTTTTTCTCGCCTGCACAGACATCATCGCCTGACTTCTACCCTCGGGGTGCACCCAAAGTTGCTGCATCCGGAAGTGAATGTAAAATCCACTCCCGGCCATGTTCGCACTGTGAATGTGATCTTACGCTGCGTACCCAATTAAGGCCTGCCCCCTACAGGAGAAGAGCAGCCATAATGCAATGGAGCGCCAAATTCCACAGATTCCAAATCTGTGCATCCTCTCGAAGCATGAGAGCGATGCACTGGAGTTGGACAGCCACCGGCCAGCTTGCTCCTCCAGTCACGGTGAGGCGGGGGTCTCGGATGAAGGTAAGAGTGCAAGTGACAGATGCATGTGCGGTGGGTACTGGAAACATACTGGGCTCTTCTCACCAGAAACTCAACTGTCGTAGTCAGAGAGCCCACTGAAGCTCCAATGTAGTTGGCACCATGCAGCAAGTCACCACTGCCTCCTCAGCCCGCCTAGCATGCATAGTGACTTTGATGATTGAATGTATGATCTTTTGTCTTCCCCTCGCCGGCGACCCTGAGGACCTCCCATTGAGCTCCGAGGAAGTCATCACATCTGCGCCAGTGTCACATTGTCTGTCTGAACCAGGCACCAGCGCAGATACTCATGTCGGTGGGCATTAGTTATTCAGCTCCGTGGGTAATGCCGAGTGGTGAGGGCACATCACACTCGCATGAGGATATGGCAGAGGCAGAGAGGTCCCAGGTAGCCAACAGTGGGAGCACAGCTGGATATTAGGACCATGCTGCGTCCAAGGCAGATGACAAGCCTCTGGAGTTGTCCCTCAAGCAGCAGATGCTGGATTCCAGTGGGTTGCACGGGGAGAACTGGCAGAGATCCACAAGGGTCTGTGTGCCATGGTCTCCATCATGGAGGATTCCATATGGAGCATTAGTTCGGCTTTGACCCTTAACACCGAGTGTACGTAAGTTGAAGGCACCTTGAGCACAGCAGGGTCGTGTCACGGGTGATATTTTTTGCATTAATTATTCTGACTTTTATGTTAGGGATGGACACTTTGTTCATTCTTTGTTCATATGAAGTAACATAAACATTTATTTTACTTAAATGGGCTGAGTTGGCTAGATGCTATTAATAGGTGCAGCACAGGCTTGTAAAAGTATGGCATTGTGTGGTGCTGGCATATTGGATTGGGTTCTCATTTATTGACAGTTAGCAAAGGACCTCTGCCTCGAGGTCCTCACCCTGCGCCTCCCCAGGCTCTTCCTCTGAGCCATCACTTGAGTCATCCTCCGTGGCCTGTGGAGCTGTCTCGCTTTCCCCCTTGCCAGATCCAGGTTGTGCAGGGCGCAGCATGCCACGACTATGAGGGATACATCCTCTGGCAGATACTACAGTGCTCCCCCTGACCGGTCCGGGCATTTGAAGCGCATCTTCAGCAGCCTGATGGTCCTCTTCACCACTGCCCTTGTGGAGGCATGACTCCTGTTGTATCTCTCCTCGACCTCAGTTCTTGGTTGACGGAGTGGGGTCATCGGCCACCTCTTCAAGGGATAGCCCTTAACACCCAAGAGTCATCCATCTACTCGTGCAGGAGCCACGAGCAGCCTTGGTACCTGTGAGTGCTGTAAGTTGTAAGCATCATGTGAGCTCCCAGGTTAACGGGCACAAACTTGGAGAACCTGTGTCCTGTGTTCACAGACGATCTGAGCATTCATTGAGTGGGACTTTTTGTTTGTAAAAGCTCCAGGCTCACCTGCTGGCGCCTTCAATCAATTGCACCCTGGACACAGGGGAACCCACCCATCGCAGCAAAACCTCGTGATCTCTCCACCTGACTCGCCTCACCTGTCTGGAGGTGGATGAACGTGTGGACATGTCTAAAAATAGTCATCAGTTATGAGCTTGACACAACTGTGTGCAGCTGATTGAGAAATGCCACACAGACCCCCCACTGAATCCTGAAAAGAACCGGAGGCTTAGAAGTTGAGGGCCACTGTGACCTTCAAAGCCACCTGCATGGGGTGTCCGCCCATGCAGTTGAAGGTGACTTCCAGGCCTATCATGTGACATATTGTTGTCACTGTGTAACTGGAGAAGCAGAGTCTTCTGTGACACTGGACCTTGGACATCTGGAGGTAGTTGGAGTGCTGTCTGAACTCTCTAGGCGCTGGGTAGTGGCGTCTTCAGCGTGCCCTCCCGCCTTGGTCTCCCTGGGTGAGCCTGTGCCTCTCCTCTTAAAGGTCTGTTCCTGAGATGATGCCCGCGCTCACCTGGCCTCCTCTCCTTCCTGCCTCTCTCTTTCTCCCAGAGGAGGTTCCACCAGTGGAATACACTGTCCCTGTTAGCTGGGATACATAGGAGCATTGCCTTGAAATGAAGGATCACTGCACTGCAATACTCAGAGGAACCTTGCAGGGAAGATAACCTGAGATGCAGGCTTGACAATCAAACAAGATGCCAAGAAACTCTGGGACAACTCTGCCAGTGCTTTGCTGTGTGAGTACAATGACAGAGAAAGTGCTGCTGCTCCGGGGGCCTTTCCGCACCTTGGAACGCAGGATTCAGGCCCAGGGCCCAAATAGCCTCACCCTGTGCCACAAATTTTCTATGTTTTTGACATGCTTACTTTATATTTATTATTTTTGTCCTCTT
Organism: Cetorhinus maximus; assembly: GCF_964194155.1. Classification (NCBI taxonomy): domain Eukaryota; kingdom Metazoa; phylum Chordata; class Chondrichthyes; order Lamniformes; family Cetorhinidae; genus Cetorhinus; species Cetorhinus maximus. The sequence continues at coordinate 35,349,021 of NC_135882.1, read as the reverse complement.
CGGAATAATACAATGTTCTTGATCAAAATAATTTGGCATTAGGATCAGGAAGTTATAATGATTCCTCTGCAATGCTTTGCTCATGGAAAACATAGAAATCATTAGTAACTTTACTGAAGTAAAATTTCTAGTTTTGCTGAGGTAGTAATGATGATCTACATTGTGGATTTAAAATGAAATTACTCATACAGCATGAAAGAAACATGAGGAACATGTTATTTAAAAATGTTGAAGAAATAAATGATCAGTCAGTATTGAAGAGGTCAGTGAGATGCACTTTCTGGGGATAAGTAGGCTTGATTTTATGTGCTTCATTTATTGGGTGTAGGAATAAAAATTAGTTTTCATTGTATGTTGCAATAAAATATCATTGCTATTACTAGATCGTGTTATTGAGGATTGCTAGTTATCAATCTGAGGGAGCAGTCAACAAAGAACAAAGAAAAGTACAGCACAGGAACAGGCCCTCCAAGCCCGCACCAATCATATTGCCCGTCAACTAAAATATTTTGCACTTCCGGGGTCCGTATCCCTCTATTCCCATCCTATTCATGTATTTAGTCCACTGAATTCATTTTCATGTGAATTTGGTTTGCTAGAAGTCAGAATTTGATGTTGTCATTCCTTAATTAACTACTTTTATAAAAATGAAAATGACCATCTACCACCAGGGGAGGATACCAGGATTCATGCAGCAGTTACAATTTGCATAGCAATCCCAGGTTTAGGAATAAAAATCAACAATGTTTTCTGCTTCTGAATTCCACCAGTGATCTCTGATTTTCTCAAAACTGTCCTGCCACTATTACTTAGATAAACACGGTTTGCATCATATCTCTCTTGAAGTTGTGGTCATGAAACAATAGCTCCAACAGAATTTTTAGTTTATATATACATGGAAATAAAACGTTGACAGCATCAGGCTTAATTGTGATAATCCTCAGTGAAATAAACCACTGGCACTCAGTAAGGCTCACTCATGATTAATGGTGACATAGTTGAGGTAACAGACCTTTAAGAGATGAAGAAGAAAACAGAAAAACCCTTGGAAAGAATAGTGCAGGTTCGTGCTCCCAGTATAAAGTTTTATTTTCCATTACGATACAAAACTGGTAAAGATCCAACTGTTGATGTGGATGTGTATTTGTGAAGTTAATAACATCATTTCTGAGCATGCTCTGCAAATAAACTGAAGATCTGTACCATCCATTACTGATTATTCCCCATTCAGGCTTTTTTCAATTGGCATCCAAGCTGTTCTTAAAGACTGAATTTGTGCTACCTCTATGGTATTATTACTTGATATGCCTGAAACATTTGCTATTGGAATAGTTCCATTCTGCGAGGAGAGTTCCAAAGTACTGGGGGGATGGTGGCATGGTGGTGGTAGGTAGTGTACTAAAGGATGATGCCAAACAGGTAAAAAGATTGTATTGACTAATTTGTTTGAATCTATCTTGTTAGTAGTGTTTTATAATACAATCTAAAAGTTCATATTCAAAGCAATAATTTGTGAAATTCATGGAAAATATGGTAACTGATCTTTCATTTTGCCCAATGAAGCTAATCATTACAAATAAGAGTTGCATTATTCAAGGCAACTCAGAAGTAAAGGGAGAGGAAACACGGTTGTGAAATGAATTCCCCCTTTGAAATATTATATTGTAACGTGAAGATTTTCAGGCAAGATTTGTGTAGACCCTTGTAGAAGATGCTGCATCTTTACATTTTTCAATTCTTTCTTATTAGAGACATCTTGAAATTTAAACCACTGTCCAGCACAACTACTGTAACAGTGATCACAGGAGATTATTATGATGAACAGCTTCCTGACCCTTTGAATAAGGCAAGTACTGTATTATAATTAATGGCGACCACAATGTTATCCCTTTAACCTGCTGAGAATCGGAAAATCCATTTGAATGCATAGTAGAAATCCATTTGTAACAGACTTTGATTTGACTTGTACAATAGTTTATCTATGCAACAGCAAATACCTGGAAGGGATTGCATGGCTAAAGCCTCCTCAAGGAGGACATCTAACTCCTAAAATGAGGTGGCACTTTTGAATTTAATAGGGGTATGTTATGTTATGTTAATAAAGCACTATGAATTCTCTGGGGTGGTTTTATTTGGTTTTAGGTTCTATCTTTTAGTTGCTGACAGCTGTTTCTCTGAAAATCAGTGATTTCTGTGTTATTAATGTGTGTTATGACCTCCACATAGAAGAAATTATGGTTGTCAAATAAGCACCAGGCTTCAATGGAAAATATGAATTTATAGAGAAATAATCTGCAGTTGATTATTAGAAAATAATAGGATCTTTATAATTACAAATCATTAATACAAGTTTCTAGCAACAAAAGCTCATAATGCAAGGTCTAGCATGATGCCATGTGATGTAGAGCCCTGAAGGTACAAACAGGAGTGATACCCAAAGTGTAATGTCACACTGCCTTAACTACACAGTTTAACACTGACAGCAAAACATTGGTCCAGATTCTGCACTGTACAAACAACACCCACAATTCGTTGCACTTCGAATTGCCCACAAAATTTTCTGGGCTTTTGAGCACAACTTACTTTAAGGGCAGAATTTAAGCGGGCGCACAGTGGCACCCCTCCGATCGGTGCCCCCGATTGGGAGCACACCGCCATTTTACGTGGGCAGGCTAACTAAGGCCCGCCCAGCGTGACGTCCGCAAGGAAGCGCTATGCGCTCCCTGTGCGGGCAGGGGGGGATTCCCTGAGCCGAGAGTGCGCTCTTTCGCACATGCGCACGAAAGAGCGCACTCATCTCCCTGAGGCTAAGTGCTGCCTCAGGGAGATCGGCTCCACATTAAAAACAGGAAAAAAAAAATTCCCTGGCATGTCCCCTGATGTGACACTGTCACATGAGTTGGGACATGTCCATCACTTTTACTGACACTTTTATTAAACTTTTAAAAACCTACATGAAACTTCACCCCGCCTGTGGATGAGGTTTCATGTTTTTTCGAATGCTCGCCTGACGTCATCTCATGTCATTTTACGCGTCTGCGAGTGGGCTCTGCTCGCCAAACGGGAAATCCTGGCCTAAGTGCCTGAAACAGGGTATCTGGGATCTATGAGAACAGGTCAAACAACAGCGTGGCTCCTCAACCAATTAGATTGTGCGTCTCAGCGAGGATTCTTCAGAGTCTAAACCAGAAAGTATAAGTTAAAATATTTAATTCAATTTAAAATCATGTACAGAAAATGAAATAAAGAAAAGGAAAGAGAGATGGGTTACTCCTTAATGGAGAAGCTGTAATATTTTCGGGCATGTTTAGTGGATATGAAGTGTGTTTGTCATGCAACTTCATGTCCTTGCACATATCTCAATGCCAAGTCTTTCGCTGAGATACTGTTATGGCTAAACGTCTGGAGGAGCAGGGCAAATCAGACAGCAACCTCCTGATTTTTCATCTGCATATGCGGGTGCCAGAAAGTCATCATCCAATTTACTCTTTAATACTCTTTAATAATCTCATAACCTGACCCTTATCCTTACCACAAAATCTGGGACATTATTTTGTCTAAAAAGTATATATATTGTTACATAATTTGTTACATAAAACAAGTATTAAGGCGTGAATTGGAGGTTAGAGTATAAACTCCATGCACAAACCTTGAGTTTTGCTCATGTGGTTGGGTAAGCACTTTGAATTGCAATCTTGTAACTTGGCCCTTCAATCCACCAACCTATATTTACTTTAAAAATGAAGATCAGCAATTTTAATTGGTGCCCTGGCTAACATTTATCCTTTTGTCACCACCACCAAAAACAAATTAGCAGGATTCCACAAACATCAATTAGATTCAGGTATGTTCCAATTGTCCATTGCCTTGAAACGACAGTTACTATGCCTGAAAAGGCTGTTCATTAGCTGGCAAGTGTTTGGCATGAATTGAGGGCATAAAAGACACTGTGCAAATACAAATTCTTTCCAATGTGCAGATTTAAAGGCGATTGTTTATGTAGAACTTCCCTGAAATACCTAACGGACCACTTCCACAATTCCTGCTACAATTTAACATGTTTGTACAATTGAAATGGAATGTGTTTTGAAGGCTGCGGTAAGTTTGGCAATGGTAAAAGAAGGGAAGAAAGCTTATCATTGTAGAGCTACAGAAACTTTCAGCAATGAAGGAGGTTATTCGGTCCGTCATGTTGTATTTCAGGATGCCAGATGGTGAAGAATATAACTGGAGCCAACCCTCACACACTTTTAAGTATTTATTTAGGTGCTTACAGATTACAAGCAAGCACCTCCTAACCCAACAATCACAACTGCAGTCTGAGAATTTTCTCCCCGTCGTGCAGGCTGGGCGGGCGCGTGGCCGATCGCCAATTAAGGCCCACTCAGCGCTCCCTGTGTGGGCAGGGGAGGAGGGAGAGTTGGGGCCTGCGCTCTTTCGCACGTGAAAGAGCACAGAAATCTCCCTGGGGCACAGAGCTGCCTCGGAGATTACTTTCATTATGTAAAATTGAAAAAAAGAATTTTAAAAATTACTCAGACATGTCCCCTCATGTGACAATGTCACATGAGCTGGGACATGTTTCTGTATTTCAATAAAAATTTTTATTTAAATTATAAAGTCTTCATGAAACTTCATCCCGTCCGTGGATGAGGTTTCATGAGAAATGCAAAGGCTGCCTGGGCTCTTCGCCCGCCTACCAACCTTAAGGTTGACAGGCAGCCCTGTTAATGATTTCAGTTGGTTTTTAGATGGCCTTAACAGGTCTTTGACAGCTCAGCAGGCGAGCAGCCAACTCTGGCGCACGCCCACCAAGCTGAAGATCGGGGTGACGGCGGGACGCACGCCTGACGTCACCGCGTGTCATTTTACACATCGGCAAGCGGGGCCCGCCCCCACATGCTGACCAGAAGATTCAGGCCACAGGGACACAAGAGAATCCCCAGTTAATGCTTACCACCTGCCTAACATTAAACACAATTGGTATCCAATTAACATATTCCCTTCTCTCTTAAATTAAACTTAGAGCTCATATGTACAACTAAAATTTCTAACAAATTAACTCAAAAACTTCCATATTTTGTACAAAGCATTACATTACCTGATACTCCTCTATAGACCCCTAACAATTTGTTCCTACATCCATTTACTTTGGAAAACAGTCCATGACTTGCATTCACCAATTTGGTTTTAGAGAATTCATTTTATTTCTCCCCACTATTTGTTTGATGCCAGCAAGGTCAATCCCTAATATTTTCTCTTTTTTTTTGTAGAATATACATTATCCCATGGTTATCAATTATCTACATAACATTTATTGGGTATAATGTCTTCAGTGTGCCCATTGTGCAGAATCTCACTTAAGATATCCCACAGAACCCCATATCTGCTACTTTTGGAAGAGCCAGTATTTCAACAGTCAAAGCACTTTCAAAGACACTTCTTATTTTCTTAGCTTCCCAAGCTAAAGGGCAACATTTCCTATTTACACCCATAAGAAAAAATATTGAACCATTTGCACTAGAATACCCATTAGGAAGACTTGCATGTAAAACATTACTAAAAGTGACTAGGTTCATGATCTAAGGTTGGGAACTTAACTCTCCAGATTTATTTTTAATGTTTATTTTGCCCTTAAAATATTGTTGACTTTAGGGGTATTTCTTTGTAGCACTTAACTGCCACACATCAAAACTAGCATCTGCTCTAAAAACAAAAAACTACTGCGGGTGCTGGAAATCCAAAACAAAAACAGAATTACCTGGAAAAACTCAGCAGGTCTGGCAGCATCGGTGGAGAAGAAAAGAGTCGACGTTTCGGGTCCACACGACCCTTCAACAGAACTGAAGTATAGTTAGGAGAGGGGTGAAATATAAACTGGTTTAAGGTGGGGGGTGGGGGGAGAGAAGTTGAGGGTGGGGTGGTTGTAGGGACAAGCAAGCAGTGATAGGAGCAGATAATCAAAAGATGTCACAGACAAAAGGATCAAAGAGGTGTTGAAGGTGGTGATATTATCTAAGAAAAGTGCTAATTAAGAATGGATGGCAGGACACTCAAGGTACAGCTCTAGTGGGGGTTGGGGTGGAAAGATTGACAAGGTATTAGTTGTAGATTTAAAAATAATGGAAATAGGTGGGAAAAGAAGAATCTATATAAATTATTGAAAACAAAAAAAAACAAAAGGGAGGGGGACGAAACGAGGTGGGGATGGGGGGAGGGGGAGTTTAAGATCTAAAGTTGTTGAATTCAATATTCAGCCCGGAAGGCTGTAAAGTGCCTAGTCGGAAGATGAGGTGCTGTTCCTCCAGTTTGCGTTGGGCTTCACTGGAACAATGCAGCAAGCCAAGGACAGACATGTGGGCAAGAGAGCAGGGTGGAGTGTTAAAATGGCAAGCGACAGGGAGGTTTGGGTCTTTCTTGCGGACAGACCGCAGGTGTTCTGCAAAGCGGTCACCCAGTTTGCGTTTGGTCTCTCCAATGTAGAGGAGACCGCATTGGGAGCAACGAATGCAGTAGACTAAGTTAGGGGAAATGCAAGTGAAATGCTGCTTCACTTGAAAGGAACACTAGAGCTGTACCTTGAGTGTCCTGCCATCCATTCTTAATTAGCACTTTTCTTAGATAATATTACCACCTTCAACACCTCTTTGATCCTTTTGTCTGTGACATCTTTTGATTATCTGCTCCTATCACTGCTTGCTTGTCCCTACAACCACCCCACCCTCAACTTCTCTCCCCCCGCCCCCCACCTTAAACCAGCTTATATTTCACCCCTCTCCTAACTATACTTCAGTTCTGTTGAAGGGTCGTGTGGACCCGAAACGTCGACTCTTTTCTTCTCCACCAATGCTGCCAGACCTGCTGAGTTTTTCCAGGTAATTCTGTTTTTGTTTAGCATTTGCTCTAGCCTGAGTACCCAACAAACTCAGCTGACCAATCAAGCTTCACAATTGCTCAAACTTTTCTTCAGATATAACATCATTCTGTGAGGACCTAGTACATTTCCCCAGGATGGGAATAACAGTCTCTGAATAGGATTATTGATTTAAAGTTATTCCAGACCTACTCTGCTTAATATCTCTAAAATTATTAATAAGACATCGCTCAAATTCTGCAATACCACCCCATAGGAAATCATCAAAATGCAGCATGAAGATGTCTGGAAGTCTCCCTTTATTATACCAATAAAACATTATGGGATCTACTTTTATCAGAGTACAACTAATTTTCAGCAAAGAGGATCTCACTGAAAAATACCGCACCCTGCAGACCCTGGAAGCCTCATTCAGGTCATAGACGCATTTTAGTTTCCATAGTTGTCTCCTTGGCCACTACCTCTTTGGGTGGTTTTATTAGAAACATAAAGGAAACCTGGAAGTACTGTGGAATTTGAGAAATGTATTGTTAATAATTTTAGATTAGAATTTAAAATTGGGAGTCAGGCTTGTTGAGCTTTTGTATTGGTTTAGATATCAAGCAGAGTAGAAAGGTCCTTGACCTGAAACATTAACTCTGTTTCTCTCTCCACAGATGCTGCCTGAGCTGAGTGTTTCCAGAATTTTCTGTTTTTGTCCAAACTTTCCAGTAGCTTTTCCTTCATGCCCCATAATTGTTGCATCCCTCCAGCCATTAGATCCTCTGGAATATACATATCACTGAGCACCCACTCTGGGCACTTGGCCTTTGGATATCATATCTCTGACATGTGTGCCATGAACACATACATTACCACTATCCAGCCCTTGATCTGCAATATTGTGTTCCTCAGGACCTTCATCAGAACAAATGAGCACTTAAGATATAGGGTGCCTTGTTTATTTCTATCAGTTGTTTAAGAGCCCAAGATTTTTTATGAATTCCAAATAATCACAGAATCATACAGTGCAGAAGAGGCCCTTCAGCCCATCGAGTCTGCACCGACACGTGAGAAACACCTGACTTACCTACCTAATCCCATTTACCAGCATTTGGCCCATAGCCTTCAATGTTATGACATGCCAAGTGCTCATCCAGGTGCTTTTTAAAGGATGTGAGGCAACTCGCCTCCACCATCCTGCTAGACACCACATTCCAGACCGTCACCACCCTCTGGGTAAAAAGGTTTTTCCTCATATCCCCCCTAAACCTCCTGCCCCACACCTTGAATTTATGTCCCCTCGTGGCTGACCCTTCAACTAAGGGGAACAGCTGCTGCCTATCCACCCTGTCCATGCCCCTCATAATCTTGTACACCTCAATCAGGTCTCCCCTCAGTCTTCTCTGCTCCAACAAAAACAACCCAAGTCTATTCAACCTGTCTTCATAACTTAAATGTTTCATCCCAGACAACATCCTGGTGAATCTCCTCTGCACCCCCTCCAGTGCAATCACATCCTTCCTATAATGTGGCGATCAGAACTGCACACAGTACTCCAGCTGTGGCCTCACCAAGGTTCCATACAACTCCAACATGACCTCCCTACGATTGACAAAGGCAAGTGTCCCATATGCTTTTTCGCCACCCCGCTAACATGCCACTCCGCCTTCAGAGACCTATGGACAGACACGCCAAGGTACCTTTGTTCCTCAGAACTTCCTAGTATCATGCCGTTCATTGAATACTTCCTTGTCAAATTACTCCTTCCAAAGTGTATCACCTCACACTTTTCAGGGTTAAATTCCATCTGCCACTTATCTGCCCATTTGACCATCCTGTAGCCCAAGACACTTAACCTCACTGTTAACCACCTGGCCAATCTTTGTCATCTGCAAACTTACTAATCCTACCCCCCACATAGTCATCTATGTCATTTATATAAATGACAAATAATGGGGGACCCAGCACAGATCCCTGTGTTACGCCACTGGACACTGGCTTCCAGTCACTAAAGCATCCTTCTGTCATCACCCTCTGTCTCCTACAACTAAGCCAATTTTGAATCCACCTTATCAAATTACCCTGTATCCCATGTGCATTTGCCTTCTTTATAAGCCTCCCATGTGGGACCTTGTCAAAGGCTTTGCTGAAATCCATATAGACCACATCAACTGCACTACCCTTATCTACACACCTGGTTACCTCTTCAAAAAATTTAATCAAATTTGTTCGGCATGACCTTCCTCTGACAAAGCCATGCTGACTATCCCTGACGAAACCTTGCCTCTCCAAGTGGAGATAGCTTCTCTTTCAGAATTTTCTCCAATAGTTTCCCTCCCACTGACGTGAGACTCACTAGTCTGTAATTCCCTGGCTTATCTCTACAACCCTTCTTAAATAGCGGAACCACATTAGCTATTCTCCAGTCCTCTGGCGAGGTGCCGTGGCCAGAGAGGAATTAAAATTTTCGGTCAGAGCCCCTGCGATCTCCTCCCTTGCCCCCCTCAGCAGTCTGGGACACAAATCATCTGGACCTGGAGATTTGTCCACTTTTGAGCCTGCCAACAACTCCAATACCTTGTCACTCCCTATATCTCAAGAACCTCGTAGTCTCTCTCCCCGAGGTCGATACCTTCATCCTCATTCTCTTGGGTGAAGACGGATGTGAACCATTCGTTCAACATTCTACCGATGTCCTCTGGCTCCACCCATAGATTGCCCCCTTGGTCCCTAATGGGCCCTACTCTTTCCTGGCTATCCTCTTCCCATTGATAAAGTTATAGAATATCTTGGGATTTTCCCTACTTTTATCAGCCAGATCTTTCTCATATCCCCTCTTTGCTTCCTTAAGCTCCACCCTGCACTTTCTGTACTCGACTAATGCCTCCGCTGATTTGCTCCCCTTGTACCTGCTAAAAGCCCCTCTTTTCCTTCTCATCGTATCCTGAATATCTCTGGTCATCCATGGTTCTCTGGGCTTGTTACTCCTTCCTATCACCCTAGAGGGAACCTGTTGAGCCTGGACCCTCCCCATTTCCTTTTTGAACGTCCCCCGCTGCTCCTCTGTAGATTTCCCCACAAGTAGCTGTTCCAAGTCTACCTTGGCCAGATCCTGCCTTATTTTACTAAAATCCACTCTCCCCCAATCCAAAACATTTTTTTGCAACTTGTCTATTTCTTTGTCCATAACAAGGTTAAATTGTACCATGTTGTGGTCGCTGTCACTAATATGCTCCCCCACCACCACCTCAGCCACCTGTCCGGCTTCATTCCCCAGAATTAGGTACAGCACTGTGCCATCCCTTGTTGGACCCTCTACATATTGACCTAAAAAGAAATCCACTCCATCCAAGCCTTTAACACTTTGTCTATCCCAGTTAAAGTTGAAATCACCTAATATAATTACCCTATTATTGTTTTTACACACCTCCGCAAATTGTGCACATATTTGCTCCTCAATTTCCCGCTGACCATCTGGGTGTCTATAATAAACACCTAACAATGTGGCTGCCCCTTTTTTATTCCTAAGCTCTACCCACAAAGCTTCATTCGATGCCCCCTCCAAGATATCCTCTCTCCTTACTGCAGTAACTGACTCCTTAACTAATAATGCAACGCCTCCTCCTCTTTTACCCCCTCCCCTGTCTCGCCTGAAGATTCTATATCCCGGAATGTTGAGGTGCCAATCCTGCCCCTCTCTCAACCACATCTCAGTGATGACTACTGTATCATAATTTCACGTGTCAATCCTCACCCTTAACTGATCCGTTTTACCTGTAATACTCCTGGCATTAAAGTAGAGGCCATCCAGCCTTGCCTTACTCCCTTGAAACTTAATGCAGCTGTACTCCTTCTGACTTGATGATTGTTTTACTGTCTTATGATGTGTCCCTATTCTGCTAACATTGTGTCCCCTCCCCCTGCTGAATTAGTTTAAACTCCTCCCGACAGCACTAGTAAACCCGCCCGCAAGGACGTTCGTCCCACTCTGGCTCAGATGTAGACCGTCCCATCTTCCCCAGAAACGGTCCCAGTGATCCTGGAATCTAAAACCCTCTCTCCTGCACCAGTTCTTAAGCCACATATTCATCTGCACTATTCTCCTACTTCTGAGCTCACTAGCACGTGGCACTGGGAGTAATCCAGAGATTACAACCCGAGAGGTCTTGCTTTTTAGTCTATTGCCTAACTCTCTGAATTCTTGATGCAAGACCTCATTCCTCTTTCTACCTATGTTATTGATACCAACATGTACCATGACCTCTGCCTTATCACCCTCCCCCTTCAGGATGCCCTGCAGCCGTTCAGTGACATCCTGGACCCTGGCACCCAGGAGGCAACACACCATCCTGGAGTCACGTTGATGGCTACAGTAGTGCCTATCTGTCCCCCTGACTATAGAATCCCCTATTATTATTGCTCTTCCTCGCTTCCTCTCCTCCTGTACAGGCAGGCTGCTTGTGGCACCAGAAGCTTGGCTCTGTCTGTACTCCCTGGAGAAACCAGCGCCTCCAAAATGGAATACCGATTTGCGAGCGGGACCCCAGGGGACTCCTGAACTACCTGCCTGTTTCTCTTGGACTGCCTGGTGGTCACCCATTCCCTTCCTTCCTCAAGTCCCTTCATCTGCGGTGTGACCACCTCTCTAAACATGTTATCCTTTGGAATCCTTTGGAATGAAGCTTAACAGCTTGATTGTCATGTTTGATATCTACTGTCTTACCATCACAATCTATTACCTTACCAGGACCTTTCCATTCTCTATTTTCACCCCCTTTTTTATAATAAACCACATGTCCTGAATTCAATTCTGTCTTGCATGGTCTTGTGTGATGCCTCAGTGCTCTCCGAATTTTCTCTGAGACCTCAACCTTGCCTGCTTACCTGCACATGAACCATTCAAATGTGCGGAATAAAATAGCACCGAGATAGCAATAATACGATCTCCTAGAGCAAGAGGGCTACCATACAGCATATAAGGCCATTTGGGATTTTGTCCATAGACTAATTGATAGGGACGTCACCTTCCAACGATTTGTAGTGAATTCTTTGCATGAACCACCCATGCCAGGGCAGTTGTCAACTTGCAGTCTGGTTGAGCAGCAATTCATCGATCACCATGCAATTCTGTTTACAGAGTCCGTGTTGAAAGGACTTTCGGCTGTGGTACTCATGACCATGATGTTCGTAGCTTGATTCATGTCCCTGAACTCACCGTTGGCAAATTCCTCTCTAGTCAGATCCCTATCCATATTTCCATGATTTTATCTGTAACAGGCTTGTCCAGCCTTTAGGCATGGCGGACCACTTTTCAATTTTTCTCACACTCGGGCCAATGAGCAACTTTCAGAAAGATAAGGTTTGGCACATAAACATTAATTTCAAAAGAAAAGCTGACGTATGAAATGCAACAACTTGCTGAGCAAAAAATCACAATGATAAATTGATTATTTATTACTCTTTTTTTGAAAAACTAAGACACTATTCGAGTGCAAAAGGGCGAGAGTGTGTGTGTCCAGTTCACTCCTAGTCTCAGTGCTCACTCATTCACCCTCACGCCCTGTGAGAGTGGGTGCGAGTACCTGTTGGTGTGTGCCACGCCTCCCCTCTCTCTCACACGCATGCTCACCCTCTCTCTCTTCCAGACACACACATGCTCACCTTCTCTCTCCCAGACACACACGTTCACCCTCTCCCTGACACACACGCGTGCACACACACCCCACCCGCTCTCACTCTCTGACACACACACACACACAAGCTCACCCTCTCTCTCATAAAAACGTGCTCACCCTCTCTCTCCCAAAAACATGCTCACTCTCTCTCTCTCTCTCTCTCTCTCTCTCTCAGACAAACACAAGTTCACCCTTTCTCTCTTTCCCAGACAAACACATGCTCACCCTATATCTCTCTCTCACTCATGTACACACGCTCATTCTCTCTCTGCCAGACACACATGCTCACGCTGTCTCTCAGACACACACACACACACTCACCCTCTCTCTGACACGCACACGCTCACCCTTTCTCTTGGAGACACACACGCTCACCCTCCGTCTCTCACAGACACATGCTCACTGTTGTAGGGTGGCCGAGTTGTACTATTACTGATAGAATTGACCTGTAGACACTTCTTGGTTGGAAACATTAAGTTTATTTACAATATACTCAGCAGCAACTACACGTGCGCTTACAACTCCAACTCTAACTCTATCTCTACACTGACTGCTGAGGTAGCCCACGCTGCTCTTCTATTGGTTACTACAGATCAAGTGATCTTGCTTAACAAATATTATTCTTAAAGGTACATTACACTAAATAAAACCACAATTACTACATTCCTCCCCCTTTAACTCAGCTATAAATATTATATTTACAAGTACATATTTTTCAAGATGACATAATATTTACACTGGCTAAGGAATTTACAAGTTCAGTCTTTCCTGGTATGTGTGGAATGTCGCAGCTCCACAACTTCAGATTCTTTGTCAGGTATCTCCTTTTCTGGAGTTGCCTGAACATCAGGTGCTTCGGTGGGCACTTGCAGCTCTCTATCCTCACCTCTTGAGGAACATCAGACATGGGTTGAGTATCCTCAACAGGAAACAGGTCATGATCACTGGAGGAACCAAATCTTGGTGATTTATCTCTCTCTTCCTTAAATCGTCCACATGTTTATGGATAATCCTGCCTTCCACCTCCAGTGGTAAGATAGAGGTCCAGTCACTGCACTTATTTCACCCGGTAACCACTTTGGCCCTTCCCCTAAATTTTTCATGTATATTGGCTCTCCCACGGTAAATTTCGTCTCACGAATATGCCAGTCACAGAATCTCACAGTGCAGAAGAGGCACTTCGGCCCATCGAGTCTGCACTGCCAGTCGTGTCTAGTTTTCTGGCTTCTCTGACTCTTTTCCACCTTCCCCTCTAAATTCGGCATTATTAAACTCAATCTTGTCCTGACACAGTGTTTCAACAATAACTAGGTGTTATTGAAACTTGTTGTGTGAGGGGTGGTCCTGTAATGAAAAAGTAAGTGTGCTAGCTTGGTTGCTAAGGAATCGCCATTTAGCTTTATCATGCACCGCCCTTTCGACTTGTCTGTTTGAGGAAGGTGCAGTTTTCACAAGTGATACCATTGAGGCTGATAAACCATCGAAACTCAGCACTCGTAAATGCCGTGCCGTTATCGGAAATGACTACTTATGTTAGCCCGTGAATGGCAAAACTCTGACGCAGTTTCTCAATCGTAGCAGCCGATGTTGGTGACTTCACCTCCTATATGTCCAGCCATTTTGAATGGGCATCGACAATGAGCAGAAGCATTGTTCCCAGGAAAGGTCCAACGTAGTCAATGTGTAACCGCACCCAGGGTCTACCTGACCACTCCCATAGGCGTAATGGAGCTGTCACTGGCAACTTTTGCAGTTGCACACTATGCTTTTCTAAACTCTCTCTTTCGCCACCACCCCAGGCCACCATAGATAGCTGCGTGCTATAGTCTTCATTCGGGAAATTCCTGGATGGGGACTGTGTAGTTCACTTGAAGGTTGCTCCCTTCCCTTTGGAGGAACTATCACTCATGCTCCCCACATTGAGATGACAACCTGGCTGGTTACTTCATGTCTTCTGTTGACGTACGGTTTAATTTCATCAGATACGGGCTCCTGTGACCAAACATGTAGTACTTGTTCTCATACCTGAGATAGGACTAGGTCCCGACTTGTCCAGTCTCTGAATTGTCGAGCCCTTCCGGCAAGGAATCTAAGAAACTTAACAGTAAAACAAGTTCCTGTGGAACTGGGATGTGCTCATCATTTTCTTGTAAATGCAAACGACTAAGGGCATTGGCGTTTGGGATTTGATTGCCAAGCCTATGTACGAATGTGTATTCGTGTGCTGGCAGAATTAAGGCCCATTGTTATATTCTTGCTGAGGCTGTGGGTGGTATAGCCTTGTCCTCACTAAACAATCCTAGCAATGGTTTGTGGTCTGGAATGATTGTAAAATGGCGTCTGTGCACGTACTGGTGAAATTTCTTGACACTAAAGATGATGGATAGGCCTCCTTTTTCTATCTGTGAGTATCCCTTTTCCACTGTGGTGAGCGTCCTTGATACATAACCTGTTTGTTGGCCGTTCCATGCCGTTGTCCACCCAATGAGAGAACACTGCTCCCGCTCCGTAGGGGATGAGTCACATGTCAGCACCAATTCTTTCGTCTGGTCATAATGCACTAATAAATTGGACGAGTGCAACAATTGTTTTACCTTTATGAAAGCTTCTTTCTGGGGTGCCTCCTGAAACCAACATTGGTTCTTTTTGAGTAGAGAATGTAAGGAGGCCAGCACTGTAGACAATTTGGGTAAGAACTGTCCATAATAGTTGATCACTCCTAGGAAAGATTTGAGGTCTGAGGCGTTCTTTGGCACAGGTGCCTCTCTTATGGCTCTCCCTTTCTCCTCAACCGGGTGGAGGCCCTGTGAATCTACCTGGTGACCCAAATAGATTACCTCCCTCGCTTGGAACGTGCACTTTTCTTTTTTTTTAACACTCTAGCTTGCAAGAAACATTTTAAGACTTCTTCTGAGTTTGCCAAATGCTCTTTTTCAGTGAATCCTGTCACCAATACAACCTGGGGAAATACCTGCAGTAAGCTTTCCATTGTTTTTCTGAAAGATGGCACAAGCGGAGGAGATACCGAAAGGCAATCATGTATATTGGTACAATCCTTTGTGGGTATTAATTGTGATAAATTCCTGGGAGGCATTATCCAACTCTCATTGATAAGCATGATTCATGTCAAGCTTTGTGTACGTTGTCCCTCCTGGTAGCTTGGCATACAGGTCATTGATTTTTGGAATGGGGTGCCTGTCTAGCTTTGCTATTTAATTACCAATCAGTTTGTAGTCCCCACAAATTCTGATGCGTTGATCGGGTTTAAGGACGGGGACTATGGGTGCCACCCATTCTGAGAACTGACCAGGTTGTATAACACCCAGTTTCTCTAGTCTGTTCAGTTCAATGTCGACTTTCTCGCAGGGCATATGGCACCAGTCTCGCCTTCGTGAAGCGAGCGGTTGCTTCCGGATCCACATGAATTTTGACCTGCAGGGCTTGGATTTTCCCCAGTTCTAGTTAACAATACAATAGATAAAAGTTAAGGGTGAGATTTCAACTAATTCAGCTCATTTAAAATGCAGCTCATTTTTCAGATGAATGAAAGTAAATGAAAATTAATTGCGAATTGACCAAAATCAATCTGAATGTACAAACAGCCCTTCATTTAGTAATCTTGTTTTAAATCTGAAGCAACAATATCAAATCCTTAAAGACAGTGTATACTTTCTAAGTAGCTCTGATAACCCACTTGCTCTCAACTGGAAAATTACAGCCTATTCTAACTTAACCTCCTTTATCCAATTTAGCTCCAGGAGGCTTGGTCCTTTACCTGCTACCACCATCAAGGGTAGCTTTGCCGATTGGCTTCCATAATGGACAGTCACTCTGCTTATGCCTTTTACTTGAATGTCTTCACCCATATATGTTTTTAGCTTGGTGGCTGTTTCTTCTAAACTTAATTGATGTTCACTATTATTCAAATATCTGAAGGTATGTGCCCAGTTACTGTAGTGGAAGCTCCCATGTCCACTTCCATTCTAACAGGTTTGCCATTTACTTTCACTGTGACAGATATTGGTTCTTCTTTCCAATTATCAGATTAAACAATGAGTAAATGTCTAAATTTGTTGTTTCAGGCTCTTCTACATTGTAGTTTTCACTGGGCTTTTTCTTTTGTTTACAAGCCTGCTTGAATCTTTCCTTACATTGCCTCATCATATGTCCATTTCTATGACAACAGTAGCTCTAGATTTTTTAAAATTGACAATCGCCAAAAGACTGCTTGTTTATAACTCTATTAAAATTATTCTTCGATTTCACTACTAAGTTATTTTTCTTTATTTTCCGGCTAGCGGGAGCTGTTTCCTGCTTCTTGGCAGAGTCTCGCTTTTTCGAGCCACTTTCAGCTGAGGTTTCCCGCCCGATGTGGAGGATGGTGCCATTTTGCACACCCTGTATTGCTTTTGAATCTCTTACCGCGCTCCCCATGGCCAGCGCTATCTCTAGCACCTTCTTGAAATCCAGATTCACTTTGGACAATAACCTTTTCTGAATTGTGCCCTTTTTCACATCGCACACTAAACGATCTCTGAGCATGTAATTTAGAGTTAGCTGCTTCAAATTTGCCAGGTAGCATGCAATTGTCTCACCTGGGGCTCTATTTCACAAATTAAACCTGGATCTCTGCATCGTGACTGAGGGCTTACGTTGAAAGTGACCCTTCACGAGGTCCACCAATTCATCAAAATTTTTCGAATCTGGGGCAATGGGTGCCATCAAACTTCGAATCAGGCTGTAGGTTTTGCTCCCACAAATACTCAAGAGGATCGCTCGCCTCTTCTCTTCGCCCGTAATCCTGTTCACTTGAAAAAAGAACGTGAGGCGTTCTATGTACTGAGACCAATCGCCTGTGGCTGGTTCAAAGGGATTAATTCTCCCAAATTGTGGCATTTTGAGAGAGGACTACTTCTTCAATTCTAACAGAGCTTGCTACCCAGAATCACTGGGCGAGGTACAGTGCCGATTTCTTTTTAGCTTGTTTTCTTCTGTTCGATCCTGTTTTATTCTCATCACCAGTTTGTTGTAGGATGGCCAAGTTGTATTATTAATGATAGAGTTGATCTGCAGACAACATTAAGTTTATTTACAATGTACTCGGCAGTAACTACACATGTGCTTTCAACTCCAACTCTATCTCTACACTGACTGCTGAGGTAGCCTGCATGGCTACTCCTTTTGGTTACTACATATCATGTGATCTTGCCTGATAAGTATTACTCTTAAAGGCACATTACACACTAAATAAAACCATAAGTACTACATTCATCCTTTCTCTCTCTCTCTCTTACAGACAAACACTCACCCTCTCTCTTTCTCTCTCAGACACACGCTCACCCACTCTCTCAGACCCACACACGTTCACTCTTTCTCTCAGACACACACGCTCACCCTCTCTCTCAGATACATGCATGCTCACCTTTCCCCCCCCCCCAAGACCCACATACACTCACACTTTCTCTCAGACACTGTCTCTCTCTATCTGACAGACACACACACGCGCTCACCCTCTCTCTCTCAGGTACATATGCTCACCTGTCTCTCAGGCACACACACGCTCACCCTCCCTCTCTCTCAGACACACACACACGCTCACCTTCTCTCTCTCAGACTCTCACTCAGCCACCCACCCTCATTGACCTAATCCCTCTCTCTGTCACCCACCCAACCTCACCTACCCACTGACTCCCACCCTCGGTCACCCATTGATCCACCCACCCTCACTTACTCACACACCCTCACATTCACTTACTTATCCTCACTCACCAAATCAGCTGCGGGGGCAAGAGAGCTGTGATGAGAGCGGAAAAGAGAAATGGAGCGAGGTCTGAGGCCTAGAGGTGCTGAAACACACACGCCTGCCAAGGGGAGCGCTGGTTGAATGCCGGGAGGAACTGGGGGAATGTGGCCGGAGCTGGGGGAGTGTAGGAGGAACCACAGCAACATGGGGAGGAACAGGGAGAACACGGGAGGAACCGGGGAACGTGGCCTGAGCCGAGGGAATGTGGGGAGGAACCGGGGGAGCACGCCCGGAGCTGCAGGAGTGCCGGGAGGAACCAGGGGAATGTGGGGAGGAACCGGGGGAACACTGGGAGGACCGGGGAAATGCGGCCGGAGCCAGCCCTAAACACTGCAAGCCAAGGGGAAAAGCGTGGTGAGCAGAGGCACCTCGCGCTCCCAAGTTTCCAGTGTTCACTGTTCTTCCAATCACAGCCTGACTGCAGCAAACATAGCTGAGAAGTAGGCTGTGATTAGAGGAGCAGACCCCTGCAGAAATCTTCAAACTTGCTGACCCCTCCAACCGGCATTTTCAACCAACACTCCAGGAACCACGTGGAATGATGTATAAGTGATGTCGGCGTACAAATTGATCTTTGAAGCCTCGAAAAATCTCTGCAAAAATAGGGTCAACTTGTACGCCAAGTATAAAAGTGAACCACTGACGTGGGTGGTCATCATTTTGAAATGTCGTTGGCATCAAACGCAAAGAGTGTGTGATTCTTGACAACACAGCCTTCTTGATCCCTTGAGCCAAGTAATAAGGTACCAGTAAGTAAAACATGCATTTGTGGAATGAAAAATTGAGGCTGACCACTAATGTGAGTATAGTATGTCTTGGCTGAAAGGGGGGTGAGGTGGGGGTTGTCTTATATGCCGGATCTATGTAAAAAATATGATTTTAGGGGCCAGAAGAATGAGTGGACTTATTTGCTGCGATTTAAAGTAAATATGGTCACCAGGTCTTTAAAATGTATCATGAAAGTATTTCTGTCTTTGTCCCATAACGCTAGATCCATGACAACCAACACATTAAAGTCACATGCCAATGGAAGGCTTGCAATTGGATGGGGCAGCGCCCTTCAATACTCTTTACAGTTTCAGAATTCTCACTAATCTGTTCTATTAGCCTCAGATTCTCTTTGTCAACCACACTTGCATCTTTTAACAGGATTTTTAACCTTCGGCAAGTAGGGTGAACAAATTGTCCTTGTAACTTGAAGGCATTTTGCTTTTTTTTTTTCTCTGATTCTTCTCGCTTAATGCCAATAATACTTGTCTAACACTCTGATGAGAATCAGGTTTTGTTAAGGAGGCAGAATCATGTCCTAATTGGGAAACTGCAGATCCACTGACTTTCCATAAATGTTACGGAAAGTCAGTGGATCTGCAGTTTATGCTCCATGTGAAGTTTAATTTCAGCCTTTTTCATTGAAGGTGTACTCAACAGCATAGGTATCTCACTAGAGACTTTAACACCAGCCATAATAGTTATAAGAATAGTTTGCCTTACTACTTTATATGAAATTACAACTCTATTTATGTAATGCTTTTACATCCCTTAATCTTGAGTCCATCCTCACATATTAGTGGATCAAGATAGCATTTTAATCAGATCTGTTCACATAACTGTCAAAGTGCTAGCATTATCCAGCGCTGCACAGTTAAAGGCATCTGTGACCAACACATGACAAAACTAAAATTCCTCACAGCAAGTATAATTTGTTCGGATTCATAATCATGTTCAGCCTCTTCATCAGAGTTCTCTTTCTCATGTATTTATTTTGAGGATCCTGCTTCAAAACTTTGGATTGTTCTTTGCATAATGGTACTTCGAGTCACACCAGAAGTTTCAGTTCCTTGGGCATTCCTGAAATTGATTCACCTATTATTGTTATTCCATTTCTACCATCTGTTGTAATGGCCAGACCTGTTAAAAGTGCTGTCATCCTCATTCTGCCTGTCAATGATCCCTCCATTGTATTGACACCTAGGTACTGCATCTGGACCATTTCAAAATCTGGCGATCATTGCTTTGTGTTACCACGGTATGTCCTGTTTCTTCCATGAAGGCTGAATGAAATAGTCGTTTCCCCATGAATTTTTCCAAGACAGCAGACATTTGACCCAACAGGATCTCCCTCTCCGAGAACCGAGCACTAGTTAGAACCAGTAGACTGTCTATATGAGACATGCGAAGACAATCCAGCAATTTAAATGCTAGTACTGATCTAGGAATCCCCACATTGAATTTCGTCAGTATTTTATATAATTTGCTAAAGTCCATGATATATCTTTCCCTGGAATGAAATTATCAAAATCTGGCCAGGTATTTAGCAAGTGATCTTTTTTGTAAATTCCATCCAAGAGCTCTAATGAAGATCCAAAACTCCTTCACTATCCAACTGACAAAATACTTCACTTGTGATTTTACTTTTTGTAGGAAGTGACAAAGCCAAGGCCAAATCTTGCTCCCCCTTTGATAGGGGAGAAACCTGTGTCCACATATCCACTTCATTCTTTCACTAGCTGTATGGTTCAGACTCTCAGTACATCAGAGGGTAATCATACCCCAACAATTTGCACTTGCTTTCTTCCATTTCTCACAATGTCTACTCGTGTAGTAGTTTTCTATGTGAAGTTTCTTTTCTCAGTTTTCAGCCTTCACCTTTACACTCCTGCTCCTGCCTCCTGCTACACTGTTATATTCCAGAAAGCAAGTTGGTGAAGGATATAACTGAACCCAATCTGTACACACTTTCATAAGCTTCTATACACAGTTACATAATAAAAGCAAGAACCCCCTAGACCAACAACTACAACTGGAGCCTGTGTCTATAGGAATACAGGTGAATTATCATTTAATGCCCAACCTACAGTTAAAATACGATTAACACATTGTGCCTTTTCTGACTCCTTGAAAGAGGACTCGTGCTTAGTCCTACACACCTGCTTTTTGTTCGTAACTCTATAGGTTCTTCATCCTCAAGTACCTGTCCAACTCCTTTTATTTATGGAATCAGCTTCCACTACCTTTTTCCAGTCGAGCCCGACATCTCTGAGTGAAAAAAAATCTAATCTCCCTTCCAAATATTTGCCAATAATTTTAAACCTATGACTTATGGTTATTGATCCACTCACCAGAGGAAATAACTTTTCTATATCTGGTGTAGCTAAACCCCTCATCATCTTGAAGACCTCTGAGATGAATGCTTAACCTTCTCTGTTCACCGAGAACAGTCCTAAGTTTTTGAACCTTCCCTCATAACTGTAGTCCCTCAAAACTCAAGTCCCTCACCCCTGGTAACATTTGGACAAACCTCCTATGTACCCTCTCCATCTTTCCATTTTTACATCTTACCTGAAGTGTGATGCACAGAATTGTCCAAAATTCTCCAGCTGAGGCCTAACCAGTGAGTTATAAAGATCTAGTTGCTTTTATATTCTGTTCCTCAATTTGTAAACCTAAATGACCCATATACTTTTTTTCACCATCATCTCAAATTACCCTATTGCATTTAAGAATTTGTGCATATGTACACCAGTGTCTCTGTGCATCTACACTTTTCAAAATTGTGCTATTTATAATATTATGTCTTTCCATATTAGTTCCAGCAAAATGTATCCTTTCTATTAAGATTACTACAGAGACCAATATCCCTTTAAAAGAAAGGAATCCCATACAACGCCAACAGAAAGAAAACCGCTGGACAAGATTCCACTTTTTTAAAACTTTTACTGTAACGAACAAAAATCAACATAATTCAAACATTAATTAACAGCCAAATATACTTCAAATCAAAAGGTCAATTTCACTATTCGTAGTCAATACAACAAAGATATGCCACATATAGTTACAAGCACTCGCATCACTGCCCTACAAATGTGGATCACCTGCAATCTTTCAGTCTTTCTAACTCGGCCTCTAGGACATAAAATCTTCCACTTCTCGCTAGGTGGATTTTGCCCTTGAGTCGCTTTCATCGCCAGCGTATCCTCTCCCAAGTTGCTGGATACGGTCAACCCCAACCAGGTGCACATCCACAAACCCTTTCTCACTCGGGTCACGTCAGTCCTGATGGTGTAGTTTTCAAGAGTTCCTTCTCAACTGACCGACCAACCAACATACCCGGTTCACAGTTTGATACAAGCACTCAACTCGCTTGCACATTGCTTCGCCCAAGAGCATCTGGAGTTGCCTTTATCAATCGAGGCATAGATTACAAAGGTAGGGAGATCATATTGGAGTTGTATAGAACCTTGGTGAGGCCACAGCTGGAGTACTGTGTGCAGTTCTGTTTGCCACATTATAGGAAGGATGTGATTGCACTGGAAGGGGTGCAGAGGAGATTCACCAGGATGTTGCCTGGGATGAAACATTTAAGTTATGAAGAGAGGTTGGATAGGCTCGGGTTGTTTTCGTTGGAGCAGAGAAGACTGAGGAGCGACCTGATCGAGGTGTACAAGATTATGAAATTATTAATATGAAATTATCATCTTAAATTTAATTGATTTTGAATCTTGTTTGTAGTTGCTGTTATTCTAAAATGTATGTCACTGTAATGTTGAGGACGGGAAAACATCTTTCCAGGAAGGGCTGAAATGCTGGTACATGTGTGCAATCCATTACATAGATTGAAAACAGACTGGCCTTGTCATTCCACTGAATTCATTGGGCAGGATTTTCCTGTCGGTGAGCGAGGGGCGAGGTGGATCTCCCGACGTCACACGCGCCCCATTTAAATTTTCCAGTAGGCGGGGGCGCAGTAAAATCAGCTGTGCATCCGCCGACCTATCAATTGTCAATTGAGGCCATTGACAGAGTCATTTAGCTAATTAATGGACCTGCCCGTCCAACATTAAGGTTGGCAGGCAGGCCAGGAGCCCTGGCGGGCATTAGAAAAAGCATGAAACCTCATCCACGGGCGAGATGAGGTTTCATGTAGGTTTTGAAAAATTTTATTAAAGTTTTTGTAAAAATTATGGACATGTCCCAACTCATGTTGTCACATGAGGGGACATGTCAGGAATTTTTTTTTTCTATTTTTAATATTTGTCACAGAACAGCCAACCTCCCTGAGGCAGCACTTAGCCTCAAGGAGATGAGTGCACTCTTTCCTGCGCATGTGCGAAAGGACACACTTTCAATTTTGGGATTCCCCCCCGCCCGCACAGGGAACGCATAGCACTTCCGTGCGGATGTCGCACTGGGCGGGCCTTAATTGGCTCACCCACGTAAAATGGCTGATCCCTGATTGGGGGCGCCGATCAGAAGTGCGCCTGCCATTCAACTTCACCCTCGATGGGAAAATCCTGCCCATTAAAATTTTAGCACAATGTTGAACTAGTAAGATGACCACTAGTATATTTCAGAATTATGTTTATGAGCACTGTAAATTTCAAACAAAGTTAAATTCAGAGAATAAAATACAAAGTCATGATCTATCAAACATAAAGGCATAGGAATAAATTAAATTATGAACGTTTGGTCTTGTAATTAAATAACCCTGGGATGTAGTATATATACCATAATCTCATTACTGAATACTTATTTTAGGCGGAATTTGAAGGGCCAGAGTGGAGCATGTCAAGGTTCAAAAGGATAGAAGACTAGATAATTTGGTATAGCCATTAAGTGATCCTAATCTCGGGTTTTAAAAGCTTAAAGCTTGTCGGAG
Source organism: Cetorhinus maximus (assembly GCF_964194155.1). NCBI lineage: Eukaryota > Metazoa > Chordata > Chondrichthyes > Lamniformes > Cetorhinidae > Cetorhinus > Cetorhinus maximus. The sequence goes on along the minus strand of NC_135882.1, from coordinate 35,325,031 downwards.
GCAGTAGGTACCAAGGTATGCATACAATGATTTTGAGAGTTGAGAGGAAAATGAGTTAAAGGTTACAGAATGATGAAGGTTCATAAACTGAAAGTGAAAAATTCCTGTGTAGGAAGACAAACAAAAAAAAACTGTTTCTATGAGCTAATGGTACAAGGACTAGGGCATTCCTTCCCAAACATGACAGAAACAGCAGAGGTGGTGGCACAGTGGTATACAGTTAGGAGGGATTTGCCCTAGGACTTCTCAACATCGATTCTGGACCTATAAAGCCTCATGGCATCATGGGCAAGGAAACCTCCTGCTGATGACACGTACCACTCCCCTGCTTCAATGAAGAGTGCAGGACGGCATGCCAGGAGCAGGACCAAGCATACCTAAAAATAAGATGTGCACCTGGTGAAGCTACAACACAGGGCTACTTGCGTGCCATACAGTGTAAGCAGCAAGTGATTTACAGAGCCACGCATTTCAACAACCAACAGATCAGATCTAAGCTCAGCATTCCTGTCACATCCAGTCGTGAATAGTGGTGGACAATTAAACAACTCACTGGAGGAGGAAGCTCAACAAATATCCCCGTCCTCAAAGATAGGGGAGACCAACACATCAGTGCAAAAGATTAGGCTGAAGCATTTGCAGCAATCTTCAGCCAGAAGTGCCATGTGGATGATCCATCTGAGCCTCCTCCAGAGGTCCCCAGCAGCACAGGTGCCAGTCTTCAGCCAATTTGATTCACTCCACATGATACCAAGAAACGGCTGAAGGGGCTGGATACTGCAAAGGCTATGGGCCCCGATAATATTCTGGCAATAGGACTGAAGCCTTATGCTCCAGAACTTGCCACTCTCCTAGCCAAGCTGTTCCATTACAGCTACAACACTGGCATCTAGCCAGCAGTGTGGAAAATTGCCCAGGTATTGTCCTGTACACAAAAAGCAGGTCAAATCCAACCCGGACAATTAACCACCTCATCAGTCTACTCTCAATCATCAGTAAAGTGATGGAAGAAGTCATCAACAGTGCCATCAAGTGCCATTTGCTTAGCAATAACCTGTTCACTGATGCTCAGTTTAGGTTCCACCAGGGCCACTCAGCTGACCTCATTACAGCCTTGGTTCAAACATGGACAAAAGAGCTGAATTCCAGAGGTGAGATGAGAGTGACTGGCCTTGACATCAAGGCAGCATTTGACCGAGTGTGACACCAAGGAGCCCTAGCAAAACTGGAGTCAATGAGAAACAAAGGGAAAACTCTGCTGGTTGGAATCATACCGAGCACAGAGGAAGATGGTTGTGGTTGTTGGAGGTCAATCATCTCAGTCCCAGGACACCACTGCAGGAGTTGGGTAGTGTCCTAGGCCCAACCATCTTCATCTGCTTCATCAATGACCTTCCTTCCATCATAAAGTCAGCAGTGGGGATGTTCACTGATGATTGCACAATGTTCAGCACCATTCGCAACTCCTCAGATAATGAAGCAGTCCATGTCCAAATACAGCAAGACCTCGTACAATACCTAATCTTGGGCTGACAAGTGGCACGTAATATTCATGTCACAAGTGCGAGGCAATGACCATCTCCAATAAGAGAGAATCTAATCACCCCTTGATGTTCAATGGCATTACCATTGCTGAATCCCCCACTATTAACATCCTGGGGGTTACCATTGACTAGAAACTGAACTGGACTAGCTATAAATACTGTGGCTACAAGAGCAGGACAGAGGCTAGGAATCCTGCGGCGAGTAACCCACCTCCCGACTCCCTAATGCCTGCCCACCAGCTACAAGGCATGAGTCAGGAGTGAGATGGAATACTGTCCACTTTTCTGAATGAGTACAGTTCCAACAACACTCAAGAAGCTTGATGCCATTCAGAGCAAAGCAGCCTGCTTGATTGGCACCCTATCCACAAACATTCACTCCCTTCACCACTGACGCACTGTGGCAGCAGTGTGTACCATCTACAAGATGCACTGCAGGAACGCACCAACCATCCTCAGATAGTACTTTCCAAACCCACGACCACAACCATCTAGACGGACAAGGGCAGCAGACACATGGGAACACCACCTCCTGCAAGTTCTTCTCCAAGCCACTCCCCATCCCAACTTGGAAATATATCGCTATTCCTTCACTGTCACTGGGTCAAAATCCTGGAATGCCCTCCCTAACAGCACTATGGGTGTACCGACACCACATGGACTGCAGAGGTTCAAAAAGGCACTTAGAGGTGGGCAATAATTGCTGGCCTAGCCTAGCCAGTGACACCCACATCCTGTGAATGAATAAAAAAAACAGCTGCAGCTTTTTCGATGCGTGTTGATTTCAGCATCAAGTGATAGATGGCTGCTGATTGTGGCTCTCTATGTAAATTACTCTAAGCATTAAGCACATTTGTCTGTCAAAGAAATCAGGCATGCCCAGGACAACAATAAAGGATTTACTAAAATCTTAAGGAAGTCCATCAGTGGAACACGAAAAAAAAACTAACAATGATCATGGACTAACTCAGAACATTTAAGTTTTTGGGTAATTGTGTATTTAAGTTTGGCAAGTATAACACAATGCTTTTAAAAACAGTTTATTAGATAAACTGTAAACCTACTTTTAATTTTGGCTTCACAGCTTAATTAAATAAATTATTTTTTTAAAAATTGACAATACCTAATAGTTATTGTTTAAATGGCCATATTTGGAGCAAACTAAAATTGATAGAAGCTGTAAAAGACATGATTGATACTCTAATTTTCATTAAACTCTTCAGCTTTACCATAATTGTATATGACTTCTGACAATGTATAAGTGAGCTGAAAGTGACCAAAAACAAGTCTGTGAAAACTTCTGGTATGTTAAGTTTTAATAATTGTAGAAACAAATTGGATGCGGAAGCAAATGCAAGTGTTTAAAATGCTATATTACTGATTAGAAAAATGTCCAAAAAAAATGGCAATAGTCAATGGGAATTGTACATCTTCAGCTGATGTGAATGAGAAAGATAAACAATGTACTATGCAATTTATGTCTTGTAATTTCAGTGGCAGAGCATCAGCAACTCTAGGAAACTGTGTAAATGTGTTCGAACCCCTACAAAACACCCTCATTATCTGTAGTTTTATATTGGCTTAAGTTTTAGTTTTATTGCCGTTATAATCCAGTTCTTCATTTTTTTTTACTCAGTCTTGGTAATAGTTAACTTCTGTTTAACTTTCTATTTCCTTTTAACATTTACTGCAGGTTGTGACCCACTTTCAGCAACAATTCATTACACAAGGTTATCCATCAGCCAAATGGATCAAAATGAAAGGAACGGACAGACATATGATTTACAGAAATCCCAAAGATGTTGCAAAACAATTAAAGAAACTAATCAACAAAAGGAAAGTCAAACAAGAGAGTCAGTAACTCTCCAACACAATTTTGTAGACTCTCACCCATGTTCGGTGACTTCTATATCTTTTGCTATATCATCAGGAATCCATTACAATTGAAGTTTGTTAGCTAAGGTGACATTGCGCAGAACTCCCATGTTCGATAATGTTGGGTAAATTAACAGAGGATTTCTCCCATTTGCTCTTCAACCTTTCACAGGAATTCTGCATATTGTTGGCCTACAAAGACAGAAAAAGAAAAGATTAAATAATGTTTTCAGCAATTGAAAGAGCTACTAGTGTGCATCTAAAGTGAGTTTCGGGCAGTGTGAGGTTTAGCTTGTTTCACCTGACTCTGGCAACCAGATTGGGTTGGCAGAAAGTCACGAGAGATTGAATTTCTTACCTTCCCTGATCTAGTCATTATCATCAATTTACTGATGAGGCACTGAGTACCTCAGCCCACACCCGTCTTTTCACTACACATGTTCCTGAGGAACTAATTATTCTGATGTGCCAAGCCTCGACATCATTGAGGAGAGCCTTAATCCTTGGCAGAATTGAAGGTCCTGTTGCAGGAAGCTTTGTCACAAGTGTCTATGTTGTCAGTCACTGCAAAAAGAGAAAGTTAAAAATAGTTCAGAGGCTCTGAAGAAGAATTTAAACTAGTTAATGTGAAAGTTTGAAGAACAGAGAAGTACTTGCTGCTTACCTTGCAGTCTCCAACTTCACTCTGAAGGACCACTCTACCCTAGCATCTTGTTCCAGTTCTGCTCATTGCACTGATTCGTGGGTGATTTTACATTCAGGCTTATAATAACTATAGTTTGCACAGGATTTTGGATGCAACTTCACCTAAGCTAAATAGGCACACTTTCAGGTTCAATTTGGGTATAATTTCCAAATTACATCCATGGAGCAAATCTGAGACAAATGGAACTTGAAAAATGTCAGCTTTATTCCGAAGTTTGACTGAAGTAAAGCCTCTATTGTTATAGACTCTTGTTTAAGTGGAACAATAAAATGGTGCACATGTATGACGCCCTGAGAATGAGACACACTGACTAATGTTACCTGGTGAAAAATTTTACAGTAATATTTTTGAAATGATGACATCCTGCTACTAAAGTGTACATACAAATTAAATAAACTTTATAATTAGTTTTCAGAGAAGTTTTTGTGATTCTATTTTCATTTCTGAAAGAAGTTGCACTTTTTACCTGAAAACAAAAACAAAATATTGTAGGTGCTGGAAATATTCATCAAGTTGGAAAGTGTTTCTGAAGAAGCAAAATCTTTTTTTGGGAGGCATTGCTCTTTATCAGAGCTTAGAGGTTGGCTAGGGAACGGGGAGATCCTCCTACTCCTTTTTGAAAAGTGCTATTTAAACTCCCCCTCCCCCCATCCCCACCCCGTTTCTCCCCCCTCCCTTTTTTTTCAATAATTTATGTAGATTCTTCTTTTCCCACCTGTTTCCATTATTTTTAAATCTAAAACTAAAACTTTGTTAGTCTTTCCACCCTACCCCCACTAGAGCTGTACCTTGAGTATCCTGCCTTCCATTCTTAATTAGCACTTTTCTTAGATAATATCACCACCTTCAATACCTCTTTGATCCTTTTGTCTGTGACATCTTTTGATTATCTGCTCCTATCATTGCTTGATTATCCCTAAACCACCCCACCCTCAACTTCTCTCTCCCCCCGCCCCCCCACCTTAGACCAGCTTATATTTCACCTTTCTCCTAACTATACTCAGTTTTGCCGAAGGGTCATGAGGACTCGAAACGTTAACTGATTTCTTCTCCACCGATGCTGCCAGACCTGCTGAGTTTTTCCAGGTAATTCTGTTTTTGTTTTAGAAAAATTGACTTGTTCCTTTCATTTACACAAATAAATAAATTGTGCAGTTCCCATTGGGGAAATTAACACATTGCATAGACTATCAAGAAGGCTTTTTATCCCTGCAGTTCTCTATCCCTCCAATTCAGAGTTCAGTTTATTATTGCGAAGATGTAAGAAATATATAAGTTGGAAATTTGCCTTGATAACTTAGCATCTCTGCAACTGTGCTTAGTATTACTAAAAGGTTCTGTTTAGATAAATACTTTGAAATGCAGGTTTTATTCAGAGACACCTTGAAAACTTTAATAGAATTGGTTATTATTTAACATTTTTCCCCGATTGTTTCAGGTTCTCTATTCAACAAAAATGGAAGAAACACACCCGAGACAATGACTCAGGGTATGTTACAAGCAATGGCAAAAAAAATCAAGGTACAAATCTAGTATCCAGCATTTGAAAATGAAGTAAAACTGTGAACATTGTTGAAAAGAAAATACGCAAGATACAAAATTTACCTCAGGAAAATTTGAACAGCTTGAACTTTACCTGCAAGCCCTGTTGTAGATCAGCCATTTTGATTTGCCATTCCCTGTGTTTATTTAGGACTCAGCCAGAGTTTTCAGGGTTTGTATCTAGTATCTAGAAGATGCTATCCAGGCTGAGTTGGGAGAAGAGGTAACTGGTACATTAGGAGAATTTACAATTGAAAAGGAGGAGGTGTTAGAAAGGCTATCTTAAAGTAGATAAGATACCAGGACTAGATGAGATGCATCCAATGGTACTGAGGGAAGTGAGAGTGGAAATTGCAGAAGCACTGGTAATAATCTTCCAGTCTTCCTTAGACATGGGTGTTGCTAGAGAACTGAAAAATTGCGAACGTTATACCCTTGTTCAAAAAGGGGTGCAAGGATAAAGTCGGCACTACAGACCAGTTAGCCTGTCTTCAGTGATGGGCAAACTTATAGAGACTAGTCTGGGACAAAATCAATAGTCACTTAGACAAGTTCAGGATAAGTAAGGATTCATTAAGGGAAAATGATGCTTAACTAACTTGCTGGAGTTTTTTGAGGAGGTAATAGAGAAGGTTGATAAGGACAACACTATTGATGTGGTGTATATGGATTTTCTAAAGGCATTTGATACAGTGCTACATAACAGGCTTGTGAGCAAAATTCTAGCTCATGAAATAAAATGGAAAGTAGGCACTTGGATAAGCACTGAGTGACATAAAAGAGAGTAGTGATAAATGATTGTTTTTCAGATTGGAGGAAGGTTCGTAGTGGAGTTCCCCAGGGGTCAGTATTGGGACCCTTGCTGCTCTTGATATATATTGATGACCTAGACTATAGTGTTCAGGGTATGATTTCAAAATTTGCAGGTGATACGAAGATTGAAAACATTGTCAGCTGTGATGAAGCTAGTCTTGAACTTCAAAAGAACATAAACATGTTGGTGAATTGGGCAGACAAATGGCAGATGAAGTTCAATGCAGAGAAGTGTGAGGTGATTCGTTTTGGCAGGAAGAATATGGTGAGACAGTGTAAAATAAAAGGGGAAACTTTAAAGGAAGTGCAGGAACAGAGGGTCATTGAAGATGGCAGGGCATGTTGAGAGAGCAGTTGATAAAGCATATAGTATCTTAGGCTTTATTAATAGTGGCATTGAATACAAGAATAAGGAGGTCATGTTGAAATTGTGTAAGACACTAGTTAGGCCTCATCTGGAGTACTGTGTCCAGTTCTGGGTGCCATACTTGGGGAAGAATGTGAAGGCATTTGAGGGAGTACAGATGAGATTCACAAGAATGATTCCAGGGGTAAAGAACTGTAGCTATGAGGATAGACTGGAGAGGTTAAGACTGTTTTCCTTGGAGAAAAGAAGGCTGAGAGGAGACTTGATAGAGGGATTCAAGATCCTGACGGGTATGGACAGGGTGAATAGTGAGAAACTGTTCCCATTCAAGAAAGCATCAAGAACTAGAGGGCACAGATTCAAAATAATTGGCAAAAGGAATAAAAGTGATGTGAGGAAAAATGTTTTCACCCGTTAGGAACGAACTTCCTGAGAAGGGTGGTGGAGGCCAGCTTCGATCGAGGTATTCAGAAGAGAATTAGATTGCTTTCTGAAAAGAATGTGCAAGGTTACGGGAATCTGACAGGGGAGTGGGACTAGGTAGAATGCTCTTTCAGAGAGCCAGTGCAATGGGCCAAATGGCCTCCTTCTGCACTAAAGATTCCGTGATTGAAAAATCGTAGCTGGCTCATCCACTATTTCTACAACTCCTTCTTTTAGAACCCTAGGGTCTAGGCCATCAGGTCCAGGTGTTTTTTGGGATTTTAGTCCCTCAAGTTTTGCCAATAGGCTTACTGTGCTGATAATTTCCTCACTCTTTTTAGCCCCTGAATTACCGTCTATTTATGGTATGAAACTTGGGTCTTCTACTGTGAAGACAGACACAAAATATCCAGTGCCCCTGCTATTTCCCCATGATAATTTCTCCTCTCTCTCTGTTTCTAAGGCGCCAACGTTTACTTTTGCTACTCTCTTCCTCTTTATCTAGCCCTTACAATCTGTGTTTATACCCCTGGATTGTTTACTCTCATATTCTATTTTTCCTCTGGTATCAACTTTCTGGTGGCTGGTTTCTAAAACACTCCCAATCTCAGACTTGCTTCTGTTTTTTGCAACACTAAGCCTCCTCTTTTCACAGACCATGATCCCATGGGGAGAATTTTCTCCCCATCGGGCGGGCCGATCAGGAGCAGGTGCTGGTGGGTGCGGAGCGGACCGCTGCCATTTTACAAGGGCTGGCTCAGCGCTGTGTGGGTGGGGGGAGGAGAGAGAGTCGGGGCCTGCACTCTTTCGCACATGCACGCGAAAGAGCGCAGAAATCTCCCTGAGGTACAGAGCTGCCTCAGGGAGATTAAGATCAGCATGACATATTGAAAAAAAGAAAAAATAAAATTATTCAGACATGTCCCCTCATGTGACAGTGTCACATGAGCTGGGACATGTTTATAAATTTTTATGAAAATTTTTATTGAATTAATAAAACCTTCATGAAACCTCATCCCGCCCATGGATGAGGTTTCATGAAAAATGCGAAGGCCGCCTGGGCTGTTCACCTGCCCACTAACGTTAAGGTTGGATGGGCAGCCCTGTTCAATTGGTTAATTAGATTATTAATGGCCTTAACAAGCCTTTGACAGTTCAGCGGGCACACAGCTGACTCCGGTGCACGCCCGCCGAATGAAAGATCGGAATGACGCATGGTGACGTCGGGACACACACCCGACATCACGGCGTGTCATTTTATGCGTCGCCGTGCAGGGCCCGCCCGCGCACACCGAACAGAAGATTCTGCCCCATATATCCAACAGGGTGTAGCATTTTCAAGCCACGTAATATGGTCATTGGCACAGTTCTTGAGATTTTATAAGATGACATTAGATGTACCTTCTATGTAGAATCCAAATATTAACATCTATGTGCATGCTATCATGCATATTTCTACAGCAGGTGGAAGATGCCCACTTCAAACCATTCAAGACCTTTTCTTCTAACCTCTCTATAAAAATACAAAATTATTTACAAAAACCAATACTGAAATTCGGGAAAAATTTTCTCCCCGTTCGGAGGGGGCGAATTGCGGGAGCGGACATGGGCGGACACGCTTCCGATTGCCGCCATTTTACATGGGCGGGCCAATTAAGGTCCACCCAGCATGACGTCCGCCAGGAAGCGCTATGCACTCCCTGTGCGGGCGGGGGGATTCCCTAAACCAAGAGTGCGCTCTTCCGCGCATGCGCATGAAAGAGCGCATAGATCTCCCTGAGGCTAAGCGCTACCTCAGGGAGATAGGCGCCAAATTAAAAATTGTTAAACAAATGATAGAAAGATTTCACTGACATGTCCCCTCATGTGACACTGTCACATGAATTGGGACATGTCCATAACTTTTATTGAAACCTTATTAAAAGCTCATCCTGCCCGTGGATGAGGTTTCATGCTTTTTCTGAAGCCTGCCGGGGCTCCCGGCCTGCCCGCCAACCTTAAGGTTGGACAGGCAGGTCCATTAATGATAATTACTTTTTCAATGGCCTCAAGAGGCCGTTGACAGGTCGACGGGCGCGCAGCTGACTCGGCTGCGCCCCTGCCAACCTGAAAATGGAAATGACGCAGGGTGACGTCGGGAGTTACATCCGATGTCATCCCGCGTCATTTTACGCGTCGGCGAGCAGGCCCCGTCCCCTCTCGCCAACCGGAAGATACTGCCCTGTGTGTAAGTATTGAATGAAAAATGACAAAAGCTATCTGTGGATTGACCTACCATGAAAAGTTCATGCAGCTCCTTTGATGCCTATTAGTGGGTGAGATAAAGGCAAGTAGAGACACAAGATCCTAGACCAAAAAATCAGGATGTAGAATCAATATGCGTGAAGCTACAAAATAACCAAAAGGACAAAAAATACTTCTGTGAGCAGCTTCCAGGCCCCCTTCCTTGGACAGAGTATAAATAAAGATCTTAGGGAGTATGGACAATGGTAGAGCTGCAGTTCATGAGAGAAGTTAAGGATACCATTAGATTAAAGGAAGAAGTTTACAATGTTGCCAAAAAGAGTACATTGAAAGGGTTATAAAAATCAGCAAAGGATCAGCAAGAAACTTATAGAGGGGGAAGCTGGAAGATGACCATAAACTAGCAAGAAATATGAAAACAGATTGCAAGAGTTCTTACAAGTACATATAAAAGTAGATTAGTGAAAGTGAATGTGGATCCCTCAGAAGCAGAGCAGGAGAAATTATAATGGTGAATAAGGAAATGGCTGAGATTGACACAAAATACTTGTTTACTATCTTTACAGTAGAGGACACAAAGAACATAACAGAAATGGTGGGGATTAAGAGCCTAATGTGAGTGAAGAACTTTGTAATCAATATTAACAGTCACTTGGCAGTACAGAGCTTGAATATTGCTGAAAAGAGAGACATGTTGCCAAGGCTTTTCATCTTATGCTCATCAGGACAAATGCTAGAATGCCAGATTTCAAATAATCACGACAATTTATACCACAGAAGAACAGGGATGCTGATTGATTGGCAAGTTGACTCTGGCCGAGCAGTTGTCATGGAGAAAGCAACAAGGAACTATAGGTTCCCCATTCTTCCAGGTAATTCAAAAAAGATGCAAGGTTTGAACACATTCTCTTTGTTTACAGGTAAGCCTATGAATGTATGCACTTCATCACACGCTCAAATTTACTTTTGTGATAGAGCAGTCTAGCGCGCTCCCTTTCCTCAACATGCTACTTGAGAAATCCGCTGTTGAGTTCTCCACTTCTATCTACTGCAAGCCTACCTTCTCCGATCAATATACATGCTGGGATTTGTGCATCTTCATGGGCCAGAATTTTTCCCTCGTCGGGTGGGCTCGGCGGGAGCAGGCTGGAGCGGCCGGGAAGCCGACCACTGCCCGCAATCGGCTCTGCTCCACAATTTCACCCGGTTGGGCCAATTAAGGCCCACCCTGCGTGCATTGCGAGCGGCAGTGCTCAGCGGGTGGGGGGGAGGAGGGAGAGCGGGCCTGGCGCGCAGTTCATGCATGTGCGCGAAAGAGTGCTTCATTCTCCGAGGCACGGAGATGCCTCAGAGAGATTGAAGCACTCATTTTAAAAATTGTTAAAGACAGTAAAAAAAATTTTTAAATGTCCCCTCATGTGACCCTGTCACATGAACTGGGATATGTTTTTAATTCAAAAATAAAGTTTTCAGTTAATGTTTATTTGCTTTAGGAAACCTCATCGCGCTTGTGGATGAGGTTTCCTAAAAAATGTAAAGGCTGCTTGGCCTTTCCGCCTGTCCGCTAACCGTAAGGTTGGACGGGCAGCGTTAATTTGATTCTACTTAGCTTAATAGGCCCTTCAATTATTGGCGGGCACGCAGCTGACTACAATGCAAGCCCACTGAATGAAATATCACGCAAGTGCGCGATGACGTCGGGACACATGATTGACGTCATTGTGTGTCATATTACGCTCGGGCATGTCGGGCGCTTGCCTGCACGCCAAAAGTAAAATTCTGGCCATGCGCTGTAATATTGGCCTTATCAGAAATCTTGTAAATAGGACCCTAGCCATTTGCTCACCTTGCAAGCTCAGCTGAGAAATGGAAGGCATCAAAGCTATCCTGCAGGACAACACTTATCCTGATCAGATCATTGTTCACTATGTATCACACAGACTCGCAAGTAGGCCTGTGGTCGCCGCTTTTGGACCTGAAAAGTGCCTGGTCTAACTCAAATAACCCTGGAAAGGCAAAGTATCTTAAAAATTTGAACAAGTTAAGCAAGCCATTTCGCACTGCTACCTTGCAGTGGGTTTGCGGGTGGTATTTCCCATTTAATAGGATGGTGCTGTCAGTCCAAAAAGATGGTCTACCTACTACATAAGTAATGCAGTGTTTGAATTTCAGTGCCAGTGAGATGCCAAATACTAAGGCTGTACATCCCAACGATTGGCTGATTGCATCAAAAAAGATGTTCCCCCAGCGGTTTGTAATAGGCAGAGTACAGACTGTATACGCGCAAAACCCAAAACAAAACGTCTACTGTTAGATGTGATTCTGCGATTGGGCAATACTTGATGAACAATCCTAAATACAGAGATAAAAACAAAAATACGTTAAAAGCTACACTAACAACCAATTTAAAACAATCAGTTGAGCTCATTACGTGGCTCATTTATATTTGCTAGTATGGCAATGTGTAACTAGCGGAGTGCTGCAAGGATCTCAGTTACCTACAATATTTATAATTAATTGAAATGAGACCAAGTGCAATCTATATAAGATTAGGTACAAAAGTAAGCTCTGAGGAGGATGCAAAGAGGCTGGAAAGGGATAAAGACAGGTTAAATGATTGGGTAAGAAAATGGCAAATGATGTATAATTTTTTGAAATGTGAAATTATCCATTTTGGTAGGAAAAATGGAGAAGGCAGAATATATTTTTAGAAGGTGAAAGACTAGCAAATGTTAGCACTCAGGGATGTTGCAATCTTTGTACATGAATTACAGAAAGTTAACATGCAGGTGCAACAAACAACTGGGAAGGTAAATGCTATATTAGCCTTTATTGCAGGGGTTTTGGAGTATAAGTGTAAAGATGTTTTGCTGGAGTACAGTGTACAGTTTTGGTGCCCTTACCTAAGTAAGAATATACCTGCTTTAGGTGGGTACAACAAATGGTCAATGGGGCTGAGAGGGCTGCCCTATGATGAGAGATTGACAGTCTTATATTCTCTGTAGTTTAGATTAATTAGAAATGATCTCATTGAAACATAAAATTCTGGAAGGATTTAACAGGCTACATGCTGGAGACTGAATCCCCCGGTTGGAAAGGCTAGAACAAGAGGCCATAGTCTCCGAAGAGGAGTGAGATGAGGAGAAATTTCTTCACTCTATGAATTTGTGAAATTGTGAATCTTTGGAATTTGCTTTTGCAGAGGGCTAGGGGTGTTCAGTTGATCGGTATATTCACACCAGAGATCGATAGATTTTTGGGCAGTAAGGGAATCGAGGGATATGTGGATAGGACGGAAAAGTGGAGTTGATGTAGAAATTCAGCTATCATCTTATTGAATAGCAGAGCAGACTCGATGGGCCAGATGGCCTACTCCTGCTCCTATTGTATTCTTGAGGACCGTTTTAACACTTGAGTATTCTTGCTGGATCCACTGGGGGGCCTCAATGTTCTTTACTGTGGTTCTTTTTAAATCAAGCTCTTCGTTGCAGCTATCAGTATTTTACTTACAAACTAGAAACTATTGGCAGCTTGAAAAAATCTTGCATTTTTTTCCCTTTTTAAAAAAATAAAAAAGTATATGCTTCTTTTTCCAGTAGGTTTTCAGTCAGCTTTCAGCAAACACTCATGGTTCTAATATAGGACAAACTGTGATGCATAACAGATTTCCTGCCAATATCACATTGCATTCATCACATGTTATTAGGTAGAATAAATTAAAACAACACTCTGGCTATGACAGTGGGCATTAATGCAGGGTAAACGTCCGCATTCTTAAAATGACCATTATCTACTGATGGCAATAATGAATGCTTTGGCATGTTTTATGCCGAAGTGAAGGACTGAGAGCTGATTCAAGCACTTGGCTGTGCTGGTGCTTTGATCAGCTGTCAGTCTCCTATTCCAGCATAAAACATACTGCAATGCTCATTGCACCCATATTAACTCCTTATAACCTGAAACGCTCTTACTCTGAATTATACATGAATTTAGACAAGGTACTGTCTCTGGATTTCCACATACAATTTAAATGTAAAATCTGCCTTCTGATAAAGCTGATTCTTCCCCACCACTTTATAAAAAATGTACAGGTACTTACAGAATTATCAGATGCTGAAAAAATAAAATTGAGCCTGCAGCTCATTTTGTTTGGAGGTTACAGCGATTGGAAAGCAATTTGATCCCAGTGGAGCTGACGAGGAAGGCTGGACTTTCAGTGGACAGTGATCCCTGTGCTAGATTCACTAATTTACATGCAGAATAGCTGTAAGTTTATATGCAAATGCTGCCTACAGCAATATATCCCACCAGAATGCACATTTCCTGGAAAAGGTTTATGGATAACAGTGCAGGAGATTATTTTAGGTTATGGCTATATCATAAAGCAGAATTACCAAAGTACAAATGTTACACTGAAATATCACTGACAGCAGACCCAAATCTGGCCATATTAATACTATATATATCTATGCTGCAGAGATTTTCCATCAACCATGGGCAGCTAATGTGCCAACTATTGTGATATGTGCTGTTCTTGGGGCAACGAATATTGCCAGGGGATGACCTCACTCCAGGAAGACCCAGCTTGTATTCTAGTGTGATTCCCAGAAGGTATTTAGAAGATAACAAAGGAGGTCAATTCCTCCTATCTTTAACACACTGCTTAACACACTCACATTGATTTCCTGCATGTTCCAATTTAACACTGGATTACCAACTACGTTACAATGCTAGAGATAATTATTTAATGCAAACATGTTAATCAGTGTGCCGAAATGGCATAGAAATGATAGGTAAAGAAAAGATAGAATTTTACATGACTGTACTAATCTCTCTATGACTCCAAGGTATTCAATAAGTCCCAAATACTCCTCCTCACAAGACAAATCTGTGGATACCTTTGTCATACTTTTTAATAGCAATAATGCTCCTTTCAATTAATTACCCATGGTGTCTCTCAAATAGCCCATTCAACACAAATCCAGCATGCTGACTGAACAGGGGCATGTGTTTTGTCTCAGCCTCCATTTTAAAATAATTTTAGTTTTCTTTTCGAGGGAAAAGTTGGTTCTTATTGGACATATGCAGTTTTCGGAGAAATGGGGAGCCTTTACTTAGCTAATGTATTTATCTGAACTAGTTCATAGAAAAATCTGTCTTTCAGTTGCTGAGATGGTTTTTCTTCCTTATAATCAGTTGCTCTATTAAAAAGAAAAATATTGCAAATGTTGGAATTCTACAATAGAAACAGAAAATGCTGGAAATACACACCAATTCAGTGAAGAAAAAGATAGGGTAGTGCTCAAGCATAGAACACTCCCTTAGAAATCATTTCCTTCTCTGTGGCTAAATGTCCTCTAAGAATTCTGAAAAATTCAGGAGCCTCCTAAATTTTTTCAGAGTCCTTTGATCACCAATTCTTGATCAATTGAAATGGGATACTGTCTTATTTCTGTTTATCCCAAGTCTTTGGAGTTAACTTGCATTTCTTTTAACCTGCAACCATGTCAATAAAAAAATCAGTCAGGCAGATGAACATTTTATTGTATTTTTATGACATAAGTTAGGTGTATATGTATTATATATAAAACAAAATAATGTAGATACTGGAAATCTGAAATGAAAGCAGAAAATGATGGAAATACTCAATAGTTCAGGTAGATCTGGGGTGGGAGAAACAACTTTAATGTTTCAGGTCAAAGGCCTTTCAGCAGAACTGATAAAAGTTAAGAGATATAACATGTTTTAAGCAAATACAGAGGCAGGGAAAGTGGGGAGCGCAGGGAAAGTGGGGAGCATAGGAAAGAACTAAAGGGCAGGCCTGTGATAGGGTGGAAGGCAGGAGGTATTAAATGACAAAAGGGAAGGTGATGCAAAAAATGGATGGTAATAGGAAAGGTAAAGAAATAAAAGATGAATCTAGAGGAGTTGTAAATGGGAATTGCAGAATCATTACCAATAGCTGCTGTCTGAAAAAAATGAGGCAGTGGTTATGATCTGAAATTGTTGAACTCAATCTTGCCTGGAAGGCTTTAAAGTACCTAATTGAAAGCTTATGTTGAGCTTCATTGGAACAGTGTACGAGGCCAAATGCAGAGAGGTCAGAGGAGGAGACAGACAGACAGATAATACAAATGATAAGTGACAGGAAGCTTGGGATCAATGAAAAAAATCAGAGGGAGATGTCCAGGTGGATATGAATTGTGAAGATAGGTGAAAGATTCTGCTGTGCAGGGGGAAGACTCCTGCAGAAGTGGGAATACAGATGAAAGCAACGGGAAAAGTGTTCAAAATTCATTAAGATATGTGCATAAGGGGAAGAAACTGAGGCTTTTGCTGAGGACAAATCTTTTGGGGTCAGTGATGAGAAGGTCAAAGCAGATAGTGAAAACACGGCTAAGATTCGAAGGAAGGATGGGGTCAGAGGAAAATGTAGGGGAAGAAGGACCCAGAGAGGTGTTGGTATCCAAGAGTTGCTGAAACTTGCAACCCTTGTCAGTTGAAAGAAAGAGAAAAAATTTATTATATTGGAATTGTGACCAGGACATCTTGAGAGAGAGAGTCAGTGATATTGCAGAGAGAAGTCGAGAGCACACACATGGCAGCTCATGGCATTGAGCGTGGATCTCAGGATGCGACAGGAACAATGGTTTGAGGAATGCTGCAAGTCCAGGATATATCTATAACTTTGGGTGGATCCAAAAGAAGAAGGGAGGAATTTCAGTTGCAATCCACATGGAATAAGTCAGAGCTGGAGACAGTTGCTGAAGAAAAAAATGTGGCAGTGAAAATGTATTTTGCCTGGTTAACAAAATAGTAAGGTCAGTGTTCAATTGGATAAAATTTGGCATAAGGACAGAAAATAGTGAGCTGAGGTAAATGGTTATTTTTCTGGAGGATAGTAGACGTTAGTATTTCCCAAGGGTCAGTGCTAGGACCATTGTCCTTTTTTTTGCTATAAATGACTTGGATCTTGAAAGACAGCAAAATTTGCTAATTATACCAAGCTTGGAGGAGTGGCAAACAGTGAGATGATGTGAATCGCCTGCAACAGGACATAGATAAGCTAGCAGAATGGGCAGGAAGTGGCAGGTGGTATTTAATATAGAGACTTGAGATAATGCATTTTGGCAGAACGAATAGGGAGAAGCAATATCTACTTAATGGCGCAGTTCTAAAGAGTTGTAGGAACAGGAAGCCTAGGGGTGCATATCCATTGATCTTTGAAGGTGTCAGAATATATTGAGAGTGTAGTTAGAAAAGCATATGGGATCTTGGGCATCATAGAGGCAATAAGAAGCAGGGAACCTTTAAAAGTCTCTCGTTAGGCCCCAACTGGAGTACTGCATCCAGGTCTGGTCACCACTCTTTAGGAAAGATGTGAGAAAAGAAAAGTACAGCAGAGAAACAGGCCCTTCGGCCCTCCAAGCCTGCGCCGATCATGTTGCCCATCAACTAAAACATTTTGCACTTCCGGGGTCCGTATCCCTCTATTCCCATCCTATTCATGTATTTGTCAAGCTGCCTCTTAAACACCACTATCATACCTGCTTCCACCACCTCCTCTGGCAGCGAATTCCAGACACTCACTACCCTCTGTGTAAAAAACTTGCCCCGCACATCTCCTCTACTCCTCTATAGTTTTCTCCTCTCACCTTAAATCTATGTCCCCTAGTAATTGACTCTTCCGCCCTGGGAAAAAGCTTCTGACTATCTACTCTGTCCATGCCACTCGGAATTTTGTAAACTTCTATCAAGTGGCCCCTCAATCTCCGTTGCTCTAGTGAGAACAATCCGAGTTTCTCCAACCTCTCCTCATAGCTAATAACCTCCAGACAAGACAACATCCTGGTAAACCTCCTCTGCACCCTCTCCAACGCCTCCATATCCTTCTGGTAATGTGGTGACCAGAATTGCATGCAATATTCCAAGTGTGGCCTAACCAAGGTTCTATACAGCTGCAGCATGACTTCCCAGCTTTTATACTCAAATGAAGGCAAGCATGCCATATGCCTTCCTGACTACCTTATCCACCTGCTTTGCCACTTTCAGTAACCTGTGGACCTGTACACCCAGATCCCTCTGCCCGTCAATGCACTTAAGGGTTCTGCCATTTACTGTGTAATTCCTGCCTGTATTAGACCTTCTAAAATTCTTTACCTCGCATTTGTCCAGATTAAACTCCATCTGCCATTTCTTCGCCCAAGACTCCAACCGATCTATATCCCATTGTATCTTTTGACAATCCTCTTCACTATCTGCACTACTCCAACCTTAGTGTCGTCTGCAAGCTTACTAATTAGCCCAGTTACATTTTCCTCCAAATCATTTATGTATACTACAAACAGCAAAGGTCCCAGCACTGATCCCTGCGGAACTCCACTAGTCACAGCTCTCCATTCAGAAAAGCACCCTTCCACTGCTACCCTCTATCTTCTATGACCAAGCCAATTCTGTATCCATCCTACCAGTTCACCTCTGATCCCGTGTGACTTTACCTTCTGTACCAGTCTGCCATGAGGGACCTTGTCAAAGGCCTGACTGAAATCCATATATATAACATCCACTGCCCTTCCATCATCGATCATCTTTGTCACTTCCTTGAAAAACTTGATCAAGTTAGTGAGACACAACCTCCCCTTCACAAAACCATGCTGCCTCTCACTAATACGCCAATTTGCTTCCAAATGGTAGTAAATCCTGTCACAAAGAATCTTCTCCAATAATTTCCCTACCACTGATGTACGGCTCACCGGCCTGTAATTTCCTGGATTATCGCTGCTACCCTTCTTAAACAATGGAACAACATTGGCCATTCTCCAGTCCTCTGGGACCTCACCTGTAGCCAGTGATGATACAAAGATTTCTGTCAAGGCCCCAGCAATCTCCTCCCTTGCCTCCCTCAGTACTCTGGGGTGGATCCCATCTGGCCCTGGGGACTTATCCACCTTAATATTCTTCAAGACGCCTAACACCTCCTCTTTTTTGATCTCAACATGATCCAGGTGAGGATCCTTGAGAGAATGCAAAGGACATGAGGTTAGGTTGGAAAAGCTGGAGCTGTTACCTTTGGAGCAAAGGAAATTGAGAAGAGATTTCATAGAAATGTACAAGATTCTGATAGGTTTGGATAAGGCAGACAACTCAAAATTGGCTTATGTTACAAGTACTAGAGAACACAAATTTAAGGTTCTGGGCAAAAGAAGCAGGGGGAATGAGAGGAAATTTTTTTTTTTTTGCGCAGCAAGTGGTAATGACCTGGAACTTGTTGCCCACGAAGGTGGTGGAAACAGAGATGATCAATGATTTCAAAAGCAAATAGGACTGACACTTGCAGGAAATAAACCTACAGGGCTGCAGGAATAAAGCGGGGGAATGGGACTGACTGGATTGCTCTAAGGCAAGCTGACGTGGACTCGCTGGTCTAAATGGCCTCTCCCTGTGCTGTAAATAACTCTATAACTTTATGACTTGAAACAAAAAGAAGGAAAACAGAAAGTAATGAAGGTAAATGAGACAAATATAAATCCTAATGGAAATATGGGCATTCCTGAAAGAAAAGTAGAGTTGAATTAAGCACGAACACAAAAACAAAATACTGAGGACGCTGGGAATCTGAAATAAAAACAAAATGTTGAAATTTTTCAGCCGGAACGTTGCCACAGCAACCTACATTGTAACATACAGGCCTTGTTCAGCGATAAATAATATGTTTGCATGACTACATAAAAAATTTTAAAGGGGTAGTGCACCGGAAAAACTGGCCACATGCACAATTAAATTTTAAAGGAAGCATTGCTCAGCAGGTCAGGCAGCACCTGTGGAGGGAGATGCAAAGTTAATGAACCTTCCGGACTTTGAAAATTTTCACGGGATTGGGAGTGCTTTAGGATCATGAACCCTTTCACAGCAGCATGGGACTTCATGAGCTGGCTGCTTAGAAGCAGCCTCCAGAAACACCATCCAATTAGAAATGGCAGGTGCATTACAGAGGCGGGAAGTGGATACAGTGCGGCTCATTGCTGCAGCAACCTACAGCCTTTGCAGCGTCACCAGTGGGAGTGCTGCTGAGGGGCAAGAGGCAGGAGTGGCAGGAAAGCAGCAGTGGAGGCGGCATCATTATCAAGGTAGGGGCTGGCACTGCATCAGTCCCAGCACTATCGGAAACATCAATCTTCAGGTGATCCCTCAGCTGTAGCATGCCTCTGACATGGGAATATGTTAGCCTTGCCATATCTTATTTGCAAATATTAAAAAGCTTTGTAATCTCACACAGCTCTGACCTCCAGCTGTGCAGCCACTTCCTCTGATTTGCCAAGGCACTGACACAACAAGGGAACTTGTGATGCTGGCAAAATTGCTGCAAATTGATCCCGAAACGACTTTAATTGGCTATTCAGTTGGACGCACAGGTTACCGGCATGAGGCCCAACCCACCCTTGGGTAAAGTAGCCAAAGGTCAGAACTCATCAGCAAACCAACCCTTTCATCAGAACAGGAAAAAATTAGACATGTAGCAAGTAAGTATAAGTCCTTCCTTCATCTCTCTTTCCGAGGATGATGGGAATCTGAAATAAAACAGAAATGTTGAAAATATTCAGTTGCAACATTCCCACAGCAGTCTAGATTGTAACGTACAGGCCTTGTTCAGCAATTAAATAACCCATGTGCACAACTTCACAAAATAATTGAAAGGGGCCGCACACTGAAAATGCCACAATTTTATTTTAAAGACAGCATTGCTCAGCAGGTTAGGCAGCATCTGTGGAGAGAGATACAAAGTGAATAGGCTGAGTCTTCCTTGAAAATTTTCATGGGGTTTGGATCATTTTTGGAACTGGAACATTTTTGCAGCAGCAGTGGGAATTCAGACACGATGAACACTGAATTGGTGCGGTTTCCTGCTGTCACCCGGAACTGGAAAATTTCATCAAATTTTCACCCTTCAAATCCATCTCCAATATTTCCCTTCCTCGATATCTGTATCTTCAATTCTGCAGATAGGCTATTGATCAATATTCACTATAAACCCACAGCTACCTTGACCACAACTTCTTCCCACCCAGCTCCCTTGTCAGCAATCTATTCCATTCTCCCAGTTTCCCTGTCTTCATTGCATCTGTTTTGATAATGGAATCTTCCAAACCAGAGCTTCCGATGTCATCTTTTCTCCTTGACCATGGATTCCCCTCCATTGTTTGCTGATAGGGTCTTGACCGTGCCCCATTCCATTTCCCATATTCTGCTCTTGCACCTTCCCTTCTCTCTCCCAGAGCCATAATAGGGTTCCCCTTGTCCTCAACTTCCATTTTACAAGCCTTCACATTCAACGGATCAATCTCCTCTATTTCTGCCACCTCCAGATGTCACCACCAAAAGTATCTTCCCCCCCCACTTCCCTTTCAGCACTCTGAAGGAACTGTTCCCTCTGACACCCTGGCCCACTTCTCAATCGGCCCCAATACCTTCTCCCCTTCCAAAGCATCTTCCTATGCAAGCGCATGAGATACCCTTTTACCTCCTCCCATCCCATCGTCCAGGATCCCAAACATTCCTTCCAGGTGAAACAGCGATTTAAGCGTACTTCTTTCGATTTAGTGCACTTAATGTATTCACTGTTCACAACGCAGTGTCCTCTAAATTGAGATCAATTGCAGATTGGGTTTTGATCCCTGGAATACTTCCCTTCAGTCCCCAAGCATGACTCTTAGCCTCCAGTTACCTGTCATTTTAATTCTCCCCCTCTTGCATATTCTGATCTGTCCACAGATTCCAACAATGCTTCAGTGAAGCTCAATGTAAGCTCAAGGAGGAGCTTTATGATTAGGCACTTTACAGCTTTCTGGGCTCAAAACTAAGTACAACAATCCCAGGTCCTAACCACTGTCCCCATTTATTTTCAGATAGCTGTTGGTAACGATTCTGCTAATTAATGATCCTCCTCATTAAGTCACCCCACCCATCACATTTTCTGCCCTTGCGGGCTCCATAAAATTCTCCCCACTGTTTCTGAATAACTTTTCCAGTCACTGCTGATTCTAGTTGTCAGAAACTTCATGTTGAGCTGTTTTACATAGATTTTAGAGATGGATGAGACTATTTAATAAGAATGTGTTCTCCTTTATTTTATTTATTCATTCACAGGATGTGGGCCCAACCCTAATTGCCCTTGAGAAGGTGGAGGTGAGCCACCTTGAACCGTTGTAAGTCATGTGGTGTAGGTACACCCATAGTGCTGTTAGGAAGGGAGTTCCAGATCTAGTGACAGTGAAGGAATGGCAATTATAGTTCTAACTAAGAATGGTGTTTGGCTTGGAGGGGAACTTGCAGGCATTGGTGTTCCCATATATCTGCTGCCCTTGTCCTTACAGGTGGTGGTAACATTCACAGGTTTGGAATGTGCTGTTGAATGATACTGAGGCAGAAATCCATGGCCCTGTCAATGTAATTCTGTAACAACTACAACAGGTGTACAGTGGAAAACAGATCAGCTGCATCCCAGAGATAAAAGAAGAGTCATACAGACTTGAAACGTTAACTCTTTCTCTCTACAGATGCTACGAGACCTGCTGAGTTTTTCCAGTATTTTCTGTTTTTATTTCAGATTGCCAGCATCTGCAGTATTTTGGTTTTATATTAAGGCTGTATCCCAGCCTCTGTTGCCAATATCCATGGAGCCATGAAATTAGGGATGGACTCTGTCCTCTACCATGGCATCAGAGGAGGCAGTGCTAGGTTTTGTGATTCGTCATGCAAGCAATTCCCATGTCCCCAGACTTATAAGGATCTAGGGTTACTTTGAAGGTGTGTACATTGTGTAAGAAATTACATACTGGCCTCTTCTTGGATGAAAGTGGGGACTGCCATGAGAGTCCTGGCCAACGTAGACTCTGAAGACTTGTAATTTTGACTAATGCGGCCCCAATTTTGGCTAACAAGACCCCAATACAAAGGAGCTGATCCCCAGTATTTCTGGAAGGGGAATTTGACAGCCCCCACCCTGGCCTGACAGCAAGAGGCTAGATTTCCTAACATCTTAGGGCAACCAGGCACCAAAGATGCATTCATGAGTAGGATGCTTGCTAGCCAATGTTATTAGGTGCACCTGTGCTTCCCACCCCATACAACCCAGCTTACTCTGTGTCAGTGCTGGATGGCACCAGTGACCATGATCTAAGTAGGCCCTGGGATCATGGTCCAGGGGAGTTTAGGACCAATGTGTCTATATAGAATATTGTTCATTTAAAGATTAGCCAGCCTGCATTCATAAATATACATATATGAATGTGTGTTTAGCATGTATATTGGTCCATCACATTGGCACATGATTGGATGAAATTTTGTTTTGCTAAAGTAGAAGTAGCTACGAAGAGAGATTGGATAGGTTGGGGTTATTTTCCTTAGAACAAAGAAGGCTGAGAGGTGACTTGATTGAGGTGTACAAAATTATGAGGGGAATAGATAGAGTGGACAGGATAAAATTGTTTCCCTTGGTGGAGAATTTTAGAACCAGGGGGCATAGATTCAAGATAAGTGGCAAAAGGTGTAGGGGGAACATGAGGAAGAACTTTTTTATGCAGAGGGTAGTGGGTGTCTGGAATTAGCTGCCCAAGTTGGTGGTAGAGGCAGAAACTCTAAACTCTTTTAAAAAGTACATGGATCTGCACCTTAAGCGCTGTAGGCTGTAGGGCTATGGGCCAGGTGCAGGAAGGTGGGATTAGAAAGGGCACCTGGGTGTCCTCGGGCTGGCATGGACAAGATGGGCTGAATGGCCTCCTTCTGTGCTGTAGCTTTTCTATGGTTCTATGAACAGTTACAGAATGTGCCAATCAATATAGAAATGAAAGCTACCACTCTTAAAATTCAAGAAAATCTTTCAGTTGGAATATTGGAAATAGCAAGGATCAGAGAGTGAACTAACTATAAGGATCAAAACCAATGAAATTTCTTGTTTTCTTGGTTTTGCCATAAGGTTGTGAACTTAGAACTGCATATAAATGTTTGTAACATAATGAAAACATTAAAAATTACAACATTTACAAAAAATTATTAAACTTACTACTATAGTATTTTTTGTGTGTTGAAATGCTTGTAAAATGTTTTCTTAAGTTCTGTGTCTTCCTGAGAAACCTATGAACTAATAATGGTGCATTAATGAAGCTTGTCATTATTAATCAATAAAGCATCTAGCAATTTGTGGTGCAAAAGAGATATGCCATGAGTTCCGATTCATCGCAAATTGCTGCACTTTTTTGCAGGGTTCCAACGTTAATGACGCCAAAGCTGACAAAAGTAGCTTCTCATCATGAGACTCCCCAATGAAGTTCATATTCAATGTGGCTCAGTTCATAGCACCCTCGCCTTTGAATCAGAGGGTTGTGGGTTCATGTCCCACTCCCGGAAACCAAGAACTGTGATTGTACTCGAAAAGAGTTGCAATCTGTGACTGTTGATAACTTGAAAGAGTTGCTCATGCAATTGCTGGATTTACAACATTAATGCAAATTATTCTCGCCGCAGTGATTTGCCGGTGATAATTCATGTTGTCAAGGAGCCTGTTAATGGCATGATTTTTGGTCCTCAATGGCACTCTACCACGGAACAAGAAAGCTGTTTTCTCTTCTGCAGGTAGCAAACTGTTCATGAGGGTTCCTTACACCTTAATTCTGCTTTGGGAACCTCTTTGTAATATCCTTTATCATCCTCACGCCTTAAGTGTTGGATGGTGAAAATTGCCAGAACATGGTTATTTTGACACTCAGAAGAGGATGAAAGCAGTGAAATGTCAAATCAACTTCGTGCTTTCCTATTCCTGATGTTAATGGATGACCTGGAAGAGGAGCAGAGAGGGAGGTGACCGGCATTCATCGGGTGAGCCACCTTGGCCATATGATGATCAGATAGACTAATGTTGGAGTAGTTCGGTGTGCAAAGGCTGTGTTTCACCAAGGAGGCAATCAGCCACCTTTGTGATGTTCTGAAAGAGGACCTGCAGCCATGGCCTGCTTTCCACAGCACTGCATCAGCATCAATGCAAGTAACAACAGCCCTTAATTTTCATGATTTCAGTTTTTTTCGAGCAGGATATTTGCTTCAACCAAGGTGCCCAGGGTCTGCATTCAATTCGTCAAAGACATCAGATTCCACAAGGCATCCCAAGTACATCAGATATTACATGTTTTCAGCATAGCGAAGAGATGAACCCATAGAATTGCGGTATGGGGCGCATGTGCTGCTGAAGGCACTACCTGATGTACCTGTGATGTTCGTAAATAGGAAAGTAATAATAATCTGCAATGGTCAATTGCGCATCCTGTATGTTAATGCAAAGCATCAGGGAAGTGCTCAAAATACCTTTGTCACATGAACAACTAGGCCCATGAGTTGTATCTCCCCCAACCCCATGAGGGAGATAGACATCAGCTAGTGGCTCAGTTATTCAAATAATGATAGCTGACAGCTCCTCACAAAGTACTCCACCGGTAAAATTGAAGTGGACTAGGAATTCCTGAAGATCTGCCCATGAAGTGTTTTTCTGATTGTTATGTTAATAAAAGTTAGAAGAGGCAAGATTCAAAGTGAAATAGTGGAACCTTAGTTTAACAGTTTTAAACAGCAACATTCATCAAGTTAATGGAGATGAGAATGAGAAACTGTGCAGTCAGTAGAATTGACAGATAAGTAGGTGAATATGTTTAGGACCTTATTAACGGTGCCAATTACGCATTCAAGAGTGAATGTGTGCACATCACTGTCTGTGAACTGGACAACTGTGGTAATACTGGTTTGAGATAGTCCACTTAAAAGCTGTGCTTCATTTTAAAAGTTGTGCTCTAGATTTCTCTTTTGACCATAATTGCTCAAGAACAGCAAAGTGATGGAAGGGGTCGTCGACATTGCTATAAAGTGGCGCTAACTCAGAAAAAACCTGCTTACTGATGCTCAATTTGGGTTCCACCAAGGCCACTCAGCTCCTGACCTCATTACAGCCTTAGTCCAAACATGGATAAAAGCTGAACTCAAGAGGTGAGGTGAGAGTGACTGCCCTTGACATCAAGGTAGCATTTGACTGAGTGTGGCATCAAGGAGCCCTAGCAAAACTGGAGTCAATGGAAATCAGGGGAAAAACTCTCCACTGGTTGTGGTTGTTGTAAGTCAATTATCTCATTCCCGGGGTATCACTGCAGGAGTCCTAGGCTCAACTATCCTCAGCAGCCTCATCAATAACCTTCCCTCTATCATAAGGGCAGAAATGGGGATGTTTGCTGATGATTGCACGATGTTCAGTACCATTCGTGACTCCTGAGATACTGAAGCAGTCCATGCCCATATACAGTAAGACCTAGGCAATATTCAGGCTAGGGCTGACAAGTGACACGTAACATTTGTGCCACACAAGTGCCAGGCAATGACCATCTCCAACAAGAGAGAATCCAACCATCTCGCCTTGACATTCAATGGTATTACCATTGCTGAATCCCCCAATATTATCATCTTGGGGGTTACCATTGACCAGAAACTGAACAGGACCAGCCATGTAAATACTGTGGCTACAAGAGCAGGTCAGAGATTGGGAATCCTGCAAAGAGTAACTCACCTCCTCACTTTCCAAAGCCTGTCCACCATCTACAAGGCAGAGGTCAGGAGTGTGATGGAATATTCTCCACTTGCCTGGACGAGTGCAGATCCAACAACACTCAAAAAGCTCAACACCATCCAGGACAAAGCATCCTGCTTGATTGGCACCCCATCCACCACCCTCAGCATCCATTCCTTCTACCACCAACACACAATGGCAGCAATGCGTACTATCTACAAGATGCACTGCAGCAACTCACCAAGACTCCTTTGACAGCACTTCGAAATCAGCAACCTCTACCACCTAGATGGACAAGGGCAACAGATGCATGGGGACACCACCACCTGCAAGTTCACCTCCAAGCCACACACCATCCTGACTTGGAACTATATCGCTACTCCTGCACTGTCACTGGGTCAAAATCCTGGGACACCCTTCCTAACAGCACTGTGGGTGTACCTACGCCACATGGACTGCAGCGGCTCAAGGAGGCGGATCACCATGACCTTCTCAAGGGCAATTAAGGATGGGCAATATTGTAGGGTGGACAAGTTGTACTATTAATGATAGAATTGATTTGCAGGCACTTCTTGGGTGGAAACATTAAGTTTATTTACAATATACTCAGCAGCAACTACACGTGTGCTTTCAACTCCAACTCTATTTCTACACTGACTGCTGAGGTAGCCCGTGCTACTCTCCTATTGGTTACTACAGGTAATCTTGCCTAACAAGCATTATTCTTAAAGGTACATTACACTAAATAAAACCATAATTACTACATTCCTCCCCCTTTAACTCAGCTATACATATTATATTCACAAGTACATATTTTTCAAGACAACATGATATTTACACTGGGTAAGGAATTTACAAGTTCAGTCTTTCAGGTGGTTTCCTGATACATGTGGAATGTCGCAACTCCACTACTTCAGATTCTTTGTCAGGAACCTCCTTTTCTGGTGTTGCTTGAACATCAGGTGCTTCGATGGGCACTTGCAGTTCTGTATCCTCAACTCTTACAGGAACATCAGACATGTCAGTCCTAGGTTGAGTATCCTCAACAGAAAACGCAGACCCGGTCATGATCACTGATGGAACCAAATTTTGGTGATTTTGTCTCTCTTTTCCTTAAACGGTCCATCTGTTTACAAACGATCCAGCCTTCCATCTCCACGTAGTAAGATAGAGGTCCAGTCACCACACTTTTTTCAACCGGTAACCACTTTGGTTCTTCCCCGAAGTTTTTCACGTATACCGGCTCTCCCATGGAAACTTTCCTCTCACAAGTATGGCAGTCCTGCGTAGTATTCTGGTTTCACCGACTCCTTACCACCTTCCCCTCTAAATTCGGCATTATTAAGCTCAATCTTGCCCTGAGACAGCGTTTCAATAATAACTCCACAGGTGTGGCACCTGTTATTGTGTGAGGGGTAGTCCTGTAGTGAACAAGAAAGCATGCTAACTTGGTTGCTGAGGAATTGCCAGTTGGCTTTTGCATGCCTGCCTTGAACGTTTGAACCGCCCTTACGGCCAGTCCGTTTGAAGAATGGGTGGTACTGTGCAGTTTTCACGAGTGATACCATTGAGGCTGAAAACCGTTGAAACTCAGCACTTGTAAATGCCGTGCCGGTATCGAAAATGACTACTTCTGGTAGTCAGTGGATGGCCAAATTTAGACGTAGTCTAACTGTAGCAGCCAACATTGGTGACTTCACCTCATATACAAAGAACAAAGAAAAGTACAGCACAGGAACAGGCCCTTCAGCCCTCCAAGCCTGCGCCGATCATATTGCCTGTCAAATGTCTAACCGTATTGAATGGGCATCGACAATGAGCAGAAACATTGTTCCTAGGGGAGGTCCAACGTAGTCAATGTGTAACCGCACCCAGGGTCTAACCTGGCCACTCCCATGGGCCTATGTATGAAAGTGTATTTGTATGCTGCCAGAATTAAAGCCCATCGTATTCTTGCTGAGGCTATGGGTGGTATAGCCTTGTCCTCACTGTTCTATCCTTGTCGCCAGTTTGTTGGCCGAGTTGTACTATTAATGATAGAGTTGATCTGCAGACACTTCTTGGGTGGAAACATTAAGTTTATTTACAATATACTCAGCAGCAACTAAACGTGTGCTTTCAACTCCAACTCTATCTCAACACTGACTACAGAGGTAGCCTGTGCTACTCTCCTATTGGTTACTATAGATCATGTGATTTTTCCTAACACGTATTATTCTTAAAGGTACATTGCCTGCAGCAATTATGGTTTTATTTAGTGTGCAATGAAAATGCTGTCCTAGCCAGCGATGCTCACAACCTGTGAATGAATGAAAAAAAACAGTATCTCGCCTTTCAACTAGACACTTTCCAGCCTAGACTTGACATTGAATTCAGCAATTTCAGATCATAACCTCTGTCCCTAGTTTTTAAAAAATTTTGTTTCTCTCCCTTGCTTAAAAACTTTTGCAGCTCTAAGTACTCTCTGTTCCGATGCAGGGTCATGAAACTGAAATGGTAACTCTGTTTTTCTCTCCACAGATGCTGCCAAACCTGCTGAGTGTTTCCAGTATTTTCTCTTTTTATTATAGTCGCAAATGTAGATTAGTTCAAAAGGAGTTAACTTTTTCAAAGTATTAAATTATTACAGATAACTTCCCACAAGTCTTTTATAGCAGCAGCAACAATGAAATCAAGAGTAATAACATCAAGAGAATAAAAAGTAATAAAGAGTGTGTTGGACATGGCTCCAGGACTTGAGCGCAAAACGATCAATGCTCACACTCCAATGCAGCATTGAATGAGTTGCTGCACTGTTGGAGGTGCTATCTTTTGGATGACATGTTAAATTGAGATCCCATCTGACCCCTCAGATGGACATAAAAGAACCCATGACACTGTTTCGAAGAAGAGCAGGTAAGTTTCCCAGTCAGCAACAGAAAAACCGATTATCTGGTGATTGTCACGTTGCTGTTTGTGGGAGCTTGCTGTGAGCAAATTGGCTGCCCTGCTTCCTACATGACAACAGTGGCTGCAATTCAGAAGTACTTCATTGGCTGTAAAACACTGGGATATTCAGTGGTGTTGCAAGATGCTGTGTAAATGCTAGTCTTTTTTCTTTAAATAACACAACCCAACAATAGCAACAAACTTATTAGGATGAATAATAATAGAAATGTGAGACTATTTACAAGAGTTGCCCAGTTGCACCCTTAAAGGCATGCCTGAGAATCAATGTAAGTGAGACTGAATGGGAGGCAGTGGACTCTTTGTGAGGGAGAACTATATTCCCTTCTACGCCTCACTCCTCCATGTGCATAAACCCTTGTGTCAAGGTCATTGCTTTTATGTCTGACCTGTCAGTTGGGAGCTGCGTTCCTGATGCTGCTCTGAGTGAAATATGGGCTATGACTACTGGCAGCTGCCACCTGTGGAGGGACAGCTGCTGGCTCACCACTGGAGGTTCATTCTCAGCAGCAGGGTGCAGCCAGGCCTATGCATCTGGCACTATACCCGAGGGTGGAAGGCAATAGTACTGGGAACTGCTGTCTTCCTAGTCCTCAGCAGCGTGTCCTACATGACCCTGGACTGTCTCCATTGTGGGTCGCACTGCAACAGGAAGAAGAGTGCCAGCTGCAATACAGTTGTATTTGTTGTAAACAAGTCAAGTGACAACACAACAACTGGGCCTCTCCCATGATGCTCTGCCCTGATATCCCTCCAAATCTGAATTAAGATCCTGAGTTCAAACTCGTTTACATAAACAGATTCCTTTTAAAATCTAGGCATTGTGCCAAAGAAAGGTGGAGTAGTGTAATCTCTCCAGTATCCCTTGACTGTAAAATCCTGTACCCATTTAATGATATAGTTAAGGTGCAGTTTTTCAAGTGAATAATAATTTGAAAGAAATTTTGCTCAAAATATGGCACTTTCACAGGATCAGAATCTCAGAATTTTAACGGCACAGAATGAGGTCATTTGGCCCAAGGTGTCCGCACCGGCTCTCCAAATGAGCATTATGACCTCGTGCCATTGCCCCGCCTTTTCCCCGTACCTCTGCATATTGGATGATTATTTGAATACAAACAATGCCTCGATTGAACCTGCCTCCACCACACTTCCAGTTTGTTTTTATGTAATGCAGCTCAGTCAAATGACAATTTTTAATTCTAATAGCTGTGACCTTCTGTTTCTTGAGAAAATGCATAGTTTTTAATCAGCCTGTTGATTTGACATTCAATCTGACTGCTGAGCCTTGTTGAAGCCCCATTTGTGATTGAATAAACAAAGCTTTATCATACACAGCTAACAAATTGTGAGAAAAATAGAGGTGCATGCATGTGTGCACTGTGCAATATCAGCTCATCTAAATATATACTGATAAATACATTCCAACAAATAAAGTGACTTAAAATCCTTTTTTAAATATAAGACATTAATTTTATTGTAGAAGAATACAACTGAAGGAATTCCTTATACAGGTACAGTGGCCAGAATTTTCCAGCCCCCCCCCACCCACCCCACAGCGGGTTCTCCCGCGCCATTGAAATCTCAGTTCAC
Source organism: Cetorhinus maximus (assembly GCF_964194155.1). NCBI lineage: Eukaryota > Metazoa > Chordata > Chondrichthyes > Lamniformes > Cetorhinidae > Cetorhinus > Cetorhinus maximus. Next base: position 35,294,381 of record NC_135882.1, on the reverse strand, counting down.
ATCGGCAGGATGGAAGATCCCGCTGGCATGAGGGGGTGGAAAATTCCAGCCAGTGTCTCAAATCCAGCCAGACATTTTTTAAACTGCCATTGCCTGACTTTCGCTGACATTTTTTATCTACCTGTATGGCTGGGGAATTCCTTGGAGCTGCACCCACTCCACCACCAGCACTTCATTCCATTTACATGCATAAACAGAGCTTCTGGCAATGTAACACTGACGGGTAGACTGGAAGCTTTAACTGTGCGGGCTGCTGTCGGGCAAGAAGTGGGAGGATCTCCTTTTGGGAGGTCCTCTGTGCCCCCCTGCCCCTGAGGTCATACACCTTTTTAACCCTCTCCTGCTCCCCCCACCCACCTCGTTTGGGTCTGCCAGCCAGGCCCCACTGATGCCCTGGGTTTACCTGTTAGTCCGGGCCCCATAATCTTGTCTTTGTCGGGACTGCCTGTAGCCCCTGCAATGCCTACCACTCAAATCTGGCGCTCCTGGGACTACAGAACTGCCAGCCAATCAGGACTTCCTCCCTAGATAAGGAGTTTGGAGCTGAAACAATTAACACCCCTACCAGCATAAAATGGCTTCAGGGCAGCTGGCTTTTGGGTGGGTGGGTATGCTCCCTACTTACTTTCCATCCATGGGGTGGGGAATGGTGCCCTGTAAAATCCAGCCCATGCACTTTCCAGCGTAGATCATTAGCCTCGGGATCTCTTTAGTTTATTTTAGTTACACACTTTTTTCACCAAGTGAACCATTTGGCAAGTATTTTTTGACAGTATACTAATACAAACATAACCCCTACAGTTTCCAGATGTATACCAATCGGATTCTCTTCAGAAATCCCTGATTTCACATTGTGACAATTGGGCTTCACTGGAATATGGGGAAACTTGCCATGTCAGGTCAGTTGACTGAAGAAGTTAAAAAAGGTCAGTTAACCAAGCATGCAGGTGCAGCAGGCAGTAAAGAAGGCAAATGGTATGTTGGCCTTCATAGCGAGAGGATTCGAGTACAGGAGCAGGGATGTCTTGCTGCAATTGTACAGGGCCTTGGTGAGACCACACTTGGAATATTGTGTGCAGTTTTGGTCTCCTGAGGAAGGATGTTCTTGCTATAGAGGGAGTGCAGTGAAGGTTTACCAGGCTGATTCCTGGGATGGTGGGACTGACATATGAGGAGAGATTGAGTCAATTAGGATTATATTTGCTGGAGATCAGAAGAATCAGGGGGGATCTCATAGAAACCTATAAAATTCTAACAGGACTAGACAGGGTGGATGCAGGAACAATGTTCCCGATGGTGGGGGAGTCCAGAACCAGGGGTCACAGTCTCAGGATACGGGGAAGACGATTTAGGACTGAGACGAGGAGAAATTTCTTCACCCAGAGAGTGGTGAGCCTGTGGAATTCGCTACCACAGAAAGTAGTTGAGGCCAAAACATCGTATGTTTTCAAGAAGGAGTTGGATATAGCTCTTGGAGTGAAAGGGATCAAAGGATATGGGGAGAAAGCGGGAGCAGGCTATTGAGTTGGATGATCAGCCATGATCATAATGAATGGCGGAGCAGGCTTGAAGGGCCGAATGGCCTACTCCTGCTCCTATTTTCTATGTATGTTTCTATGTATGATCGGCGCCCCCAATTGGGTCCGCACCGCCATTTTACGTGGGCGTGCCAATTAATGCCTGACCAGCATGACGTACGCCCGGAAATGCTGAGCGCTCCCTGTGCAGGCGGGGGAGTTAATGTTCCCTGAGTCCGGGCCTTCGCTCTTTCACGCATGCGAGATTAGTTTAAGTTTTAAAAAGCTGAATAAAGGAAAGAAAAAATTTTAAGACATGTCCCCTCATGTGACAGTGTCACATGAGCTGGGATATGTCAATGAATGTTTCTTTTAAATTTTTATTCAATGAAACCTCATCCTGCCTGTGGATGAGGTTCCATGAAAAACACAAAGGCTGCCTGGGCTCTTCACCTGCCCGCCAACCTTAAGCTTGGACAGGCAGCTCAGTTTATTGCGTTAATCAGTTTTTAAATGGCCTTCATAGGCTCTTGACAGTTCGGCAGGCGCGCAGCTGAGTTGGCTGTGCGCCCGCCGAACTGAAAATCTAAATGATACACGGTGACGCCGATGTCACCGCGTGTCATTTTACACCTCAGTGAGTGGGCCCCGCCCCCGCTTGCTGACCCATTGCCCATTGTTATTGAGAGTGAACAGAGCATGTTAAGCCCTATGATTTGGCATTTAACCACTGGTTTTATATTAAAATGAGGTCTCTGCTGTTTAGCAAATGATTTAAAATCTACTTTAGTTAGATTCTTTAAGCATCAGTTTTGTGTGGTCAATTAAATGTTTCTCATGACTCTGTATTTAATTACTTTTGAGTACAGTGAATGCGTTTCAGAAAGTGGCAGATGTGCCATAAAAATTAACCATCACCTTTATTTACAGCTTCTACCCAAATTACTTTGTCGTGTGTTCTAACTAAATTTGTAAAGTGTGTCATTGTAAATTTGAATGTTTTCCTTTTAAATCCTGCTTTAAAGAAAGTCCTTTTTTTATTTTTCTGTACATTATGCCATCAGCAAGGCTTACATTGGCTTTTTCAAGAGAGTAGGCCTGATATTTACAGGGAGGCATGGAGGAAGCAAGGTAACCTGGTGAAAAGGCCATGGACACGTACCTCTTACCCACTGGCCAAATTGACATGAGACCACAGCCAAGGACACTTGGGGACATTCACTTCTGGAGAGAGAGGAACCAAGAGATCTGGCCTTGGTGTAGTTGGGTGGAGGAGGAGACAATAGGGTGGGGGAGCAAGAGATTGAGACTTGTTGAGGTGGAGAAGGAAGACCGGCAATTGGGAGGGGAGAACAGAGACTTGGAGCGGGGTGGTGAGGTGGTCACTGATTGCGACAGAGGAAAGATAGGCAATGATCAACGGAATGGAGGCTGAAGGAAACTTCCTTGAAAAGGATTGGTGGGGGCGTTCCCCTGCTTCTCCTGGACTGCTTCGACCTTCTGGTCCTGGTCCACAGGTTTCCTGAGCCCTGAGAAACCTGGCTAGCAACCATTAAATTCAAATCAAACTCCCAACAATACTCTTGTCCCACCTCTCAAGGGTGAGGCACTTGCACAGCATGCTACAATCAAAACAGTAATGAATGGAAGTGAGTGCGTCAGATTGGGGACATATACTCCTGTTTTAAATTTCTCACCTGCTCCCAAACCTTTCCTGCCCATCATGGGGCGGTGGGCTGGATAAAAGAATTAATATAGAGGGCAGTGATTTTGCCCCTCTGACGTTTTTACATAGAAGTGTGTTATAGAGTTGATTTTCCAGGCAACTTTTCTTGGTGGACACATTTAACTTTATTTACAAGACAGCAGCAGCAACTACATGTGTTCATCAAACTTTATAACTAAAGAAGAACTCTCTCCCAGATATTCCCCTCGCTGCTAACTCATTAGTTTACACAGATCATGTGATCTTACAACACAGATTATTCTTAAAGCTACAGTCCTATGTTTATCAGAACTATAATTACTACATTCCTCCCCCGTTAACTTTTATGTACATTTTGTATTTACAAGGATATTTATCTCATGACATTACGATATTTACACAGGTCATGAAATTACAGGTTCAGAGTTTCAGGTGGTTTCCTGATCTGCTTGGAACGTTGTACCTCCACAACTTCCAATTCTTTTACAGGAAACACATTTTCTGGAACCACATTAACATTCAGTACCTCATTAGGCACATGCAGTTCAGTGTCTTCCATTTCGACAGAGACATCGGGCATGTCTGTCCTTGGTTGAGCAACTTCAACAGGGACCACAGGTTCAGCAATGGTTACAGGTGGAACATCATTTTGTTAGGGTATCTCCCTTCTTCTTAAATGATCCACATGCTTACAGGTGATCCGGCTCTCCATTTCCGCATGGTACGACAACAGTCCGCTCACAGAGCTTACTTAACCAGGTAACCACTTCTGTCCTCCACTGAAATTCCTTACATATACTGCTTCTCCAACAGTAAATTGTCGCTCACGACTATGCAAATCATGTGTTGCTTTTTGGTTCCCTTGACTTTTCTCCACCTTCCCCTCCAAAGTGGGAAGTATCAGGCTTAGTCTTGTTTGAAGACGGCACCTCATTAGTAATTGTGCATCCTCTTCCTACGTGTCTTCTCCTTTCTACCACAGAATTTAGCCTCTGTCTTCTTTTTGACTTCACTGTTGGCCAGACTTCTCTCAGATGCAATCTCAATGTGTCTTAGTTCAGCAGTTGAGCTATCCAGGACTTCATTGTCTACTCACATTTTGGAAAGTTCTATGAATTTTGCTTTCAAAGCTTCTTTAACTTCATTCAGCTGATTCTTCAGCTCTTCTGTTTCCTTCTTGTATCTATTGGCTTCTTCCTGGGACCTTGAACATTGCTGTGTCTTCTCTGCCAACTGGTTCTTCTGTTTGTTCAAAGTGACGTTAAATTCTTCCTGTTTCTCTTCGTAATTTTCCAGAGGTACAAACTTTGACCTGAGGGATCCTTGTAGTGTGTGAGGGTCTCTCAACAAGTTTTACTTTTCTTTGTGAAACTCACTCGTTTCATCTTGAATTCTGTCATTCAGCAGAGTCTTGAGTTTCTTCTGCTGTTCTTCCATGTCATTGTTTAAGACAGTCTTCATTTCTACAGGTTGCTGAATGGCTACACACTCCTTTTTCATCCAGTTGTGGCCCTTGGACTCTCCAGGCTCTTTCTGAAGTGCAGAAAATGCTGGAAAAACTCAGCAGGTCTAACAGCATCTGTGGAGAGAAAGACAGAGTTAACGTTTTGAGTCCATGCGACTCTTCTTCAGAGCTCTGAGCTTTCCATCGTGAGCACTATTTCTAACGCTTTCTTAAAATCAAGATTCACTTCAGCGAGCAATCCTTGCTGAATAGCATCCTCCTGCATGCCACATACAAAACGATCCCTGAGCATGTCATTCAGGATTTTACTGAAATCACAATATTCTGTCTGTTGTTTTAATTTCGTCATATAGGTAACAATGGTCTCTCCCCTGGGGCACTATTCCATGAATTGAACCTGAACCTCTGCATTGTGACTGAGGGCTTGGATTAGAAATGTCCCTTAATGAGCTCTACTAATTCACTGAAAGCCCTCGAATCTGGGGCACTGAGGGCTGTCAAGCTTCGAATTAAACTGTAGGTCTTGCTCCCACAAGTACTCAGGAGAATCGCTCTCCTCTTTTCCTCCCCCGTGATTTTGTTGACTTGAAAGAAGAACACAAGATGTTCTATATAATGAGATCAGTCATCTGTGGCTGGCTCAGAGGGATTGGTTCTGCCAAACTGTGGCATCTCGGATGAGCATGTCTTCTTTTCTTTTTAATGAACTTAGATACAATCGCTGGGTGAAGTACAGAACCAGATCTGATTTATCCTCGTCGCCAGTTTGTTAGAGGTAACTTTTCTTGGTGGACGCATTTAACTTTATTTACAAGACAGCAGCAGCAACTGCACGTGTGCATCAAACTCTTATAACTAAAGAAGAACTCCCTCCTAGAGGTTCCCCGCGCTGCTAACTCATTGATTTATACAGATCATGTGATCTTACAACACACGATTATTCTTAAAGCTACAGCTGTACGTTTATCAGAGCGATAATTACTACAAAGTGTTAATTTACTGAAAAATGTTTAAATTTTTAAAAATTTTTACTTTTTACTGAACTATGGTTACTGAACTGGAGGATTAATCTGGCTGCTGGGAGGTTGCTTGCTAATTGATTCACTAAACAGTTTTTCCATCTCTCTGTGCATCCAGCAACCAGAAGAGTTCATTGCTTTCATGAGAATCTGAACTTGTTACAGTTGTATCAACTAGATCCAGTTATACCACTCAACACAGAAATGTTTCACAAAATAGATTTTCTGATTCTAATTTAAGATATAAATTGACTGAAATGATTTGTTTTGATCTGAAGACATATTGGTGATAAAAGTATCCCCAATCACAGGAGAAAAAGAAAATCAGGATTTGGAAGACCTCCAGCTTCAATGCTATGACTCAACTTCACATCAGGGATAATCCTTCCAGAGTTAGAAAGAGGAACATCTGATGATTGTTCTGAGAAGCCCATTTAGGATCAATAAAGGTGATTTCAGAAAAAGTTGGTCAACTAAGCTGAAAACTATTGGAATCTTAAGTCACTGTTAAGTATCATAGTGATTTGGGACTCTGTAATTTACTGGCTTCAACCTCCATCATATAATGAATGGTTAACTGCTTATGATGAATATTAAGGGATTGAGACCGTTACACTACAAAGGATCACTTATGTGCTGGTTAAAGAATAGCTATTCCCAGTTTAAATTGTACATCACCAGAGGATCTTAAAATTTTGTTTCACAAATTTTCCAATTTTGTTTTTTTTTCAATTATACCACCAGGCTATGTGTACAGTACTGTGGTAGTATAATTCCACTGTAAGTTATACTTGCCATGATTTATTACTTGCTGCCTCTCATTCACAGAATTTGTTAACAAGAACTGGAAATCCCCAGCAACAGAGATAAAGATGGAATTCTTACATTGAGGCTCAATCCTTGGAAAAAGAGAAGTTGATGTGTAAGAAAAATTCTAGTTGGCCTAGAAATCCCTTGGCCTAGGATTTCGAGAGTTTAATGATTAATTTTCTGAAAAAAATATTTGATTTTTATGTAACGATATAAATATTTTTACTTTTATATGTTATTTTAGTTGTATATACAGGGTGCGATTTTCCCATCAGTACACTAGGTGCGGCAGCGGGTGTGAAAATCAGCGTTTTACCTGCTGTCCACAATGGCGGGTTTTTGTGCCATATCATCCACTTCCTGCCTCATTAAACATGGGAAACACACTGGATCACTTGTGGACGGCCACTGATTCGCCCACCCCACTGTGCGATTACTGCTTTCTCACTCCAGGCGCCATATTTAAAGTGCAGCATTCTCAATGTCTGCAGCCCAGGTCTGCTCCACTGAAGACATGGCCCTGAAAGCCGAGAAGATGTCAGCCCACAAATTCAGTGCTGTCTCACTGGAACACGTTTTGGGCACAGTCGAGGCCCGCCATGATGTCCTCTACCCCTGCTCTAGCCACAGGACATCCAGCAAGCTCACCAATCCAGGTTGGGAGGTGGTGGCAGCGCTGGTCAGTGCCAACACTGCACAGAAGAGGTCAGGCACCCAGTGCAGAAAGAGGATGAATGATCTCACCCGTGCCACCAGGGTAAGTTAACCATCTCATCACTCTGAATTCACTCACTCACAAGCCCATCACACGTTTGCTGGCATTTCACTCTCTGCCAGCCCAAGGGACATAACCACTCGCTCTCACGCACACCCTCACATCTCCATCTGGACTCATCTCCTCTGGAGATCAAGTCCTCATCCCGCCCATTGCTCTCCTCACCACCCACACATGCCATATCATCTGCCCTGGCATGCTCACACTCTCTCCATCTGTCTTTATGCAGGACAAGATTGCACACAATCACAGGGACAGGTCCGAAGACTGGGAGTGGCAGGCTGGAGCTCAAGATCCTCTCTCAGTTCGAAAACTGAGGTGTAGAGCTGGTGGGAGAAGACATGGACCATCTTGCTGTGACAGTGAAGTTGGCGTCAAACATCCAAATGGGGATTCTGCACCCGCTGATCCCTCAGGCAACATATACGAGTGCATTGCCCTGTTTTAGAGTCACCTGCTATGCACTCTACACAATCTCTACTTTCTTTCATAGGCACCTCAGTCAAGCACCTGACAGCCTTAACCAGCCAGGCCCTTAGCTCAATTACCGACGACACCTCGGATAAGGATCCTTAGGACACCATAACAGAAGACCCATCACAGCACTCACCTACACCCTCCACCAGGACAAAGACACACATACCTCAGTGGGACCTAGTTCCAGACCAGGCTCAGGGTCACAATCTGGTCCACAGCAGACAGAGGCAGGGACATCCAAGATTGCTGGAACTCGGCCTGCTGGAGGCCAGGAGTCTGCTGAGTCTGAGTCAGATGACGAGGCTCCAGACGCGATCTAAATCAGTTGGTGGAGCTGCAGCAACAATCACAGTAACATCTGCTGCATTCCTCAGATTGCAATGGACGATGGAGGAGTCCGTCTATGTTCAGTCTGAGGTGATAGCGCCAGCATGTCAACGCTTCAAGGTCAACACTGGCAGAATAGCAAACGCCATGAGACCTTGGCCCAGGACATCGGTCCTGCACTGTTGTAGGAACTGCACTCCATCGCTCTGGCCATTGGTGGCACCCATCAGTGGCCATGTGAGAGGGGGATGGGGCACTTTGATCTAACTCTCATTGCCCCTTCTCCTCAAGGAGTTGGCCGGGGCCCCCGGGCACCCATAGGGAGGAGGACCAGCAAATGGACACCTGGGGGCCATCCACCTAGGTGACTTCAAGAGTGACCAGCCAATCCCAATCCCTTCTTCCTGTGACCCCATCACCTCCAATTCCACAGGCCAAGGAGGGCCCACCTCCCCACAGCAGGACAAATCAAAGCATGCTGGGGCCTCCAGGTCTCGGCCCACCAGAGGACGGCGCCAAAGTCATCACAGACAACCGGACATAGCAGTCAGCAGGCTGCCTCCACCTTTGCTGTGGATGTCGAGGATGCTCCCAGACGTAGCGGCAGGGTTAGGAAAGTTAGAAAAAATTAGGAGCACAACGGTGACACAGGTGTTCACAACATGTATATAATGTTCACAAATGTAAATAAAATCGCACCCATTTCACATCTTGCGTATGTCTCCTTTATATGATGAATTGTGTTTCTGTCAATCAGGTGTGATACCATGGTGCCAACCCCCACATATCGCAGGTGTCACTATCATGAGCCTCTTGTCTAAGTAGTGTGTCTCCATATCACCACAGTGTGTGCCCATTTTTCAGACCATTCTCAACATCAGTGATGCCTCAACCTTAATGTTTAAGTGTGCTTATGGAAAGAACATCGATTATGTGTTTTCCAGGGTCATGTCGTGCTTATTCTTGACTGTGTAAGATTGAGGCAGAGGTGTTTTCCTATCCCGTCTGCATTCTTGAAAGGTGAAGGTGTGGTGTACAAAGACAGATGTGTTTACACATGGAGAAGGGTCATATATCATAAAACCCCATGTGCTCTCTATCATCCGGCTGGGCTTTCGTGCTGTGAGCTGAACTCAGAGCTTGTGTACTCCTGACTGCCAACCACATTTCCGACGTTCCAAGTGTACATCTGGTAAACTGACCAATAAGTGGGGGCACCTTGCCACCTCAAGGTGCCAAAGCCCTGCCCCTTTCAGCCACATTATTGCCCTGGTGCTCGAACCTATAACCTTGATCATTTCTCAACCTGTAATTGCCTGTATTACGGCCACAAGGCTCTTGTCACAATGATAAAAGCAAAATATTGCAGATGCTGGAAACCTGAAACAAAAACAAAAATTTCTGGAAAAACTCAGCAGGTCTGGCAGCATCTGTGGAGAGAAAGACAGAGTTAACGTTTCAAGTCTGTATGACTCTCCTTCAGAACTAAAGAGAAGTAGAAATGTGGTGAAATATATACTGTTTAAGGGGGGTGGGAACAGGTGAAGTTGGATAGAAGGCCAGTGATAGGTGGAGGCAAAGGAGGGATTGCAGAAGATGTCATAAACAAAAGGTCAAAGGGGTGTTGATGGCGATCATACTGGATAAAGGAGGTGCTAATGGTGATATTAAGAGGAGAAAGCAGGACAAGCAAGTGACAGATAGCCCTAGGGGGGTAGGGGGAGGGGATGATGTGGGAATAAAGATCGAAATAGCTGAAAGGTGAGGATAAAACAATGAATGGAAATAAATTTTAAAAATAATAATAGAAATAGGTGGGGAAAAAGGATATGTATATATAAAAATTAAAAAAATAAATACTGAAGAAAGGGGTCAGGATGGAGGAGAGAGTTTATGATCTGAAGTTGTTGAACTCAATGTTAAGTCCGGAAGGCTTTCAGACTTAACATTGAGTTCAACAACTTCAGATCATAAACTCTCTCCTCCATCCTCACCCCTTTTTGATCTCCTTTTTTCAGTGTTTATTTTTTAATTTTTATATATTTTTCCCCTCATTTCTATTATTATTTTTATAATTTATTTCCATTCATTGTTTTGTCCCCACCTTTTAGCCTATTTCTATCTTTTTCCCACACTGTCCCCTCCCCCCCACCCCCACTAGGGCCATCTGTCACTTGCTTGTCCTGCTTTCTACTCTTAATGTCACCATTAGCACCTCCTTTAGCCAGTATCACCATCATCAACACCCCTTCGACCTTTTGTTTATGACATATTTTGCAATCTCTCCTTTGCCTCCACCTATCACTGGCCCTCTATCCAGCTTCACCCGTCCCACCCCCCCTTAAACAGTGTATATTTCACCACATTTCTACTTCTCTTTAGTTCTGAAGAAGAGTGATATGAACTCGAAACGTTAACTCTGTCTTTCTCTCCACAGATGCTGTCAGATCTGCTGAGTTTTTCCAGCAATTTTTGCCCTGGTCACAATGTTGGGGTGCAGCGCTGTGTGCCCCATCACCTAAACACTCACCGAGATGTGTGATGCTAGTTGCAAATGGTGATTTTAAGCATGCTCTGGAAGCGCACATCATAGCTTTAGACAATGTTGAGGGGAGCAATGAGATAGGAGCAAGGATGTACTGAAGCTGAAGTCTGCTCTTTATTAGCAATGACTTGTCACCTTGAGGGCCTCATGGTGTCTGAGAATTTTGGAGCTCAGAAGGGCTGGGTTGGCCATGGGCGCAATGTGTGTCTTAAAGAGGAGGCATTTTAATGTCTGGCATGCAAGTGGTTGAATGTCATCATCTTCAGGTGGTCCACATGCATCGTAAGGTGAGGATAAAAGCAGGCCAGAATCCCTAACTGAGAGTGCCAGATGTTAATGTGATGGAGAAGAAGATGACACAGAGGATTGAATCATCTCTGATTAGACGCATACCTGCGGAACGTCCTCGGCTGCCTAGGCCCAAGTGTCACCTATCATTGAGGTTACACAGAATGCGTTACCCCGTTGCTGGAGATGGATCCCCTTGAAGAGCTTTGTCAGATTGAAGGCATACAGCTGCAAGCCCACTGAGGATAGTGGAACAGCTCCTGGATCTTGTAGGATGCCAATGTGACTGGGATGCTGGAGAGAAGCTTGAAGAGGCAGTGCCTTCTGATGTCTGATTCTGGAACTCCCTTCTCCAGTTAGCACCTCATCTCAGCAAGGACACATGCTCCCAAGATTTCATCATCCTTCAAAGGATCAGGACAATGTGACCATGATGTGTAAATATTCACTCTCATGTTGAAGTGCATGGTTGAAATGAGAGGAATAGCAACACTGGTGTTAATGTTGGCCCATGATGGAGGGCACTACAGCTCGTCATCTTCCTCATGGAATCTGGTGGCTATGGTGGCCTCACGCACATGCCTGCCTCATCTGTCCGATGCTATGGCCTCTTCCCCTGCAGCCTCAGCTTCCTCGAACTCAATGCCCTCATCCCCTTCAATGTCCTTCTCATCGGAGGAGAGGTGCAACTCCTCCGTGTTGGCACCTGGCAAGTCCTCCTCCCTTTGCAGTGACAGGTTATGCAGCGCACAGCAAGCCACGATGATCCATGAGACCATCTGGGGAGCGTACTGGAGTGCTCTGTCAGATCAGTCCAGGCATTAGAATCTCATCTTTAAGATGCCTATGGTCTGCTTCTCCGATGCTCTGGTAGCATCATGAGCATTGTTGTACCTTCTCTCTGCAGGATTCTGTAGCCACCACATGGGCGTCATCAGTCACATCTTTTGTGAACACCCCTTGTTACCGAGGAGAGAGCCCTGGATCCTGTGTGGTCCCTCAAAGATTCCGGGATCTGCGATCTACTCAAGATGTATGAGACATGGACGCTTCCTGGGTATCAGGCACAAACCTGCATGATAAGCTTCTTACGGTCACAGACCAGCTGTACATTGAGCGAGTGGTAGCCTTTCCTATTTATGTGTTGGAGTGCCTGTTGTCAAGAAGCTTTTATAGCCACATGAGTGCAGTCAATGCACCTTGCACCTTGGGAATCCAGAAATCACTGCAAAGCGCAGTGCTCTGGTGTCCTGGCTTACTTGACCTCTGTCAAAGTTGATGTAATTGTGGGCCTTGGCAAAAAGGGCATCTATCACCTCATGTATGCACTTGTGAATGGACGCTTGAGAAATCCCGCAGAGGTCCCCAGCAGAGCCCTGGAAGGAGCCACACGCGTAGAAGTTCAGTGTGGTGGTTACTTTCACAGCCAGTGGCAATGGATGCCCTCCCCGTACCTGTGGTACTAATTTCTGTAGAATGAGGCATATTCGAGCCACCAGATCCCTGGCCATGTGGAGGCACGGCGACATTGTCTCTCACTCATCTGCATATAAGACACACAAGTTCTGTGCACCCTTGGTCTTGTGAGATGCCTACACACAACATCATTTTGACCCTCATCCTCTGTGTCTGGAGGGGGCCTGCTGCCCCTTGTTCTTGAGGGTTTAGCTCCTTCCTTTGGCGAGCCTGATACCTCCGTCAAAATCTTCTCCTTCTTCCCTCCTGCCTGTGTGCAATTATGCAGGCAGCAAGAAATCCAGGCTCCATCTTCCTGATGGTTTCTTATCTGCAGCACAATGAGAAAGAGTCATGAGTCAGCATCAGCCTGCAAAGGTCATATTTCTGTCAATGGCTCATCAGTGAATGTCGGCTGAAGGGCTTTGTTCCAGTGTCAGAAACTAACTGCCCCAAAAATCTAGGCCAGCGCAGGGTTTGTTTCAAGGTGCACCTCCCCCCACCCAACCCTTTACATGACCCACTGCTATGAGATTGCTTTGTCTAGGCACTTGGGATGTGCTGCTTTCAGCCCAGGCACTTTGATCCTCATTCATTGCACTCTAACACCATGCTGTTTGGAATACGATGAGGGAAAATGTTTAGTCAGGAACCGAGATTATTTGAGGGGGTCTGAGGCTTCTCTTCTGTGAAGCTGCCAGCACCATGACCGTAACATGCATCTGAAGCTTGTTCAGTCGCCCAATTGCTCTGGAGTACGTTACTGCTCTGGGGAATCTCCACACTGTGAACAAGGGGTTAACATGAGGAGATAAATTAATGCCACGTTGCAGGATTAGTCTCGCATGAAAGCTCATCATAGCTTCACTTTCCTGATTTCCTGCATTGTCATTGAAAGGCTCCTAACATATCTCAACTGTGCATCTCTCCTCGTCTGGGAGTGCACAGTTCAGTTGTGTGCCCCCTTAAGCGGCCCCCCCAGTTCAAACACCTGTCCTGCAATCAGCCCTCAGAGCCCTCACCAGCGGAGTATCTCTTCATTTTAATTTTGGACTGCGCCATCGCTGCAGGTAGGAAGATGGTGGTGCTGAGGTCTCATTACCAGACCAGCTTGGACCCCCCATGTGTGAATGTGGAAATTCCTCCCATCGTCCTGCAGGAGCTTAAGGTTCAGGTTTTCCTCCCTCTAAGAACTTCTCAATCCTCCCCCTGTATTCCTTGATCCCATCGTGATTGTGGTGGATATCCCTTTGTTCTCCCAGATCATGGTGAGGTAGATGTGCCTATGCCCCATGTGGACCTCACCCCTCCTCATCCTGAGGTTACTTGTACAGTCTGACTTATATCCCCCCTTTCCAACACCCTCAAATGCCCCCACGTTTTCCCCATCTAATGGCTGCAAATGCCTCTCCTGACTGAGCGTGCCATATGTGGCCCAGTATAATGCCAGAAATCTCACGGACCAACGCACGTGATGTAACAACAACGCCCTGTGCACAACATCCTGGGCACGACTGAGACTGGACTGACATGCCCTCTCTCTGCCTGGACTGGGACAAGGACAGTCTTTGCAAGCTCAGCATTGCAGCACATCTTCACTCAGCGATCCTCCCATTCTGGCCCAAAGTCGCTAATGTCATCCTGTAACCAACTCTCTCCCCATCCTAGCGCTGAGGATGCTTGCCCACTGCCCCCCCTTCCCCCCTGCAGTCATGCGTCTGAGTGCAACCTTCCTCATTGTTACGCCCCAATGGAGGCCTTGCCCTGCAAGCCCCTTCCCATACCTCAAGTCAGTTTCCCTCACTTCCCCAGTGCAGCCCCTTAGCTTGGCTCAGGCCAATTACCCCCCTTCCCCAGTGCAGCCCCTTAGCTTGGCTCAGGCCAATTACCCCGCTTCCCCAGTGGAGGCCTTGTCCTGCAGCACATTAAAAGCCATCCCCGCCTTACCCGTCAGTCTGGTAGGTAGAGACTTGCCCCTGACACCCCCCCTGAAAGTGATATGGTGCTGCCTGCAAAGCCTGGCACTGAGTCTGAGTTTCCATGAGCACTCTGCCATGCAAAGTAGGTGAATGAACCTCAAAGTCATGAGGTCCAGGTCGCCAGGTATACGTCGCTTACATCCCATTGTGAAATATGTCGGTCTAATTGGACGCCGATGTGCCCCCTTGATCCAGCTGGGCCTGTTGCATTCTTTATTTCTTCATACATCCCTCTAACATTCCCTGGATTCAGCAGCAGATTGTACACTGTTGCAGAGTTTCAACCAGTATTGATTGCTGCAGCACTGAACAGTCTGCTGAAACTTGATCCTGGCAGCTCTGAGAGCATCGAGATTTTGTTTTCTGGGGAATGATTGTAGCCCATGAGGGCTCTCCTCTTGGTTGCAGAAACTGGCTCCATTTCAGTACAATAAGCCTCAAACCAGTCAGCATTCCTCGGATCTCTTTTCCCGTGTGCAGTGAGTGCTGAGTTATAGCTTGTGTTGCACAGATGATCGCACTTAGACCACGCACTCTGGCCATGGGTGTTTTTGTCAGAAAGAGCCTGATCGAAGATGCTGAGGAACTCCTGGGTCAGTGGTACGGCAAGTGGTTATCTAAGGATGACCTTGGAGTGGTATAGTTTCCTTGGCTGAAGCCAGACCTTGTTACACACCAGTAAGTGGTCAGTGTCACAGTCAGCACTGTGATAGCTACGAGTGATGAGGATGCTGTTGAGGGTGATACATCAGGTGATGAGATCTAGCTGGTGCGGTGGCGTGATCTCAGATGTCTCTGGGACATCTTGTGGCACGGCTTGGTTTGGAAGTAACTGTTTGTGACACAGTTCATGGTAACAGCATAGCTCCAGCAACCTCTGTCCATTTTGTTCATCTTGCCAATTCCCTGGTGTCCTTTGCACATTGGCCAAGCTGTGTAGTTGACCCCCATCCTTGCAACGAAGTCCTCTAGAAGGTACAGTCCCTTGATGCTGGGAATTCTGCTGATGATAGCTTGACAATGCCTCACAGAATTGATCCTTGACATCTGGAATGGAGGTGAGTTGCAAGGCAAGAGGTTTACTGGGTCCACACTTGTTGGCAGGTGAAGAATAAGTAGTCTCTCTGAGCATTCAATCATCATGAGTAGAGTGTTTTTTTACTGTGAAACCCACTTCATGGTGTTGGGTTTTCCCCTGCCAGAAGAACATGTGGTATTTCTCTTTAAGGGATCCATTTTGAGTGAGCCTAGTTTCTTGCAGCACAGCAATGTGTACGTTGAGTTATGTAAATTCTCTGTTGATCACAGCTACCTTGCGTGTGTCATCAACCTGCAGACGGTGATCGGTAAGGCCAGGACACATGGTCCTTACATTCCAGTTTGCGATGTAAAAGACTAATGTCTTCTTTGTTGATTTTGTCTTGCCTGGTGCACCTCTCTAAACTCCACACACCCATTGAAGCAAACAGGCCAGGGTGGGACAGCACCTAACTGACTGGGGGCTGCCCAGCTTGAGGTGGGCAGTAGCTATCCAAGAGACACGATGATCACTTGCATTGTTGTATGTAACCCCTGACACTCGTGCTCTATGCGCTGTTACTTCCTGTCTTTTGCCAACGTAAACCACGGTGCTGGAATGTCCTCTCCAGGGCACAGGCCTGATCAAATAATATGGAGATCCTGCATTGGCTAAGGATCAGGATCACCCCTCGGCATTGCTAATATTGTCCAAAGGAAAGGATAAAACCAGTACTGTTTGGTACCAGCTCAGCTGCAGGAGTTGCTGGAAAGCTATCTGATAGATGACAGATTACTGCCTCAACTGCAGATTTTCTTTCAGGGTTTACTCCTTTAACCGCCTTCTCTCCTGAGACACCCACAAAGATGTTTCCCCGTATGGGAGAGACTAGAACTAGGGGACATAGGTTATAAGTAAGGGGTCTCCCATTTAAGAAAGCGATAAGAAGAAATTTTTCTCTCCGGGTTGTGAATCTTTGGAACTCTCTTCTCCAGAGAAGCAGTGGAGACAAGGTCATTGAATATTTTTAAGGCAGAGCTAAATAGATTCTTGACTAACAAGGGTGTCAAAGATTATTGGGGGTAGGTAGAATGTGGAGTTGAGGTCACAGTCAGATCAGCCTTGATCTTATTGAGTGGCAGAGCAGGCTCAAAGGGGCCGAATGGCCATTCTCCTGCTCCTAATTCTTAAGTTCGTCACATGTCCGTAAGTCATTGGAGCTATTTACCCATTGCTATGGTCTGGTTTATGGGTACAATGGCATTACCACATGCCTGTGGGCCTGTATGCCACACGTCTGGGGTCCAGTTTATGTTGCCACGGGTTGGCACACATAGGGCTTTCTGATGAAAAGGCTCTGTACTGGCTGGAGAGACTTATGCACTTGGCTATCTTTTTGCAGTAGCTATAGTGCTAGCCAGCGGTGAGAGTTGAAAGCAAGAGGTGACAAGCAGACTTACCATTATGCACCACCCATTATGCTAACACATTTGATGCATCACAACAGCCAGAGGTATGGCAGAGACCCTTTGGGATGTAGCTCAGTGGTAGAGTGCATGCATTGCATGTATGAGGCCCTGGGTTTAATCCTGACTCCACAAATATATTACTAAAATAACAAGGAGGACTATTGCAGAATGAGTATTTGGTAGGAAACCAAAAATTAAGTCCCTCATTTTTTTCAAAATACTATTCATCAACTACCTTATTGATCAGATAATGTTTTCACATGTTTTAAGATAACATCTTTCAGGTCAAAGTATGCAGCTAGTAATAATATTTGCAACATACCAAACATGATAAAAAGTTATCACAGGCTTGGACATTTCAAGAGTCCCAACATGACATCCAGCAGACTTCCATCAAGCTGTGCTTAGGCCATGAGAGGAGCACTTCATATGATTAATCGAGTTAGGAACCTTCTCTAATGGGTTTACACTTGAATGGAAAATGAATTACAGGCAGTTTTATTAAATAAATTCATCACCTTCCTCATACTTGGTGCTTTTGTAGCTGGGCCTCTGGCAGCAGGTGGCAATGTTGGGGGAGAACACTGAGCAGGGGAGCCAGTCAGCCCTTGTGGGCCTCTCCCTGCATGGAGTGGTGTCTTTCACAAGCTGAAGGGCAGAGCCAAACACCATGAGGTGAGGGAGAAAGCAGGCAGGACAAAGCCAGGACTGGTGAGTGGCAGTGTGGCAGGAGTCTAGGGCAGCATAAAACCCCTGAGGGGAAATGATATAGATGGGTTGGTGGAGTGGGCGGTAAAGTGGCAGATGGATTTTAACACAGAGAAGTGTGAGGTCATACATTTAGGGAGGTCAAACAGTTACAACGATTACACAATAAATGGGAATATACTTCTTATCATGTCCACGGACAGTCTATACATGGCCCAGCCAGAACTGGACACATTTTTGCACCTTGTTGTTGAATTCGGCAAGATCTGCAACAGTGCAGGGTTCCTCTAGCGATAGGCATTGCAGGAGATGTTGCATAGTCTGTGGCTCAGTTCCACATTCACAAGTTGTCGGGCTGGTTGTATATCCCCATTTGCTTAGTGACACCTTTGAATGACCTACACCAGTCCTAAGTCTGTTAAGGCACTTCCAGGTTGCCCAGTTAATTAGCTCCTGGGTGAAGGCTTTCATCCGGTAGAATTTCCATCGCTGGGGGTTGTTCGGGACTGGCGAGCTGGTCTTTCCACAAGGCGATGTGGGCTTCAGATGGGGTTAATTGTAATGGAACAGCACTGTTCATGAAGCTCTTCCTTGACTTCGGGCGGCTGGGTGTAGGTGTATGACCATGTAGAGGGCGCCTCTCATCTGATGTTTGACAGAGTCACTCTTTCTTGCTGGCTACCGTTCTTCTTATATCAGAGAGAGCGATATCCGCCAGGATATATATGCTGTTGGTGTTTGTTTGTTTTAAACAACCTGTGATAAGTCGGCAGCTTGCATTCAGAACGGCATCCATCTTCTTATCATGAGTAGATCTTTCCCATGCAGGGCAGGCGTATTCAGCAGTGGAATAGCAAAGAGCAAGTGCACTGGTTCGCAATGTTTTCAAGCTTGCTCCCCATTTTGTGTTAGTGAGCTTATTCAGGATGTTGTTTCGTGCACTCACTTTTGCCTTTGTCTTTTCGATGTGGTTCTTGAAGGTGAGTCAAGGGTGACTCCTAAGTAGATAGGGTGCTCGCAATGCGTCAGTGTTGCTCCACACCAGGTTACTTTAAGCTGGCGTTTGGCTTCACGGTTTCTGAGGTGGAATGCACAAACTTGCGTCTTTGATGGGTTTGCGCGAAGGTGGTTTTCTTCATAGTAGGATGTTAGTAGGGAATATACTAAGAGGCGTAGATGAAGTGAGAGATCTTAGCGTACAAGTACACAGGTCCCCGAAGGCAGCAGTTCAAGTAGACAAGGTTGTAAAGAAGGCATATGAAATGCTCTCCTTCGTTGGCAGAGATAAAAAATATAGAGGTAAGGATATAATGTTGGAATTGTATAAAACACTGGTGAGGCCACAACTGGAGTATTGTGCGCAGTTCTGGTCACCACATTACAGGAAGGATGTAATAGCTCTGGAGAGAATGCAGAGGAGGTTTACAAGAATGTTGCAGGATTAGAAAAGTGTAGCTACGAGGAGAGATTGGATAGGTTGGGGTTGTTTTCCTTAGAACAAAGAAGGCTGAGAGGTGACTTGATTGAGGTGTACAAAATTATGAGGGGAATAGATAGAGTGGACAGGATAAAATTGTTTCCCTTGTTGGAGAATTCTAGAACCAGGGGACATAGATTCAGGATAAGTGGCAGAAGGTGTAGGGGGGACGTGAGGAAGAACTTTTTTATGCAGAGCGTAGTGGGTGTCTGGAATTCACTGCCCAAGTTGGTGGTAGAGGCAGAAACTCTAAACTCTTATAAAAAGTACCTGGATCTGCACCTTAAGTGCTGTAAGCTGCAGGGCTATGGGCTGGGTGCAGGAAGGTGGGATTAGAAAGAGCACCTGGGTATCCTCGGGCTGGCATGGATAAGATGGGCCAAATGGCCTCCTTCTGTGCTGTAACTTTTCTATGGTTCTATGGTTGAAGAGCCAGGAAGACTTGACTAGGGTCAGACTGACTGGCAGAGCCCCTGAGTCTGAGAAGCTTTATGAAGAGAGAGGGGACCAGGCCAAGCTTGAACATGCCTGGAACATCTGAACATACGAAATAGGAGCGGGAGTAGGCCACCAGCCCCTCGAGGCTGCTCCACCGTTCAATAAGATCATGGCTGATCTGTTTGTGTTTCGAGTTCCACATTCCCATCTACCCCCGATAACCTTTGATTCCCTTGCCTTAAAAATATTCAATAACCCTGCTTCCACCACCTTCTGAGGTAAAAGGTTCCAAAGTCGCACAACCCTCTGAGAGAAAATATTTCTCCTCACCTCTATCCTATAAGGGGGATTTTAAAACAGTGCCCCCTAGTGTTGGACTCACCCACAAGGGGAAACATCCTTTCCATGTCCACCTTGTCAAGACCATTCAGGATCTTATATGCTTCAATCAAGTCTAAACTTCAGTGGAAACAAGCCCAGTCTGTCCAACCTATCCTCATAAGACAACTCGCTTATTCCAGATATCAATCTCGTAAGCAACCTGTGAACCGCCTCCAACGCATTTACATCCTTCCTTAAATAAGGAGACCAAAACTGTACACAGTCTTTGAGATGTGGTTTCACCAATGCCCTGTATAACTGAAGAATAACATCCTTACTTTTATCTTTAATTCCTCTCATAATAAAGGATAGCATTTCATAAGCCTTTATGATCACGTTATACTTTCATGCTAACTTTTTGTGACTCGTGCATGAGAACACCTAGATCCCTCTGCACCTCGGAATTCTGCAGTCATTCTCCATTTAAGTAATAGTCTGCTTTTTTATTCTTCCTGCCAAAGTGAACAACTCCACGTTTTCCCACATTGTATTCCATCTGCCATATTTTTGCCCACTCACTCAACTCTATATCCATCTGCAAACTCCTTAAGTCTTCTTTGCAACATACTTTCTTACCTATCTTTGTGTTGTCTGCAAATTTAGCTACCATGCCTTTGCCCTGCCTCCTACTCATCTAAGCCATTGATGTAAATTGTAAAAAGTTGAGGCCCCAGCACTGACCTCTGCGGGACCCTACTCGTCACATCATGCCATTCAGAAAAAGACAGAAAAAGCATACTCTGTTTTCAGCTGGCCAGCCAATCTTCTATCCAGGCGAACATGTTACCCGCTACACCATGAGCTTTTATTTTCCGCAGTAACCTCTGATGTGGCACCTTATCAGATTCTTTCTGGAAACTCAAGTGCAGCACGTCTACAGACTCCCCTTTATCCACAACGCATATTACTCCTACAAAGAACTCTAATAAATTGATTAAATATGATTTCCCTTTCACTAAACCATGCTGACTCTTCCAGATTACCTTGAGTTTTTCTAAGTGCCCAGCTATAACCCCTTTAATGACTGACTCTTAACACCTTCCCCACAACAGGTGTCAAGCTAACTGGCCTAGAGTTTCCTGTTTCCTGCCTCCCTCATTTCTTGAATATTTGCTACTTTCCAGTCTGATGGAACTTTCCAGAATCTAGGGAATTTTGGAAAACTAACACCAACGCATTCACTACCTCATTAGCCACCTCTTTTAAGACCCTAGGATGAAGTTCATCTGGAGCCAGAGAGTTGTCAGCCCACAGCTCCAATAGTTTGCTCAGTACCACTTCCCTAATGATTGTAATTTCACCAAGTTCCTCTCTCCCTTCCACCTCCTGATTTACAGCTTTACTGGAATGTTTTTTTGCATCCCCTATAGTGAAGACTGAAGCAAAATATCTGTTCATTTCATCTGCCATTTCCTTATTATCTACTATTAACTCCTCAATCTCACTCTCGAGAAACCCAACACTTTACCTACTCTTTTCCTTTCTAAATACCTGTAGAAACTCTTGCTATCCGTTTTTGCATTTCCAGCTACCTTCCTCTCATACTCTAATTTCTTTCTCCTGATTAACCTTTTAGTCATTCTCTGCTGTTCTGTACATTCTGACCAATCATCTGACCTGCCGCTCATCTTTGCACAGTTATATGCATTTTCCTTAAGTTTGATGCTTTCCTTAGCTTCTTTAGTTAGCCATGGATGGCGGGTCCTCTCTTTAGAATTTTTCTTTATAGTAGGAATATACTTATTCTGAGTATTCTGAAATATCCCCTTAAATGTCTGCCATTGCTTCTCATTGATATATCCCCTCGCCTAGAATCGCAGTTTACTTCACCTAGCTCAACTTTCATGCCCACATAGTTGCCCTTATTTAAGCTTAAAATACTAGTCTTAGACCCACTCTTCTCCCTTTGATACTGGATGCAAAATTCAATCATATTGTGGTCACTGCTACCTCAGGGTGCCTTCACACTGAAGTTATTAATTAATCCTGTCACATTATACAATTATACAATACCAATTCTGATATAACCTGCTCTCTGGTTGGTTCCAGAATGTGCTGCTCTAAGAAACTGTCTCGAAAGCATTCTATGAACTCCTCATCCAAGCTACTACTGCCAATCTGATTTTTCCAGTTTATATGTAGATTAAAGTCACATGTGATTATTGCAGTCTCTTTATCATAATATTTCTTCTTGTATAGTTTGTCCTACATTGTGGTTACTGTAAGGGGGCCTGTAGACCACTCCCACTAGTGACTTTGTTCCCTACTATTCCTCACCCCCACCCAAACCGATTCTACATCCTGACCTGAACCAAGGTCTTCTCTAACTATTGCACCAATGCCATCCTTGATTAACAGTGCTACCCCTCCACCTTTACCTAGCTTCCTATTCTTCTTGAATGTCATATACCCCTCAATATTCAGGACCCAATCCTTGTCATCCTGCAGCCACATCTCCATAATGGCTATCAGATCATATTTATTTACTTCAATGTGCACTATCAATTCCTTTACTTCGTTATGAATGCTACACTCATTCAGATTCTTCAGTTTTTTCTCTCTGCCCCTTCCTGCCATTCTCTGACCCTCATTTCCCATATTACTACTTTCCTCTTTTACCTGTCTCTACTCTTTGATATGCCACATCTTTACATATTTGATCCCCTTCCCCCACTATTTAGTTTAAAACCCTCTCTACTTCCCTAGTTATGAGGTTCACAAGGACACTGGTCCCAGCATGGTTCAGGTGTAGACCGTTCCTATGGTACAACCCTTACTTTTCCTGGTACTGGTGCCATTGCCCCACAAACTGGAACCCGCTTCTCCCACACCAGTCTTTGAGCCACATATTCATTTCTCTAATTTTATGTACCCTATGCCACTTTGCACGTGGTTCAGGTTATATTCCAGAGATCATAACCTTTGAGGTTCTGCATTTCAATTTAGTGCCTAGCTCCTCATAATTCCTATGTAGAACCACTTTCCTGGTTCCTCCGCCTCCCACTTCAAGTTTCTCCCCAGCCCTGAGCAGATGTCCCAGACCCTGGCACTGGGCAGACAACACAGCCATCTGGACTCTAGCTCTTTTCTGCAGAGAACAGTGTCAATCCCCCTCACTATACTGGCTCCTACTACCACTTTTTTTTGCTACCCCCACTTGAATGGCTTCCTGTACCATGGTGCCATGGTCAGTTTGTTCATCCACCCTGCAGCCCCCACTCTCATCCAAATCCAATGCTTGCTGTCCTATCTCCACGGCAAACCTTATTGCTGATCCCACAAAAAGGGAAGTGGTGCTGCACAAATTGATGGAGTTGTGGGCCGACAACTCTTTTGGCTCCAGATGGACTTCAACCTAGGGTCTTAAAAGAGGTGGCTAATGAGGTAGTGAATGCGTTGGTGTTAGTTTTCCAAACTTCCCTAGTTTCTGGAAAGTTCCATCATCAGACTGGAAAGTAGCAAATATAACACCTCTATTCAAGAAGGCTTGGTCTTACACAGAGTGATTGGGACTTGCCCTACGTTGGTCATGCTTGTTTGACACCAGAATAGTAGTGTGAACCATTACTCACCAGTTCTTCCGAGAGCATCTTGCTGAAGAGTGTGAGCTGATCAACACCTTTTCCCTCCTCCAAATCTCTGTTCCACAAGGGTTAGACATCCTTTACCATGGTTACATTGAGCTCTCCCTATCTGCCCTGCGTCACACTTCTCATAACCTGGGGTTTCTGTGGTTCATGACCTGATCAATACTCAGTCGAATCAAGTAAATTAAGAATACGTGTGCTGGGTCGAACATTTTAAGAGACATCGGGGCATGCTTGGAAGGCATGTATGGTGACCAGTATAAGTCAGCCAAAGGGGGTCAAGAGTCCTCAGCCTTGCTCTAGATGTTCAAGACTAGATGTTACAAAGATAACAAAAAGACTAAACTCAAGGGGCTGAATATCGTTGGGGTGCAGATGGCTCACAATGCCATAAGCGAAGTTGACATGGAGCTGACCACTCCATGCCAGCCTGCCCCATAGCCATAAAGCGTTGTGAGCGGGCTAAACAAGGGCCGAGCGGGACTTCTGCCGCTCACTGGGGAGGTAGTCCTGCCTTTGGGAGCTGCCAGCCAACCTGATTGGTCGGTAGCTCCAGCAATCCTGGCAGCGGCAAGAGTGCATTAATGGGCCCTGCCAGGACTGCAACAGGAGGAGAGAGGAGGCTCATGGATCCCTGGAAACAAATAAGTCCGGGGCCTTGGGCAGGGAGGGTTTGGGCAGGCCAAGGAGAGGGTGGGGAGTGGGTTTAAGGCTGTGGGTGGGTAGGATGAAAGAAGAGTTCTATCTTATGTGAGGCAGCAACCAGTCATCCCTTACCGCCCTTTGAAGAGATTATTTTAAAAATCGGGGTGTCCACTTACATCCGACTGCCGAAGTCAAATGGCGTGGGCAGCGTATTATCAGGGTCAATTGGCTTGGTAACAAGCCTAATTGACCCTTGATTATTTATTTAAATATGGTGGGCGAGCTGCTGATTTCCACGTCCGTCTAGCCTTTCCTGCGCCTCTTGCGGAGGAGGTTGTCGGGATTGGTTCTGCGCGGGCTGGGCATCGGGGTGGTCCTCTCGGCATACGCCGATGATGTGCTCCTTATGTTTAGCGACCCGGCTGACCTGCGGAGGATGCGCGAGTGCCAGGAGGTCTACTCTGCGGCTTCTTCTACTAGGATCAACTGGGATAAATGTTCTGGACTCCTGGTCGGCCCATGGCAGATGGATCCCCTACCCGAGAAGCTCAGGCCTTTCATCTGGAGCAGGACCAGCATCCTCTACCTGGGGGTCCATCTCTGCCCTGCCAAGGAATCCTGGCCGGCGAACTGGCAGGAACTGGAGACGAAAGTCACCGCTCGCCTGCGGCGCTGGACAGGACTGCTCCGAGTGCTGTCTTACCGGGGTCGAGTTCTGGTCATAAACCAGCTGATCGCTGCCATGTTGTGGTATCGGCTGGTCACTTTGACCCCTCCCCCGGACTTTGTCGCGGAAATCCAGAGAATGCTAGTCGACTTCTTCTGGGACAAAAGATTGCACTGGGTCACTGCTGAGGTTCTGAGTCTCCCGCTTAGGGAGGGTGGTCAGGCGCTAGTGTGCCTACGCACACAGGTGGCGACTTTCCGTCTTCAGACCCTGCAGCGATACCTTTACGTCGAGCCTGCTCCGAGATGGTGTGCCCTGGCGACGTATTTCTTCCGCCAGGTGCATGGCCTGAATTATGACGTGCAGCTCCTGTTTATAGAGCAGAGGGGCCTCGGTGGCTCCTTACAGGCGTTGCCCGTCTTTTACCAGGACCTGATCAAACCTGCGAGCGACGCAGCTCTCCCCCGTCAGGAGTAGCGGCTATCGTCAGAGAGCCGCTGCTCAGGAATCCGCCCCTCCGTCCCTTTCAGTGGCTGGCAGAGAGGAGGGCTGTGGCTGCTGGGGTGACCAGGATCGGGGACGTGCTGGGTGGCGGAGGACTGGGCTGGATGCTCCCGCAGGAGTTGGCGTGTCGCGCGTCAGTGAGTGTCCAGGTCGCAGCCGATGCCATCCAAGACCTAAGGACGGTCGTGCTCGGACACGATGTCATTTTAGGTCTCGAGGTGGCCCAGGTGCGCGGTGGTCTTCCGGCTGAACGTTCCCCTGTTCGGACGGAATTCCACATTGGCCCCAAGCCCTGAACCCTCCCTCGGGTGCCGGTGCCCCGCAATAATATGAGCCGCCTCGGGGACATGCCCTCCGTGCCATTTGGCACGGCGCGGAGGAGTTTTCTGTACGGACTGCTGCTGCACGCCTTCCATTTTCTCGCCCTCGTCCGCCGCCCGGACACGCCCTGGCGTGCCTTGTTGCCGTCCGGCGGCGGAGGCCCTCTACGGAGGTGTCCTCCCGTTTTCTATCGGGGACCTGGGTTGAAGGGTGTTGCACGCAGCAGTCCCCTACAATCGTAGAATGTGTAGGTTCACAGACTCCCAGGACACCTGCCTTTTTTCTGGTCTTGTGGAGTCCGTGGACCATGTTTATATAGGGTGTGGTAGGCTGCACTCCCTTTTTAGTTATTTAAAAAACCTTCTGTTACTGTTTTGTTTGCACTTCAGTCCCACGCTCCTGATCTACGGACACCCGGTGCGGAAGGGGGTCGGGAAGGAGGAGGACCTCCTCGTGAACTTGCTCCTGGGCCTGGCCAAGTTGGCCATCAACAGGTCCAGGCAGCGAGCGATCGAGGGGGGAGTACCGCCCAATTGTTTGTCCCTCTTCCGCGGCTACGTTCGCGGCCGGGTGTCCCTGGAAAGGGAGCACGCGGTGTCTGCCGGCACCATCGAGGCCTTCCGTGCCCGGTGGGCACCGCGGGGACTGGGGTGTTTTGTTGACCCCTTTAATCACATTTTGGTTTAATGTTTATAAGGTTCCTTTAAACTTTGTCCTTGGTTTTACAGCTGGCCTGACTTAGGGGCTGTGCCTGATTTATCCCTTATTGTGTTAATTTAGTTTATTATTTTAACTCTGAAAGAGTTACACCCCCCTGCTTCCCGTATAATGGTGGTGAACTCGGGAATGAGTAGAAAGGTGGTAGTGTGGGCACCCGCCTTATTTTACGTGTCCCCCTGTCGAAAATATGCCCAGCGGAAAGCACGTAACATCCAGCCCAAGTAATATCAGCCTGAACAGGACCTTAGAACTGTTCAAATACCAGGGAATCGGGCTATCCTTTTACCTACCCGCACCATCCTTATCCTTGAAGACTCATGCCCAGCCGTATCCAATTGGTCGACATCAGGCCTCACTAAAGCATCAAGTTTCGCATATAGCAGAGCTACCACTTAGTGTAACTCAGGAAGCCACCCTTGTCACTGTGGGAGAAAAGGGTAGGGTACCAATACAGATCGCCAATTTCAGCGACAAAGATGTTTACCTCCAACCGAGAATGCCCGTAGGTGTCCCTTAAACACGCCAATGTCATGGAGTGTGAACCAACGGGGGAAGACATTTCTAACCTTGTATCAAAGATACAAGATACAACCTTTTATCGGCGAGTTGGAGGAGACAGCTCATTTCTGCTCTCGCCAAGTAAGGGGTAACTTTCCATAAGGATAATGATGACATTGGGTATTGTGACCTGGTGAATCACAGAATTGTAATGAATCACCACCCAGTGAGGATTCCTCACCACCAGATCCTACCCCATTACTAGGAGGAAGTCAGCGAGTACTTGCAGAAGTCTCTGGAATGAGGTATCATCTGGGGAGTCGTCGAGTCTGTATACTTCCATAGAGAGGGCTCTAGCATCTGGACACTCTGGGGCCATCCACTGAGGTGACTCCAGGAGTGTCCAGCCAATCACAATCCCTTCTACCTGTGACCCCTTAACCTCCAACTCCACAGACTGAGGAGGGTGCACCTATCCCACAGCAAGAGACCCAAAGCAGGCCAGGGCCATCCAAATCTTGGCCCTCCAGAGGACGCTCATCAAAATCATCACAGACAACAGGGCGTAGCGGTCGGCAGGCTGCCTCCACCTTCACTGTGGATGCTGATCCCCAGATGCACAAGTAGGGTTAGGAAAATTAAGAAATGTAGGAGGGTTGACCAGTAAGTTCGCGGATGGCACGAAAATTGGTGAGGTGGTAAATAGTGAGGAGGATTGCCTTAGATTACAGGAGGATATAGACGGGCTGGTCAGATGGGCTGATCAGTGGCAAATGGAATTTAGTCCGGATAAGTGTGAGGTGACGCACTGGGGCAGGACAAACAAGGCACGGGAATACACAAATGGTAGGACCCTGGGAAGTACCGAGGATCAGATGGACCTTGGTGTGCATGTCCACTGGTCCCTTAAGGTAGCAGGACAGGTAGATAAGGTGGTTAAGAAGGCATATGGGATACTTCCCTTTATTAGCTGAGGCATAGAATGTAAGAGCAGGGAGGTTATGCTGGAACTGTATAAAACGCTGGCTAGGCCACAGCTAGAGTGTTGCGTGCAGTTCTGGAATCCCCATTGTAGGAAGGATGTGATTGCAGTAGAGAGAGTGCAGAGGAGATTTACCAGGATGTTGCCTGGGCTGGAGAGTTTTAGTTATGAGGAGAGGTTGGATAGACTGGGGTTATTTTCCCTGGAGCAGGGGAGATTGAGGGGGGACATGATTGAGGTGTATAAAATTATGAGGGGTATAGATAGGGTAGACAGGAAGGAATTTTTCCCCTTGGTGGAGGGATCAATAACCAAGGGGCATGGATTTAAGGTAAGGGGCAGGAGGTTTAGAGGGAATGTGAGGAAGAATATTTTCACCCAAAGGGTGGTGGGAATCTGGAACTCACTGCCTGAAAGAGTGGTAGAGGCAGAAACCCTTATAACATTTAAGAAATATTTGGATGTGCACTTGCGATGCCATGGTATACAAGGCTATGGGCCTAGTGCTGGAAAATGGGATTAGAATAGTTAGGTACTTGTTTGACTGGTGCAGACTCGATGGGCCGAAGGGCCCTTTTCTGTGCTGTAGGCCTCTTTGACTATGACTTCCCCCATACTCCTCACGAGGAAGAAAGACTGAGGATCTGTGTCGACAACTGGGTCCTCAATACAAAGACTCATAAGGATGCTTACCCTCTACCTAGGATTGAGGAAGCATTGCAAGACCTCAAAGGGGCAAAGCATTTCTGTAGACTCAATTCGGCCAATGGTTGTAACCAGCTACCTATCGCTGAAGAGGACATTGAAATGACCGCATTCTGAACAGGCACTGGTGGACTCTGTGAAGACTGTTCGGGCTTTGAAATGTCCTGGCCACCTTCATACGTGTGATGGATAAGGCTTTTGGCTTTCCAGCTACTTCTTGTATATCTGGACAATATCCTCATCTTCGGCTCGACATTCGAAGAGACCCTTGAAAGACTAGACATCATCTCAGCCCACTTGTCGAAGCTTAACCCGAAAGTCAAACCAGGGAAGTGCCAACTTTTCCAAACACAAGTACGGTACTGTGGGCACTTTGTCATCTGGGAAGGCATCCTCCTGGATGATGGGAAAGTCTGAGCAGTATGCAAGTGGCTTCAGCCTAAGATGGAGAAGAAACTGCGTGGGTTTCTTGGCCTGGCTAGCTACTATAGAAGCTTTGTGCATGGACCCCAGCATGTGAAGATTTCTTTTGTGCTTTCAAAAATAAGCTCATCTCATCACCAGTTCTTGGCTACCCAGATTTCCATCTCCCTTTCATATTAGAAACTGATGTCAGCTTCATTGTCCTTGGAGCAGGACTGTCCCAGGTTCAAGGGCAGAGAAGAGTGCTTAGTGCTTGTGTCATTCAGAGCCTCAAACTGAATGAAAAGAATATGCAGGATTATTCCAGTATGAAGCTTGAACTGCTAGCTTTGAAGTGGCTATTTCCCAGAAGTTCAGAGACATTCTGATTGATATAGAGTTTGAAGTGTTTACAGTAGCTCAGCTACTATCAAATGTCCGCCAAGCTTGGAGCGACAGAAACCTGACGGACCGCCAAACTCACTCAGTTCCGATTCCAGATCAGGTACAGGTCAGGCAAAAGTAATGCAAATTCTGATGCCCTTAGTTGGAAACCTGAACATGGGAGTGAACCTGCCCCTGCCTGGTTAGAAGAGGCTATGGCTGATCCTATGACTGTGCGTCAAGCCAAAGGCTGCATTCAGGCTCTGATTCATCATGACACCTGGGTGAGAATTCAGTGGAGTGTCATTGATGTGCTAATGAGTGAGATCCAAACCAAGTACAGAGTGGTGGAACCACCTTTGCCATCCGTCTCAAAAGAGCACCTCAGACAGCTTCAGCTGGTCGATGCAGACATTGATAGATTTCAGGACTGGAATGCCAACATCCACTAACCGGAACGTCTGATGAGGGAGACCAAACAGGCATGGAAACTGTTGAGGTGCTGGAAGAGGATCCTGGAGGAGGATGGAGTTCTCCATCAGGTGGTTCATGACAATGAGAGAGAGGTGAAGCAACTCATCCTTCCTGGCAGTCTCAAACGTCAAGTGTTGATGTCGTTTCATGATCAGATGGGGAGCCAGACACTGGAGAAGACCACTGCGCTGACCAGAGAGCAGTGTTACTGGTCCGGGACGATTGATAATTTTGAGGACTACTGTCAGAACTGCGAGAGGTGTATCTTGGCCAAAGCCAGGAAGCAGATTTACCCCACCATGGGATCCCTTCTTGCCTTGGATTTTATGGTCCTTGACCCCAGTGGTAACAGGGCCGAGCACGTTCTCATACTCACTGATGCCTTCACTAAGTTTACACAAGCTACATACACCCGTGACCAAAAGGCCTGAACTTTAGCCAGTACATGATTGGCTCGTCCGTTTTGGTGTTCTCTGCCAGATCCACTGTGCCCAAGTGTGCAATTTCAAGAATAAGATCTACAGGAGTTGTGGAAGGTGTGTGGTATTGTCAAGAGCCCCTACCATCCAGAGGGTAATGAACATTGCAAAAGATTCAACCATTCTCTGCATGAGTGATTGCGTACCTTGCCTCCTTACAGTAAATGTTAAGTGGTCTAAGTATCTCCTGGAGCTAGTCAATGCTTAAAATTCCTCCACGGGTTACTCTGCACACTACCTTTTCTTTGGAAGAGATCCAGTCCTTCCCGTGGATTATCTCCTTGGGATCACTAGCCATTCAGATGGAGATGGCCAAGATGACAAATGGGTTACATCAGGCATTAGATATGGCGTCCAAGAGGACCGAGAAAGAAGCGCTGCAGGTATATCAGGGTCGGAAGAAGATACGGAGGCAAGATTTTCCCCTCATTGGGAGGGCGCGGCGGGCGGACCCGGGAATGGCCATAAAACGGACCACTGTCAGCGATTAGGCTCCAATCGTGATTTCACATTGGGGGGGTCCATTGGTGACCCGGTGGCTGGTTTAAAAGCAGCCCAGGCAGCCCCTGGAAGGCTGCCACAAAAGATGTCCCCTGAACCTTTGTGATGGATCTGAGTGCAGCTGGACATGGCAGAAGGGAGGGCAGGTCGGGTGGGCACTTGGCCCTCCAATTTTCTGATGACTGCCTCGCCATCCTCCTGGAGGAGGTGGCAGCCGGGAGGGACACCCTTGTCTCCAGGGATGGGAGGAGGATGCCACCGCACCTCGCCAAGAGGGTATGGGAGGACTTTTCAGCAAAGGTGAGCAGCCATAATGTGGTGCAGCACACATGGGCGCAGCGCCATAAGTGCTTCAATGACCTGCTGTGCTCAGGAAGGGTGAGTACCATGTTACTGTGGGACAGTGTGCAGATGTGTTAAAGTCTGGCTGTCCCCAATGGACCTCAGGGGTGTTAGAGTCTGAGTGCCAACTGTCAATCACACTTGAGCTGGCCAAGGGGTGAGCCCTGGCTGCTTGGACTGAGTGCCTTGCGGCTTGGAGCCCATAACTTGGAAGTGCCCTGCCAGGTGCTCCTCAGCTGGGGTTGGCCAGGCTGCAATGGTGCTGCAGATACAGAGAGGACTAATCAATGCTCCTCTGTTGTTTCAGCAGAAGATGGCCCACAACAAAATAGAAAGGTCGCGGACCGGCGGAGTCCCTGCTTAGGAAATCCTCTCGAGGTATGAGCGTCCTGGAGCTTGAGAGCCGCACCCCGTGTGCAACCAGGCATGGAGAGGCCCGGTAAGAGTGCAGTGCACAGAGGTGAGACTTTCAGCTTGTGCAACCATTATAGTGTAGGCTCTTCATTGAAGTGAGCATCGAACTTGGAGTCCCCATTGATCATTGAAAGGCGATGGCACCGTGGCGCAGATCTCCATTATCTCACCAGGGTACCTGGCATGCACAGTGACAGTGTGGTGACTTTAACTAATGACATGTCCTTGTTCTCCTTTTTAGGTTCGCCAGCAGGCATTCGCTCTCCGGATCCCAAAGGGCCACCGCTGACACCGGAGCACCACCGGGCGCCATTTGTACCTGCGTCACATCAGCCCTCTGAAGCAGGGACCAGCGCACATATCAGCACCTTGGTGGGCATTAGAGTGGTGGCCAGTATCTCAGTGCACACTGGTGAGGGCACTTCACAATTGCTTCAGGTGCAGGCGGAGGCAGAGAGTGCCCAGGGTGCTGGCAATCAGAAGACTGCTGGGGACCAGGACGATGCCTGGAGTCAAAGGCTGATGATGAGCCTCTGGAGTCACCCATTAGGCGGCAGATGCTGGATGCCCAGCGAGATGTGCTGTAGGACCTGGCAGAGATCCATGAGGATCTACGTGCCATGGTCTCTGATGTGGAGGAGTCCATGCAGAGCATGAGCACTGTGTTGACTGTTATGGTTGAGTGCACTGCCTCCTCCATTGAGAGAGTGGCAACTGTCATGGAGAGGCAGCTGCAGGGACAGAATGAGGAGTTCTGATGAGGCTGCTGCGACTGGGGAGCTGCCAGCCATGGCACTGGTCGTTCCCTCCCAGGCGGGCCCAGCACAGGCTCCACTGGCCAGAGGACGACCACCAAGGTCATCAAGGCCAACAAAACAGCAGGGTCAGCAGGCTGCCTCCAATGCCAGTGCCAGTGAGGGGGGGAGCACCAAGATGTAGCAAGCATAAGCTAAAGGCACCACGAGCACAAGAGGGACATGTCACGGGTGATTTTCTGTTCATTTATGTTTACTTTATCTATATTGATCTGGGAATGAAGACCAGAGAAGTTTATGTAGGTATTTTGGAATTGTCAAAATTAGATAAATTTTGCTTTTGTCATGGCCTGAGTATGCTTCACCTTTTTATTTTATTGGTGCAGTGTATGCCAGTATGTAATGCTGGCCGTAAGTGGCTCTGAACTTTATTGCACAGGCACTGAGTGTTTTTTTTGTTCAAATGAAAGGGTCCTTTCAGACATCCAGGATGCCTGGCATGCGTTTGAAGCTGATCTTTGGTAGCCTAGCTGAAGGAGCATTGGATCCAGGCGTCCTTGGTGTCCCTGCCTCCCTGGAGGTTACTGAGGTCAGCATTCTCCTCACCATGCTCCTCTTCTGACTCACTACTGGATTCATCATCTGTGGCCTGTGCAGCTGTGTCAAGATCCTCTTCGTCTAATGGGTACCCCCTTGTCAGTGCCAGATTGTGGAGACTGCAGCAACCACTGTTGGTAACATCCGTTATGGGGGCTATTGCAGTGCACCCCCTGAACAGTCCAGGCATCGGAAGGGCATCTTGAGGAGACCTATGGTCCTCTCTACCACCTCCCTTGTGGAGGCATGACTCGTCTTGTAACACTTCTCTCCCTCTTTTGGATAAGTTCCCAGGGCCAGATGGGATCTACCCCAGAGTACTGAGGGAGGCAAGGGAGGAGATTGCTGGGGCCTTGACAGAAATCTTTGTATCCTCACTATGGGTGAGGTCCCAGAGGACTGGAGAATAGCCAATGTTGTTCCATTGTTTAAGAAGGGTAGCAGGGATAATCCAGGAAATTACAGGCCGGTGAGCCTTACGTCAGTGGTAGGGAAATTATTGGAGGAGATTCTTCATGACAGGATTTACTACTATATGGAAGCAAATGGGCATATTAGTGAGAGGCAGCATGGTTTTGTGAAGGGGAGGTCGTGTCTCACTAACTTGATCGAGTTTTTCGAGGAAGTGACAAAGATGATCGACGATGGAAGGGCAGTGGATGTTATCTACATGGATTTCAGTAAGGCCTTTGACAAGGTCCCTCATGGCAGACTGGTACAGAAGGTAAAGTCGCATGGGATCAGAGGTGAGCTGGCAAGATGGATACAGAATTGGCTTGGTCATAGAAGACAGAGGGTAGCAGTGGAAGGGTGCTTTTCTGAATGGAGAGCTGTGACTCGTGGAGTTCCGTAGGGATCAGTGCTGGGACCTTTGCAGTTTGTAGTATACGTAAATGATTTGGAGGAAAATATAACTGGGCTAATTAGTAAGTTTGCAGACGACACTAAGGTTGGAGGAGTTGCAGATAGTGAAGAGGATTGTCAAAGGATACAACGG
Source organism: Cetorhinus maximus (assembly GCF_964194155.1). Classification (NCBI taxonomy): domain Eukaryota; kingdom Metazoa; phylum Chordata; class Chondrichthyes; order Lamniformes; family Cetorhinidae; genus Cetorhinus; species Cetorhinus maximus. The sequence continues at coordinate 35,260,554 of NC_135882.1, read as the reverse complement.
GATATAGATCGGTTGGAGACTTGGGCGGAGAAATGGCAGATGGAGTTTAAACCGGACAAATGCGAGGTAATGCATTTTGGAAGGTCTAATACAGGCAGGAATTGTACAGTAAATGGCAGAATATCATGCAAGGGCGCAATGACGTCTGGACACTCCCCAACATCATCGCGCACTATTTTACTCCAATCGGGTCGGGCACACGCCCACCCACAGGATGAAAAATTCTGCCCAGGATGTCTGGAACCATGGACCCCACAAGGTCATCAAGTGGTTCAACCCTGGGGCCCACACCTATGTTATGGAACCTGTAGCCGGAGGGCAGCCTCAGAAAATGGTTCACAGAGGAGAGTTGCTCAAGGCCAGAAGCCTGGCAGATGAAGTGGGGGCAAGCAGCTCACTCAACAGCAATACTGAACTGGAAGTGTCAGCGGGCAGTAACCCCATTGAGGGGGGTCCCAGATAGTGATGAGGATTCCTGGAATGACCTGTGTGTTGTGAACCCGGTGTATCCGGTGTGAGGAGACCTGCTCTGGTATTAGAAGAGGATGCATAGATGGTGGTGAGGCTGCAGCTGAAGCGACAAGTACTGCTGATCATATGATCCCGGGAGACATGACCAACCTGGACCCCTACACTGCTGATCCATTCCAAAGCTTGGATCCCATCGCAAGTGCCAGTATGGATGAGGGGCTGAGAAGGTCAACTCTACTGAATGCCAGGTATCATCTCACCCTTACCCTTTGCCCCGATCAGTGCTGCACATAGAAAATGCTGCCACGAATGTGGATTTGAACATATTAGCTATTATAGCTCGATCAAACCTGCTGATCACATGATTGCTTAGCAAACAATCACCAGGTGATATGTATAGTTGCTGGGGTGGCAATTCTCAAGCAGGGAAGTATGTAGCAGGACCTCTGGCTGCAGGTGGCAATAGTGGGGGAGAGCACCAAGGAGCTGGTCAGCCCCTGTGGGACCCCTCCCTGCAGGGAGCAGTGTCTTTGACAAGCTGAGGGGTGGAGCCAGATGCCATGAGGCAAGGGAGAAAGCCAGGACTTGAGTGGCAGTGTGACAGGAGACTGGGGCATCTTGAAACTCCTGAGAGTGTCTGAAGAGCCAGGAAGGGGAATTGGGACCTAGTGAGGCTGACTGGCAGCACCCCTGCATCTGAGAAGCCTCATGGAGAGAGGTGGGAGCAGGACAAGCCTGAAATGGCTGGCTAGTGCTGCGCTGAGGAGCTGAGGCCCTGACTACGACAGAGATCTGGAGCATCAATGGTGAATATTCTCTGTAAATAGTTGTTTCTTGGAGTTATGCTTTCCCTGGACAGTACATACAGCCTTGATGCCATTAGAACAAACTAATCATCTTTAATAACTTTAGATCTCACATTACGCTTTGATCTACATTGCAGTTTTATAGCAGATTTTGAGTCTGCTTTGTCAGACTGTCATTGATACAGATGTTGATTGAATGGTTTGAATGTCATTAATACAGGATTAAGAAATTGAAGGATACAATATGGACAATTATTGGAGAAGGGCTGTGTGTAAGTTTTCAGGGAATTGAGAATGAGCAGTAACCAGGATGAGCCCTGACCCTGAATGAACATCCCCTCCACCATTGGTGGTGGTATCGTCAGTTGTCTAACCCCATCAGCTCTGACCCAATATTGTTTACATTGCCCAGTGTCAAATTTTGCTTTATAACACTCCTGTGAAGTCCCTTGACATGTTTTCTGACATTAAAGGCACTATATAAATACAAGTTGTTGTTGTTTTCGAGATGTGGACCATTGCATATTTTATAATAGAAAAAGTATCCCTGAGCAGTGAAATGTTGATAAGTTTCAGCTAAATCTACAAATCCAATGTATGGAAAGAAGGGGAAGAAAACATGCATTTTACAATAATCATGCAAATAACTGAGAAAATGACACCACAATTTTGGGGAAGGAATGAATAAACAAATAAAGTAATTGTATTGGAGCAATTGTATTGGAGCAAACACCACAAATAATGTGGGAACATTATAATGGAAGTAGCTGTAATAGAGAATTTCGGATTAACTAAATTACTTACCACATAATACATAAGTAACATTGTAGAGATGCTAGAAATCTGAAATAACGGAGAATAACTAAAACTAGGAAGTTCTAGAAATACTCTGTAGGTCAGCCAGTATCTGTGGAGAGAGAACCGCAGTTAACGTTTCAGGTTGATGACATTTGTCAGATTGGAAACAGTTTTTCCAGCTCTGACGAAAGGACATCAGCCTGAAACGTTGTCATGGAGTTGTAAACTCTGGGGAGGAGAGGCAGGTATAAGTGCATGCAATAGGGGTTAAAGGTAGAAAAAAGTGCCAACATGTCAGGGACACAACAGGAACCGGCTTCCAAATTTAACTTGAGTGCATTTCAAGGTGTGTTGGAAACTCCTGTGGGTTGGGCAATCAAAGATTTAACCTTACATTCTGGCTTTAATTGCCAGCTCACAGCTTTCCCAGGCTGCCTGAAACTTGGCAACGTCAACAAGGAGAGACCACAGCAGGGATTGATAGACCTTTACTGGACATCTGCTTCTTTGCTTTCACTCATACAACGTGTTCTGAGAGTGTGTTTTCACCTTTTTGAAGGTGATTTCCAAGACGTTGGAGGTCAATTCTGTTGCCTTGGGCTTTTTTTTGACTTTGTAATAGACTTTCCAGCTGCCAGCCATCACAGCAGCATGGGAGCAATTATACCACTCTAACTTGGACCTCTAATGAGGAACAAAAGGTGCAACATCAACAAGAGCAGCAGCTGCTTCCTGTTCAGCTCCATGCCACTCCATGGGACAGCAGCGGTGAACCCAGAGCTCCAACTCCCAGGAAATAATATGCTCAACACAGGGAACACCAACAGAACTTTATGGACAAGGATAAGGACCTGTGCCTCAGAAGGCTCAGACTTCCTTGGCAACTTATTGCTGACATCTGTCGCCTCTTGGTAGAAGTCCCCCAGCTTAGTGGAACAGGTGGATGAGGTCACTACAGCTCTGATTTTCTTCACCTCCAGCTCCTTCCAGTGATCTGCTGGTGACATTGACAGAATTTTCCGATCTACAGCACCCAAGTGCATCTCAAAGGTGACCGATGCCATGTTTGCCAGAGTCACCACCTACGTCCGCTTTGTAACTGAAGGTCCTCAGATTTTCTTACAGGTCCAGGGAGCCTTAGATTGCATCCATGTGGCAATCAAGGCACCCTCAGAATAACCAGAGTATTCATCAAACAAAAGGGATCCTACTCTATTAACAGTATGTAACCACCAGAAGATAATCATATCTATCTGTGCATGTCATGATGTCTTCATTCTGCATCAGTCAAGTCTCCCACAAATCCTCCAAGCTGTAACTGACTCAATTGAGGGCTTCCTGGAGACAAGGAATACCCTCAAAGGAGGTGGCTGATGACAGCTATGAAGAGCCCTACCATAGATGCACAGGAAAGAACAGGCGGGAAAATAGTGTTGAAGCCCAAGGTCGTATTGAGTGATGGAGCAGGCTTGCTGGGCCGTGTGGTCTACTCCTGTTCCTATTTGTTATGTCCTTATCTTTAGTGTTTGTAGCCTTCATTGAAGAAAGCAAGATAGAGGATACCGCACATCCTTTAAAAAGTACCTGGATGAGCACTTGGCACATCGTAACGTTCAAGGTTATGTGCCAAGTGCTGGTAAATGGGATTAGGTAGGTAGGTCAGGTGTTTCTCACATGTCGGTGCAGACTCGATGGGCCGAAGGGCCTCTTCTGCACTGTGATTCTGTGATTCTGATGATAGCTGGGGAATGGAACAAACCAGACAAAGGAAGGCCCCACGGTTGAGCGATGCTTTCCTGCAATTCTCGTCCAGGCAGCCTGGGAACGGTGGGAGTTCTTGTTCCCAATGAACAGAAAGAGGTGCCATTGTGCACCAAGAGGAAGGAGGAGGTGCTGCAGCCTGCCACATCTGGAGGCTTCTCTCAAGGTTCCAAGGGTGGAGACACACACCTTAGTCCCTCTTCCTGTGGCCTGACTGCCTCCAGTGGAATCAGCCACATAAGAGGCTTCTGCACTCTTGCAAGAGTCCCTCAAAATACCAAAGTCATCTCAGGGCACAGGGCATCTCAGGTCACAGGGCATCTCAGGGCATCTCAGGGCACAGGGCATCTCAGGGCACAGGGCTGTGATTAAGGTTGTCACGAGCCCCCTCCCTAGCGTGTATCTCCATGACTCTGGTTCCGGGTGCAGATGGCTGTGTTCCCTCCTCCATATCCTCCTTGTCAGAAGAGGAGTGAGTTTATTCCACAGTCTTCTGCATGCAAGTACTCACCCCTCTGCTGCATGGGGTTGTGAAGAGCACAGCTGGTGACAATGATTCTGGAAACCCTCACTGAGCCATATTGCAGAGCTCCAGTGGAACAGACCAGGCAACGAAATCTCATCTTGAGCATATTCATTGTCTGTTCAATCTTGGCCTAGCTCAACCCGTTGCAGGTATTGTACCCTTGGCTTCAGTGTGAGGATCCCTCACTGGCGTTAGTAGCTATGTCTTAAGAGGGTCCACCGAGGATCCATACATGGAGTCATGTGAGGGGCTCAAACAACTGTAGCAGCTGGGAGAGCCAGGGTACATATGTATCATGATTGCTACCTGGGAAATATGCAGACAACTACAGGATGCGCGCCTGGTGGTCGCTTACCAGCTATGCATTTATGGAGTAGTACCCCTTCCTGTTAATGAAAGTTGCAGGCTAGTCCAATGGAACTTTGATGGTTACAATGGTGCAATCTATTGCACCCTGCACATGTAGCAAATCTGCAATGGCCCTGAAGCTAACAAATCTTTTAGCCTGACTATCAGGGATGGTTTGGTTTGTACAAAATCTCCAGTCCTTTTAAACAGTGCATTGGTCACTTCTCTAATGCAGCGGTTTGTGGCTGTCTGGAATATCCCACACACAGGGCCAGTGAATCCTTGAAAGGAGCCGGAGGTGTAGAAATTTAACACAGCAGTTGGACATTGGATTCCCGCCCAGTCCCATTGATTGCAGGGTGTCCTGCAGCATCACAGACATCGGTAATGGACTCCCTTGAGAGGCACAGTCTCCTCTGGCGCTGACAATCCAACAACTGCACGTAATTCATGTGACTTCTGAAGTTTCTGGTACATGATCTTTGGTCTCTTTCATGCTGCCGTTCCCATGTCATCCTGGTGCAGACTGCTCAGCGCAGGCTGCACCTCTTGCTGCTCATGCTCTAGTAATGGTGGCTCTGGGGACTCCATTACACAGATCCCCTTTTTAGTCCCTAACCTTCCGCACCCCTCCTCATACTACCTTTTCCTATTGTTACGGTCAGATGAAAAGTGGGCGAGTGGCTCCCTCATTATCCAGCCCTCAGTTGACTGCAACAGGTGCTTTTTAAATAATTAGTGAATGGTTAACTGTTTAAGTGCTGTCACTGTCAAAGACACACACAGACAGGTTTTCTTGTTTTAAAAGAAAAGGAGATAGTATCGATTGCACTTAACATCCAATCTAAATAAAATAATAAAAATGCTCCAACTCTCACTGACACATGTAGTCGAGAGTTCACACACACGCATACACACACATGCACATGTAATTTACAAAGTGGGAGGGTAGATTTAATTGTTTAAGAGTCCAAAAAAAGGTAATTGTATGCAGATTCTGTAGATTGATGACTTGGGTTGTTTCAGACTGGGCTCGATGGTCTTCCAGATTCTATGTTGAGACGATTTAAAGATGTTGACTGATAGTTTCTCTCATTTCTCTGGAGTCAGTAGCTGCTGGGCTGGGTTGATATTTAAGACACTGCCTGCAGCATGTGACTGGTCAAAAAGCAGACAGGGCACAAGTTTGCAAGATGGCTGGAGAGAGACAGTGCCAACTCAGGGTCTTTCTGGTCTCACTCTGACTGGCCTGGAAAGAAGCAGTTTCTTAAAACATCAAGAGGGTTAACTTGTTCATCACATGATCTCCTCTCATAAACTGGACATTTACCCAAAGATGGTCAGTGTAAGCTGGTTCCAGGTCCATTGTTTAAAAATGGTTAGATTATATGGATGTTGGAGTTCTTATCTCGGCTGGGATCCATTACCCAAAGTAATTAAGGCTAATAGCTTGGTCCACACCTAGCTGAATACACAGGTTATGTCAGGATGTTTTGTAAATGGTTCAGGATGGTCATTCACACTCTTCTAAGTTGATTGTCTCTGGTGGGCTACTTCTGGACAGCCCAGCTCCTTGCTGATGGCTTTGTACTTTAGAGGTACAGCTATGTAAATGTTCAGCCATCTTAGGGGCTGCTGTTTAAGTCATTTAAAATGTTGTTGTTCAGTCTTTTTTTCAAACTTATCCAGTAGTTTTGGCCTACACAATAAATAGAGTCATGTTTGATATAAACATGGTCTTATAACACCATGCATATGCTATAGAAGATGAATAAGTGTTGTGTGCCATTCTGTGATATCCAATTCTGTTACCAGGTATCTGGGAGACCCCCATCTGTCTGCCAGTCTTTTAATCTCCATTGTCTCCTCTTTTGCATCACTCAGTGTTGCAATTACTGGACGGTCTCCCTGAGTTCTCTGCCTCTCTCTGAAGCCTGCACTCTCTTCTTCTGCAAGGAGTGGAAGAAGATTTATTAGGATGGAATGACAATATTTGTGTGAGGTGGCTGTGAGGAATGGATGTGAGATGTCAGTAAGATGAAGATTAGTGTCAGTGTGGTTGTTCAGATGTGGATGTGAGGAGGTGCCTCAAGAGATGAATGGCTGCATCTGCAAGGTGTGTTAGTTTGGGGATTGCTGTGCAGGAGAATGTTGGGGAAGTCAGAGCGAGGGTGGAGTTGGCACATAAATGTGGGATGTCACTCACATTTGCTGTCCTGATGAGATCGTTGAACCTCATTCGGAGGCATATTAATAAGCACAGGCTTACAAGTCTGCTAATGACTTCTGTGGCTTTCAACCATGTCTGCTTGCTCTCAGAGGCTGGCTCTTCCTCCCATCTACCTGGAATAATATTTCTCTGTAGATCCCTACCTCCCGTGATGCCACCAAGAACTGGGGACACCCTTCCCACATTAACACTCCATCAGTAATGTTCCTCTCTCTGTTCTCTCAATTATAGAATGGATCAATTGTGACTCCTGCCAGGATTTCTTTAAATATTGAGGCATTTTTTTTTTATTCGTTTGTGGGATGTGGGCATCGCTGGCTAGGCCAGCATTTACTGCCCATCCCTAATTGCTCTTGAGAAGGTGGTGGTGAGCTGCTTTCTTGAACCGCTGCAGTGTTGTTTGAACACCCACAGTGCTGTTATGAAAGGAGTTCCAGGATTTTGACCCAGAGACCGTGAAGGAACGGCGATACAGTTCCAAGTCAAGATGATGTGTGGCTTGGAGGGGAACTTGCGGATGATGGTATTCTTATGCACGGTGTTCCCATGCTCCCGTCCCACTCTTTTGCTTTGAAGAAGAGCCATAAGGACTCGAAACGTTAACTCTGTTTCTCTCCCCACAGATGCTCCCAGGCCTACTGAGCTCTACCAGCATTTCCTGTTTCTATTTCCATGCATCTGCTGCCCTTGTCCTTCCAGGTGGTAGAGGTCGTGGGTTTGCTAGGTGCTGTCAAAGGTGCCTTGGTGAGTTACTGCAGTGAACTTTGCATATGTTTTAAATTTTTTTTAACCGCTGCCACTGTGCATCAGTTGTGGAGCAAGTGAATGTTTAAGGTAGTAGATGAGCTCGCTGTGATCACGCCTGCCCACTCCAGTTGATTATGAAACCCAGAAGTGAGGTGCTAATGTTGTGGCTGAGCTTAAAAAAAAAACATGGCAAAGCCCGCCCTACTATCTTTTCTGGTTTCAAACCCGCTGTCGGCTCTCCTTTGCTGAATATTCCCAGCATTATCTCTATTTTATTACTTACCTCTTAAATAAGGTTTGTAAAATAGTGTTATAAACTTTATATCTCTGAAACTTTCATTTTGTATCAGTGCTGTTTGCACATTATGATTAAATTTGTTATATTGATGACGATGTCACTATTAGGTGGCAGCAAAACAGCAGTAAGCCCCAGTAACCTCGCTCCAGGTTCACAGTTATCCATGACCAACACAGGGGGGAATTTACGAGCATTGTGTTCAGTATTACTTTTTATATTATGGTTACTGTAAATACTAAGTTATATGATTAAAAAGACATGAAACATTATTTGAGTTAAAAATGCAATAGATCTGTTTTCAGTTCTGACGTGAAGTAGCATTTGATCATAATTTCATGGGAAATAGACATATTTCACATTCTGAATTAAGCCAATTCCACAATGCCTCGTCTGTATGAAGCCATTTCTCTTTCCGCATAAAATAGGAGGAGTTGTCCTCCGTGAGTATCCTCGCCTTCCCCCCACCCCCCTCATATTTCTGTGAAAATTACTTAAGGTTAAAGTGCAATTGCCTTAACCCTTTCAACATCAACATACTGTTCCTTTTTCTTTTTTTAATGCCATTTTCTGTTCTGTTTTTGAAATGGTGTGATGCTTCATAGGTCATAAATGCCAAAAGAGCATGTCTCAAGGAGATTGCATGGACAGCTGGCAGGGTGTGTCAGATTGATTTTATTTTAATTATATTTTTCAGTTTGTAATTATTCCTGTGATATGTCCATCCAAAGCATTTGATTCCTGAGCTAGCTTTATTTTTGTGACCAAGGTATCTATTTTCCTGATGAGGGAGGCAAGCTTTGTATCTGAGCTGTTCTTTGTGCTAAAGGCAAAGACAAAAATTTACATTAAAAATTATTCCTGAATATTAAAAACAGCAAAGCAGAAGACTTTGAAATGAAAAAAATTACAACAAAAACACTCATTGTATGGAGACATCTGGTGTGTACTTCATCAGTGAACTCCCCGCGGGACAGTGGGAACTAAACAGCCTGTGGATGATAAACAAGACTTGATATGAAGAGACTGAAATTCTGTATCTGTAAGCCTAGTGTAACCTTTTGCCTTTTCCCAGCTGTGTTATACATTGACTTATGTAACAGCATGTAAAAGTGATTGGGCAATAGGTTAACTGTGGTGCAATTTTACCATTCACTAGCTTCAAAAGAATTTTATTACTATAACTACCATGAGGGGAATTGACTCTTATACAAATATATTGTGAGCCATAAAAAGACTATTTGAGATAACCTGGTTATTTGGTGTATCTGTAGGTTGCTCCCTTTTAATAAACCATGATTTTGTATGTATGGCTAGAAGTTGCTTTTGGCAATAAAAGCTGGTGAATAATTAACACATTTGAATGGTGCTCTTTTTTTTCTGCTACTTTTGTTAACCCATTTAGAATTAAGGGTTAGTGCCCCTGTTATTATAATGGGTAGAAGAGTGCCAGTCTTGTAGTTTTTGAAGATGCGGGTTTTGATGAGTTGTCATATTTAAAAGCACTGGTCCCTGGAAGTTGTTCAGATCAAATTTTAATTTGCTAGCTGCTGGTTGACTTTTGATATTTACTTTTTTTTGACTTTTTTGACCTCTGCTTGTTGCAGGGATTTCAAATACCCCAAATTGTCTTTGGACAGGTCCATTAGTAGTGAATGCAACTCAGCTTGGTTTGTCCCCAGAAGCTATTATTTTCTCTCCAGTGATGGTAATGATGCTGGAGATACTACAACGTTGTTGTCTGCACATTAGTGTTATTCGTATTACCGCTTATTGCTTATCTATGCTCTTTGAAAGTTTCATTTAACAGTATTCTGAAAATTGTTCACACAATCATTTGGTATCATTTGTTCTATTGCCTTAGATTAGGGTAGTATAGTGGTTTCAAATGGGATTAGGATGTCATATCCCACCATGGCAGTTTGTGAAATCAAATTCAATAAATCTGGTAACCTATGGGCTGGTATCAGAAAAAAAATAGTGATAGCTTCTGGATTTTCATTAAAAAACTCAACTGGTTCACTAATGCCCTTCAAGGAGGGGATCCAGTCACTCCTACTCACTCTGGTTTCCATGTGACTCTAATACACACTACCTGGTTGACTGATAATGCCCTCTATAGTAGCCTAGCAATGATTTGTCAGGGCAATAAATGTAGTTTTACCAGCGTCATTCACATCAAGAGAACAAATTAAAATGCCTGGCTCATTTCAGATGAAAACTTAACATGCTTGGATGGCATTCCTCATACTCTCTTACCTGCTTTCCCCATGCTGATCTCTAGTCCCACCACCAACTCTCCTCAATGTTGATCTTTATTCCCACCAGCTTTCCCCGTGTTGATATATAGTCCCACCACCAGCTGTCCAACACTGTGCCCATTTCTCATTTTAATTTTAGACTGTGAATGCCATTCAAGAGTGAAGAAATTTTTAATTTTAATTAATTTTCATGTGGCGTTATAACAATTAAAAAAATAACATTCAGATAAAATACAAAAACCCAGAATATTAAGTGTACCCAGAATATTAAGTGTACAAAGGCACAAAAAAGGAATGAAACTGGCTGGACCACCCATCAACCTAGGCACCGGAAATGACAATGGCAATCTCAGCTCTATCGACTCTGAAGTCCTCCTTACTAACATCTGCGGGCTAGTGCCAAAATTGGGAGAGCTACCTCACAGACAAGCAACAGCCTGACATAGTCATCCTCACGGAATCATATCTTACAGATAATGTAAGACCACAATCACCATCCCTGGGTATGTCCTGTCCCACCAGTAAGACAGACCCAGCAGAGGTGGCGGCATAATGGTGAATCCTCAACATCAACTCTGGACCCCATGAAGTCTCATGGCATCAGGTCAAACATGAGCAAGAAAACCTCCTGCTAATTACCACATACCGCCACCGTCCCCCTGGCCCACCCATCTTTCAGCTGATGAATCAGTGCTCCTCCACTTAGAAGAAGCACTGAGGGTGGCAATGGTGCAGAATGTACTCTGGGTGGGGGACTTCAATGTCCATCACCAACAGTGGCTCGGAAGCACCACTACTGACTGAGCTGGCCGAATCTTAAACAACATTGTTGCTAGACTGGTCCAAATGTAAATTGCTAATATTTTTAATGGTAACTGTTTGTAACTGAAGCGCTTTAAAGGACAAATGACAGTTGTTGAAACCATGACATATTGCTATGAAAATTTAGAAGAGCCTGTTATCTAGGTGAAAAATATGCACACTGGGCAAGACTGCAAACCTGACCTAAACCCAGGCCTCATTTATAGTAAGTTCACTTTGTTAGATTAATAAAGAAAATGTAGATAAAGTTCACCAACACATTAAAAAAAGGGTCTGATTTTTAGGCCTCACTGGGACCATTAACAGGAAGACAGGCACTAAAAATAGTGCTTATGTGCCAGTTCCCCAGCTCCATCCCTTGGGCCTCGGGCCATTTGCCTGGAGGATGAATGGGAAGCGATAGAGCTGCAAGACATTTTCCATTCGGCCTTCAGGTTCCCATAGGCGACACAGGCCTGATTATCTGTCTGGAGGTGGCTTTCTGGCAGCAGACCAGAAGGAGGCACTCCAGGCAGGCCTAGAGGATCTTGTTGCTTGGTTGGGTACTGCAGCAGCTGCAGACCATCTCCAGAGGGGCTGGAATTGGAGGCAAATTATTGACCAGGTTAGGAAATTGGCTGAGAGGCAGGAGACAGAGATTAGGAATAATGGGTAAGTACCCTAATTGATTTAATGTGACTAATGGTGTCCTACAAGAATCTATGTTCAGACCTTAACTGTTCACTGTATTCATTAGCAACTTAAACGATGGGATAGAAAGCCACAAATCAAAATTTGTCGATGACACAAAGATAGGCAGAAGCTGTGTAGGTGCAAGTGTAAAATTATGAAGAGATTTTGATAGATTAAGTGAATGGGCAAAACTGTGGCAAATGGATTTCAATGTAGGCAAATGTAAGCTCATCCACTTTGGACATCCTTCCTACTTCTTAGGCAGTCCCTCTGGATTGAGGATGACTTTGCTTCCACTCCCATTCAATGGATGCTGAGATGGCTGATAAGTCCAATGCATAATTTGCAGACCGTGCCACATGAGTAGATGAGTTGTTTGGAAGTTTGTACGCTTTCTCCGATGCCTTGACTTCGCCTCTGCATGTTCCCAACAAAGTTTTTCAATGTGTTTGGTGCCTTCTCGAATGAACATTCTCCATTTTGGCCGGTCACAGGCCAGGGACTTCCATGAGTCAGTGGAGATGTTTGACCTCTTCAGGGATGCTTTGGGGACTTCCCTGAAGTGTTTCCACTGTCCTCTTGGGAGTCGCCTGCTGTGACTGAGTTGCAACTGTTTTGAGAGTCTGGTGTCTGCCACAGGGAAAACCATTGCAAGGATCCTCCTCAACCGCCACCTCCCAGTGGTGAAGAGCATCTTTCAGAGTCACGGTGTGGTTTTCGCCCATTGAGAGGCACTTTGGACAGAGAAAGGATAAAACAGGGTACATTATAAATTGTAAAAAGTTAGAAACAGTAGAGGTCCAAAGAGATTTGAAGGTCCACATTCATACACCACTAAAATATCATGAACAGATGCAGAAAATAATTGGAAAGACTAATGGGATTCTGCACTTTATATCTTAAATACGAAGGGATAAAGCCATGTGTCAGCTATACAAAGCCCTGGTTAGACGATGTTTGGAGGACAGAGCAGTTCAGGGCATTACACCTTAGAGAGAAAATGTTAGCTTTGGAAGGAGGGCAGTGTAGATATACTTGAATGATATCTGGACTCTTAAGGGTTTAGCTACTGGAGATATTGAATAAACGAAGGTTGAAATGGTAGGCCTGGTTAGATCAGATGGTTAGATTGTGGTGCTTAATGACACTGACGGCATGGGTCCAGTCCCAACCGGTTGAAATAGATTTTCCCAATCTACTCTATCTATTTCCCTTAATATTTTGAAAACTTCAATTAAAGGGGTGCGCAGGCACAAGGCCACGCCTGAGTGAGAAGTAGATCGAGTGAGGAGGTGAGAATTTGATTCAGGTAGGAATTTCTGCTAAGTTTTTCTTAACTTTAAATTTAAATTAAGGGTGGAATCATCCTAGATTTTCACTAAGCGTGGTAGTGGACAGGAAAAGGGACGTTTTACCTGTTGGGTGCAAAGGCAGCTTTTCATGCCATATCATCCCAATCCTGCCTCCTTAATCCTGCCTTCTTAATCATGCATTCCCAGGAAACATGCGTTTCGATGGGGGGTGGGCTGTCATTCACCTGCCACCTCGTCACTTCACCGCTTCCTCACACTGGGCACCATATTAAAAGTGCAGCCAAGTGCACACCTCTCAGTGCTTCCAGCCCAGGACTGCTGCAAAGAAGATATGGCAAAGAAGAAAGGCAAGAAGTCTGCAGCTTCCTGGTTTAATGATGCGTCCCTCGAGTGCCTTTTGGACGCCGTGGAGGCCATCATGCTACCTACAGCTCTGGGCGAAGTCCAGCAAGCGAGGTCACCAATGCAGCATGGGAGGCGATGGCAGTGGTGGTCAGTGCCAATGCCCTGCAAAAGAGGACAGCCACCCAGTGCTGAAAGAGGATGAATGGTCTCATCTGTTCCACCAGGCTAAGTTACTCTTCTCATCACTCTCAGCTCACACATTCACAAACCCACCACGCTTCCACAGGGATCTCACACCTCAAGGGGCAACGCCACTAACTCTCACACACACCCTCACATCTCCATCAGCTCATATCCACTCAAGCTTACACCCTCATCCCATCCATGGCTCCACTCACCACACAAACATTCCTTGCAGTGCCATGTGTCCTGCTGACACTCTCTCCATCTGTTTTTATGTAGGAGAAACTGGCTGACAGCAGCAGGGAGAGGTCCCAGACCAGGGGGTGGAGTGGGCCACATTAGGCCCCTCACTCACTTTGAGGAGTGTGCCATCGTGCTGACTGGTGAGGACGTGGACCTTGCCTGCGACGGTGAGGTCAGTGATGAACCTCCACATGAGAACCCTGCAGCACATCATCCCTCTCTCAATGCAAATGTGAGTGCTGTATCTCCTGCTTTTGACGGTGCTGACATGCACTAATTGTCTCTACTTTGGTTCACAGAGAGCTCTGCCAAGCAACCAACACCCTCAGCCAGCCAGTCCCTCAGCTCCAGCCAGGCCCTCAACTCCAGGCAAGAGGATTCCTCTTCCATTGAAGAGCTGGAAATAAACAGCCTGGAAGACCCAGCACAGCGCTTACCCAGCGCAAAGACACACACCTCAGTGGGAACTCGATCTAGAGCAGGCTCAGGTTCACAATCTGGTGGTCACCACATTGACAGGTGTCCACAGCAAGAGGAGGCAGGTTCAGCCGAGCTCCCCGGCACTCAGAGAACAACTGGGGAAAAGGCATCTGTGAGGCCTGAACCTCTGGAATCGGCTTTCCAACTCATCATGGAGAGTCAGCAGAAGGTGGGGAAACATCATGCAGAGCTCTTGGTGGTTCTCAACAGAGTGGCACACGGGTTGGAGGAGTGTGTCCACCTGCTCTCTGATGAAGTAGTGCTGACGTGCGCATATGGAAGTCTGCATGGGGAGGATGGCAGATGCCATGGAGACCCTGGTCCAGCAGAATGCAAAGATGCATGCAGATCTGCACTCCATTGGTTCCATTGTGGTAGCCATGGGTGAATTCCTGTAGTGGCAAAGCCGAGGGGGAAACAGGGCACCTCGACATCCCTCCAGGTGCTCCTTCCCCTCAAGGAGTCAGGCCGGGGCCCTTGGGCACCCGAAGGGATGATGAGCAGCAGCTGGACATCACTGGGTCTTCCACTCAGGAACATCAGAGGCTGTCCTCTCCCTCCAAGTCCCCTTCACCTATGACCCCCTCAAATTCGTCCTCCGTCACCTCAGAGGGAGTAGCTGGCCAACAGGAGCACAGCCAAAGCAAGCCGGGGCCCCCTAGGCTTTGGCTCTCCAGATAACCCATACAGAAGTCATCAGAGGCAACAGGGCTAACCATTGCATGGGCTGCCTCTACCCCCGCTGCGGATGTCAGGGCAGCACCTATAAGCCTAAGTCGTAGAAAAGTTAAGAGATTCCGATCACAGTTGGTTGCACAAGCGAACACATTTTACAATCTGAAAATATCTTCAGTTCCACTGAATAATGTGTAATGGTGCCTTTCAGCTTCATTTACAGGCTTCGCGAGTCATCCCACTGCATTTCCCGCGCCCCCCCCTCCACCCCCACCCCCCCCACACACGCTCGCAGTTCAGCTGCTCGAAGCTGGCCCACAAGTGATTCTGGAGGGAGAAGTGTGTGTGTGTGTGGCAGGGGCTTTTGGAGCCTCGTGCAAACACTCTCCCACACACGTGGATCCTTCCTGCATCACACTCATCCCAATGTCCTGAGCATTTTCAATGCTGCCTGCTGAGGTTCACTTTCAGTTGTCCATCTGAACTGACCTGCATCTCCACCCACTGATCACACTCCCATGCAGCACCTGTTCTTGCCCGCCAGACTCCTGTTTCACTTTCGATTTAGCAAGCATGATAGTGCTACAGTTTTTCTTGAGGTCCCCAGTCCTTTCCCCACCGACCAGTCACCCATTTCCTTTCCACCATCACTGTCGACCCCCGGCATCACCTTCCACCTCCCCACCGTCACGTACCAGCTACAACCCTTTTCTTTCAAGGATGCCCAAGTGAATGTGTATGTTCTCTTCCTTCCCGAAAATCCTCCCCCCATCCACATTAACCTCCCCAACCTCCTCCTTCCCACAGCTAGGGTCCACATCTGCCTCTGAGTCCCCACCAATCACCCTTGTCGCCCCTTCTACCGATACCATCGCATCCTCACCCTACCACCTCACTCTGCCCTCTGTCATTCTCACCAATCCCTCCTGCCACGCCCATCCCCAGCTCGCTCCCCAAGAGGTAGTCATCAACTCCACAGACCCTTCCCTTGCACATCCACCTAGACATTCCCCTCCGGACTCTTTCCCCCTTCGGACTCCTTCTCCCCTCCGGACTCCTTCCCTCCTTGGAACTCCCTCTCCTCTTGGAACTCCTCCTCCCCCTCCCCCCAGAACTCCCTCCACCTCCCCTAATCCTTCCCCTTCCTGACTCCATCCACCTTCCCCCATCTTTACTCTTATCTCTCCCCGGACTCTCTCCAGCTTTACTCCTCCCGCCTTCCTGACTCCTTCTTCCACACATACTTCTTTCTCTGGCCTTGCTTCTTCCTTCAACCTTACTCCTTCTCCCTTCCCGGCCCCTTCCTTCCCCCATACTCCTTCCCTTCTCCAGACTCCTTCTTCCCCCGGACTCCTTCCTCCCCCTGGACTCAGAACAAAGAACAAAGAAAAGTACAGCACAGGAACAGGTCCTTCGGCCCTCCAAGTCTGCGCCGATCATATTGCCCATCAAACTAAAACATTTTGCACTTCTGGGGTCCGTATCCCTCTATTCCCATCCTTTTCATGTATTTGTCAAGCTGCCTCTTAAACACCACTATCGTACCTGCTTCCACCACCTCCTCTGGCAGCAAATTCCAGACACTCACCACCCTCTGCGTAAAAAACTTGCTCTGCACATCTCCTCTAAAGTTTTCTCCTCTCACCTTAAATCTATGTCCCCTAGTAATTGATTCTTCCACCCTGGGAAAAAGCTTCTGACTATCTACTCTGTCCATGCCACTCATAATTTTGTAAACCTCTATCAAGTTGTCCCTCAATCTCCGTCGCTCTAGTGAGAACAATCCGAGTTTCTCCAACCTCTCCTCATAGCTAATAACCTCCAGACCAGGCAGCATCCTGGTAAACCTCCTCTGCACCCTCTCCAATGCCTCCATATCCTTCTGGTAATGTGGTGACCAGAATTGCACGCAATATTCCAAGTGTGGCCTAACCAAGGTTCTATACAGCTGCAGCATGACTTCCCAGCTTTTATACTCAATACCCCTGCCAATGAAGGCAAGCATATCATATACCTTCCTGACTACCTTATTCACCTGCGTTGCCACTTTCAGTGACCTGTGGACCTGTACACCCAGATCCCTCTGCCCGTCGATGCACTTAAGGGTTCTGCCATTTAGTGTATAATTCCTACCTGGATTAGACCTTCCAAAATGCCTTACCTCGCATTTGTCCGGATTAAACTCCATCTGCCGTTTCTCCGCCCAAGTCTCCAACCGATCTATATCCCGTTGTATCCTTTGACAATCCTCTTCACTATCTGCAACTCCTCCAACCTTAGTGTCGTCTGCAAACTTACTAATTAGCCCAGTTACATTTTCCTTCAAATCATTTTCATATACTACAAACAGCAAAGGTCCCAGCACTGATCCCTGCGGAACACCACTAATCACAGCTCTCCATTCAGAAAAGCACCCTTCTACTGCTACCCTCTGTCTTCTATGACCAAGCCAATTTTGTATCCATCTTGCCAGCTCACTTCTGATCCCGTGCGACTTTACCTTCTGTACCAGTCTGCCATGAGGGACCTTGTCAAAGGCCTTACTGAAATCCATGTAGATAACATCCACTGCCCTTCCATCATTGATCATCTTTGTTTTTCGAAAAACTCGATCAAGTTAGTGAGACACGACCTCCCCTTCACAAAACCATGCTGCCTTTCACTAATACGCCCATTTGCTTCCAAATGGTAGTAAACCCTGTCACGAAGAATCTTCTCCAATAATTTCCCTACCATTGACGTAAGGCTCACCGGCCTGTAATTTCCTGGATTATCCCTGCTACCCTTCTTAAGCAATGGAACAACATTGGCCATTCTCCAGTCCTCTGGGACCTCACCCGTAGCCAGTGAGGATACAAAGATTTCTGTCAAGGCCCCAGCAATCTCCTCCCTTGCCTCCCTCAGTACTCTGGAGTAGACCCCATCTGGCCCTGGGGACTTATCCACCTTAATATTCTTCAAGACGCCTAACACCTCCTCTTTTTTGATCTCAACATGATCCAGGCTATCTACACACTGTTCCCTAGACAAATCGACCGCTAAGTCCTTTGGTGAATACTGATGAGAAGTACTTATTCAGTACCTCTCCCATTTCTTCTGGCTCCATACACAGATTCCCACCTCTGTCCCTGAGTGTGCCGGCCCTTTCCCTGGCTACCCTCTTGCTTTTTACATATGTATAAAAGGCCTTGGGATTTTTCTTAATCCTGGTTGCCAATGACTTTTCATGACCCCTTTTAGCCCTCCTGACTCCTTGCTTAAGCTTCTTCCTACTTTCTTTATATTCTTCACCGGCTTCATCTGTTCCCAGCCTTCTAGCCCTTACGAATGCTTCCCTTTACTTTTTGACTAATCTCACAATATCCTTCGTTATCCAAGGTTCCTGAAACTTGCCATACTTATCCTTCATCCTAGCAGGAACATGCCGGTCCTGAATTCTTATCAACTGACGTTTGAAAGCCCCTCAAATGTCAGTTGTTGATTTGTCCTCAAACATCCGCCTCCAGTCTAGATTCCTGATAAAGGACTCCTTCCCTTCTATGGGCTCTTTCCTCCCCCCAGATTCCTTTCCCTCTCCGGACTCCTTCCTCCTCCTGGGCTGCTTCCTCCCCCCGACCCCTTCCATTTCCTGGGTCCCTTCCGCCCCTCGGACTCCTTCCTCCCCAGACTCCTTCCTCCACTTGGACTCCTTCCCTCTCCGGACTCCTTCCCTCTCCAAACTCCTTCCCCTTTTCGGATTCCTTCCCCTTCCAAACTCCTTCCCTTGCAGCTTCCTCTTTCCTTACACCTACCTCCCCAGTTGCTGTCTTCTCCCCCATTACCCCTTCCTCCCATATACTCCCTCCCCCCTGCCAATCTTGCCCCCCAACACCTTTGTTCCTTCCTCCCAATCGCTCCCCCACCGACAACTTTGTTTTTCCCCCAACCTCACCCCCCTGGCAACATTTCCCCCCTCCCTCACCCTCACCCCCACTCCCACCCCCCGATACACCTCCCTCTCCTAGTCAAACCTAGACCTTCCTCTTAGTATTAGTATCTTAGTATTTTGCTTTTATCTAGACCTTCCTCTCCCGCCTGCCATTATGTACAAGATGTCTTCCTCTCCCAAACACAGCTGGACCTTCTTTCCACTCGCTCAACCATTATCTTTTGTGAGCAGAGCCTCAACGGTGACTTTCCACCTTCCGTGAGCTGCTTCACGGCGGAGCCATGCCCATCAGAATCCATCCAGCATGCGATGGGTGTTCCTCCAGGGTCCTGTTGCTGTCCAGCATCTTCTGCTCCTCGGGTGTCCGCGATGTGAGCAAGGCCCTGACGGTAAGTCCCGACTTCTAAACGCCACAGTTATCAAGACGTGTTCTGCACCAGCGTGTTTTCCTGCCAACATGCTCAGATGATCCAACATCGGGGGATAATTCTGGTGAGCTGGGCTTATAATGATATGCAGATGTATTGCAATGAATTTCCTGATGTCTGACAGCTGGAAATGTGGCCCGCCGTTGATGAGCAGAGAGGATGATTGCAAACTGGTTTCATGACGTCATGAAACCGATTTTTTGCCTTCTCGCCACATTGTCCATTCACGCTGCTGAACACGCCCGATGCCAGCGGGCAGGGAAAATTCCGCCCTCAGAATTAGGTTCTTACTTTCGAACATTGTTAGTTGAATAGCCTAGTTAAACAGGAAGCCTCCTGAAGTTGCAGTTATCTGTTTGTCAGTCGAAAACAGCTGCCCTCAATAGGTGTTAATTCCAGTAGCAGAGAGCTGAGTCAGAGCAGAGATTTTAAACCCGCACGCAGGAAGGGGATGAGGACATGAGACTTCGCCTGAGTGACACGTAGATTGATTGAGGAGTTGGGAATTTGGTTCAGATGAAAATTAGGGCCAGAAGGAGAAAGACATTTTCCTTTTTTTACGTTTTTTCTGCCTCCAGTGGTTGGTATGTTTCCTTCCTTGTCTCCAAGCTGGCTGAGTGCAACTTTCTATTACTTTATCTCTGTAATTTATTAACTAATTGATTAATTAAATAAATAGTTGGACAGAAATGGCAGGGCTCATGGTATGTCATGACTGCAGCATGTGGGAACCTGTGGCATGTACTGCAATCCTGGGCAACCATATCTGCAGAAAGTGTTTGCAGCTTATGCAACTTCAGCTTCAAGTTGCTGAACTGGAGTCTGAGTTGCAGAAATTGTGGGGCATCAGGGAGTGGGTGAGTTACCTGGACACTTTGTTCCAGGAGGCAGTCACTCCCTTTAGGTTAGGCAGAACTTTAGAGTTAGTCAGTAGCCAAGGACAGGAGGATGTGGTTGCAAGTCAGCCAGGTAAGGGGAACCAGCATGTAGTGATGGAGGAGTTTCAGCCCCTGACTTTGTTCCAACAGGTACATGCTGCTTGCTACCTGTGTGGATGAGGAGAAGAACTGCAAGATGGATGAATGGACGGACCATGGCAACATGGTGAAGGATGCCATTCAAGTGGGGGGACTGAAGAGGAATGTGGTAGTGATAGAAGACAGCATAAACAGGGGGATAGATAGTATTTGCTGCAGTCAAGAGCATGAGTCCAGATGGCTCTGTTGCCTGTCAGGGTTTGGGATATCTGCTCAGGGCTAGAGAGGAACGTGCAGTGAGATTTAGAGGATCCAGTGGTCGTGGTCCATGTAGGTACGAATGACATACATAAGACTTGGAAAGAGGTTCTATATAGAGAGTATGAGGAGCTAGGCACTAAATTAGAAAGCAGAACCTCAAAGGTAATAATCTCTAGATTATTACTTGAGCCATGTGCAAATTGGCATAGGATAAATAAAATTAGAGAGAGGAATGCATGGTTTAAATACTGGCATAGAAGAAGTGGATTCTGATTCATGGGACATTGGCACTAGCACTGGGGAAAGTGGGGCCTGTTCTGTTGGGACAGTCTGCACCTGAACTGTGCTGGGACCAGTGTTCTAGCGAGCTGCATAACTAGGGATGTAGAGATGGATTTAAAATTAATAGTGGGGGTAAGGGATCAAATTTGGGAAATGTGGTAAATCAAAGATTACAGACAAGGCAAGGGAGAAAGGTATTAATATGGGAAAGGATAAACAGACAGTGACAGGAAAGGACAGAGAGTACAGATCTAATAAATCATCAGAAAAGATCAAAGGTTACAAAAATAATAAAAGGACAAAATTAAAGGTTCTGTATCTGAATGCACGTAGCATTTGAAACAAAACACATGAACTGATAGCGCAAATAGAAACAAATAGGTATGATCTGAGAGTCATTAGAGCTGCAGGATGACATAGATTTGGACCTGAATATTAAAGGTACATAACATTTAGGAAGGATGGGAAGCTAGGAAAAGGTGGAGGAGTGGTGCTGTTACTTAATGATGGTATTAACACAATGGAGAGGGACGGCCTAAGTTCCTAAAACCAGGATTTAGAAGCAGTTTTGGTCGAGATGAGAAATGATAAAGGCAAGAAGTCACTTGTGGAAGTGGTGTACAGTCCCCCTAACCACACGGTAGGATGGGGTGTAAAGGAAAAAATAATGGGAGCTTGTCAGAAAGGTACGGTGATAACCATGGGGGATTTTAATCTACATATAGACTGGAAATATCAAATGGGCAAAGGTAGCCTAGATAAGGAATTCATAGAATGTTTTTGGGATACATTCTTAGAATGGCACGTTCTGGTGTGAATCAGAGAGTAGGCTATACGTGACCTGGTATGGTGAAACAAGTTGTGATTAATTAATGAGGGAGAGAAGAGTGGGTCCAAGACTAGTATTTTAAACTTAAGTAAGGGCAATTATAAGAGCATGAAAGTAGAGCTAGCTAAAGTGAACTGGCAAATTAGGATAAGAGGTCAGTGTAGGTGCAGTGACATATTTTAAGGGGATATTTCAGAATACACAGAATAGATACAATAAGAAAGAAAATTTCCAAGTGGTGGACCCACCATCCGTGGTTAACTAAAACTGTTAAAGATAGTATAAAAGGGAAATAAATGGTATTTCATTGCACAAAGATGGGTGGCAGTTCAGAAGATTGGACAGAATGTAAAAAACAGTAAAGACTGACTAAAAGATTAATAAGGAGGGAAGCATTAGAGTACGAGAAAAAAATAGCTAGAAATTTTAAGACAGATAGCAAGATTTTCTATAGATATTTAAAAAAGAAAAGAGTTAACGAAATGAGAGTTGGTCATATAGAAAGCAAGCCTGGGGAATTAACAATACAAACTAAGGAGATGGTAGATGAATTGAACAGGCATTTTGCATTGGTCTTGACTATAGATGATACAAGTAACATCCCAGAAATAGCTGCAAATCAGGAAATAGAAGGGAGAGAAGAACTCAAGAAAATTACAATCACCAGGGAAGTGGTACTCAGCAAGCCACTGGGTCCTGATGGACTTCATCCTAGCGCCTTAAACTAAGTGGCTAGTGAGATAATTGATGCATTGGTTTTAATTTTCCAAAAATCGCTAGATTCGGGCAAGGTTCCATTAGATTGGAAAATAGTGAATGTAACTCCTTTATTCTAAAAGGGAGGGAGACAGAAAGCAGGAAATAATAGGCCAGTTAGCTTAACATCTGTCGTAGGGAAAATGTTAGAAGCTGTTAGTAAAGATGTTACAGCAAGGCACTGAGAAAAAGTCAAGATAACCAGGCAGAGTCAGCATGGTCTTGTGAAAGGGAAATCATGTTTAACCAATTTATTGGCATTCTTTGAAGAAGTAACATGTGCTGTGGATAAAGTAGAACTGCTGGATGTACTGTATTTAGATTTCCAGAAGGCATTTGATAAGATCCTACATCAAAGGTTATTTCGGCAAATAAAAGATATAATGAGTGGTGTGCCACAGGGGTCAGTGCTGGGGCCTCAACTTTTTACAATTTATAATTATTGGATGAAGGGACCAAAGGAATGTTTGTTAAATTTGTTGCTGTTACAAAGATGAGTAGGAAATTAAGTTGTGAAGAGTACATAAGGAGGCTACAAAGGAATATAGATAGGTTAAATGAGTGGGCAAAGATCTGGCAAATGGAGTACAATATGAGAAAATGTGAAATTGTCCATTTTGGCAGGAAGAATAAAAAAGAAGCATGTTATCTAAATGGTGAACAATTTCTGAGATCTGAGATGCAGAGGGATCTGAGCGTCATAGTGCATGAATTGCAAAAGGTTAGTATACAGGTACAGCAGGTAATTAGGAAAGCTAATAGAATGTTATTGTTTATTGTGAGGGGAATTGAATACAAAAGAAGAGCGGTTATGCTTCAGTTATACAGAGCACCAGTGAGACCACATCTGGAGCACTGTGTACAGTATTGCTCTCCTTATTTAAGGAATGATGTAAATGCATTGGAAGCATTCAGAGACGGTTTACTAGACTAATACCTGGAATGAGAAGGTTGTCTTATGAGGAAAGGTTGAACAGGCCAGGCTTGTATTCGCTGGAATTTAGAAGAGTAAGAGGCAACTTGATTGAAACATAAAAGATCCTGAGAGGTCTTGACAGGGTGAATGTGGAAAGGATGTTCCTTTTTGTGGGAAAATCTAGAACTAGGGGTCACGGTTTAAAAAATAAGGCGTTGCCCATTTAAGACCGAGATGAGGAGAAATTTTTTCTCTCAGAAGGCTGAGAGTCTTTGAGACTCACTTCTTCAAAAGGTGGTGGAAGCAGTGTCTTTGAATATTATTAAGGTAGAGGTAGATAGATTCTTAATAAGCAAGGGGTGAAAGGTTATTTGGGGTAGGCGGGAATGTGTAGTTGAGGTTACAATCAGATCAGCCATGATCTTATTCAATGGCGGAGCAGGCTCAAGGGGCCAAGTGACGATCTACTGTTTCTTATTCATATGTTTGTATGTAAATCACCCTTAATCTTCTAAATTCCAGGCAATACAACCCTCTCTCTCTCTCTCTCTTCAGCATCCTTGGTTGTGCAAAGGTTGCTTTTCATGGCTCTCCACATATTTCTATCTTTAGGTCTAGGACACTAGCCCAAGAAGCACCTGCAGCGATGTCCTCGGGCTGAGATATTGGCCTCCAACAACCAGAACCATCTTCCTTTGTGCTAGACATGAATCCAACCAGTGTAGAGCTTTCCCTTCATTCTCATTGACTTCAATCTTACTGGGGCTCCTTGATGCTTTGAAGTCAAGGACAGTCAGTCTCACTTTACCTCTTGAATTTAGTTCTTTTGTCCGTTGTTGAACCAAGGCTGTAATGGGGTCAGAAACAGAGTTGCCCTGGCAGAAAACAAACTGAGCTTTGAAGAGCATATTCATGCTGTGTAAGTGTCTCTTGATATCACTATCAGTGGCACCTTCCATCAGTTTGCTGATGAGTGAGAGTAGGCTGACAGTAATTGGACGTATTGGATTTGTCCTGCTTACCTTGGCAATTTTCCACATTGTCAGGTAGATGCCAATGTTGTAGCTGCACTGGAACAGCTTGGCAAAGGACATAGCTAGTTCACACATTTTCAGTACTACAGCCAATATGTTGTCAGCCCCCTAGCCTTTGCTGTGTCCAGTACCTTCAGCTGTTCCTTGATATCACATGGAGTGAATCAAATTGGCTAAAGACTGGCATCTGTGATGCCGGGGTCCTCAGGAAGAGGCTGATATGGATCATCCACTTTCAACCATATCTTTTGTACTGATGTGCCAGACTCCCCCATCATTAAGAATAAAGATATTTGTGGAGCCTCCTCCTCCCATTAGTTGTTTAATTGTCCAACACTGGATGTGGCAGGACTGCAGAGTTCTGACCTGTTCCATTCTTTGTGGGATCGTTTAATATTCCTGAATTGTAGCTTCACCAGGTTGGCACCTCATTTTTAATCATACCTGGAGCTGGTCTTGGTATGGCTTCCTGCACTTCTCATTGAACCAATTGATCCCCTGATTTGAAGTAAATAGTAGAGGGAAGGATATTCTAGGTCATGAGTTCACAGATTATAATTTAATACAACCCTGCTGCTGCTGATGGGTCACAGTGCCTTATGGTTGCAAATGCCTTATGGTCGCAAATGCCTTATGGTCATAGAAGTTGGACACAGGTGTTAATCATTTGTACTTAATGTTGACCATTGTAAATACTTTCCCAAGAATGTCTCCTTGTCCATGGCTCCTTGTTGTGATGAGCAGTGTTCGTGTCACTCAGATGTAAATCCTTGCTTCCTGTACAAAATGAAAGTTGTGCAGTGTATAACCTTCTGAGCACAGTGATTGTCCGGCTTCAAAGTCACTCTCCAGGTCAGTGATGTGTGCACTTCCATGTGGCTTTTATTTGCTGCAAGAATCTCATACCTAAGCGTCACTGGGTTCTGTGATGTTCTCTGTGTGCTATCAGCACCTTAGAGGTGGAGCCCCCCATCTCGTCACCATTCCTGACAGGTGAAGGTGTGGTGCTGAAGGGAACAGGTGATGAAATCTACCAAAGGATCAAGGTGTCTTAAAGTCTATGTGCTCGCTGTATCTCAGCAGCGTCTCCATGATATGAGCCTCTTCACAGAGTGTATGTGCACTGCCTTCAGCCAGAAGGTGTCAGACATTCCCAATTGCAATGTGAAGATCTCAGGAGTGTCCTCACTGCATCTCGTCATCATCCTCCTGAAATCTTGTGGCAATGAGGGCCTCACGAGTACGCTTGCCTCATCTGGCCAGTGCAATTGCCTCATTGCCTGCACCCTTGCCCTTCCAGGACCACATCTCCCTCATCCCCTTCGGCTTCCTCCTCATCGGAGGGAATGTGCAGCTCTTGCATCTCCTCATCATCCAGGTCCTCCCCCCGTTGCATCGCCAGGTTATGTAGCGCACAGCAAGCAACTATGATGCATGACACCCTCTGGGGAGTGTACTGGAGTGCTCTGCCAGATCTGTCCACGCACCAGAACCACATTTTCAGGATGCCAATGTGCTCAACCAAGCCACCTCAGGGAGGTTAAGGAAAGTCATAAATATTTGATTAAAAAAAATATTATTTAGGCATGTCCCCTCATGTGACACTGTCACATGAGGTGGGACATGTTTATCAATTCACATGAAACAATTTATTAAATTAATAAAGCCTTCATGAAACCCCATCTCGCCCGTGGATGAAGTTCCATGAAAAATGTGAAGGCCACCTGGGCTCTTCTCTTGCCCGCCAACATTAAGGTTGGATGGGCAGCCCTGACAAGTGCTTCAATTAGCTGAATAATGACCTTAATAGGCCTTTGACAGTTTGGCGGGTGGGTAGCCGACTCCAGTGCGTGCCCGTCGAACTGACGATCGCAATGATGCGCGGTGATGTCGGGACGCACAGCTGACGTCACCGCGTGTCATTGTAATCGCCCCTGCACTCCAACCAGAAGATTCAGGCCTATATCTAAGGGAGATTGGAAAATTACGGTCAGTGCCTCAACAATTTCCACCTTTACTTCCCTCAATATCCTAAAATACACCCCATCTGGTCCTGGTGACTTATCAACTTTAAGTGCAGACAGCCTTTCCATTACCTCCTCTTTGTCAATTTTTAGCCCATCCAGTATCTCAACTACTTCCTACCACTGTGGCTCTAACAGCATCTTCTTCTTTGGTAAGACACGTGCAAAGTATTAATTTAGTGCCACAGCTGTGCCCACTGCCTCCATGCAAAGATCCTCTTTTTCATCCCTAATTAATTACAGCACTCTACTTTGCTGGAGTCCTCTGAGCAGGCAGCCCAGTGATCTCTCAATGCGGAAAAGTGTGAGGTGATGCATTTTGGTAGGAAGAACTTGCAGCGGCAATACAAAATATGGGGTACAATTCTTAAGGAGGTTCAGGAGTAGAGGGACCTGGGTGTATATGTGCATATATCATTGAAGGTGGCAGAACAGGTGGAGAGAGCAGTTAGTAAAGCATACAGTATCCTGGGCTTTATCAATAAAGGCATAGAGTACAAGAGCAAGGAGGTTATGCTGAGCTTATATAAGACACTAGTTAGACCTAAGCTGAGTTTTGTGTACAGTTCTGGGCACTACACAATAGGATGGCTGTGAACACATTGGAGAGAGTGCAGAAGAGGTTTGCAAGAATGGTTTTAGGTATGAGAAACTTCAGTTATGAAGATAGCTTGGAATGGTTGGGGTTGCTCTCTTTGGAGGGGAGAAGGCTAAGAGAAAATTTGATAGAGGCATACAAAATCATGTGGGGGCTGGATAGAGTAGATAGGGAGAAATTATTCCCGCTCGTTAAAGGATTGAAAACGAGAGGACACATTTAAAGTGATTTGCAAAAGAAGCAAATGTGATATGAGAACATTTTTTTTCACTCAGCAAGTGTGTAGTAACTGTAGCTTTAAGACTTATTGTGTTGTATAGTATCACGTGACAGTGTGAATGAATCAGCTCTAAGCACAAGGAACCTTAGAGTGAGAGTTCTTCAAGTTGTGGAACTTGATGGAAGCATGTAACTGCTGCTGCAGCCGTAAATAAAGTTTCATGTTTCTAATGAGAAACCTGTCTGGAAAATCAAGTCCACAACAAACTGGCAATGAGGATAAATCAGGTCCGGCGTTGTCCCTTGCCCAGTGACTGTGAGTATCTTGTTTATATACTCACCAGATATGTCACATTTTGGGAGGATTGACCCCTTCGAAACATCCAGAGGATTGGTGTCAATGTGTAGAATGCCTCAGGTTCTATTTACAGGCAAACAAAATAACAGGGGTGGAAAAGAGGAGAGCAATTCGCCTATGCGTTTGCAGGAGTAAAACTTGTAATTTAATCCAAATTTGGATGGCCTGAGCACCCCCAATTCAAAGACCTTCGGTGAATTGGTAGACTTTGTTAAGGGACACTTTCGACCCAAACCCTCGGTTACCATGCAGAGGTTCAGGTTTAATTCAAGGGTTAGAGCCCCGGGGGAGACCATTGCTACATACATGGCAAAATTGAAACAACTGTCTGAACACTGATTTCAGGGAGACCTCAGGGATCATTTGGTCTGCGGTGTGCAAGATGTTGCTATTCAACGACGATTATTAGATGTGGTTCACTAATGCCCTTTTGGGAAGGAAATCTGCCACCCTTACCTGGTCTGGCCTACATGTGACTCCAGACCCACAGCAATGTGGTTGACTCTTAAAATGCCCTCTGAACAAGGGCAATTAGGTATGGGCAATAAATTCTGACCTAGCCAGCGACACCCACGTCCCATGAATGAATTTTTAAAAAAGTAAACCTCGATCTTAAAAAAGCTTTGGAAATAGCGCTCGTGATGGAAAGTGCCGAACGGGACGTGCAGGCTATACAAGGTGCACAAAATGGCGCCATTTTCCAGTTGGGGTGGGAACGGTCGGCCGGGTGTGGCGTGAAAAGCTGGAACTCTGCCGCGAAAAGCCGGACTCTGCCGCGAAAAGCCGGACTCTGCCGCGAAGCGGGAGACAGTCTCTGCTACCCGAAAATTTAAAATAAATACAGGAAACAGCTCAGCAGCAAATCTGAAAATGCATTGTTACCGTTGTGGCTCCTCATACTCCTGAAACTTGCCATTTTAAAGAGGTGGAGTGCTATTTTTGCAATAAAAGAGGGCACATATTGAAGCATTGTAAAGCAAGATTGAGACAGACTCCCAGGCAGCAAACTAAGTTAATCGAAATATAAATGGAAAACCTTTAATATTGAAGTGGACACTGGCACTTCAACCACTGTAGTGGGAGAGCACATCTTCAAATATTTAAACAAGGGTGCTCAACAATTGAATTTGGAGCACACTTCAGCCAAATTGAAAACTTATACTGGTGAAGCTATCTAAGTGAAAGGTATTACCACTGTACCTGTTTATTATAAGCACTGAACAGCACAACTCCCAGTGATGGTAGTAGAAGGACCAAGCCTTCTAGGCTGTGATTGGTTGAAAGAAATTAAACTAAATTGGTCTGAAATTTTCCACCCACAAGTAGGAGGACTGACAGAGCTGCTAAGAAATATGACAAGGTTTGTCAAGACGAACTGGGGAGAATCAAAGGCCTATAGGCTAAGATCTACGTTGACTGGGAAGCAACTCCTAATTTTTTTAAAGCAAGGCCGGTGCCATATCCTCTGAGGGAAAAGGTTGACACCGAATTGAACCATTTAGAGAGTCTGGGGGTCATACAGCAGGTTCAACTCTCAGAGTGGGCAGCATCTATAGTCCCTGTCTTAAAACCAGATCAGACCATTCGGATCTGTGGGGACTATAAGCTAACAGTAAACAAAGCTGCAAAATTTGACAAGTATCCAATCCCCAAGATTGAGGATCTCAATGCTGAATTAGCAGGAGAAACAATTTATACTAAACTAGATATGAGTCACGTATCAGCAGCCGGAACTGGATGATCCCTCCAGAGAGTTTGTGACCATAAACACCCACAAAGGGTTATATCAATACATGTGTCTGTCCTTCAGTGTTTTTTTCATCCTGTCAATTTTCTAGAGGATGATGGAGAGTTTGCTACAAGGACTACCTCATGTCGTGGTCTACCTGGTTGATGTCCTAATAACGGGATTCACGGAAGCTGAACACTCTGCTAATTTGGAGGAAGCCTTGAAATGATTTTTGGAAGCAGGAATGCACTTAAAAAAAAGTGTACCTTTCAGGCAACCAAAGTCGTTTATTTGGGCCACCGGGTGAATGCCCAAGGGCTACACCCGGCAGAAGAAAAAGTTAAAGCTATTAAGGAGGCACCTTAGCCTAAAAATGTCTCTGAACTCAAGTCATTTTTAGGTATGGTTAATTATTATGGTCGATTCCTACCCAACTTATCAATGGTCCTAGCCCCTCTACACTCATTATTAAAAAAAAAAGTGTTGGGTTTGAAAGTCACTCTGCGAAGAAGCCTTCACAAAAGTTAAACAACTCTTGCACTCTTCAAACTTGTTAGCACACTACGACCCGAAAAAGTAACTGGTATTAACCTGCGACACATCCCCCTATGGCATGGGAACGGCACTATCACACAAGATGGACGACGGTTCAGAAAGGCCGATAGGCTACATGTCCACAGCCAAAAAAGGGTATTCGCAAATCGAAAAAGAAGCATTATCGATTATTTTCGGAGTTAGAAAATTCCATCAACACGTACAAGGCCAACACTTTACGATAATGTCCCTTGAGTCTGTTCAGTGAAGAAAAAGCGATCCCTCCCATAGCTTCTGCACAAATTCAAAGATGGGCTCTAATTTTATCCACATATGAAAACACGTTTGTGCACAGACCAGGGATGCATAAAACCAATGCCCTATGTTACCTTCCTTTGCAGGATAACAATGAACATGCCCCAATTTCTCAAGAGATCGTGTTAGTGATGAATTTCCTGGATTCCTCACCAGTGTGCGCAAGGCAGATAAGGAACTGGACAAATCGTGATCCAGTCCTGTCTAGAGTGAGAGACCAAGTGTTGAAAGGATGGTTCCAGGAACCAGTCCCTGATGAATTGAAGCCTTTCTTCACCTGAAGGGATGAATTGAGCAGTCAAGATAGTATCCTGTTATCAGGTGTGTGAGTAGTTGTTCCTTCACAAGGAAGGGAACCACTCTTAGCAGAGTTGCACGATGCACACCGGGAATCTCAAGAATGAAGATGATCACGCGAAGTTACATTTGGCGGTCAGGCATGGACGATGATATCGAGAAGGTGGTTAAACACTGTATATAATGCCAACAACTACAGAAGTTACCTGTTGCGGCCCCACTACACCCGTGGGAATGGCCTGGAAGGCCCTGGGTGAGACTGCACATAGATTACATCAGTCCTTTTCTAAGCACCATGTTCCTGCTAATAATTGACGCACATTCCAAATGGCTAGATGTGTACGAGGTTAAGTCGCTAACGTCAGCTGCGACTATAGAAAAGTTATGTCAAAGTTTTTCTATACATGGAGTGCCAGAAGTAATCATCTCAGACAATGGTACTGTATTTACTGGCGATGAATTTCAAAGATTTGTGAGCCTAAATGGTGTCAAACACACAAAGATGGCACCATATCGTCTGTCATCTAATGGATTAACTGAGAGAGCAGTACACACTTTTAAAGCTGAGATGAAAAAATTATCAGGAGGATCATTGGAGACTAACCTTTCACATTTCCTGTTTCACTATAGAACAACCTACTACACACTACTACAGGTTCAACACCTTCAGGGTTACTTATGAAGTGATGCCTTCATACAAGATTAAGCCTGATACTTCCCAATTTTGAAGGGAAGGTGAAGAAAAGTCAAGGGATTCAAAAAGCAACTCATAATTTGCATAGCCGCGAGCAAGAATTTACTGTTGGCGACGCAGTATACATACGAAACTTTGGTGGTGGATCGAGTTTGTTACCTGGCGTAATGGTTTCTGTGACCGGACCCTTGTCGTACCATGTAGAAGTGGAGAGCCAGATCACCCGTAAACACATGGATCATTTGAGAAGAAGGGAGATACCCCAACAAAATGATGTTCCACCTGTAACCATTGTAGAACCCGTGGTCCTGGTTGAACTTGTTCAACCAAGGATAGACATACCTTGCCTAAAGAGGTACCTGATGTTGCTGTGGTTCCAGATAATGTGGATCCTTTAAAAGATTTGAAAGTCATGGAACTACGATGTTCCACCCAGATCAGGAAACAACCTGAGAGACTGAACTTATAATTCCATGACCCGTGTGTATATTTGTAATGTCATGAAAGTAGATGTTCTTGTAAATACAAACTGTACAAAAAATTTAAAGGGGGAGGAATGTAGTAACTGTAGCTTTAAGACTTATTGTGTTTTATAGTATCACATGACAGTATGAACAAATCAGCTCTAAGCACGAGGAACCTTAGAGTGGGAGTTCTTCTAGTTGTGGAGCTTGATGGAAGCATGTAACTGCTGCTGCAGCCTGTATATAAAGTTCAATGTTTCTAATGAGAAACCTGTCTGGAAAATCAAGTCCATAACAGAGTGGTTCGGGTCTTGAATGCACTGCCTGGAATTGTAGTGGAAGCAGGCTCAACTGAGGCATTCAAGAAGACATTGGATGATTAGTTGAATAGAAACAATGTGTAAGGGTACGGGGAAAAGGCAGGAGAACGGCACAAAGTCATCATGCTCATTTGGAGAGCTGGTGCAGACACGATGGGCTGAATGCACCATAACAATTCTATGATTCTCTCTTTTTCTCTCCCTCTCTCTCACTCTCCTCCTCTCCCCCCACCACCCCCTCCATCTCCCATGGCTGATCCAGCCTTTACCTTCCTTTGGCCTGCAGGCAAGCCCAAGCCGTTGGCCTGGAGCCACCTTACTGTCCCAAGGAACTCAGTTTCCAGCAGCAGTCCATCAGCGCAAGGCAAATGACGCCAGATCCTCAAAATAGATACAATTGAGCAGCTGGCCAGCACATTCCACTGGCCAGCGATCCACCGATCATGAGTGGATGAAAGCACTGGCATCTTTCAAAAGATATTCCGTAAGTCTTTCTTTGGACACATCATATTGATATTTTGAAGGCAGTGAAAGAACTGGAAGTTACCAGACATTACATAAAACAAGCTACAACTACAACAGTGACTACAGTTCAAAAAGTACTCAATTGGCTGTAAAGCATTTTGGGAAGTCCTCAGATCTTAAAAGGCACTACGTAAATGCAGTTTTTTCTTTGTTTCTTTTATAAACTTCAGGAAGTAATCTACCAGATACCTAGAACTAATTAATTAGCTTTTTTTTCTTAAGTTCTGTATACTAAATCAAAAGCTAGATGCATTAATATAAGTTAGTCACTAATAAATCCAATAAGAATTCAGGAGAAACATCTTTACTCAGAGTGGTTAGAATGTGGAAGTTGCTACAACATGGTGTAATTGACGCAAATAGAACACATGCATTTAAGGAGAAACTAGGTAAATACATAAGGGAAAAAGGAATAGGAGGACATGATGATAGAGTTAGATGAAGTGGAGTGGCAGGAGGCTCAAGTGCAACATAAACATTGGCACACATCAGTTCGGCAAAATGCCTTGTTCCTGAGCTGTAAATTCTGTGTAATTCCATATACTTCCTGGTCTCTGCAATAATAACATTTTCTTTACACAGATAGACAGAGCTGAATGTGAGATTACATTTTTGGTTGTACTTATTTTTCCAGGAGACAATCAGAACAAGTTTTTACACTGTCTTTGCAGAGATCTTTTACGAACTTATTTAGAAATTCTTTCATTGGAGGTTTACACTTATCTTTCACCTCAAAGCTCAGTAACCCCTACCCACCAGCTCCTTGCAATAGTATGTCCTTTGATTTATCATACACAAATTATTCCAAAGCATTGTCAATTGTATTGTTAAAGTGGAGAAAGTGAGCTTGAGGGGAAACAGTGCCGGAGGTTGTCGGGTAAAAGCAGCAGCAGAGATTCTGCGAGAGTGAAGAGAGCAAACCTCATGAAAAGCTATGCTAGAGGTCAACAGGTATGAGTGGGAGAACTGGTGGCAGAGAGTCAGCAAGAACACAAAGCAAGTTTAACATGAAACACAGAAAAAATTCAGAAGTCACATTGCTGCTGTGGTTGGAGCAGTTTGGTGGGCAATAGTCTTTCAGAGGTCAGTTTCTAAGAAGAATCACTGAGTCCAAAGGTAAGAGAGTGCACACTTGAAGGAGTTCTGGGGGGAGCAGTAGAATGGCAGGCAAGCTATAAATCAAAAGTCCCTGAGAGTAGACCTCAATCAAAGAGCCCAGAGGGGAGGGAGTGCTAGCATCAGAGATTGACATATAACACAACAAAAGTGAGGTTAGCAGAAGGGAAGGAGCTGTTTGGGGAGTAGCTGGTGAGTTTTTTTTCCAGATCAAATCAGGGATAAGCCTTAAGTTTATATCTGGTAAGTTTAGATAGTCTAACAAACAGACATATTTATGATTTTTTCAGTGTAAGTTAGTGTGTAGAAAAGAAAATAAACTTGCAACAAACTAAGTAGATATAAATAATATATAACCTGTTAATAAGTGAAATGACAGAAAATCAGTGAAGGTGTTCAGAGAAGAGTTTAAAATGTGATGCAGAATGAGTTTATACTCCTGAGGGGCAAGAGCTCTACTTGTCAAAAATGACAGCCGTGGGCAGTAAGGAGGTAAGAGACAACATTATACTAAAAGAAAAAAATACAAAAATGCAAAAAATAGCACAGAACCTGGCATGTAGAAAAGATACAAAGAACTGTGGAGGGTGGCAAAAGAGATTATAAGAACAAGGGAACAGGAAAAGAAACTGACAAAAAGTGATCACAAAACCCTCTCCAGTTGTATTCGGGAACAGAGGGTAGCCAGGAACAATGAAAACTGATAATGGCGATATTGTCAATGAAATAAGGAAATGGTGAACATGCTGAATGGTTAGTGTTTTGCATCAAATTTACAAAAGAAGAGGTCAGTATGCCAGATATCCCAGGAATCAAGGACAAGGGCTCACCAAAATTAACACTAATGAAGCAAATAATAGCACTAAAGAGTGACAATTCCTCAGAACCAGATGCTTTCCATCTCGGGTTTCTAAAGAAGGCTGGTGATAACTTTGCAGATTCCCTACCAATAATCTAACGTTCTCTCGATTTGAGAACTGTTCCTTTAGATTGGAAAATTGAGTGTGCCACTCTGCTATTTAAGAAAGGTGACATAAGGGAACCAGAGAATTATATCCTAATGTCCACTGTTGGAAGATTGCTAGACTTCATAATCAAGGAACTGAACACTTTGAAAAATTTCAGCTGATCAAAGGGAGCCAGCATGGATTTGTAAAGGGTGGGTTATGCCTGCGAACCTAACTGAATTTTTTGAAGAGGTGACCAAAGTAGTTGAATATCTATGGATGCTATTTATACAGAATCCCAGAAAAGGGATTCCAGTTACTCCAATTGCAGGATGTGACCTGTGGTGTCCTGCAGCAATCTATATTGGGGCATTAACTCACTCACTTTTCCAGAACAGCTTTATCCAATTCAGGGCCACAGGGAGTCAGAGCCTACCTTGATGGACAATGGGCACTAGGCAGGGTACAAGCAGGACAGGACAACAGTTCATCACAGGGCACACACTCACAGGCAATGTAACCATAGCCAATCCACCTTACCAGCATGTCTTCAGAGGGTGGGAGGAAACCAGAGCACCTGGTGGAAACCCAAATGGACAACATGCAAACTCCCCCCAAGGTCAGAATCAAACCCGGGTCCCTGGAACTGTGAGGGAGCAGCACTAACTACTGTACCACCATGCCGCCCTGGGGCTTTAACTATTCATCATATTTATTAATGACTTAGAAGATGGAATAGAAAGCCATGTGTCCAAATTTGCTGATGGAACAAAGGTAAGTTGAATTGTAAGGAGTGCAGATGGAAGCATAACATTTAGAAGATACTGATAGGTTAAGTGAATGTGCAAAACTGTGGCAAATGGATTTCAGTGTAGCAAATGTGAGGTTATCCATGTTGGATCTAAAAAGGAGAGAACAGGGTAATTTCTAAATGGTGAAAAGCTAGCAACAGTGGAGGTCCAAAGAAATTTGGGGGCCCAGGTAGATAAATCATTAAAATGTCATGAGCAAGTGCAGAAAATAATCAAAAAGGCTAATGGAATTCTGATCTTTATACCTCGAGGAATAGAATTCAAAGGGGTACAAATCATGCTTCAGCTATACAAAACCCTGGTTAGAATACGCCTGGAGTACTTTGAGTAGCTCTGGGCACTACACTTTAGGAAGGATATATTGGAAGCGAAGGGAATGCAGCATACCAGAATGATGCATGGACTCCAAAGATTAAATTACAAGGAACAACCTAGGGTTATATTGCCTGAAATTTAGAAAGTTAATGGGTGAATTGATTGAAGTTTTCAAGATATTAAGGGGGAATACATGGTATTGATAGAAACTATCAATAGTGGGAGTCCAGGACTAGGGGGCATAGTCTAAAAATCAATAGTCTAAAATTAATTTCAGGAGTGAAACTAGGAAACATTTGTTTGTTCAAATGGTGGCTGAAGTTTGCAAATGGTACAAGTCTACAAATGGCAATTGATACGAGATCAATAGTTAACTTTAAATCTGAGTTTGATTGATTTTTGTTGACCAGTGGTATTAGGGAATATGGGAAAAAAACACTCAAAAAAAGGATTTAGGTAACAGATCAACCATGATCTCATTGAATGATGGAGCAGAATCAAAGGGCTAAATGGCCCACTCCTGTTCCTATGTTCCATAACCTATTATTTCTAATAATCATCTTTATCTCTCCTGTTAATAATAGCATTACTGTAAGGAGTTCCTACATGAGTGGCAGGATCCAACTGAAGACAGTCACTCTAAATGTAAATTAAGACACTTTACAATGCCAGTACTTGCATTTGCTGTGCTTCAACACAATGGTTCTGTTACTTCCATTTGGTGCTAGAGGGCAATTTAGCAAATAGTCAACCAGAATACAGCACAATAATACTCATGATGCAGTGCACTTTGATAATGTTTTTTCCTTAAATATTAAGGAAGATGTATTGGAGTACAATATTGATACAATTATGACAAGGGCAGAAATGTCACAGATTTAATCATATCTACTGGCCTGTGAGCGGTTTGGGGCAGGGGGTGGGGATGCATCTCGAGCCCCATTTGAAGCTCATTAAATTTGTTCTGCACTTAGAATGACTTGTATAAACACTGAATTACTTGTGAAAATTGGGCAGTGTTCAACATAACAAACTTAAGAATGTGAAAAGACTAATTTCACCCATCAATCCTGCTCCTTCCACAAACTGATGTTCAACAGCTTTACCATTCTCTATGGGCTGAATCTTTTGTGGAGCCGCAATCACCATGGCATTGCCACCCTGCTCCTATTTTCTTAACCTGGACTGGAGCTCCACATTTCTCACCTGGACTTCTGACCAGGGCCTACTGGGAAATGTGGAGCATAGCTGCTCATGGAGTCCTTCCTTCTGAGTGTAGGATCGTCAAGGGAAGCGAAGCCACGTCCTGTTCTAGTGGCACTTGCTGCTGTATTCGGTTAGTTTAAATGTCCCAGCCACTTTGACAAGCTGGGAGAGAAGGTAAGTGTGTAAGGTAAGTGGGTGAGGGGGTAGGATGGGTCGGGGGTTGACTGGTCTTGGGGGATGTTGGAGGTGATAGGGTGGTTGGGTTGTAGGTGGTTGTGGGGTTTGAGTGTTCAGTGGTTGGGGGGAGTTGGAAGGGTAGTCGGTTGTGAGGGTAGTCGGGTGGTTAGAGGGTGAGGAGATAGGTGGGGGCGGTGGGTAGTTGTCAGAAAGTTGGATGGGAGATGGGGAAGTAGTCGGGAGTGGGGGGCAGTCAGTGGGTTGGGAGGGTAGTCGCAGTTGGGGGTTCCTTGAGGGTTAGTCGGGGGATGGGGGCGTAGTCAGGTGGTTAGGAGGGTTAATCAGGGGGACCAGTGGGGGGTCGGGGGTGTCAGTATCATAGTTACCCAGGAATTAGAACTGGTTTTAAGCCTTGTAACATTTCCTGGGTAACCATTCCACTAAGTAAGGTGGAGCCATCCAATGTCTTCAACTTTAAATCGGAGTTTTGGAGGGTTCTAGACACAGAGAAATTGCTCATCACAAGTCCAAACATCTAGGGCAATTCCCATGTGTGGGTATTTCCGCAGTGCATCTTCCAGGTTACCTCCATGATACAACCATCCAGAGATCGGATGATCTGAGCCTTTATCTACTTTCTTTAATTTATTCTTGAGGGCCTGAGTAGTCAACCCAAGTTTCTATTGGCTTTCTTTTCAAGGATATTAAGGCACTGTGGTTTCTCCTTCTGATACCCTGGCCTGTCTCAACCCTGTACAATCTTGGTTGTGGAGTTTTTTCAATAATTGTACCTTCCATCTGTTGGTCTCGGATCCATGCTCTCTGCCCGGGCTTCAGCACTGGTAACTCAAATGCTCTACGCCTGTGATTAAAGTTCTGAGCCTAGTTGCTTCTCTGTTCTTCCTCACGCAGTTTTACCCTCTTGTGGCCATTTGCGGTGATGCTGGGTTTGAATTTTTGTATCAGAGATGGAAGCTGTGTTCTCAATCTCCTACCCATTAGTAACTCTAAAGGTGAGAAACCATTCTGTAGTGGTGAGGATCAATAACTCAGAAGAGCTAGATTAAGGTCTTCATTTTCCTTTCATAACTCCTTAATGGCTCATACCCCTCTCTCGGTCGCTCCATTTCCTTGAAGATAGCGAGATGAACCGGTTACATGAACAAAGCCATATTCATTTGCAAAATTTTGAAATTGCTCATTTGCAAATTGTGACCCATTGGCAGTCGATGTCCGGAATGCCATGCGTTGAAGAGATTCTCTTGAGGGATTGAATGGCTTCTTTTGCCATGATACTATGCAACCGGTTTACTTCAGTACAACGTGGATGATAATCAATAACGATAAGGAAGGTTTTTCTCTGAAATTCAAATAAGTCTACTCCCAGGCAGTCCCATGGCCTTGATGAAATAGAAGAAGGTAATAGTGGTTCTTTTTGTTCGTGGTTGTTCACTGCACAAGTAATACAGTTAGAAATCATTTCTTCTATACAGCAAATAATACCTGGCCACCAGACTGATTGTTGCATCCTCGCACAACATTTTGTAATTCCTATATGTTCTTGGTGAAATCTTTTAAGAATATCAGGGTGAAAGACTCTTGGTATGACTAATCTCTCGTTGAAGACTATTAAGTCGTCAATGACAACGAGTTGCTTGCGCTGTTCAAAATACTTGTGTAGTATCAGATTACTGGGGATATAGCCTGTCCGTCCTTCCAGACAATATCCTCAGATTTGAAGATATTCTTCATCCCGTTTCTGGGCTTGCTATATTTCCTGCAGCTCTCTTGCAGTAGCTGGTAAGTACTGAGCGATTAAGGATGTATATGTCTCAACCTCCCCATTGAAGTGTAAATCCTCTTGTTTAGTTCCTTGATGGTGTTTGTGACAGTGTGTCTGCTGTTGTTTGGCATTTTCCTTGAATCTACTCTGTGATGGAGTCATATCTCATCAATATTAATCTGTACAGCTGAATTCTGGGTGGAATCTTTGCAATTTCTTTCATGTTCAAAAGGGTGACTAATGATTTATGATCTGTTTTGATTTTGAGATGTAATCCTGTAACAGTCTGAAAATTTTACGCATGTCCAAGTTGCTGCCAAAACTTCTGTTCTATTTCTGTCAGTGACCTAGAGGCATAGTAGACTGGTCTATGCTTGCCGTCTTTTTGCACTTGAAATAGTACTGATATGGATGGTGCATCTGCTGCTACAATGATCGGTAATTCTGGGTCATAATGTGCCAAGGTTTTAGAAGAGATTAAAAGTTGTTTAATCCTTTTGGTTAATATTGCAGCACCACTGTTGATCCTGTCTCAAAATCTTTCTCAATGGCTCGTTGACTTCTGCTAAATTCAGTAGGAACTTGCCTACTTGGTGCACCATCCCTAGGAATCTTTGAAGTTCAGTTATGTTCTTGGATTGTGGAAATTCTTTTCTTTCATTTTTTGTGGATCAATTGTGATTCCAATGGCTTGTACTGTGTGACCTAGATACTTGATCATGGGTTTGGCAAACTCACATTTTTCAGGTCTGCATCCTGTAAGGCTCTTAGGACTGCTCTGACCCTGTGATCATGTTCCTCTCTTGAGGAGCCATGTATGAGCATATCATCCATTTGGCATACCACTGCTTCCATGCCTTCTAGAGTGTTGGACATTGCTCTCTGAAAAATTTATGGAGAAGACGCAATTTCAAAGGACAATCTATTGAAATAATAATGACTGAAGGACGTTATAAATGTGGTCAACAATCTGGATTCTTTGTCCAGAGGCAACTGCCAAATCCACTGTTTGCATCCATTTTGGAAAATAAAGTGCCCTTGGCTAGTTTTACGAGGCTCTCGTCCATTGAGACCATTGGGTGGATCTTGCGTTCCACTGCTTTGTTTAGCTGAGTTAAATCCATGCGGATTTTTATAGAGCTATTTGGTTTTGGAACTGCAACCATACCTGAACACCATTTTGTTGGCATGCTGACCAATGAAATAACCACTTGCTGCTGCTTCTTATCTATTTTGATCCTGACTTTATCCAAGAGTGGGTGACTGACTTTTCTTGGGATAAAGAGGAAAATTGGTTCAGCATCATCTCTACCCTGAGGAGGTTGGGGGGTTGTGAGAGAGGAGAATCTCTAATCCAGTTTGAAGCTCTTTTAATTTTGTGCTCCTGTTCTTTAGTCCTGCACTTAGAATCCAATTAATGTATCAATAGATATTGCAAATGTATGTATAGGGCAGAATTTTACATCCCACAGGCACTCGCACTCCTGACCCGATCGGGCATAAAATCGCGCGAGATGATGTCGGGTGAGCATCCCGATGTCATCACACACTCGCGTGATATTTCACTCAGCGGGCGTGCGCAAAAGTCGGAAGCGCACTGCCAACAATTAAGAGGGCAGTTAAGCCCATTAATGCACAACTGTCATAAATTTTTCATGGCCCGTCCAGCCTTACAGTTAGCGGACGGGTGAATCGGCCAGACAGCCTTTATGTTTTTCATCAAACCTCACCCAAGGGCGGGATGAAATCTCCGTTATGAAATAAAATAAAAACAAATATGTGTAGACAGCATTTTTAAGGTATGCTTTCAGGTGCTTGATTGTGATGCATGGACATTTTTTTGGAAGATTTTTAAACCTTTATTTAATGATTTGAAGGTCTGCAGCTCCCTGAGGCAGCTGTCTGCCTTCAGGGAGCTCTCTCGCAGCACTCACCTGCGTGTGTGGTGACATCATCGCCTGCCCTTCTCCCGCCCCCACCCTGGCAGTGCTGAGCTTTTCAGCGCACGTTTCATGCTGGCCGGCTGTTAATTGGCCAGTCAGCGTGAAATCGCTATTGGGAGTCGGGAGCCGGTTTCTCAACTGCTCCTGGACCCACCAATTACACATTCCCGCCAAGGATAAAATTCAGGCTATAGATATTGCAAATCCTCATATATGTTTCAGCAATCCTGCCAAGAACAACCCTGGTTCTCTGTCCCTTACCATCTACATGTGAGAGGCTGAGCACCAAATGGTAACTGTCTGGGGAGTTCCATCAGCAAAAAATGATGAAAAAATAGATCTGTTGTTATAAATGTTCTATACAGAACTTTTGAAGCTGATCAGAGAATCAGTACGGATATCTGAAAGCTAAGTTATGCCTGACTAATCTAGTTGAATGTTTTGAGGATATCATAATATGGTAGTTAAGCAAGTGCACATGGATGTTTTTTCGATGGCCCTCTAGAAGGTATTTGATAAGTTTCCACCACAAGAGCTTATTAGCAAAAATAAAAGTGCAAGGAATAGGATGCAATCGTGCAACATAGGTTGATGCTTTGGTTGGGAGGTAGGAGACAGAGTAGAAATAAAGCTGATGTATTCTGATTGGTGGACTGTGGTAAGTGATTTCTCAGGGATCTGTACTGTGAACTCAAATTTACAAATAAAATATTGCTGAAAAGAGGGACACATTGCCAAAGGATTTCCTTATAAACCTTAATAGGCTCCACCCTGCACTCAAATTTACTTTTGAGATGGAGCAGTCTAATCCTCCAATGGGTTCTCTGCTACTGTCGACTGCAAACATATTTTCACCAGTCAATGTACACTTTGGAATTCGTGTAGCTCCACGAAGCTAAGATTGGCCTTATCAGCAATCTTGTAAATAGGGCCGTAACCTTTGCTCATCTTGCAAGCGTGATGCAGAAATAGAGTGAAGCAAAACTATCCTCTGGGACAATGGCTATTCTTGTGTATTGCGCAAACTCGCAAATATGAACATACAAATTAGGAGCAGGAGGAGGCCACTTGGCCCTTTGAGCCTGCTCCGCCATTTAATAAGATCATGACTGACCTGATTGTAACCTCAACTCCACATTCCTGCCTACCCCCAATAACCTTTCACCCCCTTGCTAATCATGAATCTATGTACCTCCACCTTAAAAATATTCAAAGACTCTGCTTCCACTGCCATTTGAGGGAGAGTTCTGAAATCTTGCGACCCTCTGAGAGAAAAAAATTCTCATCTCTGTCTTAAATGGGCAACCCCTTATTTTTAAATTGTGACCACTAGTTCTAGATTCTCCCACAAAAGGAAACATCCTTTCCATATCCATCCCTGTCAAGGCCTCTCAGGATCTAATATGCTTCAATCAAGTCACCTCTTACTCTTTGAAACTCCAATGGATACAACCTTTCCTCATAAGATAACCTTCCCATTCCAGGTATTAGTCTAGTAAACCTCTGAACTGCTTCCAACGCATTTACATCTTCCTTAACTAAGAAGACCAATACTGTACATAGTACTCCAGATGTGGTATCATCAATGCCCTGCATAACTGAAGTATAGTCTCCATACCTTTGTGTTCAATTCCCCTCACAAAAATGATAATATTCTATTGGCTTTCCTAATTACTTGCTGTACCTGGCCAAAGGCTACCACTTTCAGACCTGAAAAGTGCCTGATCTACTTCAAATTACCTCGGAAAGACAAAGTACCTCAAAAATTTGAACAACAGGTTAAGCAAGCAATTTAACACTGCTACTATGGAGTGGCTACACAAGTGGTATTTTCCACTAACAGGATGCTGCCGTCAGTCCAAAAAAACCTTCTGCCTACTACACAATTGAGCAACATTGTGTATGAATTTCACTGCTGGTGCGATACAAGGTACCTAGGCCATACGTCCCAATGATTGGCTGATTGAATCAAACAACATGTTCCTTTGATTGTTTGTAACAAGCAGAGTACAGACCATACTCAACCAGCCTGTGCTTGCAACACCAAAAACAAAACATCTATTGTTGGATGTGAATGCACAATTGGGCAGCACTTGCTGAACAATTTTGAGTGCACTAATAACGACACCAACAATCAATTTAAGATAATCAGTCAAGCTTGTAACATGGCTTGCTAGAAGCAACATACATTCATACACAGAGACCCATTCTCTGTAAACAAAAGGAATATTTTCAAACCTTGCACCTTTTTGAATTACGCAGGGGCTTGGGGAGCCTCGGTCATTCTTAGTCAACTTGCCAACCAATCAGCATTCTTTTCTCCTGTTGTGATCCTGTCGTCCTGTAGTGATAAATTGTTGTGATCGTTTGAAATTTGGCATTCTTGAGTTTGTCCAGATGAATACAAGAACACAAGTTTTGGCAACATGCCTGTCTTTTCATTGAAGTTGTGTACTACCAAGTGACTATTAATAAAATACTAAATCATCATTTTCTGGCTTCTATCTTCTATATTCAGTCAACAAACTGGTTACAGTAATGCTACTAGTATTCAGTAATGCGAACAACAAAAATTATCCAAAAGATCATTACTCAGGAAGTTCTTGTTAAAAGTGCTGTCTAAGAGTGTTCAGATAGCAAGAGTTAATGTGGGACTGGAAAACAGTACCATCCACAGTGTGATGTAGAGAATCACATGATAGTGGACTGAGTACAGTAGTAATCTAGCAGAAACCAGCATGGAGATAGTACCTAGTTACCCTGTACCCTGGAGATGTATATAGTTTTGTGTTAACAATAACCACTTAATGTTCAACTGCACAAGCCTCCAAACCTCTTAGTGAGATACCAAACAACCTTACAACATAAAGTTCTTCAATAAGTCCTTAATTGATCATCTAGACTGTCAGTACTCTGGGCTATAATTAGCTGGAACGTTCTGTAATTCCTTCAGGGAAATTAAGGTTTCCTTCCATCAGTTCATTGAAGTTCCCTGCACACTAATTCTGCAACACTATTGCCACCATATGATATTAAATACATTGTATTTCCTTGAATCCAGAAAATTAAGTGTTGTTCCAATTGAGAGACTTTGTAAACAGGTAGTCGCAATGCACAGTGAAAGGAATGGTTTGCTGTGACTGAAAACTTAATTGCACCTTCTTGCAGGCATGTTACAACACTGTGCTATAGAGTGGCATAGAGGGCTAATCCCCTCATAAGCACCTCTGCAGCCATCAACAACAGTAAAGTGGTAGATCGCTCAGTCACATTTGCACCTACGGTTTCATTCCTGCTATTTGTTCTATACTACTTACTCTCCTACCCTTCAGCCTTAGCAAAAGTTGCTAGTAGTTTGATCTGCCTTCTGAACTTTTCTCCCTTTCCTGAAGCTCCTCTTCAATTGTTGCTTTCCTTTAAATTTCACTTGCATGTAGTTTTCCACCTCAACCACTAGTTTGCTTTTCTCATTGATCCATAACACCTGAAGCTGCTCAGATGAGCCAATCTCAGGAAATGTACGAACAGCACATTTCAATTTGAAGCTGTCTAAAGGTGACTACTAGCCATTTTCAGAAAGAACAGTGGACCAATCGAACAGGTTGCCACTGTTGTGGTGAACACTGGACCTGGACCTGTTTCTTGCTGTGGTGGAGGTCACCTTGTCCAAGAGGTAGTATCCTGTAATATAAATCAGAGCCAACATGACCTCCTGTAGTAGTTCCAATCAACTAAAATTTTCTGATTTCATTTCCCTAATTGGCCTGGATTCTTAACTTGTTTTACACCATTCCCAGGAGATCACATAGCTATTGAAGAGTGGGGAGTGCCTTGTGATGTACTTGGTCTTACAACTTTAAAGGACATGCCGGATAAAGAAATGGGTTCACATTTATTCCTGAACTGTACCCAAACAGAAAACATAGGCTCCTCTTGCTAAGGCACAGAATCCTTGTTTAAAAAAACAGAAAATGTTGCCATTATTCAGCACATCCAGAATTCTTGTGTTGGGCATAAGCAAGG
Organism: Cetorhinus maximus; assembly: GCF_964194155.1. NCBI lineage: Eukaryota > Metazoa > Chordata > Chondrichthyes > Lamniformes > Cetorhinidae > Cetorhinus > Cetorhinus maximus. Next base: position 35,215,768 of record NC_135882.1, on the reverse strand, counting down.
AGCAGTCTGTATGTAATTGATTTCATAAACATTCACTTGATTGCCCTTTGCTGGGATTTGTATAACTCTTTGAGCTATAAGAGTGACCCTATTAGCAATCTTGTAAATAGGGTCATAAACATTTACTCATCTTGCAAGCTCAATGCAGAAATAGAGCGCCTCAAAGCTATCTTGCAGGACAGTGGCTATCCAGATTAAATCATTGTTCACTCTGTATCGTACAAACTCACAAATGGGTCAACAGTTGCCACTTTTGGACCTGAAAAGTGACTGGTCTACCTCAAAAAAATTGCCCTCGCTGGAAAGGCAAAGTATTTCAAAACTTCAAACAACAGGTTAAACAAGCGATTTCATGTTCCTACTATACAGTGGCACCATAAGTAGTATTTTCCACGAGTAGGATGCTGCTGAGAGACCAAAAAGATGCTCTGCCTACCATACAATTGAACTACGTTGTGTATGAATTTCAGTGCTGGTGTGATGCCAAATATCTAGGCTGTACAATTCTGAGTGTGCTAGTAGCTACACTAACAACCAATTTAAGATAAGCAGCCGGGCTTTTAACGTGACTTATTTATGCTTGCTAGAAATGACAAACATTCATATTGCAGGGACCTGTTCTCTGCAAATAAAAGGAATATGTTCAAAATTTGTGCTTTTTTGAATTACCCGGAAGCATAGGGAACCTTTAGCTTCCTGTTCCTTTCTCCATGGCAACACCTCAGTCAATCAGAGTTGACTTGCCAACGAATCAGCACCCCATTTCTCCTGTGGTATAAATTGTTGTTATCATTTGAAATTTGGCTTTCTTGCATTTGGCCTGATTAATGCAAGATGAAAAGCTACGGCAACATGTCTCTCTTTTCAGCAACATTGACTACATTTTGTTAAGGTTATGAAGAACTATAACCTACTGGTTACGAAATCGTGATAAATGGAGAATCAGAGATTTTGGGTGGAATTTTCCCAAATTTGCACTAAGTGCGGTAGCGGGCAGGTAAACGGCATGCTGCCCACTGACTGTGATGGTGGGTTTTCACGCCATATTGTCCCAAGCCCGCCTACTTATTTATGCACCCCTGGGAAACATGCCATTTCCGTGGCAGGCAGGCTCCTCATCTGCCCGCCTGCCATCACTCCGCCGTTGCATCACGCCAGGCGCCATGTTTAAAGGCCAGCCACAAGCACAGCGCTCATTGCTTCCAGCTCACCACTGCTGCCGAGGAGACATGGCCCTCAAAAACAAGAAGACTGCAGCACCCGGCCCCCCCGGTTTAATGACAGGCCCCTTGAGTGACTGCTGGATGCCGTGGAGATCCGCCGCTCTGGGCGCAGGATGGGCAGCAACGTGACCAATCCAGCTTGGGAGGTGGTGGTCAGTACCAATGCCCTTCAAAAGTGGACAGCCACCCAGTGCCACAAGAGGATGAATGATCTCCATTCCTCCAGGCTAAGCCGCCCTTTTCATCACTTTCAACGCACACACTCACAAACCCAGCACACATCCACAGGGTCCTCACTCACTGCCAGTTCAAGGGACATCTCACTCTCACACTCACTGTCATTGTCCTCATCCCGTCCATGGGACCACTCATTACCTGCACAGGCCAGGCATACTTATCATCTGGCCCGGCAGGCATCCTGCTAACACTTTCTCCATCTCTATCCATGCAGGACAAGTTGGCACCCAACAATAGAGAGAGGTCGCAGACCGGTAGTGGAACGCCCGAAATCAAGGTCCTCATGGACTTTGAAAACAGAACCATCCAGCCTGCCGGCAAGAATTTAGACTGGTCCTGTGCTAATGGTGAGGTCGGCGCCGCTCTACCAAGTGAGGATCTAGCAGTGCAACATACATCAGACAACCATGTTGTGAGTGATGTGTCCTCTGCCATTATCTCTCCTTGCTTTCACAGGCACATCTGCCAAACAGCCGACAAAATCCATGACCCAGGGACTTCAATCAAGCCCTGAAGAAACCTTTGAAGAGGAATCTGGAGGTACCCTCCCTGAAGTCCCGTCACAGCGCTCACCCACACCCTCCACCTGCGCAGAGAGACATGCCTCAGTGGGACCTAGATTTAGAGTAGCCCCGGGATCACAATCTGGTGAGCACATCGCACTGCCTGATCCACTGAAGGTGGCGGCAGGGGCTTCCCAGGTCCCCGGCATTCGAAGGACTGTTGGAGACCAGAACGTTGCTGAGTCCGAGTCAGATGATGAGCCTCTGGACTTGGTCATGTCACAGTTGCTGGAGCTGCAAAGGCAAGCTCAGGAACATCAGTAAGGGATGTGTGCTGCACTCCTAAGATTGCAAGGCACGATGGAGGAGCCGGTCGGCCTTCACTCTGAGGTGATAGTGCTGGCATGTCAATGCACCAAGGTCAACACTGGTAGGATGGCGGCCGCCATGGAGACCTTGATCCAGGACGTTGCTCCTTCACTGCCTTGTGGGCTCAATTGCACTGCTGATGCTATAGTTGGCCTCCAACAGTGTGTACGCGAGAGAGGTGCCAGGCAGCTCAGTCTCCGTCCAGCTACCCCTACTCCTCAAGGAGTCAGCCTGGGGCCCCCTGCGCTCTGTGTAGTCTTCTGACCAAAGTGATGGTCCGGCCGCACGCTCCCTGGAGACATTCCTGCACCTCAGCGGCGCTTACTGACAGAATGTAGTGCGCAGGCGCCACAGAGTTCTCTCATTCTCTCAATGTGCTCTCAGCACCTTTAAGGAGGGGCTGGCCCCCATCTCTTCAGCATCTGTGACCACTGATGCTGTACTCTAGCTCCTGAAGGGCAGAGGTGCTGAAGGCGGACAAAGCATCAGATGCTTCTAAAGTTTCATGGCTGCATGTCGATGATATGACCCTGATCACGAAGTGTAAGTAAGCTGCCCTCAGCCAGACAGGAATCAGACATTCTCAGAGGCTGTGTGAAGATCTATAGAGTGTCCTCAATGTATGTCATCGTCATCCTCCTGCAATCAAGTGAAATTAGGACCTCCACCGCCTCTCCATGACAAGAGCATTCTCACAGAGGGCATTTGCACTGCCATGAGCCAGACTGGAGTCAAACATTCACAAATGCAATGAGGAATTATGGTGTCTCCTCACTGCATGTCATCATCATCCTCCACAAATCTAGCAGCTCTGAGGGCCTCCCGAGCGCCTGCCTCATGTAGCCAGTGTGCGAGCCTCATCCCCAGGGTCGTCACCACTGAGGACCCCCTCATCCTCATCCCCATCAGCGTCCTCATCGGAGGAAACGTGCAGCTCCTCCATCCCCTCCTCAGACAGCTTGTCTCCCCATTGAAGCGCCAGGTTGTAAAGGGTGCAGCAGACGACAGTGATGCGTGACACCCTCTGTGGACTATATTGCAGGGCCCCAGACTGGTCCAGGCACCGGAACTGCATCTTTAGCATCCCGATGGTCTGCTCCGCCTAGGTGCAAGCTGCAGCATGAGCCCCATTATACCGTCGCTCTGCTGCAGTCTGAGGCCGCCGCATGGGTGTCATTAACCACGGCCTCTGTGGGTAGCCCTTGACCCCGAGGAGCCATCCCTGCAGCTTCTGTGGACCCTGGAAGACTCCAAGGATCTGTGACTGACTGAGGATGTAGGCGCATGCTCACTCCCTGGGAACTGTGCGCACACCTGCAGGATGCATTTCTGGTGGTCTCACACCAGCTGCACGTTCAGCGAATGGAAGCCCTTGTGGATGATGTAGTCCCCCATGTTTTGCGATGGAGATCTGAGTGCCACGTGAGTGCAGTCAATCATCCACTGCACTTGGGATCTGGGCGAATCCAATTGCTTTTGCATCCTGGCTGTCTTGGTCCCAGGCGAAATGCACAAAATTGAGTGGCATTGCAAAGATGGCATCCGTGACCTCATGAATGCATTTGTGGGTGGAGGCTTGAGAGTTCCCTATAGAGCCCTGAAAGAAGCCACTGGCGTAGAAATTGAGCGTTGCTGTCACTTTCACAGCAACTGGCAGTGGATGCCCCCCATGTCCCCATGGCCCCAAATCCTGCAGGAGCTGGCAGATGTGAGCCACAAGGTCCATAGACATCCGCAGTCTTCTGCGACACTGGTTCTCGGTCATCTGCAGGAATGAAAGGTGGCATCTATAGACTGTGGGTGTTGCTAGGCGCCGGCCTGTGATGGCCCGCTGTGGCTCTTGGACAGCGTGTGCAGGAGCCCCAGCCACCCCTTCTTCCTGAAGTTGCTGCTCCTGCCTCTGCGCAGCCAGGAGCCACAGTCACTCTCTCCTCCATCTTCTTCACGCTCTGTAGGCCATCAGGCATACAGCTAGTTCACCCAGGCTGCATGATCCTGATGTTGTACTCCTGCAGGATGAAAGAGAGGGACATGTGGTTAGCATGGGTGCACTAAGAACCTGTCCTGGTTAAGTGTGATGGCCCCTTAACGCTTCTTGGAGAGTGCTGGCCACCAATTGGATGGCCAGAGATTAATGCACTGCATGGCTGCCCTGTTAGCTTGAACCATGGGGGAGACTGGTCCAAACCGCGATGCTGACATTGCAAGGGGCTGTGAGCACCTCCAGCAGTGACTGCTCCGTGGCCAGATTTAACGAGGAGATTGTACAACTTGTGCAGTCCAACTGCTCTGCTGTCCACTAACGTGCTCATGAATTTGCAATCTGTGCCAAGGCTGTGGGGGGCTCTGGAGAACTTGGTGGCACTTTGATGCCTCTGTGTTGCTCGAGTGGGCATATAAGCTAGGAGACCGACCCCAATCATATCAATGTGACTGCACTTGAATTGTCTCAGTTGTAGAGGATTTATGAGGGGGGACAATGTGGAGTGGCTGGGGGGGATGAGGGTTGTGTGGGGTGAGGGCTCGAGAACCTAACTGCTTTTATTACAATTGGGACGAAGTCCCGGAGGACTGAAGCGGGCTTTCTAACCGGTCTGCCTTGGCACTTGCATGCCCTCATGGGTAGCTAAGATCTGCTTGACTGGTGTTGGGGTTGGTCGGCCTGACTCCACCCTAGGTCTGCTGAGTTGGGAACTTTCCTGACTTAAGCTACCCACCTCGGCAGTGAAAATCTGGCCCATTAACTCTGTTCATCTCTCCGCAGATGCTGCCAGACCTGCTGAATGTTTCCAGCAATTTCTGTTTTTATTTCAGATTTCCAGCATCTGCAGTATTTTGCTCTGGTGTGAGCTCCAAAGTTGAATCTTATGTTTTTTTTTTGCTAGTCTGTTACTTTACCAGGGCTTAGAACTGGGAAGGTTAACATCATGTATCGGACACTCTGTTTGGAAATTGAAACTGGGGGGGGGGGGGGGGGTACATGTGTCATGCTGGTATCAAATGGCAGTATGCTATTTTAAAGTTAATGTACTTTACTAATTTGAGATGTCACACAACTTAACCTGCTTCTGGTCCATTGGCTAGTTTCTCTTCCCCTAAGCCTTGTGGGGATGTTGTATCTCCCCCTGTCACAGATCCCTCTCAAAAATAGGAACCATCAATACTATTGCTCTTTGTTTTGGTAGATACTGTAAAAAGTTGATCAGACAGAGAAGATGATCACCAAATAGGAAAATAGGGAGGTAAATACAGGAGTAGACCCTTCAGCCCATCAAACCTGTTCAGCCTTTCAATTGGATCATGGCTGACCTGTCCCTAAACTACATTTATCCAACTTTGATCCATCTTCCTTGATGCTCTTGCCTAACAAAGTTTATCAATCTGAGTCTTGAAAGCTGCAATTAACTGAGCATCCAAAGCCTTTTGAGGGGGAGAGTTCCAGATTTCTTCTACCTTTGTATGACAGAGTGCTTCCTTATTTCTCTCCTGAATGACTTGGCTGTAAATTTAAGATTATGTTCCCTTACTCTAGAATTCCCCACCAGAGAAAATAATGACTTTTTACTAATCTATTGGTTAATTTTATAATTTTAAACACTCTAGTTAGATTACCCTTAATCTTCTGTCCTCATGGGATTGGAAGTTAAGTTTATGCAACCTATTCTCATAATTTAACACCAAGTTCCAGGATTATTTTGATGAATCTGTGCTGCAAGCTCCCCAAGACCAATGCATGTTTCCTGAGGTGCAGTGCAAATAATTAAGTGTAGGCCTAGATGGGGAAAGGAGAAGGCTGTGAGGAAATCTGATAGAAGTTTTCAAAATCATGAGGGGTCTGGACAGAGTAGATAGGGAGAAACTGTTCCCACTCATAAACAGATCGAGAGCCAGAGGGCACAGTTTTAAAGTGTTTTGCAAAAGAAGCAAATGCGAGGTGAGAAAAATCTTTTTTGCACAGCGAGTAGCTAGGGTTTGGAACGCACTACCTGGAAGTGTGGTGGAGGCAGGTTAATTTGAGGCATTCAAGAAGGCATGAATGATTATTTAAATAGAAACAATGTTCAGGGTTATGGGAAAAAGGCAGGAGATTGACACTAAGATAAAATGCTCAGAGAGCCAGTGCAGACATGATGGGCTGATTGGCCTCCTTCTACACTGTAACAATTCTGTGATACATTAATGGTCTGTATGAGGGTAGTGGGGACATTGATTTTTTTTTAAAGAGCATTTCAGAATGGGTGGTTTTTTTTCCTCAATAGTTCCACAGCTGCCATTATATGGCACATTATTTATGTATATAGTGCATGGAAGGGCACCTCAGCCATGCCTCTTGCCTCTATGTGTAAATCCCCCTTTTGGCCTCTAATTGGCTCTACTCCCCATTTTACCACCCTTTTACTATTGATATGCTTATAGTATACTTTGGGATTTCCTTTTATGTTAGCTGCCAGTCTTTTTTCATAATCCCTCTTTGCTTCTTGTATTTGCTTTTTCACATCCCTTCTGAACCTTCTGTATTCAGCTTGGATCTCAATTGTATTTGCTACCTGACACCTGTCATAAGCACACTTTTTCTTCTTTCACTCAATTTCTATTGTCCTTTGTCATCTAGGGAGCTCTGGATTTGTTTGTCCTATCCTTCCCTTTTGGGGAACATACCTTGACTGTGCCCAAACCATCTCCTCTTTGAAGATTGTTCAGCTACTGTTTATCCCGCCAACCTTTGGTTCCGCTCTATCCAGTCCAGCTCCGTTCTTGCTCCCTTGAAGTCTGCTCTCTGCCAGTTGATTATTCTTACTCTGGATTGACCAATGTCATTTTCCACTGTCATCCTAAACCTTATGATACAATGACCACTGTCCCCTAAATATTCCCCCACTATCACTTGATCTACCTCATTCCCAAGAACCAGGTCTAGTAGTGCCTTCTTTCTTGTTGGACTGGACACATACTACTGTAGGAAATTCTCCTGAACACAATCTAGGAACACTTGTCCGTCACTGCCCCTTACACTACCACTATCTCAGTCTGTATATGGGTAATTAAAGTCCCCCATTATAACTACTCTATGATGTTTACACCTCCCTGTAATTTTTTTGCAGATTTGTTCCTCTATGTCCTTCCCACTAGCTGGCGGTCTATATATTACACTGAGCAATGTAATTGCGCCCTTCTTATTCTTTAGCTTTAGCCAAATCAATTCCGTCCATGAATCCTGACACAACCTCTTTCTCCAGTGCTGCAATACTGTCCTTAACCAAAAACGCCACCCTTCCTCCTTTTCCCCCTTTCCTATCTTTTCTGAACACCTTGTAACCAGGAATATTTAACACCCAGATCTGCCCTTCCTTAAGCCAGGTCTCCATTATCACCACAACATTATAATTCCAGAAGGCACTCTATGCCTGTAACTCCACAATTTTATTAACTATATTCCATGCAATGATTTAGACTTCATTATTTGCTCCCTTAATCTGACTCCATCTAATCACTTACTATTCTCTATTTTAGTGCTATATGCCTCTCCCAGCTTTCTGTGCACCCTGGTATTACTTTCTAATATTCTCTCCTGATTCCCACACCCCTGCTGAGGCTTCAGCAGAGGCTTCAAACACTTAGCACCTCTTAATCTTGTCCAAATAAACATTGAGACATTGACAAAAGAGTTCACAGAAAAAACAATTTATTATCACCACTTAAAGCTGTCAATCAAGCAAAATCAACAATTCACTTCAAAACAGAACCTATGCTGAACTCATGCTTCTATTGGCCAGGGTTCTCATGCATTATGAGGATGGCCCTTTCACAGGCTGTAGGGACAGCAGTTTCTTTTTTTCAAAGAAAATTCTGAATGGGTGTTGTTTTTCCTCAGCAGTTCCACACTTGCCAGCATTATTATGTGGCTCAGTAGCTATGTACATATGCATACTGGTTGAATGGTCATGACAAGGCCAAGTGTTGGCATTGAGTTGGCTTGGACAGTATGAGAGGCCATGGGGAGTGGCTGAGGGCTATGGGTAAAACCTTTTGAACTTACCTTTTTAAAGGTTCCCAAATCCAGACTATGGTTCACAGAACTATGGTTCTGAGTGGCTGTGAACCACAAGTCATGGAGAAGCTGGCCCGACCCCAAAAAAATTTCAAGGGACTCCTACGCCCACAATGGAGCAGACCAGGTCGGGAATAGAGGGTGTGGACTCGTTACCTGCACCCTTATTCAATGTTGGCAACAATTGCTGGCGCCGGGAATGGGGGCAGATTCCCGGAGTCGTGTCCCACCCGCCATTTCTAAATGACTCCAGAGTAAGCCCGACTCTGCAAAAACCTGGCCCAACATTCCAGGTTGATGACCTGTCATTAGAACTCAGCTTTGGAGCTTCTTGTTTAGAAGGCTCAAGATTTGGAATACCGTGAAGTTCAAAGGTACTGCTATTACACCACTTGGATCACTGGTGTAAAGTTGTGCCTCCACTAGATCGATAGTAATCAGCTATGGACTCACCAGTACATCAAGAATTAGACCATCTGTTCTTTGATTGTATATTGGGATAGGATACAAACAGACTTCCAGATTGTGGGCATGAAATTCAATCACCCCTGATTTCTGAGCATGGGACCGTGGTTTGTGGAATACCCAGACCTGTTGCAAATGGGCTGGGTAAGACATAGAATTTGTCTACCTACCTCATTTTCATGATTGTGTCGTGAAATTAAATCTCCCAGGAATTCGTTCAAATTAACTTCCCCAAGTGTGTGATGCAATCTTTTGAAACAGAACATGGGTTTCCATGCAGGTATCCTCCATACACTCCAATGGGCCAAGTAGCATTCTTTAGAAAGCACATGCTTCATACAGCCTTTCCTATTTAAAGATGCAGTAGGTATAAAAGGGAAAGTTTCAGCCACTGACAGGGAAGCCATGTCACATCAAGGGAAGGAGCAGACTCCCAGATTCAGTGACGCCATCCTGGACTCTCACTGCTGAGAATTTGAAGCCCGGAAGGAGGCCATGTTTCTGGCAGAGGGCAAGAAGCTCTTCAAAGTGACCCTGCAAAAGCAGTAGGAACATGTGACAAGGATAGCGAATGTACAGAGTGTGACATCACCAACCTGGCAGCAGTACCAAAAAGAGTTTAATGATCCCACCCAGGTAGTCAAAGTGAATGAATGTCTCAGCACATCACACCTTGGAATCACCACAACATACACCTCTCACACTGCTCAACACACCAGACTCCTACTCTCACCTGGCACCACACCCTGACATTCTGAACTCACCCTTAAGATCCTTACACTGCACCTCACCCATACTCACCTTTGAAGTTTACCAGCCCCACATGAACCCCTCACTGCCTCCACATTCCTCCAGCTATTCAGTTATAACAGATAACACCCGGACACACACACCGTCACTAATATTCTGTCTTCTCTCTTGCAGGAGAAGGTCGATAGCAACGGGTGGGAGAGCCAGAGGACTAGTGGAGGAACAGGATTAATGCATTCTGTCAGTGCCCTGGAGATCATCGGCAGCGGTGCTATGGACCCAGTGGCATCTGGTGCAATGGAGACCACCCTGGATGGTGGTAAATGGCTTAATTATGCACCTTCTGTACTCACTCCTCACCCTGACCCTGAAAGGTACCTTGAAATGAAAACTGCAGGCGGAGTAGCTGTGGACCTCCTGATTTCCTCCCCATCCCACTTCCCTTTTCTCCACCTTCCCCTTATACCTTTCAGAAAGTCAGGGATTGTCAGCTGCTCAGCCCCTGCAGCCTCACACGGAAGGGTGAGAGAAGGAAGAGAGCTCTGAGGATGAAGAACCATTATTCTTCCTAACATGTGTAGCCACCAGTGCTTATCTTAGGTTAGTTTAGAGATGGGAACTGCACGTCTTTAGTCACTGGGCACAAGTGGGCTGCAGCCAGGACAGGGACATTGATAGACCCATGGAAAAAAATGCCCCAGAGAGCGAGGTCAGCTCTGCTGCAGGGGACTCAGAAGGTTGGGGCAGTCTGCAGGAGAACACAGATGAACATGCACACCAAGATGCTTGGCCCATTGGCAGACCTCCCGGGTAGCCTCCAGTCACTGACTAGGATCATGAAGAAGCCTAGTTCCACTGCGACACAGGGCATTGTGCAGAGTTTAGAGCCCATCCTTCTCACTGTGGAGGCCTTGGCAGTAGTGCCAGACCAACCCATGATGGAGCATTTTGAGGGCATTCTCCAAGAGCATATGCAGTCTCTATCAGTGAAAATCAGTAGTCTTCCACCAGCCATGCTGCAGTCACTGGGATAGCACTGCATAGCAGCACTAGACTAGGCAATGGCACCCGCAAGGCAGGCACTAAGGCAATACACAAAGGCGATTAATTAAGGTTTTTTTGTATTATGGATGTATTGCTGGATTAACTTGCTGGGAGAGATTTTTGTTGTTCCTCTACATTAAGTGATATAAGCCAAGGAACTTTATCATGGGGAGTCTGAAATGGAAGGGAATAGTCAGAGGATGGTGAGTCCACGCTGGGGGTCGGTGGGGTCGGGGGGCGGTGTGGAAGTTCCTTTAAAATGAAGCTAAACTTAATGATGGAAACAATCTCACTTTGTCCAGTTGCAACTGGTGCACATGGAATCTCCTCCTTTACTCCTCCTCTACCTACACCTCCCCTTAAGGTGACCTCTGGATCCCAACAGGAAGTGTCTGGGACCTCATAATTGCAAGGTTGCAGAGGACACGGTACAGCGCAACAGACATGGACATCCTCTTAGATGTGTACTACAGCAATGCCCCACCCACCACCCCAAGTGATCAAGGCAGACGAGATGGTGGAAGGAACCATGAGCCATCTGTGGAAGGGGTATCCCTTGTCTCCATGTAGCCATTCCATTGTCTCTAGAAGGCCCAAAGGTGGTGGAAATTTCTGAATTCCCAGGATAAGGGTGCTTCCAGCATTCACTAAGATGAATTTCTTGGTGTGCACGGACATCACAGTTATCCTGATGATCTCACGTGCCCTGTATCCTGGTCTTTCCTCTTCAGGGGGAGAAGGTTAAAATCCCCTTTCCTCCTAGAGGACCTCCATCACCTCCTCTGTGGACAGCAGCAGTGACACATTGCCCATGACGCCAGCTCCTGACTAGAAGGAACCAGTTATGAAGAACAAAAGGACCAAGATGATCATCATATCCTCACTCTGGCTTGAGGTTCCAGGTCTTTGTGAAGGAGGTGACACAAGTCCATCACCACCTACTTAATAAAGAGAATCGTCCTGTGGCTCTGCTCCTGGCTCATCCCAATGTAGGACTGGTGCTCCCAGACGACTCTCAGAGTAGGCCTTCTGAGAAGACCCCTCCTTCTCCTCTCCTCTACATGCCCTTACTCATATTGTAGAGCTAGTGACACTGCAACTACTGCCCCCATATCTGGGACAGCAGTGATATTTTCTGCCTTTCTCTGGTTAGCAAAAACCTCTAAATTCTTGCAGTAACTTACCACAGTGCCTGAGCATAAGCAAGTCGAAAGCATCTCAGCTGCAACTTGTTGAGTGACTCTTTAAATTGCCCCAGAACAGGACCATCTTGCTTGCTTGTTTCAGGAACTAATAAGAAAGGAGTTCCCAGCACATACATTGACCAATTTTAGTTTTAATGTGTTGCATCAACCTGTCATGATCTCACTCTTTCATTCTCTTTGGATGCACACAGGGGATGCCATTCCAGTCATCTGATCATGGGTGGCCTGTGCAGGTTGTGGCCAACATTACCCCTACTGCTTCTATGGTGCAGGGATGTCAGCGATGCTATGTGATTGAATTTCACATCATGTTTGTTTTGCAAAAGTGCTGTGAAACATTTAGGGAGGGATTTTCCACTCTGGAGTCTAAGTACAGTGGCGGGCAGGAAATGTGGAGCAGGGTTACAGTGCACAGATATCTCACACACTACCAGCACAAGGGACATCACCACTGATTCTCTCACACAACTTTGACGTCTTCATCTCTTCTCACATTCTATGCAGCTGGCGTCCTCAGCCCTGAGACAGGTCCACTCAGCACCCACAGAAGGCAGGCATTCATATCCCCTGCCTTGGCATCCATCTTGCTCACAGTCTGTCCATCTAACTTTATGCAGCAGAAGCTGGTCCACAACAAAAGGGACAGATTCCAGGCCGGAGTGGGAGGGTTGCCTAAGCTCAGGCTCCTCACTCAGTTTGAAGAACGTACGGCCGTGCTGGCTGGCGAGGACCGTGCCTGTGCTGAGGCTGAGAAAGGGTGGTTGAGTCAGAAACTCACGTAACATTTAAGAAGTATTTAGATATTCACTTGCATTCCCATAGCCTCTAGGGCTATAGGCCAAGCACTGGAAAATAGGATTAGTGTTGTCAGATCTTTGTTGACTGGCGCAGACACGATGGGCCGAATGGCCTCCTCCTGTGCTGTAAACATCTATGAGTCTATGAAGTGGCTGCTGCCAGGGAGTTCTTAAATCCATGTGAGTGCAGTTGATGGCACCCAGCACCTGTGGGAATCCGGGGAAAGCAGCCAAGCCCAATGCTCTGGCAGCCTGGCTGGCTTCATCTCGAGAAAACTACACATAACTGTGAGCCTTGCTAAATAGGTCATTGGTGACCTCCCGTATGCACTTGTGAGTAGATGTTTGAGTGGAGCCCGAGAATGAGCCACTCGCAAAAAGTTCAGGGTGGCAATGACTTTGAGAGCCACTGGCACTGTATGGCCTCCCGGTCCCTGCAGCATCAACTCTTCCTGGAGAATGTGGCAGATGTGAACCACCACATCCCTAGACATGCAAAGACATCAATGGCACTGTCTCTCACTTATCCGGAGGCATGAGAAGCGTCTTCCGTACACCCTTGGTATTGCTAGATGCTCCCACTCAATCGCTCTGTCAGCCTTAGCTTCTGGGTGTTGAGGGGGCCCACAGGCCCTTGTTCATCAGGGTGAGGCTCTTCCCTTTGCCCAGCCTGGTGGCAATGGGCCCTTTTTAGAACAAAAGAACAAAGAAAAGTACAGCACAGGAACAGGCCCTTCGGCCCTCCAAGCCTGCGCCGATCATATTGCCCATCAACTAAAACATTTTGCACTTCCGGGGTCCATATCCCTCTATTCCCATCCTATTCATGTATTTGTCAAGCTGCCTCTTAAACACCACTATCGTACCTGCTTCCGCCACCTCCTCTGGCAGCACATTCCAGGCACTCACTACCCTCTGTGTGAAAAACTTGCCCTGTACATCTCCTCTATAACTTTCTCCTGTCACCTTAAATCTATGTCCCCTAGTAATGGGGACATAAGTAAGTGGCTTCTGTCCACGCCACTCATAATTTTGTAAACTTCTATCAAGTCGTCCCTCAATCTCCATCGCTCTAGTGGGAACAATCCAAGTTTCTCCAACCTCTCCTCATAGCTAATAACCTCCAGACCAGGCAGCATCCTGGTAAACCTCCTCTGCACCCTCTCCAACGCCTCCATATCCTTCTGGTAATGTGGTGACCAGAATTGCATGCAATATTCCAAGTGTGGCCTAACCAAGGTTCTATACAGTTTTTTAGTTTTTTTTTAGTTGTCTGATTGTCAGCTTGAATGTAGTGTTGGCTGCTCCAACCATGTTTGACCCTGCAGGAGCATTAAACAGAAACATGAGTGAGCATAAACCTGCAAAGATCATCTTCCTGTCGCTTACTAGGAATCGACTATGGAGCCAATGGGTTACTTTCATTCCAGTCAGTACATCCCCACTTATTTCCTTTGCAGCACTATTACAAATTTCAGGATCACCTGAAATGCACCTATCACCCAAGTCAACCCCCCAACTCCCAGCAATCACAACTTTGATGACAGTGCTTTGACACAGGGGCTTGGATCTGAAAGAGTTCTTCCAGGCACTAGAAGCCTCAGGCAGGGCACTTTCAGACAGTACCCTTTGGTTTACACAGCAGCTCCAATTGCAGTGATGTCATGAGAGTTTGTTGGGGGAGGTTGGGAGTTCCCATATCTGAACGTGCAACTGCAGGGCTTAGAGACCTGATGGCAACTAGGCACCTGCATTTTGATGTGTGGCCCCTTTTCTATAGCTTCCTTCTGATACTCGAATTTCCCATGGGTAGGATAAAGGGTCTTTGCAAGGCAATCGTATAATGGCCCCAGTCGGGACTCTTGCATGAATGCACTATCAGAGTTAAAGTGCCAAATTCCCTAATTTGGCATTTGACTGCTCCTGACATGTCTCAGCTGTGCCTCCCTCTCTATTAGGAAAATCAGAATTTATCAGGGTGCCCCTTCAGCTGGCCCATAAGTGCAGTGGTGGACTCCTCCCACAAGCCCTGAGAGCCCTCCCCTGGCAACCGCATCATTGATTCAGCTTGGAAAATGGTAATGCTGAGGTTCTACTACCAGACCAGCTTCAACCCTCCCCCTGTGACTATGGAAACCTCTCCCATCGTGCTGGAGGAGCATCATGTTCAGGTTTCCCTCCCTCCAATCACTCTCCTTCCTCCCCCACCAATCCTTGATCACTTTGTGATAGTCGTGGAAAACCCTGTCCTACCCTTGAACCCTTTGATTTTGATGTCCCAATGCCCCGTGTAGACCTGACCCCTCCACATCTTGAGGCCTATTGCACTGTGACCTACAGAGACCACCCCACCATGAGACCTGCGAGTACCTACCCTTGTATTACCTCTTTCCCATCTAAAGGCAGCAGATACCTCCCCTGACTGTGACTGTGCGATCTGCAGCCATGTATGAAGCCAGAAACCCTCAGGACCAATGTGTGTGAGCAACCGAGCATGCCCTGCGTCCACCATGCTGGGCACGACTGATACAGCACTGACAGGCCCTCCCCTTCCAAGGACAGTCATTCCAAGCACAGCCCTGCAAATTATGGCACAGAGCCACAGGGTTGTCTATGCACTCTGGCCCCAACTACCTCTTGTGCTGTTGCCCAGGAATGTCTGTGCTTTTGTGTCCCAAATAATTCCGACCTCCCAGTCAAGTGTCTGTGTACACCCTTCCCTGGCCTTCCCTCCCACATACCCTCCAGCCTCTTCCCTTGCCTCTGTCTTCTCTTACCCCCAAGTCAAGCCTTTTCAGCCCCTCCCCTTGCTCTGCCTTGTCTCACAACTCCCACCCCCAATCAAACCTTTGCCCTCCAGCACCTTCCCCTGCCTCTGTTTTGTCTCACCTCCCCCTTAGTCAAGCCTTTGCATCCCAGACCCTCCACCATCCCCCCGCCTGTCTTACTGCTGGTCTGGAATGAAGAGCCTTGGATCTGAAAACCCCCTTGAGCTCCCGCTGGTCTTGCCTGCACTGCCTGGCATGGAGTCAGAGCAGCCACGAGTGCAGCGCATGGAAAGGTAGGTGAAAATACCTTGAAGTCACCAGTGATGTAGGGGTCGCCAGGTTCATGCCACTTATATTTAGCTGTGTTCAGTCTAATTAGCCACCGGCGTGGCCTTTTGATCTGGAGTGGGGGCATGATTCTGGCGAGCTGGCCTTTTAATGAGTATTTATAACATTCAAATGCATGCAAATGCGGTTTCCAACATGGCTTGGCAGCTTACCCGAGCAGCCATGAAAGTCAGGAACGGACAATCACGATCTATTTTCACATCGGCGGGAAACTGATTTTTGGGTGACTGCCAAATATTTCCTGTCCCATTCGCCATGATGCCTGCTGCTGAGGGACTGGAAAATCCCACTTTTAGTGTAGTGTTGCTAAGTCACTACTAAGTCAGTTGCTACTGTCACTAAGTTACAACCTCAATATGACCACCATTTGAAATAGTCATTTCTAAACCCATGGGAAACAGTTGCCATGAATTTCCTTCCTGGGGTTTCCCAATCAGTTGCAGTCACTTTGATAGAAGGAAAATCTGTCTATCTCAAACCCTTGAGGAGATTGCTGGTTAGTGACTTTGGGAATCCATTTCCATATCTGTAATTGGTGCATAAGGGATGGTGTGGAAAACCCTAAGATTTTTTAGAAACAGGAGGCTAGTGTTAGACTCATTGTCATTTGAGTATGTCCAAGCTATTGGTGACTTTTTAAAAATTAATTCATGGGATGTGGGCATCACTGGCTAGGCTAGCATTTATTGCTCATCCCTAATTGACCTTGTTCAGAGGGCATTTAAGAGTCAATGACATTGCTGTGGTCAGGAGTCACATGTAGGCCAGATCAGGTAAGGACAATAAATTTCCTTCCCTAAAGGATGTTAGGATGGGTTTTTATAACAATCGACAATGGTTTCATGGTCTTCATCAGACTTTTAATTCCAGATTTTTATTGAATTCAAACTTCACTATCTGCTGTGGTGGGATTTGACCTGGGTCCCCCGATCATTACTCTGGGTCTCTGTAATATTAGTCAGTGACAATACCACTATGCCACTGCTTTCCCTTCTGTGAGTCCTCTCATAGCTGAAGATTGCAATGCAAGAGCAGCATGGACATCCATAGAACTGACAGTTCATATTATTGTTGGTGTTTTGGGGAACTTCTGTAGATGTGCTCTGACCTTTCTCTGAGCTCATTGGATATTGCAAGTTTGGCAAAATGACCCGCAAAATAGACTGAACCAAATTTTAGTGCTTGCCCCAACACGGGCCAGTCAGCTGCACTGTTTTCTCAAGAGAAATGTTATGCTAAAGTTTGTTAGGCTGCCTTTTTAGGGTACCCTTGTATTGTTTGTACTGACCAACTTGATGTTGTTTGCCCTGAGACAGTGCCCCATAGAAGATCTTCTTGGGAATTCTGTACGCATCCATGTGAGAGACATGGTCTAAGTTGAATTTTCTGTAGGGTCATCTCCACACTGTTGATCCAGCACGAGGAAGGACTTTGTTGTTTGTGATTTTTCTCGCCATCAAATTCTTATGACCTCAGGTGTCTTTGGTGAAGAGTTCCAGTGCTTTGATGTAGTGCCTATAGCAGACTCAAGAGTTGGCAAAAGGCAGAACTTGCTTTCTGTTTGCATGCACTGATATCTTCATCAAAAGTGGCATCTCTAGAGAGCAAAAGCTAGGAGAGTTTTTCTATAACCTTAAGACTGGTGCCATCAATAGTTATGTCTGGTGCCTGGTGCTGGCTGAAACATAACCTCACTCTTGGATATACTGATTTGGAGACCATAGTTTTAGGCAGCATGGAAGGATTTGTTTGCCATAGTCTGAATTTCTTTCTTCTTTTGGGCAGCTAAGGCAGTCATTTGCTCTCTGATTACTGCTCCTCAGTGACTTTGGCGGAGGCATGCAGTCTGGAGAGATTGAACAGCTTAATTCCCTGAATGGGACCTAATGTTGATATCTGTAGGCATATCTCTGGTGACTTTCTTAAACATTACAGCAAAAAAGAGATTGAAGAGATGGGGAGCCACGAAGCATCTTTGCTTTATGTCACTGACTATTACAAAGACATCAGACATCCCACCACAGGCACAAACACGTACAACCATGCAGTCATGTAGTGGGCATAGTATTTTGACAAACTTGTGTGGACATCCTAGATTGGAGGTCAACTCACACAATCAAAAGCTTTAGGTAGGTCTATGAACAGTAAATATAGATCCTGATGTTGCTCTCTGAACTTTTCTTGTAGTTGTTTTGCTGCAAACACCATATCACCTGTCCCATAGTTAGCCCTACAATTGCATGAGGCTGTTTAGTAGACGGTTTAATTGGTTCCTTGTAAAGATCCTTCCTGTGATTGAGAGAAGACTTATTCTTTGGTAGTTGTCAGATACATTTTTGGATCCTTTCAGCTTCCAGATACTGACTGTGTTGGCTTCTTTGAGGCTCTGTGGAACTTTTTCCTGATCCAAATACTCTTGAAGATGGCTTTAAGTTGGTTAACAAGTTCTGTACTATTGCACTTGCAAATCTCTGCTGGAATGTCATCTGGACCATGGGGCTTTGCCTTGTTTGGTTGATTTGATTGCCTTTACCACCTCTTCATTGGAATGAGGAAGAGACAGGCTTTCTTCCTCAGGCAACTGCTCAACTTGATGCAGCGAATCTGCTGAGATGTGGGGGCCTTTGTTTCTTTTTTCCTGGTGAACACTCCAAACAGTTCTAATCTAGATCTATAGGCCTTTTCAACCACAAAACCATAACTGGCAATCATTCCATTGCTTTCCTGAACAGCAATTACATGAATCCATTCCCAGGAAATAAAAGTCACATTTTAAATTCCAGGTGACAGAGGCCCAACTTTTCAGAAGGATCTTTATTTTCTATTAGAGACTTCACATTTTGAGATCTCCTGCCTTTGCACTCCATCTTTGCAGATAGAGGTTGCATTAAAGTGAAGCAACATCTGAGCAAGCATTACCAAATGTTTTAAAGGATTAACATTGGCACGGACACTAGGCAGAGTTCCGCTGTTTTTCAAGATCATGCTCCGAGACCCTTTGCATACGTCTGAGGGGGCATACATGTCATAAGTTTAATGTTTCTTCCTAAAAGATGGCACCTTCAACAGAGCAGCACTCCCTCACTACTGCACATATATATTAAAAGAAGTCCAAGGGATTTCTGATAAGGTGGACTAATATTCTTGATGATCTGAAGTACAAACAGGAATTTACTATAATAGATTTGGATAAAACAAAACAGTGGGATTTGACTGTTTCATCGCAAGTATAGAAATAACAAAACAACATGAGCTCGATGATGTGCTCACACCAGCTTTCCATTACAGCTGTTTTATCAGTAATTATTTCATTTCCATCAGCTGTTAGAAAAGGAGCAAAGTTTGTGGAGGGTGGTCTATGTACACTCTTCAGCACATAGTAAAAACACAGCCTTTCAGCTAGATGTTGCAGCGCATTAGCTTTTGCATTCCACCAGTCATTCTGCATTTCTGTTAAAGCATGCTGGAGATCATGCTTAGCATTTTTATAGGCTCAATGCTTGGTTGTTGACTGTGGGGCTTCTAAAAGTCTTGCATGGGCAAGCTCTTTCTGTTTCAGAAGATGAGAGATGTTTTCACCATTCTCATCAAACCAGTCTTGGTACTTGCACTATCCTAGGATGCCTACTGAAGTCTTGGGAGATCTGATTACAGGGTTGTTTCCATTCTTCATCTACGTCACTTGGGGAAGGAAGATCAAACATCAGAGTGGGGTCAAGTTGTAAACAAGGTCTAAGGCAATAGTAGGGTTCTTGAGAACTTTGACATCCAGCTTTGGTAGTGCCTGGCTGAGAGAGGATGTTAAACCCGACAAACTCAATTTTGGAGATTACTCCACTTACCACCTCGTTCAAACCCTGTTCTCACCAGAAATACATTTTCCCCTTAACCCAATTATATAGTTTGCCTCAATCACCTTAACTGATAACATATTTCACAAATCTTACTGCCGTTTGGGAAAAAGACAGTTCCAACTGACTTCTTAATTTTAACTTTGGTCCCTTGGTTATTGGCATCCTTCACCTCAATGAGCAGTTGGATTAACTTTGTTAATTTCCTTCATGATTTTAAGCATTTCAATTATATTACTTCAAAGTCTATTCTTTGAAACATGATTCCAATTTTCTCAAATTTTCATCATGACTTAAATTTTCTGATACCTGGAAGCATCTCTGTTGCTCAGCTTTGATGAGCAATTATTTCCTTCCCATGATTAGATGACCAGAATTGCACACAATACTTCAATTAGTACCATTTAGCTTATATTACCTCTCAACTTTCCTACCAAAATGTATCACTTTATTATTTTCTGCATTGAATTTCAGCAGCCTTATGTCTGTCCCTTTAACCAACGTGTCTTTGTCCTCCTGATTTCTTTTTAAAAATTCTTTCATGGGGCATGGGCATCGCTGGCAGCAAAGGCCAGCATTTGTTGCCCATCCCTAATTACCCTTGAGAAGGTGGAGGTGAACCGCTGCAGGCCACCTGGCCTAGGCACACCCACAGTGCTGCCGAGGAAGGAGATCCAGGATTTTGATCCCACGACAGTGAAAGAAAGGTGATATAGTTCTGGTGTGTGAAGGGGAACTTGCGGGTGGTGGTGTTCCATGTGCCTGCTGCCCTTGCCTTTCTAGCTGGTAGAGGTCATAGGTTTGGAAGGTGCTATTGAAGGAGCCTTGGTGAGTTGCTGCAGTGCATCTTGTATATAGGATATCCTGCTGTGACTGTGCGATGGTAGTTTTAAGTTGCTGAATGGGATGCCGATCAAGCTGGCTGCTTTGTTCTGGATGGTGCCAAGCTTCTTGGGTGTTGTTAGAGCCACACTCATCTAAGCAATTGGAGAGTATTCCACTACACTCCTAACTTGTGTCTTGCAGGTGGTGGACAAGCTTTGGGGAATCAGGGCATGAATTATTCTCCACAGAATTCCCAGCATCTAACCTGCTCTTCTAGTCCTTGTATTTTTATAGCTGGTCCACTTCAGTTTCAGGTAAATGGTAACCCCTAGGATGCTGATAATGGAGGATTCAGCAAATGTAATTCCATCGAGTGACAAAGGAGATGGTTGGAATCTCTCTTATTGGAGGTGGTCATTGCCTGGCACTTATGTAGTGCGAATGTTACTTGCTCTCAGCCCAAGCCTGAATGTTGTCCAGGTCTTGCTGCAGATTGGCACAGACTGCTTCATTATCTGAGGAGTTTTGAATGGTACTGAATATTGTGCAATCATAAGCAAACATGTCCACTTTTGACCTTATGATGGAGGGAAGTTCATTGATGAAGCAACTGGGGCCAGGGCACTACCTTGAGGAACTCCTGCAATGATGTCCTGGGACTGAGATGATTAGCCTCCAACAACCTCAGGCATCTGACTTTCTGTGATGCATGCATACAGTCAGTGGAGAGATTTCCCCTGCTTCCCATTGACTGCAGATTTGCTAGGGTTCTTTGATGCCATACTCGGTCAAACGCTGCCTTGATGTCAAGAGCAGTCATTCTCTTATAATTATGTTTTGACCAAGATCAATGAGGCCAGGAGCCAAGTGGCCCTGTCGGAACCCAAACTGAGCATTAGTGAGCAGGTTATTGCTGATCAAGTACCACTTGATAGCACTGTCTACAATGGCTTTCATCACTTGCTGATGATCAAGAGGAGGCTAATGGAGCTGTAATTGGCCGGGTTGGATTTGTCCTCCTTTTTGTGTACAGGATATACTGGACAATTTCCATGTTGTCAGGTAGATGCCAGTATTGTAGCTGTACTAGAACAGCTTGATAGGGACACAGCTAGTTCTGGAGTACAAGTCTTCAGTATTATTGCTGGAATGTTGTCAGGGCCCATATCCTTTGCAGTATGCAGTGTCTTCTGCTGTTTCTTAATATCACGTGAAGTGAATCGAATTGGCTGAAGACTGGCATCTGTGATGCTGGGGAGGAGATGGATCATCCACTCAGCACTTCTGGCTGAAAATGGCTGCAAGTACTTCAGCCTTGTCTTTTGCACTGATGTGCTGGGCTCTGGCATCTTTGAGGATGGGGATATTTGTGGAGATCTTCCTCCACTTAGTTGCTTAATTGTTCACCCCATTCACAACTGGATGTGGCAGAGCTTAAATCTGATCCGTTGGGTGTGGGATCGCTTAGCCCTGTCTATGGCATGCTGCTTCTGCTGTTTGACATGCAGGTAGTCCTGTGTTATCGTTTTCCAGGTTAACACCTCATTTTTAGGTATGCCTGGTGCTGCTCCTGGCATATCCTTCTGCACTCTTCATTGAACCAGGGTTGATCGCTTGGCTTGATGGTAATGGTAGAATGAATGATATGCTGGACCATGAGGTTACAGATTGTGGTTGAATATAATTCTGCTGCTGCTGCTGATGGCCCACAGCACCTCATGGATGCAGTTTTGAGCTCTTTGATCTATTCTGAATCTATCCCATTTAGCACAGTGATAGTGCCACACAATATTATGGAGTGTATGCTCAGTGTGAAAACGAGACTTCATCTTCACAAGGACTGTGCAGAGATCACTCATACCTCTACTGTCATGGACAGACAAATCTGCTGCAGGTAGATTGGTGAGGACAAGGTCTAGGAGGTTTTTCTCTCTTGTTTGTTCCCTCACCACCTGCTGCAGGCCCAGTCTGGCAGATATGTTCTTCAGACTAGGCTAGCTCGGTCAGCAGTGGTGCTACCAAGCCACTCTTGGTGATGGACATTGAAGTCCCCCACCCAGAGAACATTCTGTGCCCTCAGTGCTTCCTCCAAGTGCTGTTCAACATGGAGGAGTACTGAATGAGGGAGGGCAGCAGGTGGAAATCAGTAGGAGGTTTCCTTGCCTATGTTTTGACTTGATGCCATGAGACTTCATGGGATTGGGAGTCAATGTTGAGGACTCTCAGGGCAACTCCCTCCTGACTGTATACTGTAGTATAAGGTTCTGGCATAGAAATGGTTAACATGGGTCTGGGTACAGTACAGCCCAGTGTGATGTAAAGGAACACATGACCCAAGTCCAGAGGGCAGTCTAAAGGACAGAGATGTTTGTAGAGGAAAACATGGAGACAACTCCTGGCTTAGACCTTATTCTGTATATATGTACATAATTATGAGTAGTTAATAAACACTTAGGGCAAAATTTTTAGCTCAGTGGGCAGGCACGTGCCCAACCCGCTTGAGCATGAAATGATGTGCGTTGACATTGGGCGAGTGTCCCGACATCAATGTGCAGTCACCCGATAGTTCAGTCGGCAGGTGTGTGCCAGGGTTGGCTGTGTGCCCACTGACAATTAACAAGCCTGTTAATTAAAGAATCAATTAAGTTAAATTTTTCGCTGCCCGTCCAACCTTATGGTTGGCGGGCAAGCGAAAGGCCTTTTTTGGAAACCTCATCCACGGGCGGGAAGAGGTTTCCAAAAAAATAAAAGTTGTAAAATTTAATTAATAACGTGTCCCTGCTCATGTGGCAGAGTCACATGAGGGGACATATTTTATTACATCTTTCAATTCTTTTTTTTAAAAAACTCCTCATTTCCCTGAGGCGGCTCTGTGCGAAGTTCGTGCTCATTGCTGCTCGCGTTTCATGCTGGGCAGGTCTTAATTGGCCTGTCAGCCTGAAATCGCCTTCCGGGCTCGATCGCAGGCGGCCATCGACTTCCCAACCTCCCCCGCCGAGCCCATCCGACATGGGCTGAATTCTGCCCTTATTGTTAAACTATACAAGACTCAGAACCTCTTTGTGAGACCTACTGAACTACACACAACATCTTACAAGATGTACCACCTGCTGGCTCCTCTACTGGGTTTGTCCTTCTGGTGGGACAGGACAGATCCAGGAGAGGTGATAGAGGAGTCTGGGACATTGGCTGTAAGGTGTAATTCGGTGAATATGACTGTCAGGCTGTTGCTTGACTAGTCTATGGGATAGTTCTCCCAATTTTGGCATAAGCTCCCAGACATTCGTAAGGAGGTCTTTGTAGGCTTGACAGGGCTAGGTGTGTCATCGTTTCTAGGTCGATGCGAGGTGTCCATGCGGTTTTATTCCTTGACTTTCCTGTAGCAGTTTGGTACAACTGAGTGGCTTGCTGGGCCATTTCAGAGGGCATTTAAGAGCCAACCACCTTGCTGTGGGTCTGGAGTCACGTAGGCCAGGTAAGGACGGCAGATTTCCTTCCCTGAAGGAAATTAGTGAAACAGATGGGTTTTTACAACAATCAACAACAGTTTCATGGCACAATTACTGAGACTAACTTTCAATTCCAGAATTTTTAAATTAACCAATTAATTGCATTTCAATTCCACCAGTTACCATGCTGTGGGGTTTGAACCTGTGATCCACAGCATTAGGCTGGGCCTTTGGATTACTAATCTATTGACATTACTACGCCATCGTCTCCTGCCCATTGTTACTATACTTCTGAATTTCATGGCATCAGCAAATTTTGAAATGATACTCTGTATACCCAAGTCCACCTTTTTCATGTGTGAAATGCTCTAAATTGGCTGTTTTCAAGTCATTATTTTGTTTAGTTGAGTGCCTACAAACATCTCTTGATGAAAATAAAAAATGATTTAATTTCTCTGCTATATCTCTGATAACAATCACTGGCTTTGATCAAACCAAACAGATTCTGTTCCCTGTGACATTGAGCAGGATTTTCAACCCATTGGGCGGGTGCAGCGAGTGGGCACGGGAACAGCTGCGAAACGGACTGCCGTCCGCGATCGGACCCAACCCCCATTTCACGCTGGTTGGCCAATTAACGGTCAGCCAGCGTGAAAGGCGCGCTGAAATACTCAGTGCTGCCAGGGTGGGGGCATGCTCCCCCATGAGTGCTGAAGTCTGCGCATGCACGGGGGAGTGCATAGGACGAAAAATTCTGCCCATTATTTCTGTGTGCTATAGGCTTGGATCATAAATGACCTGACCCATCAGAAGCGGTGGGGATAAGGGTGGAGGGGTGAGGAGGGCACAGGGAATCAGAAGGTTGAGGTTCCCCTGCACTCTATGGCGTTTTAACCAAAAGCAATGAGTAACTCGGCCTCATAGTAATATTTAAAGTGCCAATCCATCTCCTTTCTTAGTCCCTTGGTCACCATTCGTCCTCCGTTAAAACTGGAAGTAGGGAGGTTGGAGGTAATTTTTGGCCAGGATTCAGGTTTTAACATTTAGGCCTGTTGGCCAGGGGCTGCAGCTGAATTGCTGACACAGGCAAAAGCAACTTTTGACCTGAAGTCACCTGAGCTCAGTTACTGGCCTGAGCAACTTTTGAAACCTGAGCTCCAGTCACTGGGTCCGAACTGGCTAGAACCAGTTTTAAAGTAGCTGAGTGTCTTGACGACAAAGGAAATGTGATGAGTCCTTATTTAGAAAAGGAAGAACGAGGTGATCCTGCAAGTCTTGAAACAGAGCCAATGAGAATGTGCCACAGATCAGGCAAGCAGGCCTAAACCAACGGAAAAGAGACAGCACAGCTTGAAGAGATGAGATTCAGTATAAGACTGAAAGGATTTCGTGGAGGCAGCGAGACTCCGGAGACCAACCATTGCTGAAGTGGAAGAACCTACGTCAGCAATGTAGAGACGCAGGAGAGAGAGAACGGAATGCCTGGCCAGCATCAGATCTCCTTTTCGGGTATTAGCTTTTATATTCTGTGATCACTCAGGGAGTGTCAGAGAAACCTAGTGGGTGTGCGTTTAGAACCTAGTTTTGGGTATAAAACTGTATAACCTGCTGTAAACTGCATGTCTATATTTAACCAGACGTATAAGCTATATGTAGATGATTTAACAACGTGAATAAAGCAAATTTAGAGTTAAGAGAGAATTGACTCTTCTCCTCTGTGTACTAAGCCAACAACCGTTACCGGTGACCTCCAGCAACAGGCCTTATGCCCAACCCAAATCCAAGCCTATTTTCTGAGGTTAGAATTCCTTCCATTAAGTCTAAATGCACTACTGTGTACAGTCACTGCAATTTAATACTGGACACAATCTTATGAAAAACATTGTAATTCATAAAATGTTTCAAAAATGCAAAGAAAAATAGCAAATTTGAAAGGGTGATTAATGGAGCACGATATCATTGTACAGATGTTCTGTACCATAGGATGTGGTTTTCTCTCCCCCACACCCTTGCCCACATGATGCTTTCCAAGTTTGGAACAAATGATTCAAGGAAAGGAGTGAGAACTAATGGATGAGTCAGTTTTCAATATTCTTATAAACTTAGCAAAGCAGAGGTCGAGGCCCACTGAACAGCTTGTCCTCTTCTTTTTGTGGGATAGCACATGCTACATTGAGAATGGGAGTGAGCAGCCTAAGATATCAGTAAGACAACATACTGTGCCATGTAGTAGGTAAAACTGTTTTCATATCTCTTTTCTGGCCTTGGCTAGGCCACCAGGAAAGCATAAAACAGAACCTAGACAGTTCTTGACTGGAAGAAAGGGAAAAGTGGAAGCAGTTATCCTAAATACTAATGCTGTCAAACCTTCCATGCAAATGAACACAGAGAACAGGAATGGTGTAAATGAAACTAGGGAGCAGTTATTTGCTCAACTTCTCAGCCTTAACAGGAAAACGGAAAGAAAGAGAAAATATAATTTAAAATAGATTCTTGAAAATGTAATTTCAAAATAGTCATGTTTATGTAAAGAATTTCACAGCTTTGCATTAAAATAAAAAGGAATTACCTCAACCTCAATATTTTGCACTGGGTCAATACCATCCTGGTGAGAGCTCTTTTACAATCATGTGGAAAATTTTGTCAGAAGAAATGATTTGAATATAACTGAAATTTGTCACTGGCTAGAATGTGTTCTCAGTAGTAAAGAGGATTGTCAAAGGATACTACGGGATATAGATCGGTTGGAGACTTGGGCGGAGAAATGGCAGATGGAGTTTAATCCAGACAAATGCGAGGTAATGCATTTTGGAAGGTCTAATACAGGCAGGAATTATACAATAAATGGCAGAGCCCTCAAGTGCATTAACGGGCAGAGTGTACAGGTCCACAGGTCACTGAAAGTGGCAACGAAGGTGGATAAGGTAGTCAGGAAGGCATATGGCATGCTTGCCTTTATTGGCAGGGGTATTGAGTATAAAAGCTGGGAAGTCATGCTGCAGCTGTATAGAACCTTGGTTAGGCCACACTTGGAATATTGCGTGCAATTCTGGTTGCCACATTACCAGAAGGATATGGAGGCATTGGAGAGGGTGCAGAGGAGGCTTACCAGGATGCTGGTCTGGAGGTTATTAGCTATGCGGAGAGGTTGGAGAAACTCGGGTTGTTCTCACTAGAGCGATGGAGATTGAGGGGCGACTTGATAGAAGTTTACAAAATTGAGTGGCATGGACAGAGTAGATAGTCAGAAGCTTTTTCCCAGGGTGGAAGAGTCAATTACTAGGGGACATAGATTTAAGGTGAGAGGAGAAGACTACAGAGGAGATGTGCAGGGCAAGTTTTTTACGCAGAGGGTAGTGAGTGTCTGGAATTTGCTGCCAGAGGAGGTGGTGGAAGCAGGTACGATAGTGGTGTTTAAGAGGCAGCTTGATAAATACATGAATAGGATGGGAATAGAGGGATACGGACCCCAGAAGTGCAAAATGTTTTAGTTGACGGGCAATATGATCGGCGCAGGCTTGGAGGGCCGAAGGGCCTGTTCCTGTGCTGTATTTTTCTTTGTTCTTTGTAAAGGTACATTCTCATTAATCAATTTGTACTACTAGGGATAGTAACATTGCGAGAGTGGCAGAAACCTCAAAGAAAGCTGGATATCTGTCAGGCAGACAATGTCGTGATTTTCTGTATTGTTTTATTATATATTGTTTTCAGAGTTGCAGTAGTCCAGGATTGAATGGCAAAGAAATAATAACTAGATTTATTATTGTTTTTAACAGTTCCACACATAGCAACAACTGCTACTTTACAAACTTCACCTTCAAGACTGACTTACAGTTTGGACCTAATTGCTTTTTTCAACTTGTTTATTTTCCAAAGCAACTTGATTCAATTGATTGGAAAGGGAGGAACCCAGGAATTTTCAAAGGCTTAAGTTGGTGATGTACTGAAAGAAATGTGCTTGGTCTGGCTTAATTGTATCTTTTAAATTCCACCGGTTTTACTGGTGGAACTAATCTTTAGGTGCAACCAGAAAACATGAAAATTGATCCTACTCCGCAGCCTCTCCTGCATTATATCAAGACTTCAGAGTCACATTTGTGAAGTTGGAAAATTGAATTCCTTGACACCACGTGGCTGAATTCCAGTTCATCCAGAATGACGCCATATAAGTCAAGCACTTCCTACCCAGTCAAACCATCTCAGCCAGTCTCTTCTAGCACTCCCTCACTTCCAAAATACTGTTTCAAAAACATACAGTTCCTAATTCCACGCTCACGTACAATACAAATAAAACAAATATAGCTGGAAAGAAACACGGTGATAAGATCCTATTCAATGGCATGTAGGAGTCCACTGATGAGATGTCAGATAGAGTATAATAAATCTGTTAAAATTGAAAAAAGTAAAACCAAACTCCAGGGGCAGGATTTTTGGGTTGTCGGGCGGGCCTGGGAGCAGCCGGGAAACAGCTGGCCGCGATCGGCCCTCGACCGTGAGTTCACGCTGGCTGGCTGGCTGCTAATCGGCTGAGAAGCTCAGCGCTGCCGGGCTGAGGGCGGGAGAAGGGCGAGTGCAAAAGTCTGTGCTGCGCAGGGGAACGTGCACTGAAAGCTCCCTGAAGGCAGGGAGCTAAAGAATTTTAAAATTAAAAATAAAGATTTTGAAAGTCTGAAAGAAGTGGCCCCACATATGGGACCCACTCACATGAACAGAAACATAATAGAAATTACGTCAAAACATTTTTTGAAATTAATTTAGGAAACCTCATCCCTCCCGTGGATGAGGTTCCCTTAAAAACGCAAAGGCCGTCTGGCCAATTCGACCGCTTGCCAACTGTAAGGTAGGACGGCCATTGAAAAATGGCAGTTAATTAATACTTTAGTGGCCTTAATTGTCAGCTGGCACGCTGCTGACTCTCGCGCGCGCCCGCCCACCAAAATATCACGCGACTGTGCGATGACGTTGGGATGCTCGCCTGATGTCATCGTGCGCTATTTCACACTCAGGCATGTCGGGCGTGCACCCACACGCTGAGTGGAAAATCCTGCCCCAGATGTCTCACCAGCACCATCATGCACCATGCACCCCATCCCCACCCTATTTGATGTTTAACAAATGCATTTGTATCCATGCAACAGTGCCGTTGACACTTGGATTTGTGGCAGTGATGTTCTAAAGCCTGATGGTGGTGTTCTCCACTGACATTTGCCTAGTACCCTAGTGAATTGTACTTATATGTGCAGTTTATATGGCAGCTGTAACAAATGTTAATACACTGCCATAGGAAGCTTTGAAACAAAATGATATATAACAGGCTACGTAAGCTGTTATCCAAACACAAATCATGCAAGTTAGCTCTTAGGCAGTTTGCTGAGGGAGATTTTATACTATTAATGGTTTCACTTTCAAGTTTCATGATCAGTGGTATTTTTTTTTCATCAAAGCAGCCAAACTATGCTGTTCTATGCTTTGCACAAGAGATTTGTTAAAATCCTAAAACTCCCTCCCTAACAGCTCATGGACTGCAGCGGTTCAAGAAGGCAGCTCACCAGCACCTTCTCAAGGGATGGGCAATAAATGCTGGCTTAGCCAGCGATGCCCATCTCCCATGAATGAATAAAAAAAAAGATAAGTAATTATGGCCTTGGTATGTACTGCAACTGCTGTCAAGGGATTCAGACATTGGGCCTGGAATTGCTGGAATGGTGTGTTTGGCAATATGCGCTGTTACCTAAGCTTTTTGGTCCTCTGTTCATGTTGATCTTTATTTATATTATAATTTACTAGAACATCAATCCATGCATGGCAAAGTGAATGACAAACAAGGGACCTCATGGAAGCCACAGGCAATGACATACCATTCAGCCTAACCACATGACACTAAAAAGTAGCTGGGAACAGACGTCATGGAGGTGGGAAACAGGAGCCAGGTCTGCTTTTGAGTGAGGAACATGTCTCCTGGGGGAAACTGATTAAAGTTCAGATTTTCAAGTGGGGAAGCACTTAATTAGTTTCCTGTCCATTTAGAGCTATTGGAGGTGGGAATGGAGGCAGGTCCAATGAAGTGTGGGACTTACTTAGAAATACCATGGCAGCCATCACTGAGGCTGCTGGTTGGCCTTTGAGAGAAATCTACAGTTTTGCCAAAGCCTTCCACTGCACCAGAGGGAAGCAAGATGCCAAGGGGAGCTGGAGGACTAGCACCCAGGGCAGGGCCAACACTCACTTCATCAAGTTCAACCTAGATCTAATGTTGGAGGCTGTAAGGGAAAGTTATGAAAAAACTGAAAAGAAAGGAGAGCCCAGGAGAGGCTATTAAAGTCTCCACAACACAAGTGTTTGACAGAGTGTTTGGAAAGGGCTAGGAATCTAACTTCAAGCACATCAGATAAAGGGACGACAATAAGAAAGGGGACAGGAAATACAGGACTGAAGGTATTGTATCTGAATGCATGCAGTATACGAAATAAGGTAAATGAGCTTGTGGCGCAGATTGAAATTGGCAGGTGTGATGTGGTTGGCATCACGGAGACATGGCTGCAAGGGGATCAGGACTGGGAGCTAAATATCCGAGGATATACATCCTATTGAAAAGATAGGCAGGTTGGCAGAGGGGGTGGGGTTGCTTTGTTAGTAAAAAATGAAATTAAATCGATAGCAAGAAATGATGTAGGGTCAGATGATGTAGAATCTGTGTGGGTAGAGTTGAGGAATCGCAAAGGTAAAAAAACCATAATGGGAGTTATGTACAGGCCTCCGAACAGTAGTCAGGATGTGGGGCACAAGATACACCAGGAGATAGAAAAGATGTGTAAGAAAGGCAAAGTTACAGGGATCATGGGGGATTTCAATATGCAGGTAGACTGGGAAAATCAGTTTGGTAGTGGATCCCAAGAAAAGGAATTTGTGGAATGTCTACGAGATGGCTTTTTGGAGGAGCTTGTGGTGGAGCCCACTAGGGAACAGGCAATTCTAGATTTAGTGATGTATAATGAGGCGGATTTGATAAGGGAGCTTAAGGTGAAGGAACCCTTAGGAGCAAGTGACCATGATCTGATAGAATTTACCCTGCAATTTGAGAGGAAAAAGCCGGAATCAGATGTAACAGTATTACAGTTGAATAAAGGCAACTACAGAGGCATGAGGGAGGAGCTGGCCAGAATTGACTGGGAGATGAGCCTAGCAGGAAAGACAGTGGAACAGCAATGGCAAGAGTTTCTGGGAGTAATTTGAGAGACACAGCAAAAATTCATCCCTAGGAAGAATAAGCATACTAAAGGGAGGACAAGGCAACTATGGCTGACAAGGGAAGTCAGGGCCAGCATAAAAGCTAAAGAGAAAGCATACAATGCGGCGAAGATCAGTGGGAAACCAGGGGATTGGGAAGCCTACAAAGACCAACAGAGGACAACTAAAAAAGTAATAAGGAGGGAGAAGATTAAATATGAGGGTAAACTAGCCAGTAATATAAAAGAAGATTACAAGAGTTTTTTTTAGATATATAAAGGGTAAGAGAGAGGCAAAAGTGGACATTGGGCCGCTGGAAAATGACACTGGAGAAGTAGTAGTGTGGAACAAAGAAATAGCGGAGGAACTGAATAGGCACTTTGCGTCAGTCTTCACAGTGGAAGACACAAGTGACATCCCCAAAGTTCAAGAGAGTCGGGGGGCAGAGTTGAGTATGGTGTCCATTACCAAAGAGAAGGTGCTAGGAAAACTGAAAGGTCTGAAGGTGGATAAATTACCTGGACCAGATGGATTACACCCCAGAGTTCTGAAGGAGATCACTGAAGAGACAGTGGAAGTGTTAGTGGTGATCTTTCAGGAATCACTGGAGTCAGGGAGGGTCCCAGAGGACTGGAAAATCATTAATGTATCCCCACTGTTTAAGAAGGGAGTGAGGCAAAAGACGGGAAATTACAGGCCGATTAGCCTGACCTCGGTCATTGGTAAGATTTTAGAGTCTATTATTAAGGATGAGATTTCAGAATACTTGGAAGTGCATGGTAAAATCGGGCAAAGTCAGCATGGTTTCATCAAGGAGAGCTCATGCCTGACAAATCTGTTAGAATTCTTTGAAGAGGTAATGAGTAGGTTAGACAAAGGAGAGCCAATGGATGTTATCTACTTGGACTTCCAGAAGGCCTTTGACAAGGTGCCGCACAGGAGGTTGCTCAGTAAGATAAGAGCCCATGGTGTTAGAGGCAAGGTACTAGCATGGATAGAAGATTGGTTGTCTGGCAGGAGGCAGAGAGTGGGGATAAGGGGGTCCTTCTCAGGATGGCGGCCGGTGACTAGTGGAGTTCCGCAGGGGTCAGTGTTGGGACCACAACTTTTCACTTTATACATTAATGATCTAGATGAAGGAACTGAGGGCATCCTGGCTAAGTTTGCAGATGATACAAAGATAGGTGGAGGGACAGGTAGTATTGAGGAGGTGGAGAGGCTGCAGAAGGATTTGGACAGGTTAGGAGAATGGGCAAAGAAGTGGCAAATGGAATACAACGTGGGGAAGTGTGAGGTCATGCAGTTTCATAGGAAGAATAGAGGCATAGACTATTTTCTAAATGGGGAGAGAATTCAGAAATCTGGAGTGCAAAGGGACTTGGGAGTCCTAGTCCAGGATTCTCTTAAGGTTAACTTGCAGGTTGAGTTGGTAGTTAGGAAGTCAAATGCAACGTTGGCATTTATTTCGAGAGGACTAGAATATAAAAGCAGGGATGTGCTGCTGAGGCTTTATAAGGCTCTGGTCAGACCACATTTAGAATATTGTGAGCAATTTTGGGCCCCGTATCTCCGGAAGGATGTGCTGGCCCTGGAGAGGGTCCAGAGGAGGTTCACGAGAAAGATCCAAGGAATGAAAGGCTTAACATATGAGGAACGTTTGAGGTCTCTGGGTCTATACTCGATAGAGTTTAGAAGGATGAGGGGGGATCCGATTGAAACTTACAGAATACTGAAAGGCCTGGATAGAGTGGACGTGGGGAAGATGTTTCCATTAGTAGGAGAGACTAGGACCCGAGGGCACAGCCTCAGAGTAAAGGGAAGACCTTTTAGAACAGAGATGAGGAGAAACTTCTTTAGCCAGAGAATGGTGAATCTATGGAATTCATTGCCACGGAAGGCTGTGGAGGCCAGGTCATTGAGTGTATTTAAGACCGAGATAGATAGGTTCTTGATTGGTAAGGCGATCAAAGGTTATGGGGAGAAGGCGGGAGAATGGGGTTGAGAAACTAATCAGCCATGATTGAATGGCGGAGCAGACTAGATGGACCGAATGGCCTAATTTCTGCTCCTATGTCTTATGGTCTTATGGTCTTATGGAAAGGTCCTCTTCCCAAAGGGTGACAAAAGGAGATCAACTGGTTGCACAGCCTCTCTGCTCAGCATCATCTCTCTTCACCTCCAATCCCCCTCTCTGACCTCCTACTTGTGCTCCTCCCTCAATATGGTGTCTCTTCCAGGGCCTCATAATCCTCAAATGCAGTATTTATAGTTTTGATAAACGTAGGACTGTAGCTTTAAGAATAATCCCATATTGTAAGATCACATGATCTGTGTAAACCAATGAGTGAGCAGTGCAGGAGTTCTTCTTTAGTTATGGAGTTTGATGCACACGTGTCGTTGCTGCTGTCTTGTAGATAAAGTTAAATGCGTCCAATAAAAAAAGTTGCCTGGAAAATCAACTCTACAACTGGCGACGAGGATTAATTGGATCTGGTACTGTCCCTCGCCCAGCAAGAATCTAATTCCATTAAAAAGAAACGAAGATATATTCACCTGAGGTGCCACAGTTTGGCAGAATTGATCCCCTTGAATGACTTGCGTTCTTCTTTCTAGCCAATGAAATCACAGTGGTGGGGGGAAAAGAGGAGACTGATTCTCCTGAGTATTGGTGAGAGTAAGACCTACTGTTTAATTTGAAGCTTGATGGCCCCCAGTGCCCCAGATTTGAAGACTTTCAGTGAATTAGTAGACCTCGTTAAGGGACATTTTCAACCTTAGCCCTCAGTCACAATGCAGAGGTTCAGGTTCAATTCACAGAATAGAGCCCAGGGAGAGACAACTGCGACCTACGTGGCAAAATTAAAACAACTAACAGAATATTGTTATTTCGGTGAAACCCTGAATGACATGCTCAGAGATTGCTTTGTATGTGGCGTGCAGGAAGACACTATTCAGCGAAGATTGCTGGCTGAAGTGAATCTTGATTTTAAGAAAGTGTTAGAAATAGCGCTTGCGATGGAAAGCACTGTAAGCGATTCACAAGCAATACAAGGGGCACAAAATGGTGCCGTACTCCTAGTCGGGCGGGAACAATTAGCCAAAAGTGGCACGAAAAGTCGGGACTCCGCTGCGAAGCGGGAAACAGCCCCACTAACTGAAAATTTAGAGGAAACAGCTTATCAACTAAATCAAAAAATAACTTTCATTGATGTGGAAACAATCAGTCTTCTAGTGATTGGCAATTTAATGAAGTAGAATGTTATTTTTGTCACAGAAGTGGATACATAATGAGAC
The DNA here is from genome assembly GCF_964194155.1 of Cetorhinus maximus. Taxonomy (NCBI): domain Eukaryota; kingdom Metazoa; phylum Chordata; class Chondrichthyes; order Lamniformes; family Cetorhinidae; genus Cetorhinus; species Cetorhinus maximus. Next base: position 35,181,364 of record NC_135882.1, on the reverse strand, counting down.
AGTGTGATTTAAACAGGCCTCCAAGCAACCAACAAAATCCAATGAAGTCTATAGTGTAGAAGTGCCAGAAACAACCAATTCTGACATTTATTCATTATTCAACATGAAAGTTGGGAAGACAGAGCCAATATTTGTTATAGTGCAAGTGAATGATAAACCATTAAAAATGGAAGTAGACACGGGTGCTTCTACCACTGTAATAGGAGAACACACTTTCAGATTTTAAATAAAGGTGATCAACAATTAAATTTGGAAGAAATATCTGCCAAGTTGAAAACGTATACAGATGAAGAAATCCAGGTAAAAAATATCACCAGAGCAACTGTTCATTGTAGACACCAATCGGCACAGCTACCAGTGATGGTGGTAGAAGGAGAAGGGCCAAGCCTTCTAGGGTGTGATTGGCTAAAGGAGATTAAATTAAACTGGTCTGAAATTGTCCAGTTAAGAGCAGGTGGACTACCAGAGCTGCTAAAAAAAATGATGCTGTCTTCAAGGATGAACTGGGAAAAATCCAAGGCTTACAGGCCAAGATTTATGTGGACTCAGAAGCAACTCCTCGCTTCTTGAAAGCAAGACCGGTGCCATACACCCTGAGAGAGAAGGTTGACACTGAGCTGAACGGGCTAGAGAGGCTGGGTGTCATAAAAGCTGTTCAATTCTCAGACTGGGCAGCACCCATGGTCCCTGTCCTTAAACCAGACCAGACCATCCGGATCTGTGGGGACTATAAAATAACGGTCAATAGAGCAGCCAAACTTGACAAGTACCCTACTCCCAAGACTGAAGACCTATATGCCAAACTAGCAGGAGGGACAATGTATACAAAGCTTGTAATGAGTCATGCATATCAGCAACTGGAGCTGAATGACGCCTCCTGGGAATTCGTAACCATAAATACCCACAAAGGGTTATACCAATATACACGCCTGCCCTTCGGCGTTTCCCCAACCTGTGCCATTTTTCAGAAGATAATGGAGAGCTTACTACAGGGACTACCTGAGGTTGTAGACTACCTGGACAATGTACTGATAACTGGATTCACAGAAAAGGAACATTTGGTTAAACTAGAGGAAGCCCTGAAACAATTTTTAGAAGCAGGAGTGCGCATGAAGAAGGAAAAATGCACTTTTCAAGCAAATGAAGTCATGTATTTGGGTCACTGGGTAGATGTCCAAGGGCTATACCCGGTTGAAGAGGAGGTTAAAACAATAAGAGAGGCACCTGCACCCAAGAACACCTCTGAACTTAAATCATTTTTAGGGATGATAAATTATTATGGGCGACCTCTACCAAATATATCCACAGATCTGGCCCCACTGCATTCACTGCTAAGAAAAAACCAGCATTGGTTTTGGGAGGCACCCCAAAAAGAAGCCTTCATGAAAGTAAACAGCTCTTACACTCTTCAAATTTGTTTGTGCATTATGACCAGACGAAGGAATTGCTGCCAACCTGCAAGATGCATGCCCCCTATGGAATGGGAACGCTACTATCTCATAAAATGGATGACGGCACAGAGATAAGACAGGCTATGTATCCAGGACATTTGCCACAGCTAAAAAAGGATGATCTCAGATCAAAAAGGAAGGTCTGTCGATTATTTTTAGTGTAAAGGAATTCCACCAATACATGCGCAGGCGATATTTCACAATAATATCAGACCCCGAACCACTTTTGGCTCTGTTTAGCAAGGAAAAGACTATCCCTCCCATAGCCTCTGCAAGAATACAAAGATGGGCCCTAATTTTGGCAGCATATGAATACACCTTTGTACATAGACCAGAGATTCATATAGCAAATGCCAATGCCCTAAGTTGCTTTCCTTTGTAAGAGAATGATGAACATATCCCAATTCCACAGGAGCTCGTATTCATAGAATCACAGAGTGCAGAAGAGGCCCTTCGGCCCAACTAGTCTACATCGATGTATGTGAAACATCTGACCTACCTACCTAATCCCATTTACCAGCACGTGGCCATAGCCTTGAATGTTATGACATGCCAAGTGCTCATCCAGGTACTTTTTAAAGGATGTGAGGCAACCCACCTCCACCACCCTCCCAGGCAGCGCATTCTAAACCGTCACCACCCTCTGGGTAAAAAGGTTTTTCCTCACAACTCCCCTAAACCTCCTGCCCCTCACCTTGAACTTATGTCCCCTTGTGACTAACCCTTCAACTAAGGGGAACAGCTGCTCCCTATCCACCCTGTCCATGCCCCTCATAATCTTGTACACCTCGATCTGGTCGCCCCTCAGCCTTCTCTGCTCCAACGAGAACAACGCAAGTCTATCCAACCTCTTTTCATAACTTAAATGTTTCATCCAAGGCAACATCCTGGTGAATCTCCTCTGCACCCCCTCCAGTGCAATCACATCCTTCCAATAATGTGGCGACCAGAACTGCACACAGTACTCCAGCTGTGGCCTCACCAAGGTTCTATACAACTCCAACATGTTCTCCCTACTCTTGTAATCTATGCCTTGATTGATAAAGGCAAGTGTCCCATATGCCTTTTTCACCACCTCACTAACATGCCTCTCCGCCTTCAGAGATCTATGGACACGCATGCCAAGGTCCCTTTGTTCCTCAGAACTTCCTAGTGCCATGCCATTTATTGAATACTTCCTTGTCAAATTACTCCTTCCAAAGTATATCACCTCACACTTTTCAGGGTTAAATTCCATTTGCCACTTATCTGCTCGAGGCCTGAGAGAAATTGTAAGGGTCCAGGATGGACAGATCATAATGATTGAAGGAAAGAAAGTCGAGATTTGACCATCCCGTCTATATCTTCCTGTAGCCCAAGACAGTCAACCTCACTCTTAACCACTCAGCCAATCTTTGTGTCATCCGCAAACTTACTAATCCTACCCCCCACATAGTCATCTATGTCATTTATATAAATGACAAATAATAGGGGACCGAGCACAGGTCCCTGTGGTACGCCACTGGACACTGGCTTCCAGTCACTAAAGCATGCTTCTGTCATCACCCTCTGTCTCTTACAACTAAGCCAATTTTGAATCCACCTTATCAAATTACCCTGTATCCCATGTACATTTGCCTTCTTTATAAGTCTCCCATGTGAGACCTTGTCAAAGGCTTTGCTAAAATCCATATAAACTACATCAACTACACTACCCTCATCTACACACCTGGTCACCTCCTCAAAAAATTCAATCAAATTTGTTAGGCATGACCTTCCTCTGACAAAGCCATGCTGACTATCCCTGATCAAACCTTACCTCTCCAAGTGGATTAGAGATGAATTTTCTAGATTCCTCACCAGTCTGTGCCAGGCAGATAAGAAATGGGGCAAATCCTGTTCCAGTCCTGTCTCGAGTGAGAGATCAAGTATTACATGGTTGGTCCCAGGAACCAGTCTCTGATGAATTGAAGCCGTTTTTCAATCAAAGACATGGGGCCGAATTTTCTGCCTGTAAGGCGGATGGGCCCGACCCAATCTCCGGCGAGCCAATCTCCACCAGCAAAGTGGGCCGCACCGCCATTTTACGTGGGCGGGCCAATTAGGGCCCGCCCAGCGTGATGCCCAGCGGGAAGTGCTATGCGCTTCCTGTGCGGGCGGGGGGATTTCCTAAAAGCAAGAGTATGCGCACGAAAGAGCGCACATCTCCCTGAGGCTAAGTGCTGCCTCAGGGAGATCGCTTCCACTTTGAAAAATATTAAAAATAGAAAAAAAAAATTCCCTAACATGTCCCCCTCATGTGACAATGTCACATGAGATGGGACATGTTCATAATTTACAGATTAACTTTATTAAAATTTTTTAACACCCTGCATGAAACCTCATCCCGTCTGTGGATGAGGTTTCTTGTTTTCTCTATTCGCTGCCGGGGCTCCTGGCCTGCCCGCCAACCTTAAGGTTGGAGGGGCAGGTCCTTCAATTGTTTAAATGATCCTGTCCATGCCCTCAATTGGCCATTGACAGGTCGGCGGGCCTGCAGCTGATTTTGCTGTGCCCCCACCTTCCTGAAAATTTAAATGGGGCTGGATGACATTGTGGGTTCCGCCTAATGGCATCCCCGCGTTATTTTACACGTCGGCGAGCGGGTCCTGCCCCCTGCTCCCCGACGGTAAAATTCTGCCCATGAGATGAACAGTCAAGATGGTATTCTATTATGGGGTACATGGGCAGTAGTTCTTGCACAAGCAAGGGAACCACTTTTAGTAGAGCTGCACAGTGCCCATCCAGGGATCCCCTGAATGAAGACGATAGTGCAGAGTTATCTTTGGTGACCGGGGATGGATGGCGATATTGAAAATGTGGTAAAACATGATGTGCAATGTCAACAGCTGCAAAAGTTGCCAGTGGCATTACACACCATTACACCCATGGGAGTGGCCCGGTACATCCTGGGTGCGATTGCTCACTGACTACGCCGGTTCTTGCCTTGGAACCATGTTTCTACTGATTATAGATGCTCGTTCCAAGTAGTTAGATGTTTATGAGGTAAAGTCACCAATGTCCAGTGCTACTAAAGAAAAAACTACGCCAGAGCTTCGCCATCCACGATCGCCAGAGGTAATTGTCTCAGATAATTGTACTGCGTTTACGGGTGCTGAGTTCCAATGAATTATCAGCCTCAATGGTATCAACTACATGAAAACTGCACCATGCCATCTGTCATCAAACGGACTGGTGCAAAGGGCAGTACAAACTTTTAAGGCAGGAATGAAAAAGTTAACAATGATTTGTTGGAGACCAAACTTGCTCGTTTTCTATTTCACTACAGAACAACCCCCCACACTATGACAGGAGCAATACCTGCATAATTACTGATGAGACGCCGTCTTTGGACAAGACTGAGCCTAATATTTCCCAATTTGGAGGGCAAGTAGAGAAAAGTCAAGGGAACCTACAAGTGACTCATGAATTGCATGGTTGTGAACGACAATTTACTGTTGGAAAAGCAGTATATGTAAAGAATTTCGATGGAGGACCAAAGTGGTTACCTGGTAAAGTAAGCTCTGTGACTGGACTATTGTCATACCACGTGGAAGTGGAGGGCCAGATCACCTGTAAGCATGTGGATCATTTAAGAAAAAGGGAGATACCCCAACAAAATGATGTTCCACCTGTAATCATTACCGAACTAGTGGCCCCTGTTGAAGTTGCTCAACCAAGGACAGACATGCCTGATGTCTCTGTCGAAATGGAAGACACTGAACTGCATGTGCCTAATGAGGTACCGGATGTTAATGCGGTTCCAAAAAATGTGGTTCCTGCAAAAGAATCGGAAGCCGTGGAGCTACAACGTTCCACGCGGATCAGGAAACCAGCTGAAAGACTGAACCTGTAACTTCATAACCTGTGTAAATATTGTCATGTCATGAGATAAATATCCTTGTAAATACAAAATGTGCAGAAAAATTAAAGGTGGGGAATGTTGTAATCATAGTTCTGATAAATGTAGGACGGTAGCTTTAAGATTAATCCTATGTTGTAGGATCGCATGATCTGTGTGAACCAATGAGTGAGCAGCGCGGGGACCCTCTAGGAGGGAGTTCTTCTTTAGTTATGGAGTTTGATGCACACGTGCAGTTGTTGCTGCTGCCTTGTAAATAAAGTTAAATGTTTCCACTGAGAAAGGTTGTCTGAAGATCAACTCTGTAACATCAAGGTTCACAACTCTCTGGGGAGGCATGCTATGGAGAGCGCAGCAGATCATCACAATGACCAAGAGCCTTTCCGGTGGGTATTTGGAAGGCACCATCTGACTGATCCAGACACTGGAATCATATCTTCAGAAGCCCAATGGCCAGCTCACCAGTTGTTCCACTGAACTGGTGGCGTCAGTTGTATCCCCTCTGTGCCTCTGTCTGGGGCTCCCGCAGAGGGGTCAGTAGCTATGCCTTCAAGGGATTTCCCTTGATCCCTAGGATGCAACCATGCACGTTAGGGTTGGCCTGAAGATCTGAGGCAGTCTGACATTCCCCACATCCCTACAATTGTGCCTTTCTCCTTTCAGCTGCCAAAAGCCTGCAAACTAGCCAAGCAGTAGTGGAAGAGCAACAGATGTCAGAGCAAGATGACAGTGAAGATGAAGAACAGCATCACTTAATTTCATACTCTCAGCCACCAGCTCAGATATTGACACTGGGCTTAATTTTGAGGATGGCTTAGAGGCATGATCTGCAGGTGTGATCTGGCTGCATGGTTTCCAACCAGAGGAGGAAGAAAAGTTAGTGAAAGTGCCAGCTTGTCGAAGGGTGACTATCTTATATGATGACCTCTAATTTTGCTTTCCCTACAAATGAAAATGCTCCTGATTATTCTATCAAAACATTTCATATTTTAATAACCTCTATTAGATCACTTTTCAGGAGAAAATAGACGCTCAGGGGTGTTCATCCTTTCCTGATAGGCAATTCTGCACCATCCTTGCATATCTTTTTTGCACCGCCTTCAGTGTCTCTGGGAAGAATTTTCCCCCTGTCAGGGGGGCAGTGCAGAAGTGACCGCACCTCCGATCGGCGCCCCCCTGTTTTACGTGGGTGGGCCAATTAAGGCCTGCCCAGTGTGACGCTCGCCAGGAAGTGCAGGTGGAGGGATTCCCTCAGCCAAGAGTGTGCTCTTTCGTGCATGCGCACAAAAGAGTGCACTCATCTCCCTGAGGCTGTGCTGCCTCAGGGAGATCGGCGCCAAACTTAAAAATGGTCAAGGAGCAGAAACACAATTCCCCTGACATGTCCCCTCATGTGGCACTGTCACATGAGTTGGGACATGTCCATCACTTTAAACTCTAATCTTTATTAAAGTTTTTAAAACCCTCATGAAACCTCTTTCCCGCCCACGGATGAAGTTTCATGCTTTTTCTGAAGCCCGCCAGGGCTCCCAGCCTGCCCGCCAACCTTAAGATTGGACGGGCAGGTCCATTAATTAAGTTAATTACTTTTTCAATGGCCTCAATAGGCTGTTGACAGGTCGGCGGGCGCACAGCTGATTCAGCTGCGGCCCTGCCGACCTGAAAATGGAAATGACGCGGGGTGACGTCGAGTGGGCCCAGCCCCCCCCACTCATCGACCTAAAGATCCTGGCCTCTGTGTCCTTTTTATAGCAGAGCAACCAAGAAGTGTATACAGTGCTCCAAGTGGTCTAATCAAGGTTCAATACAATTTTAGCACCACTTTTCTATGTTTCAATTTGCTTGGTTTGTTTTATTTTAATGGCCTTATTAACCTGTGTTTCTAATTTTAGTGATTTGTGTATTAGTATGTCCAGGTCCCTTTGCTCCATTTAGTTTCTTATTTTTCGTACCAAAATGTAATACCTCACACTTACGTATTTAAATTCATTTGCAAATTATAGGCCCTTCTGCAAGCTTTTTACTACCTTATTGTAATTTGTTGTATTCTCCCCCAATTTGGTGTCATTGACAAATTTCGAAATTGTGTTTTTGATTCCAAAGTCTAAATCATTGATATAAATTGTGAATGACAGTGGTCCCAGAACTGCTCTTTGTGGGACCCCACTACCTGCTGTCACTCAGAATAGCTGCCCTTTACTCCTACTCCATGCTTTTGATCTTACAATCAACTGGTTATCCATTCTGTTACTTGTCCACTCAGTTTTGATACAGTGACCTTATGCAGTAGTCTATTATGTGGCATCTTATTGAAGGCTTTGTGGAAATCCAAGTAAATTGCATCTACTACATTGCCTTTAACTATTTTCAGTTACCTCTAAGGAATTCAATGAGGTTGGTTAAGCAAGACTTTGCAGTTGAAACCCATGCTGGCAATTCAGGTTAGTAAGATCACAAGAAATCAATTAGTTGCAATGGTACTGCATACAGCGTTTATCAAAGATGTAGTGATAATGTTGCTTTTGCATTGATTAACAATTAACCACACAGGGAGCAGAGTTCCATGCATTTGTCTGAATGTGGATACACAGAATTTCAATGTAACTTACAGCCAATCGCATGGCTTGATTGGTCGTGCATTGCAGTCCAAAGACACAGTCTGAGCCAGGTAGCTTTAATATGTAGAATCATAGAATCATACAATGGTTACTGCTCTGAAGAGAGCTATCGTGTCTGTGCTGGCTGTCAGCAAGAGCAACTAACCTATTCCAATTCTTCGGCCTTTTCCCTATAGCCCTGAATTTTTTTTCTCTTCAGATAATTATGTAAATCTCTTTTGAAAGCCACGATTGAATCTGCCCCTACCTCACTCCCAAGCAGTGCATTCCAGATCGTAATCACTCATGTCACTGTTGCTTCTTTTGCCTTAAATCGGTGTCCTCTGGTTCTTAATCCTTCTACAAATGGGAAGGTTTTTTTGCTATCTACTCTGTACAGGCCTTCATGATTTTGAACACCTCTATCAAATCTCCTCTTACTCTTCTCTTCTCCAAGGAGAACAGCTCCAGCTTCTCCAATCTATCTGTGTACCTGAAATTCCTCAGTCTGGCCATAATTTTCCAGTCTTCCTTAGACTCAGGGGTGGTGCCAGAGGACTGGAGAATTGCAAATATTACACCCTTGTTCAAAAAATGATATAAAGATTAGCTCAGCAACTACAAGCCAGCCAGTCAGTTTATCCTCTGTGGTGGCAAAGCTTCTAGAAATAATAATTCAGTACAAAATTAACAGTCACTTGGGCAAATGAGGGTTAATTAAGGAACGTCAGCACAGATTTGTGAAGGGTAAATCAGGTTTAATTAGCTTGCTTGAGTTTTTTAATGAGGTAACAGAGAGGGTTGATGGGGGTAATGTTGATGTGTTCATGAACTTCCAAAAGGCATTTAGTAAAGTGCTGCATAACAGACTTGTGAGCAAAGTTAGAGCTCATGGAAGTAAAGGAGTAGTAGCAACATGGATACGAAATTGACTGAGTGACAGAAAATGATGCGTAGTGATGAGTGGTTGTTTTTTTGGACTGGAGGAAGGTTTATAGTGGAGCTCACCAGGGATTGGTATTAGAATCCCTGCTCTTCCTGATATAAATTATTGAACTGTATCTTGGTGTACAGAGCACAATTTCAAAATTTGGCAATGGTACAAAACTAGGAAGTATTGTGAACTGTAAGAAGAATAGTGTAGTACTATAAAAGAACATAGACAGGTTGGTGGAATGGATGGACAAGTAGCAGATGAAATTTAATGCAGAGGAGTGTGAAGTGATTCATTTTGGTACGAAGAATTCAGAGAGACAATACAAAATAAATGGTGCAATTCTAAAGCAGGTTCAGGAGCAGAGGGACCTGGGAGGATATATGTACATAAATCATTGAAGGTGGCAGGGCAGATTGAGAATGTGGTTATAAAGCATATGGGACCCTGGGCTTTATCAATAGGGTACAAAAGCAAGGATGTTATGATAATCCTGTATAAAACACTGTTGCGGCCTCAACTGGAATATTGTATCCAGTTCTTGGGTGGAAGGATGTGAAGGCATTAGAGAGGGTGCAGAAAAGATTCACAAAAATGGTTCCAGGGATGAGGAACTTCAGTAACGTAGACAGATTGGAGAGGTGTGTTCTCCTGGGAGAAGAGACGTTTGAGAGGTGATTTGATAGTATTCAAAATCATGAGGGGCCTGGAAGAGGAAATAGGGGAAAAACCATTCCCATTGGTGAAAGGATCGAGAACCAGAGGACACAGATTTAAGGTAATTGGCAAAAGAAGCAATGGTGATATGAGGAAAAGCTTTTTCAAGCAGCGAGTGGTTAGGAGCTGGAATGCACTGCCTGAGAGTGTGGTAGAAGTAGGTTCAATTGAGGCATTCAAGAGGGAATTGGATTATAATCTGAAAAGGAAGAATGTGCAGGGCTACGCAGCGTGGCACTAGGTGAAGCTCTTTCAGAGATCCCGCACAGATATGATGGGCCGAATAGCCTCCCTCTGTGCTTAACCTTTCTATGATTCTACGATTTTCATAACCTACAAGTTATAAAGCAGGAACTCTCTTCAATTGCCGGATTGGGTGCAGCTGCAAGAAGCTTGACATCATCTAGGACAAAGCTGTCTTCTTGAATGGCATTCCATTCAAAACTTAAACTCTCCACCACTAATTTACTGTGGCTGCAGTATGTGCTATCGATAGGATGTATTATAGTAAGTCACCAAGGCTTCTTCAGCAACACTTCAAAATGCGTGACCTATACCAACTGGAAGGACAAGGACAGCAGACGCTTGGCAACACAATCACATCCAAGTTTCCCTCCAAAAAGACTTCATCCTGGTTGGAGATATATTGCTATTCCTTCATTATCACTGGATCAAGACCCTGGAAATACTTAACTCACAGTGGAAGCACCTTTACCATATGGTTACCACGCGGTTCAAAAAGATGTCTCACCACCAACTTCTCAAGGGAACACAACAAATTCCGGCATTGCCAGTGACATCCATATCCTGAGGGTGACCTTTTAAAATTAAAGTCATTAGAAAGATTTTTAAAATAACACCTAATGCTAACTAAATATCAGTAGCAGAGTTGTACTTTGCAGTGTTGTGAAATTTGAATTGATAACTGAGTATTAGGAAAGAAACCCGGATAAATCACTGGAAAGAGATTGGTGTGGCCCGTTTTGGCAATCATACAACAGCCAATTCAACTAGATGAATGGATGTTGATGAGCTAAAGATGATGAAAATAGTCTTTAAATCTGCTGATATTTGTGACTCACAAATACTTCAGTCCTGATATTAAAATGAAAAGCATAAAAATTGGAAATGCATTTAATTGGATTGAAGTTAAAAGAATTGAGGATCCATGATATATTTCTTCGTTTAGCATTCTCTGACTTATATAAGTTAGTTAACAAAACATAATAGATAGTTTACTAGAAAATTATGCATGCATTAGCGACAATTCAATTATTAATATAAATGGACAAAAAGGAACTCATGGACAGACGAAGGTCTTTGGGCCCACCATGTCTCTGCCTTTTCTAAGCAAGACCAACACACCTAGTCCAGCCTTTTCCTCATAGTCCTGCAATTTATATTTTTTCAGGCAATTACTTAATTCTCTTTTGAAGGCATTGATTGAATGTACCTCCACCAGACTCTCAGGCAGTGCATTTCAGATCCTAAACACTTGTTACATCTCTATTTGGCTTGGTTATTAATTGTGTTATCTAACTGAAATCTGTCATATTCACACTTTTTATGCTTTATCTTAATCTCTATATCTTTTGTCATTCAGGGAGCTCTGGATTTTTTTTTTGCCCTACCCATGCTGGGAACATAACTTGACTCAATGTGTACTATATTTACTTTAAAGGCAGCCTATTGTTCCATTACAGTTTTGCCTGCTAATCTTTGAATCCAATTTATCTGGCCCAGATCTGCCCTTACTCCATTGAAGTTAATTTTCCCCCAGTTAATGAGAATGGATTACTCTTTGTCCTTATCCATATCCAGCCTACATATTATGATACAATGATCGCTGTCCCCTAAATGTTCCCTTATTGACACTTGATCCACTTGGCTCACCTCATTCCCAAGAACCAGGTCCAGCAGTGCCTCCTTTCTTGTTGGACTGGAAACATACACACTGCTGTGGAAAATTCTCCTGAATGCACTGTAGGAACTCTTACCCCTCTCTGCCCTTTACACTACCACGATCCTAGTCTATATTAAGATAATTAAAGTCCCTTTATAATAACTATAATATTTGCACTTCTCTGTAATTTCCTTGCGAATTTGTTCATCTGCATCTTTCCTACTGTTGGTGGCCTAGAGATTACACCAAGAAATGTAATTCACCTTTTTGGTTCCTTAGTTCTAGCTAAATAGATTCTGTTCTTGACTCCTCTGAGACATCCTCTCTCTACAGCACTGCAATTTTCTCCTTAATCAATACTGCTGCCCCTCCCCCTTTCTTCCTTTCCTAATTTGCCTGAACTTGCGATTGGAGCAGAAAAAAGTGTCTATGATCTAGAGAATTTGACAAGGTAGAGTATTTTCTAATCTATAGATTATCTGCTGCTAATGGGTGAAAAGTATACAAACAATTAATTCTCAAATAGCAAATATGACTAGTTTTCTGTAAAATTGAAAAAAATGCCTCTTTTTAGATAAGACAAAAGGAATGGCTATAAAAACAAAAAGCTAAAAGCTACTGCGGATGCTGGAAATCCAAAACAAAAACGGAATTACCTGGAAAAACTCAGCAGGTCTGGCAGCATCGGCGGAGAAGAAATCAGTTAACGTTTACTCGAAACTGCTGCCAGACCTGCTGAGTTTTTCCAGGTAATTCCGTTTTTGAAAAGGAATGGCTATGTTCACTGTAGATTCCAATACATTAGAAAATGCACAACACAACATTGTTTGGAGTGCCATCCCACTAGATAAGATATCTTATGACCTCTACCACATCCCTTCAGGCTTCCATATGCTATTTTCTTCTTTTCACCTTAGCAAGATTGAAATAATGTTGGGTACATCTACAGCTTAAGTTACAAATCCACGTCCCACTGCATGGGGTAGGGATGTGGAGAGGGGAAGGAATCCGGGGGAGGAAAGAGTGCAGCAAGGGGAGGGAGTCCAGGGAGAGGAAGGAGTGCGTAGAGGGGAGGGAGTAAGGGCGGACGAAGGAGTCAGGAAGGGGGAAAGACTAAGCTGGGGGGGAGTCTGGTGGGGGAGGTAGGACTAAGGGGGTAGGAGTCCGGGGTGGGACAGGGTTCCAAGGTGGAGGTGTCCAGGTGAACGTGCAAGAAAAGGCTCTGATGAGTCCAGGACTCCCTCCTGGGGAGTAAACTAAGGCTGGGCGTGGTATGAGGGAATGGTGTGAATTACCAAGGGCAGAGTGAGGCAGTAGGGCTGGAGGGTAATGCTTCGAGGGTAGCTGAAGAAGGAACACCGAAAGTGGTTGGTGGGGACTTGGAGGCAGACAGGAACCTTGGGGGTGGGAAGGAGGAGGCTGGGAAGGTTAATGTGGATGGGGGTGGGATTTTTAGGAAGGAAGGGAACATGCATGTTCATCTGGACATCCCCGAAGGAAAAGGATTGTGGCTGGTAGGTCACAGACGGCAAATGGAAGGTGATGCAAGGGGGTCAACAATGATGGGGGAAAGGGAATGGGTGATTGGGGGAGGGTAAAGGACGGGGGAGCAAATAAAAAACAGTATCACCACCACCATGATCTCTAAATCGAAAGTGAAACGAAAGTCATGGTGGACGAGATCAGGTGCTGCATGGGATTGTGATCATTGGGTGGGCGGAGATGCAGGTCAGCTCAGATGGTCAGCTGAAAGTGAACCCCAGCAGACAGCATTGAAAATGCTCAGGACATTGAGGTGATGTGGAAGGATCCGTGTGCATTGGAGAGTGCTTGCACAAGTTACCGAAAAGCCCTGCCACACACCTACTTCTCCCTCCAAAATCACTCGTCAGTCAGCTGCTCCCTCTGCAATGATAGAATGAGGTTGAGGGGCTCACAGGCAAAGGGGACTCGGAGGGGGAGGACAGCCTCTGAGATTACTGAGTGGGTGTCCAGCTGCTGCTCCTCCTTCCTTCGGGGGCCCCGGTCTGACTGCTTGAGGGGAATGAGCACCTGGAGGGACGTCGAGGTGCCCTGTTTCTCTCTCACGTTGCTACTGCAGGAACTCACCCATGGCTCCAGTGATGGAGTGCAGGTCTCCACACATCTCCGCGTTCTGCTGGACCAGGCAGAACATGTGGGCACCACTTCGTCAGAGAGCAGGGGGATGCACTCCTCCAACTTGCGAGCCACTCTGTTGAGGGCTTCCAGCAGCTCTGCATGATGTTCCCACGTCTTCTATCGAGTCTCCATGATGAGTTGGAAGGCCAAATCCAGATGTTCGTCATCTGTTTCGGACCTCACAGATGCCTCTTCCCCAGCAATCCTCCAAGTGCCGGGGAGCTCGGCTGAACCTGCTGCGGACACGTGTCCATGTGGTGACCACCAGATCATCAGCCTGAGCCTGCCCTAGATCTAGGTCCCGCCAAGGTGTGTGTCTCTGTGCTGGTGCAGGGTGTGGGTAAGCGCTGTGACAGGTCTTCCAGGCTGCATATTCCCAGCTCTTCAATGGATGGTCTTGGCTGGAGATGAGGACCTGGATGGAGTTGAGGGGCTGGAGGGCTGAGGGTGTTGGTCACTTGGCAGAGCTCCCTGTGAACCAAAGTAGTGATAATTAGTGCATGTCAGCAGTCAAAAGCAGGAGAGAGAGCACTCACAGTTGCATTGAGAGAGGGATGATGTGGTGCAGGATCCTCATGATCCTCCCTCAGTCGATGTCTCTACTTTATCTAAAGATGATCTGCACAGTTTTTCTCTCAGTTGTCATAAGGGATCTGTGGTGCTCCTTGGAGAGGGGATCGCATAGATTCCCATGTTCATCTAAATGAACACAGAAAAACTGTTAAAGTAAAACTACCGTGGTAATTTTTTGGCTCACTGAAGTTGTGAAAAATTTCTCTTTGTACAGCTGCAACAATCTTCACCAAATAACTGTATGAACTAAAAACTTATCACATAAACTGTGTATTAATTCCAGCTCTGGTTTTACTCATGAGACAGTGCAAAACAATCTTAATCGAGTACACCCGTCTTTGATACTGCTAAACTACCTGCTCCATCAGCAGCGGCAATGTCAACATGTTGATTTAATTTGACATTTGCTGGACAAGAGGGGATAGTTTGCAAGCTGTGGATTCCTGGTGAGATGGAATGTAATTATGAGGGTCTGAACAGAGTGAGTGCTGTCTTGGGCTGCATTTGAGTGCTTCAGTTGGAGTTTGGTGAGTGAGGGAATTTGGTGAAGAGGGAAAGAGGTGATCTTTTCATTTTCTTCCTTTCTTCAGAAAGAAGAGCAGTGGCCTTGGTAAGCAGGATTTGGTGAGTATTTCTACTGTCCTTAATATCCTCTAAACTAGAGGAAATAAAAGTAAAGGGAGTAATTTAAGGGTAAGTCATGGCGGGGCAGCCTGGTTACATGGAAAGCTCTTCCTGTGCGATGTGGGAAGTCAGGGACATTTCCAGTATCCATGGTGACCACGTGTGCAGGAAGTGTCTCCAGCTGCAGCTACTTGAAATCCTCATTTCGGATATGGAGCAGTGGCTGGAGTCACTGTGATGCATCCGCAGGGCTGAGATCTTCATGGATCGCACAGACAGTGAGGTGGTTACACTACAGGTAAAGAATGCACAGGCAGAAAGAGAGTGGGTGACCGCCAAAAAGAGTAAAGGCACTAGGTAGGCAGTGCAGGAGTCCCTTGGGTCCATCTCCCTCCCTAACAGATTTTCCGTTTTGGGTACTGCTGGGGGAGATAGTTTCTCAGGGGAATACAGCGAGACCCAAGTCTGTGGCAACATGAATGGCTCAGCTGCATGGTAATTGCGGTGGGGGGGTGGGTGGGGGGGGTGGGGTGGGGTGGGGGGGTAGCGAGAAAAAAGAGTGGGAGAGCAATAGTGATCAGGGATTCTTTCATAAAGGGAACAGATAGACATTTCTGTAGCCGCAGATGTGAAACCAGGATGGTATGTTGCCTCTCTGGTGCTAGGGTCAAGAATGTCACTGAGCGGCTGTAGGACATTCTGAAGAGGGAGGGTGAGCAGCCAGAGGTTATGATCTATATCGGTACCAATGACATAGGTAAAAAGAGGGATGAGGTCCTTCAATCCTTCAAGCAGAAAATAGGGAGCCAGGAAATAAATTAAAAAGCAGGACCTCAAAGGTAGTAATCTCAGGATTACTCCCAATGCCACGTGCTAGCGAGATCAGGAATAGAAGAATAGACTGGATGAATGTGTGGCTGGAGAGATGATGTAGGAGGGAGGGATTTAGATTCCTGAGGCATTGGGACCAATTCTGGGGAAGACAGGACCTATACAAGCTGGATGGGTTGCACCCCAGCAGGACCGGCACCACAGGGGTATTCACTAGCACTGTGGGGGAGGGTTTAAACTAGAGTGGCAGGGGGATGGAAACCTGAGTGGGGAGACACGAGAGGGAAACAAAGATAGAAATGAAAGACAGAAAAATAAAAAGCAAAAGTGTAAGGCAGAAGAAACAGGGGCTAGCAGCAAATGGGATAGCACAAAAAAAATGTGTAAAAAGACAAGTCTAAAGGCACTGTATCTGAATGCACAGAGCATCCGCAATAAGGTAGACTAATTAACCATTCAGCTAGATGTAAACAGTTACGATATGATTGCAATTACAGAAACATGGCTGCAGGGTGACCAAGGCTGGGTACTGAATATCCAAGTGTATTCAATATTTAGGAAGGACAGGCAAAAAGGAAAAGCAAGTGACACGGTATTGTCAGTTAAGGATGAAATCAGGGTAATAGTGAGAGAGGATATTGGCCCAGAAAATCTAGATGTAGAATCAGCCTGGGTGGAGCTAAGAAGCAACAAAGGACAGAAAACATTAGTGGGAGTTGTCTATAAGCCTCCGAACAGTAGTGGTAAGGTAGGGGATGGTATTAAACAGGAAATTAGAGATGCATGTAACAAAGGATACAACAGTAACCATAGTGACTTTAATCTACATATAGACTGGGCAAACCAAATTAGCAATAATACTGTGGCGGATGAATTCCTGGAGTGTGTACTAGATGGTTTTTTTTTAGACCAGTACATCAAGGAACCAACTCAGGAACAGGGTATCCTAGATTTGGTTTTGTGCAATGAGAAAGGGTTAATTAATAATCTTGTCGTGCGGGGTCCTTTAGGGAAGAGTGACCATACATGATAGAATTCTTCCTTAGGTTGGAAAGTGAAGTAGTCCGATCCGAAACTAGGGTCCTAAATCTAAACAAAGGAAACTACAAAGTTATGAGGTGTGAGTTGGCTAAGATAGATTGGGGAATTTCATTATAAGGCATGATGGTGGATAGGCAATGACTAATATTTAAGGAATGAATGTATGCATTGCAACAGTTATACATTCCTTTCTGGTGCAAAAACACAACAGGAAAAGTGGCTAACAAAAGAAATTAAGGATAGTATTAGATCCAAAGAGGAGTCATATTAAGTGGCTAGAAAAAGTAGCAAGCCTGAGGATTGGAGCAGTTTATAATTCAGCAAAGGAGGACCAAGAGACTGAATAAGAGGGGAAAAATAGAGTATGAGAGTAAACTTGCAAGGAACATAAAGGAGGACTGTAAAATGTTCTATAAGTATGTAAGAAGAAAAAGATTGATGAAGACAAATGTTGGTCCCTTACAGTCTGAAACAGGGGAGTTTATAATCGAGAACAAGGAAATGGCAGAGCAATTAAACAACTACTTTAGTTCTGCCTTCACGAGGGAAGACACAAATAACTTCCCAGAAATACAAAGGAATCAAGAGTCTAGTGAGAAGGAGGAATTGAAGGAAATTAGTATTACTGAAAAAACAGTGCTGGAGAAATCCATGGGACTGAAACCAATAAATCCCCAGGGCCCGATAATTACATCCCAGGGTACTAAAGGATGTGACCATGGAATAATGGGTGTGTTGGTTGTCATCTTCCAAAATTCTGTCGATTCTGGGACAGTCCCGGCAGATTGGAGGATGGAAAATGTAACCCCACTATTTAAAAAAGGAGGGAGGGAAAAAACAGGGAATTACAGACCAGTTAGCTTAATATCAGTGGTAGGGAAAATGCTAGAGTCTATTATAAGGACCTGATAACAGGACACTTAGAAAATATCAATGGTATTAGACAGTCAACATGGATTTATGAAAGGGAAATCATGTTTGACAAATCTACTGGAGTTTTTTGAGGATGTAACTGACAGAATAGATAAGGGAGAACCAGTGGATGTGGTGTATTTGGATTTTCAGGAAGCTTTTCATAAAGTCCCACTTAAGAGGTTAGTGTGTAAAATTAAAGCACATGGGATTGGGGGTAATATATTGGCAAGGATTGAGAATTGGTTAGCAGACAGGTAACAGAGAATAGGAATAATTGGGTCTTTTTCGGAATGGTAGGCGATGACTAGTGGGGTACTCCAGGGATCACTGCTTGGGCCCCAGCTATTCACAATCTATATCAATGATTTGGATGAGAGAACCAAATGTAACATTTCCAAGTTTGTTGACAACACAAAACTAGGTGGGAATGTGAGCGGTGAGGAGGAAGATAAGGCAATCAAGACAATTTCGACAAGTTGAGAAAGTGGGCAAATACATGGCAGATGCAGTATAAAATGAGTAAGTGTTAAGTTATCCACTTTGGTAGAAAAAACAGAATGGCAGAGTATTATTTAAATGGAAATAGATTGGAAATGTTGATGTGCAAAGGGACCTGGGTGTCCTTGTACAGCAGTCACTGAAAGCAAGCATGCAGGTGCAGCAACAGTTAAGAAGGCAAATGTTGGCCTTCATTGCAAGAGGATTTGAGTACAGGAGCAAGGATGTCTTACTGCAGCCATATAGGGCCTTGGTGAGACCACATCTGGAGTATTGTGTGCAGTTTTGGTCTCCTTACCTAAGAAAGGATATATTTGCCATAAAGGGAGTGCAGCGAAGGTTCACCAGACTGATTCCTGGGATGGAAGAATTGTCATATGAGGAGGGATTGGGCCGACTAGGCCTGTATTCACCGGAGTTCAGAAGAATGAGAGGGGATCTCATTGAAATGTATAAAATTCTGACAGGGCTGGACAGACTGGATGCAGGGATGATGTTTCCTCTGGGTGTGGAGTCTAGAACAAGGGTTCACAATCTCAGGATATGGGGTAGGCCATTTAGGACTGAGATGAGGAGAAACTTCTTCACTCAGAGGGTGGTGAACCTATGGAATTCTCTACCACAGAAGGCTGTGGAGGCCAAGTCACTGAATATATTTAAGAAGGAAATAGATATATTTCTAAACTGTAAAGGCGTCAAGGGGTATGAGGAGAGAGCGGGAGTATGGCATTGAGATAGAGGATCAGACATGATTATATTGAATGGCGGAGCAGGCTTGAAGGGCTGAATGACCTACTTCTGCTTCTATTTTCTGATTTCCCATCCAAATCTCTCTTTTCTCTTTCATATGTTGACAGATGTCCAACCTTTGGAGCCAGTAAGCTTTGGAGCCCAACAAGTGAGCTTCATCCATCCAGTTTCAGTATTGCTTTTGGAGACCCCCTGCTTCTGTTGTGCACAGGCTGGAAGGCCCATTCTTTAAGTATCATTCACCCATTAAAATCTTGTCTGTGTAGCCATTGAGTGAACCTCAACAGTGAACAGCAGGATGGGGTACGGTTGTGCACACAGACAAGCACACACAGACAAGCACACGTACGCACACTTTTTTTCTCGGTAAACAATCTGAGTTGTAATCAAGAACTGCAAACCTCCTTTCCCTACCACAGAATGAAATTGATTGTCAGGTCTATAGTGCCTTGGCTGAGATCAGCTAACTCATCACAAACTAAGGATGAAATCTGCGATGCTTGCCATTTTCCTACATATGAATATACGAATTAGGAGCAGGAGTAGGCCACTCGCCCTTTGAACCTGCTCCGCCATTCAATAAGATCATGGCTGATCTGATTTTAACCTCAACTCCACATTCTTGCTTACCCCCAATGACCTTTCACCCCTTTGCTTATCAAGAATCTATCCAGCTGTGCCTTAAAGATATTTGACAACTGCCTCCACTGCCTTTTGAGGAAGAGAATTCCAAAGAGAAATAAAAGTTCCTCATCTCTGTCTTAAATGGACGACCCCTTATTTTTAAACAGTGACCCCTAGGTCTAGATTCTCCCACAAGATGAAACATCCTTTTCACATCCACCCTGTCAAGTCCCCTTAGGATCTCATATGTTTTAATCAAGTCACCTCTTAGTCTTCTGAACTCCAGCGGATACAAGCCTAGCTTGTCCAGCCTTTCCTCATAAGACAACCCACCCATTCCGGGTATTGGTCTAGTAAACCTTCTCTGAACTCCTCCAAACACATTTACATCCTTCCTTAAATAAAGAGATCAACCCTGTACACAGTACTCCAGATGCGGTCTCACCAATCCCTGTATAACTGAAACATAACCTCTCTACTTTTGTAGTCAATTCCCCCATAATAAATGATAATATTCTATTAGCTTTGCTAATTACTTGCTGTACCTGCACACTAACATTTTGCAATTCATGCACTAGGATACCCAGATCCCTCTGCATCTCAGAGTTCTGCAATCTCTCTCCATTTAGATAATATGCTGCTTTTTTATTCTTTCTGCCAAAATGGACAATTCCACATTTTCCCACATTACACTCCATTTACCTGATCTTTGCCCACTCACCTTATCTATCTATATCCTTTTGTGGCCTCCTTATGTCCTCTTCATAACTTACTTTCTGACCTATCTTTGTGTCATAAGTAAATTTAACAACCATACCTTCGTCCAAATCATTTATATAAACTGTAAAGAGTTGAGGCCCCAGGACCGATCCCTTTGACACACCACCCGTTACATCTTGCCAACCAGAAAATCACCCATTTATGCCTATTCTCTGTTTCCTGTTAGCTAGCTAATCTTCTATCCACGTTAACCCCTACACCATAATCTTTTATTTTTTGCAATAACCTTTGATGTGGCACCTTGATGTGCCTTCTGAAAATCTAAGTACAGTACACCCAACTACCCCTTTACCTACAGCACGTGCTACTTCTTCAAAGAACTGTAATAAATTGGTTAAGCATGATTTCCTTTTCACAAAGCCATGTTGACTCTGCCTGATTACCTTGAATTTATCTAAGTGCCTTGCTGTAATGTCTTTAATAATAGCTTCTAACATTTTCCCTGTGACAGACGTTAGGCTAACCGGCCAATAGTTTCCTGCTTTCTGTCTCCCTGCCTTTTTTGAATAAAGGAATCACATTCACTATTTTCCAATCTAATGGAACCTTCCCCAAGCCCAGTGAATTTTGGAAAATTAAAATCAACATACCAACTATCTCACTATCCACTTCTTTTGAGACAATTTGTTAAGTACCACTTCCTTGGTGAATGTAATTTTCTTGAGTTCCTTCCTCCCTTCCAACTCCTGATTTGCAGCGATTTCTGAGATGTTACTTGTATCTATAGTGAAGACCGATACAAAATACCAGTTCAATTCATCTGCCATCTCCTTATTTTTCTTAATTAATTCCCCACATCACTTTCTACAGAACCAATGCTCACTTTGTTAACTCTTTCCTTTATTAAATATGTGTAGAACCTCTTACTATCTGTCTTTATATTTCTAGCTAGCTTTCTCTCATACTCTAATTTTTCCTTCCTTATTAATCTTATTTCCATTCTTTGCGTTTTTTTATATTCTGTCCAATCTTCTGACCTGCCACCTATCTTTGCGCAATTATATGCTTTATTCTTTAAGTTTCACAGAATCACAGTGCAGAAGAGGCCCTGCGGCCCTTCGAGTCTGCACCGACACGTGAGAAACACCTGACCTACCTACCTAAGTTTGATACTATCTTTAACTGTTTTAGTTAACCACGGATGGTGGGTCCTCCCTTTGGAATTTTTCTTTCTCGTTGGAATGTATCTATTTTGTGTATTCTGAAATATCTTCTTAAATGTCTGTCACTCTATCTCTATTGACCTACCCCTTAACCTAATTTTCCAGTTCACTTTAACTAGCTCTACTTTCTTGCCCTCATAATTGCCCTTATTTAATTTTAAAATACAAGTTTTAGACCCACTCTTCTCTCCCTCAAACTGATTGTAAAATTCAATCATATTATGATTGCTGCTACCTAGGGGCACCTTCACTATAAGGTCATTAATTAATTCTATCTCATTGCACAAAACTAGGTCTAGTATCGCCTGCTCTCTGGTTGGTGCCAGAACGTGCTACTCTTAAGAAACTAACCCGAAAACATTCTATGAATTCCTCACGTAGGCTAACTTTGCCCATCTGATTTTTCAAATCTATATGTAGATTAAAATCCCCCATGACAATCGCCGTACCTTTCTGACAAGCTCCCATTATTTCTGGCAGCATCGACGGAGAAGAAAAGAGTTGACGTTTCGAGTTCTGCTGAAGGGTCATGAGGACTCGAAACGTCAACTCTTTTCTTCTCCGCCGATGCTGCCAGACCTGCTGAGTTTTTCCAGGTAATTCTGTTTTTGTTTTGGATTTCTAGCATCCGCAGTAGTTTTTTGTTTTTATCCCATTATTTCTTCTTTTTTACCCTGTCCTATTATGTGTATTCTGTTGGGGACCTGTACAACACTCCCGCAAGTGACTTCTTGCCTTTATCATTCTTCATCTCTATCCAAATCGCTTCTATAGCCTGGTTTCCTGAACTTAGGTCATCCCTCTATATTGTGCTAATGCCTTCTTTAACTAACAGAGCCACCTTTCCACCTTTTCTTAGCTTCCTGTCCTTCCCAAAAGTCATGCATCCTTCAATATTCAGATCCCAATCTATGTCACCCCCAACACCTCATCCCCCTCTCATGGCACCTTCCCATGCAATCACAGACGGTGCAACATCTGCCCCTTTACCTCTTCCATCGTCATCGTCCAAGGGCCCAAATACTCCTTTCAGCTGAAGCAGCACTTCACTTGTACCTCCTTCAATCTGGTCTACTGCATTCACTTCTCTCAATGCAGTCTCCTCTACATTGGAGATACCAAACACAGACTGGGTGACTGCTTTGCGGAACACCTTCGATCTGTCTGCAAGCATGACCCAGACCTTCCTGTCGCTTGCTATTTTAACACAACACCCTGCTCTCATGCGTACATGTCCATCTTTGGCCTGCTGCAATGCTCCAGTGAAGCCCAATGCAAACTGAAGGAACAGCACGGCACCTTCCGATTTTTTATCCACTTATTTTTATTTATTTTAATTTAATTCATTTATTCACTGTTTTATCCCCACCTTTTATCCTATTTTCGATCTTTTGTCCCCACCCCACCCCCACAAAGGCCATCTGTCATTTGTTTATGTTCTTTTCTGATTACTTACCCTTGTCCTGCTATTATTACATTCTGCCTTCTTACCTTAATGCCACTATCAGCACCTCCTTTAGCCCTTACCACTACCATTAACAGCCCTTTTGTCCTTTTGTTCATGACATCTTTGCCCCCACCTATCACTGGCCTTCTATCCAGCTTTAACTGCTCCACCCCCTCCCCCACTTAAACAGTATAAATTTCATCACATTTTTATTTCTCTTTAGCTCTGAAGAAGAGTCATACAGACTTGAAACATTGGGAAAAATTTGCCCCCCATTGGGGGTGGGGGGAGAAGTGCAGGAGCAGTCGTGTGCGTAGGGGCGCGCTGCCATTTTAAGTGGGCGGGCCATTTAAGGCCCGTCCAGCGTGATGTCCGCCAGAAAGCGCTATGCACTCCCAGTGCGGGCTGGGGGGAATCCCTGAGCCGGGAGTATGCTCTTTCCCGCATGCGCACTAATGAGCGCACTGATCTCCCTGAGGCTAAGTGCTGCCTCAGGGAGATCAGCTCAGAATTAAAAGTTTTAAGGTAAAAGTTTAAAAAATTTCCTTGACATGCCCCCTCATGTGACACAGGACATGTCCATCATTTTAACTCAAACCTTTATTAAGTATTTAAAAACCCTCATGACACCTCATCCCGCCTGTAAATGAGGTTTCATACTTTTTCTGAAGCCCGCAAGGACTCCCGACCTGTCCGCCAACCCTAAGTTTGGACGGGCAGCCCTGTCAATTACCTAAGTTGTTTTATTAATGGCCTCAATAGGCCGTTGACAGGTCGGTGGGCACACAGCTGACTCGGCTGAGCCCCCGCCAACCTGAAAATGGAAATGAAGCGGGGTGACATCAGGAGTTCTGCCCATCATCCCACGTCATTTTGCACATTGGCAAGCTACCCCTGCTTGCCGACCTAAAGATCCTGCCCATTAACTCTGTTTTTCCTCCACAGATGCTGAGTTTTTCCAGCATTTTCTGTTTTTGTTTCAGATTTCCAACAAATTCTGTATTTTGCTTTTATCCCAATCTATGTCACCTTGCAGCCATGTCTCTGTCATGGCTATTAGACTGTACTTATTTATCTCTATTTGCACTTCAGTTCATGTGTTTTGTTTCGAATGCTACATGCATTCAGATACAGAGCCTTAAGTTTTATCCTTTTATTATTTTTGTAACAGCTAGCCTCATCCGCTGATTTACTCTTAGATTTGTACTCTCTGTCCCTTCCTGTCAAGGTCTGTTTATCATTTCCTACATTAATACCTTCCTCTCTTGCCTTGTCTCTGCCCTTTCTTATATAACATCTTCCCAAATTTGATCCCTTGCCCGCACTATTTAGTTTAAAACCCTCTCTACTTCCCTAGTTATGCAGCTCACAAGAACACGGGTCCCACCATGGTTCTGGTGTAGGACCATCACAGCAGTACAGCCCCCACTTTACCCAGTACTCATGCCAGTGCCCCATGAACCAGAATCCACTTCTCCCACACCAGTTTTTGAGATACACATTCATCTCTCTAATGTAATTTTCCCTATGCCAATTTGCACGTGGCTCAGGTAATAATCCAGAGATTATTACCTGTGAGGTTCTGCTTCTTAATTTGGTACCTAGCTCCTCATGCTGACTATGTAGAACCTCTTTCCTTATCCTGCCTATGTCGTTGATACCTACATAGACCACAACTACTAGATCCTCCCCCTCCCACTTTAAGTTCCTCTCCAGCCCTGAGCAGATATCCCGAACCCTGTCACTGGGTAGCCAACACAGCCGCCTGGACTCTCTCTCTTTGCTGCAGAGAACAGCATCAAACCCCCTCACTATACTGTTCCCTACTACCACTACATTCCTATTTTCTTCCGCACTTGAATGGCTTCCTGTACCACGGTGCCATTGCCAGTCTGCTTATCCACCCTGCAGACCTCGCTTTCACCCACAAAGGTTGTGAGCACCTCAAACCTGTGTGACAATTGCAAAGTCTGAGGCTCCTCCACTACTGTCTGCTCGTTCACTTTACCTCACTCACAGTCACATCCTCCTATTCTTCACTGCTGACCAAAACAGACAAACCTATTCTAAGGTGTGTGACCATCTTCTGGAACAAATGTCCAGTTATTTCTCCCCTTCCCTTATGTTTCTGGGCTGTAAAGTTCAACTATTCATTGTCTAAGCTTACTTGAACCACCGGTGGATTCCTGAAAAAGCTATAGAATTACACAGTATGAGATATTAAAAGGGAGGTGAAATTAGACATCCGCAGCTCAACTCATGAAATAAAGGATTTTGGAAAATTCCAGCCCAGCTAATTTAAATGAGATCCATCATTTGCTTATTAGGTTAACTGCTATTTTTAGTTTAGGTCCAATATTAATAATCACTATATTCAACTAGTGGAAATGTGGCGAGGTGATAAAAGTACTGTTAAAGCCAAAAGTCATTTCTTAGTGGTCAATAGGTGATAACTAATACATAGGGCCAATGTTTTCTTTAATAAGAATCCATCTTTTCCCATCCATCCTCTTCTGTGTCTGCATTCTAGTCTTGCATGTTGGGCTCCAGCTTCACCACCCTCGGTCTCCCCCCTGCCTGCCATTGTCTGCCCCCACTCTCCAACCCCACCATTGCCGACTGTCCCCTGAATCTCAGTCCTCCTTCCCTCCCCCTCCAATCCCATCATTGCCCATTGTCACTCGTGTCTCTGTTTTCCTTCCTCCATCCCCCATCCCCAGTTGCAGTGCTGGGCTCTGTCTCGTATGCAGCCCTACCTAAGCCCTGCAGAAGACATCCTCCCGGAGAACGGAGGAAGCCAGTGAGCAGAGCTCACCTTGAATTCACAAGCAAAGTGAGGGCTGATAGATGCATGTCGCTTATATCCAAATGTGTTTCAGATCGGTCTAATTTCCGGCCGATTGGGAGGGGCTACATGATTCCAGCAAGTAGTGTTTTTAGTGAGCATTCATGACATGTTAATGTATGCAAATGGTGTTCCTGCCATGGATCAGCAGGAAACCTGACCCGCCATCTGCCTGCCATGAAAGTGATGTGGGGAAAATCCCAAACTGTTTTCCTGCTGGCAGGAATCCGTTTTTTGCCCTCTCTCCAAATTTTCTGGTCCGGCCTGCCACAAAACCCACCGCAGGCAGGATGGGCAATTCCACCCTATGTGTGTAACAGGAGTTTCATTCAGTGCTTTTAAAATGCCTGCTCTCTCATGCTTACAGCATTTGCCTCAGTTTGATTTCTATTTCTCAGTGACTACACCCAGGCTTAACTAATCATACACACATGGGGGTTTATTAGAGTAGGCGGGGTGGCGGGGGGGAGGAAGTGCAGATCTATGAGAGCAAGCAGGGTTACTGCAGGAGGGTGCAGAGTGAGTATTGTGCCTGCGCGAAATTTAAGGGTTCAAATTACGGAGTCTCACATAAATGCAGCCTGGACAAGGGGCAGTGGGTTCAATTACAGAACGGTTGGTCACCCTGACAGACACATAATCAAACACCGAACAATTTCCCCTTTGTAAAACTAAACACAAAAATTAGGAGCAGGAATAGGCCAATGGCCCCTCAAGCCTGCTCGGCCATTCAATAAGATCATGGCTGATCTGATTGTGGTCTCAACTCCACTTTCCTCTCTGCCCCTGATAACCCTTGCCTCCCTTATCGATCAAAAATCTGTCTAACTCAGTCTTGAATATATTCAATGACCCAGCCTTCACTGCTCTCTGGGGAAGACTCACTTGTTCAGTGCTTCTGTCATTTCTTTGTTTGCCATTACTAATTCCCCAGTCTCACCTCTAAGGGACCAATGTTCACTTTAGTTACTTTTTTTCATTTTAAATACTTGTAGAAACTCTTCCTCTCTGTTTTTGTATTTCTAGCTAGCTATCTCATACTCTAATTTCTCCCTTTTTTTGGTCATTCTTTGCTGGTTTCTAAAATCTGTCCAATCTTCTGACCTACCACCAATCTTTGCTGTATTGTACACTTTTTCTTTTAATTTAATACTATTCTTTACTTCCTTAGTTACCCACAGATGGTGCATCTTTCTCAAACAGGATGCAACTTTCTCAATGGAATATTTTAAATTAAACCACCCTAAACAACAAACATATGTATATTGAGTCATTCCTTCGAGTTCAGCTTGTCCATTTTCTCTCAGTACAGCAGTAGTCTTTGAGATATGAAGGTCTCTGATGATGGCGCTGAGATCTATGAATTTAACACAACCTCTATGAGTTTGAGGTTGTGGTTCTGCATGATCAACTTGATGAGGCAGATGATCAACATCACAATCGCTCATTGGAAAAGGAAATGTATCCTCATAATCATTGTCCTTGAATTATCTTGGTCTGCTCACTATCATGCATCTTGTGTTTTACTTTGTGTTGTCATCCAACAGATAAGCATTGGTACTGATCAACCGCTTGATCTGCTTTGGTCATGCTAGAGATGATGTAAATTTGTGGTTGCAATTTGGCCATTTGAATTGAATCTTCTGCTTTCACTCTGACATTCGCATTGGATAGCAGTGACGGTTTAAACATAGTAAGTGGCAGGCGAATATTACAGCCAGTTATAAATTTGGCCAGTATCTTTTTTGTCTGAAAGTGTGGGGTGGATCTATATGTGCGAAGTAGGATATGAATGGATTGTTCGAACGATTTTCCCTCCAACATTCTAGCTCTCAGACTGTCCTTTGTCACCCTATTGACTCATTCAATGTGACCAGGCAATTGCAGGTTGTGTCATGATGTCAGATGGTGATGAATTTCGTAGCTTGCTAGGAACTCTGTGAACTGACGGGAAACAAACTGCAGGCCATTGTCCGTAGTGATAGTGTCTGGCAAACCCCATTTTGTAAACAACTTGTCTAGAATGTCAATGATCAAAGTGATGATTATGGAACTTGTTGCAATGATTTCGGGCTATTTGCTATATAGATCATGAACAACAAGCAAAAAATGTTGATTCCTAGGGGCAGCTTGCCCTTAAATATATCAACTTGGTTTTGTTAGCCATGGGGTTGGTTGTAGAGGTGTGGGACACAGCTTAACAGATTTTTCACGAGTGTACAAGCTATGCAGTTTCTAATGAACTTTTCTATGCAGTGATCTATTACTGGCCACCATACTGCTTCACGAGATCATTGTTTCATTTCAACAACACCTGGATGTATTTCATGGACAAGATACAATGCACGTTGCTAAAGCGCTTTTGGGATAACTACTTGAGTTCTGCATGCAATACTCATGTCATCATGATGTCATCAAATAATGCAAGCTCATTTCATACTCTGGAGTAGAAGAGCACTTCTTCTTCTATTTCGGGTGGCTACTAGGTTTTTAGTTACTGGCTTACTTTCTGTAATACGCTATCTGTTGCCAATTCTGTCTTCAACTCCTCATGCGTAACATGATTCACAGTCACATGACCAAACACCATGATTACGTAGTCTTCAATGCTATGAGTTGCTTCTCTATCCCTAAAGCTGTCTGCAATAGTAATATAGCTAAGCATGTCAGATACTTGGTTGTGTGAACCTGCGAGATACTCGACCTTGAAGTTGTACTGATAAGGATAGTCTGACCATCTGTAGGTGCATAGAGGTCGATGACTAGACCCTGATATGGCTAACAATGTAGTCAGCGCTTGGTCAGTGCGGAAAGTGAACTTTCTACCGCAGATACATGTGACAATGTTCACAAGTGTAGATGCAGACTTGTGCTTCCTGCTCTCCAGTGGAGCATTTGTGTTCAGTTTCTGACAATGGGTGTGATGCATAAGCAATTGGCTGTTCACTTCCTTCAATGTACTGTAAAAGTGCAGCTCCAATTGCATTTCATGATGCATCTGTTGTGACATACATTTCCACATCATTTAAAATGCACGAGGACTCGCAGAGATGCGATCTTTGCCTTTTACGTTTCAAATGTTGTTTGCTGTGTGATTGTCCATTCTCATGGTGCATCTTTGTACAGTGGCTTCCGCAAAAGCTCCATGATCTCTGTGTACTCAGGAATAAATTTGTGATAAAACCAAGGAACAATGCTAGATGTTAGATGGTCAGAAACACATGAATGGCTTTCACATGTGTGTAGGCTTTCCTCCAGCTGTTGTCACTCCATACCCTAGAAAGTTAATCTCGGATGCAGCAAACGTGTATTCATCCTCGTTGAGCGTCAGTTGTGTTATGCAAGTCAAGTGAGCACCATTGGTAATCGCTGATCATGATCTGCTTTGTCCCTTTCATGGACAAAAATGTCATCAAGTAGGTTGAGCATTTCCTCAATGTCTGACAAGACTGACAAAATGTCCTCTGGAATGTACTCGGTGCTGAACTTAGTCCTATGGCATTCTGCAGTCCTGAAACACACCTTCTTGAGTAACAAAAGCTATAAGATATCGGCTTTGCACCGCTTATGGTACCTGGAGATAGTTTTGTCACATGTCAAGCTTTGTGAAGACTGTGAAATCATTAAATCATTTGCTAATAGACTTGCCAATAGTTCTCGGGTCATAACAAGCGGGTACTTGTCTGGAATGATTGCTTCGTTGACCGTCTTAACATCAACACATAGTCTAAGTTCACCATTTTTGTGCAGCTCCAATTGCATTTTGTGATGCATCTATTGTGACATACATTTCTACGTCATTTAAAATGCACGAGGACTCACGGAGATGCTATCTTTGCCTTTAACGTGTCAAATGCTGTTTGCTGTGCGATTGAATAGGTTTGATATCCACAGCAATGAGTTGACTTGCTCAATGATACCATCTGTTTTAATTTGTTTCAGCTCCTGTGATACTTTGGCATGGATTGCAAATGGCAACAGTCTCAAATTTTTTGAAACTGGCAGAATGATTTTTTTGTAGCAAAAAGCGTGACTGTATCCCTTAATTTCCCCAAATCCAGTAAATATGGAAGGATAATGGCATGTATAATCTGTGTCACCGATTACATGTGCTCTGATGGGGTCTTCAAGTTTGAAGCCAAGCCTATTGAAAAGGCGGTGTTGAACGTGAACCTGTCCAGGGTGACAATTTTGTAGCCTCCAGGAACTGTGATCATTTCTAAAACCAAAATAATTGAGTTGTCATCGGCTTGAAGATTGCCTGTCACAGGAGTGAAAGAAAGTTGCTCAATGTAGATACTTTTGCACCAACATCGCTGAGAAGCGACACTGATATGCCCACAATCTCGACTGAGCATTCCTTAAAATGACCTGGTGCTTTACTGTGAGTGTTGGTATATACATGCCGTACATCACTCTCGGGAAGAGACTCCTCCATGTGTTGAACTGATAAAGTCCTCTGCTTCAACTTGCACACCTTTGCAAAGTGATTTAAGCACGAGTTACAGATTTTCTCTCAAATTGCACATACTATTTGAATCACTGAGCATTTCCTCAATTTGAGAACAGTCTAAGGTTATTTGACCATGATGGGGCACGGGTTGATGAGAATGCTAAAGGTCTCTTTGTCCATAACCCATGCATTTGAGCTAGTTGGGCAAGCTATGTCTGCAACCCTGAGACTGAGGGTACATTTCTATGTAACCCCTTTGAATCTAACATGGCAGATTCAATTTGGACTGCCAAGGGCATGGCTTTTTCCAAGGTTAAATCACCATCCTTCATGAGGAGACGTTCACTAATTCATGGAATTGAAGTTGTTTCAATGAATTGATCACAAATTAGTTTGTTTGTTTGTGTGCCAATTTTACATGTCAAAACCAATTGCCACAACACTGCCACATATTATTTTATGGGCTCACCATTTCCCTGGGTTCTCTGATGGAATATATATTGTTTGATCATCACACTTTTCTTTGGCCCAGATTACTTTTTGAGAGCACTTACCGCCTTATGAGACATAGTTATATTTTCTGTGAGCTTCTTGAATATTCACTGACCTTCTGCTCCGAAGCAATAGATGAGTATCTCTTCTTGAGGATCACTGCTACATCCAGATTGTCCATCTCTCTAGTGAGCAAGTAGGCTTTGAACTCTGAACTTAATTGATCCCCTGGCATGGCTGGATCTCCCAGCAAAGAAAGGAAATAAGGTGCAAAGGCCGGTAAATTTAAACTTTTCTCCATCACCCTTATTGCCAGTTGTTGTGCTTTATGCCTTGGAGATATGCAGAGATGATACACATGTGTTGCAGGAGTTTAATTCAATGCTTTTAAAATGTCTGTTCTTTCATTCTTACAGCAGCTTGTCTCAGTTTAGTTTATTTTTCTCAGTGACCACACCCAAGCTTAGCTAGTCATATACAGTGGGTAGTCAAACACTTGAACATTACATCCCTCAGTATCATAATGGAGTGTCAGCTTTGAATTGTGATCAAACCCTGGAGCGGGACCTGAACCGTGAATCTTGTAACTCAGAGGTGAGAGTGCTACCAATTAAGCCACAGCTGATAATCTGACTTGATGACGTTTGCATTATAAGACATTTTCAGTCAAAGTTTAAAGATTGATATGTTGCATAGTGAATATTATCTGGATTTGTTTTATTCTGTTTAGCTTTAGTTAAATATGCAATGATGGTGAAGCTTAGAGGCTTATAGTACTAATAGAATTGTTTTATCAATCCACATCTCCAAAGATTAAGGACCATTTTGCAGTTTTCCTTTCTCTTCAAGAAAATAATTTGTATTTATATGGTACTTTTCATGACCCAGAAGTTACTTTATAACCAATAAAATATTTTTGAAGTGAAGCCACTGTGTGGCAACCAATTTGCACACAGCAAGATTCAACAAACAGCAACTCTCTGCATGACATTTTTTTTGTTTTTTATGCTGTTGGCTGAAGGGTAGATATTTACTAGGTCAACTCTTTCATTTTTTTTGAATGATGCATGGGACCTTTTACGTTCACTTGAGGGGTAGGTTTAACATCGCAGCTGAAAAGCAATGCAGCTCTCCCTCAGTATTGCACTGAAATATCAGCATTGATTTTCTGCTCTCTCATATGGGGCTTGAACTCTTTACAGTTCTGTTCCATTTCTGATGTCATATTGGGGTTCTTCACACCTCTGCTTATTGTTTCTGGCCCACATCCCTCTCCATTATTATTTTTGGTGGATCTTTTTCCTGCACTCCAATATTTTCACAAGTCTATGGATTTCAAAAATCCCTACAAATTAAAAGCTAAAAAAATGCAGACTAATTAGTATGCCACAAAAACAAAAAATGCTGGAAAAACTCAAGTCTGACAGCATCTGTGGAGAGAAAGACAGAGTTAACGTTTCGAGTCCATTTTGAGCTAAAGGGAAGTAGAAATGTGGTGAAATATACACTGTTGAAGGGGAGGCGGAACAGGTGAAGCTGGATAGAAGGCCAGTGATAAGTGGAGGAAAGGAGAGATTGCGAAAGATGTCATATATCCCGGAGATACCTGTAATCCTGGGTGGATTCAAAACATGAGGGATGGAATTTCAGTTGGAATCCATGTGGGGTAAGTCGGAGATGGAGGTAGTCACTGAGGAAGGAAATATGACTGTGAAAGCAAATTTTGTAAACACCTTGTCAAACGCCAGGAGGGAAATGGAAAGCAATGAAGGTGAACAGGGCAAAAGAGACAAGTGGAAATCCTGTTGGAGAGAAGAGCAGTGCTTCTTCAAGGTAGGCATCCCTGGAAGAGAAGTGGCAGTGAATTAACCACTAAGATAAAGGCAAAATACTGCAGATGCTGGGAATCTGAAACAAAAACAAAAAATGCTGGAAAAGCTCAGCAGGCCTGACAGCATCTGTGGAGAGAAAGACAGAGTTAGTGTTTCGAGTCCGTATGACTTCTTCAGAGCTAAAGGGAAGTAGAAATGTGGTGAAATATATACTGTTGAAGGGGGACGGAACAGGTGAAGCTGGATAGAAGACCAGCGATAGGTGGAGGCAAAGGAGAGATTGCGAAAGATGTCATATGTCCCGGAAATACCTGTAATCATAAAACATGAGGGATGGAACTTCAGTTGGAATCCACGTGGGGTAATTCGGAGATGGAGACAGTCACTGAGGAAGGACATTACACCATTAGTCTTTGCAGGAATGTCGTTATATCAGTCCCAGGACTTTTTAAATTATTTGTACTGGTTGCCTTGCCAATTTGATGTCCAACCTTTAGATTCAGTGCGCCATCTATGCCATAACGTGACCTTCTTTCATCCAGTTTCAATATTTGCTTTGAAGAGCACTCCTTCATGAATTAAAGGGATTGTGAAAATGATGCTCCACAGACTGGAGTTAGTCCCTTATACTAAAGGAGAGGATGACTCTACTGAATATTTTTGAGAGATTCAATTGCAGGATTATTCAGCACATCCTTCAGTTTGAGACGGTCACGGGTTATCATCTAATACAGGTTTATGAAGCAAAGCATCAGTGATCTGGTTGCTCAGAAATTGTTGCCTGACAGCCTCTTACATCAGTGTAACATTCAGTCCACCAGTCAGAGTATTCATTTCTATTGTTCTTATGATGATGGAATGTTAAATGAAGTATTTTTTTT
This sequence comes from Cetorhinus maximus, assembly GCF_964194155.1. Classification (NCBI taxonomy): domain Eukaryota; kingdom Metazoa; phylum Chordata; class Chondrichthyes; order Lamniformes; family Cetorhinidae; genus Cetorhinus; species Cetorhinus maximus. Next base: position 35,147,973 of record NC_135882.1, on the reverse strand, counting down.
CAGAGTCCTTGTACAGTTAATAAATAGAATGATCTGTACTTTCCCCCCATGTTTTCATGAGTAATCACCAGTTAAAACAGAAACATCCCATCAAATGTTTATTTCCACAAATGTGGTTGAGTGGACCACCCACAAGCAAGTCATATCCAGCCTCATTTGGAGATATACTAGGGTAGAAATATGTCTAGGCCTGAAATTGAGCCTTGGTTTTCATTAATTACCTGGGTGAGATGCTGAGACCTGTAACACTTCAACAGGCAGCTCACCCATTTCAAGATTTCAGGAGATGAGTGTGAAGTTGTTCCAGGAGGAGGTTGAAGTAGCAAGGGTGAGGAGGTGGGTGAAGCGGGTGTTATGATCATGAGTGTTGTGGAGTCAGGGGACCACTGCTGTGTTCCTGACTCCAAAGCAACAAATTCAGTTTGATAATTGTTAAATTTAACTCACACATCATTGGCAATCACACAGGCAACTGAACAATCTGGGACTTCCTCCACTGATTGGGAACCAGTGATGGGACGTGAAATAGGCATTGAGTCCATCATTTACAGATGTAAACAACCTATTGCCCGCTTTAGGCCAGGCGACATTTACCAATATGGCGGTGTCAATGCAGGCTCAGGAACTGAGCCCCCAAATTTTTTCTTTTTAGTCAGTTTTCTGCTTGAAAAAGAAATGCAAAAAGAACCAACTTTTACCCTACAGAATTTTTAAAAATTAACAGCAAAGAAAGTTCACTGTATATTTATAACAGCAATAGTATTTTTTCAAGCCAGACTAAAATATCTCGTCTTGTCCCTCTTCACTAATTGTAAATATAATTTTCATTCCTATTCTTGCCTTGCTGTAAATTCCACTACCTTACATCCCATGATTTTCTGGGAGAAATGTTTTGCAAATAATACAATGTTTGAAACCAGAAGTTAGTCCACAGCTAAGTAGTAATAGAAAAACCAGAACAACCTATTTTAAACATGTCCTTTGATCGGTAAAAAACTACTTTGTTGTTGAAAATATGCAGTGAACCAGCTTTAGAGTGGGAGGCTTTTCCCCCATCTAGTTCAAAACCAAAAGTACTGCAATCTTCTGGCACACAGTCACTCTAATGCTTTAAAAACAATTTAGGAACTGTCATCTCTGTAATTACAATAACTAATTACCATCCTCAGCAAACAAATTGCTGAACATAATATGCAAGCTGAATCAATTTTGAAAAAATGCAAATTTCAAGGCAAAAAGGGCATTTTGGCAAACCTGAAAGGGAAATGGGAAAATAATACACTTTGTTTTATCCTCAGATAATTCCAAGGGAATATCATATCATAAATATTTGCATTCAGTTCTTATCAAAACATTTGCATTTGCTTCTTATCCGGCTGCAGACTGGACTCTGCCAGATACTGAGAGGAGCTACACACCATGCACATATTTCTAATGAAACATGTCTCGAGCTGATATATTTTGGCTAGAACTTTATCATCATAATGGAGAGGTCAGTTACTCTCAGCACTGTCTCATTTTGCAACTGTCTTGTAATGTGATTCATCCAGGATTAATTCTAGAAAACTATATATATATAATATGTATATAAATCGATTAATCAATTACCCAAGAGAACTACGCTTGAATTCCTGAGTACTTGTTCATATTATTTCATTTTATAGTGAAAGTTGTTTTTTTGAATGGTTCCTGTTTGGTTGGGATCATATCCTATAAGAGAACATGCTATGATTAATATTGAGACAGATTTTTTTCTTATCCATGCTGTCAGTTCTTTGAGAGGCTTTGCACACACTTAGGTCTTTATCAATAGCTGTAAGATTGTGCACTGAGTCTGTGGAGGGCTTTCTGTTAACTGGCTACTATCATGGCCAAGGGATACAGGAAATCCAAAATATTTATAATTGCAAATAGTGCAGACACACAGACAGAGCTTCTAGAGAGGGCTTGTCTGATTAAGTGATGGGAAACATTCAATGCTGAAGTAATGGCCCTGAGTTTCACACGTTTTGGTTTAAAGCTTTGCAGTGATTCAAAGAAAATAAACAGGCAGCTTCATACTTGCACCTTAATTTTTGTGTCTTTCCTCCACATGTTATTTTTTATTCATTCACGTGATGCGGGCACCACTGGCCTTGCCAGCATTTATTGCCCATCCCTAATTGCCCTTGATAAGGTGGTGGTGAGCTGCTTTCCTGAACCGCTGCAGTCCATGTGGTGTAGGTACACCCACAGTGCTGTTAGGGAGGGAGTTCCAGGATTTTGACCCAGCAACAGTGAAGTTATATTTCCAAGTCAGGATGGTGTGTGACTTGGAAGGGAACTTCCAGGCGGTGGTGTTCCCATGTATCTGCTGTCCTTGTCCTTCTAGATGGTAGTAGTCATGGGTTTGGAGGGTGCTGTCTAAGGAGCCTTGGTGAGTTTCTGCAGTGCATCTTGTAGATGTTCCACACTGCTGCCACTGTGCGTCGGTGGTGGAGGGAGTGAATGTTTGTGGTGCCAATCAAGCGGGCTGCTTTGTCCTGGATGGTATCAAGCTTCTTGAGTGATGTTGGAGCTGCACTCATCCAGGCAAGTGGAGAGTATTCCATCACACTCCTGACTTGTGCTTTGTAGATGGTGGAATGGCTTTGGGGAGTCAGGAGGTGAGTTACTCGCTGCAGGATTCCTAGCCTCTGACCTGCTCTTGTAGCCACAGTATTTATATGGCTGGCCCAATTCAATTCCTGGTCAATGGTAACCACCAGGATGTTGACAGTGGGGGATTCAGTGATGGTAATGCCATTGAGTGTCAAGGGGCGATGGTTAGATTCTCTCTTGTTGAAGATGGTCATTGCCTGGCACTTGTGTGGCGTGAATGTTACTTGCCACTTGTCAGACCAATTGGAATTGTAATTCCATTATCACTAATATTAGTACTATGTGTCTCTTAGTAGGTTCTATGCACATCAATTACTTATATAATATTACCCAATTAAAGCAATAACACTAAGTTGCATATTATCCAGCTCACCATTAATATTCCTTCAAATCCTTTTTGTGACCATTGTTTACTGTTCTCATTCTGATTGTTATTTGGCAGCAACAATATCAGATTTTCCCATTTTTTCCCCTTTATGCAATGAGAACTATGCAAGTTGAACATTTAACTCCCACAAATGTTATGGTGCTATAAAATGAAATAAAACAAAAAATGATATATATTTTAAGCATTCAGCTTATTTGACATATTGGGAGGGATTTTCCCATCCACACCCTCAGCACGGTGGCGGGCAGGAAAAGCAGTGTTTTCCCTGCCGAGCAAAATAGCAGGTTTTCGCGCTATCTGTCTGCTCTCTGCCTCATTAATGATGTAAAAACTGGAAACACATCAGATCGTGGGCAGGCAGCCTCTGATTTGCTCCCCATCATGACCTCAGCAGTTCCTTCCTCCGGATGCCATATTTAAACAGCACCTGCACACTGCCTTCTCAATGCCTCCAGGCCAGGATAGCTCCAGGGAAGACATGGCGCCGAAAGGCAAGAAGAGTGCAGCTCCCAAGTTCAGTAATGCTTTGCTGGGCCACCTGCTGGATTCTGCCGAGGCCCACCGGGATGTCCTCTACCCCAGTAATGGGCTGGAGGAGGTCAACCAATGCTACCACTCTAGCTCGGGAGGCGGTGTCTTCGTCGGTCAGCACAAACACGGCACAGAAAAGGTCTGCATTCCGGTGCAGGTAAAGGATGAATAATCTCATTTGTTTTGGCAGGGTCAGTCAACCATATCATCACCCTCAACCCCACATTCACAAGCCCATCAGGATGACACTCCACAGGGATCTCATACACTGCCAGTTGAAGGCGCATCACCGCTTACTCCATCATACACACCTTCATCTCCATCTGGGTTCATATACTGTGTACATCGCCTCCTCATCCCGTCCACTGCTCCACTCACTACCCACACTAGACAGGCATCCTTATCATCTGCCTTGGCATGTGTCCTGCCCGCTCTCTCCATTTGTCTTCATGCAAGACAAGCTCACACACAATAGGAAGGAGAGGTCCCAGACCAGGTGTAGATTGGCAGAAATTAAGGCCCTCACTCCATATGGGGAGCGTGCCATTGCGCTGGCTGGAGAGGATACAGATTTTGCATGTGGCGACGGTGAAATGGGTGATGCCAACCCAAGTGAGGACCCTGCAAGAGCTCATCCCTCAGACAACCATACTGTGAGCCCATTCTACTATCTTCCAGTTGCTTGCCATGCTTAAGTAATCTCTACTTTCTTTCATAGGCACTTCTGGAAAGCATCTGAGGGCATCATCCAGCCAAGCCCTCACCTCCAGCCCCAAAGAAACTTTGGAAGAAGGAGAAGAGAGCACCATTGAAGATCCATCACAGCGCTCACCCACATCCTCCATGAGTGCAGAAACACACACTTCGGCAGGACCTAGTTCTAGAGTAGCCTCGGGTCACAATCTGGTGAGCACAGCACACAATCTAGTCCACATCAAGTGGAGGCAGGGTCATCCAAGCTAGCTGGTGCTCAGAGGTCTGCTGGAGGCCAGGGTTCTGCTGAGTCCGATGATGAGGCTCCGGACTCAGTCCTAATTCAGTTGGTGGGGCTTCATCGACAGACAGGGGAATATCAGGAATGGTTGTCAGCTGCTTTCCACAAATTGTAACAGGTGATGGAGAAGTCCATCCATGTTCAGTCTGAGGTTATAGCGCTGGCATGCCAACACACCAAAGTCAACACTGGTAGGATGGCAGCATCCATGGAGACCTTGGTCCAAGACATAAGTCCTGCACCACGTCAGGGGCTGCACTTTATTGGTGTAGACATTGGTGGCATCCATCAGTGGCTACGTGAATGAGGGCAGGGCAACACAATCTCACTCAGCTTACCCTTCTTCTCAAGGAGTCAGACAGGGGGCCCTCGGGCGCCCATAGAGAGGGAATCCTGCATCTGGGTACTCTGAGGCCATCCACCAAAGTGACTCCAGAAGTGTTCAGCCAATCACAATCCCCTCTACCTGTGAACCCTTAACCTCCAACTCCACAGACTGAGGAGGGTGCACCTATCCCACAGCAAGAGACCCAAAGCAGGCCACGGCCATCCAAGTTTATCCCTCCAGAGGACACTCACCAAAATCATCACAGACAACAGGGCGTAGCAGTCGGCAGGCTGCCTCCACCTCCACTGTGGATGCTGGGGATGCTCCAAGATGCACAAGTAGGATTAGGAAAATTTAGAAATATTTGACTTGAATGTAGGAGGGTTGATCAGTAAGTTCACGGATGACACGAAAATTGGTGGGGTGGTAAACAGTGAGGAGGATAGCCTTAGATTACAGGAGGATATAAATGGGCTGGTCAGATGGGCTGATCAGTGGCAAATGGAATTTAATCCGGATAAGTGTGAAGTGACGCACTTGGGCAGGACAAACAAGGCACGGGAATACACGATGAATGGTAGGACCCTGGGAAGTACCGAGGATCAGAGGGACCTTGGTGTGCATGTCTACCGGTCCCTTAAGGTAGCGGGACAGGTAGATAAGGTGGTTAAGAAGGCATATGGGATACTTGCCTTTATTAGCCGAGGTATAGAATATAAGAGCAGGGAGGTTACGCTAGAACTGTATAAAATGCTGGCTAGGCCACAGCTAGAGTATTGTGTGCAGTTCTGGAATCCCCATTGTAGGAAGGATGTGATTGCACTAGAGAGAGTGCAGAGGAGATTTACCAGGATGTTGCTTGGGCTGGAGAGTTTTAGTTATGAGGAGAGATTGGATAGACTGGGGTTATTTTCCCTGGAGCAGAGGAGATTGAGGGGGGACATGATTGAGGTGTATAAAATTATGAGGGGCATAAATAGGGTAGACAGGAAGGAACTTTTCCCCTTGGTGGAGGGATCAATAACCAAGGGGCATAGATTCGGTGGGAATCTGGAACTCACTGCCTGAAAGGGTGGTAGAGGCAGAAACCCTCATAACATTTAAGAAGTATTTGGATGTGCACTTGCAATGCCATGGCATACAAGGCTATGGGCCTTGTGCTGGAAAATGGGATTAGAATAGTTAGGTACTTGTTTGACTGATGCAGATGGGCCGAAGGGCCTTTTTCTTTGCTGTAGGCCTCTATGACTGTATGACCCTATGACTCTAGACGCACGACAGTGGCACAGGTGTTATCCACATGTTATATGCTTTGCACCAATGTAGATAGAATCCCAAACAAAAACAGAATTACCTGGAAAAACTCAGCAGGTCTGGCAGCATCGGTGGAGAAGAAAAGAGTTGACGTTTCGAGTCCTCATGACCCTTCGGCACAACTGAAGTATAGTTAGGAGAGGGGTGAAATATAAGCTGGTCTAAGGTGGGGGGCGGGGGGAGAGAGAAGTTGAGGGTGGGGTGGTTGTGGGGACAAGCAAGCAGTGATAGGAGCAGATAATCAAAAGATGTCACAGACAAAAGGATCAAAGAGGTGTTGAAGGTGGTGATATTATCTAAGAAAAGTGCTAATTAAGAATGGATGGCAGGACACTCAAGGTACAGCTCTAGTGGGGGTGGGGTGGAAAGACTAACAAGGTATTAGTTGTAGATTTAAAAATAATGGAAATAGATGGGAAAAGAAGAATCTATATAAATTATTGAAAAAAAAAGGGAGGGGGAAGAAACGGGGTGGGGATGGGGGGAGGGGGAGTTTAAGATCTAAAGTTGTTGAATTCAATATTCAGCCCGGAAGGCTGTAAAGTGCCTAGTTGGAAGATGAGGTGCTGTTCCTCCAGTTTGCGTTGGGCTTCACTGGAACAATGCAGCAAGCCAAGGACAGACATGTGGGCAAGAGAACAGGGTGGAGTGTTAAAATAGCAAGCGACAGGGAGGTTTGGGTCTTTCTTGCGGACAGACCGCAGGTATTCTGCAAAGCGGTCACCCAGTTTGCGTTTGGTCTCTCCAATGTAGAGGAGACCGCATTGGGAGCAACGAATGCAGTAGACTAAGTTAGGGGAAATGCAAGTGAATTGCTGCTTCACTTGAAAGGAGTGTTTGGGCCCTTGGACGGTGAGGAGAGAGGAAGTGAAGGGGCAGGTGTTGCATCTTCTGCGTGGGCATGGGGAGGTGCCATAGGTGGTTTGTGATCAGCTGTGTTGTTGTCTATCAGGTGTGACACAATGGTCCCTACCCCCACGTATTGCAGATGTTGAAATCAGGTGCCCGGGTCGCTGTTGTCGACTTCCACATCACCACAGTGTGTTTACGCACTCATATCATTCCCAACATCATTGATGCTTTGTTCTTAATGTCAAGTCTGCTTGTGTGAGGAACCTCGTTTACATGATGTGCTGCTTGATGCATTCTTCATTCTTGGCTGCTTAAGATTGCGGCTAAGGTGTTCACCCGTCTCCTCTGCATTATTGTATGGTGAAGGTCTCGTGTCGATTGAGACGTGTAAACGCATAGAGAAGGGTCATAGATCCCCATACTCCGTTTACTCACTGTCATCTGACAGGATTTCCTTTCAATAAGACCTTACTCGGAGATCATGTGCACTCCTGTCTGCCTTGCGCATTGCCGACTCTCACAGTGCACATTTGCTAAGCTCAATGAGAACTGTGAGCATCTTTCCACCTTAAGTGTCGCAGCTCTGACCTTTTTGAGGGCACTTCATTTTGATGGTGCTCAAGCCTCCAACATTCTGCCTTTCTAATTTTGTAGCTGTCTGCATTACTGCCACAAGGGTCTCGTCACAATGTAGCTGAGCTGAGCCACACGTTTTGAGTAGCCTCCCCTTGCCAAGGTAATTGAAGATAAATACAAATGGTCATGTGTTGCGGCTAAAGGAGCCTTGAAGCATACACTGGAAGTGCACATAATAGCTTTTGACACTTTTGAGGGTATCAATGGGGTGCAACCCAGAATGTAATGAATCTGGTGAGTGATCTTTACGATCAAACAAGTGTTACCTTGGCTGGTTCATGGTGTCTTTGCATTCTGCAGCTGGCAAGGGCCAGGGCTGGCTACGGGGGCAGACTGACTGTGTGAACTTCATGATCCTCAGGTGGTCCAAATCCATGGAGAGATTAGAATGAATGCACACTTGTATCCCTAACTGAGAGTGCTGGATTTCAATGTGATGGAGGGCAAGGTGACACAGAAGATTAAGTGATATCAAAATGGAGTTAACCCTTGGCTGCCTTAGCCCAACTGTGACATCTCAGCTACACCATCGAGGTGACACAGTGCATTGTCCCGTTTTGGCAGATGGATCTCCTTGAGGAACTTTGTCAGACTGAAGGCATACAGCTATGAGTGCACTGAGGATTGTGGAGCTGCACCTGCCTCTACTAGGTTGCAATGGTGACTGGGATGCTGCAGAGATGAAAGAAGAGGCTGTGCCTTCTGATGTGTGATGCCAGAACGCCCTCGTCCAAGTTGGATCTCATCTCAACAAGGACATATGTTCCCAAGGCTTCATCGTCTTTGAAAGGACCAGGATGATGGTTCACAAAATGGGTGGGTACTCACTCTCAGATTGAAGTCCATGGTTGCAAGGTGAGGTTTAGCAATGCTGGTGTTCATTTGGGCCCATGAAAGAGGACACTTGTCCAAGAGGATGCAGACTACTACTCATCATCCTCCTCGTGCAATCTGGTGGCTATGAGGGCCTCACGTGTACGCCTGCCTCATCTGTCCCATGCTATGGCCTCTTCTGCTGCAGCCTTGGCTTCCTCAAACCCATCGCCCTCATACCTTTCAATGTCCTCCTCATCAGAGGAGATGTGCAGCTCCTCCATGCCTGCATCTGGCAAGTCCTCCCCCTTCGCAGCGCCAGGTTGAACAATGCAGACCACAGTGACCCCCGAGACCCTCTTGAGAGTGTACTGGAGTGCTCCTCCAGACCTGTCAAGGCATGGAAACCGCATCTTCAAGATGCCAGTGCTCCGCTCTACCAATGTTCAAGTAGCGAAATGAGCTTTGTTGTACCTTCTGTCTGCAGGATTTTGGGGCCACCACACGGACATCATCAGCCAGGTCTTTTGCCAGGGAGCATTGATAGCCACATGCGCAGCCAATGGCACCCTGCACCTGTGGGAATCCGGAAATCTCAGTAAAGCCCAGTTCTCTGGCCAGCTGGCTCTCTTGATCTCTGGCAAACTGCACATAACTGTGGGCCTTGGTAAAAAGGGCATCTGTCACTTTATGTATGCATTTGTGCATGGAAGCTTGAGGGATCCCACACAGGTCCCAGGTTGAGCCCAGGAAGGAGCCACTTTCTGAGAGGTTCAGTGGGGCGGTGACTTTCACAGCCACTGACAATGGATGTCTTCCCAGTCCCCATGGTGCCAATCCCTGGAGCTGTGTCAAATGTGAATCACCAGATCCCTGGACATGTAGAGGCATCGGCGACACTGTCTCTCACTCATCTGCAGATAAGATATGCAAGTCCTGTACAGCCTTGGTCTTGAGAGCCGCATATGCACAATGTTTCTGTTTGCCTTATCCTCCGCATCCGGAGGGGCCTGCTGCCCCTTGTTCTTGAGTGTTTAGCTCTTCCCTTTGGCGAGCCTAGTGCCGTAATCGCAATCTTCTCTGTCTTGTCTCCTGCCTGTATGTGATAATGCAAGCAGCAACAAAGCCAGCCTCCATCTTCCAAAAGTTTCTCTCTCTGTGGCATCAATGAGAGAAAAAAAAAATGAGTCAGCCTAAGCCTCCAAAGCTCCAATTTCTTTAACTTACTAATGTGTGACTGTGGATTTAAGAGCTTGGACCCAGTGACTGCACCTATTTAACACTGAAATGACCAGCTGCAATGAGATTGGTTTGGCCAGGCTCTGAGATCCTCAGTCACTCTTTGTGATACGCATGTCTAATGTTCATTGAGGAACTGATTATTTAAGGGGACTCTGAGACTTCTCATCTGTAAGCCTGCCGGTGCCAAGATTGTGAGCTCCTGCTTTAAAGACGCATCTGCAGCTTGTCCAACCACCAAAATGCTCTAGACTTCATTATCTCCCTGGGCAATTGGCACATTTGGAACAAGTGGTAAAGCAAAGAGTTCTATTAGTGCTATGGCTTGTCATTAATCTCGCATGAATGCACTTCATTGCTTCACTCTCCTGATTCCTTGCATTATCATTGAAAAGCTCCTAACACATCTCAGGCGTGCATCTCTCTTCATTTGGCAATACACAGTTCAGTTGGGTGCTCCTTTAATTGACCCCCCCCACCCCCCAGTGCAGTGCACCAGTCCTCCAAACAGCCCTTTGAGCCCTCATTAGCTGAGCTATTCCTCAGATTAATTTTGTGCTGTGCTATTTCTTCAGGTTGAAGGTGGTGGTGCTATGTCCTCTTTACCAGACCAGCTTGGACCATCCCTTGTGTGAGTGCGGTGATCCCTGCCATCGACCTGGGGTACATTATGTTCAGGTTTCCCTCCTCCAATGATTCTCAAGCCTTCCCCTCCAAAGCTTTGTGCTATTTTGATTATGGGAGATATCCCTGTGTAACCCCTAAATGCACTGAGGCAGATGTGTCTATGCCCCATTTTCAGATGAACCCACCCCTTCTTGAGCCCTATTACACAGTGAACTATTGAGCCCAGACAGCAACCCTCACCCCCGCTTCCAGGAAACCCTCAAATGACCCCGCACTACCTTTTAACCTTCTACAGCATAGCCTGACTGTGAGTGTGTCATCGCGGCCTATTATTGAGGCAGACCCCAGACCTGAGGCACCTGTTATCATGACCACACCCTGTGCACAACATTCTGGGCATGAATGATACTTGACTGACATGCTCTCCCCCTCCCTGGTCTAGGACAAGGACAGTTCTTACAAGGTCAGCAATGTAAACTGAAGCACGTCTTCACTCTGCCATCTTCCCAGTCTGGCCCCAACTCGCTTATGTCCCTCTCTAAGACACTTTTCCCCATTCTGGACCAGAAGACACTTCCATCCCGCACCTCCTTAGTCTGTGTCGAAATGCAACCTTTTCCACTTTCACCCCTTCCCCAGTGAAAGTCTTGCCCTGTGGCCCCTTACACTCCACCCCTGCCTTACTGCTGGTCTGGTAGGTGGGGCCTTGCCATTGAAAGCCCCCAGAGAGAGATGTGGTGTTGCCTGTGAAGCGTTGTGAGGATTCCAAGGTGTCCCAAGCACTGGGTAATGCAAGATATGCAAACAAACCTCAAAGTCACGAGCGATGTACTGAGTGCCAGGTGCACGTTGCTAATATCCGGTTGTGAAGCACATCAGTCTAACTGGACGCCAGTGTGTCCTATTGATCTAATGTGGGGGTGTGATTCCGAACAGCAGCCATTATAAAGAGTATTCATCACATTCAAATGCATTAAAATGACATTCCTGTCATGGTGCTACAGGAAATGGCGTCGCCATTGAAGTCAGGTATGGATAATCACAAAGATAAAAACAAAAAACTGCGGATGCTAGAAATTCAAAACGAAAATAAAAATACCTGGAAAAACTCAGCAGGTCTGGCAGCATGTGCGGAGAGGAGCACAGTTAACATTTTGAGTCCGAATGACTGTTCAGTAGAACAGTTCTGTTAAAGAGTCATATGGACTCGGAACGTTAACTGTGTTCCTCTCTGCAGATGCTGCCAGACCTGCTGAGTTTTTCCAGGTATTTTTATTTTTGTTATGGATAATCACAGCCTGATTTGCTGCCAGCGTGGAACCAATTTTTTCCCTCTCGCAGTATTTTCCACTCCTCTGCCGCCACGGGTAGGGGTGGAAAATCCCGAACAAGTTCTTCCATGGGTCCAATGTCTGATTTTCACTCAGTTCACTAATAATAGCTGTGAATAGTTGATAACATTATTGTTTAAATGAGAATATCTGTTTGCTCAATCCACAAGCCTCTCAGGCAGTGTTTCAATTGCAAATATGTTCTAAGAAAGAATAGTCCTGCAATCAGATACATATCATGCTTTACATGTCCTCAGGACATCCTAAAGAACTTCACAATTGATGGGTTACTTTTGTTACTGTTGTTATGTAATTAAACAGACCAAGCAATTTGCAAACACCAAATATTAGCTTTTGACGAGAGCAATACTGTGGCCTTGCCACAAGAAGAATACCCTGTTCTTCTTTGAATAGTGCCATTGAACCTTTAGCATCCACTTGAACTGACATTTCTTCACAAAGCCAGTACCTCTCTATGATAATGGAGCACTCACTCAATGCTGCACTGAAATGGCAGCCAAGAACCTACGCTCAAGTACTGCAGTGGTTTTGATACAAGTTACATAAATGGCCAATTTTTAAATCATTATGATTAAAATACAGCGGTAAAGAGGAAGAAAATTTGGGGGATGGGAAGTGCTTGTTATGTTAGTTGACTACTAAAAAACAATAGTTATAAAAATACCTGTTGTTAGCTTAAAAGCATTCATGACTGGATTTTTCCCCCATGATTTATATAAAAGCAAAATACTGCAGACGCTGGAAATCTGAAACAAAAATGGAAAATGCTGGAAAGATAAATCATGCGAAACAAAAACAGAAAATGCTGGAAAAACTCAGCAGGTCTGACAGCATCCGTGAGGGGAGAAAAACAAAGTTAATGTTTTGAGTCTGTAAGACCCTTCTTCAGAGCTGTTCCAGCTTTGGAGCAGGGTCATACGGACTCGAAACGTTAACTTTGTTTTTCTCTCCCTACAGATGCTGTCAGACCTGCTGAGTTTTTCCAGCATTTTCTGTTTTTGTTGCCCATGATTCTTCTTCCCCTTTAGCCAGTAAACATAAAGCTGAGGATTATTTGCTGCATTAATTTGTGTTTTTTTCCTGAACCCAGTGTTGCCTTGTAAAGATGATTCACAATTGTAATTTATTGGGGAAAATGTTAATTATATGTCTTAATTCTGGCTATACAAACAGTTAGCACATTGAAACAGAGAAAGTGCTGCCTCAACAGAACAGATGGGTACCGCGCGGCACCCAAATAACAAATACAAAATTATGAATGCCTGCTATATTCTGTACATGCCTGAGGTGCTGTTTGCAGATCAGGATTGCTCAGTGGGTGCTTACATGGGTTGTCATGTTCCTGTTCATCTCTACTTGGAGGGTCACTAGCTTGGCAAGCCTATACACAAAGCGAAATAGAACATGAGGGCTAAAGCTAGAAGAACAACACATAAGTCATCTTAATTGGCTGGAATTTTCTGCCCCCATTGGTGTCGGGCATTATGGCGGGTGTGAGCGGACCAGTATGGCGAGAAGACCAAAAATCGGTTTTACGCCGTCGTGATACTGGTTTGCGATTGTCCGCTCCGCCCGTCAATGGCCGTCCGACATCAGGAACCTAATTCTAATGCATTTGCATCTCATCATCTTGCCTGCCCGCCAGAATCATCTTCCCACGCTGGATCATCCGGTCACATCGGCACGATTGCACGTTGACATGTTTCACACCAGTATTTAAAAGGCATGCACACTAATATTGTGCAGTGCTCGTGAGCGTTGCCCTTCAAGGAAGAGGCACCGCGCATTCAGGCGATGGCACAGGCAAGTTGCTTTTTCCTAGCTGGCTGACAGTGCAACGCCTGGGCAAGGGCTGCACTGTGGTCCAGGTGAGGATGGTTTGCAGAGGGGTGGTGGTTGGGGGGGCGGTGGTGGCAAGGCAACACGGTCTAACGGGAGTGCACAAGCGGGGAGGGAGGGAAGCGGCCACACATTAGGAAAGCTGTATTAAGTAAGCATTCTTCTGTAGCTGAGGCATTCAGGTGCTGCTACATTGACATATTGACATGCATGGAGTGGGGCCTCTAGTTTATCTGCCACTCAAGCAATGCAGAAGCATCAAAGTGCCACCAAATGCTTCTGACTTTTTCAGCTCTCGGGTGCAGACTGCAAATTAATTACTTTTTAGGGGACCACAGAACAATTGGACAACTGCACACGTTGTACAATCTCCTTGCGAAAGCTGGCCATGGAGCAGTCACTGGGGGCACTTACAGCCCCTTGCAATGTTATCATTCTAGTTTGGACCAGTCTCCCCCATGGTTCAAGCTAACAGTGCAGCCTTGCAGTGCAGGTTAGGAGAATACCTGTTCCTGAGCTGAGAGCACAGCATGCAGTCCAGTGGTCGAAGCTGCTGCCAATCGGTTAGTTGGAATGGGGCAGAGAAGGGTAGGGTTTCAGGTGACCATGCAGCACACTAAACTCTGGCCTTCCAAGCGGTGGCCAAAACTCTGCAGCATGCTTTAAGGGGCCTTCAGACTTAACCAAGCGACGTTCTCAGTAGACCCATACTAACCCACGCGACTTTCTCTTTCATCAGGAGCATGGAGCCTGGTGATCTAGCTGTATGCCTTGTGGCTTGCAGGGAGTTCAGACGAAGGAGAAGAGAGCGGCGGAGGTGTCTGGCTGGGCAAAGGGAGGAGCAGCATCCTCAAGAAGAAGGTGCAGCAGGGCCTCCTGTGAATATCCACAGCGATCCGTTGCAGGTCGGTATCTAGCTAGACCCAGGGTCAGCAGACAGCGCTTGTCATTCCTGAATGTGACCGAGAACCAGTGTCGCCGAAGACTGCGCATGTCCAGGGAACTAGTCGGTCACATATGCCACCTGCTGTAGGATTTGGTGCCACGGGGACTTGGAGGGCATCCACTGCTAAGTGACTATGAAAGTGACTGCAGTGCTCAATTTTTACGCCAGTGGCTCCTTCCAGGGCTCCACAGCAAGTAGGATCTTGCAAGCCTCCACACACAAGTGCAACCAGGAGGTCACGGATACCATATTTGCCAATGCACACAACTTTGTGCATTTCGCCCAGGATCAGGCAAGCCAGGAAGCAAGAGCACTGGGACTTGCGCAGAGCTCAGGTTTTCCACAGGTGCAGAGTGCCAACGACTGCACTTACATGGTGCTTAGATCTCCATGGCAACAAACAGTCAACTATGTCAACCGTGAGAGCTTCTACTCGCTGAATGTTCAGCTGGTCTGCGACCATAGCAAATGCATCCTGCAGGTCTGCGCACGATTCCCTGGCAATGTCGATAACTCCTACACTCTCAGTAGGTTTCAGATTTCTGACATCTTCCAGAGTCCACAGAGGCTGCAGGGTTGGCTCCTCAGAGATAAGGGCTACCCGCACAGGACATAGCTGATGATGCCCATGCAGCGGCCTCAGAGTGCAGCAGGGTGAAGGTACAACTGGTCTCATGCTGCAACTTGCACTTTGGTGGAGCAAACCATTGGGATATTGAAGATGAAGTTCCGATGCCTGGGCTGGTTTGGTGGAGCCCTGCAATACAGTCCACAGAGGGTGTCAAACATCATCATTGCCTGCTGCGCCCTTCACAGCCCGGCTCTGCAACAGGGTAGGAACTGCCTGAGAAATTGAAGGTGTGTGTGAGCGAGTGAATGGTGATGTCCCTTGAACTTGCAGTGAGTGAGGTCCCTGTGGATGTGTGATGGGTTTGTGAGAATGTGAGTTTAGAGTGATGAGAAGAGTGACTTGCCCTGGCGGAAGGCAGGAGATCATTCATCCTCTTTCGACACTGGGGGCAGGATCTTCTGTTCGTCGCGCAGGGGTGAGCCCCGCATGCTGACGCATAAAATGACGCGCGGTGACGTCGGGCGTGTGTCCTGACGTTACCACGCGTCATTGCGATCTTTAGTTTGGTGGACGTGCACCAGAGTCGGCTGCACGCCTGCCAAGCTGTCAAAGGCCTGTTAAGGCCAATAATAAACTAATTAAAATAATTGTCAGGGCCGCCCGTCCAACCTTAAGGTTAGCGGGCAGGCGAAGAGTCCAGGCGGCCTTCGCATTTTTCATGAAACCTCGTCCACAGGGTGGGATGAGGTTTCATGAAGGTTTCATTGATTCAAGAAAAATTTTCATGAAAATTCATAAACATGTCCCAGCTCATGTGACAGCGTCACATGAGGGGACATGTCTGAATAATTTTATTCTTCCTTTTTTTTCAATGTTTCATTTTGATCTTAATCCCCCTGAGGCAGTGCCCGCTCCCGACCAGCCACCCGATGAGGAGAAAATTCTCCCCTGGGTTTCTGTCCTCTTTTGCAGAGCATTGGAGCTGGCCAACACTCCCATGTTGGAGAGGTGGCCTTGCTTGCTGGTTTTCACCCAGTGCAGGGGTAGAAGACTTCGTGGCGGGCCTCCACTGTGTCCAGTCGAGGGAGGCTTAATTAAATTTGGGGGCAGCATGTTTCCTTTTGGTAGCTATCGGTTCCCAGCAGCTTCCTATCCCTTGAAGAGGGTTAGCTCTATGCAGGGGTGGCCTTTAAATATGGCGCCTGGATTACTGAAGGCCTGAGGTGAAGACGGAGTGGGCAAATCAGAGGCCGCCCTACCTGCAATCCGGCGTATTTCCTGGGAAGGGGATGATATGAAGCAAAAAGCCGCCATTGTGGCCGATGGGTAAAACATCCTTTTTCCCACCTGCTACTACACTTAATGCAAATCTGGGAAAATTCCACCCATTGTCACTGAGTGAGAGAGCTTGAAGGATAAGTAAGATAAATTGAAAGGAATACTTCCCCGTTTAAGATTGCACAAACTATAAAGCCCTCCCTTGGTCACACCTTCTATGGTCTCTATCCCAATGATTAACAATTGCCTTTCTGATGGTAGCACAGGTTGGTTGGGCCGCCACCAAAGCAACTTCTCAGTTGCTGGTTGTGTGTAGTCTTCACCTTAAAAACATTTGGTGTAACCAGAGATGCACCACAATGTCCACCCCTTCCCTGCTCAATGAATAGTCAGCCTTTTGCACAAAATTCTATGCAGACTGGGCATTGTGGTGCATCTCATGGAAGAATCTGTTTGGAGACCATTCACCAATGGTGGGACTTAAATTTATTAATGATCAAGATGTAGGTGTTGGGGGCACATGATACACTTACGCCGCTGAGCACGCCTGACGCCAGCGGGCACGGAAAGTTCCGCCCTATATATCCTTTCAGGATATAAAAATAATTTAAAGCATTAGAGCAGGTAGAGAAAGAAAGAGATACGAATTTTCGAGTGCAGAGATTTCTATAGCTTCATAAGCAATGCCATGAAGCAAGTAACTTGAATGAATAGGATGTTTGTTTGCAATTATAGAATAATTGACTATTAACACACTATCTTGTCCATTTGCAAGACCTTGGTCAGGCCTCGGTTAGAATATTGTGTCCACCAGCACTAGCACCAGTGCACGACCTTCTGGAATCAGCCCCATTCCTCCTTTCTCCACAAACACATCTAATTGTTTTTCTAATCCAGGTGTTATCACCTGCATCAAGGTCCTTCCTAGGTAACTTTCCCCGTAACTTCATTACGTCTTTGGGTGGTAAAAATGAAACTGGCATTGCTTCGTTCTTCCAGCATTTTGATTTTTACACTCTTTACCGCATTGTTAAGTCCAGCTTTTAACATATTACACTTAACCTCTATATTATTTGTATAATTTAAATCAATGTATGAATAAAAATAATAATGGAACTATATTTTAAAGATGCTAGTCTTTACTATAAATGGAGGATTTCCTAAGATTATTAATAGCTTTGAAATGTAGGCATCCATTTATAGTAATGTTTATAATTTTGCTACAAATGGCATAGAAATGGAGATCTCTCCCCTTTCTAACCCTCTCCTTCCCATTCCCCAATGTCCCCCCTCCCCCCACTGATTTATTTTTGTAACTTTGGGGGAAAAAAAGCATCCCCCTGAAATGTTGCATTATCTTTCAATAAGGATCTCTGCAATGGCCATTTTAAACTCTTCAGCAAGAAGACTGCAGTAAAAGTGGCATCACCATGTTAGTGAATAGGCCCTAACTCTCAAGTCCCCCCATCTGGCTGCAATCACAGTGAAACAGACAGACACAGAGCAGTGTTTCACCATTTTGTTCTATAATCTAATTGAGAAAACAAATGAAGCATTTGGTGAATATCATGTTTCTCGGTCCTCAGGACTGAAATAAAGTAAAAAAGGATGTTCCTTAACTCATAAAACACCATCAAATATAAAATGTAACATGAGCAAGGGTGCTTAGGATGTTATGCTGTCATTGAACAAAATTTGTAAATTAAAAGTGGAGCAAATAACGGAGAAGCTTTGAATTACAGAAAGTGCACCCCCAGACCCCAGCTCAGTAATACAACACTGTCATGCAGGAGAGAAGTTAAGTATCCACTGGGAAGCTCCATGTCATTTCTAGTAGATGTCAGGGTTGGATTTAATAGGCACTAGAAATTATTTTGAATGTTTAATTTTTTTAATGAAAACCAGCTGATGGGTGCTCCACCTAAGTAGAATAAATGGAGTTATTTACCCACAGGCCACTTCCATTTGACATTTTTTTTGCAAGTATTTGCATTACTTGCAATATTGAAGACCCCGACTGTTTCATTCACACACACACAAACACACGTGCGTGCGCGCGCACGCACACACACACACACGTGCGTGTATGCGCACGCACACACACATAAACACATGTGCGTGCGCACGCACACACGCACACACACACGTGCGTGCACACACAACACACGTGCGTGCACGCACACAGACCATGCAGACGCACAAACAAATATGCTGACTGAGTACGCATCAGATGGCAGTTGGAACAAGTGATGTTTGGATTCTGCAAGAGACTGTCAAAGTGTCAGTTGCCTGGAACCACCATACCATAGAACCACTGAAAAGTTACAGCATAGAAGGAGGCCATTCGGCCCATCTTGTTCATGCCAGCCAAAGGACACCCAGATGCCCTTTCTAATCCCACCTTCCTGCACCCGGCCCATAGCCCTGCAGCTGACAGCACTTAAGGTGCAGATCCAGGTACTTTTTAAAAGAGTTTAGAGTTTCTGCCTCTAACACCAACTTGGGCAGCGAATTTCAAGCACCCACTACCCTCTGCGTAAAAAAGTTCTTCCTCATGTCCCCCCTACACCTTCTGCCACTTATCTTGAATCTATGTCCCCTGGTTCTAGAATTCTCCACCAAGGGAAACAATTTTATCCTGTCCACTCTATCTATTCCCCTCATAATTCTGTACACCTCAGTCAAGTCACCTCTTTGTCCTTTTGTCTATGACATCTTTTGGTTATCTCCACCTATCACTGGCCCTCTATCCAGCTCTACCTGTCCCACCCCGCCTTAAACTAGCTTATATTTTACCTCTCTTCTATTTTTCCTTAGTTCTGTTGAAGAGTCATATGGACTCGAAACGTTAACTGTATTCCTCTCCGCAGATGCTGTCAGACCTGCTGAGTTTTTCCAGGTATTTTTATTTTTGTTTTTGTTTTGGATTTCCAGCATCCGCAGTTTTTTGCTTTCACCTCTCAGCCTTCTTTGTTCTAAGGAAAATAACCCCAACCTATCCAATCTCTCCTCGTAGCTACACTTTTCTAACCCTGGCAACATTCTTGTAAAGCTCCTCTGCACTCTCTCCAGAGCTATTACGTCCTTCCTGTAATGTGGTGACCAGAACTGCACACAATACTCCAGTTGTGGCCTCACCAGTGTTTTATACAATTCCAACATTATATCCTTACTTTTATATTCTATACCTCTGCCAGTGAAGGAGAGCATTCCATATGCCTTCTTTACAACCTTGTCTACTTGAACTGCTGCCTTCAGGGACCTGTGTACTTGTACGCCAAGATCTCTCACTTCATCTACCCCTCTTAGCATATTCCCATTTATTGTGTAATCCCTGTAACTCTTTGACCTCCCTAAATGTATGACCTCACACTTTCTATGTTAAAATCCATCTGCCACTTTACCACCCACTCCACCAACCCATCTATATCGTTTTGGAGATTATGGCTATCCTCTACACTATCCACTACTCGGCCAATCTTTGTGTCATCTGCAAATTTCCCAATTGTGCCCCCCACGTTCACGTCCAAATCGTTAATATGTAACACAAACAGCAAAGGGTCCCAACACCGAGCTCTGTGGAACGCCACTTGAGACAACTTTACATTCGCAAGGGCATCCATTGACCATTACCCTTTGTTTCCTGTTATAAAATCAACCTTTTATCCAGTTTGCCACATTACACTGAATCCCATGGGCTTTTGCTTTCCTGACCAATCTGACATGTGGGACCTTGTCAAATGCTTTGCTAAAATCCATGTACACAACATCCACTGCACTACCTTCATCAACCCTCTTGTTACTTCCTCAAAGAATTCAATCAAATTTGTGAGGCAAGACCTTCCTTTAACAAATCTATGCTGACCATCCCTGACTAGTCCATGCCTTTCCACATGACAGTTAATCCTATCTCTCAGGATTGATTCTACTAATTTGCTCACCACCGATGTAAGACTAACTGGCTTATAATTGTTTGGCATTTCCTTTGATCCTTTTTAAACAATGGAACTACGTTTGCATTTTTCCAGTCCTCCGGTACCTCCCCTGTATCTAGTGAAGATTGGAAAATCATCCTCAGAGCATCTGCTATCTCCTCCCAGACTTCCTTCAGCAGCCTCGGAAACAATCCACCTGGCCCTGGTGACTTATCAACTTTCAAGGATTTCAACCCTTTGAGTACATGATTGAAAACCAATGCAAAAGGCAGCTCAGGTTAAGCCAGGAAGTGGTCAATAACATATGTGGCATGGTACAATAACATCTTGAACCACAGTCTGCTGACCCTCATGCCCTCCCAGTGGCTGTTGAGGTTAGTATCTCTGATTTTTTACGCAGCCTGCTCTTTCCAGGGCTCAACAGGAGACCTCTGGGGAATCTCACAGTCAGCTGCATGCTGCACCAAGGCAGTCACTGATGCACTGTTTGCTCAGGTGGAGGGAGCACATTAACTTCCTGCTGGATATGGCATTGCAGATGCAGAGAGCCATGAGGTTTGCACTATTGGCAGGCTTCCCTCAGGTGCAAGGGGCTATCAGCTGCACCCACATTGCCATAAGGGCACCAACTTATCAACCTGACACCCTTGTGAACAGAAAATCCTTCCACTTCCTGAATGTGGAGGTAGCTTGTGCCCACACCAAGGATTTCCTGCACGTCTGTGCATGGTATCCTAGTGGCTGCCACAACTCATTCATCCTGAGGAATTCTTAACTGCCTCAACATTTTCAAATGCTGACATAGATCCATGGTTAGCTTCTGGAGGACAAGGGAGCTAATGGAGCGGCAAATGGAGCCCGAACGGCATTATAACAACAGCCATGTCATGACCCAGGGTACGATAGCACAAGCTATTCGGCATTCTCAAAATGTGCTTCAGGAGGAGCTTTAGGCTATTGCCCTGCAAGGGTGTTTTGAATAGTCGTGGTGTGCTGCATGTAGCACAACATTGTGCAGCAGAGGGGAAGAAGCAAGGCCCAGAGCTGCAACGTTTGAGGAGAAGGATGATGATGAATATGAGGAGGAGGAAGAAGAGGACAGCAATGGCACAGCAGC
This sequence comes from Cetorhinus maximus, assembly GCF_964194155.1. Lineage (NCBI taxonomy): Eukaryota > Metazoa > Chordata > Chondrichthyes > Lamniformes > Cetorhinidae > Cetorhinus > Cetorhinus maximus. The sequence continues at coordinate 35,126,573 of NC_135882.1, read as the reverse complement.
TGAGAGGCAGCCCGTGGCTGGTTCTTCGCAGGAGGGGGTCATTGCCAGAAGCATCTTAATCCAAACAACATCACTAACCTGGCATGGGAGGCAATGGCAGCGGTGGTCAGTATCAACACCCCACAAAAGAGGACAGCCACCCAGTACCGAAAGAGAATGGGTGATTTCCTCCGTTCTGTCAGGGTAAGTCACTCTTCTCATCACTCTCAACTCACACACTCAAACCCATCACACATCCACAGGGATCTCGCTCACTGCCAGTTCAAGGGACATCATCATTCACTCTCTCATACATACCTTCACGATCCTCATCCCGTCCACCCAAACATGCCAGGCATACTTATCATCTGGCCTGGCAGGCATCCTGCTTACACTCTCTCCATCTCTACTCATGTAGGACAAGCTGACACACAACAAGAGGGAGAGGTCACAGACTGATGAAGGAATGCCTGAAATCAAAGTTCTCATGGACTTTGAAAACAGAGCCATCCAGCTGGCCGGCCACGATCTGGACCGTTCCTGTGCTGACGGTGCTCTACCAAGTGAGGATCCAGCAGTGCAACATCCATCATACAACCATGCTGTGAGTGATGTGTCCTGTTGCACAGGCCACTGCCATGCACTAATTATCTCTCCTTGCTTTCACAGGCACATGTGGGAAACAGCCAATGGAATCTACGACCCAAGGCCTTCAATCAAGCCTTGAACACACATCAGAAAAAGAATCTGAAGGCACCCTCATTGATGACCCGTCACAGCACTCACCCACGCCCTGCACCAGCTCAGAGAGACATGCCTCAGTGGGACCTAGTTCTAGTGTAGCCTCAGGATCACAATCTGCTCGCACAGTGTGATCCACAACAGGTGGCGGCAGGGACTCCCCAGGGTTCCAGCATCAAAGGACAGATGACGAGCCTTTGGATCGGTCATGCCTCAGTTGCTGGAGTTGCAAAGTCAAGCTCGGAAACATGAGTAAGTGATGTCTGCTGCACTCCTCAGATTGCAAGGCACGATGGAGGAGTTCGTCTGCCTTCAGGCCGAGGTGATAGTGCTGACATGCTGACACACAGAGGTCAACACTGATAGGATGGCAGCCGCCATGGAGACCTTGGTACAGGACCTTGGTACAGGAGAGCTGCATGGGCTGATCTCCATTGCTGGCACCATAGGTGGCCTCTAGCTGCGTCAACGTGAGAGGGGTGCAGGGCAGCTTGATCTAATTCCAGCTTCCCCTTCTTCTCAAGGAGTCAGCCAGAGGCCCTCAGGCACCCATAGGGAGTAGGATCAGCAGGTGCACACCCAGGGCCATCCACTCAGGTGATTCCGGATGTGTCCATCCCATCCGAACCCCCTCTTCCTATGACCTCAGAAACTCCAGCTCCACAGGCCGACAAGGGTGCCACTGACTCACAGCAGGTCCCTGTAAGCAGGCTGGAGTCCTCCAGGTCTTGGCCCTCTGGAGGATGCCTGTCAGTCATCACAGACAGGATGTAGCAGTCATCGGGCTGCCTCCACCTCCGCTGTGGATATCCAGGGAGCACCAGGGTTAGGAAGGTTAAGAAGATGTAGTTGCACAGCCTGGGCATGGGCATTAATCACTTGTACATAATGTTCACTGTTGTAAATAAACTCCTGAGAATGTCTCCCTGCCTATAGCTCCTTGTTCTGATGAGCAGTGTTTGTGTCACTCAGATGTGAAACCTTTCGGCACAAGATAAAGGCAGGTGTCTCAGTCCAGGGCCTCTTCTCTGTGCTTTGTGTAGCCTTCAGACCAAAGTGATGGTCCGGCTTTACACTCAATGGACACTTACTGATGCCTGCACCTCAATGGTGCTTGTCATTGCTGCCAGTATGTCTTGGGCAGGCGTCACAGAGTTCCGTCATTCTCTCTGTGTGCTCTCAGCACCTTTGAGGTGGGGCTGGCCCCCATCCTGCCAGCATCTGTGACCGGTGACGCTGTACTCCTGAAGGGGCCAGGTGCTGAAGGCAGACAAAGGATCAGATGCATTTAAAGTTTCATAGCTGCGTCTCATGATATGACCCTGATCACCGAGCGCAAGCGAGCAGCCCTCAGCCAGACAGGAGTCAGACATTCACAGAGGCAAAATGAAGACCTATGGAGTATCCTCACTGCATGTTGCCATCATCCTCCACGAATCTAGCAGGTATAAGGGCCTCCCTAGCTCGCCTTGCCTCATCTGGCCAGTGTGATAGCCTCATTGTCGTCATGCTCACCTTTGAAGACCTCCTCACCCTCATCCCCATCGACATCCTCCTCATTGGAGGAGACGTCCAGCTCTTCCATCTCCTCCTCAGCCAGCTCCTCGCACTGTTGCAGCACCAGATTGTAAAGGGCGCAGCAGGCGATGACGATGTGTGACACCCTCTGTGGACTATATTGCAGGGCTCCACCAGACCGGTCCATGCACCAGAACCTCATTTTCAGCATTCTGATAGTTTGCTTCACCAAAGTGCGAGTTGCAGCATGAGCCTCGTACCTTCATTGTTTGCTGCCGCACAAGTTTCTTTAGCCACATCCTCTGCAGGTAGCCTGTGTCCCTGATGAGCCGTCCCCTGCAGCCTCTGTGGACCCTGGAAGACGTCACGGATCTGAGACTGACTGAGAATGTAGGAGTCATGGACACGCCCTGGGAATCGTGCGCAGACCTGCTGGATGCATTTGTGGTGGTCGCACGCCTGCTGCATATTCAGCGAGTGGAAGCCCTTCTGGTTGACATAGTTGATCATTTGTTGCCATGGAGATCTGGGTGCCACGTGCATGCAGTTGATGGCACCCTGCACCTGTGGGAAACCCAAGATCTGGGCAAATCCTAGTGCTCTTGCATCCTGGTTTTCCTGGTCCTGGATGAAATGCATAAAGTTGTGTGCCTTCGTGAAGATGACGTCTGTGACCTCATGGATGCATTTGTGGGTGGAGGCTTGTGATATCCCACAGAGGTCACCTGTGGAACACTGAAAGGAGCCATTGGTGTAAAAATTGAGCGCCGCTGTCCATTTCATGGCCACGGGCAGTGGATGCCCTCCATGCCCCTCTGGTGCCAAATCCTGCAGCAGGTGGCAGATGTGACCACTAGATATGTGCAGTCTTCGGTGACACTGGTTCTCGGTCATCCGCAGGAATGAAAGACAGCATCTATATACCCTGGGTCCAGCTAGGTGCCGGCCAGTGATGGCTCGCTGTGGCTCTTCAGCAGCATGTGCTGGAACCCCAGCTGCCCCTTCTTCCTGAGGGCGTTGCTCCTCCCTCTGTCCAATCAGGTGCCTCTGTCGCTCTCTTCCCCTTCGTCTCCACTCTCTGTATGCCATCAGGCACACAGTTAGGTCACCAGACTCCATGCTCCTGATGCACTCCTCCTGCAGGATGAAAGATAGAGACATGTGGGTTAGCTTGTGTGTTCTCAGAATCTCTCTTGGTTAAGTCTGAAGGCCCCTTAACGCATCCCAGAGAGTGCTGGCCACCACTTGGGTGGCCAGAGTTTAATGCGCTGCACGGCTGCCGGAGACCCCACCGAACTCAACCTCACTCCATCTGACCGAATTGCGGCAGCTTCGCCCATTGGACTGCATGCTGTGCTCTCAGCTCAGGCGCATTCTCCTAACCTGCACTGCAAGGCTGCGCTGTTAGCTTGAACTGTGGGGAGACTGGTCCAAACCTGATTGACGGCACTGCAAGGGGCTGTGAGCGCCTCCACCAGTGATTGCTCCATGGCCAGCTTTAGCAAGGAGATTGTACAACTTGCCCAGTCATCTAATTGTTGTGCAGTCCACTACAACGCTCATTAGTTTGCAGCGAAAAGCTCTGGAGCACTTGATGGCACTTTCATTCATCTGCGTTGCTTGAGTGAGCAGATATGCTAGAAGCCCGACTCCATGCATGTCACTGCCTCAGTTTGAACTGCCTCAGCTGTGGAGGAATGGTCAGTCTATACAAGGTTTCCTAATGCGTGGCCGCTTCCTTCCCCCAACCCCACATGTACTTGTGCATTACCATCAAGCGCAGAGCAGCCCTTGCCAACCCTCCAACTCACCTCAACTGCAGAGCATCATTGCCCCCCACAAACTCACCTCAAATGCAGTGCAGCCCCTGCCCCAGCACTGCACTGTCAGCCAACTAGGAAAAAGTGACTTGCCTGAGCCCTCACCTGAATGCGTGGTGCCTCAGCCTTGAAGATCAACAGGCGACCCTCACAAGCGCTGCACAACATTATTGTGCACTCACCTCCGAGTTCCCTTCGAAGTGCAGCTCACCAGGTGCACATCTTATATATGCTGTTATGAAACACGTCGGCGTGAGCTCGGATGATCCAGCGTAGTTGGATGATTCCGGCGTGCTGGGTGTATAATGATATGCAGATATATTACAATGAAGTTCCCAGGCCTGATAGTGGGAAATGCAGCTCGCCTTTGGCGGGCAGAGCGGACGATTGCAAACTGGCTTCACAACACTTGGCCTTCTCACCATGTTGTCCACTCACGCTGACAAACACACCCACCGCCAACGGGCATGGAAAATTCTGCCCCTGAACCCTTGGTGTACCACTACCTTATTTGAAGGACCGAAAAAGGCAGAAGCTTTCCAATACTGCACATATATATACACCCTTAATCCTGATGATATCGGTGCAAAATAGATCTCAGCATGCATTCTTTAGTGTCACTTCAAACCGTTAACATTCTCATTGAGGCTTTTAGTGTTCAAAAGCAGACCAAGACACCTTTGACTACATTGATATATATTTACAAAGTGCTTAATAGTGACATGTACAAAGTGATAGTGTAACCACGGTGAACCAGTTAGTGCTTGAGGCAAGACGGCATCCTATGCTTGCAAATGCTCCTACAAAGTGCCCCCTATATTGCTTTGGAAGAGCTTTGGGGAGATTGTGGCATAGTGGATATGTCACTGGACTAGTATTCCAGAGGCCCAAGCTCTGGGGACACTGGTTCAAATTCAATTAATAAAATCTGCATTCTAAAATCTCAGTAATGGTGTTCATGAAACTAAAATTGATGTTGTAAAAATCCTATAGGGAAGGAAATCTGCCATCCTTCCCTGGTCTGGCCTACAGATCCACAGCAATGTGGTTGACTCTTAACTACCCTCTGAAATGGCCAAGCAAGCCACTCAATTCAAGGACAATTAGGGATGGGCAAGAAATCCCAGCCTTGCCTGTGATGCCCACATTCCATGAAAGGATAAATAAAAAAAAGAGGTGGAGGTAGGCTGCTCACTTCTCATTCTATGTGGCATTGAGGAGCATGGTGATCAACCTCATCTTGCAAACCTGTTGGGGACCTCATTCAGACTGTGGCTTCTGCATTTCTGCCAGGCAGTGTTTCCACTGGCACCTGTGGACCAGATAAGGGCACTGGTGGAGGGGCTGGTGAGTTGGAAGAAGAGATGCTGTCAGTACTTTCACCCTCCTCACTAAACTACTACACAAGATAAAAGCACATGGTGTAGGGGGTAACATATTAACATGGATAAAGGATTAGTTAGCTAACAGGAAGCAGAGAGTAGGGATTAATGTGTCTTTTTCAGGTTGGCAAGCCTTAACTTGCTATCGTGATCAGTGTTGGGGCCCCAAATATTTACAATCTAGATCAATGACTTGGATGAAGGGACTGAATGTATTGTAGCTAAATTTGCCATTGATACCAAGATAGGTAGGAAAGTAAGTTGTCAAGTGAAGGCAGAGAATCTACAAAGGGATTTAGACAGGTTAAATGAGTGGGCAAAAATTTGGCAGAAGGAGTATAATGTGGGGAAATGTGAACTTGTCCACTTTGACAGGAAGAATAGAAAAGCAGTATACTATTTAAATGGAGAGAGATTGCAGAACTCTGTGGTACAGGCGAATTTGGGTGTCCCAGTACATGAATCACAAAACGTTAGTATGCAGGTTCAGCAAGTGATTAGAAGGCAAATGGCATGTTGGCATTTACTGCAAAGGGAATGGAAGATAAAAGTAGGGAAATTTTAATGCAGGGCCTTGGTAAGACTACATCCAGAGTACTGTGCACAGTTTTGGTCTCCTTATTTGAAAAAGGATATAATTGCATTAGAAGCAGTTCCGCGAAGGTTCACTTGACTCATTCCTGGGATGCAGGGCTTATCTTGTGAAGAAAGGTTGAACAATTGGGCTTATACCCATTGGAGTTTAGAAGAATGAGAGGTGATCTTATTGAAACATATATGGTCCTGAGGGGACTGGATAGGGTGAATAACAGGAGGATGTTTCCTCTTGTTGGGGAGACTAGAACTAGAGTTCACAGTTTAAGAAAAGGGCTCCCTTTTAAGGTGGCGATGAGATTTTTTTTCACTCAGAGGGTCATTAACCCATGGAATTCTCTTCCTACGAGATGATGGAGTCTGGGTCATTGAATTTTTTCAAGGCTAAGTTAGATTTTTCATAGACAAGGGGGTCAATGATTATGGGGGGCAGACAGAAAGAAGTTGATACCATAATCAGATCAGCAATGAGCTTATCAAATGGTGGAGCAGGCTTGAAGGGCTGAATGGCCTACTCCTGCTCCTAAACCCTATGTTCCCATGTTCTGGCCCTCAGGTGGAGTTGATGGGCTGGCTGTTGGTGCGCAGCGGTCGTCCATTCTAGCAACCACTGTGCCAGCAGTGCGACTGTCTTGTTAATAATACATAGGTCCTCTGGTATTCTGTGGTTGTCAGCACTCATACTTTGAGTGGACTGATCCAGGCTACTGAGTGACCCTAGCACCTTTTCCTGGCTTTGATGCTGCTCTTGCATCCACTGCGAGTGCTGTGCCTCTCCATGAGATTGGCCAATCTCTCAAGGACAAATCTCATGCAGTTGAACCTCCGGGTAATGTGGAGCTCAGGACAGCAGTGGACTCCTGCACTCACAGTCCTAGAGCTCCCACTACCTCAGGGAACTCTGCTGCATGTCCACACATCTGCTGCTGTTCATTATCTAAATATTGTGCCACAAATAATATTGTGTCGGTGCAGACTTGATGGGCTGAAGAGCCTCTTCTGCACTGTGACTCTGTGAGAAGATGGCTCCTGAGGCTACATGTTCCTGCCCATTGGAGCATCATTATGACTTTCCTCAATCCTCTGAGGGGATTGAGCACAGATGTCTCTGACTCTGCCACCTGCCCCTACACTCCGGTGCGGTGACTTTCACCCTGTGCCACTGATTCCATACACGCACTACATCCCTCCAATGTGCTGTTATCTGTGTTGGCACAGTGTGGGCTAGTAAGATGTGATGCTGCCTCCTTGGACACCTCTTCCATCTCCTAATTACTGAGGAATGAGGTGGCCTGGGGAGGGGGATGATGAGCATGCAGCACTGGGACGTGTGTGAGACACAAAAGGAGTTACTTAGGTATAACCCTTCTCATTGTGAAAGCACGCTTTGATGTACACCATTGGCCTTTATCCATGCTCGCTTCGCCCTTATCCTGCAACCCCATCCTTGCATCTCCTCTCAAGGGGAGCCAATGTCCGCTTGCGCTCAGTAAATTGACAGCATGACCTCCACCATTGGCACCAGGTTCCAATGTGCCTTTACCACCGCCTTTACCACCTGTTATGGGTGATTCTCCATTCTCCTCTTAAACTGCAAATTCAACATAAAGTAATGTTAGCCTGATGTATAGTGCTGCAATCTCTTGAATGTATCAGTGCATCACATTGGTCTGTACAAATGCATGGTAGCCTGGATTTTGCTACTGTTACTCTTGTGATGCTTCTCCATGCTTAAAGTGGTTGAATGTATATTCCTTCATTACAATTTGAATAGGCTGCAGCAATGACTTTTCTTTTCCTATGGAAAGCCCATGATGTAACAGTAGTAGATGTCGTGCTGTGATCTAGACAACAGACTACCCTACTTCCTTACTCCATCTGAGTCACACTGTTGTTCCATGACAGTGGGCAGTTGTGAGGGACCTGGGCAAGAGTCAGTTGAATGGGTGCACCCTGACAGAGATGGATGGCAAGAGGGTAGATGGATGGGCAAAGGATTGTGGCAAATGTGTGTATCAGACATCCCCTGAGGCATAGTTAATGCAGAATATCGTTAACGACTAATGGTTCCAAGATGCTGCTATCTCCATGGCTGTCTTGTGGTGCTTCTCCATGTAGATTTGGAACTGGTGTCATCTCTGAATTGCTCTGAGATAAATCAGACATATAAGTATGCAGCAACCTAGCAAATGCATAACACAAAGGAAAGTTTCCCCCCCACTTTCACAGGCTTCATTTTACTAGGGTTCTTGTTGCCATATTCAGTTGAATGTTGCTTTGATATCAACAGCAGATTTTTTTCTTTTATTTATTCCTTCATGGAATGTGGGCATCTCTGCCAGGCCAGCATTTGTTGCCCATCCCTAATTGCCCTTGAACTGAGTGGTTTGTTAGGACATTACAGAGGACAGTTAAGAGTCAATTACATTGCTGTGGGTCTGGAATCACATGCAGGCCAGACCAGGTAAGGATAGTAGATTTTCTACCCTGAAGGGCATGGGTTTTATGACAATCGTTGGTACTTTCATGGTTACCATTACTGAGACTAGGTTTTAATTCCAGACTTTATTAATTGAATTTAAATTCCACCAGCTGCCGAGGTGGTATTTGAACCTGTGGCCCCAGAGCATTAGCCAGGGATTCTGGATCACTTGTCTCGTGACATTACCCCTATGCCACCATCTCCCCCAGGTACTCTTACCTCACCTGTTGACTTTCGCTTCTGGAATTATGTTTGTGCCAAGGCCATAATCAGGTCTGTGGCTGAGTGGTCCTTGATAGGTCAGTAATTGGCTGGATAAGATTTGCCCTTTTAGGGTACAGGACATATTTCCATGATATTGGGTATATGCCAGTGTTGTAGCAGTGCTGGAACGGCTTGGTGGGTTCTGCAGCATGTATCTTTTACACAGCAGTTACAGTTCACATTAGCAAACCACATGTGGTTTGTATGCGGTTTGCTAATACATAATACATTAAATTCACACGTAGTACATTTAATCATGATATTTTCACATACAATGCCTGTCAGTACATCAATGTTACATCAATACATGGCATCTTCACATAAGGCATTTTAATTCAAGCAATATACACAAAAGATACGTTAATAAAAATAATCAAATTTGTACTTTCACTGATTCTTCTCTTATCAGGTATGCCAGGATAGAACAGCCTGTACTAGTAAACTGCTGATTAGAGAGGTATTCAAAGGGGTTAAATTAACCAGCTGAAAAAGTTGTTCTAGTATTTTCCTATTCCTTGCTAATCCCTCTTGTAACTCAGCTATGCTGTGCTCTATGTTATCAAAGTGGACACAGCTAAAATTAACCATCTTGACAAACACACTAATAATGTCAATGCAGCCAGAAACAGGGAGTTGGTGTTTTGTCATCCACAGTTAATCTTGACCAGCTTTGTGCAATACTTTTTATTTACAAATTATTAGTGAATTATTCACTGTAGTCAGGAAGAGACTGGGAAATTCTAGATAAAGAATGAGAGTTTCTTTTCACAGCTCTCCTGACAGACTGGAATGTTTCACACAGTGATTCCTTTATAAAAATGCGTGCTCATAATTCATTGCAGGATATAAAGAGCCATTTGGGTTTGGTATCCAGTTCTTTAAGGACAGTGAAGCGTTTGATATTCTTTTGGACAAATACCACTCTATGATCAGTCTACTCATTCAGTGAACAATAAATGAAGGATGGGGTTACACGGCCATCACCAGTTCAAATAACTATAATTATTTGTGCACCTGTACATTTACAGAATATCTTACAATACCTTTGAAGTCACTATTAACAACTGCCTATATTGATATCACTGGCTAACTATTCAGTTTGCAATGAAACATCTTACATGCTTCAGAATGGGAATGCTCCTAAGAACGGAGCATTATCGGGTGGTAAAATTTACTTGCCATGGGAAATGTAATATTGCAGATCATCGGTGCTTTAAGTAGCTGTGCCAGAGCTGTAAAATATAAATCTTAATGTGTTATTCCTCATGCATTGAGTTCCCAATCTCAGTCATACCACCAAGGAAAACCACTAAATGGTAACCAGTTTTTACTTTTTTCCATGGGCGTAGAAAGGAAAGCTAAATTTAAAGATACAATAGCCCTGAAATTCTATTGGGGTTCAACCCCTGTAATATCGGTGGGAGGCCGGTGAAATTATCAGAGAAGCAGTGCAAATGGCCATTTAAACCATTTCCCTGGGAATTGTGCTGCTTTTTTTCCTGAAAGAGACCTGAAGAATTTCTACTGAATTTCCTGAAGAATTTCCACTGAATTTCTGGGTCAATTAATTTGCTTTGGTGATAATTATTTCACAAAGTATCTGTTGTAGTACTACCAGTTTACGAATCAGATACTACCACTTAAAGACTCAATTGTCAGCTGTGGCTCAGTTAGTAACACTTTCCTCTGAGTTACAAGGTTGTGGGTCCATGTCCTGCTCCAAAACTTGAATAAATAATCGAGGCTGATACTCCAGTGCAGTACTGAGAGAGTGCTGCGCAGTCAGAGGTGCTATTTTCCAGGTGACAGATTAAAGCAAGGCCCCAACTGCCCCCTGAGGTGAATGCAAAAGATCACATGATGCTATTTTGAAGAAGACCAGGAGAATTATCCCTGGTGCCCTGGACAATATTTATCCCTCAATCAAGAAAAACACTTGCTAATGATATTGTGCCTTTCATAACTACAGGATATTCCAATGTGCTTTACTCTAAAAGTTGCACCACAGGGTAGTAAGGCCATAAAGAAAATAAATCAAGTAGTATAGGCTTTATTTCTAAGAGGGGTAAAATTGAAAAGAAGGAAAGTTATGCTAAATCTGTATTGAGCTTTGGTTACACCACGCAGTTCTGGTTGCTATATTATAATAAAGATATAGAGGGACTGGAGAGAATGCAGAGAAGATTTACACAGATGATACCAGAAATGCATGGATATACATATCTGGGAACGATTGACAGGCTGGGTCACTTTTCTCTCGAGAAAAGAAGGCCGAGTGGTGACCCAATGGAGGTCCTGAAAATAATGAATGATTTTATAGATGGGATAGAAAGAATGTGGGAAAGTACATAACTAGAGGCCTTCATAAGATTATAAGATAGTCACCAAGAAATCTAATTCAGAAGAAACTTATTTACTCAACGAGTGGTGAGACTGTCAAACTTGCTACCACAGGGAATGGTTGAAGCTAGCCAAAGTATATAGGGGAGAAGGGAATAGAGTTATAATGAAAGATTTAGATGAGGAAAAATGGGAGGGTGCTTGAGTGGAGCATAAATGCCAGCATTGACTAGTTGGGCCGAAGAACCTGTTTCTGTGTCATGTATCCTATATAGGAACACACAGGAGGACACAAATAACATACCAGAAATGTTGGGGAACACAGGGTTTGGTGAGAGGGAGGAACTGAAAGAAATCAGTATTAGTAGGAAAATGGTGTTGGAGAAATTGATGGGATTGAAGGCCAATAAATCCCCGGGGTCTGATAATCTACATCCCAGAGTACTTAAGGAAGTGGCTCTAGAAATAGGGGATGCATTGGTGGTCATCTTCCGAGATTCTATAGACTCTGGAACAGTTTCTACAGATTGGAGGGTAGCTAATGTAACCCCACTATTTAAAAAGGGAGGTAGAGAGAAAACAGGGAATAGTGGGGAAAATTCTAGAGTCCATTAAAAAAGATTTAATAGCTGAGCACTTGGAGAACACAAGTAGTAGAATCGGACAGAGTCAGCATGGATTTACGAAAGGAAAATCATGCTTGACAAATCTACTGGAATTTTTCGAGGATGTAACTAGTAGAATTGATGAGGGGGACCCAGTGGATGACGTTTATTTGGACTTTCAGAAAGCTTTCGACAAAGTCCCACATAAGAGATTAGCGTGTAAAATTAAAGCACATGGGATTGGGGGTAGTTTATTGAGATGGAAGGAAAACTGGTTGGCAGACATGAAACAAAGAGTAGGAATAAATGGGTCTTTTTCCGAATGGCAGGCAGTAGCTAGTGGGGTACCACAGGGATCGGTGCTGGGACCCCAGCTATTTACAATATATATTAATGATTTAGATGAGGGAGCTAAACGTAATATCTCCAAATTTGCAGATGACACAAAGCTGGGTGGGAGGGTGAGCTGTGAGGAGGATGCAGAGATGCTTCAGTGTGATTTGGACAAGCTGAGTGAGTGAGCAAATGCATGGCAGATGCAGTATAATGTGGGTAAATGTGAGGTTATCCACTTTGGTAGCAAAAACAGGAAGGCAGATTATTATCAGAATGGCTATAAATTGAGAAAGGGGAATGTGCAATGAGACCTGGGTGTCCTTGTACACCAGCCGTTGAAGGTAAACATGCAGGTGCAGCAGGCGGTAAAGAAGGCAAATGGTATGTTGGCCTTCATAGCCAGAGGATTTGACTACAGGAACAGGGATGTCTTGCTGCAATTATACAGGGCCTTGGTGAGACCACACTTGAAATATTGCGTGCAGTTTTGGTCTCCTGAGGAAGCATGTTCTTTGTATAGAGGGAGTGCAGCGAAGGTTTACCCGACTGATTCCTGGGTTGGCGGGACTGGCATATGGGGAGAGATTGAGTCGTTTAGGATTATATTCACTGGAGTTCAGAAGAATGAGGGGGGATCTCATAGAAACCTATAAAATTCTAACAGGACTAGACAGGGCAAGAAGGATGTTCCCGATGGTGGGGGAGTCCAGAAGCAGGGGTCACAGTCTGAGGATATGGGGTGGACCATTTATGACTGAGATGAGGAGAAATTTCTTCACTCAGAGAGTGGTGAACCTATGGAATTCGCTACCACAGAAAGTAGTTGAGGCCAGAACATTGTATGTTTTCAAAAAGGAGTTAGATATAGCTCTTGGGGCGAAAGGGATCAAAGGATATGGGGAGAAAGCGGGAGCAGGCTATTGAGTTGGATGAGGGCCGAATGACCTACTCCTGCTCCTATTTTCTATGTTTCTATGAACCTTTTTAAAGTATAGTCACTGTTGTAGTGTAGGAAACATTACAACCAAATGCACACACTAAACTCCCACAAACAGCAATGCAATAAAGACCAGATAATCTGTTTTTTGTAATACTGATTGAGGGATAAATATTAGCCAGAACACCTGGGGCAGAGTCTTCTGCCTGTCAAGTGGGCCGGTCGGGAGTGGGCATGGGCAGGCGCGGAGCCAATCACCGCCCGCGATTGGCTGCACGCCGCCATTTTACATGGGCGGGCCAATTAAGGCCCGCCCACGTAACGTGCTCCCGGTAGCACTCTCAGCGCTACCTGTGTGGGCGGGGGGAGGAGGGAGAATCGCATGCACGCGAAATCTCCCTGAGGGACAGAGCTGCCTCAGGGAGATAAAGTTCAAATTGAAAGTTCGAAAAAAAGAAAAAATAAAATTTTTCATACATGTCCCCTCAGTGACACTGTCACATGAGCTGGGACATGTTTATGAATTGTCATAAAAAATTTTATTTAATGAATAAAACCTTCATGTAACCTTATCCTACCCGTGGATTAGGTTTCATGCAAAACACGAAGGCCACTTGGGCTCTTCGCCTGCCCACCAAACTTAAGGTTGGATGGGCAGCCCTGTTAAAAAGGTTAATTGCTATATTAATGGCCTTAACAGGCCTTTGACAGTTTGGTGGGTGCGCAGCCGACTCTGGTGCACGCCCGTCGAACGAAAGATCGGAATGACGTGTGGCGACATCGGACGCACGCCCGACGTCACTACACATCATTTTACGGGTCAGCGTGCAGGGCCCACTCCCACACGCCAAAGAGAAAATTCTGCCTCAGGAATAACTCTCCTGCTCTTCTTAGGAACGATACCATGGGACCTATTTCATCCACCTGAAAGGGTAGAGAGGGCCTTGGTTTAATGTCTCACTATGAAGACAGCAGCTCTGACAGTGCAGCACTCTCTCAGTACTGGACTGGAGTGGCAGCCTAGGTTGTTGTGTTGAAGTCCTGAAGGAGACTTGAAGCCACATCCTTCTGACTGAGAGGCAGAGTGCTACCATCTGAACCAAGGCTAAAGCTCATGTCATAAAAACAGACTATCTGATCATTATCAAATTGCTGTTTGTGGGAGCTCACTGCATGTAAATTGGCTGCCGCATTTCCTACATTATAACAGCGACTACACGTCAAAAAAGTACTTCATTTGCTGTAAAGTGCTTTGAGACACCCACTGGTTGTGAAAGGGCTATATAAGTGCAAGTCATTATGTATTTGTTGGTGATAGTTATACTGGAAGATGAAACTTTGCTGAACTCACTATATTGCATGTTTTCAAAAACATCAACTTCAAAAACAACAACTAAAATTGGCATTTACGTAGTGTCTTTAATAGTGGTCCTGAGGTACATCACGTAGCTGTAAGGCAAACAAATACCAAAATACAATTCTCAGAGAGTAAGGCCTAACTGACTAAAATGGAGGAGGAAATGCGGAAGAGTTAGAGGAATAGAGGATGGGTTGGGGGGCAACATATGTCTGTGAAGCAAAATATGTCATTGAAGTATGATGGAAAAGTTGGAGTTGGTGCAAGAGATGATATGATCAGCAGAAGTTTGAATGCGCTGAAATGTATGAATGGTGAGGATTGGAAGTCCACACAAGAGAAGATTGGAGTAATCACAAAGGATTTCAGCTGCAGATGGGTGAGGTAGGTTGGAAGTGGGTAATATTACAGAGGTGAAAATGGTGCATTAATGATGGAGCAGATATGAGATTAAAAGTTCAGTTGGGGATTGAGCACATTGCTGGCATTGATGCTGGTTTTACCTTAGGCAGTAACCATGAAGAAGGAAGAATTGGTGGTGAGCGTGAAGATGTTATCACTCTTCCAAGACTGACTGTCAGCAACGCAGAATGAAAAAAGACAGAAGTAATGGAAAAGTGCAGCTAACTGTCATTAGTGCAAACATGGAAACTAAATTCATATCTGTGGCTAATGTTGCCAAGGTATAGATGAAAAAGAAGAGGAGGCCTGCAGTAATTATGGTTTTATTTAGTGTGTAATGCACCCTTAAGAATGACACGTGTTAGGCAAGATCACATGATCTGTAGTAACCAATAGGAGAGTAGCGTGGGCTACCTCAGCAGCCAGCGTAGAGATAGAGTTGGAGTTGAAAGCACATGTGTAGTTGCTGCTGAGTATATTGTAAATAAACTTAAAGTTTTCACCCAAGAAATGTCTGCAGATCAGCTCTCATTAATAACACAACTCGGCCACCCTACAACTAGGCCAAAGGTCAATCCTTGGGGAATGTCAGAGGGTTGGTGTGGGGGTAGGAAAAAAATTAAATGCTGGCGATGCGCTGGCTACAATTCGATAGGTACAAGTCAAACCAAGCGAAGGCAGTCCACAAGCTGGACAAAAGGAGAGAAGCATTGAAGCAGGATCATATGAGTAACTATGTGAAAAACTGAGCAGATATCAAGGTCAAGAGGAGAAGGAATAATGATGATAGTCTTGAAGAATGTAATTTGTTACATTTTTTTCTCATTTTGTCACATTTTCTACAAAGCCTTCCCCGTCCAGTTAATATTTCCTGCTTTCACTCTGACAAGATGCAAACTGCAGTGTTAACCTGTATGATGTTATCTGACCCACTGTGCATCTCCAGGGTTATCTATGTTTATTTTCCTCTCCAAGCCTTCTGCCATGCCCCTACTTCTTCCTTTTACAGAACTGTCCCTATCAGTTCCTAGACTGCTACTCCCATTTTTTCCCACACATACAGTCACTATCAAAAATCTCAGACCTCCCTGTCAAGTGCTTCAGTCATTGAGTTTTGAGACTTCTGCAAGTAAATCATTTAAGATTTTTTGTTCATGCATAAATGTTTTCAATCTACAAATTGCTCACAGAAAATGTATCCCAGATTGCATAATCTCCCACCATATCAACATGCATGATAAATTTACCACTTTTAGTGTTTCCAGGCTTTTCATTAGCTTTGTTGGGTTTTTTAACTGTCATTTTAAAAGCTTGTAATTTTCATGTCTGGACTATTGAATGTGTTTGAATTTTTGCTAAAGAAAGTGGCATTTGTGTTGTACTCATAACAAACATGCTAGCAATAAATGGTGATGCTGAATGGGCTGTATTGAGGCAGGTTGAATTGTTGGAACAGCCTGCCTGATAACTCCAACACACAGCTGCTGCATTGATTATTACTGCAATCTCAATACAAATACATCTGGTGCAGCAAAATGTTTAAAGAACACTTTTCATACTTATCTTAGAAAAGATAAAAATAATACATTTATAGATGGTTGGTGACACAACAACTTACATCATCAACTATGTCCATTTTGTGTTTAAATGCAGGTTAAATGCAACATGACAACACTTCCTAAAAAAGTTAGTTACATTTTTATGTGTTTTTAACAATTGAATTTGGATTTTTCAGCTGTTCAATTCCTTACGAGCATCTTCTGTTCGATTTTAGCGCTTTAGTACTTATCTGAGCTTTCAGGATGTATAGATTTGGGGAATTACATACAACAGCAACATGTTGTGCCATACAATGTCATGTGAATTTAAAGTTGTCTTGTAATTCCCAATGGAAGAAAATTGGATTGTACTTGCAATGTACTTTTGGTATATTGTCTAAATACTGGCACAGCTATCAACATTAGGGAGATGAGATAACATGTTAAAGTTTTAGGGGCAGAATTTTCCGATGGGCGTGTGGGGGCAGGCCCGACATGCGCTAAAGAGCGCTGGCCCTGACTCTCCCTCCTCCCCCGCCCACACAGCTGGCGCTGAGCCTTAATTGGCCTGCCCGTATAAAATGGCGGCACGGAGCCGATTGCCCACCATAAGAAAAATCCTGGCCTAGCTGTTCCCTGATTAGCATTAGTTGGTCTCAGCCAGGACAATAACTGGAGTGCTACAGTTGACCTCACCACACTGTGCAAAGCAAAAATTGGCTAGGCTTGCCCTGCTGACTGCAGTCACTGTTGGAAGTGACCATGACTCTAGTGCGCACAGCAGTTTAAAGGGACAGGCTTCCACCAGGGCCCAACAAAATCCAATAGAGGGGAATAGTATATCGATCATCCTTGATTTGATTGCATTTAAATTTAAACTTCTTCTCTTCCCCCGAGCAACGTTGGACTCCAGCTCAAATGCTGGAATATCCACCATCTGATATTACTAAGAGGTTAATGATGTAAAATGTGATACTCTGTACCCGCAAACAATAAAAAAATTAATGTGACTATAGTTGTAACAAACACAAGAGTAAGAAACCAAAATAAGAAAATCACCACTTCAAACAACATAAACATTTGGCAAAAAATTGCTGAAAAAAACTCAGCAGGTCTGACAGCATCTGTGGAAAGGAAGACAGAGTTAACGTTTTGAGTCTGTATAACTCTTCATCAGAACTAAAGAGGAATAAGAAATGTGGTGAAATATAAGCTGTTTAAGGGGGGTGGGACAGGTGGAGCTGGATAGAGGCCCAGTGATAGGTGGAGGCAAAAGAGAGATTGCCGAAGATGTCATGAACAAAAGGACAAAGGGGTGTTGACAATAGTGATATTAGCTAAAGGATGTGCTAATGGTGACATTAAGGGTAGAAAGCAGGATGAGCAAGTGACAGATAGCCCTAGTGGGGGTGGGGTGGGGAGAAGGGATCGAAATAGGCTAAAAGGTGGTGATAAAACAATGGATGGAAATAAATTTTAAAATAATAATAGAAATAGGTGGGAAAAGAAAAATATATTTATAAAAAAAATATGATAATTATTTGAAAAAAGGGGATAAAAAAGGGATGGAGGAGAGAGTTCATGATCTGAAGGTTGGACGGGCAGGTCCTTTAATTGTTTAAATGATCCTGTCAATGGCCTCAATTTGCTGATTTTACTGCGGGCTTGCCTTCCTGAAAATTTAAATGGGGCGGGATGACTTCGGGAGTTCCGCCCGACGTCATCCCGTGTCATTTTACGCGTCACGAACAGGCCCCGCCCCCTGCTCGCCGACAGCAAAATTCTGCCCCAAGTGTGCAAAGATGTGATCAATTAAAGAGGGAAGACAAGGCAAGAGAACAAGGTTATTACAAGAGAAGTGATAACTGGAACATGGCAGGAAGAGACAGAAAGTACAAACTTAAGAATGCAACAGCAGATAAGGCCAGAGTTTGGAAAAATGGTAAACAGATAGAGTTAAAGGCTCTGTATCTGGATGCACATAGCATTCAGAACAAAATGGATGAATGGACAGCTCAAATAGAAATAAATACGTATGATCTGTTAGCCATTACAAAGACATTGCTGCAAGATAACAAAGGCTGGGACCTGAATATTCAAGGGTACATGACATTTCAGAAGGACAGGAAGCTAGGAAAAGATGGAGAGGTAGCTCTGTTAATTAAGGATGAAATTAGTACAATAGAGAGAGAGATGACCTTAGTTCAAAAGGTCAAGAGGTAGAATCAGTTTGGGTAAAGATCAGAAATAGTAAAGGTAGGAAATCACTTGTGGGAGTAGTTTATAAGCCGCTGAACAGTAACCTCAGTGTAGGACAAAGTACACAGGAAGAAATAATGGAGGCTTGTGAGAAAGGTACGGCAATAATCACGGGTCATTTTAATCTACCTATAGATTGGGCAAATCAGATTGGTAAAGGTAGCCTGGAAGATGAGGTTATGGAATGTTTTTGGGATAGTTTCTTAAAGCAGCATGTGCTAGAGCTAAGCAGAGAGCAGTCTATTCTCAAACTGCTAATGTACAATGAGACAGGATTAATTAATGACCTCATAATAAAGGCACCGCCAGGTAACAGCAATCATGACATGATTGAATTTCACATTCAGTTCAAGGGAGAGAAGAGATGGGTGTAAGACTTGTGTTTTCAACTTAACTAAGGGCATTTATTAGGGTATGAAGACAGAGCTGCTAAAGTGAACTTGGAAATTAGGTTTAAGGGATGGGTCATAGAGATCAGTGGCAGACATTTAAGGAACTAAAAGCTGACAAGTCCCCAGATCCTGGTGGACTTTTTTTATTTGTTCATGGGATGTGGGCATCATTGGCTAGGCCAGCATTTATTTATAGGCCTGAATTTTTCAGTCAGTATGCGGAGGCAGGCCTGATACGCTGGCGGTTAAAATGACGAGTGATGACGTCGGGCGTGCGTCCTGATGTCATTGTGATGTTTCCTTCGGCGGGCGCGTGCCAGAGTCGATATTTAAATGGCCTATTAAGGCCATTAAGGGAGTAATTAAGTTCAAATTTATGCTGCCCGTCCAACCTTACAGTTGACGGACAGGTGAAAAGGCCAAGCGGCCTTTACGTTTTTTAGGAAACCTCATCCATGAGAGTGGGACGAGGTTTCCTGAAACTTTTATTAATTAAATAAAATTTTTTCCTGAAATATTAAAACATGTCCCATCTCATGTGACACAGCCACATGAGGGGACATGTTTAATTAAATTTTTAATCCAGTTATTTATTTATTTCAAAAATGCTTCAATCTCCCTGATGCAGCTCTGTGGCTCAGGGAGATTGAAGCGCTCTTTAACGTGCGAGCGCCATAGAGCGCTGGCCCCGGCTCTCCCTCCTAGCCCCGCCCGCACAGGTAGCGCTGAATGCTATCACTCGCATCTTATGCTGGGCAGGCCTTAATTGGCCCACCTGCATAAAATGGCAGCGCGGAACCGATTGCAGGTGGCGGTTGGCTCCGCGACCACCCCCTGCCCGCTCCCACCGAGCCCACCCGCCAACTGAAAAATTCAGGCCATAGGGTCATAAAAAAAAGTGGATGCATTGGCTTTAATTTTCCAAAATTCCCTAGATTCTGGATTGGAAAATAACTAATTAACTGTTTTATTCAAGATAGGAGGGAGACAGAAAGTAGGAAACAACAGGCCAGTTAACTTAACATCTGTCATAGGTAAAATGCTGGAATCTATTACTGAGGAGGTCATGGCGGAGTATTTAAAAAATCTCAGTGCAATCAGGCAGAGTCAACATGGTTTTGTGAAAGGGAAATCATGTTTGACTAACTTATTATAATTCTTTAAGGAAGTATCAAACGATGTGGATAAAGAGGAACCTGTAGATGTAGATTTCCAGAAGTCATTTGACAAGGTGCCGCATCAAAGGTTAATACACAAAATAAGAGCTCATGAGTAGGGGGTAGCATTGGTTAACTAACAGGAAACAAAGAATGGGAATAAATGGGCCATTTTTTTGTTGCCATGATGTAACGAGTGGAGTACCACAGGGATCAATGCTGGGGCCTCAGCTATTTACAATCTATATGAATGACTTGGATGACAAGACCAAATGTATCGTTGCTAAATTTGCTGATGATACAAAGATAGCTGGGAAAGTAAGTTCCAGTTGCAGCTACTTCAGCTCTGAGTTTTGGAGCTTGAGCAGCAGCTGGAGGCACTGAGGTGCATCCGCGAGGCTGAGAGTTTCGTGAACAGCATGTTTTTAGATGTAACCCCACAGCTTACAGAAGTGCAAACAGAGAGGGAATGGGTGGCCATTAGTCAGGAGAAAGGGGTCAGGCAGGTAGTCAGGAAATCCCCAGAGTGAATCTCGCTTGAGAACCGTACATTGGTACCAATGACATAGGTAAAAAGAGGCATAAGGTCCTGCAAGCCGAATTTAGGGAGCTAGGAAGCAGATTAAAAAACAGGACCTCAAAGGTAGTAATCTCTGGATTACTTCCGGTGCCACGTGCTAGTGAGTATAGAAATAGGAGGTTAGTCCAGATGAATGCATGCCTGGAGAGATGGTGCAGGAGGAAGCGCTTTAGATTTCTGGGACATGGGAACTATTTCTGGAGGCGGTGGGACCTGTACAAGGCGGACGGGTTGCACCTGAACCGGAATGGGACCAACATCCTTGCGGGGAGGTGTGCTGGTGCTGTAGGGGAGGGTTTAAATAACTTGGATGGCATCCTGAGAGGAGGTTCAGCAGGGGGAGACGCACAGCCAAAATTAAAAGAGAGAGCAAGTGAGTCTGGAAGGCTTAGAAATTATAGGCCAGTTAAGGCACAAGAGAGTTTGGCAAGGTTCAATTGTATTTATTTTAATGCAAGGAGTCTGAGGCAAAAGGAAGATGAGTTGAGGGCACAAATTAACACATGGAAGTATGAAGTCATTGCTGTCACAGAGACATGGATGAGAGAGGGGCAGGATTGGCAGCTCAATATTCCAGGATATAGGGTCTTCAGGCGAGACAGGGAAGGAGGTAAAAGAGGAGGAGGTATCGCAATATTGATTAAGGGATCAATTACAGCAGTAAGGAGGGATGACACCCTAGAAGGCTCCTCAAATGAAGCCATATGGGTAGAACTTAAAAACAAAAAAGGAGCAGTCACATTGCTGGGAGTGTACTATAGGCTCCCGAACAGTCAGAGAGAAATAGAAGAGCAGATATGTCGGCAAATTTCAGAGAAATGTGAAACTAATAGGGTAATAATAGCGGGGGATTTCAATTTCCCCAACATTAACTGGGCTAGTCATAGTGTGATACGTTTCGAGGGAGCTGAATTCTTAAAATGTATTTTTAAGCCAATACGTAGAAGACAGGGGGTGGTCCTGGACTTAATTTTAGGGAATGAAGCCGGGCAAGTGGTATCAGGGGGGGAGCATTTTATAGATAGTGATCATAACTCTGTTAGATTCAAGGTTGTTATGGAAAGGGACAAGGATGGGTCAGAAATCAGAGTTCTAAATTGAGGGAAGGCCGATTTTAATAAGATCAGATATGATGTGACCAGAGTGGACTGGGAGCAGCTACTTTTAGGTAAATCTGCATCAGAGCAGTGGGAGTCATTCAAGAAGGAAATAGGGAGGGTACAGGGCCAACATATTCCAGTAAAGATCAAGGGTGGGACGAACAAATCCAGGGAACCCTGGATGTTGAGGGATATACAGGACTGGATAAAGAGAAAAAGGGAGGCTTATGGCAGATACTGAGGGCTCAAAACAGTGGAAGCCCTAGAGGAGTGTGTAGGGGGGAACTTAAAAAGGAAATTAGGAGAGCAAAAAGGGGGCATGAAAAAACATTGGCAGGTAAAAATAAAGGAAAATCCAAAGTTATTTTACAAGTACATTAAGAGTAAGAGGATAACTAGGGAAATATTAGGGCCCATTAAGGACCATAGTGGTAATTTGTGTGTGGAGCCGGAATACGTAGGTAGGGTTCTAAATGAATACTTTTTGTCGTTATGATGTGGGTATGAAAATCAGGCAGAAGGACTGCAATATAATTAAAGAAATTAGCATAGAAAGGGAGGAGGTTCTAAGTGGTCTGGCAGGCTTAAAAGTAGATAAATCTCCAGGCCCGGATGAAAAGTATCCCAGATTGTTGAGTGAGGCAAGGGAGGAAATAGCAGGGGCACTGGCAATAATTTTCAATACCTCTCTGGCCACAGGAGAGGTGCCAGAGGACTGGAGGACAGCCAATGTGGTACCGTTATTCAAGAAGGGAGGAAGGGATAAACCAGGGAACTATAGGCCAGTCAGTCTAACCTCAGTGGTGGGGAAACTATTGGAAGCGATTCTGAGGGACAGAATTAATCTACACTTGGAGAGGCAGGGATTAATCAAGGACAGTCAGCATGGTTAAGGGGAGGTCATGTCTGACCAATGTGATTGAATTTTTCAAAGAGGTGACCAGGTGTGTAGATGAGGGCAATGCATTTGACGTAGTCTACTTGGACTTCAGCAAGGCTTTTGATAAGTTCCCACATGGGAGACTGATAACAAAGGTAAGAGACCATGGGATCCAAGGCAATTTGGCAAATTGGATCCAGAATTGGCTGAGTGGTAGAAAGCAGAGGGTGATGGTCGAGGGGTGTTTTTGTGACTGAACGCCTGTGTCCAGTGGGGTTCCACAGGGATCAGTGTAGGGTCCCTTGCTGTTTGTGGTACATACAAACGATTTAGACTTGAATGTAGGAGGGTTAATCAGTAAGTTCGCAGATGACACAAAAATTGGTGGTGTGATAAATAGTGAGGAGGATAGCCTTAGATTACAGGAGGATATAGTCAGATGGGCTGATCAATGGCAAATGGAATTTAATCCAGATAAGTTTGAGGTGATGCACTTGGGCAGGACAAACAAGGCACGGGAATACACGATGAATGGTAGGACCCTGGGAAGTACTGAGGATCAGAGGGACTTTGGTGTGCATGTTCATTGGTCCCTTAAGGTAGCGCGATAGGTAGATAAGGTAGTTAAGAAGGCATATGGGATATTTGCCTTTATTAGCTGAGGCACAGAATATAAGAGCAGGGAGGTTATGCTGGCACTGCATAAAACGCTGGTTAGGCCACAGCTAGAGTATTGCGTGCAGTTCTGGAATCCGCGTTATAGGAAGGATGTGATTGCACTAGAGAGAGTGCAGAGGAGCTTTACCAGGATGTTGCCTGGGCTGGAGAGTTTTAGTTATGAGGAGAGATTGGATAGACTGGGGTTATTTTCCCTGGAGCAGAGGAGATTAAGGGGGGACATGATTGAGGTGTATAAAATTATGAGGGGCATAGATAGTGTAGACAGGAAGGAACTTTTCCCCTTGGTGGAGGGATCAATAACCAGGGAGCATAGATTTAAGGTAAGGGGCAGGAGGTTTAGAGGAGATGAGAGGAAGGATTTTTTCACCCAGAGGATGGTGGGAATCTGGAACTCACTGCCTAAAAGGGTGGTAGAGGCAGAAATCCTCATAACATTTATGAAGTATTTGGATGTGCACTTGCGATGACATGGCACACAAGACTCTGGGCCTAATGCTGGAAATTGGGAGTAGAATAATTAGGTACTTGTTTGACTGGTGCAGACTCAATGGGCCGAAGGGCCTTTTTTGTGCTGTAGACCTCTATGACTCTGTGGACAGAATTTTGCCCTTGATGGGCGGGCGGGCCCCACTGGCTCGGCGGCAGGCAGGCAGCCAATCGCCGCCACTGAAACGGTCCCCGCCACCATTTTAAGTGGGCGGGCCAATTAAGGCCCGCCCAGCAGTCTGCCCAGCGGGAAGCGCTGTGCGCTTCCTGTGCGGGGTGGGGGAGGAATTCCCTAACTGTCAAAGTGCGCACATCTCCCTGAGACTAAGTGTTGTCTCAGGGAGATCGGTGAAAGCATTATAAACATCAAAAATAGAAAAATTAGTAACATGTCCCCCTAATGTGACAATGTCACACGAGATGGGACATGTTAATAAAAAGCACAGAAACTTTATTAAACTTTTAAAAAACAGACATGAAACCTCATCCCGCCAGTGGATGAGGTTTCATGTTTTTTCAGAAGCCCACTGGGGCTCCTGGCCTGCCCGGCAACCTTAAGGTTGGACGGGCTGGGCCTTTAATTGGGTTAAATACCCTGTCAATAGCCTCAATTGGCCATTGACAGGTTGGCGGGTGGACAGCTGATTTCACTGTCCGCCCGCCTTCCTGAATATTTAAATGGGGCGGGATGACATCGGGGGTTCCTCCCGACATCATCCCACGTCATTTTTGCGTCGGTGAGCCCTGCCCCAACTCGCCAACGGAAAAATTCTGGCCTATGACTCTAAGTTGTGAAGAGGATTTGAGGAGCCTGCAAAGGGATATAGATGAGTTAAGTGTGTGGGCAAAAATTTGGCAGATGAAGTATAATGTGGGAAAATGTGAGCTTGTTCCCTTTGGCAGGAAGAATAAAAAAGAAGCATATTATTTAAATGGAGAGAGATTGCAGAACTCTGAGGTGCAGAAAGATTTGGGTATCCTGGCACATGGATCACGAAAAGTTAGTATGCAGGCACAGCAGGTGATTAGGAAGACAAAAGGTTGTTGTCTATTGCAAGGGGAATGGAATATAAAAATAGGGATGTTTTGTTACAGTTGTATAGGATATTGGTGAGATCAGATCTCGAGTACTCCCTACAGTTTTGGTCTCCTTATTTAATAAAGGACATAATTGCATTAGAAGCAGTTCAGAGAAGGTTCATTTGACTGATTCCTGGGATGAGGGGATTGTCCTATGAGATAAGGTCGGTGAGGTTGGGCCTGTATCCATTGGGAGTTTAGAAGAATGAGAGGCCATTCAGCCCAACAAATCCAATCCATGGAGCAATTCTCCCTCTGCCCCCCTCAATTCCTGTAGCCTGCAAGTTTATTTCCTTCAAGCAACCATCCAATTTCCTTTTGAAATCATGAATTGTTTTAGCTTCCACCCATCTCATAGGCAGCAAGTTCCAGGAACAAATATAGTGCGAATGTTACATGGAATTGGTATATCGTGTCTGAAATCAGCTTTACTTAAAGTCAAATCTTCAGTGCTCCATGCTGACTACTTTTATCAACCTCTGGAATTGTTTTCTTGGCAAAGGCTGCAGATTCAGGTTTTCTCCAGACAAGAAGTTGTTATTTATAAATGAGCCTGAGGAAAACCTTTGTGTTTTGATCTGTTGCAGTGCGGACAGTGAGCCATTTTTAGGTGTTATCTTTTAAATAAACTTCATGCAAATAATTGGAAGTAGCAATTCCTTCGTACTGACGGAGGGAAATTGTAAAATGTCATCGGCCGATTAACAAAGGAATAAACACTATTAATTAACAACTTTAATGGACATAGCTGATTTGTGGAATAGATAATTCTTGTGTGAATTAACCTTTTACATAGATGTAGAAGCCCAGCTAAATTATGTACCAGACAGTAATTCAGAATTGGGCCATTCTGGCTCTTGAAATTCCCCTGAATAAACTGTTTTTCCGTAACGACCATGGATGCCGAGCAATATTGCTGCCCTGAAATTACAGAACAAGCATGATGTGTATATATTTATAAATTTACAGTTTGATTTACATTGCCAACACTGTGCAGGTTTATGTATATTTGTTGGTGTAAGCACACTAAATAAATGTGAATATATTATTTACTCTAAACAAATGTTCAAAATTAGCAAAATCCTTATTCAGATTATGGTTGAGAACTATTTTACAATTACCCATTAAAAAGACATGTGATATGGAGAAAATTGAATTTAGCCAGAGCAGCATATTGTTGAGAAGGATAAATATGAGAGAGGTATGTAAACTCATACTTATGCAATGAATTATCATTAGCTATTTGGTATTTTCTTCTATCAATATGAATAATGGTCAGCAGTTTACTGAAACAAACAGCCATGAACTGACAATGGGGCCCAAATAGGTTGTATGCTTTCCAATAGCAGAAACTACTATTCTCAAAGATCTTAGCTGAAACCAAATCCTTGTTTAAATTTTACCCAACTACACCCTCCACTCCTCCCCTCTCAAAGCTAATGGCCTTGAAAATTCCTGGCTATGCCAGTCTCCAGCTGTTGATCGACTGCACATTCATGTGCCTCTTGCAAAACAAATGTTAACATGGGGTGGGGAGTGACGATGGGATGGGTGAATGTGGTTAGGGAATTCCTACAGTGGGGATTCATGATTCTCAGGTTCATTCTGGTCCTGGCACAGCACTGGAGGCCAGTATTGTATTTTATACTTCAGAGATGTGCAGAGATTCTTCTCACCAGGTTCTCTGTGTGAACAGTTTTATTACAATGCTTTTAAAATGCCTGCTTTCTCATGCTTACTGCTTAGTTTCTGTTTCTCGAACCACAATCACAAGCTTGACTCACAGCACACAACAAAGCGAGCAGTCAACAAACACACATAATCAAACACTAAACAATTGAACATAACATCTTTCTCCCTTCATAAACCTAAAGGTTAGTTATTTGGCAGTACAGAACTTGAGTATTGCTGAAAAAAGACATTTGCTCGAAGCTTTTCATCTGCATTCATCAGGACAATCGCAAGAATACTAATGTCAGGGGAAGCAACAACTTTATACAGTATGAGAAGAGAGTGCTAATTGGTTGGCAAGTGAACTCTGATTGGTAGAGGTGTTGCCATGGAGGATGTACCAATTAATGGTGACTGACAGTTAACTGCCAAGAATTGTTTGACATTTAAACCAGGCAGCTTTACTCTGATTGATCAAGGCATTGCCCTGAGGAATGAACCAGCCAATGGCTATTACTTTGTTTAGCTGAAACAGGCTCAATATGTGCACATGTTCTTTCTGTCTGCAAAGAACAGAGCCCTGTGCTTATGTAGCTTCCAGTACATGCAAATGTGCCATACTATAAGCCCAACTGACAATCTTAAATTGATTGTCAGTGTAAGTTTTAGCACACTGAGGATTATTTAGCAAAGGTCATCCAATCGCGGAATCACATCTGTGTTTTGAGTTTTGCAAGCACTGGCTGGTTGGGTACGGTCTGTACCTTACCCATTGCAAACAGTGCCTGGGACATGCTGTTTGATACGATCCACCATTCTTTGGGATGTAAGGTCTACATACCTAGCATCACACTGGTACTGGAATTCATATACCACATTACTCATTTGTGTGATGGGCAGGATATCTTTTTGGCTTCACGGCAGTATTCTGTTAATGGCGAATACCGCTCGTGTTTACTGCATAGTAGCAGTGTGAAACAGCTAGCTTCATCTGTTGCTCAGATTTTTGAGATAACATTCCCGTCCAGGGTAATCTGAGGTAGACTGGGCACTGTGGTTGTGATTTAGCCATTTGATGTGAACCCAATCTCCAATTTCAAATTGTGGTTTTCGTGAGTGTTCACTTGTCGAAGTACACTTTCATTTTACCTTGTCACTTTGTGACTTCTTCTGCTTTCACTTTGACATTCTCATTGGATAGCAGTGATGGCTCAAGAATGGTCAGCAGCTTGCAAAAGTTATGACCAATCGTAAATTTGGCTGGTGTCTTTCCGGTCAGAGAGTATGGGATGGATCAATATGAGCATACAAGCTACGTAGTTACCAATGTACTTTTCTATGCAGCAATCTATTACTGGTCACCAGACTGCTTCCCGTGATCATTGTTACAAACATGCGAACATACAAATTAGGAGCAGGAGTAGGCCACTGGCCCTTTGAACTTGCTCCACCATTCAATAAGATCATGGATGATCTGATTTTAACCTCAACTCCACATCCTGCCTACCTTTCATCCCCTTGCTTATCAAGAATCTGTCCACCTCTGTCTTAAAAATATTCACTCTGTATGCATCACCTTTTGAGGAAGAGAATTCCAAAGACTCACAACTCTCTGAGAAAAAAAAAATCATCTCTGTCTTAAATGGGTGACTCCTTATTTTTAAACATTGGTCCCTAGTCCGAGATTCAAGAGGAAACATCCTTTCCACATCCACCCTGTCAAGTCTCCTCAGGATCTTATATGTTTCAATGAAGTCATCTCTTACTCTTCTAAACTCCAACAGATATCAGCCTAGTCTGTCCAGCCTTTCCTCCTAAGACAACCTGCCCATTCCAGTTATTAGTCTGGTAAACATTCTCTGAACTGCTTCCAATGCATTTACATTCTTCCTTAAATAAGGAAACCAATACTGTGCACCGTACTCCAGATGTGGTCTCATCAATGCCCTATATAACTGAAGCATAACCTCCCTACTCTCTACTACTCTCACGTGTTGGTGCAGACTCGATGGGCCAAAGTGCCTCTTCTGCACTGTGTGATTCTGTGATACTTCTGTAAAAACAGAAAATGCTGGAAAAACTCAGCAGCTCTCACAGCATCCGTGGAGAGAGAGACAGAGTTAATGTTTTGAGTCCGTATGACCCTTCTTCAGTCGGACTCAAAACGTTAACTCTGTGATTATGAACTAGAGATAGTTTAAGTAAGTTATACGTGTATTTGTGTGTGTTAGGAATGAAGCTTATCTTTAAGTTTAACTTTAATTTGTGTTTCTGTATTGATGTGTTAAGAAAGAGGGTAACTTGAGTTTTGGTTTCACTTTAAAAGATGCCTGCATTCTAATGAGGTTTTATGGAGTTAAAACAAGGTAGAAAAAACTGGTCTGTTGCCTAGCAATAGGAGGCCTACACAGAAACAGGGAGAAACAGAAAGCAGTTTTTTAGTTCAGTTGAAAGCAGGTGCCAGGAGAAGCTGAACACAGGAGAGGGAACTGCAAAGAGCAGATTTCCCATAAGCTCAGGAGAAGGTCCCAGAATCCAGGGAGTGGGAAAATAAAAGAAAGTTCCAAGAAGACCTTCTAGTTAAAGGGAAAGAACAGGAATCTGGAAGAGGTCCTGTTCAGTGGAAGTGAAAGCAAGGAGCAGAGAGGAAGGCTCCAAGCTTAAAGGGAGTAAGCTGTTGGACACAAACATAAAACAAAATAGGCTTGCGAGAAGCCAGAAGATCTAAGGAGACAGCCAAAGGTGTGTAACGCTTTATTATGGACACGTGAAGCAGTGGGGTTCTGTTGGTATGGCTGTGCATTTGAGAGAGAGTGCATGGAAGGCAAAGCTTGATCCAGGGAGAGGACCATTGAAGGGGAGCTCGAAGCTCTGCAGGTGGACCCTTGTGGAAGGCATCCAAGAGAAAGTGTGATATGGGAGAAAATTCCAAAGCAGGTTCTTTGCGAGTGGAGACTGGAAGCCGTCATGTGAAAGACGAGTTCAGTGAGACCAGCTGGCTCATGATGTTAGAAGTATCTGGGGGAGTTGATGAAGGATCCATAGCAATATTTGGGGTGGCATCTGTCAACTTGGTTTCAGAGTGTGTGCCTGACCACAGGTCACTTATTGGTTTACATGGACTGTGTAGTTACTGTGAACATCTTTCAGACAGCCAGTGCAGACTCATTGGACTGAATGGCCTCCTTCCGCACTGTAAAGACTCTGAGATTAGAGTATAAGATAGCTTTTGTAACTTATGTTATGCTTACACGCCTGTATATATCTGTAAAGGTATAGTTGTGGGTAAAGGAGCATTGTAATATAGTTCACTGTTTCTTGTTTAATAAATGTTTTATTCTTTTGTTAAAAGTTCATCAGCTGACTCCTGTGACTTTGTTCAGTAGCCGTTCTCCATGTTTCTAAGCAAAAAATAAAAATTAGGACCTATCAAGCAGGGTTTCACCCTGGGATCCGACTTGGTCCAGTAGTACCATGAGCTGGGATCATAACAGTAGTTTGCTTCCTTCAATGTACTGTGAAATTATAGCTCCAATTGCATTTCCTGACGCATCTGTTGTGACATGTTTCCGCATGTGGGTTGAAATGCATGAAGACTGGCAGAGATACTATCTTTACCTTTAACATGTCAAACACTGTTTGCTGTGCAATTGTCCATTCCCATTGTGCTTCTTTGCATAGTAGCTTTCAAAGAGGATCCACGATCTCTGCATACTCAGGAACGCATTTGTGATAAAAGATAATATTATGGAGAAATGATGCCAACTCTTTCATGTTAAACATAGAGAAACATAGAAAATAGGAGCAGGAGTAGGCCATTCGGCCCTTTGAGCCTGCTCTGCCATTCATTATGATCATGGCTGATCATCCAGCTCAATAGCCTGCTCCCGCTTTCTCCCCATATCCTTTGATCCCTTTCGCCCCACGAGCTATATTTAACTCCTTTTTGAAAACATACAATGTTTTGGCCTCAACTACTTTTTGTGGTAGCGAATTCCATAGGCTCACCACTCTCTGGGTGAAGAAATTTCTCCTCATCTCAGTCCTAAATGGTCTACCCCGTATCCTCAGACTGTGACCCTTGGTTCTGGACTCCCCCACCATCGGGAATATCCTTCCTACATCTACCCTGTCTAGTCCTGTTAGAATTTTATAGGTTTCTATGAGATCCCCCCTCATTTTTCTGAACTCCAGTGAATATAATCCTAACCAACTCTCTCTTCATTTATCAGTCCCGCCATCCCAGGAATCAGTCTGGTAAACCTTTGCCGCACTCCCTGTATAGCAAGAAGATCCTTACTCAGATAAGGAGACCAAAGCTGCACACAATATTCCAGGTATGGTCTCATCAAGGCCCTGTATAATTGCAGCAAGACATCCCTACTCCTGTACTCAAATTCTCTCACTATGAAGGCCAACATACCATTTGCCTTCTTTACCGCCTGCTGCACCTGCATGCTTACCTTCAGCGACTGGTGAACAAGGACACTTAGGTCTCGTTGCACATTCCCCTCTCTCAATGTATAGCCATTCAGGTAATAATCTGCATTCCTGTTTTTGCTACCAAAATGGATAACCTCCCATTTATCCACATTATACTGCATCTGCCATGCATTTGCCCACTCACTCAGCTTGTCCAAATCACACTGAAGCATCTCTGCATCCTCCTCACAGCTCACTCTCCCACCAAGCTTTGTGTCATCTGCAAATTTGGAGATATTACATTTAGTTCCCTCTTCTAAATCATTAACATATATTGTGAATAGCTGGGGTCCCAGGGCCGATCCCTGCGGTAACCCACTAGTCACTGCCTGCCATTCGGAAAAAGACCCGTTTATCCCTACTCTTTGTTTCCTGTCTGCCAACCAGTTTTCTATCCATCTCAATTCACTACCCCCAATCCCATGCGCTTTAATTTTACACGCTAATCTCTTATGTGGGACTTTGTCAAAAGCCTTCTGAAAGTCCAAATAAACCACATCCACTTGGTCCCCCTCATCAACTCTACTAGTTACATCCTCAAAAAATTTCCAGTAGATTTGTCAAGCATGATTTCCCTTTCATAAATCCATGCTGACTCTGTCCGATTCTGCCACTGTTTTCCAAATGCTCAGCTATTAAATCTTTTATAATGGACTCTAGAATTTTCCCCACTACCGAAATCAGGCTGACTGGTCGATAATTCCCTGTTTTCTCTCTACCTCCCTTTTTAAATAGTGGGGTTACATTAGCTACCCTCCAATCTGTAGGAACTGTTCCAGAGTCTATAGAAACTCGGAAGGTGACCACCAATGCATCCACTATTTCTAGGGCCACTTCCTTAAGTACTGGGATGTAGATTATCAGGCCCTGGGGATTTATCGACCTTCAATCCCTTCAATTTCCCCAACACCATTTCCCTACTAATACTGATTTCTTTAGTTCCTCCCTCTCACTAAACCCTGTGTTCCCCAACATTTCTGGTATGTTATTTGTGTCCTCCTTTGTGAAGACAGAACCAAAGTATGTATTTAGTTGGTCGGCCATTTCTTTGTTACCCATTATAAATTTCCTTGCTTCTGATAATAAGGGACCTACATTTGTCTTCACCAATCTTTTTCTCTTCACATACCTATAGAAACTTTTACAGTCAGTTTTTATGTTCCCCGCAAGCTTACTCTCGTACTCTATTTTCCCCTTCTTAATCAATCCCTTGGTCCTCCTTTGCTGGATTCTAAACTGTTCCCAATCCCCAGGTTTGTTGTTTTTTCTGGCCAATTTCTATGCCTCTTCCTTGGATCTAATACTATCTCTAATTTCCCTTGTAAGCCATGGTTAGGCCACCTTTCCTGTTTTACTTTTGCGCTAGACAGAAATAAACAATTGTTGCAGTTCACCCATGCGTTCTTTGAATGTTTGCCATTGCCTATCCACCGTCATCCCTTTAAGTGACGTTTCGCAATCCATCATAGCCAACTCGTGCATCATACCCTCGTAGTTCCCTTTATTAAGATTCAGGACCCAAGTCTCAGAATCAACTACGTCACTCTCCAACTTGATGAAGAATTCTATCATTTTATGGGCGCTCATACCCAAGGGGCCTCGCACAACTAGATTGCCAATTATTACTTTCTCATTACACAATACCCAGCCTAGGATGGCCTGTTCTCTAGTTGGTTCCTCAATGCATTGGTCCAGAAAACCATCCCATATACACTCCAGGAATTCCTCTTCTACATTATTGTTACTAATTTGATTTGCCCATTCTATATGCAGATTAAAGTCACCTATAATTACAGATGTTCCTTTATTGCATGCGTCTCAAATTTCTTGTTTAATGCCATTCCCAAAATCATCACTACAGTTTGGGGGTCTATATACAACCCCCATGAATGTTTTTTGCCCCTTAGTGTTTCTCAGCACTACCCATACAGATTCCACATCGTCGGAGCTAATATCTTTCCTCAATATTGCGTTAATTTCCTCTTTAACCAGCAATGCAACTCCACCGCCTTTTCCTTTTTGTCTGTCCATCCTAAATACTGAATACCTCTGGATGTTCAGTTCCCATCCCTGGTCACCCTGCAGCCATGTCTCCGTAATCCCGGCTATATCATACCTGTTTACATCTATTTGCACAGTTAATTCATCCACTTTATTGCGAATGCTCCTTGCGTTAAGGCACAATGCCTTAAGGCTTGTCTTTTTAATATTACTTGTCCCATTCCCACTATTTTTCACTGAGGCCCCGTTTAATTCTTGCCCTTGATTTCTCTGCCTATCACTTTTCTTACTCCCCTTTCTGTCTTTTGTTCTTGTCCTTGATTCTCCCTCCTTTGCCTTCTTGCATAGGTTCCCATCCCCCCACCATTTTCGTTTAAACCCTCCCCAACCACTCTAACAAATATTCCCCCGAGGACATCAGCCCAGGTGTAACCCGTCCAGTTTGTGCTGGTCTCACCTCTCCCAGAACCAGTCCCAATGTCCCAGGATTCTGAAACTCTCCCTCACACCATCTCTTTAGCCATGTATTCATCCGATATATCCTGCTATTTCTAGATCTCTGAAGGCAGAGGGGCATGTCAGTGGGGTGGTGAAAAAGGCATATGGGACACTTGCCTTTATCAATCGAGGCATAGATTACAAAAGTAGGGAGGTCATGTTGGAGTTGTATAGAACCTTGTTGAGGCCACAGCTGGAGTACTGTGTGCAGTTCTGGTCGCCACATTATAGGAAGGATGTGATTGCACTGGAGGGGATGCAGAGGAGATTCATCAGGATGTTGCCTGGGATGAAACATTTAAGTTATGAAGAGAGGTTGGATAGACTTGGGTTGTTTTCGTTGGAGCAGAGAAGAGTAAGGGGTGACCTGATCGAAGTGTACAAGATGATGAGGGGCATGGACAGGGTGGATAGGGAGCAGCTTAGTTGAAGTGTCAGTCACAAGGGGACATAAGTTCAAGGTGAAGGGCAGGAGGTTTAGGGGGGATGTGAGGAAAACATTTTTTACCCAGAGGGTGGTGACGGTCTCAAATGCACCCACTGGGAGGGTGGTGGAGGCGGGTTGCCTCACATCCTTTAAAAAGTACCTGGATGAGCACTTGGCATGTCATAACATTCAAGGCTATGGGCCAAGTGCTGGTAAATGGGATTAGGTAGGTAGGTCAGGTGTTTCTCACATGTCGGTACAGACTCGATGGACCGAAGGGCCTCTTCTGCTTTGTGTGATTCTGTGATTCTACTCTGACTAGCACGTGGCACTGGTAATAATCCTGAGATCACTACCTTTGAGGTCCTACTTTTCAACTTACTTCCTAACTCCCTGTATTCTGCTTTTAGGACCTCATCCCTTTTTTTACTTATGTTGTTTGTCCCAATGTGTACCACGACCACTGGCTGTTCACCCTCCCCCTTCAAAATGTCCTGTAGCCGCTCTGAGACATCCTTGACCCTATCACAAGGGAGGCAGCTTACCATCCTGGAGTCTCATTTGTGGCCACAGAAACACTTATCTATTCCCCTTACAATTGAATCCCCTATAACTATTGCATCCCCACACTTTTTACTCCGCCCCTGTGCAGCAGTGCTAACCGTGGTGCAAAGAATTTGGCTGTTGCTGCTTTCCCCTGAGAGGCCATTGCCCCTAACAGTATCCAAAACGGTATATCTGTTTTGCAGGGGAATAGACACAGGAGATTCCTGCACTGCCTGCCTAGTCCCCTTGCTCTGCCTGGTGGTCACCCATTCCTTTCCTGCCTGTGGACTCTTAGCCTGCGGTGTGACCACCTCTCTATACATGCTATCCACGATACGCTCCACCGCACAGATGCTCCACAGTGTCCCCAGCCGCCACTCCAGCTCCGAAACCCGGCCTTCCAGAAGCTGCAGCTGGAGCCACTTCCCGCACATATGCTGGCCCCGGGCACTGGAAATGTTCCCAGCTACCCACATAGAGCAGGAGGAGCACACCATGGCTTTGAGCTCTCCTGCCATGACTTACCCCTTTAAATTAAATGAAACCTTTTGGAAGATACTTAATATCAAATAATATCAATTACTCTAGGGCCCTTCTTCCCTGCTCCTCGTTGTTACAGAATATAGCCCTTACAAACGATGAACCACAAAATAAGACCTTAAGAACTATAAGTGATATAAGTAGCAAATACTTACCCGAACGTACTCCTGGTACTCAAAGGATCACCTTGTTCTCTCCTCACCTCCTCCCTCAGTCACCAAATTCCAACTTAAGCACCCTACTGCAGCCCAAAGCAGCATTTCCCCTACAGACAAAGTCAGCACTGTAAGATGGCCTGTTTTTATACTCTCTGAATCTAGCCTCTGAAAGCCTGTTTAAGCCAGTTATCTAATTAACTAGTTGTAGCTGCAAGCAGAGCCCGTATAAACCCTGTTTTAAAGATGGCCTAAAACTCACCTTCTTCCAACGCAAACAGCAACTTTTAGTTAATTACTAAATTAAAGAAAGATTAGACTTTAGACAGAAATTAACCCTTAAATTCCCTCAGTCACCAAACTCCAACTTAAGCACTCTACTGCAGCCCAAAGCAGCACTCCAGTGCAGAATTGGTTCAGAAGCACATCAATAGCTTTAACATTGTCATGTGTAAGCTTTACTCCTGATACTGTCACACTGTACCCTCAAAACTCAATCACGGATTCCACAGATGTGCATTTATCCTTGTTAAGCATCAAATTGTGTATGAATCACGTGAGCACTGCTGATAACTGCTGATTGTGTTCTGCTTTGTCCCCTCCATGGACTACAACATAATTGAATAGGTTAAGCATGGCTTCAATGTCTCACAAGACTGAAGAAATTATCTTCTGTAATGTCACATGTTGAGCTTCATGAAGACTGTGGAGTCATGAAATGATGCCAATAGTTCTTGGGTCGTAGGAAGTGGATACTCGTCTGAAATGATTGCTTTGTTGACTGCCTTAAGGTGGCTGCACAGTCTAAGTTCGCCATTTTTATGTGTGCAGTGACTAGGTTCGATAGTCATTGAGATAAGTTAATTTGCTCAATGATAGTATCTGCTTTAAATCATTTCACTTGTGAAATTGTGACATTTCCACCTGAATTTCAAATGACAACTGTCTCAAATTTTGAGAAACTGGTGGAATTCATGTGTCAATGTGAGGAGCATGACAGTACCCTTCGATCTTCCTAAATCCAGTAAATAAGGAAGAATATTTTTGTGCATTGTCAGTGTCATTGATCACGTTAAAGTATGCTGCAGAGGGATCTTCAAGTTTGAAGTCATGCTTATCA
This sequence comes from Cetorhinus maximus, assembly GCF_964194155.1. Classification (NCBI taxonomy): domain Eukaryota; kingdom Metazoa; phylum Chordata; class Chondrichthyes; order Lamniformes; family Cetorhinidae; genus Cetorhinus; species Cetorhinus maximus. The sequence goes on along the minus strand of NC_135882.1, from coordinate 35,090,223 downwards.
AATCAGTTTGCCCCCAAAAGAGTTCTGCCTTTGGCTACGTAGAACGTGAACTTACCTAGGTTGAGGTTTTTGTAGAACATTGGAACCATGATTATTCCTAAAACCAGAATAATTTAGTCATTGTAAGCTTGAAGAGTGCCTGTTGCATGAGTGAGAGAAAGCTACGAAAAATATCACTCAATTAGGATACTTTTGCACCATCAATGAGGAACGACTCTGAAATACTTGCGATCCCTCCTGAGCAACCCTTAAAATGAACCGGTACTTTACTATCAGTGACGGTATACACGTGCTGTAATTCACTCTCGGAAATAAATTCCTCCACATATCAAACTGATGAAATCTTCTTCTTTGTGAATGATTCATTTTTAAGTATGAGTTACAGATTTTCTCTTAAGCTGCACATGGTGTTGTGAATCAATGGGTACTCCACAATTTGTGCACATTTTTGAGGGTATCTTACTGTGATGGGACAAGTACTGATGAGTATTCTGAGGTCTCTTTGCCCTAACTCTTGTACTTAAGCTGGTTGGTCAAGCTGTGCCTGTGATCCTGATCCTAAGGGTGCATTTCTGTGTAACTGCTTCAAATCAAACATAATGGATTTGATTTAGACTGCCAAGGCCCATGAAGAGGCATTCCCTAATTGATGGAATTGAAGTTTTTCAATAAGTGGGTCATGAATTAGTTCATTAATTAGTGTGCCAAATTTACATGTGGAAGCCAACTGCCAAGTTTTGCTTTTTGGGCTAACCATTTCCCTGGCATCTCTGGTGAATGTATATCATTCGATCATCACACTTTCCTTTGGTCCTAAGTATTTTTGGACAGCACCTACCATTGTATTCTGTGAGCTGCTTGAATACTCGCTGGCCTTCAACTCTGAGACAATTCATGAGAATTGCTCTTTTGTGGGTCGCTGCTACCTCTGTAATCTTCATACCTGTGGAGAGCAGGTAGGTCTTGAACTCTGAAATTCACTGCTCCCAAGGCATGAGTGGATCTCCTGGTGATAAATGAAAGGCGCTGGAACCAATAAGTTTAAAATATTCTCCATCTTTGTTGCCAGACAGTGTGTTTTGTGCCTCAGAGATATGTAAAGATATCTCTCACCAGGTTCCATGTGGGAACAAGAGTTTTATTACAATGCTTTTAAATGTGTCTGCTTTCTCATGCTTACTGCTTAGTTTCCTCTGTAACCACACCTTTCAGTTTAAGTCACAGCACACAGTGAGCATTCAACAGATACACACAATCAAACACTGAACAATTGAACAATTCAACAGCCAGCCACACCAGGCAAATTGAACCAGAGGCCATGGTCCATACTGGTACCAGCAACATAGGTCGAAAGAGGGATGATGTCCTGCAGGCAGATTTTAGAGAGCTGGGAAGAATACCAGCAAGCAGGACATAGTTGGTAATGATCCCTGGATTACTCCTGGTGCTATATGTAGTGAGTGTAGAATTAGGAACAAAGAACAGATGAATGCATGGTTTGCAGGAGGAGGGCTTTAGATTTCTAGATTATCAGGGGTAGATAGGAATGTTGGGTTGAGGTCGCATTCAGATCAGCCATGATCTTATTGAATGGTGGAGCAGGCTCGAGGGGCCGAGTGGACTACCCCTGCTCCTAATTTGTATGTTCGTATGGAACATTGGAACCAATACAGGCTGGACAAGTTGCATTTCAACAGAACTGGGACCAATGCCTTTGGGGGCATTTTGCTCATGCTGTTGGGAGAGGATGAAAATTAACTTGGCAGAGGGCTGGAAACCAGGTTGCAGCATTTAAAAGAGAGACAATGTGCACAAAGGATTGGGAGAGCCAGATGGCACTAGAGTAAGAAATAGGAATGTATTAGGTGGGGTCAGGCTAAAAGGTAATGGAATAAGGTCTAAATTAGGTTTACGGTGCATGTAGGTAAAATGCATGGTAAATAAGGTTGGTGAGCAGCAGGCGGAGATAGCTATGTGGGATATGATATCATGGCGACAATGGAAGGTTATTGCAAGTCTTTTCACTACCTCCACCCTCATCTTCCTTCGCAACCTGCCAGCCATCTGAGCCAGGTGGGTTATATACTCTAAACATAGCCAGCCTTTCCAGTGCATCCTACCTATCAATTTTCATATATGTCTGCCATCTCTGTTTTCCCCTGATAGTTTATCAGATTCCTCTTCTTTAGTAAACACTGAGACAAAGTACTGTTTAAATATTCTAGCCATGCCCTGTGCCTGTAAGCATATATCATCACCTTCTTTGTCCCTAAAAGGGCCCCCAACCCATCTCTTATTTTCTACTTTTTAAAAATTCTTTCATGGGATGTGGGTGTTACTAGCTAGGCCAGCATTTATTGCCCACCACTAATAGCACTTGAGAAGATAGTTGCAAGCCACCTTCTTGAACAGTTGCAGTCCATGTGATGTGAGGAAGGGCGTTCCAAGATTTTGACCCATTGACAGTGAAGTAACGGCAATATAGTTCCAATTCAGGATGATGTGTGGCTTGAAGGGGAACTTGTAGGCGGTAGTGTTCCCATGCATCTGCTGCCCTTGTCTTTCTAGGACTAGAGGTCGCAAGTTTGGAAGGTGCTGTTGAAGGTGCCTTGGTGAGTTGCTGCAGTGCATCTTGTAGATGGTACATTGCTGTCACTGTGTGTCGTCGGTAGAGGGAGTAAATGTTGAAGATGGTGGATCGGATACCAATCAAGTGGGCTGCTTTGTCCTGGATGGTGTTGAGTTTCGTGAGTGAAGTTGGAGCTGTACTTATTCAGGCAAGTAGAGAGTATTCCATCACACTCATGACTTGTGCCTTGTATATGGTGGACAGAATCTGGGGTGTCAGGAGGTGAGTTACTCACTGCAGAATTCCCAGCCTCTGACTTCCTCTTGTAGCCACAGTATTTATATGGTTGATCCAGTTCTGTTGATAGTTGGGTATTCAGCGATGATAATGCCAAGGGGAGATGATTGGATTCTCTCTTGTTGGAGATGTTCATTGCCTGGTACTTATGTGGCGCAAATGTTACTTGCCACTTATCAACCCAAGTCTGAATGTTATCCAGGTCTTGCTGCATATGGGCACGCACTGCTTCAGTATCTGAGGAGTCGCGAATGTTGCTGAACATTGTGCAATCATCAGCCAACACTCCCACTTCTGACCTTATGATAGAGCGGAGGTAATTGATGAAGCAGCTGAAGATGGTTGGGCTGAGGACATTACCTTGAGCAACTCCTGCAGTGATATCCTGGAACTGAGATGAATGATCTCCAACAACCAAAACTATCTTCCTTTGAGCTAGGTATGACTTCAGCCAGTGGAGAGCTTTCCCCCTTATTCCCATTGACTCCAGTTTTGCTAGGGCTCTTTGATGCCACACTCGATCAAATGCTGCCTTGATGTCAAGGGCTGTCACTCTCACCTCACCTCTTAGTTCAACTCTTTTGCCCATGTTTGGACCAAAGCTGTAAAAAGCTGAGTGGCCCTGGTGGAACCTAAACTGTGTGTCAGTTGGCAGGTTATTTCTGAGTAAGTGCTGCTGGATAGCACTGTCAATGACACCTTCCATCACTTTGCTTACTATTTACAAGTTGGCAAACACTGAGACAAAGTATTGTTTAAATATTCTAGCCATGCCCTGTGCCTGTAAACATATATCATCACCTTCTTTGTCCCTAATGGAATCCTCAACCCTATTTTTGGTTTCCATTTTATGTTAACTGCCATTCTATTCTCATATCATCTCTTTGCCAGCCTTATTTTCCTCTTCACTTCCCCTCTGAACTTCTTGTATTTGGTGTGGTTGATGCTTGAAGAATTCATCTGACATGAAAAAATTACCCTCTTTTTTTGTTTCATTATATTCTCTGTCTCTTTCATCATCCATAGAGCACTGGTTTTGGTTCCCTTATCTTTCATCCTTGTTTGAATGTATCTAGTCTGTACCTGAAACATCTCCTCCTTCAAGATCACCCATTGTTCCATTATAGTTTTTTTCTGTCACTCTTTGGTTCCTTTTTACCCTGGCTAGATCCCCTTTCATCCCATTGAAGTTTGCTCTCTTCCAATTTAGAAGGTCTACTTTAGATTGTTCCTTGCTCTTCCCCATTAATAATTTAAACCTTATGATATGATGATCACATTTAATCAAGTGCCCCCCACAGACACTAAGTCAATTTAGCCCCCTTCATGCTCCAGGAACAGATCCAGCAGTTCCTCCTTCCTAGGTGGACTGAGAACATACCAGTCAAGAAAGTTTGACTGAACATGTTTCAGGAATGCTGCCCCCTCCTTTCCCTTTACTCCAACATTATGCCAATCGATATTAGGCTAATTAAAGTCCTCCTCCAAGTTCGCAATACTTCCAAGCTTTGTGTCACCTGCAAAGTTTGAGATTGTGCCCTTCATATCGATATTTAGGTCATTAATATATATCAAAAAAAGCAATGATCTCAGTACCAATTCCTGGGAAATCCCATTCTAAACAGTACCTTTCTCTGGACTAAAAAAGAGCACCATTCACCACAACTTTTGTTTTCTGTCACTCAGCCAAGTTGTATCAAGTCTGCCACTGTCCTTTTTATTCCACGGGCATTGACTTTGCTGACAAGCCTATTATGTGGCACTTTATCAAATGCCTTTGGAAGTCCAAGTATACCACATCAATCGCATTATCCTCAACAATCCTCTCTGTTACCTGATCAAAAAACTTAATTAATTTAGTTAAATATAATTTTCCTTTAACAAATCTGTGCTTACTTTCCCTAATTAATCATCACTTGATTGTTAATTTTGTCCCATATTTTCATCTTTAAAAACTTACCCACAATCACGGTTAAACTTACTGGTCAGCTGTTGCTGGATTTATTTTTGTACCCTTTATTGAACAAGGGTGTAATATTTGCAATTCTCAGTGCTCTGGCACCGCCTTTGTAACTAAGGAGGATTGGAAGATTATGGTCACTATCTCCACAATTTCCAGCCTTAATTCGCTCAGCATCCTCAGATGCATCCTATCAGGTCCTGGTCATTTAACAGCTTGAAGTACAACCAGCTTTCCTAATAGCTCTTCTTTATCAATTTTTAGTTCATCCAGTACCTCGACTGATGGGCTGGTTAGCTCAGTTGGTTAGAACATGGTGCTTATTAATGCCGACGGCACCCTTTCAATCCCCGTACTGACTGAGGTAATTCCTCTTCTACTTACAACTTAAAAAAGGGGCAGCCACATTGTTAGGTGTTTATTACAGACCCCCAGATAGTCAGTGGGAAATTGAGGAGCAAATATGTGCACAATTTGCGGAGGTGTGTAAAAACAATAACAATAGGGTAATTATATTAGGTGATTTCAACTTTCCAAACATTAATTGGGATAGACATAGTGTTAAGGGCTTGGATGTAGTGGATTTCTTGAAACATGAAAATTAGGTCAATATGTAGAGGGTCCAACAAGGGACGGCACAGTGCTGTACCTAATTCTGGGGAATGAAGCCGGACAGGTGGCTGAGGTGGTGGTGGGGGAGCATTTTAGTGATAGCAACCACAACATAATACAATTTAAGCTTGTTATGGACAAAGAAATAGACAAGTTGGAAAAACATGTTTTGGATTAGGGGAGAGCAGATTTTAGTAAAATAAAGCAGGATCTGACCAAGGTAGACTGGGAATAGAAACTTGTGGGGAAATCTACAGAGGAGCAGTGGGGGGCATTCAAAAAGGAAATGAGGAGGGTGCAGGCTCAACATGTTCCCTCTAGGGTGATAGGAAGGAGTAACAAGCCCAGAGAACCATGGATGACCAGAGATATTCAGGATACGATGAGAAGGAAAAGAGAGGCTTTTAGCAGGTACAAGGGAAACAAATCAGCGGAGGCATTAGCGGAGTGCAGAAAGTGCAGGGTGGAGTTTAAGAAAGCAATTAGGAGAGCAAAGAAGGGATATAAGAAAGCTCTGGCTGGTAAAAGTAGGGAAAATCCGAAGATATTCTATAAGTATATCAATGGGAAGAGGATAACCAGGGAAAGAGTAGGGCCCATTAGGGACCAATGGGACAATCTATGGGTGGAGCCAGAGGACATCGGTAGAGTGTTGAACGAATCCTTCACATCCGTCTTCACACAAGAGAATGAGGATGAAGGTATTGAACTCGGGGAGAAAGACTGTGAGGCTCTTGAGCAAATTGATATAGGGAGTGACAAGGTATTGGAGGTGTTGGCAGGCTTAAAAGTGGACAAATCTCCAGGTCCGGATAGTGTGTGTCCCAGACTGCTGAGGGGGGCAAGGGAAGAGATCACAGGGGCTCTGACACAAATTTTTAATTCTTCTCTGGCCACAGGGGAGGTGCCAGAGGACTGGAGAACAGCTAATGTGGTTCCACTATTTAAGAAGGGTTGTAGAGAGAAGCCAGGAAACTACAGGCCAGTGAGTCTCACATCAATGGTAGGGAAACTATTGGAGAAAATTCTGAAGGAGAGAATCTATCTCCACTTGGAGAGGTAAGGTTTGATCAGGGATAGTCAGCATGGCTTTGTCAGACAGAGGTCATGCCTAACAAATTTGATTGCATTTTTTGAGGAGGTGACCAGGTGTGTAGATGAGGGTAGTGCAGTTGATGTAGTTTATATGGATTTCAGCAAAGCCTTTGACAAGGTCCCACATGGGAGTCTTATAAAGAAGGCAAATGCACTTGGGATACAGGGTAATTTGATAAAGTGGATTCAAAATTGGCTTAGTTGTAGGAGACAGAGGGTGATGACAGAAGCATGCTTTAGTGACTGGAAGCCAGTGTCCAGTGGCGTACCACAGGGATCTCTGCTGGGTCACCTATTATTCGTCATTTGTATAAACTACATAGATGACTATGTCGGGGGGAGGATTAATAAGTTTGCGGATGACACAAAGATAGACTGGGTGGTTACCAGTAAGGTTGAGTGTCTTGGGCTATAGGAAGATATAGACGGGATGGTCAAATGGGCAGATATGTGGCAGATGGAATTTAACCCTGAAAAGTGTGAGGTGATACACTTTGGAAGGAGTAATTTGACAAGGAAGTATTCAATGAACGGCATGACACTAGGAAGTTCTGAGGAACAAAGGGACCTTGGCATGTGTGTCCATAGATCTCTGAAGGCGGAGGGGCATGTTAGTGGGGTGGTGAAAAAGGCATATGGGACACTTGCCTTTATCAATCGAGGCATAGATTACAAATTTAGGGAGATTATGTTGGAGTTGTATAGAACTTTGGTGAGGTCACAGCTGGATATCGTGTGCAGTTCTGGTCACCACATTATAGGAAGGATGTGATTGCACCTGAGGGGGTGCAGAGGAGATACACCAGGATGTTGCCTGGGATGAAACATTTAAGTTATGAAGAGAGGTTGGATAGACTTGGGTTGTTTTCGTTGGAGCAGAGAAGACTGAGGGGCGACCTGATTGAGGTTTACAAGATTATGAGGAGCATGGAAAAGGTGGATAGGGAGCAGCTGTTCCCCTTAGTTGAAGGGTCAGTCACGAGGGGACATAAGTTCAGGGTGAGGGGCAGGAGGTTTAGCGGGGATGTGAGGAAAAGCTTTTTTACCCAGAGGGTGGTGAGGGTCTGGAATGCACCCCCTGGGAGGGTGATGGAGGCGGGTTGCCTCACATCCTTTAAAAAGTACCTGAGTGAGCACTTGGCATGTCATAACATTCAAGGCTATGGGCCAAGTGCTGGTAAGTGGGATTAGGTACGTAGGTCAGGTGTTTCTCACATGTCGGTGCAGACTCGATAGGTTGAAGGGTCTCTTCTGCACTGTGTGATTCTGTGATACTCCATTGGGACATCAGAATCATTGAGCCATGATTGGCAACTCTCAGAGAGTAAGGATGCCTTGGAAGCATCTTCTTTAGTGAAGTCAGATGTAAGTAAGAATTTAGTATCTCAGCCATGCCTCCTGCTTCATGCATTGATCCACTTTTCTGCTCCTAATCTTCACACTCTTCCTCTTACTATCCTTTTACTATTTATTTGCTTATAAAAGGCTTTGGATTCCCTTTTCTGTTAACTGTCAGTTTCTTCTTCTCCTCTCTCCTTCCCTCTCTGATTTCATACTCTCAAATCTCTTTTGCTGCATTATCTTACTCTCTATTTCTTTTACTACTCAGGGAGCTCTGGTTTTGGTTACCCTAGCCTTCTCTCTCACGAGAATGTACCTCTAATATGCCCAAATTACCCCTTCTTAAGGGGCAGCCCATTATTCCAGTACAGCTTTATCTACCAATCTTTGAACCCAGTTTACCTCTACTCTCCTGCACTACAATCAGCCCTCTTCCAATTTATTATTTTTACTTTAGATTGCTCCTTGTCCTTTTCCATGGCTAACCAAACCTTATGATTCAATTATCCCTGTTCCCTAAAGGTTCTCAACTGATTCTTAATCCACTTGACCCACCTCATTCCCCAGAACAAGATGTAGCAATGCCTCCTTTCTTGTTAAGCCAGAAACATACTGACCAAGAAATTTCTCCTGAACACACTTCAGAAACTCTTCCCCCTCTCAATTCTTTGCACTTTTACTATCCCAGTCTGTATTAGGATTAGTGCAGTTTCCAATTATCACTATTCTGTAGTTTTTTACATCCCTCTGTAATTTCCCTGCAAATTTGTTCTTCTATATTTTTCCCATTAGTTGGGGGCCTATAGAATATAATGTTGTGGTATCTCTGTTGTTTAACTCTAATTAATTAAGATCTGTCCTTGACCCCTTTAGGATATCCTTTCTTACTTTAACACTCCTTAATCACCAGAACTGCCTCTCCTCCTGTCCTTCCTTCCTGATCTTTCCTGAATACCTTGTAGTCAGGAATACTTAGCACCCAGTCCTGCCCTTTTTGAGCCAGGTCCCTGTTATTGCCACAATGTCATATTCCCATGTGGCTATTTGTGCTTTTAGCTCACTAACTTAATTTACCATGCTTTGTGCATTTACATGTATGCATTGTGCATTTACTTCAGACCTTATTACCTCTTAGTCTGACTCCAGCTAAGACCTTATCATTTCTTACTCTGCTTCCCCCAATCCTTTGCGTACTTTGCTGCATCCTTGTTCCCAATCCCTGCCAAGTTAGTTTGAGCCCTTCTCAACAGCACTAGCAAACTACCCTGTAAGAACCCAGCTCTGTTTAGGTGCAATTTCTCCAGCCTGAATAAGTCCCATCTCCCCCAGAAACCCCAAAAATCTAAAGCCTTCCCTTCTGCAACAACTCACTAATCGTATATTTATCTGCTTTATCCTTCTATTTATATACTCAGCAGCGGTGGCACCAGGAGTAATTTGAATATTACTACCTTTGAGGTTCTGCTTGCTCGTATCCTTCCAAGCTCCTTAAAATCTGCCTCCAGGACCTCCTCCCTCTTTTTATTTATGTCATTGGTACTGATATGAACCACAACCTCTGCTGCTCATCCTCTGCCCTCCGAGTCGCTTGCAGCTGCTCAGTGACATCCTTGAATCTGGCACCAGGGAATGTACCATCTTGGATTCACATCTGCAGAAACTCTTGCCTGTTCCCTTAACTATAGAATCCCCTATCACTACTGCTTCTCCAATTTTTCTCCTGTACCCTTGTACTGCATGGTGCCATGGACTTGACTCTGGCTGCATTCCCCAGAGGAATCATCAGTCTCACCAGCATTCAGAATTAAATACTGATTGGAGAGTGAGATGCACTTAGGGGACTCCTGCACTGCCTGCCTGGTCCTCTTTGACTGCCTGGTGATCATCTAGTCCCTGTCTGCCTGCATACCCTTAAACTACAGAGTGACCATATCCAGAAACGCTATCCACATAGATATTAGCCTTGCAGTATACTGCAGTGATGCCAGCTGCAGCTCAAGCTCTGAAACCCAGAGCTTGAGCTGCTCTAGCTGATGACACTTCCTGTATATGTAGTTGTCAAGAATGTGAGAAGCCTCCAGGAATTCCCACATAGAAAAGGGAGTGAACTCCATGGGAATGAGGTGCCCTGCCATGCCATTAGCTATTATACAACTAAACTTAACAGAAAAAAATCTCACCAGCTACTCAAAAAGCAGCGATTTCTGTTGTGCTAATGACACTTAGGACAGAATTTCCCCATCCCACCTGCGGCAGGTTGTGTGGTAGGCGGCAGTGGACAATCCAGCGGCAGGCAAAGCATCGCTGTCGTAAAAATAGGTTGCAAATTCTCCCGATGGTGTGTGCATGGTGGGTCGGTTATCCCACCAACTAGTGGCACGAACGCCATTTAATTTCATTAGCATGTTATGAATGCTCATTAAAACAGCTGCTCGCCAAAATTTTGCCAGGCCTTCCAATCTTGCGTCACACCAATGGGAAATTACGTTGGCTTCAAATCAGTTTGAAAAGGGGTGGCATGCACAAGTTGGACTTCAGTTCTCTGGTAACTTTGAGGTGAGTGCAACATACCTAGCCTTCCTGCCGTAGTGCTGTGCCAGTCTTATTGCGATGAATGCCACTCTGCTGGGTTGGTCTACTCCTGCTCTTTGCCTACATTGTCCTGAGGAAAGCCACTGTGCTGTGGTACTCCATGCTGACCTCCACTTTCAGAAACTAGCATTTCAACCAGGGCTGGGCTGTGAGATGAGGGTGGGGTTAATGAACATGAGGGGGGCAACGGGGAGGGAAGGCTGTGGAATGGCAGTGCGGGGGGATGGGCGAACACGAGGGGGGCCTTTCTGGGGTTGCCTCTAACCTCTTGTTATTGCAGAAGTGAGCAGGAGTCTGTTTAGAAAGAAAGGAGGAAGATCTCCTTGTGATGAAAGCCACTGAAAGCCTATGTCTTCATGAGCACTGTTAAAGGGCTTCTCAGAACTTAGTGGCTTCACATCACAGTCACTGCATCTCAAGAGTGACACATAGGAATGTAGAATTTGGGAATGCAGGCAATAGTGAAGGAGGCACAGCTGCATCAGATATGGCATTCCATCAATAAAGGCCTGTCACGTGTTCACCAGAATTGACTCTCCTGGGAGGTGTCAGCTGTGGCTCAGTTCATAGCACCCTCGCCTTTGAATCAGAGGGTTGTGGGTTCATGTCCCACTCCCGGAAACCAAGAACTGTGATTGTACTCGAAAGAGTTGCAATCTGTGACTGTTGATAACTTGAAAGAATTGACTCTCCTAATGGGCCAAAGGGCATCCACTCATTGACCATGAGCAACTGATTGGTCATTAATATACCACATCAGAGATTGGAGCACAGAGCTAGGTTGAGTCACTCATCTCACTGAAACTTTAGCATCCCACGCAGGGTTCAAGATGTTAAATCTGCGATGCCATCTTAGTCACCTCGATGTGTGTTCTAGTGTCTCAGGGACAAGGTGGCATCAGCTATTATACAAGTAGGGCAGGAAAAGCTATGGACCCTTACAATCTCCAAACATGTCATCTTCTGAGCTTCACTTTCTTGCCCCTTGAATCATTAATGTCTTCAATGTTTCCTTTCAGAGAGAAGGCAAAAGCACATATGGATCCAGGGCTCAATGCTGCCTTTGTCAGGGTCCTAATACAATGGAGGAGGCAAAGGAGGGAGAGGTGACTCCCTGGGCAGCTCCAGCAGGAGGGACATGGTCAAGCAGAGCCAGGGCATGAATAGCAGGGTCAGGAGGAGAGACTCAGACAATCGGGGTGACTCGCCAAAACTAGGTTTTATCATCCAAGAGTCTCTTATTTACAAATGATTGAGATGCAATGCCGCGCATGTCTGCGCTTGTCCAGAGCTCTGGTACATCACATATGCCACATTCTTCATGAAGACCTGATGCCACATGGAGTTGGAGGGTATCCTCTGCCAGTGGCTTTGAAGGTGAATGCAGCACTCAATTTGTTGTCCTCTGGTTCTTTCCAAGCATCAACAGGGGACCTGTGTGGTATCTCTCAATCCGCAACACATTGATGCATAAAGGAGATCACAGATGCCCTTTAGAGGAAGGCCCATCATTACATCAGGTTTGTTCTGGACGAAGATAGCCAAGACTGTGAGATTCACTGGCTTCGCTGCCATCTCAGGCTTCCCAAGAGGGCAGGGGGCAATACACTACACCCATGTGGCTATATGGGCTCCATGGCAGCAGGCCTTAATGTTTATAAACCGCAAGGGCTATCATTCCATCAATGGACAACTAGTGTGTGATGACTGGAAACACATACTGCTCATTTGTGCATGGTACCCTGGGAGTTACCATGATTCCTACATCCTGTGTCACTCCCTGGTGCCTGGGATTTTCAAGGGGCCATTACCCCTGCAGGGGTGGCTGCTTGGGCTAAGGGGTAACCACTGAAATGCTGGCTGATGACACCGGTGCATCGCCTTCAGAGTCGTTCCAAGGAGAGGTAAAATGCTGCTCACAGCTCCACGCACCCCCTTATAGAGCAGACCATAGGGCTTCTTAAGATGTGTTTCAGATGCTTGGGCCGCTCAGGTGGCTCACTCCAGTACACTCCCAACAAGGTTTCCCGCTTCATCACAGTGTGCTACGCCCTTCACAATCTGGCTATGCAAAGAGGTGACCCCCTGCCAGAGGACAAACTGGAGGAGGATGAGGGCTCATCGGAGGATGAAGATCCGGAGGCCCAGGAACCTAAGGAGGCTGCCCAGGGTCAGTATGAGAATGATCACGCCATGGAGGAAGGAAGACGTGGGAGACGTGCCTGTAATATCTGTTGAAGAGCCATACAGACTCGAAACGTTAACTGTGTTCCTCTCTGCAGATGCTGTCAGACCTGCTGAGTTTTTCCAGGTATTTTTATTTTTATCTTAATTGTTGGCAGGTTCGAGGAAGAGTAAAGTTAAGTGAGGGAATATGGCTGCATCTCTCCTGGCCCTCAATGGCATTTACTTTCATCTCAGGGGATGTCCACCCACTTGCAGCGAGAATGAGTCCTCCATTCATACTTGCACATCCTGACCTCCATGAATCGCTGTGCCATGATCTTTCCTTTGGTCCATGGGGCCCCGTGAGTGAGCTGGGGAACTGAGGAACAAGAGAGATGTGAGGGAAGACTTGAAGCCTTGGCCACCATCTAATAATGCAAACAGTGCTGCGACTGAGATGTGGACATGCCTAGGGATGATCTCCTCCCGTGCATGTCTTTTCTTCTGCCACAACCACTTAGGAGACACAAATGCCGCTAGATTATCAATGCTGATCAGCTGCCTTCACTCAATGGTGTTCCTTGAGGTAGAAGGGTTAGAAATACTTACATCGCACACTTCCAATAAAGATTTAAACTTATCACCCTGACATCATACAAGGGTGCGGAGATTAAGATTGACATCACAGGAATGTGAATCTCACAGTGAGACACAGGGTGGAATTTTCCCAGAATTGCACTAAGTGCGGTGGCAGATGGGTAAAATGGAGTCCTACCTGCCGACGGAAATGGTGAGTTTTCATGCCACATCGTCACGAGCCCGCCTCGTTATTCATTCACGCCCATGAAAAACGCAGTTTCCATGGCAAGCGGGCTCTCATTCGCCCGCCCGCCTTCAGCCCACTGTTGTGCCTTGCCGGCCGCCATCTTTAAAAGGCAACCACCAGAAATCACTCATCGCCACCAGCTCAACACCGCTGGCCGGGAGACATGGCCAGCAAAGGTAAAAAGATTACAGCCCCCTGCTTCAACGATGAGCCCCTTGATCGACTGCTGGATGCCGTGGAGGCCCGCCGGGATGTGCTCTAACCCCACTCTGGCCACAGGATGGGCAGCAAAGTTACCAACCCGGCTTGGGAGGTGGTGGCAGCAATGGTCAGCACAAATACGCTGCAGAGGAGGACAGCCACCCAATGCTGCAAAAGGGCAATGATTTTCTCTGTTCCGCCAGGGTAAGTCACTTTTTTCATCACTCCCAACTCACACACTCACAAACCCATTCAGACATCCACAGGGCCCTCACTCACTGCTGGTGCAAGAGACATCATCATTCACTCTTTCTCATACACCGTCATTGTCCTCATCCCATCCATGGGACCATTCACCACCCACACAGGTCAGGCATACTTATATGGCCTGTTAGGAGTCCTGATACACTCTCCCCATCTCCAGGACAAACTGGTTCACAAAAGGAGGGAAAAGTCGGAGACAGGTGGAGGGATGCCGAAGATCAAAGACCTGACAGAATTTGAAACCAAGCCATCCAGCTGGCCAGAGCTGGCCAGGACCAGTCCTCTGCTGACGGTGAGGTCGGCACTGCTGTACCAAGTGAGGATCCAGCAGTGCAACATCCATCAGACAACCATGCCATGAGTGATGTGTCCTCTTTCACAGGCCACTGCCATGCACTAATTATCTCCCCTTGCTTTCACAGGCACATCTGCCAAACAGCCGACAGAGTCCACGATCCAGGGCCTCCAATCAAGTCCCGAAGAAACTTCTGAAGAGGAATCTGAAGGCACCCGCCCTGAAGTCCCATCACAGCGCTCACCTACATCCTCCAACAGCGCAGAGACATACACCTAGGTGGGACCTAGCTTTAGAGTAGCCCCGGGATCACAATCTGGTGAGCGCATCGCACTTTCTGATTCACAGTAGGTGGAGGCAGGAGCTTCCCAGGTCCCCAGAACTCGGAGGACTGCTGGAGGCCAGAACGGTGCTGAGTCCGAGTCAGATGACGAGCCTCTGGACTTGGTCATGTCACAGTTGCTAAAGCTGCAAAAGCAAGCTCGGGAACATCAGGAAGGGATGTCCGCTGCACTCCTCAGATTGCAAGGCACGATGGAGGAGTTTCAGACTGAGGTGATAGCGCTGGCATTGCAACGCACCAAGCTCAACAGTGGCAGGATGGCAGCCGCCATGGAGACCTTGGTTCTTTCTTGCTTTGCTTTGCTGCTTGGGCTTAACTCCATCACTGATGCCATAGTTGCCCTCCAACACTGTGTATGCATGAGGGGTGCTGGGCAGCTCGATCTCACTCCAGCTACCCCTTTCGCTCTTGAAGTCAGCCAGGGGGCCTCATGCACCCATAGAAAGGAGGATCAGCAGGTGCACAATCTGGGTCAGCCCACCCAGGTGACTCTGGGAGTGACCGGCCCATCCAAATCCCCTGTTCCTGTGACCTCCGCAGCTCCAGCTTCACAGGCCAAGGAGGGTGACACTGCCACACAGCAGGACCCCGAAAGCAGGCCGGGGCCCACCAAGTCTTGGCCCTCCAGAGGACGCCTGCCAAAGTCATCATAGACAGGGCGTCACAGTCAGCAGGCTGCCTCCACCTCTGCTATGGATGTCCAGGGAGCACCAAGACGTAGCGGCAGGGTTAGGAAAGTTAGGTAAAAGTAGTTGCATAGCCTGGCCACGGGTGTTGACCACTTGTACATACTGTTCACCATTGTCCATGAGCTCCTAAGAATGTCTCCCTGCCTGTGGCTCCTTATTCTGATGAGCAGTTTTCCTGTCACTCAGATGTGAAACCTTTCTGCACATGATAAAAGGCAGGTGTCTCAGTCCAGGGCCTCTTCCCTGTGCTCTGTGCAGCCTTCAGACCACAGTGATGGTCCAGCCTCACACTATCTGGAAACATACTGGTGCCTGTACCTTGGTGGTGTTGGTCATTGCTGCCAGAATGTAATGGGCAGGTGCCACAGAGTTCGCTCATACTCTCTATGTGCTCTCAGCACCTTTAAGGTAGGGCTGGCCCCCATCACACCAGCATCAGTGACCAGTGATGCTGTGCACCAGCTCCTGAAGGGCTGAGGTGCTGAAGGCGGAGACAGCATCAGATGCATCTAAAGTTTCATGGCTGCGTCTCTATGATATGACCCTGATCATGGAGTGCAAGTGAGCTGCCCTCGGCCAGACAGGAGTCAGACATTCTCAGAGGCTACGTGAAGATCTATGGAGTGTCCTTACTGCTTGTTGTCATCATCCTCCTGTGATCGAGTGACTATTAGGGCATCCACTGCATCTCCATATTAGGAGCATTCTCACAGAGGGTATTAGTGCTGCCACAAGCCAGACTGGAGTCAAATGTTCAATACTGCGATGTAAGGATCTATGGGGACACCTCATTGCATGTCTTCATCATCCTCCACAAAGCTGGCAGCTATGAGGGTCTCCCGAGCACGCCTGCCTCATCTAGCCAGTGCCAGAGCCTCATCCCCGTCATCGTCACCAACGAGGACCCCTTCACCCTCGTCCCCATTGGTGTCTTCCTCATCGGAGGAGGTGTAGCTCCCCCATCTCCTCCTCAGCCAGCTCCTCTCCCTGTTTCAGCGCCAGGTTATAAAGGGCGAAGCAGACGTTGACGATGTGAGACACCCTTTGTGGACTGTGTTGCAGGGCTCCACTAGACTGGCCCAGGCACCGGAACCGCATCCCGATGATCTGCTCCACCAAGTTGTGAGCAGCTGCATGAGCCTCATAGCGCCGCTCTGCTGCAGTTTGAGGACGTCGCATGGGTGTCATCAGCCATGGCCTCTGTGGATAGCCCTTGTCCCCAAGGAGCCAACCCTGCAGCCTCTGTGGATCCTGGAAGACAGCAGGGATCTGTGAGTGACTCAGGATGTAGGTGACGTGGACATTACCTGGAATCTGTGTGCATACCTGGAGGATGCGTTTCTGGTGGTCGCATACCAGCTGCACATTCAGTGAGTGGAAGCCCTTGTGGTTGATGAAGTTATTGAGTATAGCGACGAAGACATGAGCGCCACATGAGTGCAGTCAATCACACCATGCACCTGTGGGAATCCCAAGATCAGGGCGAATCCAATGGCCCTTGCATCCTGGCTATCCCGGTCCCAGGCGAAATGCACAAAGTTGTGTGCCAAGGGGAAGATGGCATCCGTGACCTCATGGATGCATTTATGGGTGGCGGATTGTGAAACCCCACAGAGGTCACCTGTGGAGCCCTGGAAGGAGCCCCTGGCATAGAAATTGAGAGCCGCAGTCACTTTCACAGCCACTGGCAGTGGATGCTCTCCATGTCCTGTTGGCGCCAAGTCCTGCAGTCAGTGACAGATGTGAGCCATAAGGTCCCGAGACATGCGCAGTCATCAGCGACACTGGTTCTCAGTCATCTGCAGGAATGACAGGCTGCATCTATAGACCCTGGGTGTCGCTAGGTGCTGACCAACCATGGCTCAGTGTCGCTCCTGGGCAGCGTATGCGGGAACCCCAGCTGCCCCTTCCTCCTGAGGTTCCTGCTCCTGCCTTTGTGCAACCAGGAGCCTCAGGCACTCTCTCCACAGTCTTTTACAGTCTTCTATGGCCTACCTGTAGGCCATCAGGCATACAACTAGGTCACCAGGATCCATGATCCTGACGTGATCTTCCTGCAGCATGAAAGAGAGAGAGAGACGTGGTTAGCATGGGTGTACTTAGCACCTTTTCTGGCCCTGTGTGACCGCCTCTTAATGCTTCGCGGAGAGTGCTGGTCACCCCTCGGTTGGCCAGAGATGAGTGCGCTGCATGGCTGCCCTGACAACCTGTGACATGGGGGACACTGGTCTAAGCTGGGATGCTGAGATTGCAAGGGGCTGTGAGTGACTCCAGCAGTGACTGCTACATGGCCAGCATTGGCGAGGAGATTGTACAGCATGTGCAGTCCAATTGGTCCAATAAAGTGGTGGCGGACTCGAAGTCTGTGCCGATAGGGTGGGTGGTCGGGTTGGGGTAAGGTATGGAGTGCTTGGTTGCCCTTTGGTGCCTCTGCATTGCTTGCATGGGCGGGCAGGCTAGGAGCCTGACCCCAATCATATCATTGTGGCTGCGCCTGATCTGTCTCAGTTGCAGAGGCATGGTCAGTTTATACAGGTGTCCCTAATGCATGGCCACTTCCCTCGCTTACCCTGTCCCCCACTTTGATTGCCTGTGCGTGGGATGTAGCACCAGAGCAGCACTTGACCACCACCTCGCCCCCCCACCACCCCCGGACAACTGTCGCCACCGAGGCTGCCAGCACTTGCCCCTGGACAGCACCTCCCACCCTCAGCAGTTGCCTCCGGGGTCAGGCATCAGTTGCCCTGCCCCCTGATGCCCCTGAGACCTGTAAACAACAGGCGAGCTGTGGAGAGCGCTGCTGCTCAATCACCTCAGTTCCCTCAAAGTGAAGTCCGCCAAGTGTACGTCGCCCGTGTGCTGTTGTGAAACACGTCGGCGTGCTTTCCCACCGATGTGGAAAGATACGGCCGGGTTCCAAGAGCCTGGTAGGGTGGCCTTTTAATTATAAACTGCTGTATTACAATTAGCTCACTGCCGACCGATGGCGGGAACAACGGGCTCGGAAAATTCCGCCCATTATCATTGAGCGGGAGCAAGGCTAAACCTCGAAATAAGAAGATTCCAAATTGAAAAAGCACAACACCTTCAGTTGACAGGAGCATTCACATAACCATCAAACGTATTAACAAAAGTGCAATTTATTTACATATCTAGCAGACCTATGACCCAAAAATGATATCAATTTTTCTTAACTTTCCTAACTCTACCGCTGCACCTGGGTGCAGCCCCAATATCCACAGCAGAGGTGGAGGCATCTGCTGACTGCTATTGTCTGTGGTGACCTTGGTGGACATCCTGTGGTGGCCCGAGGCCTGGAAGGCCCCGGCCTGATAAGGGTCACCTGTTCGGGGGCAGAAGCAATCTTGGTGGCCTGAGAAGCTCAAATGGATGGGGTCAAAGTCAGAGGGGGCTGTGAGTGGCTGCACACATTTGGCGTGTTCTGAGAGGAGGCCCACGGCATGTCTGGCTGATGTTCATCCTCCCTCTGGGCGCCCGAGGCTCCTGCCCAGACTCCTTCAGGAGATGGTGCACCTGGGGGGAGGTCAAGGTTCCTCACCCCCGTGTCGCCTACATCTTGATGGTGCCTACCAGGGTGTGTGGTCATGGAATGCAGGCCGAGTGCAAATCCTGCAAGAACTGCTGGACCAAGGTCTCCATGGTGATTGCCAGCCTTCCCATGGTGACCTTGAGATGCTCCTGTGTTGGAGCCATGACATCAGGCAGAACGCGGATAGACTCCTCCAACATTCACTGTGTCTGCTGAGTGACTGTTGAATCTCTGCCTGATGTTACATCTCCAGCATTGATTTGGCAGCCGCTTCCAGAGGCTCATCATCTGACTCGGACTGAGTGGGTAGCTGGTCTCCTGCAGCCCCCTGACTGCCGGAGATCTGGGCTGTCCCTGCCTTCGACTGCTGCAGGGAAGTGTCAATGAAGTGTTCCCCAGGAAGTGAGCCCGAGCCTAGTCTACAGCTGTGCCCTGCTGACATGTGTGTCTCTGAGCTGGTGGAGGTTGTGTGTGAGTGCTGTGATGGTTCATCCAGATGGTTCTTCCTCTTCGGATGAAGTCTGTGGCCTCGCGCTGGTGCTGGACTGGTTGAGGGTGCTCGATCTGCTGGTGCATTGAAAATACAAAATAGAGGGCAGAATTTTTTGCCTTGCAGGCGGATGTGTGCCCGGCACGATCGGGAGTAAAATAGTGCATGAAGATGTTGGGCGAGCTTCCCGACGTCTTTGTGCACTTACACGATATTTCACTCAGCAGGCAGGCGTAGGTGCCAGAGCAGCGTCTGCCATTAATTAAGCAGCCACTTAAGGCCCTTAACAGTCCGATTGATTGTGCTTTTTCCTTGCCCATGTGATTTTCTGTTCGTCGCACGGGCAAAACAGGCAGCCAGCCAACATTTTCACAAACTTCATCCACGGGCAGGATAAAAAGAGTCAGCAGCATTGCCAGTGTGGGTAGTGAGCAGGTTTGGAGATTGTTTGCAGTTGGTTGCTCATTGGTACTCGGAAGCTTCATCTCTGTTTGGGGCTTCATTCTTAGCATTTCCAGGCTTCATTTCAGTATTCATTGCTGTCTGCCAGGCCCCCAGAGGATTCAGATCATGTGGACGCTTCCAGGTATCAGACAGCCTTCCCTTACCCTGGTAATGGGGATTGTGGTCCTCACTGGAGGCACCTTCTCTGAGGAGGAAGAGAGGGGCAGAATGGAGAGGAGGCCACATGTCCCTGTGCACCTTCCAGGGGAGGGACCTATGGGAGGAGAGGCGCAGGCACAAGGGGCACAGAGCCAGCAGGTAGTCCAAGGCAGGAGGAGCTGCAGAAGACGTCACTACCCTGCTGCCAGCATTTACAGGTGGCAATACAGCTACCTCAATATGTCTGAGACACTCCATTTGCCAAATGATTGGGCCTGGGATCAGCTCTGACTGTGTGGACACCTCATGCCAGTGGCTCTGAAGGTCACAGTGGCCCTCAACTTCTTTGTCTCCAGCTCTTTCCAGGGCTCAGTGGGGGATCTGTGTGGAGCCTCCCAATCAGCTGTCCACAGTTGCGTCAAGCTGGTGACAGAAGCTCTGTTCAAGCAGGTACTGACCTCTATTCTTTACTGTACGGAGGAGGCCAGCCAGGCTGAGCGAACCAAAGGCTTTGCAGCGATTGCTGGGTTCCCCCACGTCCAGGGTGCAAACAACTGCACACATGTGGCCATCAAGGCACACATGTGGCCAGCAGATCAGCCAGTTGCCTTCGTCAACAGGAAGGGATTCCACTCCTTGAATGTGCAGATAGTGTGTGACCACAGGATGCAGGTTCTGTAAGTCTATGCAAGGTACCCTGGCAGCTCCAATGACGTGTACATCCTGAGACACTCCCAGGAGCCGAGGCTCTTCAGTGCTCCAGGCTGACTGGATGGATGGCTTCTGGGTGACCAGGACTATCCATTGAAGAGGTGGCTCATGACTTCTCTTTGCCACCCAAGAACAGGGGCAGAGAGGCTTTACAATACGAGTCATGCCTCCTCAAGGGCAATGGTAGAGAGGACCTTCAGTCTTCTCAAGATGTGCTTCTGATGCCTGGACCATTTAGGGGGAGCACTACAATACCCCTCAGAGCAGATGTCACTGATCGTGGTTACGTGCTGTCACTGGAAAGGGGGAACCTAATGGAGGAAGAAGCCCCACAGGCAACAGATAATGAGTCCAGTAGTGAGTCTGAAGAGGAGCATGGTAAGGAGAACATTGAAACCAGACTTCGGTACCTTGCAGGGAGACAGGGAAAACCTTAGTCCAACGTTCCTTCAGCTAGGCTATCAAAGATCAGCTTCAAACATATGTCAGGGCTGCTGCCTCAATCTTGGATGTCTGAAAAGACCCTTTCATTTGAACCCAAAGAACACTCAGTGCCTGTGCAATAAAATTCAGAGCCATCTATGTCCTGCATTACATACTGGCATTCCCTGCACCAGTGAAATAAAAAGGTGAAACGTACTCAGGCCATGGTGACAAAAACACAATTTATGTCATTCTGACAGTTCAATAATCTTAACAGAAACGTTTCTGGTATTCAACGTCAGACCAGTATACATAAAGTAAACAAAAATGAACATAAAATCATAAAAGTCACTGACTGCTAGCATCCTGGGCACTCTCTGCCTCCTCCTGCACCTCAAGCATGTCGGGTGAGACAACGGAAATCTGCATCATGCTGCCCTCATCTTCCAATGATCAATGGTGACTCCAGGTTCAAGGCTCACATCATCGAATGGTTGCACAAGCAGAAATTCTCACCTCTGTACTCTGCACTCTTACCTTCGTCTGGCACCCCCGCCTCTCCGCACCCGGTTGCATGTGGGGCATCTTGCTCATATCTCGAGAGGATTAGGAAGCTGATAGGTTGGTCTGCAACCTTTCTATATTGTTGTGGGATGCCTTGTCCTAAAACAACAGAGGAGCATTGATTAGTCCAATCTGTATCTGCAGCACCATTGCAGCCTGGCCAACCCCAGCTGAGGAGCACCTCGCAGGGCACTTCCAAGTCATGGCCCTCGAGCCGCAAGGCACTCAGTCCAAGCAGCCAGGGCTCACCCCCTTGGCCAGCTCCAGTGTGAGTGACAGTTGGCACTCAGACTCTAGCACCCCTGAGGTCCACAGCGGGGGGGATAGCCAGACCTTAACACATCTGCCCACTGACCCACGCCAACATGGTACTCACCCTTCCTGAGCGCAGCAAGTCACTGAAGTGCTTCCAGCACTGGACCCAGGAGCAACACACCACGTCACGGCTGCTGACCACTGCCAAAATTACATTTTTGTCATTGCCTTTGCAAAGTAACAGGGAAAATCTTGTTGCCCCTTGTTCACCATTACTATCTGTTTAAATTAGAAATCAGATGTTCCACACACAGGAATGTTGGGAAAAGGGGTTGTTTTGTAATATGATACTTCTCGGAATGTTAAACCAGGTATTGTATAAGCAGCTTTACTCTAGCTTGAGGTCATGTGGCATCACTGAGATCAGTTCCAGGATAAAAATAATTGTAAATTAACAATTTTGGTAATCAGTACCATGTGCTAATCTTCATACAAGCAAATTAAACAAGCCTAATTCAAATTAAACTTCAAAATACACAAAATATCAATGAACTGAATAACATTGTTATGAGAGGAAGCATAGGGTAAAGATTACAGGTTATGTTCTGTGCTTTAAAATGACATTTTTAATAATGCTTTGTTCTCCCAAAAAGTAGCATTTCCATCAGGGTGGTCTGCAGGGACCCCTAAAGAAAAAAGCCACAGCTTTCGTTATCTTCTCTACCACCCAGGGTTTCTCATGAAGAATGGCTCATCAGGTCACTGGCTGAGTTAAGACAATGTCAGGAAACTTTATGTGTACTCTTTAAAATGCATAGGATTCTGTTAGACAATGGGTAGATAAGTAAACTTTTGAACAACAGGCTACAGAAACTGTTATTTGTTGGGTCTATAGGAAATGTTAGAATGCCAGTTTGACAGTAGCAGGATAAATCATTAAACCATGAAAACTAGGCTGTTGAAGGAAGTCAGAGAACTGCAGGGAACTTGGCCACAATTTCTCAATCCTACTAAGATATGAACTGTGCCGGGGGTCTGGAGATTAGCCGGCGAAGCACTCCTGTACAAAACGTAAGAGAAACATATAGAGACTTTAAAACAGCTGGTGATTGAACATAAATTGAGACGACATTCATAGGGATAATTTTGATGTGCAATATCGGCTCGGTCGCCTGTTGACTTCAATATAAATGGAAACATGTTTAACGGGTGGCTGAGCTGATATCACACATTTTACACTATCATCTAAAATCATTCTAAGAATCCATAATTCAAATCAAAATTTGCATTTAAAGATGTATGACATAATCAAAAACAGTCAATACTTGTTCAAGGCAAAAACAAAATACTGCAGATGTTGGAAATCTGAAATAAAAAATAGGAAATGCTGGAAATACTCAATAGGTCAGGCAGCATCTGTGGAGCGAGAAAGAGAGTTAGCGTTGCAGGTTGACAACCTTTAAACAGTTCTGCTCAGTATTTTCCAGCATTATCTGTTTTAATTTGTTAAAGGAAAGCTGTGTTGACAGTGTTTTCAAAGAACTGTCTGACTGTGTACATAAAGGAAATGCAGTAAACATAATGGGCGGAATTTTCCTAGAATTGCACTAAGTGCGGTAGCGGGCAGGAAAGATTGAGTCCTCCCCGCCAATGAAAGTGGCAGGTTTTCACGCCGTATCTTCCTGAGCCCGTCTCTTATATATTCACTCCCGCGAAATCTGCTGTTTCCATGGTGGGTGGGCTCTCATTTGCCCGCTCACCATCTCCCCGCTGTTGCATCACGCCGGCTGTCATCTTTAAAAGGCAGCCGCCAGCAAAGCATTCATCACCACCAGCTCACCACCGCTGCCTGGGCAACATGGCCAGCAAAGGCAAAAAGACTGCAGCAACCCCCCCCCCACCCCGCCTGCTTCAATGACAGGTCCCTCAAGCGACTGCTGGATGCCGTGGAGGCCCGCCGGGATGTGCTCTACCCCCGCTCTGGCTGCAGGATGGGCAGCAATGTCACCAACCTGGCTTGGGAGGTGGTGGCAGCAATGATCTGCCCTGCAGAGGAGGACAGCCACCCAGTGCCACAAAAGGATGAATGATCTCCTCCGTTCCACCAGGGTAAGTCGCTCTCTCCATCACTCCCAACTTACACACTCACAAATCCATCACACATCCACAGGGCTCTCACTCACTGCCAGTGCAAGGGACATCACCATTCACTCTTTCACACACACACTGTCATTGTCCTCATCCCGTCCATCGAAGCACTCACCGCCCACACAGGCCAGGCATACTTATCATCTGGCCTGGCAGGCGTCCTGATACACTCCCTCCATCTCTATCCATTGCAGGACAAACTAGCTCACAACAGGAGGGAAAGATCACAGACAGGTGGAGGGATGCTGGAAATCAGGGTTCTGACAGAATTCGAAAACAGCCATCCAGCTGGCCGGTGATGACCAGGACTGGTCCTGCGCTGACGGTGAGGTCGACGCTGCTCTACCAGGATGTTGCACTGGGTCCAGCAGTGCAACATCCATCAGACAACCATGTTGTCAGTGATGTGTCCTCTTTCACAGGCCACTGTCATACACTAACTATCTCCCCTTGCTTTCGCAGGCACATCTGCCAAACAGCCCAAAAGAGTCCATGACCCAGGGCCTCCAATCAAGCTCCAAAGAAACCTCTGAAGAGGAATCTGAAATCACCCTCCTTGAAGCCCCATCACAGCACTCACCTGCATCTCCACCAGCACAGAGACAAAAACCTCGGTGGCACCTAGCTTTAGAGTAGCCTCTGGATCACAATCTGATGAGCACATCGCACTGTCTGATCCACAGCAGGTGGAGGCAGGGACTCCCCAGGTCCCCAGCACTCGGAGGACTGCTGGAGGCCAGATCATTGCTGATTCCGAGCCAGATGACGAGCCTTTGGACTCAGTCATGTCACAGTTGCTGGAGCTGCAAAGGCAAGTTAGGGAACATCAGGAAGGGATGTCCGCTGCACTGCTCAGATTGAAAGGCACCATGGAGGAATCTGCCATCTTCAGGGTGAAGTGATAGCGCCGGCATTGCAACGCACCGAGGTCAACAGTGGCAGGACGGCGGCCGCCATGGAGACCTTGGTCCTGGATGTCACTCCTATACTGCTGCGCGGGCTTAATTCCATCCCTGATGCCATAGTTGGCCTCCAAAACTGTGCATG
Organism: Cetorhinus maximus; assembly: GCF_964194155.1. Taxonomy (NCBI): domain Eukaryota; kingdom Metazoa; phylum Chordata; class Chondrichthyes; order Lamniformes; family Cetorhinidae; genus Cetorhinus; species Cetorhinus maximus. The sequence continues at coordinate 35,065,182 of NC_135882.1, read as the reverse complement.
CGAGAGGGGTGCTGGGCAGCTCGATCTCACTCCAGTTATCCCTTCCGCACATGCAGTCAGCTAGGGGCCCTCGGGCACCCGTAGGGAGGAGGATCAGCAGGTGCACAATCAGGGGCCATCTACCCAGGAGTGACCGGCACATCTGACTCCCCTCTTCCTGTGACCTCCGCATATCCAGCTTCAGAGGCCAAGGAGGGTGCAACTGGCACACAGCAGGACCCAGAAAGCAGGCCAGGGCCCTCCAAGTCTCAGCCCTCTAGAGGACGCCTGCCAGAGTCATCACAGACAGGGCGTCACAGTCAGCAGGCTGCCTCCACCTTTGCTGGAGTTGCCTGGGGAGCACCAAGACGTAGCAGCAGTGTTAGGAAAGTTAGACAAAAGTAGCTGCACAGCCTGGCCATGGTGTTGATCACTTGTATATACTGTTCACCGTTGTCAATAAACTCCTAAGAATGTCTCCCTGCCTGTGGCTCCTTGTTCTGATGAGCAGTGTTCTTGTCACTCAGATGTGGGCGAATGCATGGTAGATGCAGTATCATGTGGGTAAATGTGAGGTTATCCACTTTGGTAGCAAAAACAGGAAGACAGATTATTATCTGAATGGCTATAAATTGAGAGAGGGGAATGTGCAACGAGACCTGGGTGTCCTCGTACGCCAGTCGCTGAAGGTAAGCATGCAGGTGCAGCAGGTGGTAAAGAAGGCAAATGGTATGTTGGCCTTCATTGCCAGAGGATTCGAGTACAGGAGCAGGGATGCCTTGCTGCAATTATACAGGGCCTTGGTGAGACCACACTTGGAATATTGTGTGCAGTTTTGGTCTCCTTATCTGAGGAAGGATATACTTGCTATAGAGGGAGTGCAGCGAAGGTTCACCCGACTGATTCCTGGGATGGCAGGACTGATGTGAGGAGAGATTGAGTCAACTAGGATTATATTCGCTGGAGTTCAGAAGAATGAGGGGGGATCTCATAGAAACCTATAAAATTCTAACAGGACTAGACAGGGTAGATGCAGGAAGGATGCTGTTGATGGCGGGGGAGTCCAGAACCAGGGGTCACAGTAAGAGGATCTGGGGTAGACCATTTAGGACTGATATGAGGAGAAACTTCTTCAACTAGAGAGTGGTGAGCCTGTGGAATTCATTACCACAGAAAGTAGTTGAGACCAAAACATTGTATGTTTTCAAGAAGGAGTTAGATTTAGCTCTTGGGGCGAAAGGGATCAAAGGATATGGGGAGAAAGCGGGAGCAGGCTATTGAGTTGGATGATCAGCCATGATCATAATGAATGGTGGAGCAGGCTCGAAGGGCTCCTGCTCCTAGTTTCTATGTTTCTATGTGAAACCTTTCTGCACAAGATAAAAGGCAGGTGTCTCAGTCCAGCGTCTCAACCCTGTGCTCTGTGTGGCCTTCAGACCACAGTGATGATCCAGCCTCACACTCCCTGGAAACATTACTGATGCCTGCACCTCAGCGGTGCTGGTCATTGCTGGCAGAATGTAGTGGGCAGGCGCCAGAGTTCTCTCATACTCTCTGTGTGCTCTCAGCATCTTTAAGGTGGGGCTGGCCCCCATCACACCAGCATCTGTGACCAGTGATGCTGTGCACCAGCTCCTGAAGGGTTGAGGTGCTGAAGACGGACACAGCATCAGATGTGTCTAAAGTTTCATGGCTGCATCTCTGAGATGGCCCTGATTGTGGAGCGCAAGTGAGCTGCCCTTGGCCAGACAGGAGTCAGACATTCTCAGAGGCTATGTGAAGATCTATGGAGTGTCCTCAATGCATGTTGTCATCATCCTCCTGCGATCGAGCAACTTTTAGGGCATCCACTGCACCTCTGTGATAGGAGCATTCTCTCAGAGGGTATTGATGCTGCGATAAGCTAGACTGGAGTCAAACGTTCACAACTGCTATGTGAGGATCTATGGGGACACATCACTGCAGGTCGTCATCATCCTCCACAAATCTGGCAGCTATGAGGGCCTCCCTAGTGTGCCTTCCTCGTCTATCCAGTGCCAGAGCCTCATCCCCGTCGTCGTCACCAACGAGGACCCCCTCACTCCCACTCCCGTCAGCATCCTCCTCATCTGAGGAGACACGTAGCTCCTCCATCTCCTCCTCAGCCAGCTCCTTGCTCAGTTGCAGCGCCAGGTTGTGAAGGGTGGGGCAGACGACGATGTGGTGTGACACCCTCTGCGGGCTGTATTGCACGGCTCCACCAGACTGGTCCAGGCACTGGAACCGCATCTTTAGCATCCCAATGGTCTGCTCCAGCAAGTTGCGAGCTGCTGCATGAGCATCATTATAGCACCACTCTGCTGCAGTCTGAGGCCACCACAGGGGTGTCATCAGCCATGGCCTCTGCGGGTAGCCTTTGTCCCCAAGAAGCCAACTGTGCAGCCTCTGTAGACCCTGGAAGAGTGCAGGGATCTGCGAGTGACTCAGGATGTAGGCAACATGCACACTCCCTGGAATCCGTGCGCATACCTGGAGGATGTGTTTCTGGTGGTCACACTCCAGCTGCACGTTCAGTGAGTGGAAGCCCTTGTGGTTGGTGAAGTCACTGAGTGTAGCGACGGAGATTTGAGTGCCACATGAGTGCAGTCAATCGCACCCTGCACCTGTGGGAATCCTGAGATCAGGGAGAATCCAATGGCCTTTGCATCCTGGCTGTCCTTGTCCAGGGTGAGATGCACAAAGTAGTGGCTATGGAAAAGATGGCATTCGTGACCTCATGGATGCATTTGTGGGTGGCAGATTGTGAAATCTCACAGAGGTCACCTGTGGAGCCCTGAAAGGAGCCACTGGCATAGAAATTGAGCACCACGATCACTTTCACAGCCACTGGCAGTGGATGCCCTCCATGTGCCCTTGGTGCCAAGTGCTGCAATAAGTGGCAGATGTGAGCCACACTGGTTCTCAGTCATCTCCAGGAATGGCAGGCAGCCTCTATAGACCCTGGGTGTCGCTAGGCGCCGACCAGCCACGGCTCACTGTCGCTGCTGGTAGCGTGTGCGGGAGCCCCTGCTGCCCCTTCTTCATGAGGTTGCTGCTCCTGCCTTTGCGCTGCCAGGAGCCTCAGTCGCTCTCTCCTCAGTCTTCTACAGTCTCTGTAGGCCATCAGGCATACAGCTAGGTCACCAGGATCCATGATCCTGATGTGATCCTCCTGCAGCATGAAAGAGAGAGAGAGACGTGGTTAGCATGGCTGTACTTAGCACCTTTCCTGACCCTGTGTGACTGCCCCTTAATGCTTCCTGGAGAGTGCTGGTCACCCCTCGGATGGCCAGAGATGAGTGCGCTGCATGGCTGCCCTGTTAACCTGTGACATGGGGGACACTGGTCCAAACCGGGATGCAAGGGGCTGTGAGCACCTCCAGCAGTGACTGCTACATGGCCAGTGTTGGCGAGGGGATTGTACCACATCTGCAGTCCATCTGCCCCGCAGTCCAATAAAGTGGTGGCGACCCAAATTCTGTGCTGGGGGCGCTGGGGGTGGTAAGGTATGGAGCGCTTGGTAGCCCTTTGGTGCCTCCGCGTTGCTTGCATGGGCGGGCAGGCTAGGAGCCCGACCCTGATCATATCACTGTGGCTGCGCCTGATCTGTCTTAGTTGCAGAGGCATGGTCAGTTAATACAGGCATTCCTAATGCGTGGCCACTTCCCTCACTTACCCTGCCCCTCACCTCGATTGTCTTTGCGTGTGATGCAGTGCCAGGACAGCACTTGACACCCCTCAGCAGTCGCCTCCGAGGCTGGTCAGCACTTGCCCCCAGACACCCTTCACCCCTCAGCAGTTTCCTCCGAGGCCAAGAATCATTCCCCCACAACACCCCCCACCCCACCGCCCAGTGCCCATGAGGCCTGTAAACAACAGGTGAGCTGTGGAGAACGCTGCTGCTCACTCGTCTCAGTTCCCCCAAAGGCCACCGAGTGCACGTCGCCTGTGTGCTGTTGTTCTTTCCCGCCAACATGGACAGGTGATACAACGGGGTTCCAAGAGCCTAGTGGGATGGCCTTTTAATTATATTGGCTTAGGCGTAGGAGACAGAGGGTGATGACAGAAGCATGCTTTAGTGACTGGAAGCCAGGGATTTGATCTGGGCCCCCTATTATTCGTCATTTATATAAACGACATAGATGACTATGTGGGGGGTAGGATTAGTAAGTTTGCGGATGACACAAAGATTGGCCGGGTGGTTAACAGTGAGGTTGGATGTCTTGGGCTACAGGAAGTAAAAGACGGGATGGTCAAACGGGCAGACAAGTGGCAGATGGAATTTAACCCTGAAAAGTGTGAGGTGATACACTTTGGAAGGAGTAATTTGACAAGGAAGTATTCAATGAACGGCATGACACTAGGAAGTTCTGAGGAACAAAGGGACCTTGGCGTGTGTGTCCATAGATCTATGAAGGCGGAGGGGCATGTTAGTGGGGTGGTGAAAAAGGCATATGGGACACTTGACTTTATCAATCAAGGCATAGATTACAAAAATAGGGAGATCATGTTGGAGTTGTAAAGAACCTTGGTGAGGCCACAGCTGGAATACTGTGTGCAGCTCTGGTCACCACAATATAGGAAGGATGTGATTGCACTGGAGGGGGTGCAGAAGAGATTCACCAGGATGTTGCCTGGGATGAAACATTTAAGTTATGAAGAGATGTTGGATAGACTTGGGTTGTTTTCGTTGGAGCAGAGAAGACTGAGGGGCAACCTGAACGAGGTGTACAAGATTATGAGGGGCATAGATAGGGTGGATAGGAAGCAGCTCTTCCCCTTAGTTGAAGGGTCAGTCACGAGGGGACATAAGTTCATAGTGAGGGGGAAGAGGTTTAAGGGGGATGTGAGGAAAAGCTTTTTTTACCCAGAGGGTGGTGACGGTTTAGAATGTGCTGCCTGCGAGGGTGGTGGAGGCGGGTTGCCTCACATCCTTTAAAAAGTACCTGGATGAACACTTGGCACGTCATAACATTCAAGGCTATGGGCCAAGTGTTGGTAAATGGGATTAGTTGGTAGGTCAGGTGTTTCTCATGTGTCGGTACAGACTGGATGGACCGAAGGGCCTCTTCTGCACTGTGTGATTCTGTGATATGCTAATGTATTACAATTAGCTCCCCGCTGACTGATGGTGGGAAACGCGACCTGCATTCGGTGGGCTGAGTGGAAGATCGCGACCTGCCTTCATGCCGTCGAGAAATGGGTCCATATTTTCCACACATGCCACCTATCATGCCCGTTGCCAGTGGGCTCAGAAAATTCAGCCCAATGCATTTTCAGAATGCATTCATTCAGGTATGTTACAAGTAGCTGATGTACAGTAGAAGAAAAAATGTAGCAGTGTGTTTAAAATGTTGATCAGTGGTCTAGAAACATAAGGCTAATGGATGTTGCTCAGATTGAAGAAGGGTTGGAAGTGGTGTACCCCAGCATTCAATATCATGTCCAGTTTTGTTCTCTTTCTCCTACAATAGACCATTCAGCCACTTAAGCCTGTTATGTCATTCAATGAGATCATGTCTGATCTATATCTACCTAGTTTGTTTCCAAAACCCTTAATGCAATGCCTAAAAAAATTCCATTAATCTTAGTTTTGAAATTTGTAATTGACCTAGCCTCAACAGCTTTTTGTAGAAGAGATTTCCAGATTTTCTTTGTACTTAAGCCTCCTTGAGATACAGGCCAACATTCCATTAGTCTTTGCAAATTTTTTAGTCTGTTCGTTAACTTTTAGTGATTCTGTACTTGGACCCCTAAATCTCTCTATTCTGCCACAGTTCATAGCTTCTCATCATTTAGAAAACACTGATTTACCTTTCTTAGGGCCAAAGTAGATGACCTCACATTTCTCTAAATTGAACTTCACCTGTCACAGTTTTGCCCACTGGCTTAATCTTTCAATATCCATTTGCAACTTTCTGCTCCCATTTATGTTAATTACAGTGCCACCTTACTTAGTGTTGCCAGTAAATTTGGATATATGCTTTCTATTCCTTCAACTAATTCATTCATAAATACAGTGAAAATCTCGAGGCCCTAGTACAAATTCCTTGCCATGTTAATATGTTTCTTCCAATTCCATGTTCTATCATTTTTGTTAACAGTTCCTTATGAGAAGCCTTACCAAAATTTTCCTTTTCATGAATTAAAGAGAGAAAGCTGCGGGAACAGAAACAAGGCAAAGCGGGCTTGCAAGAAGCCAGAAGATCCAAGGAGTCAACCAAAGGTGGATGACTCCTTATTATGGGCCTGTGAAGCAGTGGTGTCCTGCTTGACATAGCCGAAAAGTTGAGAGTGTGTGAGAAGGGATAAACCTCAATGCATGTAGAGATCCAGGAAAGGAGGACATCAGAAGGAGAGTTCAAACCCTTGGAGGTGGATCCTTGTTGAAGACGTCCAAGTGAAAGCGTCGCTTGAGAGAAGATCCCACTTTGAGATTGGAAACCCTCGGGAGAAAGACAGAGTTCAGTGAGATCGGTTGGCTTATGGTGTGACAAGCGTCTGGGGGAGAGTTGATGAGAGATCCATAGAATCTGCTTTGGGTGGCTTCAGTCACTTGGTTTCAGAGAGTGGAGTGTCTGACCACAGGTTGCCTATTGGTTTACATGGACTGTGTATTTACTGTGAACATTAGCGTACAAGATAGAAACATAGAAAATAAGAGCAGGAGAAGGCCATTCAGCCCTTCGAGCCTGCTCCACCATTCACTATGATCATGGCTGATCATCCAACTCAATAGCCTGCTCCCGCTTTCTCCCCATATCCTTTGATCCCTTTCGCCCCAAGAGCTGTATCTAACTTCTTCCTGAAAACATACAATGTTTTGGCCTCAACTACTTTCTGTAGCAGCAAATTCCACAGGCTCACCACTGTCTGGGTGAAGAAATTTCTCCTCATCTCGTATCCTCAGACTGTGACCCCTGGTTCTGGACTACTCCACCGTCGGGAACATCCTTCCTGCATCTACCCTGTCTAGTCCTGTTAGAATTTTATAGGTTTCAATGAGACCCCCCCCCCTCATTCTTCTGAACTCCAGCGAATATAATCCTAACCGACTCAATCTCTCCTCATATGTCAGTCCCGCCGTCCCAGGAATCAATCTGGTAAACCTTCACTGCACCTCCTCCACAGCAAGAACATCCTTCCTCAGATAAGGAGACCAAAACTACACACAATATTCCAGGTGTGGTCTCACCAAGGCCCTGTATAATTACAGTAAGACATCCCTGCACCTGTACTGGAATCCTCTCACTATGAAGGCCAACATACCATTTGCCTTCTTTACCGCCTGCTGCACCTGCATGTTTACCTTCAGCGACTGGTGTACGAGGACACCCAGGTCTCGTTGCACATTCCCCTCTCTCAATTTATAGCCATTCAGATAATAATCTGCCTTCCTGTTTTTGCTACCAAAGTGGATAACCTCACATTTATCCACATATATAGCTTTTGTAACTTGTGTTATCCTTACGAACCTGTATAAATCTGTAAAGGTATAATTGTGGGTGAAGTAGTATAATATAGTTCATTTTCTCCTGTTTGATAAATGTTTATTCTTTTGTTATAAGTTCATCAGCAGACTCTGTGACTCTGTTCAGTAGCCGTCCTCCACATTTCTAAACAAAAAATAAAAATTAGGACCCTTCAAGCCAGATTCCACCCTGGAATCTGACTTGTCCTGTAGTAACATCAGCTGGGATTATAACTCCTCATCTTTCCTTGGTTTTTACTGCCAAATATCTTAAATCTATACAAAAACAAAAATAGCTGGAAAAGCTCAGCAGGTCTGACATCATCTGTGGAGAGGCATCTGTGGGGCACACCTAACTGCTGTGCTAAGTGACCCAACCCAACACGGTACTCATCCTTCCCAATCACAGGAAGGTCATTAAAGCGGTTCTGGTTCCTCTTCACAGATGCTGTCAGACCTGCTGAGTTTTTCCAGCTATTTTTGTTTTTGTTTCAACATTTCCAGCATCGGCAGTATTTTGCTTTTATCTTAAATCTACATCCTTTGGATGAACATCCTGACAGTAGAAACAGTTTCTGCTTATTTGCTCTGTCAAAACCCTTCATAATTTTGATGGCTTCTATTAAATGCCATTCCTGGGAAGTGATGTTCTGCAGGAATTGATGCTGGGACTACCGTTGTTCACCATTTTCATAAATGAGTTGAACTTCAGAGTCAGAAGTATGACATCAAAATTTGTGGATGGCACCAAATTGGGGATATTGTTAATGCTAAGAAAGACTGCAATAAAATACACAAGAAGACATTAATAAATTTGCAGAATAGGTATGTAATTGGCTCATAAATTTCAATGTAGGTAGGTGTGAGGTGGTGCATCTTGGTAGGAAGAATAAGGAGGCCACAAACTCCTTAGAAAATAGAATCAAACATAGGCCTGAATTTTTCCTACGTTGGGTGGGGGTAATCGGGAAACCGACCGCTGCCCGCGATCGGGTGCGTACCGCCATTTTACGCGGGCTGACCAATTAAGGCCCACCCAGCATAATGCACGACTCCAGCAGCAGCATGAAGGGGCGGGGCAGGAGCTCAACATCCGTCGGGTCCAATGGCAACCAGGCGGCCTATTCAAAAACAGCACAGGCAGCTATGCAAAGGCTGCCATTGACTTTGCAGTACCGTAGCGATGCAGAACATCATTGCAGAACAGGGCAGGAGGGAGGGCAGTTCAGCGGGGCAGTCGGCCTGAGGTTTTCTGACGAGTGTCTCGCTGCCCTCCTGGAGGAGGTGGCAGCACGCCTGGATATCCTTATCCCAAGGGCTGGAAGAGGAGGCCCCCTTACCTCACCAAAAATGCCTGGGAGGAGGTGGCATCCAGGGTCAGCTCCCGTGATGTGGTGAGGCACACATGGGTGCAGTGCTGCAAGTGCTTCAATGACCCCCTGTGATTGGGAAGGGTGAGTACCGTGTTGGATTGGGTCACTTAGCACAGCAGTTAGGTGCGCCCCACCCAAGACCTCAGAGTTTTTAGGAGTGTGAGTGGCAAATGTCACTGAGGCAGCATCTGGGCAAATGGGTGAGCCCAGGCTGCTTGGAATGAGTGTCTTGCAGCTCCAGGGTCAGGAATTGGCTGAGCCCTACAAGGTTCTCCTCAGGTGGGGTTGGCCAGGCTGCAATGGCAATGCAGCTACAGAGTGGACTAATCAATTCTCCTCTCTCCTTTCAGGAGAAGAGAGCCCACAATAATGCTGAGAGGCTGCGGACTGGCAGAGGACCACCCCACCTTCTAATCTTGACCAGATACGAGCAGGAGGCACTAGAGCTGGAGAGGCACCATTTGCCTAAGTCATCTGACCGTGGTGAGGTTGGGGTGCCACAGGGATGTAAGAGTGCAGTGCAGGTCAGAATGTCTGTCATTGCAACCATTCCACTGTAGTCTCTATATTGATGTGAACCTCCAACATGGAATCCCCATGGATAATGGAAAGACGAGGACACACTGATCATGGTGCCAGGCATGCACAGCAACAGTGTAACGCCTTCAACTAATCACATGTCCTTGTTCTTCCTTTCAGGCTCACCAGAAGACCCTCGAGGTCAGGAGCCTGAAGGACCGCGGCTCACCCCAGAGAACACAGAGGATATAAATGCACCAGTGTCACACCCTCTCAGCCAGGCAGGCACCAGCACAGGTACCAGCACCTCAACGGGAATTAGATCTTTGGCTAGTGTCCCGGGGCACAGCAGTGAGGGCACTTCACACTCGCTTGAGGTGTAAGTGGAGGCAGAGAGTGCCCAGGGTGCTGGCAGTCGGAGGACTGCTGGGGACCAGGAACATGCTCAGTCAGTGGCTGATGATGTGCCTCTGGAGTCGTCCCTGAGGCAGCAGATGCTGGATGTCCAGCAGGGTGTGCGGGAGGATCTGGCGGAGATACATAAGGGAATGTGTGCCATTGTCTCTGTTGTGGCGGAATCCATGCGGAGCATGAGCAGTGCATTGACCCTCATGCCCGAGCGCACTGACTCCTCCGAGGAGAGAGTGGCGACTCTCCTGGAGAGGCTCTTCCAGGAGTTCAATCAGGGATTCCTCGGACCTGCAAGCCCTCACACCGGCAATGATCTCAGGTGATCACTGTCAGTGTGGGAGATGGATTGGGCACCCAGTTTCCCAGCTAAGTACCCATCCATCAATGGTGAACAGGGAGGTCCAAAGCGACCTGACGTTGGCGCATGAGCTGCCTGTGGTCTCTGCGGGCACCTTTCATGGCGCTCCGGATGAGGGCAGCAGCTCCTCCGCCCCTCTGCCAGTGACCGTGGCATCCGATGATGCTGCGGCAACAGGGGAGATGCCAACTGTGCCACTGACCACTCCCTCCCAGTCACGGCTAGCACAGGCTCCACGGGCCTGCCAAGGTCATCAAGGGCAGCAGAGTGAGCAGGCTGGCTCAGATGTTGGTGCCAATGAGGGGGGAGTGCCTAGACGTAGCACCCGTAAACGCAAATGTAAATCGCCTTAGGCACAACATGGGCTTGTCACTAGTGTTATTTTTTTACCCCACTTTTAAGTTCTTTATAAGTTGATGTGATGGAAAACACCTTTACATTTAATTTGATTTATGTATGCCAGGCACCACACCAGTAAATGTGTTTGTTTTCAACATGCCTCTGGTGCTTCATTAGTTCTGCAGATGAAGGGTAACCCATGATGATATGAGTGACTTGTTTGTCATTGAACTTTATTGAAATGGCACATTGTGCATGTTGTTCACTAAGCAAATGTTCCTGTCAGGTCTCGAGCATGGAGCCTGCAGCCCTGGCATGTGGTGGTGCTTCATCTTTGGTAGGCTAGCTGAAGGAGCATTGGATCAAAGCCCCCCGGGTGTCCCTGCCTCCCTTGAGGTTGCCCAGGTCAGCATCTATTCCCTCAGCTCATCCTCGGACTCACTGCTGGCCAGTCTGCCAGAGCAGCTGCGTCAACATCTTCTCCTTCCTTTTCCAGCATAATGTAAAATGTAAAGGCCGCTTGGCCTTTTCGCCTGCCCGCCAACCGTTAGGTTGGATGGGCAGCATAAATTTCAAGTTAATGATGTTGCTAATGGCCTTAATAGGCCTTGTAATTATCGGTGAGCACGAGCCGACTCCGGTGCATGCCCACCGACTGAAACATCACACGTCATTTTACGTTCTGGCGTGTCGGGCCTGCCCCCACAAGCCAAATGTAAAATCTTGGCCATAGATTTTAAGTACAGGCAGCTTCCTTTATTCATCTCTCTTTATCCATTTTTATGCTCTTTATGCATTTTTAACCAATCTACTATCTCAACTACGTCCCCTTTCACTGTGACATTGGCAGCATCTTCTTCCTTGGTAAAGGCAGATATGAAGTACTCATTTAGTACATCAGCCATGGCCTCTGGCCCCTTGAAGAAATTCTCTTTTAGGTCCCTAATCTGCCTCATCCATCCTTTTACTATTTATATGTCTATAAAAGACTTTTGGATTGTCTTATCTTCTCTTATTACATTTTTATCACTTCCCCTCTGAACTTATAATATTCAGATTGGTTCTGACTTAGGAAAAAGGACCAGGAGTGGGCCATTCGACCTCTTGAGTCTGCTGTGCCATTCAACCAGATAATGGCTGATCTTCTACCTCAATGTCATTTTCCCACACTATCCCCATATCCCTGAATATCTTTAATATCTAGAAAAAAAATCGATGTCAATCTTGAATGTACTCAATGACTAAGCCCCCACAGCCCTCTGGGTAGAGAATTCCAAGGATTCACCACCCTCTTAGTGAAAAAATTCCTCCTCATCTCAGTCTAAATGGCCTACCTCTTATTCTGACACTGCGTCCCTGGTTCTAGATCCCCCAAATTGGGAGAAACTTGTATTATCAACCAGAGATAAGAGTCTAAAGTCACAAATAATTATAAGTAACAATATAGATTAATAAAACCATTGAAAAGCAAATAAAGCACTTAGGTTCATGTCTAGAGAATTGGAAAGTAGGGATGTTATGTTAAACATGTATCAAGCCTTGGTTAGACTACAGAATACTGCGTAGAATTTTGGTCTCCGCTTTATAAAAGGGATACAGAAGCACTGCAAAGAAGGTGCAAAAAAGATTTTGAAAGAATTTACCAGAACTTAGAGGTGTCCTATAAGCAAAGACCAAACAGGCTTTTTTCTCTAGAAGTGAGTAGACTGTTGGATTACCTGTGGAGGTCTTTGAGATTATGAAAAGGTTGAATATGGTAGACATAGAGCTGCATTATATGCTCCCCCACTGGAAGGTTTGCAGTTGGGGGAAATCCTATAAAATTCCCCGGATGGCCTTCCCGCCGCCCTCCCACCCATCCTGACCTATCCACAATTTTCGGAATGACGGGCTGGGTCTAGGCCCGCCCTTGCCACAATTGAGGCCCTTAAATGGGCAATTAATTATCACATAATGGCCTTTTCCCACCAAGCCTCAATTTTGAGGCTGGCAGGAAGAGTTCAGGAGGCATGGGAGAGAAGCCCAGAAAGTTACCTGCTCGGGCAGGAAGTGCACCCTCTTCAATGGCCTCCTTTATACATCGGGCACCCTCACAAGGGTCTGTCACCTGGGGGTGGTCCCTCAGCCTCCCCATCAAGACCCCACCGCCCTCTTCCCACCCATTCGGGCCTCAACTCCCCTCCCCGCTGTGAAACCTTCTGTACTTACTTGGTCCTGACTCTGGGACTTTGAATCTGGGGATTGCTTGTAATCCCAGTCCTGGCCACTATGCTATTGGCACTGCTGGGACTACCAGGCTGCAAGCCAATCAGATTGGTCGCCAGCTCTCCGAGGTGGGACTTCCTCCTGATTGAGGGGCAGAAGTCCCATCTCCAACCAATTAACAGTCTTTGGAGCATTAAATGGCCTTAGGGTAGCAAATACCATTGGAGAATTTCTCTCCAATGACTCTTCAGTTGGTGGGAAGGGAAACCCCACCATCCAAAATATCCTGCCCATGGTGGAGATACTTCTGTTTTTTAAGCTAGTTCCCCATTTAAGTAGATTTTGGTTAATCTGTACCTTTGACCCATATCCCTTGATACTCTTGCCTCATAAAAAAAATTTGTCTATCTTCATCTTGAAAATGTCAATTTACCCAATATCTGCATCTATTCACATTGTGGAGGTCTACCAAGGTCAGACTATTAATTAGCCTGCCACTATTTCACACACTCTGAAAACAACTGTGGAGTTAAGAGTGAATAGCAAGAATGGTCTTTGTCTGTGTTTTACTGGGGTGGGGGTGGGGAGGTGGTGGAGAGGTGCAAGATTGCAATCTAGTTGTTGAAACAAATGTCCTTCAGAAACAGCTTACTGTCCTATCTTCCCAATGTAGCAAAAGGATTAACAAATCTAAAATAAATGTAACTTGGCAGAAAATGTCTACAAATTAAATGTTTTGAATTACTCTTAGTAGGGCTAAATATCTTTCAGGAAGATTGCATTTAATAGTCAAACAACATGGGCTGAATTTTGAAGTTCTGACAGGGGCAGCAATGGAGGCATGTGCAGGATGAAAATACCAGCACATGCCGGCTTGCCAGCTTCCCTTCATAATTCCTGGCCATGGTGACTTTCACAGGGCAGAGGGAGAGCAGCGCCAAGAACCCACCTGACACAGTGGGATTCCACCTGAGCCCAAGGAAGGCAGCAGCTGGTAATGGGGGCATGACCCTCAGTTTTCAGGTCCAGTGACAATTTAGGAGCAGCAACTTCCGCAGGAAGAGCAGAGGCAGAGGAGAGGGACAAGCAGGGGGGAAGGCAATAGAGGCCAAGACCTCAGCATTGGCTCTATGGCTGAAGACAGAGGATGATTGAGAATCAGTGCTGCAGGAGATTGCACCTATCCAGGCAGATGGTCGCTGAGATTCATGCCCTTGTCATGGAAGATTTCACACCTCACAATACCGTTTTCCATGCCCTGCCAATGACCATCAAAGTCATTGTGGCCTTGAACTTCTTCACCTCTGACTCATTCTAGTGATCAGCTGCAGACTTTTGTAGTGCCTCACAGTGGCTGCACATCATTGCATCTCATAGTTACTTGATGCCCTCCCTGTGAAAGCTAGGCAATGCATACAATTCCTGACACATAGTCCACAAAAGGCAGCGGGTTTCACTTCCGTACCTGGATTCCCCAGGCACTATGCATCATCAGTTGCACCTATGTGACCATCAAAGACTGACCATTCAATAGGATTCATCAACAGGAAGGGCTTCCACTTCATCATTGTTATGTGACCTTTGTGAGGCCACAGCTGGAGTATTCTGTGCAGTTCTGGTCGCCACATTATTGGAAGGATGTGATTGCATTGGAGGGGGTGCAGAGGAGATTCACCAGGATGTTGCCTGGGATGAAACATTTAAGTTATGAAGAGAGGTTGAATAGACTTGGGTTGTTTCATTGGAGCAGAGAAGACTGAGAGGCGACCTGATCGAGGTGTACAAGATTATGAGGGGCATGGACAGGGTGGATAGGGAGCAGCTGTTCCCCTTAGTTGAAGGGTCAGTCATGAAGGGACACAAGTTCAAAGTGAGGTGCAGGAGGTTTAGGGGTGATGTGGGGAAAAACGTTTTTACCCAGAGGGTGGTGAGGGTCTGGAATGCGCTGCCTGGGAGGGTGGTGGAGGTGGGCTGCCGCACATCCTTTAAAAAAATACCTGGATGAGCACTTGGCACGTCATAACATTCAAGGCTATGGGCCAAGTGCTGGTAAATGGGATTAGGTAGGTAGGTCAGGTGTTTCTCACGTGTCGGTGCAGACTCGATGGGCCGAAGGGCCTCTTCTGCACTGTGTGATTCTGTGAAGGAATGCTGCTATAAATATGGAATTATAAGAGAAGCCAGATATAAATGTAGAGTTATAAGATTAAAACAGTGATTCTCTTATGAAGCAGGGATTTAAAAATTAAAAGCAGAGTTCATTTGCTGGACAAAGGTTCAAAAAGTTTATAAACATGCCTGGGCATAATTGTGTGCTCAAGGATAAAAATATCCTGTGACATAGAATATGGTGTGTCCTCTAACATATGGCAGTTTTGAAAACAATAGAAACTGGCCTTTTTTTCACCTTAGCAAGGCATTGAAAAATTGTAAGATATTACAATCTAACAATAGATAAATTAAGGATGACCCTAAATAACTTGTCAACTGAATCCTGGAAACTGAGTCTAGTGACCACTATCTTCAGCTTTCAGTTTCCTGTTTGCTTGAAGGATCTTGACTAAAATGAAGAATGTTAAAAAAAAAGGATGTTGTCCAGTATGAGTACTCAAAATGCTTACTGCCGATTCAGATTTTTGTATGGTAGAAGTATTAGAACCATACGGTATGATTTTTAGATTAATTGTATTCACCCCAGTGACTATCAAGTAAAGGCATAGCTGCTGTAGTGTAGTAATGATAGTTCTCCCCTTAATTGGGATACAGGTATTTTGTTAGACTCGGTTGCTTTCTACTTGGGGATTTAAGATAAATACTACGTTAAATATTGATAGTCGTTTGGTAGTACAGAACTTTTCAGTATTGCTGAAAAGAGAGACATTTTTGTCAAAGCTTTTCGTCTTGCACTCATCAGAACAATTCACAAGAAAATGCCAAAATCAGGGGAAAACAACATATTTATACTGTATGCGAAGAGAGTACTGATTGGTTGGCAAGTAGACTCTGATTGGCAACACCCATAACATTGACATTTTCTTGCAAATTGTCTCAATGAGTGCAAGATGAAAAGCTTTGACAAAAAAATCACTTTTTCAGCAATACTTAAATATTGATAAGTATCTTAAATATCTATCCGTAACTTTAATAAGATCTGGCTTCTCTATTAGAAACAAGTTTATACTTTCTTTTCCTAAAACTATCAATGTTGTGATTACCATCAAATGCGACTTGTATGTTTGGTTCTTTGTTAAGCTTTTATATAATTTAGGAAGTATATTGTCTCATATAGTCTTCTGTATCCAAACTCGAAAACCCATTTCTGTACACTCTTCAGTAGAGAGGTACATTGTTGAGGAGAGATGCCAGCCCCTTATGGTATCCAGGTTGTTATAATCTAGCTAAAAAATTTTTAAAAGGCTATCTGGAGGACAGTAATATTCTCTGGCGGTTCCTTTCCTTTGGGCAGAGTTAGATCAGTTCTTCAAACCCATTTAAGTGTCTGTGGGGCCTGTCTTTCTCAAACTTAAGTGACAGTGATCATCCGAGGAGTACACCTGATCCGGAATAATCCCAAAAAGGCAGTGGATTATAATCCACTGGCTATCAACGACTTACCATTCAGAAGGATTCATCAACAACAAGGGCTCCCCCTCATAAATAAACTGGTCCGCAACCACAACAGGAGTTTCCTGCGTATGTTTGGTCTCTTTCTTAGCAGTTTCCATCACTCCTTCATCCACTGCCTGTCCACAATTCTTCATTCCACACGTGAAACTGCAAGGATAGATTTTAGAGGACAAGAGATAGCCCTTGAAGAGATAACTAATCATCCTTTACGTGATCCAGAGATGAAAGCACAGAGGATGATTAGTTATCTCTGGAAACTGTACCTCTCTACTGAAGAATGTACAGAAATGGGTTTTCGAGTTTGAATTTGGAAGACTATATGAGGCAATATATTTCCTAAAGTATATAAAAGGTTAACAAAGAATCAAACATGCAAGAGGCATTCCAACTGCAACCTACTGCTCACCAGGACAACCACTAAGCAGACTTGTGAAGATTGCAGTCCCAGTGCCTGAACCAGGGTGCCCTGCTGTAAATTCCTGTAAGGGTCTCATGCATTGTGATGGGTCTGCTGCACTCTCCATATCATGACACCTTGAACATGGTGTCATCCCAAGTGAAGGTATGTACTATTCTTAACTTTAAATGAAGACTCACTCAGTATATAATTTTCTGGAACTGTCTCTTATTTGAAAATGGATACTAACAAGACTGTTACCAAGGCTGAGGTCATTTTTTTCTGCACTGTCAGAGAATTAACTCATGTCTGAAATTGCCTCTGGAAAGTTCTCAAATGCAAATGGGTTTCTCGGGTGAAAAGGAACCATCCTCACTAGCTTGATAGAAGAGATCTAATAAGCAATGATTGCTAGACACATAGGAGCCATGAGGATGGAATATCAGATAAGGTCTTCCAGTGAGCTAATTGTAGCTGATATGTTGATGGGTTACCAGTCATTCCCCCATTGTGTATCAATCACCCTGCTCCAATCCATTATGTGGACAATGGAAGGCACTGAAACTTGCCACCATGCGACTAAAACTAGCTTCTGATACTGTCATGACTCACTGGGAATAATGAGCTGTAATATCAAGCCCCACTGTTCCCCAAGCCGAGACAGATGTGAAAAGTTTGATTAGACCACCAAATTGCCCCAATTCTACCTAACTGTTTAATTTAGGTTAACAGAATATGAGCAGCAGGTTTGTAAACCAACTCCATTCACTGGTAGTTTCCTAATGACTCCTACAACCACCGATCCAGACAACAAATCACATTCCAATTGCACTGTGTACAATGGAACCTGGTATACTCTCCACTTATCCCGTTTACCAATACTTTAGCTTTCATTGAACTCTCTGGAGGGAAAACTAGGTCTTTCTCCAGCAAAAGAGTTTGAGTAGCTTCTGTGTCCCTTAATATAGTTATGGGTTTAGCTGCATCATTTGATGAAAAAGGGGTTATCTTCCCTTTAGACAAAAACCCTTTATATCTCTTATCTACCTTATTCACTTCACCTGCATTCACAGAAGTGTTTACCTCTAGACCCTTATTTGTAGTTAAAGCTACAATTTGGTCCGTAGGATTTTCTTTTTGAGTTCCCTTTTCGGACTCACTCTTACAAACTCCAATAAGTCCCATTGGCTTCCCTCGCAACTTCCAGCATTCTGAACGTATGTGTCCCACTTTATTACAGTGGAAATACTTTGGCCTTCGTGGTTCACCCCCACCCTCAGTACCTTCCTTCCTGATCTGGGAAGAAATCTCAAAGTATTCCCAGCTATCCGTTCTTTACCCTGGCTACTCGCCTTCCTTTCACTCTCCCACTTTCTATCCTTTTCAAATTTATAGGGGTGATAGAAAAAAGGTTTGGTTTTTATGGATCAGCTCATAATCGTCAGCCATTGCTGCTGCCTGTCTGGCAGTTGCAACCCTTTGGTCTTCCACATGGGTTCTTATTACGGAAGGTAAGGAGTTTTTAAATTATTCTAAGAGAATGGTCTCTCTGAGAACTTCATAGGTAGCTTCAACTCCTAATGCTTGTATCCACCTGTCAAAACTACTTTGTTTAAATCTTTCAAATTCAATGTAAGTTGCCCAGGCTCTTTCCTTAAATTTTGAAACTTTTGCCTGTAAGCTTCAGGGACCAATTTATATGCACTCAAAATGGCCTTTTTCACCACATCATAATCCCTAGAAATCTCCTCTGACAATGAAGCATAAATTTCCTATACTCTACCTGTCAATTTGCTCTGTATGGGCAATGTCCAGTTTGCCTTTGGCCAGTTCACCTGTTTAGCTATCTTCTCAAATGAAACAAAGAATGCTTCAACATCTCTTTCTTCAAATTTTGGAAGAGCTTGTACAAATTTAAACATCTCCCCACTGGATTCTGATCCAGACATAAGTGCTGCCTCACCATCTGATGTCTCTTTTTTAACTGCCAGCTTTTTAAGCTGGAACTCTCCCTCCTTGTCTTTTTCTCTTTCTGTTCTTTCCTGTTCAAGTTTATGTTTCTCCATTTCTAACCTCGCCATTTCTAACTCCTTTTGAAATGCTCTCTCTCTTTCCTTCTGTTATTCTTGCTCTACCCTTTCTGCCTGTTCCTGTTCGAATGCCCTTTCTCTTTCTGCTGCCTCTAGTTCCAATTTTTTCATTTGCAACTGAAGTTGAGCCCATTCCAATGAACCACGTCTTGGAGAACTCGGCCTCTCAGGTATGCCTTCCAATTTCAAATGCTGTGCCATCTCTTCGATTATCTCTGCCTTCTTAGCTTTGGCAGTCATACAAAAGACATGCAAAACATAGATTTTAAGGGTGAGATAAAACAATTCAATAGCACCAATCCGGAGTTCAGGATTAGATGAGTTGACTTTGTTTGCTTTCTCCCAAATTTCTTGTAGGTTGTTATGGCTGACACGAGGTGGTCTCCCAGCACTTGCACTCTGGGGTTCTCTGGTTGAAACTTGCTTTTAATGTCTCTACTGGTGAGTTTTCCCCATTTCCTCCTAACAGGGGTTTCCCAAAGAAAGTAAGATACGGCGATGTGAGGAATAGCCAGCTAGCTACTATGGCAGGATTACTGGAGTCTTATAAAACACAGGAGAGGGAGGTTTCAGGTCTTTCCTTTTTTCATGCTAGGAGCTGATCTACTGCCATATCCTCACACAGAACCTGGCCACTTGGTCATGAGCCAATCAAAATGCTGTCGCTAGGCAGTTCCCTCTTAAACCAGGTCTCCTTTCCAGCACCATTCTGTCCAACCCGGCATACACTGTTCCATAATAACAACATTGTAGATTTTCTTCTTCCTGCTCCAGTGAACATCTCTTTTAAACTGCAGCCATGATAGTTTTTAAAGCCACAGTCCAATCTTAAAGCCACAGTCCAAGAAAAAATAAAAATATGCTCTTCACAATATCAGGTCCTTTATTATTCCAAGAACTAAAGAAAACTAGTCAGTCAGTCTACAGGGCCTGCTGCAAGATATCAGCAGCAGAAAAGGTAGTAGACTTATGCTTTTTTTAAACATAGAGACTGTTACATCTAAAAGGTCTCCTAGCCTGATTCCTATTCCAAGTCTACCTGTAAAGAAACTTGATCTCTTAGTAAGAATAAACTGCAAGTGATTAACTTTGCGTCCTGCTGAATGCCCAACTCATTGAGGGAATTCTACAGTAATCCCTGATATATGACTACAGTTGTTGA
Organism: Cetorhinus maximus; assembly: GCF_964194155.1. Lineage (NCBI taxonomy): Eukaryota > Metazoa > Chordata > Chondrichthyes > Lamniformes > Cetorhinidae > Cetorhinus > Cetorhinus maximus. Next base: position 35,045,233 of record NC_135882.1, on the reverse strand, counting down.
AACCACCCAAACTATCCTTTTGGAACCAAAACACCACCTTCACCAGGCCTGCAACAATTGTTTTTCTATGATAAGCTAAACACATGAACTATGAACTATTCTTTTGTCTACAACTTGTAAAAGTGCACTATCTTCTAGAACTGTATCTTTTTCACATACGTGTACATGAATGACATAGCATTTAGACTTTCAGGGTGAATGTGTGCATAAATAATCCTCTTTATTTAAATCCACAGAAGTTTGTTGCTGTTATTTAAATTGACCACACGCTCTGGTGGGGGAGGGAGTTAAGAAACACACACATCTTCCTTTCCAAAACCACACTGGTTACAGACAGTAAGGACAGGATACAAAGGTTTCAGTTATCTCCCAACCCTGTCCATAACAATGATGAAATGCTGGATGGACACAGCTTGTCAGAGGAAGAAGAGGAGCAGCACATGGAACAGGAGGAGGAGGAGGAGGATGAAGATGCAGAACACAGACATGTCCCGGCTGCACAAAGAGGTGGCCAGGGCCAGCACAGGGCTCGAGGGTCTTGTCAGGGTGCCATGAACGTCAGGATCACCTGATTCAGGCTCATTTCAGCTAAAGCGGTTTAGGGATTCAAGGTGGCTCCTGGACCTAGGAAGCTCCTCACTATGTCTATCTGTGGCCATGTGCTGCCACCCTTAATCTTTCTATCCTCTAAGTCCTCACTTCTGCTGATTAAATTCCCCTGATTCTAACAGTGGGTACATTTCAGCCCAAACTTCAAGAACTGTTAGTTTAAACAGCCTCTGTCTGATGGTTCAAAGACCATCCACCAACATTACCTTATTAGCTCTAATAAACATCTGGAAAATAACTGGACGTGGATTTTCTCTCAAATCTGGCTTCCAATTCCTGGACATCACTGGTCATCAAGACTATGTTTCGACACTGGACTACATTGGTAAAAATGTAACACTCTGCTTCTGTCTATAGCCTATTAGATCTACATATTCTTTCAAGCCTGGCTTCAAATATCTGGACTCTTTTTCGACATTAATGAGACATTTCTGCTCTAGATTACACTGCTTATACCATAAGCCTTATCTCTCATTTACCCTTCTTTTCTGATATTAAAATATACCTTGGATCAGTCTCTTCCCCCATGACTGCTTTGATTGAGAGATTTCAGTCTCCTGAGTATGTCTCTGCATGGCCAATAGTTCTGCTGTTTTTTCAGCTTCAGTCTATTCCTGTTCAGTATGTCAGAAAAGCAATCCTCTGCTGCTTTTGGATTTTACGGTGTCCTCCAAATTCACCATCATCTTTCTGTCCTGCAACTGACTCTGTACACCTTCTGGATTTTGATTCCCACAAAAATACCAATGATAATCTATCCTCAAAAGGCTTCTGGACTCACATCACCTTTCTCCAAACTCTAAAAACAGCTTTTTGGTGCTTTATGCTAATTCCACCTTTCTAAGTGTAAGGCAATCTACATTTTTGTTTTTTTGTCTGTGTCTTTTTATAAGTTAGCACATATGAGGGGTTGACTTTTGGTTGGTTGGAGATTGTAACATTTAAGATACAAAATGTACCCAGTTTGGATACATCAAATCCTGCCTCAGGGCAGGGAAGGAACCCATTCAGGGGATATTAACAGGTGACACAGATCAGTTCTAGGAGCAGTGAACAACAGCCCATGGTGATCAGTGGTTACTCAGATGAGTGTGGAGCTGGAGGAGGATGCAGAATGTTTCTAGCTTCATGATACTGTGGAGATTAGGACTAAGAGAAGCCCAGGGCAGTGAAGCTGAAGTGAACAGCAGCCATTGGCTCCATGAAGCTGGGAGTTGGGGCTTAGAGAAGCCTGTGGGGAGCAGTGTCAACTCAGTGAAACTGAAGTGCTGTTATCTTCTCTTTGAAGCTGGAAGCTAGGGCAAAGGAAAGCCCATGAGCAGTGGGGTTCTGTTCAGAGCAGCTAGAGAGCTGGAATTGTGCTGGCAACTAGATGCTGGGGTGCAGTCTTTGAAATCCAATGGGATGCTGTCTCAGGAGAAGGGATTGAGCAGCTGGCTGCTGAGCAGTCCCTGGGGCATTCAAAGTTTGAGTCCTGTTGCCTGACAACTACTTGCAGGCCAAAGAAGCAGGAAGACCCCCAGGCTGAAAAGGAGCTGCTGTTGAGGGAAATCAGAAGCCAGATGCTGAAAAGAGAGGAGCTAAAATCCCATGTGAGGAAGACAGGTTTTGTCACTTACTAACGTCTGGGTGGGTTGCTGAGGAAATTCATGGAATATGTTCTAGTTGTGTCTGCCATTTAAAGTGCAGTTGGTGGCATGTCTGACCAGTTTGCCTGTTAATTGATATTTACCTCATGTTAATTCTGGATGTTGGTGTTTAAGATAGATAATGGGCGGAATTTTCCAAGCCCCGTTGGTGGCAGTGCGTGGAAAATATGGCAGGACCCACTTCACGACAGTGACATGATTGGGGTCAGGCTCCTAGCCTGCCTGCCCATGCAGGCAATGCAGATGCATCAAAAAGCCACCAAGCACTCCATACCTTAACCCCAGCGCCCAGGCTGACCCCGACCCCCCCGGCACAGACTTCGAGTCCGCCACCACTTTATTGGACCATGGAGCAGTTGGACTGTACATGTTGTACAATCTCCACGCCAATGCTGGCCACATAGCAGTCATTGCTGGAGGTGCTCACAGCCCCTTGCAATTTCAGCATCCTGGTTTGGGGACCAGTGTCCCCCATGTTGCAGGTTAACAGGGCAGCCATGCAACACACTCATCTCTGGCCAACCGAGGGGTGACCAGCACTCTCTGAGAAGCATTAAGGGGTGGTCACACAGGGCCAGAAAAGGTGCTAAGTACAGCCATGATAGCCATGTCTCTCTCTCTCTCTCTTTCATGCTGCAGGAGGACCACGTCAGGATCATGGATCCTGGTGACCTAGCTGTATGCCTGATGGCCTACAGAGACCATAGAAGTTGGAGGAGAGAGCGACTGAGGCTCCTGGCCGCACAAAGGCAGGAGCAGCAACCTCATGAAGAAGGGGCAGCAGGGCCTCCCACACACGCTGCCCAGGAGCAACTGTGAGCCGTAGCTGGTCAGTGCCTAGCGACACCCAGAGTCTATAGATGCTGCCTGCCATTCCTGCAGATGACTGAGAACTAGTGTCGCCGACTACTGCGCACATCTAAGGACCTGGTGGCTCACATATGTCACTTACTGCAGGACTTGGCGCCAAGGGGACATGGAGAGCATCCACTGCCACTGGCTGTGAAATTGACCATGGCACTCAATTTCTATGCCAGCTCTACAGGTGACCTCTGTGGTATTTCACAATTCGCCACCCACAAATGCACCCATGAGGTCACGGATACCATCTTCTCCATGGCACACAACTTTGTGCATTTCACTCAGGACTGGAACAGCCTGGACGCAAGGGCCATTGGATTCACCCTGATCTCGGGATTCCCACAGGTGTAGGGTGCGACTGACTACACCCGTGTGGCACTCAGGTCTCCACCGCTACACTCTGTGGACTTTATCAACTGCAAGGGCTTCCACTCACTGAACGGGCAGATGGTATACGACCACAAGAATTGCATCCTGCAGGTATGCGCACGGTTTCCAGGGAGTCTGCATGATGCCTAAATCCTGAGTCGCTTGCAGATCCCTGCAGTCTTCCAGGGACTACAGAGGCTGCAGGGTTGGCTCCTTGGGTCAAGGGCTACCCACAGAGGCCGTACCTGATGACACCCGTGCGGTGGCCTCTGACTGCAGAAGAGTGGCGTTATAATGAGTCTCATGCAGCAGCTCGCAACTTGGTGGAGCAGACCATCAGGATGCTGATGTTGTGGTTGTAGTGTCTGGCCCGGTCTGGTGGGGCCCTGCAATACAGTCCACAGAGGGTGTCACAGATCGTCGTCATCTGCTGCGCCCTTTACAACCTGGCGCTGCAATGGGGCGAGGAGCTGGCTGCGGAGGAGATGGAGGAGGTGCACATCTCCTCCGATGAGGATAGAACCGACGTGGGTGAGGGTGAAGGTGTCCTCTGTGGTGACAACGACGGGGATGAGGCTTTCGGTATGGCTGGATGAGGCAGCTGCAGTCGAGAGGCCCTCATAGCTGCCAGATTTGTGTAGGACAACATGCAGTGAGGATGTGGATCCTCACATCGCAGTTGTGAACGTTTGACTATGAGAATGCTCTTGTCATGCAGGTGCAGTGGAGATCCTAATAGTCGTTCAGTCGCTGGAGGATGATGACAACATGCAGTGAGGACAATCTACAGATCTTCACATAGCCTCTGTGAATGCCTGACGCCTGTCTGACCGAGGGCAGCTCGCTTGCTCTCCATGATCAGGGCCATCTCAGACTCGCAGCCATGAAACTTTAGATGCATCTGATGCTGTGTTCACCTCAGCACCTCAGCCCTTCAGGAGCTGGTGCACAGCATTACTGGTCACTGATGCTGGTGTGATGGGGGCCAACCCCACCTTAAAGGTGCTGAGGTCACGCAGAGAGTATGAGAGAACTCATTCTGGCAGCAATGGCCAGCACCGCCGAGGTGCAGACATCAGTAATGTGTGAAGCTGGACCATCAATGTGGTCTGAAAGCCGCACTGAGCACAGGGAAGAGGCACTGGACTGAGACAGCTGCCTTTTATCTTGTGCAGAAAGGTTTCGCATCTGAGTGACAAGAACACTGCTCATCAGAAAAAGGAGCCACAGGCAAGGATTCTTGGGGGTTTATTGACAATGGTGAACAGTATGTACAAATAATCAACACCTGTGGCCAGGCTGTGCAACCAATTTGACCTAACTTGCCTAACCCTGCCGCTATGTCTTGGTGCTCCCCGGACATCCACAGCAGAGGTGGAGGCAGCCTGCTGATTGTGACACCCTGTCTGTGATGACTTTGGCAGGCGTCCTCTGGAGGGCCAAGATTCGGCCTGTTTTCAGGGTCCTGCTGTGTGGCAGTGGCACCGTCCTCAGGCTGTGAAGCTGGGTCTGCGGAGGTCGCAGGAAGAGGGGAGTCAGATTGGCCGGTCACTTCCAGAGTTCACCTGGGATCGTGAACCTGCTGATCCTCCTCTCTATGGGTGCCCGAGGGCCCCTGGCTGACTCCATGAGTGGAAGGGGTAGCTGGAGTGAGATCGAGCTTCCCAGCACCCCTCTCGCGTACACAGTGTTGGAGGCCAACTATGGCATCAGCGATGGAGTTAAGCCCACGCAGCAGTGCAAGAGTGACATCCTGGACCAAGGTCTCCACAGCTGCTGCCATCCTGCCAGTGTTGACCTCGTTACGTTGCAATGCCAACGCTACCACCTCAGCCTGAAGAAGGACGGACTCCTCCATCATGCCTTGCAATCTGAGGAGTGCAGCAGACATCCTTTCCTGATGTTCCCTAGCTTGCCTTTGCAGCCTCAGCAACTGTGACCTGACCAAGTCCAGAGGCTCATCATCTGACTCGGACTCAGCAATGTTCTGGCCTCCAGCAGTCCTCCGAGTGCTGGGGACCTGGGAAGTCCCTGCCTCCGCCTGCTGTGGATCAGAAGGTGTGATGTGCTCACCAGATTGTGAATCCAAGGCTACTCTAAAGCTAGGTGCCACCGAGATTTTTGTCTGTGTGCTATTGGAGTGCATGGGTGAGCGGTGTTATGGGACTTCAGGGAGGGTGCCTTCAGATTCCCCTTCAGAGGTTTCTTCGGAGCTTGATTGGAAGCCCTGGGTCATGGACTCTCTTGGGCTGTTTGCCAGATGTGCCAGTGAAAGCAGGGGGAGATAGTGCATGGCAGTGGCCTGTGAAAGAGGACACATCACTCATGGCATGGTTGTCTGATGGATGTTGCACTGCTGGAGTGTCACATGGTAGAGCAGCACCGACCTCACCGTCAGCACAGAACCAGTCCCGGTCATCACAGGCCAGCTGGATGGCTCTGTTTTCGAATTGTGTCAGAACTTTGATTTCTGGCATCCCTCCACCTGTCTGTGATCTTTCCCTCTGTTGTGTGCCAGTTTGTCCTGCATGGATAGAGATGGGGAGAGTGTATCACGACACCTGCTGGGACAGATGATAAGGATAGGCAAAATACTGCAGATGTTGGAAATCTGAAGCAAAAACAGAAAATTCTGGAAAAACTCAGCAGGTCTAACAGTATCTGTGGAGAGAAAGACAGAGTTAATGTTTCGAGTTCGTATGACTCTTCCTCAATTCTGACGAAGAATCATAAGGACTCGAAACATTAACTCTGTCTTTCTCTCCACAGATACTGTTAGACCTGCTGAGTTTTTCCAGCATTTTTTGTTTTTGTTTCAGATGATAAGTATGCCTGGCCTGTGTGGGTGGGTGAGTGGTCCCATGGACGGGATGAGGACAATGATGGTGTGTGTGAAAGAGTGAATGGTGATGTCCCTTGCACTGGCAGTGAGTGAGGGCCCTGTGGATGTGTGATGGGTTTGTGAGTGTGTGAGTTGGGAGTGATGGAGAGAGTGACTTACCCTGACGGAATGGAGGAGATCATTCATTCTTTTGCGGTACTGGGTGGCTGTCCTCCTCTGCAGGGCATTCGCACTGACCACCACCGCCACTGCCTCCCAAGCCGGGTTGGTGACGTTGCTCCCCATCCTGCAGCCAGAGCAGGGGTACAGCTCATCCTGGCGGGCCTCCACGGTATCCAGCAGTCGCTCAAGGGACCCGTCTCGTTGAAGTGGGGGGGCTGCAGTCTTTTTGCTTTTGCTGGCCATGTCTCCCAGGCAGCAGTGGTGAGCTGGTGGTGATGAGTGCTTTGCTGGTGGTTGTCTTTTAAAGATGGCAGCTAGCGTGATGCAACAGCGGGGAGATGGTGAGTGGGCAAATGAGATCCCACCTGCCATGGAAATGGCATGTTTCTTGGGAATACATAAATAATGAGGCGGGCTTGGGAAGATACGACGTGAAAACCCGCCATTTTCATCAGCAGGTAGGACTCCATTTTACCCGCCCGCTACCACACTTAATGCAATTCTGGGAAATGTACGCCCAATACTGAGTGTTTGCTTTGTTTACTGTTGTACAGTAATAGTTCTTCTGTTTGTTTGAAACCATGGAACCTTGTGACTTTATTCTCTTAGTAAATACCTGGGATTTCAAATTTTGTCTACTTTAAACAAAAAGCAACCGGCCCCTAACCAGATCATAACAAAATTACAGATCTCATTCGGAATCATAACAAAATTCAAAGGTCTCATCTGGGACAATAACAAAATTTGAGGGTCAGGTCTAGGATCATAACAAATTAGGGGAGCACCTGGGATCCTGAATCCACAGATGTAAACGGATGCTGGGACTTGCTAAAGTTAAGGCCAGCAGGATTTCACAGCAAAATTTACTATACTTATTGAAAAGCAGCTATGGCTTTGTCAATTGCTATGACATTTTTGGACAGGGAAGATTTATCCCTGAGTGGTTTGCAACAATTAACCAAAGCTTGGTTTATAGCATTAGCAAACAATGTTGAAGTTAGCGTTAAACGCAGGGGCGAGGAAAGCAGATATAATTGAGATAATAGCACAGCATCTGGACTGGATAAAAAAAAGCCTGATCCAGATAGAACACTGCAGGAGTTGGCTAGAACTCAGGTGCAGATAAAACAGCTTGAGAGAGAAAGAGATGGAGAAAAGCAAAAACTCGAACATGCAAGAGAAAAAGAAATGATAAAAATAAAGTAAGTAAAAAACATGAAAAAGAGGAAAAAGAAAAAGAAGGAGCAAAATAAATGGAAATACAAAAGCTTGAACTTCAATTTCAAAGTGAGAAGTTAGCAAGGGAGAAAAGGGATAAGGAAAGAGACAGAAAGTTTCAAAGAGAAAGGGAAGAGAGACAGTTTGCTCCAGAAAAAGAAAAGTTTAGGCTGTGGGGTGAAAGAGAGGCTAATAGTTTGGGTGATGCATCAAGTCTCATTCCAAGCTTGACTGCCTGTTAGGTAAGCCCTCAGCTTCCCTCTGTGCCTCTCTGGACATCCTCTGATGGGCTATCCAAGGCACTCAGTGCTGGCTCATTAACAAGCATGAATTGTCAAATCCAACTCTCTTGTCGACCTTCCCACACATTGCTCCTGCTGGGGGCTAGCCTTGCCAATCTTCTTCCAGTCCAACTCACCCCTCCCACTGCTGACCCTGTTGATGCTGCCAGCCGATCAGCTTTCACCACTCTGCTGTGCATCTCCCTCCAGAATGTCCGTTCGCTAATGAACAAGGCCCTTGCAATCCATGAACATATTCCAACAAGGCCTTCATGGAACCCAGGCTGAGAGGTGGTGACATCTTGTACCTTCATGAAGCCTCCTTCATCTTCTATCATTCACCGGATCATGGCCAGCATGGTGGCAGTGAGGCTCTTATCAATAGATCACACCTTGGCCAGACCTCCTATTGCCCTGGCACTTCCTCCTCCTTTAAGCATCTCACCTTGTTCCTTTTCCTCACCTCTTTCAAAATCATCATTCTGCACTGCCATGCCAAGTGCAATAAAAAAATTATCACCGAGATTTCTTCACTGTTTTTCTCCCTCAGCCTTTGCACTGAACAACTTCTCACCCTCAGTGATTTCAACCTTATCTCAACTCATCATGTTCTCTTTCCTCTGAGTTCTCTGCCCGCTTATCCTACCTAAATCTCTCTCTCCATGTAAATTCCCCAACCCATGATAACAACCACTCCCTTGACCATACCATCTCAAGCAGTCTTGCAGGTTTTATTGCATCAGTCACAGAGGTTACCTCTGATCACTTCCTTATATAACTCACTATTCATATCCCCTTCCACACTCCAGTCCTATCTGTAGCTGGAAAACACTATCCCTCAATTCACTTACAGCTGCATTTTTAAAATCTCAACTATCTAACCTTTCACTTCCATTCACAATAACGTTTCTGCAGCTACTTACTCAACTGCATCCTCACCTCCACCTTTGATTCCCTAGCCCTGAATAAAACCATTACTTTCTCTTAATGTGAATGATAATGTGAAGGTAAACCCGAAGGGTTTCTACAAGTATATTAAGAGTGAAAGGATAGTAAGGGACACAATTGGTCCCCTTGAAGATCAGAGTGGTCATCTATGTGTGGAGCCTCATGAGATGGGGGAGATCTTAAACAGTTTTTTTGCATCAGTATTTACTCAGGAAACTGGCATAGTGTATAAGGAAGGAAGGGAAACAAGCAGTAGTGTCATGGAACATATAGAGATTAAAGAGGAGGAGGTGCTTGCTGCCTTACAGTGAGTAAAGGTAGATAAATCCCCTGGGCCTGACATGATATTCCCTCGGACCTTGAGGGAGACTAGTGTAGAAATTGCAGGGGCCCTGCCAGAAATATTTAAAATGTCCTTAGCCACGGGTGAGGTGCCGGAGCATTGGATGGTAGCTTATGTTGTTCCGTTGTTTAAAAAAGGCTCCAAAAGTAAACCAGGTAATTACAGGCCAGTGAGCCTGACGTCAGTAGTAGGTAAATTATTGGAAGGTGTTCTGAGAAATCGGATATATAATTATTTGGACAGCCAAGGGCTAATTAAGGATAGTCAGCATGGCTTTGTGCGTGGTAGGTCGTGTTTAACGAACCTTGTAGAGTTTTTCGAGGAGGTTACCAAGAAAGTAGATGAAGGAAAGGCTGTGGATGTTGTCTACATGGACTTTAATAAGGCCTTTGACAAGGTCCCACATGGGAGGTTAGTTCAGAAGGTTCAGACACTTGGTATCCATGGAGAGGTTGTAAACTGGATTCGAAATTGGCTGTGTGGGAGAAGACAGAGAGTGGTAGTGGATGATTGCTTCTCAGACTGGAGGTCTGTGACTAGTGGTGTGCCTCAGGGATCTGTGCTGGGACCATTGTTGTTTGTTGTCTATATCAATGATTTGGATGATAATGTGGTAAATTGGATCAGCAAGTTTGCTGATGACACTAAGATTGGAGGCGTTGTGGACAGCGAGGAAGGCTTTCAAAGCTTGCAGAGGGATCTGGACCAACTGGAAAAATGGGCCAGAAAATGGCAGATGGAATTTAACGCGGAAAAGTGTGAGGTGTTGCATTTTGGACAAACCAAGGTAGGACATACACAGTAAATGGTAGGGCACTGAGGAGTGTGGAGAAACAAAGGGATCTGGGAGTTCAGATACATAATTCCCTGAAAGTGGCGTCACAGGTAGACAGGATTGTAAAGAAAGCTTTTGGCATACCGGCCTTCATAAATCAAAGTATTGAGTATAGGAGTTGGGATGTTATGGTGAGGTTGTATAAGACATTGGTGAGGCCAACTTTGGAGTATTGTGTGCAGTTCTGGTCGCCTAACTACAGGAAGGATATCAGTAAGATTGAGAGAGTGCAGAGAAGATTTACTAGGATGTTGCCCGGTCTTAAGGAGTTGAGTTACAGGGAAAGATTAAACAGGTTAGGACTTTATTCCTTGGAGCCTAGAAGAACGAGCGGAGATTTGATAGAAGTTTACAAAATTATGAGGGGTATAGACAGAGTAAATGTGAGTAGGCTCTTTCCACTTAGATTAGGAGAGATAAACACGAGAGGACATGGCTTTAGGGTGAAAGGGGAAAGGTTTAGGGGGAACTTCTTCACTCAGAGTGGTGAGAGTGTGGAACAAGCTACCATCTGACGTGGTAAATGCGGGCTCACTCTTAAGTTTTAAGAATAAATTGGATAGATACATGGATGGGAGAGGGCTGGAGGGTTATGGACTAGGTGCAGGTCAATGGGACTAGCGGAATAATATTTCGGCACAGACTAGAAGGGCTGAATGGCCTGTTTTCTGTGCTGTAGTGTTCTATGGTTCTATGGTTCTTACCCTGGCTGTTGCTCTGATACTGCCCTCATCTCTGTTGCCTTAAGTTGAAGGGACATAGACTTGAAATTATATGACGGATAACTGGTTTAGCCATCTGCCAGATCTGGCTGGGCCACTTAAAACACTATTTGATCCATAGAAACATAGAAGTAGGAGTAGGTCATTCAGCCCTTCGAGCCTGCTGTGCCATTCAATGCTGATCCTGTATCTCAACGCCATACTCCCATGCTCTCCCCATACCCCTTGCTGTCTTTAGAGTCCAGAAATCTATTTCCTTTTTAATATATATTCAGTGACTTGGCCTCCACAGCCTTCTGTGGTAGAGAATTCCATAGGTTCACCACCCTCTGAGTGAAGAAGTTTCTCCTCATCTCAGTCCTAAATGGCCTACCCCATATCCTGAGATTGTGACCCCTTGTTCTAGACTCCACACCCAGAGGAAACATCAACCCTGCATCCAGTCTGCCCATCCCTGTTAGGATTTTAGATGAGATTCAATGAGATCCCCTCTCATTCTTCTAAACTCCAGTGAATACAGGCCTAGCCTGCCCAAACTCTCCTCATAGGACAATCCTGTCATTCCAGGAATCAGTCTTGTGAACGTTGCTGTACTCCCTCGATGGCAAGTATATCCTGTCTTAGATAAGGAGACCAAAACTGCACACAATACTCCAGGTGTAGTCTCATCAAGGCCCTGTACAGCTGCAGTAAGACATCCTTGCTCCTGTACGCAAGTCATCTTGCAATGAAGACCATTTGCCTTCTTAACTGTTTGCTGCACCCTACATGCTTGCTTTCAGTGATTGGTGTACAAGGGTACCCAGGTCCCTTTGTACATCAACATTTACCAATGTATCACCATTTAAATAATACTCTGTCATTCTGTTTTTCCTACCAAAGCGGAAAACTTTACATTTAATCCACAAGATACTGCATCTGCCATATATTTGCCCACTTACTCAACTTTTCTAAATTGCCTTGAAGCCTCTCAACGTCCTCCTCACAACTCACATTCCCACCTAGTTTTGTGTCGTCAGCAAACTTGGAAATATTACATTTGGTTCCCTCATCCAAATCACTGATATATATCATGAATAGCTGGGGCCCAAGCACTGTTCCCTGTGGTACCCCACTAGTCACCGCCTGCCACTCTGACAAAGACCCATTTATTCCTACTCTCTGTTTCCTGTCTGCTAACCAATTCTCAACCCATGCCAATATATTACCCCCAGTCCCGTGTACTTTAATTTTGCACACTAATCTTTTATGTGAGACTTCATCAAAAGCTTTCTAAAAATCCACTGATTCTCCCTGATCTATTCTGCTAGTTACGTCCTCAAAAAACTCCAGTAGGTTTGTCAAACATGATTTCCCTTTCATAAATCCATGTCGACTTTGCTTAATTCCATTGATGCTTCTTAAGTGTCCTGTTATCACATCCTTTCTAATAGACTCTAACATTTTCCCTACCACTGATGTTAGACCAGTCTGTAATTCCCTGTTTATTCCCTCCCTCCTTTTTTAAATAGTGGGGTTACATTTTCCACCCTCCAATCTGCTGGGGCTGTTCCAGAATGGACAGAATTTTAGAAGATGACAACCAACGCATCCATGGCCACCTCCTTTGGTACTCTGGGATGTAGGCCCTGGGGATTTATTGGCTTTCAGTCCCATGAATTTCTCCAGCATAGTATTTTTTTACTAATACTAATTTCCTTCTTCTCCCTAGACCCTCGATTCCCTTGTATTTCTGGGAAGTTATTTGTGTCTTCCACCATGAAGACAGAACTAAAGTAGTCGTTTAATTGCTCTGCCATTTCCTTGTTTTCTATTATAAATTCTCCCGTTTCAGACTGTAAGGGACCTACATTTGTCTTTACCAATCTTTTTCTTCTTACATACTTATAGAAGCTTTTACAGTCCTCTTTTATGTTCCTTGCAAGTTTACTCTCAAACACAATTTTTCCCCATTTAATCAATCTCTTGGTCCTCCTTTGCTGAATCCTAAACTGCTCCCAATCCTCAGGCTTGCTACTTTTTCTAGCAACTTTATATGCCTCCTCTTTGAACCTAATACTATCCTTAATATCTTTTGTTCGACATGGTTGGGCCACTTTTCCTGTTATGATTTTGTACCAAAAAGGAATATATAACTGTTGCAATGAATACATTCATTCCTTAAATATTAGCCATTGTCTTTTAATTAAGTTCCCCAATCTATCTTAGCCAACTCACGCCTCATGCCTTCATAGTTTCCTTTGTTTAGATTTAGGACCCTAGTTTCTGATTGGACTACTTCACTTTCCAAGCTAAGGAAGAATTCTATCATGTTATGGTCACTGTTCCCTAAAGGGCCCGACACAAAATTATTAATTAACCCCTTCTCATTGCACAAAACCAAATCTAGGATAACATGTTTCCTACTTGGTTCCTCGATGTGCTGGTCTAAAAAATGATCTTGTACACAATCCAGGAATTCATCCGCCGCAGTATTATAGCTAATTTGGTTTGCCCAGTCTATATGTAGATTAAAGTCACCCATGATTACTGTTGCACCCTTGTTATGTACATCTCTAATTTCCTGTTTAATACCATTCCCTACTTACCACTACTGTTTGGAGGCCTACAGACAACTCCCATTAATGTTTTCCGCCCCTGGTTGCTTCTTAGCTCCACCTAGGCTGATTCTACACCTAGATTTGCTGAGCCAATATCCTCCGTCACTATCGCACTAATTTCATCCTTAACTATGAATGCCACACCACCTCCTTTTACTTTTTACCTGTCCTTGCAAAATATCGAATACCCTTGGATATTCAGTTTCTAGTCTTGGTCACCATGCAGCCATGTCTCTGTAATTGCAATCATATCATACCCATTTACATCTCTTTGAGCTGTTAATTCATCTGAAAGGCATGATGGTGCATTCAGACACAGTGCCTTCAGACTTGTCTTTTTACACATTTTTTTGTACTATGGCCTTATTTTCTGCTAGCCCCTGTTTCTTCTGCCTTCCACTTTTGCTTTTTATTTTTCTATCTTTCATTCCTATCTTTGTTTCCCTCTCTTGTGTGTCCCTGCTCAGGTTCCCAACCCCCTGCCAGTCTAGTTTAAACTCTTCCCCACGATGCTAGTGAATACCCCTGCAAGGATATTGTTCCCGGTTCTGCTGGGGGGCAACCCGTCCAGCATGTACAGGTTCAACCTTCCCTAGAGTTGGTCCTGATGCCTCAGGAATCTAAATCCCTCCCTCCTACACCTCTCTCCAGCCACACACTCATCTGTCTATCCTCCTTTTCCTGATCTCGCTAGCTCGTGGCACTGGGAGTAACCCTGAGATTTTTACCTTTGAGGTCCTGCTTTTTAATTTATTTCCTAGCTCCCTATATTCTGTTTGCAGGACCTCATCCCTCTTTTTACCTTTGTCGTTGGTACTGATATGGATCATGACCTCTGGCTGTTCACCCTCCCCCTTCAGAATGTTCTGTAGCTGCTCAGTGACATCCTTGACCCTGGCACCAGGAAGGAAACTACTGTGGGCTGCAGAAACATCTATCTGTTCCCCTTACAATAGAATCCCCTATCAATATTGCGCTCCCATTCTTTTTTCTCCCCCTCGTGCAGCTGAGCCACTCGTGGTGCCATGGACTTGGCTCTCGCTGCATTTCCCTGAGAAACCATCTTCCCCAGCAGTCTCCAAAACGGAAAATCTGTGAGAGAGGGAGATGGACCCAGGGGACTCCTGAACTACCTGCCTAGTGTCTTTACTCTGTTTGGCAGTCACCCATTCCCTTTCTGCCTGTGCACTCTTTACCTGCAGTGTGACCACCTCACTGTAGGTACTAGCCACAAAGATCTCAGCCCTGCGGATGTTCCACAGTGACTCCAGCTGCTGCTCCAGGTCCAAAATGTGGATTTCAAGTCACTGCAGCTGGAGACACTTCTTGCACATGTGGTCACCATGGATACTGGAAATGTCCCTGACTTCCCACATTGAACAGGAGGAGCATTCCATGTGACTGAGTTGCCCTGCCATGACTTACCCTTAAATTACTCACTTTCCTTTTACTTCCTCTAGTTTATAGAATATTAAGGAAAGTAGAAATACTCACCAAGTCCTACTTACCAATGCCGCTGCTCTTCTTTCAAACTCCAACTGAAACACTCAATTGCAGCCCAAAACAGCACTCAGTGCCTGCTCTCATCTGCTTACTATTCGACCTTGGCTCATCTGCTCACTATTCCAGGATCATCCTGGGATGTAAAGATAACCCCCAGCTTCTTTTCTCTACTCCCAACCACCTTCTTAATCCACTCTCCCTTCCCTTCCGCCCTCACCTCCAATGTGAGGAGCTCATAGACTTCTTTGTCACTAAGATTGAGACAATTTGATCAGCTGCCTCTGCCCCACCATTCTCTTCCACTAGCCCACCTGGGCAAACTTCCTTTAATGTTTCACCCTTGCCCTGTACCCTGAACTCATACCTTTTTTTTGTTTCAATCCTATCTTCCCTCATGCCTTCTCTGAGCTCATCTTGTCCATGAGACCAACATCCTGCTTCCTTCCCCTCTCTACTAAACTGCTGATTACCCCAACCCCCTTCTTGGCCCCCATGTTAGCTGATATTGTAAAAAGTTCTCTCTCTCCGTCTCTCCTTTAAATCTACCATCATCATCCCTCTCCTCAAAAAGCTAACCTTTGACACCACCATCCTTGCAAACGACCATCCCATCTCCAACCTCCCTTTTCTCTCCAAAGTCCAGGATTGTGTTGTCACCTCCCAAATCCATTCTCATATTTCCTGGAACTCCATGTTTGATCCCTCCAATCAGGTGTCTGCCGGGTCACAGTGAGGAAACAGTTCTTATCAAAATCACAGATGACTATATCAAGGGTACACTTTCTCTTTTCATTCTTCTCAAACTGTTTGCACTCTGTGACAGGGGTGACCACACCATACTGATCCAATGCCTCTCCACTGAATTCTGAATTCCCTATTTGATTTCTTGGTGATTTAATGGCCTCTTCCCACAAGAGGAAACATTGTCTCTGTATCAATTCTATCAAAACCTTTCATAATGTTAAAAACCTCTCTATTAGGTCACATAACGTGACCAAACAGGTTGATTATCAACTTGTAAATCCTTAAAATATGCCCATGGCAGATGATGAGAGCAGGAGAGTCACCTGGTCAGAAATGCTTGATGTGGAGCTGCAGCCTTCAAGCTATAGCCTCTGGCAACACACCTGTTCCAGGAAAAATTAACTATGGAAACAAACATAAGCAAGTGCTTTGTCTGCCTTATGTGTCACTAGATGCAGGAAGCTTCTAAGTCTAAGTCTATTAAGTCATCCCTCAAACTTTTTTTTTCAAGACAAAAGAGACTCAGCCTGTCAACCCTGTCCTGATATGCATACCAGTGCGCTAGTGGAGGGTAGGCTTGTGATGGTGCTTGGTCTGTGTTCTGCCCTGGCTGCTGTTGATAGTGAGGGAGTTGACCTTATTGCCTCAATGTCTGCACCTGTGGGTGACATATGAAGAGATTATGAGAATTAGCCTTGGAGAACTACGGGCTCTACATGTACTAAGGCTTCGGAATACCTTGCCTGACTTCCTCATGGTAATGTTCATGGCTCTCTACATCATGTTGGTGATAATGAGCAGGTATGGAACTCCTCCTCCCATCTGGACCTTCTCATTGGCATTATGAGCTCGTTCCTGCTGCATGTGCACCTGCACAGTTCCTGCCTCCATGGCTGTTAATTGGCCACCCAACCCACCCTCTAACTAACTAGCAGTTTGTCTCATGAAAATCAGCAGGGTGTGCTGCTTGTGTCAGCTGTGGTTCAGTTCATAGCACTCCTCGCCTTTGAATCAGAGGGTTGTGGGTTCATGTCCCACTCCCGGAAACCAAGAACTGTGATTGTACTCGAAAGAGTTGCAATCTGTGACTGTTGATAACTCGAAAGAGTTTCCTCCTGAGGGAGTAGGATCAGAACCTGGAAACAGTCTGATGTCCAATTCCCATCCTGAAAAGAAAAATCCTGGTCCATGTTACGTTACTTGATTTTCAGAATTTTCTTAGAGCAATCTACAGAATCCAAAATTCTCCAACCTAGAATATATATGAACAGGATATTTAGAGCCATTGGTGGTGAGGAGGCAAAATAGAGGACCTATGAACTTTCTGCAATTGTCAGACTAAACCCTTTATCTTCCCAGTCTGCTTAACTAATACATCTTATGAGTCTATACAAAACAACTGAGTGCCTTAACTCAGGTGCTGCGACGTTTAACAGATTTATCGATAAAGCCTGTAGCTTCCGCTCAGCTGCTCTCTTATGATTAAAGATTTCACCAAAAGGGAAATATTGGGTGAACCCCATTTTGTGTGTTTTACAGCAACAGTGCTGCTGACTAATGAGCCCTTGAAAGGAACCACAAAATAAAATCTTAACTTTGACAAATAAAATAATGAAATAACATTTTTTTAGAAGTATGTGATTCAGAAATTTACAGACTGTTAACCATTTGTTAATTTCTGACGGCTCCCACTTAATCACTGCATGATCACACTGTACAACAGGATAATGATGGAAGAGGAAGGGGAAGTCATCATTCAACAGTCTTAATCTATCAACCAATTATTTCTTTAAATAAAAGACAAGTTTACCTTTTACTTTTAAGCTTTCATATATGATACTTAGATTTGTTCCCTACTTTTTCAGGCACTCATTATTTAAATGAGTATTCTTGACTGAAAGTCATCCAATTTGTGAAAAAATCAGCTTTAATAGGGAAAAGATTATATCACAGATGGTCTCAAAAGGGTTTCACATAAAAGTTTACCCTTCTTTCTCGGCAGTTTGGATGAGAGAAGAAAGAAAAGAATCACAGATTTATTAATTTTCTTCTCATCAGGCAAGCAATTAGAAAGAATAATTTGGGAATTGGGGAATAATTGCAGAGGTATCCCAATATGAATCTAATATTTATTATTAGCTATATTTCCTATTGCTTCAAAACTTGTTTGCTATTGTTAGTGTGTCAGCATGTTTCAGGAAACACATTTCCATTTTCTTAATTTGTATCCTGTCCACAGTAGAGAGTATCCAGCTCAGAAGTTATGTAGATTTTTTCCTTCAAGCTGCCACTCTGCCTTTGGGACCTGCTCCATGCCTTTCATCAGCTGCCATTTTCAGCAGCATGCAGTAATTTCATGGCTCATTGCAAGCGTTAAAAACCTTTGAAACCACAAATGCTAACTTACCTGGCCTGAAGCCATTTAGGAACACATTAATTCAGCAAACAGAAACAAGCCTCTCTCCAACTACTGCCACTATAGAAATGCAGTGTTATTCCATTGAGAGTGTGTGGGGAGGAAGAAATGTACAGCTGCAGCCTACTTTAAACATCTCCTGTGATGTTTACAAAGTTCTCATGAGCAATCAATTGCAGTCATAGCTTTATACTAAGACACCTTTTGAAACAGCTGTATGGAACACCACTGTAAGGTGTCAGATGTGGCTCAGTGGGTAGCATGCTTACCTCTGAGGTAGATCATTGTGGGTTCAAGTCCCACTCCAGGGCATAAGCAAAAATTAAGTCTGGCAGTACTGCACTGTTAGAGATATTATCTTTTGGATGAAACCCTGTCTGTCCTCTCAGGTGGACATAAAATATCCCATGGCACTACTTTGAAGAAGAGCATTGAATTTATCTCTGGTGTCCTGACCAACAGCTGTTCCTCCAGCCAACATCACAAAATCAGATTATCTGGTCATTATCACATTGCTGTTTGTAGGAAGTGCTGTGTGCAAATTGGCAGCTGCATTTCTTACATTGCAACAGTGATGATAGTGTGTTAAAGATCACTTAGGAGTCAGAGTTACTGTGGCACCATGTATTTTTTATGTGCAGATCCAACTTTCTTTCCCATCACATAGCTGACCAGGAATCTCTCTTGCTCTTACCACCTGTCACTGGTGTGTGTCGGAAGGATTTGCAGGTTGATAAACAACCTGTTTGGCTGTGTGATGAACGCACCTTCCTTGGTCATCAAGACCTGGAGTGGGACACAAACCCAAGGCAGGGATACTACCCACTGCACCACAAGACTTTCATCATTACAACATTAGTTGTTAAGTGCTTTGAGATGTATAGTGACTGGGTGCTACATAAATGCAAGTCTTTTCATTTTTTTTAATGCATTGAAGTGAAGATGTGTGGTATAAGCACACTCCTGCAACACCACCACCTCCACCCACTGCTCCCCACACTCTCAATGTTTTGTCCATAATTTTCTTTCCTTTTTATCAGAACGTAACTTTCTACCACACTGAAGTGGGGGGAGGGATTAGGTGCAAATATATTGTGCATTTAGGGGCAGGGGAAGAAGGATTTTCAACCAAAATTAGATGGGAAGGTGCCTGGAAAGTCTAACTTGAGAAAAAGCTTTTTCTATTCCACAGAAATGAAGGGAGTTGAAAAAAATCTTGTATGTAAATGTTGAAAGCATCCCTGATTCACCCTCCTTCAGGTAAAACATACTATCTTCTCCTGTCCCAAGGGAAAATAATGAAAGCACCAATGTAATGAATGCCATTTTTAACTTTTCATACTTTACCTATAGGGAGGATTTGTGGTTCAGTTGGGTAGTGCCCCTGCCTCCTAGACAGAAGCTCGAGGTTCATCTCCCACTTCAAGACTTGTTGGCCATGGAAGGAGTATTTATGATGTGGTTAAACTGTTCAATAATTAATCTGTTAATCCTCCCAACATGCCCATGACTAGTGGTAAGAGTGGGAGAGATTGTCAATCAACCATGTTTGATGCAGTCACGCTTGCCTCTCTCAGAAACAGAGAGCAATACTTACAGTCTCTTGTGGACTATGGCTAATTACAGTTGGACCTTGTTTAAAGTGCAAGTAATGTTCAAAGATGACCATTGTTGCTATAAGCCGCACTTCCCTAGCAAATTTTGTTCCTCACAAAGTAGAGGAAATAACAACTTTACCTGAGGGAAAATAATTTTGTGTGAATGTCAGCATGACATGAGGGAAATGCATGATATAAAGGCATTGATCATGCAGTTAAGAGGATAAAAAAATGTCAATAACTTTTCACATAAGTTAAAGGTATCTTGATTTTTGGTTTATGTTTTGCTACACTTGCCAGTTATGTTCTTCTCCTGTTAACATTTGCATGTTAGTGCTAACATACATATACGCATTGTGCATTGGCCAGCCTATATACAATGTTATGAATATGAAGTTTTATGTTTTGGAAATTTTCCTTTAATTTCAAGTAAAATAGAGCAGTGAAGAGGGCCACATGATCTGCTTTGAATTCTGCTGGACAACGAGCCTAGGAGGCTTGGTTACCAACAGGACAGGGAAACCCAGGGACTGATTGGGAATGAAGTATAAAACATTCACACCTGAAAACAAAGGCTAAAGCAGCTAGGGAAACTGTGGATAAACTTTCAGTTTTTGGACAGAAATAAGAGAAAGAGAGGTCTCAGAGAGAGAGATGAAGGCTGCGGATAGGCGGTGATTTCTCTGTGAGCTACCAAGCAGAAATGCATAGGAAGGATAGTCACTGGTCGAAAAAATGCATCCCATGACAATCTAAAAGCTCTGGAAGAATTGCCCTCGAGCGGCTAGAAGGAAAATTCACCAAAGAGGATCTTACTGCTGGTGATCAGTTTGGAACTTCTCTGGAAACTGAGAGAGGTGCCTTCTACACTCACTCGACATTAGACTCAGCGATATGAGGAGAAAAAACCTGTTGGAAGCTGGGAACGATGTTGGGTTGATTTTTGTGAAAACTGTGATTCTGCAGAGAGTGGGACATGAAGTATAACTGTAGGGTGGGTTTCTTGATGTTAACTGTTAAAGTGAGGATATCTTTTCTGTAATTTAGTTTATTGGTTGCATACGAAGTATTGTTTAGTCAAAGTTGCTTTTAGTTTGTTTGTTACAGTAAAAGCCTTGAAATCTTGTCATGTGATCCTTTCCAGCCAGTCCCTGGGAATTCAAATCTCTTGTTTAAATTTAACGGTCTCCATGGGAATCATAACAAACTGTATATTGGTTTTATATGTTTGTCAATAGAAAATACAGGAAATGTGTATCATGAAGTGTTTCCACTTCCAAGTTGGGTTTCCTTCTCTTGCCTCTCCTTTCTAGGAAGCAGTGAATTATGATGGGTATAAATTCAGAGGTAATTCTGGAAACATGTGCAAGAGGTTGTTCTTCATCTGTAATCCTGGGCAGTGAGTGCTTTTAGCTAATCTATGACAGACAAGCCTGATCCTATCTTCACTTGACATCTACTCTTCCAGCAGAGGATAGAGATCAGAATTGGAAACCGTGTCTGATATTCTCCCTTCCTAGCCTGAGGACAATAGATGGAATTTTATGAACCCTTCCCCAAGAGTGGGCTAGCAGGGGGGGGGTGGGCGTTCGTGGGTGGCATGGGCAGGGGCACCATGCCCTACATACCTCTGCTGGTATTTTGCCAGTGGTGGAGGAAGTGTCCTGCGGCCATCCACGCTTAAGCCAATTAAGGCCCTTGGTCAATTAATGACTACTTAAGGGCCTCCTCCCACTGCTGGTGGTATTTTAGCAGGGAGGGGGTGCCCAGGGGGGCTGTGGGACCTCCTGCTTGAGCACCATCATTTTATCCTGATTAAAACATTCTTGCATAGTTTTAGAACTTAGATAGGGGAGTAGGCCATTTAGCCCCTTAAGCCTAATCCACTATTAAATGAGATCATGACTGACCTGCAATCTAGTGCAACATACCCACATTTCCCCCATATCTCTTCATATATTTAGTTAATAAAAACCTCAGTTTTAAAATTAACAATTGATCTGGCATCAATTGCCATTTTCAGAAGAGTTGTAAACTTATAGCACACTTTGTGTGTAGAACAGTTTACTAATTTCATTCCTGAATGGACTAGCTCTAATTTTTGGACTACATCCCCAAGTCCTAGATTTCCCAACCAGGGAAAACGATTTGTCTCTTATCTGTCCTATCTGTTCCCCGTAATATCTTGAAAACTTCTATCAAATCATCACTGAACCGTCTAAATTCCAGAATCGCAACACAAGTTTGTGTAATTTCTCCTTGCAATTTAACCCTTGGAATATAGGAACATAGGAAAGGCCATTCGGTCTCTTGAGTCTGCTCCATCATTTAACTAGATCATGGCTGATCTTCTACCTCAATGTCATATTTCCATATTATCCCGTATCCCTTAATGTCATTGGTATCTAGAAATCTACCGACCTCTGCTTTGAACATACTCAATGACTGTGCCTCCACAGCCCTCTGGGATAGAGAATGCCAAAAATTCACCACCCTCTGGCTGAAGAAATTCCTCCTCATTTCAGTCCTAAATGGCCTACCGTTTATTCTGAGATGGTTCTAGACCCCAGCCAGGGGTAACATCCTTCTTGCATCTACCCTGTCAAGCCCTGTAAGAATTTTGCACATTTCAATGAGATCACCTCTCATTCTTCTAAACTCTAGAGAATACAGGCCCAATCTCCACAGTCTCTCCTGATAAGACAACCCAGGGATTAGGCTGGTGAACCTCCAATGCACACAATACTCCAGGCGTGTTTTCACCAAGGCTCTATACAACCACAGCAAAACTTCCTTACTCCTGTACTCAAATTCCCTTGCAATAAAGGCCAACCATGCCATTTGCCTTCCTAATTGCTTGTTGTACCTGCATGTTAGCTTTCAGTGACATACAAACAGGAAAACCCAGGTCCCTTTGGACATCAACATTTCCCAATCTCTTCCCATTTAAGAAATACTTTGCATTTCTGTTTTTCCTACAAAGTAGATAAGTTAATATTTTTCCACATTATATTCCATCTGGCATGTTCTTGCCCATTCACTTAGCCTGTCTAAATCCCTTTGAAACTTGGAAATATTACATTTGGTCCCCACATCCAAATTATTGATATAGATTGTGAATAGCTGCATTCCAAGCATTGATCCTTGCAGTACCCCACCAGTCACAGCCTGCCGACCTGAGAATTATTCATTTATCCTACCCTCTGTTTTCTGCCCATTAGCCAATCCTCAATTCATGAGAGCACAACCTGTAACCTGGCCTGTAGGAGGCAGCACTGAAGGGCTCATCTAGGATTTGAAACTGGGACCTCTCACATATTTGCTGAGTTAAAGCCCCAAAGTGAGAATCATATCCCTAAACCAACAAGCTGGTAGCCAGGTATCATTCTGGTATAACAAAGCTGCACTCCCTCCAAGGTGTGATGCCCAGAACCAGAGTTTTATATAGCTGAGGCATGACTTCTTCCTTGTATTCTAGTCCTCTAGGGTAGCAAAGGCCAACATTCCATTAACCCTTTTGATTATTTTATATAATAACTACATGACATTTTAATGATTTATCTACCTGGGCCACCAAATCTCTTTCAAGCTCCACTGTTTCTAGCTTTTCACCATTTTAAAAGTACCCTGATCTATCCTTTATAGGTCCAAGGTGGATGACCTCATATTTGCCTACATTGAAATCCTTTCGCCATCGTTTTGCCCATTCATTGTATGCGTCCATCCACACTGCTTACAATGCTGCCTCTCATTGTGTCATCAGCCAATTTGGATGTGTGGTTTTCTATCCTATCATCTAAGTTGTTAATAGATATCATTAAGGCCCCAAAGAGATCCTCTCTGCCTCCTCCTGCTTTGCCTATTCCTGAACCAGATCAATAATTTTCCTTCAATTCAATAGGCTTCAACTATAGCTAATAGTCTCTTACAAGGGACTTTATCAAATGCCTTCTGGAACTCCACCTCATCCAGAAGGATTCCCCTGGACACTACTTTAGTCACCTCTTCAAAACATTCAGTAAGTTTTGTCTGGTATGACCTACCCTTTACAAATTCATGTTGTCTCTCTGATTAACTGAAAATTTTCAATATGTTCATGTTCACTTTATCCTTAATTACAGCCTCTAGTAATTTCCCAACAACAGATGTTGGACTAACTGATCTATAAATCCCTGGTTTCCCTATTGCACCTTTCTTAAATGGACAAGTAACACTTTTGACTTGCTGCCGCTTTATCTACTGTAAACACTGACACGAACGCCTGGATTTCGATCCTTGAGTCAGGTAGCGGGAGTTGGAAAAATTCCTGTCTCGGCTTACCCACCTTGGGAGACAGTGCCCGCAAGAGCAGGATTTTTATTGTGGGGGTGGGGATTGGGGGGGTGTGAGGGGGTGCGAGCTGGAATTGGGCCAACCAAACTGTGACAAAGTTCAGAGGCAGCCACAGGGGCTGCCGGGTGCAGAGGCGATCTGTTTAAGAGGTCCGCCTCGGTGCTGTGGGACCTTGTCCCAGTGAAAATAAAAACAGAAAGACCCTCCAGACCTCACCTGTCACAACCCCCACACACATTCATGGTCCATTCATGCCACCTCATGCGGCTCCTATGGCTCCTCATGCCCAGCACACCAAGGTATGCCCCCCAAACAACCCTTATGGCCCCTCATGTCCCCCATTCCAAGATGTGCACCTCACCCACCCCCTTTGGTCCCTCATGCCCCCATGCCAAGCTATAGCACTTCCATTCCGATTCACCCACTACACACTGTATCACGCTAATTAACCCTATAGTGGCTGTAAGATGTGTAAAAAAGCTGTAAAAATAAGTCATTCATTGATAACTTTCCACTTTCTTAAAAAGCCCCTATTCACTACAGCTTAATAAAAGTGTCAACCATTAATGTTTCAATATCTGAAACTACAAGCATTTGAAACCTCTTTACTAAACACTTTAAACAGATCAGAGAGCCAGAGCTGTCAATCAAGCAATGTTTTCTCTTGGGCCAAGGTGTTTTAACAGGCTAATAGATTAATTGACCACCCAACCTCCCATCCTGCCCCACTCTCACCCCCCTCCCTACTCACTTAGCTTGCACATTTAGCTTCTTCCTGGCTTCTCAAAGTGGCTGGACCTTTAAACCTACCTGCTTTATGGCAGCCAGTAAAAAATGGTGTGTGTTTTCCTTTCTCCTGACTCCCCTGCACTTGACTGAAGGCCTCGGGAACCCATTGCACTGTACTTTTCTCACCTGACCCATGTCGGAAGTTCGGGCGAGAAACATGCGGCTGCATTTTAGTGTAAGTAAATAGGACCGGAGTGACAATCCGACTGTGATTGCCACACCACAGAAGTTATGGCCCATAATATACGTTTTGTGTTGAATTTGCTATCCCTTGCTATTTTGATACTATAAAGAAGAATGTTTAAAAATGAATGGATGTTGTGCCCTCAAGCTGCCAGATATCAGTGGTGAGGAATGGATCATTTCCCAATTCTTTTTCTCATTGACTGAATGAGAAATCATGGGTTAAGTATGGTATGTGTCAACTGTAAAAAAGGAGCGCCTCAATAACATACCTTACCCCAATTCTACTGTGGCCAGAGCACAACATTGCATTCCCCACGTCCTTATAAGTTGGCTGAGTGAGGGTACCAAATAACACCAATGAATTATAGGTTGTTTCATGATGTGGTTCAATGCTCACTCGATACTGGATTAAATGCGGTCAAACGTATTTCACTTATAGCAACTCTGTTCAATCTGATTGTCTCACTCAGTCCTCAGTAAAGCAGGGTTTTTTTTTTGTGTGCGTTCCCTTTGAGGAGGAATTCTCAAATAAATCCAATTATCATTTTCTTTTATATTATGCATTTAGAGAATAAGATTTCAAAGAGAACATGTGAAGTTCACAAGAAGCTCATTGTGAATTCAACGGTCTAAGGGCTACATTTTAATAAGACCGAGCATACAACACCAACAGCCACTTTTCTAGAAATTACTTTAAATAAATTAGTCCAACCAGGTATTGAAGTCTCCTAGACAATGTCCAAAGAGAAAACGAATGTGGATGTTTCTGTACAAATAAACAATACAGGAGAGCCATCATTGTGCTGCAGCTCTGAAACAGGGTTATCTTCCAATAAAAAAACAACCAATCTGTGACATTT
This sequence comes from Cetorhinus maximus, assembly GCF_964194155.1. Lineage (NCBI taxonomy): Eukaryota > Metazoa > Chordata > Chondrichthyes > Lamniformes > Cetorhinidae > Cetorhinus > Cetorhinus maximus. Next base: position 35,019,366 of record NC_135882.1, on the reverse strand, counting down.
TGGATAGGCAAGTTATGTTGTAGGTTTCAGAATAGTTAAAGCTGAATTGTGCAATAATTTTCAGACAAACCTACGTGAACTGAAGATTTTCATCAATTAATTTGTTTTCCTTGAAGAATGAGCAATTAAAGAATGAACTTGGTATGGTGCCATGCAGAATTAACATGAATATCTGTGCCAGTTACTCGGTAGTGGAGTCGCTCATTGCTGCAACTTTGCTTTAGTTTCATGTTACACCAGTTGCTGGTCTTGCTGTCTAATTGTGGGAAGTCCACGAAGACACAGACATTCTCAGCAACAGACAGTTGAAAGGAACACTTAATAGGTTGTACAGTCATATGTCACTGAGTGCCATCCTAACTTGTGGGACTGCATTTTACATGCCCCCACTGGGTATGTTTTTGGTGTTGGAGGCAGGTAGGGCGTATGCCCAGCTCACCACCTTCCCACTCACCCCTTAGCTCACCCTCATAATACGGGGGGGTGGGTGGGCACCGAAATCAGCAGACTACTTGCCATACTTAAATAGATAATCAAGGGTCAATTGGGCTTGTTACCAAGCCAATTGACCCTAATAATATGCTGCCCACGCCATAACACGGTTTGTGTGGGCAGTCAGGTGGGAGTAGGCAGCCCAATTTTTCTTTTAACCTTTCAAAGGGCGGGAAGGAAGGTGGGGGGTTCTATCTTCAGATTGGGGGGCAGCCCTCCTAAGATAAATCCCCCCTTTATTCCCACCCAGCTGCTGCCTTAAACCCACCACCCAACCCCCTTCCCTAACCTGCCCAAACCCTCCCTGCCCAAGACCTCAGACTGACCTGTCTCCGCGATTCATGGGCCGCCTTCTTCCTCATTACAGTACTGTGCAGTGCCCACTAATGCGCTCTTGATGCTGGTCGGACTGGTGGAGCTGTCGTCCAAGCAGATTGGCTGGCAGCTACCGATTGGGGGACTTCCTCCCCAGTGAGTGGTGGAAGCCCCACACTGCCCTTGTTTAACCCGCCTGCAGTGCATTATGGCTTACGGGGGTGGGGAACAATATTTTGCCTGTAAAATCTGCACCCGTAATGTGAATCACTAATATTCTGATCATCTCTGTTTACCACTTATACTTGCAAGGAGTCATTTCCTCGCATAACTTTTGGTTGTTTAATAATCTTCAAAGTCATTGGAACAGAATATCAGATGGGATGTGTAACAGGCTGTTTTACTCCACACGCAACTTCTTTTTTCAGTAAATTCAACGAAAATGAAAATCGGATGGGATAGAAAATAGCAAGGTTCAACCACCAAATTTTTATTAATTCTCAAAATTCTGTTACCAATTAAGAGGAAACTCTTGTAACTCATGTGATAGCCACTTATAAGTTTTCAGCTCATTCTCGTTCTTTGGAATTTTAAAGAGGTTAGAATATTTCTCCATACACTGAAGTAGAAAAACAATTCATTTTGGAAAAATACTACATAGGTACAATAATTAGTTTAGATCAGCTCCCAAAACTTAAACATAAGCATAAGTTTATAATATAGCATAAACTGTTATATATTAATCACTTGATAAATGGGTGTTAATTGTTTATGACATAATCATTAATTCCCTAGTTTTCTTGAATTTACAGACCACCAGCAGTCACAGTGACAATCATCGCAGAGGAAAAAAAATAAACAGAATTAACTCCAGGGTTCTTCTCTGAATTTTCCAGTAAAGAGAGCATGGGTTAGAAATCGAGCTGTGATGCTTTAAGTGCCGACCTTCGCATACACAATCCCTGGGGAATGTAGTAAATTTACCTGTAAAATTATAAATATAATAACAGATATCCTGGAGAGAATTCAAGACTAAATTCACCTTGGCGTTCAGTATAATTCTCCCAGGTACCACTATTCTGAATGCCTGTCAAAATTTACTCACTAAATAATTCCTCTGCAGGTGTTCTTTGTTGAGGGCTATTTAGCACGTCACAATTGCTGTGTAACCATAGTCTCAGAATGAATGTCATTATAACTCAGCTCAGATAAAATAACTGAGAAACCTGGAACAGAAAAAATGCAAGATAGACCTGGCACAGATCAAAAAAGATGGAGACCCAGCACAGATAAAATGAGTGGGAAACCCAGCACAGTTAACCAAGAGGCAGACTCAAAGCAGATAAAACTGAGAGGGAGATCCAACACATGTAAAAGTCAGAGGGAGACCCGACACAAATAAAACAAGAGAGAGACTTGATACAGATAACTCTGAGAGGGAGACCCAGGACAGATAAAACCATAAAGAGACCTGGCACAGGAAAAGCAAGAGTGAGACCCGGCACAGATAAACCAAGAGGGAGACCCGGCAGAGATAAAATAGTGAGGGAGACCCAGCACAGATAAACCAAGATGGTTTCCACCCCAAGGTATTAAAGAAGTAGATGAAGAAATTTTATAATTCTTCCAAAATCCTTTTGATTCAGGAATTTTCTGCTTTGCCAATGTTATTTAAGAATGGTTGGAGACAGAAACCAGAAAATTATATACCAATAGCCCAACCTCTAATGTGGACTGGTTACTACAGTCTATTATTAGGGATAGAGTGGCTGAGTACTTGGAAAAATCTGAACTGATCAGAGGGGCATGGATGTGTGAAGGGTAAGTCGTGTCTAAGATGCCTAGTACAACATTTTGAGGAGGTCGCTAATATGATAGATATGGAAACCTGTAGATGTTATTTACATGGATTTCCAGAAGGTATTTGACAAGGTTCTATTGTCTATGGTCCTATGGAAAAGACTATTAGGAAAAATAAAAACACATGGAATTGGAGGAATGCTATTGATATGGGTAGGCAATTGATTTGGAGACAACAAGTAAGGATAATGGGTATGTGCTTTAATTGGCAGGATATGACTTGTGATGTTGCTAAGGATTTATACTGGAGTCTTAGATTTTCATTACATTGATCAATGAAGGAAGACAGAACTGTTTATCCAAGCATGCTGACAACAGCAAGTTACATAATAAGTAGTGTAAACGAGAGCAGAAAGTTGAAAAGTGACATTGATAGATTAAATAAGTGGGCAAAAATGTGGCAGATGGAATTCAATATGGGGTAATTTACTTTGGCCCTAAGAAAGACTGATCAGAATATTTTTTGAATGATGAAAAACTAGGAAGTGTGAAGCAGCTTGGGATTTACAGGCCCAAAAATCATGAAATGCTAATGGATAGACAGGAAAAATAATTAAAAGGTAAATGAAATGTTGGCCTTTATCTCAAAAGGACTTGAACACAAAGAGGTGGAAGTTATGTTACAGTTATATAAAGCTCCATTTAGATCCCATTTAGAGTACTGCATTCAGTTCTAGGCACCGGAGCCAAGGAAAAGTATATTTCCCTGAGATGGAGTGCAATCAGATTCACCAGGATGATATCAGGGCTAAATTAGTTAAATAAATTATGAGCAAAGGTAGTATAGACTAGGCCCCTGAGTATAGAAGATTATGGGGTGATATAGTTGAGGTGTTTAAAATGATTAAAGAATTTGATGGGGTGGGGAGAAGCTATTTTCTCTGGCGTGGTAATCTAGAATGAGGGGGCATAATCTTAAATTAGAGCTACCCGTTCAAGAGTGAATTTCAGGAAGTACTTCTTCCCACAAAGGGCAGTGGTCAGTTGGGACTCTGTCCCACAAAAAGCTCTTGAGGTGAAGTCAATTGAACATTTCCAAACTGAGATTGATGGATTCTTGTTACGAAATGGTATTAAGGGATATAGAGGCAGGTAAATGGAGTTAAGGTATAGATCAGTCAAGATCTAATTCAATGGCAGAACAGGTTCAAGGAATGGAATGATCTACTGTTCCTAAGTTCCTATTAGTTTTCTTTCATTCTTTGCATTCTAGATAGGTTGTCACCATATCAACTGGCCCATGCTCTTTAAGTGAGCTGTTGAACTTTCTAAAGTTCACTGCATTTATTTGTAATCTAATTAATAGGCTCAAACATTATGCAATATAGCATCAGAGTATGAACTCAGTTAAAATTTGTAGCCCCTTTTAATGAATAACAGGTTGTTTGAAAGGAGACGTTTTAAATAGTGTATTTGGTAGTGGAGTATAGAACATGTCATGATGACCTGATATGCGCATGTGTAATATTAATCTTTTATTTCATTGGCTGGTCAAATATATATATAGAATTTCTTTAGAAGGACTTTTTAAAAGCAAAGACATTGACTTAAGATGCCTGGCACAAGTTAACTGACATGTCTGATACTACAAGTTCATTGCTTTCTAGAAGTTCCAATGTGGATTATAATTAGGACATACCAAGTCAAACCTCCTATGGAATTTCACACCTGCTGATGTCAAGAATTACTTCAAAGCTGTACTGAAACTTGAAACTGGCTCTGATCATTTACATTTCTATAAAGTTTCAAGCAAAGTCAGAGAGTCTACCAGAACAATGGCAATATTTGTGTATTGATATGATCTTCCTAGCTCGTCACAGGGAAGAATGGTCTATTCAGATGTGATGGCTGGGACATTAAAGAAACTAATAACCTAGGCCATAACACAGTTGGTAAAGTCGGTACAGACATGAGCTAATCAATTACCTTCTATGGAATACCCATCTCCTTCTGGGGAGAGAGACCAGAATAAATATTTTGAAATGACTTTTATTACAACATCCTGGTTGCTTTTGATCAATCTAGAAGAGGTCTGCACATGGACAAGTGACACCATCTCTCTCCCTTGTCTCTCAAGTTCAAGACCATGGGCAGAATTTTGCTCTTGTTGGCGGGCTCGGCAGTGGTGGTTGGGAAACCGACCGCTACTGCAATCAGGGCCAGACCACGATTTCGTGCTGGTGGGCCATTTAAGGCTGGACCAGCATGAAACGCGAGCAGTAGCGCTTAGCGCTGCCTGTGCGGGCGGGGGAGAAGGGCGAGCGCGTGTTTGAAAATCTCCCTGAGGCACAGAGCTTCCTCAGGGAGATGAACAGTTTCAAAAATTAAAAATAAAGATTTTAAAAATGTTATAAAACATGTTCCCTCATGTGACTCTGTCACATGAGTAGGGACATGTTATAAATGAAATTTTAAAAATTTTATGTTTGTTTGATGTTGGAAACTTCATCCTGCTTGTGGATGGGGTTTCCAAAAAATGCAAAGGCCACTTTGGTCTTTTCACCTGCCCGCCAACTGTAAGGTTGGACAGGCAGTGAAAAATTTGTTTCAATTACCTTGTTAATGGCCTTAACAGGCCTTTTAATTGTCGGCGGGCATGCTGCCGACTCTGGCGCACACCCACCGACTGAAATATCGCATAAGGACGCTACCCGACGTCAACGCGCGTCATTTTATGCTCGAGTGGGTCAGGTGCACGCCCGCCCATAGAGGTAAAAATTCTGCCCCATATCTCTGATACATTTTGGAATCCACTACAGAAATAGAAAATTTTAATCAAAAGGAACCTCAGGTACAATCTTTTGGAACAGGCGGATTACGGTTTAAAAGAAATTAAAAAGAAATCTCCAGAAATTGCAATTTACATCGGCCTCAATCCCTATGGAATTTCAAGATCACCATGGAAAATCTGCCTCGGCCACAAACATCAGCGAAGGACTCATTGAGTTCTCTTTTTTTTTGTCTTTTATCATCGAATCTTAAATTTGGCTAAAAGGTAATTTCCTACTGTATAATTTGTAATTTTGTGTGTATGTGTTGTGAAAGTCAGGGCACGTTTACCTTTTAAAATATCTTTATATCTTACCTGGGTGGGTTTTTAGGTCAATAAAAAAAAAAACTAACCTCTTTGTGTTTAAACTCAAGAAAGCCTGTCAGACTGTGTTCTTTGCAATCAGCACCTAAATCGTTAAGTCCAGACATTGAATTAATACCATCATCCTTATAAATTGAAAAAAAAACCTGTTACAATTAATTAAGGAGTGGGAAAGAAAGGGCAAGTCCTGACATCCGTCCTCACCTGGTCGCAACAAGTCACATAAACGAGAAGGTCCCTTGGTGTTTGCTGAGTTAGTCAATCTCATCAGAATGATGAGAATGATGATGATGTCTGGGAAAGGGAAGGATGCACAACAATTGGTTTCCATGTCCTGGGCCAGGAAGGTGAAAAAATCTGTTATAGTTTGGAATGTTGGTGATGAAATAGCTGTGTATAAACTTTGGACTCACACCAACTGAGGAGATGTTTTGTGAAACACACTGTTGCATAAGACATTAAACTGCAGATGTGATCCACACTCCCAGCAGGGAGCTGCACTTGACAGTACATAGAATGCGAGCTATAATGATGTACCCCATCTCCAACCTGCACGCACTGCAAGTGTAACTTATTCACTGGGAATATGGCATCATGGAATCACCATTCATATGTTTGCTTGCAAAAATGAATCGACTGAATTTAAGTGTGCGCGACAAACATAGTCATACATCACATGACATGTTACTGACATTCATATTTCTGCTGAAGAGGCTGCAATCAGAATATTGCATAATGTTGGAAATTACATTACAGTCTAAGAATTTACAAATTGTCTCGAGTCCCACAATGGCTAAGTTTGTCAATTAACTGCCCAATGTGCAATTGAGCCATACAGTGCACCATGGTACCAGGGTACAGTATCTGACCTGTGCTTAATTAGATAAATTATCTTAGCCAGGAAACAGTAGGAATCATAATTGTGACTTCTCATTGTTGTCCACTGAATTCTGCTGGAAAATGTTCGTTCATGGACAGCGGATGAGGACGGGGTCAGGTTTGACTGTGAAGAAACTATAGATGAATATCCTGTTGACACTTGCTGCCTTGGCTCAGACATGAAGAATAACCTTTTAGGCAAAGATATGTAGAGGAATTGGCACCCATGAATCTGTGTCCCAGCAAAACTTTCAGGAGAGGAAGGGAGGAAACTAGGGGATATTTTTAATATTGGGGGAGTTGACAGTTTATTTTATTGGAAATTTTAAATATATATATTTATTTTGCTTGCTTTGCATATTTTTTCCATAGAGGTGCAGCATGTTCATTAGCTATTGGAATATTAAGAACATGCAGAAATAGCCATTACAACTTAACAAGAGAAATAATTCTACCATTGATCCACTTTGCATTCAATAAAGTATTCCCCAGCCAGAGTAAAGTTCAGTTTAATGGTAGTGTGAGCACAAATCATAATGCTTTTACAGTGCTTAATTTGAGAAAAATCTTACCTGCTACACCAGGTGACTTGGTTCTTTTCCCCTTGTCTATGCTTTGCTCCTTTAGAGCTGAGACTGATAACAATGGAAATGCAGAATGAAATGATCACATGATAACAAGCCAGGAACTCAAACTTCGTAGTAGTGTTTGAACGTGGCTCATCTAAGAGATAAGTTATCATTTGCTTCAATACTATAGTACATCCTAAAAGTAGGTAACACCGTGAAACTACATAATAAAGGGAGGCCCTGTTTATTTCTAACTGCAGTACAGAGAAGTGCCCATGGTGTCTATTGATTGAAAGAGTTTACAATATAATTCTATTAAACTGAGTAAGAACACTGGTTAGACCTGATAATCTGGAAGAATTAAGATGGCTTTTATGAAGATGGAAGCAATATTAAGCAATGATACCTTCCAACAGTAACCTACAGCTCCTCGGGTTTGTAACTTTAATCTGTATTTTATTGGGACATTTGGCTCAATTATCATGGAGCAATTTTCACTTTGTGTTACAAAAGATTCTGAATTTAGAAAGAACTGTTTGTCAGTGCACATCTCATTGTAGAATTCAACATTATATTCACTGTTTATCAGGGAGATGTGTCAAATTTGTTTTTTGCATGATTGGAATCAAATAAACCAAGTGAAAAATCTGAAATGGCTTATTTTTTTTACACATTGTAACTTAAATCTTGAATGATCTTCACTCTGTCAATGCTATTGGCCTACTTGAATAGGGTACATTGACAACAAACTTCACATATTTACCAGGTAAGTGAATCTAGTCTCCAAAAGAGCAATGTAAAAAAAATCACATTCATCCCACATGTTCTGTGTAATAAAAGGCAACATTCCATGGACAAGTTATCATACACATGGGGGATTTCAAGTAGCTTGTGCTGATGATGCCATCTCCTAAAGGCAAGGCCTGACATTGTACATCTCTTGCTTGAGCTGCTTTTTTAGAAAAAATATGGAAATTGAGGTTCAACCTGCCACAAGAAACTGAATATTTTTAAACCATCCACACTGTCTCTCAATTTTCATCTAATATTTTGAACCAGAGCTGCACAGTAATGTCACTAATGTTTATTGGCATATGCTTGAAAACAGATGCTCAAACTGTGTCCCCAATGAATAATTATATTTGTCAATGGAATAGAGGTCGAAGGTCTGAATAAATATAACAATGTTTAGTTGATGCTGATCTCTACAATCAATGTAAAGGAAAAAAATGTAAAGGTGAAAAAAACTCTACAGGTCAGCTCATGATAAGCTATCATTGGAATTTGGCACATGTTCCTTTATTACAACTGCTTGGAGATTTGATAATTAACTCCAGTGAGTTGTCCCTTCAAGTGAACCGAAAGCAATTGCACACACACACACGCGCACGCATGCACACATCTTCTAATAAGTCTGTACCCAAAGGATAGATAGATGAGAAACTATTGAATGCACCCTTTTCTATGGGGAGTTGTGGTGAAATCTGAGAGATTCTTATACATGCAATACCAAATATTTATGAGTGATGCAATTTTTGCTCTGATTGATGTATAAACAGTAAATGCCAAATAGAGATTTTTAGACCTATCTGCTTAACAGTTAGAACAAATGAATACTTGCATATGCATTTCTAACACTGGAGATGCAGATTAGTTGCAACATCTTGTTTATAATTTTTTCAAGTTCCAGTTTAATTCCTTACTTCATAAGTAATAGTCACAAGGCTGCTTTTAATTAATACTTTTATCCACCAAGTTAAATCAGACAGGATTGAGTCCCAATATATTTAGGTTATTTGGTTTTTCTTGTGCCAAATAATCTGGCTTCATTTGTTTATTGAAAGTGTTCCTTCTTTTAAAATTGTTGTCCCTTTCCTAGGCACACCCTGGGTCTCCAATAGTGCCAATCTGACCTGGCCAAATAGCGGGTGTACATAATTATCCGAAGTGATGCTTCTATCACCAAGGCATTTACTTTCCACCATTGAGACGCACCTAGGATCAAGAAGATATCACTGTGAATGACCGCAAAAGTAATCCCAAATCCAACCATTTGATGACTAGTGCACAATATTTTCTGGATGTTGGCACTTGCTTGATTAATGTAATAATATCTGTCAGAAGCCTGTACATTTCTATCTTCCTATGAACTTTGTCACAGTTTTTCCAGTAGTTCAGGTAGTGTGGAGGATTAGTCTTAAAGAAAACTGAATGATCAAAGGAGACAAAGCAGCTAAGAATGCCAACAGTTTAAGATGAAGGGTCACCAGCACCTTCCTGGGGCAGTTAGAGAATAGGTTATAAACACACAGAGGAGAAATAACAAAGTAAGCCCTTCATATTTTAAGGTTGGTGTTATCTTATCAAACACCCATGTTAAATGAGTGGTTCCAATGCCAGCACTAGGTTTGTATATGATTGGATTAATTTGAGCAAAAGCCAACACCAAAGTGCATTAATTACCAAGGACACATGCCTTCAAGTTGTAATATTTCACTGATTTTATACAATGGACTGTCCAAACAAATTTATAATCCAATAATTACATTTCTCATTCTGATATTATTTACTCAATCATCTCATCTTGCTAAGCATTCTCTTTTAATCCACTGTGCCAGTAGAGATTTTGCCAGGAAGGGGAAGAGAATACATCTGTACCTAATATCCCTCTGCTATATAGAAGTTAGCACTTCAAGGAAAGCAATATCTTCAGAATGTTTTTCAATTTACTGCCTTCCATTTTGTTTGAGATAGATTTTCCCCTCCATGTTATTATTGACCAATTGCTTCCTTCCAAAAAATACCTTCTGATGCTTCAGTCTATATTACTCATGCTTATTGCAGTTGCTAGGATGAAAGTGTCGTCTTGTGCTCCTTCGGCTGAGATAAGCTGTGCACGTATGTATTAAGCTTTAACCCAATAAAAAAAAAGAAAAACAAAAATCCTTCTGTTTTACAGAGGTTTACTTATCCTAAACAATATGGTACAGCAAATACCATTTTTCATCCTGCCTCAGTAAAAGAATATCAAAATGGCTTTATTTTCTGCAAATGGGAGATATTTTTATCCATATCAAGCATAGTTCACACTTTTCTAGTAAATTCTTCGCCCACTCATTTTTATTTGCATGCCATTTTCTAATTGTTTCGAAGTGTGATTTTTCAAGGTTATCCATCTTTCATTCTTGTATTGATTTTTTTTTCAAATCTGAATATGACTTACTTGAATTCTACAGAAGTTCTCTAACACAAGGAATAGGAGTAGAAAATGCTGTCATCGTTATGTTGAAAACGTCGTTATGACACTGATGAAAGCTAATAAGCATTGATGGAATTCCAGTGGACAATATACCTGATACAATTTATCTTATACAGACAATGTGTAAAGTAAAAGCTTCCGTCAAAGTCCTTTTTACAATATTAGTACTGTATGTCTGTATACCAGAATTTAAAATCTATCACTATTAATCCTACAAAATTCCATTTATATATTAACATGAGAAACAGGTATGTGTAGATCTAGTCAAAGATTGTTCTTATATGTATATGTCTAATCTGAGTGGCTTGTATGTGGTAGGCATGTTCTATCATCCCAAGCTCTGGCAGAGAAAACAATGTTGTGTGAGCATTGTTAAAGAATCCATGTTCAGCTGTTGTCTGTGAACCCAACAAGCTACTAGCAGTAATGCCGAGTAGGTTTCAGCTTCACTGTTAGCAGGGTTGATGGCTCAGAATCAAGTGATAATAAGTACATTCTGTGAGGGTTCAGGGACAAATTCTTCCTTAGGGAGCGTGAAGCTCTGTGGAAAGGAAGCAAGAATTAAATATCTATTAAAGACTCAGTTAATTCTAAATCAGCAAGGCAATTTCAGAACACAAAACCTCTGGCTCTCTGTTACTTTATTTACAAAGATTAACAAAAGACTAAGGATAAACCGTGATCTGTCATGATGCAAAAGGCTCAGCTTTTGCTGTTGTTTAATTGAGATTGGACTGTGAATACAGATCTCTTGTTGGAATGAGTGTTATTTGTAGGAAATGCAGCAGCCAATTTAGAGAAGGCAAGCTCCCACAAACAGCAATGTGATAATGACCAGATAATTTGTTTTTGTGATGTTGACCAAGGGATAAATATTGGGCAGAACACCGGTGATAACTCCTTCATTCTTTTTTGAAATAGTGTCATATGTCCACCGAAGAGGACAGATAGGCCTCATTTTAACATCTCACCCTAAAGACAGCACCTCCAATCATGCAGCACTCTCAGTGCTGCTCTGGAGTGAAACTTGACCCACAATCTTCAGTCTCAGAAACAAGAGTGCCACCAACTGAGCCAAGATTAATGCTTAGCCCCTAAACATGCTATTGTATTTGTGTTCACTCATGAGTTGTTGTGTTAGCAAAAAACTAATAATTGAAAATGGAAAATAGAGGGGTAAATAATTATATCACAGATGGGCCATTCTGAGTCAGATTTTTTTGGAATCCTGTCTGGCATTGTTTTCTAGATTGTTGCAGTCATGAAGCATAACCATCCTTCCTCTCCCAACAGACAGGTTAACTCATTTCTCTTTCCATATTTTAGAAAGGAAACACACTTTCAGATATGTCCCTGTCTTCTTTCATCTAGAGATACTGTACACCAGGTAAACAGAGCGTTTTTCTAAAACACCAGACAAATGAATAATGCCTCCTTCATCACTACCTTAGCATTTCTTGCTCTCAAATTTCTTCTCTTTTATGCAGGACTGCAACATTCCTAACTAACAGCATACATTTTTAAATTCATTCATGAGATATGGGAGTCGCTGGCTAGGCCAGCATTTATTGCCCAACCCTAATTGCCCTTGAGAAAGTGGTGGTGAGCTGCCTTCTTGAACCGCTGCATTCCATGTGGTATAGGTACACCCACAGTGCTGTTAGAGAGGGAGTTCCAGGATTTTGACCCAGCGACAGTGAAGGAATGGCGATATATTTCCAAATCAGGATGGTGAGTGGCTTGGAGGGGAACGTCCAGGTGGTGGTGTTCCCATGTGTCTGCTGCCTTTGTACTTCTAGATGGTAGTGGTCATGGGTTTGGAAGGTATTGCCTAAGGAGCCTTGGTGAGTTCCTGAGGTGCATCTTGTTGATGGCACACACCGCTGCCACTGTGCATCAGTGGTGGAGGGAGTGACTGTTTGTGGGTGGGGTGCCAATCAAGCTTTGTCCTGGATGGTGTCAAGAATTAAGAAAAGTCAACACAGAAACTTCTGAGCCAAATAGTATCAGATACCCTAGTCCATTTTGTAAATATGCGTGGGTTGAAATTTGGATCAGTAGCTGATTCAAATCACCAACTTGAGAAGAGCACTCCTGCATGTGCTGGAAGTAACTGAACTCATTTCAGCTGGCTGATGTGACATTGATTTTCTAAATTTGGACCACGCTGGCCCATTTAATGAATTTGCACATCAGTCACAAAAGGTCAAATGTTCAGAAGAAGATGGGTCCTGCACTACAATTTTTTTATAGGGCAAGGGACTTAACTTGCAGGTATGGCAATTTTGAAAACTTCCACGATTGCAAAGTCTCTGTAAGTATTGTGAAGGGTTTTTGGGGGTGTTGAGGTGCATGCCTCGATTTGGCAGGGAGTGTTGCTACATCCTCACAGAGAGAGCAGAGGAGTAGGTGACCTGTCCACACTAAGGCAAGTATGGGTACTGACAATTACAGTATCCTCTGGGTCTGTCATATGCTAGAGAAATGGAGCAGAAGCATAGAGCAGGCAAGCTCTATGTAACGCACTCTGACAAATTGAAGGCAAACTCTTTCTCCTTGATGGTGACAGGAGACTTTCTGGCAGGCCAGCCAATGTACCTAGCAACTCTGTGTTAGGAAGACAAATAGTGCATTAGCCTTTATTACAAAAGAATTGGAGTATAATAAAAAGCAACTCTTAGTCCAATTATACAGGACATTGGTGAGGCCAAAACTGGAGTACCGTTTGCAGTTTTGACCTCCTTACCAAAGGAAGGACATTCTTGCCCTAGAGGGAATACAAAAAAAAAATCACTAGACTGGTTTTTGGGATGAGGAGCTTGTCTTATGGCTATGAGAGCAAGTCAAGAGATGGGAATTCTACGGGGGATAACTTACCTCCTGACTCCACCATCTACAGGGCACAAGTCAGGAATGTGATGGAATACTCTTCACTTGCCTGGGTGAGTACAGCACCAACAAACTCAAATTCAAGAAATTCGACACCATCCAGGACAAAGCAACCCATTTGATCGGTACCCCTATATACCACCTTAAACATTCACTCCCTCCAACACGCACAGTGGAAGAGATATTTATCAATCTACAAGATATACTGCAGCAACTCACCAAGCCTCCTTCGATAGCATCTTCCAAACCTGCGACCTCTACCACCCAGAACAAGAAAGAGAAGGAGAAGAAGCAGACACATGGGAACACCGCCACCTGCAAATTCCCCTCCAAGCCACACAACATCCTGACTTGAAACTATAACACTGTTCCTTCACTGTTACTGCATCATAAACCTCCATAACAGCTCCAGGAGATTCCTAAACTACATGAACTGCAGCGCTTCAAGAAGGCGGCCCATCACCACTTTCTCAAGGGATGGGCAAAAATGCGATGTTCACATCCGGAGAATGAATATAAAGAAATTGTACATTTATGGAGTTCAGTCTATGGGTAGAATCTTAAGCTCGGCGAGCGGGGGCGGGGCCCGCACACCAAGGCGTAAAATGGCGCGCAGTGACACCAGGCATGCGTCCCGGCGTCACCGCACATCATTTAGATTTTCGGCAGGTGCCGAACTGTCAAAGGCTATTATAGCCATTTAAAAAGCAATTAGCTGAGCTGCCCATCCAACCTTAAGGCTGGCAGGCAGGCAAAGAGCCCTGGAGGCCTTCACATTTTTCATGGAACCTCATCCACAGGCAGGATGAAGTTTCATGAACGTTTTTAAAATGTTTGAAAAATTTTTAATAAGATTAATGGACATGTCCCAGCTCATGTGACAGTTTCACATGAGGGGACATGTCCTTAAAATTTCATTTACCTTTATTCAATGTTTTATAAGTGGAAGTAATCTCCCTGAGGCACCTCCCCGACTCAGGCAACATGCCACCCCCCACCGCCCACACAGGGAACGCTCAGCACTTCTGGGCACATGTCATGCTGGGCGGGTCTTAATTGGCCCACCCACGTAAAATGGTGCCCAGCCAACCGGGGGCACCGATCGGCTGTGCGCCCGCCCATGCCCGCCCCTGCACAACCCCCCTGACAGGGAGAAAATTCTCCTCTGTGTAAAAGTTTGCTGCACAAATATTGACTTTTTATTGATCCATTACACACTGCAGAAGTATACAAACATAATAGGAGCTAAGAGCAGGTGTAGGCCACTCGGCCCTTCAAGCCTGCTCCACCATTCAATAAGATCATGGCTGATCTGACTGTAACCTCCTGCCTACCCCCGGTAACCCTTCACCCCCTTGCTTATCAAGAATCTACCTACCTCTGCCTTGAAAACATTCAAAGACTCTGCTTCCACTACCTTTTGAGGAAGGGTGTTCCAAAGATCTTCTAAGAGAAAAAAATTCTTCTCATCTCTGTCTTAAATGGGCGATCCCTTATTTTTAAACAGCGACCCCTAGTTCTAGATTCTCCCACAAGAGGAAACATCCTTTCAACATCAACCCTCTCAAGACCTCTCAGGGTCTTATATGTTTCAATCAAGTCACCTCTTACTCTTCTAAATTCCAGTGGGTACAAGACTAGCGTGTCCAATATTTCCTCATAAGATAACCTTCCCATTCCTGATATTAGTTTAGTAAACCTTCTCTGAATGGCTTCTAATGCTTTTATATCGTTCTTTGAATAAGGAGACCAACTCTATAAACAGTATTCCAGTTTTCAATTCCCCTCGCAATAAACAATAACATTCTATTAGCTTTTCTAATTACTTGCTGTACCTGCAGACTAGCCTTTTGTGATTCATGCACTCAGGCACCCAGATCCCTCTGAACCTCAGAGCTCTGCAACTTCTCACCATTTAAATAACATGTTTCTTTTTTATTCTCCTTGACAAAATGGACAATTTCACATTTGCCCAAATTATACTTCAATTTCCAGATCTTTGCCTACTCACTTAACCTATCTATGTCCCTTTATTTCCTTATTTCCTCTTCACAACTTAGATTCCTACGTAAAAGCTCAGGATAGAGTGGCTCAGTTAATAACCCAGAGATTATTACCTTTGAGGTTCTGCTTTTTAATTTAGTGCCTAGGTCCTCATGCTGACTATGCAGAAACTCTTTCCTAGTTCTATCTAAGCCATTGGTACCTACGTGGACCACGACAAGTGGATCCACCCCCTCCCACTGCAAGTTCCTCTCCAGCCCTGAGCGGATGCCCTGACCCCTGGCACCGGGCAAGCAACATAGCCATCTGGACTCTTGCTCTTTGCTGCAGAGGACAGTGTCAATCCTCCTCAGTATACTGTCCTCTACTGCTACTACATTCCTTTTTGCTGCCCCACTTGAATGGCTTCCTGTACCACGGTGCCATGGTCAATTTGCTCATCCACCCTGTAGCCCCCACTCTCATCCAAACAAGCTGAAAGAACCTCAAGCCTGTTGGACAATTGCAAAGGCTGAGGTTCCTGCACTCCTGCCCTCTGGGTCCCCTTTCTTGCCTCAGTTGTAGCCACACCCTCCTGTGTTTGACCACTGACCAAATCAGAAGACCCTACCCTAAGTGGCATGACTGCCCCAGTGCAAAGCACCCAGGTAGCTTTCCCCCTCCTTGATGTGTCGCAGTGTCTGCAGCTCAGCCTCCAGCTTAATGACTCTGAACTGAAGTTTCTCAAGCTGCAAACACTCACTACAGTTGTGTTTGCCCTGGGTCACAATGTAATCCAGAAACTCCTACATGCTGCACTCTTGACACATCACCTCTCCTGCCATTCTTAATGCATTTTAATTAATTACTTAATTATATTATTCACTTATTTCTTTTTCATATATATTTTATTAACCATGTCACTAGTTTGTATTCTTTTTAAACCTTAGGAATAGAATACACCTTAACCAATTACCAGATACTCACCAAACAGTTAGCTCTATCCCTGTGGTTGAGCAAGAACCAATTCCTACAGGGTGGAAAAATTAGAAAAAGCAAAAGCAAAGGAGCGCCTGCTTCCCTAACTCCCTAATTGCCCAAATCCCAGCACTCCCAAGCCCAGAGCATCAGTGCAAAAGATAAGGCTGAAGCATTTGCAACAATCTTCATCCAGAAGTGCCAAGTAGATGATTTATCTCGGCCTCCTCCAGAGGTCCCCAGCATCGCAGATGCTAGTTTTCAGCCAATTTGATCTACTCCAGAAATGGCTGAAGGCTTGGATACTGCAAAGTCTATGGGCCTGATAATATTCCGGCAACAGTACTAAAGACTTGTGCTCCAGAACTTGCCGCGTCCCTAGCCAAGTTGTTCCAGTGCGGCATCTACCCGGCAATGTACACAAAAGGCAGGACAAATCCAACCCGCCAATTACCATCAGTCTACTCTCCATCATCAGTAAAGTGATGGCAGAGGTCCTCAACAGTGTTATCAAGCGGCATGTGCTTAGCAATCTGCTGCTCACTGACGTTTGTGTTCCGCCAGAGTCATGCAGCCTCTGACCTCATTACAGCCTTGGTTCAGACATGGACAAAAGAGCTGAACTCTCAAAGTGAGGTGAAAGTTACTGCCCTTGACATCAAGGCAGCATTTGACCAAGTGTGGCATCAAAGAGGCCTAGCAAAACTGCAGTCAATGGGAATCAGGTGGAAAACACTCTGCTGGTTGGAGTCATACCTAGCACAAAGGAAGGTGGTTGTGGTTGTTGGAGGTCGATCATCTCAATCCAAGAACATCATTGCAGGAGTTCCTCAGAGCAGTGTCCAACCATCTACAGCTGCTTCATCAATGACCATCCTTCCATCATAAGGTCTGAAATGGGGTTGATCGCTGGTGATTGCACAGTGTTCAGCACCATTCGCAACTCCTCAGATGTTGAAGCAGTCCACGTCCAAATGCATCAAGACCTGGACAATATCCAGGCTTGGGCTGACAAGTGGCAAGTAAGGTTCGCACCACGCCAGGCAATGACCATCTCCAACAAGAGAGAACCTAGCCATCACCCCTTGACATTCAATGGCATTACCATCACTGAGTCCCCCACTATCAATATCCTGGGGGTTACCATTGACCAGAAACTGAACTGGACTAGCCATATAAATACTGTGGCTACAAGAGCTGGTCAGAGGCTAGGAATCATGCAACGAGTAACTCACCTCCTGACTCCCCAAAGCCTGACCACAATCTACAAGGCACAAGTCAGGAGTATGATGGAATAATCTCCACTTGCCTGGATGAGTGCAGCTCCAACAACAATCAAGAAGCTCGATACCATCCAGGCCACTTGATCAGCACCCCATCCACAAACATTCACTCCCTCCACCACCAATGCACAGTGACAGCAGTGTGTAACAACTACAAGATGCTCTGCAGGAACTCACCAAGGCTCCTTAGTCAGCACCTTCCAAACTCACGACCACTACCATCTAGAAGGACAAGGGCAGCATATGCACCACCACCACCTGGGAGTTCCCCTCCAAGCCACACACCATCCTGACTTGGAAATATACCTCCGTTCCTTCACTGTTGCTGGGTCAAAATCCTGGAACTCCCTTCCTACCAGCACTGTGGCTGTACCTATACCACTTGGACTACAGTGGTTCAAGAAGGCAGCTCACCACCACCTTCTCAAGGGCAATTAGGGATGGGCAAGAAATGCTGTCCTCGCCAGCGTCGCACATATCTCATGGATGAAACAAAAAGCTAACTTTGTCTTCCCTTGAATTGGAGTCCTGAAAACCTTGCTTAAAGTGGGAAATTTAGAAATTAGACAGCAAATTTCAGTTAAATGCCAAATATAAACAAAAATTTAACTTTTGCAAAGAGATTAACACTCCTTTTCTCACCCAAACTGCCAGCAATCAATGCTAGAACACACTGAAGCATGGTCAAACAAAATAATGACACAATATTGTACATTTCATTTTATACCTGTCATAGTAACTTATCGTTACAAAAATGTTTAAGTGATTGACGGTTGATAAATAATATTTGATAAAATATCATATTCCAAAGTGATGTTTGGTTTATCACACAATATATGTCATAACTGGTACTTAATTTTCCACACAGGACATCTGCAAACTTAACCTTCCAGACAACAGCATAAATCTCCAATATAGTAACAATCCTGCAGCCTTGATGGGCATTTCTTTTCTCTGGTGTCAGCCTGCAAATCATCAGATTTATTAAGTTCAATTACTCAATTTGGGTACAGGGGATTTGAAGTCACAATCTACGGGTTGTCATCCAGTAGCAAAGTCACTAGACTACATACTAATTATTTTAATTAGATGCACAAGGGGCCAGGAGCCAATGGAAATTAGCAACTAGGGTAATAATTAAGAAAATTAACAAAGTTAAATTGGAGGAAGTTCATGCAATACAATATTGGAAAAATGGTGGTTGTGAGAGCAAGGTTAGTGGTGGAGAGACGAAGCTGCATGTTACTCGTATTTCTATGGAAGCTGATCCCATGCCTAGGGATGATCTCACCAAAGGGTAGCAGATAGATGAGGAAAGCAAGGTGCCTAATGGTGGAATCTTGGAGCACAGTCAAGGTGACCAAGCAAGGGTAGGACATGAAGCCTGTGCACAAGATGAGTTGGCTGCATGGTGGACTCACAGTTAGAGTTGGAATCAAGGGAGGGTAGTACGTGGATGATCCTGGAATCCCTAAGAATTAAAGATTAATGCCCTAGACTCTGCAACTCAGGAGAAAAATAATAGAGGTATTAAAGCCATGTGTTGAATTGTCCCTGAATTGCACTAAATGCAGTAGCTGATGTGGAAATCGGTGCTTTTCTCACTGGCAGCAATGTCGGGTTTTCACACCGTTCCATCACCATCACGCTTCATAAATCATGTAACCATGTGAAACCCCCAATCCTGTCTCATAAATTATGTATCCATGTGAAACCCTCTGGATCGCTGGTGGGAGGCCTTCAGTTCGCCCGCCTCAACGTGACCTCACCACTTCCTCACTCTGGGTGCCATATTTAAATGGCCACAGCATGCACACTTCTCAATGCTTGCAGCCCATTGCAGAGATGGTCTCAAAACCTAAAAAGAGTGCTGCCCCCAGGTTTAGTGATGTCTCACTTGAGTGCCTGCTGGACACCGCGGAGGTCTGCCACGATGTTCCGCTTGGCTGCAGGAGGGACATGAACATCACCAATCTGCCTTGGGAGGCAGTGGCAGTAATGATCAGTGCAAATGCTGTCCAAAGAGGACGGCCATCCAGTGCAGAAGAGGTTGAATGATCTCAGCCATTTTGCCAGGGTAAGTCAGCCATCTGATCACTCTCAACTCACACTCGCACCTCCTTTTGGCCTCATCCCCACTGCTGATCTTATCCTCATCCCATCCATGCCTCCACAAACTACGCACAAATGACAACCATCCACCTCACCTGCCCTGCCATACAAATTGCTCACACCCTCTCCATTGGCCTTTATGCAGGACAAGATCGCGCACAATAAAAGGGAGAGGTGCTTCAGCAGGAGTGGTGTGCTAGAATTCAAGATCCTCAGTGACTTCAAGAACAGAGCCATCACACTGGCCAGAGACGATGTTAACCATTCCTGCGGTGACGGTGAGCTCGGTGGCAAGCACCCTGCACCAGATCATCCTTCTGTCAACGCTAATATAAGTGCATTGTTCTGTGTGTTACTTGGCTGCCATGCACTAATAACCTCCACTTTCTCTCCTAGGCACATCTGCCACACATCTGGTGCCCTCAGGCAACCAGCCCTGAGAGCACCTTGGATGCGGACCCTGAGGACAGCAACTTAGAAGACCCATCACAGCATTCACCCACACTCTCCATCAGCTCAGGTACACACGCCTCGGTGGGACCCAGATCTATGGCAGGCTCGGGATCACAACCTGGTGAGCGCAGCACACAATTTGGTCTACAGCAGGTAGGGACAGAGACATCTGAGGTCACCAGCACTCGTGGACTGCTGGAGGCCACGATTCTACTGAATCCTAGTCAGAAATTGAACTTCTGGACTCGGTCCAAAATCAGTTGCTGGAGCTGCAGCAACAAGCGCGGGAACATCAGGAAGGGATGTCAGCTGCACTCATCAGGTTGCAAGGGATGATAGAGGAATCTGTCCGCCTTTAGTTCGAGGTGACCGCGCCATCATGCCAACCCACTGAGGTCAACACTAGCAGGATGGCTGCCACAATGGAGACCTTGGTCCAGGATATCAGCCCTGTATACTGCTGAATGGGCTGATCTCCATCGCTGAAGCAATAGCTGGCCTCCAACAGTGTCAACACGAGAGGAGGGTGGGGTAGCTCAATCTCACTTCAGCAGCCTCTTACCCTGAAGGAACCAGCCAGGGTCCCTTGGGTAGGACCAGCAGCTGAACACCCTGGGGTCATCCATCCAGTTGTCCCCAGGAGTGTCCCAGCGATCCAACTCTCCTCTTCCTGTGACCCCATCATCTCCAACTCCATAGGCTGAGGATGGTCCACCTGCACCACAGCTGGTCACCCGAAGCAGGCCAGGGGCTTCTTCGTCTTGGCCCTCCAGAGGACGCCCACCAAGTTCATCACAGACAACAGGGCATAGCAGTCAGCAGGCTGCCTCCAACTCCTCTGTGGACGTCGGGGAAGCACCAAGACGTAACGGTAGGGTTAGGAAAAGTAAGAAGTATTAGGAGCATAACAGTGGCACGGGTGTTCACAACATGTATATAATGTGCACAACTGTAAATAAAATATGGCCCATTCTACATCTCCTCTTGTGCTGGCCTCCTTTTTATTTAGATCTCTTGCAGTCAATCAGGTGACACACCATGGTCCCTCCCCCGACTTATTGCGGATGTTGCTATCACGGGCATGTCATTTGTGTAGCCTGCTTCCATTTCACCGCAGTGTCTGGCCATTTTCATATTAATTCCAACATCAGTGATGCTTTGTCCGTCATGTTATCTGTGCTTGTGGAAGGCACATTGTTTACATTCTTTGCAGGGTCGTCTCATTTTCACTCTTGGCTGTGTGACATAGAGGCAGAAGAGTTCTCCCATATCGTATGCACGATTGAAAGGTGAAGGTGTAGTATAGAAGGACAGAAGCGTTAATGTATGGAGAAGGGAGATCTGTCCTAGAACTCCATGCACTCGGTCACCTGCCAGGACTTCCATACTATAAGCCCATACATGAGTGTCAATTTTTAAATAGGTTCTGCAATATGTTGAGGGCAGCCTGAGGCATGTCTTCTGGGAACTATCCAGTGTCACTACTGCAACATGCTCCAGGTGTCCAATTACACTTAACTTCATCATCGCTCTGGGGAATGCCATGCTGCGAGCAAGGGGTTAAACCCAGAAGATCAATTACTACTACTTTGCGTGATTAGTGTCGCATGAATGCGCATCATAGCTTCAGTTTGGTGATTCCCTACAATTTCATTGAGAAACCACTAACATCTCTCAGCTATGTTTGTCTGCTCATGTGGAAATGCACAGTTCACAGAATCAAAAAGAATTACAGAATCACAAAGTGCAAAAGAGGCCCTTCGGCCCATCGAGTCTGCGCCGACACGTGAGAAACACCTGACCTACCTACCTAATCCCATTTACCAGCACTTGGCCCATAGCCTTGAATTTTATGACGTGCCAAGTGCTCATCCAGGTACTTTATAAAGGATGTGAGGCAACCCGCCTCCACCACCCTCCCAGGCAGCGCATTCCATACCGTCACCACCCTCTGGGTAAAAAAGGTTTTCCTAACATCCTCCTTAAACCTCCTGCCCCTCATCTTGAATTTATGTCCCCTTATGACTGACCCTTCAACTAAGGGGAACAGCTGCTCCCTATCCACCCTGTTCATGCCCCTCATAATCTTGTACACCTCGATCGGGTTGCCCCTCAGTATTCTCTGCTCCAACAAAAACAACCCAAGTCTATCCAACCTCTCTTCATAACTTAAATGTTTCATCCCAGGCAATATCCTGGTGAATCTCCTCTGCACCTGCTCCAATGCAATCACATCCTTCCTATAATGTGGCAAACAGAACTGCACAGATTACTCCAGCTGTGGCCTCACCAAGGTTCTATGCAACTCCAACATGACATCCCTACTTTTGTCATCTATGCCTCAATTGATAAAAGCAAGTGTCCCATATGCCTTTTTCACCACCCCACTAACATGCCCCTCCCTCCGCCTTCAGAGATCTATGGACACACATGCCAAGGTCCATTTGTTCCTCAGAACTTCTTAGAGTCATGCCGTTCATTGAATACTTCCTTGTCAAATTACTCCTTCTAAAGTATATCACCTCACACTTTTTAGGGTTAAATTCCATCTGCCACTTATCTGCCCATTTGACCATCCCATCTATATCTTCCTGTAGTCCAAGACACTCAACCTCACTGTTAACCACCCGGCCAATCTTTGTGTCATCCGCAAACTTACTAATCCTACCCACCACATAGTCATCTATGTCATTTATATCAATGACGAATAATAGGAGACCCAGCACAGATCCCTGTGGTTTGCCACTGGACACTGGCTTCCAGTCACTAAAGCAGCCTTCTGTCATCATCCTCTGTCTCTTACAACTAAGCCAATTTTGAATCCACCTTATCAAATTACCCTGTATCCCGTGTGCATTTGCCTTCTTTATAAGTCTCCCATGTGGGACCTTGTCAAAGGCTTTGCTGAAATCCATATAAACTATATCAACTACACTACCCTCGTCTACACACCTGGTCACCTCCTCAAAAAGTTCAATCAACTTTGTTAGGCATGACCTCCCTCTGACAAAGCTATGCTGACTATCCCTGATGAAACCTTGCCTCTCCAAGTGGAGATAGATTCTCTCCTTCAGAATTTTCTTCAATAGTTTCCCTACCAGTGACGTGATACTCACTGGCCTGTAGTTCCCTGGCTTATCTCTACAATCCTTCTTAAATAGCAGAACCACATTAGCTGTTCTCCAGTCCTTTGGCACCTCCCCTGTGGCCAGAGAGGAATTAAAAATTTGGGTCAGAGCCTCTATAATCTCCTCTCTTGCCTCCTTCAGCAGTCTGGGACACAAATAATCCAGACCTGGATATTTGTCCACTTTTAAGCCTGCCAACACCTCAAAAAACTTGTCACCCACTATATCAATTTGCTCAAGAACCTCGCAGTCTCTCTCTCCCCGAGTTTGATACCTTCATCCTCATTCTCTTGTGTGAAGACGGATGTGAAGTATTCGTTCAACACTCTACCAATGTCCTCTGGCCCCACCCATAGATTGCCCCCTTGGTCCCTGATGGGCCCTACTCTTTCCCTGCTTATCCTCTTCCCATTGATATACTTACAGAATATCTTGGCATTTTCCCTACTTTTACCAGCCAGAGCTTTCTCACATCCACTTTTTGCTCTCCTAATTGCTTTCTTAAGCTCCACCCTGCACTTTCTGTACTCCACTAATGCCTCCGCTGATTTGTTCCCCTTGTTCCTGCTAAAAGCTTTTCTTTTCCTTCTCATTGTATCCTGAATATCTCTCATCATCCATGGTTCTCTGGGCTTGTTACTCCTTCCTATCACCCTAGAGGGAACATGTTGAGCCTGTACCCTCCCCATTTCCTTTTTGAACACCCCCCACTGCTCCTCTGTAGATTTCCCCACAAGTAGCTGTTCCCAGTCTACCTTGGCCAGATCCTGTCTTATTTTACTAAAATCTGCTCTCCCCCAATCCGAAACATTTTTATGCAACTTGTCTATTTCTTTGTCCATAACAAGCTTAAATTGTACCATGTTGTGGTCGCTATCACTAAAATGCTCCCCCACCACCACCTCAGCCACCTGTCCGGCTTCATTCCCCAGAATTAGGTCCAGCACTGTGCCGTCCCTTGTTGGACCCTCTACATATTGACCTAAAAATGTCCTGTACACACTTCAAGAAATCCATTCCATCCAAGCCCTTAACACTATGTCTATCCCAATTAATGTTGGGAAAGTTGAAATCACCTAATATAATTACCCTATTGTTATTGTTTTTACACACCTCCGCAAATTGTGCACATATTTGCTACTCAATTTCTCGCTGACTATCTGGTGGTCTATAATAAACACCTAACAATGTGGCTGCCCCTTTTTTATTCCTAAACTCTACCCACAAAGCTTCATTCAATGCCCCCTCCAAGATATCATCTCTCCTCACTGCAGTAACTGACTCCTTAACTAATAATGCAATACCTCCTCCTCTTTTACCCCCTCCCCTGTCTTGCCTGAAGATTCTATATCCCGGAATGTTGAGCTGCCAATCCTGCCCATCCCTCAACCACATCTCTGTGATGGCTACTATATCACAATTCCACTGGTCAATTCTCACTCTTAACTCATCTGTTTTACCTGTAATACTCCTGGCATTAAAGTAGAGGCCATCCAACCTTGCCTTAGTCCCTTGAAACTTAATGCAGCTGTATTGCCTCTGACTTGATTGTTTTACTGTATTATGAAGATTCCCTATTCTGCTAACATTCTGTATCACCTCCCCTTGCCGAATTAGTTTAAACTCCTCCCAACAGCACTAGCAAACCTGCCCGCAAGGATGTTAGTCCCGCTCTGGTTCAGATGTAGACCATCCCACTTGTACAGATCCCACCTTCCCCACAAACGGTCCCAGTGATCCAGGAATCTAAAACCCTCCCTCCTGCACCAAATCTTAAGCCACATATTCATCTGCACAATTCTCCTATTTCTGTGCTCGCTAGCACATGGCACTGGGAGTAATTCAGAGATTACAACCCGAAAGGTCCTGCTTTTCAGTCTACTGCCTAACTCCCTGAATTCTTGATGCAAGACCTCATCCCTCTTTCTACCTATGTTATTGGTACCAACATGTACCATGACCTCTGCCTTATCACCCTCCCCCTTCAGGATGCTCTGCAGCTGTTCAGTGACATCCCAGACCCTGGCATCAGGGAGGCAACACACCATCCTGGTGTCACGTTGATGGCCACAGTAGCGCCTATCTGTTCCCCTGACTATAGAATCCCCTATCACTATTGCTATTCTTTTCTTCCTCCCCTCCTGTACAGACAGGCTGCTTGTGGTGCCAGAAGCTTGGCTCTGTCTGCAGTCCCTGGAGGAACCAGCCTCCAAAATGGAATACCGATTTGTGAGCAGACCCCCAGGGGACTCCTGAACTACCTGCCTGTTTCTCTTGGACTGCCTGGTGGTCACCCATTCCCTTCCTTCCTCAAATCCCTTCAGCTGCGGTGTGACCACCTATCTAAACATGCTATCCATGATGCTCTCAGACTCGCAGATGCTCCTCTGAAACCGATGTGGTGCTGGCAGTGAAGCCTGGCACTGAATACTGTAAGCGTTGCCTGAAACAAAGTAGGCCCTCGAATTGAGAAGCAAAGTGCAGGTCGCCAGCTGCACGTTGCTTATGTACTGTAGTGAAACATGGCATGATTGCACGCTGACATGGCCTCAAGATCCAACATGGGGGGATGATTCCAGCAAACAGGGGTTATAATTACATACAAATCTATGGAAATGACATTCCCGACATTTAGCAGTGGAAAACATGACCCATCATTGACAGCAGGAGCAGGAGATCACAAGCTAGTTTTATGACGATGTCGAACTGATTTTTGCAATCTCGCGAGATTTTCCGCTCCTGCCCACCACAAATGGAAGCGGAAAATCCTGACCTGTATGTTTTTTTCATTTTCCTTGAACACTATTTTTGATTAGTTCTAACAAACATTAAAGATGGGGAACTGTTGGAAGTCAGGTATGATGAATCCGCCTGAAATATGCCCAACTGTAGTTGGCGACCCTGGACAAGCTGCATGGAACAAGATCACTAAAGCGAATTGCAGATTGATCTTGTTGAATGGATAGCAGAGAGGACAACATGGCCATGGAATAATAGAACATCACAGTCACAACCACAAAGGGTAATGTTGGCAACTTTTACCATGACAATCTAGACGCTGCGAGGAAGCAGACCTCTAGGGATTTGGGCAGACAATCATAGAAGAGGTAGATGCATAGCTGGGTAGTAACAGTATGTTTAAGGGTCATAAGAAAAGTGAGCTTGAAGACAGGGCAATGGTTATAGGGTTAAGGGTGGGTTTTCTGAGGTAGCTGATGATGATGGCGATTGTGAAATGTGGAGGTCTGAAACCTGAGGATAGGAAGAAACTGAATAAATAAACAAATGGTGAGCTGAGGCAAGTAAATTATATAGTGAAGAGTTGGAAAGGTAGGTATTGAAGGCACAAAATCTGGGTCTCATGGAGGTGATGAGCTTGATCAGGGAATGGTAAGATGAAGTAGAGTGATGGGTGTAATGGAAAAGGAGAGATAGGGCATTGGGGGTAGGGGATATAGAGGCTGAAGTAGAAAGCTGAATAGCCTTCATCCTCAAAATACAAGGTACATTATTACTTTTTAAAAATGAAGTGCCGTGAAAAAGCTATGAGAGGTGTGTAGTGTTAGTGGGAATGATGGAGCAGTTTGTACAGGGTGTGTGGGGTGAGTTGGTGTGAGGAAGCAAGTTTTACAGGGTGTGTGGGGTGATTTGGTGTGAGGGAACAGGTTTTACAGGGTATGTGGGGTGAGTTGGTTTGAGGGAGCAAGTTTTACAGGGTGTGTGGGGTGAGTTGGTGTGAGGGAGCAGGTCTCACGGTCTGTGGGGTGAGTTGGTGTGAGGGAGCAGGTTTTACAGGGTATGTGGGGTGAGTTGGTGTGAGGGAACAGGTTTTACAGGGTATGTGGTGTGAGTTGGTGTGAGGGAGCAGGTTTTACAGGGTGTGTGGGGTGAGTTGGTGCGAGGGAGCAGGTTTTACAGGGTATGTGGGGTGAGTTGGTGCGAGGGAGCAGATTTTACAGGGTATGTGGGGTGAGTTGGTGTGAGGGAGCAGGTTTTACAGGGTGTGTGGGGTGAGTTGGTGCGAGGGAGCAGGTTTTACAGGGTATGTGGGGTGAGTTGGTGTGAGGGAGCAGGTTTTACAGGGTGTGTGGGGTGAGTTGGTGTGAGGGAGCAGGTTTTACAAGGTGCGTGGGGTGAGTTGGTGTGAGGAAGCAAGTTTTACAAGGTGCGTGGGGTGAGTTGGTGTGAGGGAGCAGGTTTTACAGGGTATGTGGGGTGAGTTGGTGTGAGGAAGCAAGTTTTACAGGGTATGTGGGGTGAGTTGGTGTGAGGGAGCAGGTGTTACAGGGTGTGTGGGGTGAGTTGGTGTGAGGGAACAGGTGTTACAGGGTGTGTGGGGTGAGTTGGTGTGAGGGAGCAGGTGTTACAGGGTGTGTGGGGTGAGTTGGTGTGAGGGAGCAGGTTTCACAGGGTGCGTGGGGTGGGTTGGTGTGAGGGAACAGGTTTTACAGGGTGTGTGGGGTGAGTTGGTGTGAGGGAGCAGGTTTTACAGGGTGTGTGGGGTGAGTTGGTGTGAGGGAGCAGGTTTCACAGGGTGCGTGGGGTGGGTTGGTGTGAGGGAACAGGTTTTACAGGGTGTGTGGGGTGAGTTGGTGTGAGGGAGCAGGTGTTACAGGGTGTGTGGGGTGAGTTGGTGTGAGGGAGCAGGTGTTACAGGGTGTGTGGGGTGAGTTGGTGTGAGGGAGCAGGTTTCACAGGGTGCGTGGGGTGGGTTGGTGTGAGGGAACAGGTTTTACAGGGTGCGTGGGGTGGGTTGGTGTGAGGGAGCAGGTCTCACGGTCTGTGGGGTGAGTTGGTGTGAGGGAGCAGGTTTTATACAGGGTGTGTGGGGTGGGTTGGTGTGAGGGAGCAGGTTTTACAGGGTGTGTGGGGTGAGTTCGTGTGAGGGAACAGGTTTTTGACAGTGTGTGGAGTGAGATGATATGATGGAGCAAGTTGAACATGATACGATTTTAAGGATGGTGTTAGAGAGCCTGACATCTGCCACCAAAAACTAGCAGTACCCCTGATAACCCAATCTAATGGGAGTCCTGAGGTAATTAAGTCCCCACTTGGCAGTGGGAACCCTGCCACCGGGGCTCTCCACTCTCATGGGGACATTTGATTGCTGTACTCCCCAACTCGGGTGGAAATCCCACCCCAAAGAGCTGCCAGCCAATCAGAGGCTGGCAGCTCTCCATAACCAGCAGTGCCACCAGGAGCATGGCTACTACCTCGGGCCTTCACCTGGGGACAGTTGAGTAATAGCGGGATGGGATCGCAGGGAGAGTGTCACCACTGTGTGTGTGTGGGGGAGGGTGGGGGAGGGTAATGGACTCGCAGGAAAGGGCGAAGGTGGCCCACAGACAGGAGGCCCCACCTTCCTGATGCTGGGTATGGACAGACTTCCCCCTGCTAGGCTGCAACCAAACCCGATAGGGTTTGTGTAATGACTCAATGGAGCAGACGGGTTTCAACAAGAAACAACTAACTTTATTATAGAGAGCTTTTCAGGTGCTATATGCTCGATCAGGGCTCTCGTCAGAAAACCCCACCCCTTGGATTGCCAGTGCTTAGGGTTCACTGGTCAGATCCTTAATAGAACATCACATGACCATTGATAGACAATAGTTGGGCTAACCCCTCAGTTACCACATTTCCTCCCCCTTTAGATTTTTACTATTTCTATTAACAGGGGAACATTTGAACATTCAACAACATATACATATATACAATTTCAAGTGATTAAAGATCAAATTTCTGAGGTGCTCTCCTCATGTGGCTAGAGCAGAGTAGCTCTACCATTTGAGATTCCTCAACAGGATCTGGAACTACAGCATGTGACACATCATTGGAACATGGCAGTTCAGGGTTTGGCAACAGAGACATTGGGCATGTCTATTCTACGTCGATCAGTCACCTCAGGAATTGACAATTCCACGTTAATCACAGGCGGAATAGTTCGTTGTTGGAATGTCTCTCTGACACAAATATGATCTACGTGCTCATCTCCCACTTGTACTTAGAAAGGTATTGGATGGGTCTCTGAGACAATGGTTCCTGGAGCCCATCAGGGTCCACTGTCGAAATTTTGCACGAACACCATGTCATCTACAATGAATGTGCGAGTTTTGCTGTGTATTTTCATTTTTTGATTACTCTGATTATGCTCTAACTTCCCCTCTAAATTTGGAAACACTAGGTGTAACCATGTGCATAGGCGACATTTCATCAACCTCCTTAGCAGCTGCTCCAGGTTGGTTAAGTGTTCTGTCTCGGTTAACCCCGTGATGAGGACATCATCTAGGTGTATAATTACGCGTGGGAGTCCTTGCAAAAGGCTCTCCATTGTTCTCTGAAAGATAGATGAAAGGTAGGCAGATGTACTGATAGAGACCCTTGTGTGTGTTAATGGTTAAGTACTCCCTCGATGTGCTATCCAGCTCCATTTGCTGGTAAGCGCGGCTCATATCCAATTTCATATTGGACTTGTCTCCTGCCAGTTTGGCATATATGTCACCTATCCTTGGGATAGGGTACTTGTTTAGTTTGGCTGCCTTATTTACGGTCAATTTACACAGATGTGCATGGTGCGGTCGGGCTTAACCACTGGAACTATGGGCACAGCCCATTCCAAGAATTGAATGGGTTGGATAATGCCCAGCTTTTCTAATCGTCACAGCTCCTCGTCAACCTTTTCTTTCAATGTATAAGGCTTACCCTAAAGAATGTCTTACCTTAAAGAAGCGAGGTGGCGCCTGTGGCTTGACATGTATCCTGGCCTGCAAGCCTTTTAATTTCTCTAGTTCATTCCGAAAAGCCATGTTGTATTTTCTTAGAAGCTCTAGAACTCCAACAGATTTGAGGTGAAACATCTCAGACCCGTCAAGCTTGATCGTCTGTAGCCAGTCTCAGCCTAAAAGACAGAATCCTTCTCCTTCCACAATAATTACAGCTATCTGTTGCTTGTGAGAAACTTCGACAATGCCCTTTACCTGAATGGGTTCTCCCATGTATGTCCTTAATTTAGCAGTTGTCCACTCCAGGTTTATTGGCTGTGTACCTTCATTAAAGTACCTGAAAGTGTGTTCTCCCACCACCGTAGTTGAGGCACCCATATCCACCACCATTATCAGTGGTTTCTCATTAACTTGGATTGTCATGGTGATAGATTCGGTTTTCACAGCGGTTACATTATACAGGGAATAAATGTCGGTGTCAGCAGCTTCAGTCTGCTGTATTCTTTAACTCAATCAAGTTGGTTTGCTGCTTTGCAGGCTGCTTCAGCTTTGCCCGGCAGTGCCTTACCACATGACATTTCTTATGGCACCAATAACATTCTGTTTCCTCGAATTTACAGCTGTCCGCTCCGTCGTCACCTCCACATCTATAACAACATTATCTTGAAGTCACTGCTGAAGTGTTTCTCAGCTTTTTCATGTTTCTCACAGCGGGCACTGCATCTCGCTTCGATGCTGTGGCTCTGGTTTTCGCACCACGGTCGGCAGTAGATTCCCACCCAACATGAAGAACGCGCCATGTTCTATGTGTTGCAAAGCCTGCGAGTCTCTCACGGCACTTTCCATGGCAAGGGAGATTTCTAGGGCATGCTTAAAGTCGATGCTGACCTTGGCGAGTAAATGGCGCTGTATGGCATCGTCCTTAACTCCACAAATTATTCGGTTCCATAGCATATCATATAATGTGTCCCTAAAGTCACAGTGTTCTGTTAACTGCTTGAGGTTTGCTACATACTTTGCAATGGACTCTCCCAGGGCCCTGACTCTGGAATTAAATTTAAAACTCTTCATTATTGTGGACGGCTTTGGCTGGAAGTGTGTTTCCACAAAGTCCACTAATTCATTATAGTACTTAGAATTGGGCGCACTTGGGGCCGGCAGGTTGTGAATGAGGTTGCATATTGACCCGTTGGGCATCATGGCGGGCGTGAGTGGACAATATGGTGAGAAAGCCAAAAATCGGTTTTATGCCGTCTTGAAACCAGTCTGTGGTTGTCCACACCGTCCATCAATGGTGGGCAGCCTTTTACGCCATCTAATGTCAGGAACCTAATTTCAATGTATTTGCATCTCATCATCTTGCCTGCCCGCCGGAAACATCCACCCATGTCAAATTTATTGCTCACATCAGCGGGAAAACACGCCAGCCCAGAACATGTCTTGACAAGTGTGCGGTGGTGAAGTTGGGACTTACCATTAGGACCTTGCTCACGTCATGGACATCGAGGAGCAGAGGATGCAGGAGCCCTATGGCTACTGAACCCTGGAGGAACATATGCATCGCATGCTGGGTGGATTTTCATGGACATAGCTCTGCCGTGAAGCCACTCACGGAAGATGGAAGGTCACTGTTGATGCCTAGAGTCGACTTTGGGTCATCAGGATCTTGTCCATGGGGTGCTACAGATCTTCGTCGGGGGGCAGGGGGGAGGTGGGGGGAGGAAGGTCTAGGTTTGACTGGGAGAGGCAGGTGCACTATGGGGTGGGAGAGGAAAGTCTAGCTTGGACAGGGAGAGGAAGGTATACCGATGTGGCGGGGGTGAGGGGGGGAACGAAGGTGTCAAAGTGGTGGTGAGGTTGCACAGTGTGGGGGGAGAAACAAAGATGTTGTGGGATTGAGGTTGGGAGAGGGAAATAAAGGTGTTGGAGGGTGAGATTTGAAGGGGAGGCAGTATGGGGGGGGAGGAGGGTATAACGGGGGAGAAAAAAGCAAGTGGGGAGGTAGATGTAAAGGGGGGAGGAAGGTGTAAGAGAAGTAGTTCGGAGAGGGGAAGGAGTCCAGATGGGAGAAGGGCTTCAAAGGAGGGAAGGAATCTGGGGGAGGGAGTGGGGGGAGGAAGGAGTTTGGAGGGGGGAAGGAATCCAGGGGAAGGAAGGAGTCCTGATGGAGGAGGGAGTAAGGGTGGAGGAGGGAGTAAGGGGAGGGATTTCAGATTAATGTGCAAGGAAGGAGGTCTGTGGAGTCAATGACTGCTCCCTGGGGAGTGAACTGAGGTTGGCCGTGGTAGGAGGGAATGGTGAGCCAGAAGGGTGGGAAGGTGAGATGGTAGCAGTGGAAGGGACAACGAAGGTGGTTGGTGGGGACTCGGAGGCAGGCATGGACCCTGGGGTTGGGAAGGAGGAGGCCTGGGAGGTCAGTGTGGAATGGGGGTGGGATTCTCAGGAAGTTGGGGAACATACATGTTCCCCTGGACATCCTGGAAAGAAAAGGGTTCTGGTTGGTAGCTGACAGTGGAGAGGTGGAAGATGTCATGACCATGCATCATAGACACAAATTACTTATGGACATATTGAACTTTTAATTAAGATGTGTGTTTTTTTAAAGACATACAGGCAAAAGCTGGCTGAGACTGTAAAGTAACCGTTTGCTGGAAAATTCCTGTGTGGATTACACTTGACCAACTAGCCCAGAATGGAATGTCACACCTGAAAAGGTGTGAAGGTCTACTTCAGACAGCGACGCTTCAAAGGAAAAAAAGCAATGCAAAAACTGAACTGTAATCTCCTGTGGTTGCAGAGATAATGAAGGCTGATTACCATCTCCTGTAAATTATCCCAGACTGTGGACATGATGTGAGTTGAAAAGAAAGCAGGTCTGGGCGAAAGACATGTTTGTTTTTCCCCTTCCAGGGAGATACAAGAAAAGGGGTTATAAGCCAACTGCAACCCTGGTCTCTGTGTGCTAGTTTTGGTGTTCTATTCTGGTGCTAGTGTGTGCTGTGAAAATCACAGCAGCAGAACATCAACTAGTCATTCCTGCACTTGCAGGTTAAAAATCTCTCTTCTCTCTCTGATTGCTGGAAGCAAATCACAAGTCAGCAAAGCTAAATCAAAAAGGAAACAGGCCAACTCCTTTCAGCTAATCTGCAGAACCAAGAATATCCAAAACATCAACTCAACTGCCACAGACAGCTCTACCGAAACCATTTAACTTAAAGCAATATTTCACCATCTACTCTTCTCAGACCAGCCAAAGACTGATTTGTATATCTTTTTAACTTCTGTTTCTGGGCTCACTTTTCATTTCTAATCTGTGAGTAACGTGTTTTGCGTTTTTATTTTTTTTCTTATGTTTTAGTAGCTAATAAACTCATTCTTTCTTTAACTCAAGAAAGCCTGGTTAAATTGGCTCCTTTTAAAACATAAGTACATTTCTGGGAAAAGGTACCCACGAGGGAAGGGATCCTTTTTAAATTAACCTCGTTGTGACGAACCAGAGGGGTTTGAATAAAGAAAGGGAGCCAGTTCATTCCTCCTCATCTAGGAGCATAATAATTTGGGTTACTTTATCCAGGATCATAATAAATTGGGGGAACCTTACCTGGGGACAGGTCGTAACAAAGTTGATGTCAAGGGAGTCAACAGTGATGGGAGAAAGGACACGTGTGCTTGGGGGAGGGGAAAGGGCGGGGACCTGAGCAGAAATGTAATGGCTACCATTTTTCTCAAATCAAAAGTGAGCAGAGCCTCGAGTTGGGCAGGCACAGGTGCTGCATGGGAGTGTGATCAGTGGGTGGGCGGAGATGCAGGTCAGCTCAGATGGACAACTGAAAGTGAACCCCAAAAGGCAGCATTCAAAATTCTCAGGACATTGAGACGAGTGTGATGGAGGAAGGTTCCGCACATGTGGGAGAATGCTAGCATGAGGCTCCGAAAGGCCCTGCCACGCACACATATTTCTCCCTCCAGAATCATTAGTGGTCCAGATGCGTGCAGCTGAACTGCTAGCGGAGGGGTTGGGGGCTGGAGGACTCAAGAAGCCTGTAAATGAAAACAAAAAAAGCTGGAAAAACTCAGCAGGTCTGACAGCATCTGCGGAGAGGAACACAGTTAACGTTTTGAGTCCGTATGACTCTTCATCAGAACTAAGGAAATATAGAAATGTGGTGAACTATAAGCTGGCTGAGGCGGGTGAGACAGGTAGAGCTGGATAGAGGGCCAGTGATAGATGGAGGCAAAGTTCCACCACATTTCTATATTTCCTTAGTTCTGATGAAGAGTTATACGGACTCAAAATGTTAACTGTATTCCTCTCCGCAGATGCTGTCAGACCTGCTGAATTTTTCCAGCTATTTTTGTTTTTGTTTCAGATTTCCAACATCTGCAGTATTTTATTTTTAAGCCTGTAAATGAAGCTGAAAGACACCCTTACACATTGCTCAGTGAAACTGAATATATTTTCAGACTATAAAGTGACAAAATGTGTTCACCCATGCAACCACTTATGATCAGAAATTCTTAACTTTTCTAAGCCTACCACTTCTAGGTGCTGCCCTGACATCCACAGGAGGGGTGGAGACAGCCTATGCAATGGTTGGCCCTGTTGCCTCTGATAACTTCGACCTGGGTCTACTGGACAGCTGAGGCATTGAGGCTTGCTTTGGCTGTCCTCCTGTGGGCCAGCTGCTCCATTTGTGGTGACAGAGGTCGAGATTGAGGGGGCCACAGGCAAAGTGGACTTGGAGGGAAAGGACATCCTCTAAAAATTCCTAAGTGGATGACCCAGGGGTGCCCAGCTGTCATTCCTCCTCCCTTCAGGTGCCCAAGGGCCCCAGCCTGACTCGTTGAGGAGAAGGAGCACCTGGAAGGGTGTTTAGGTGCCCCGTTTCCCTCTCGCGTTGCCACTGCAGGAACTCACCCATGGCTACCACGATGGAGTGCAGGTATGTGTGCATCTCTGCATCCTGCTGGAACAGGGTCTCCATGGTGTCCGCCACCCTCCCCATGGAGACCTCAATGCGTGCACATGTGGGCACCACTTCATCAAAGAGCATGCGGACGCACTCCTCTGACTTGCATGCCACTCTTTTAAGGGCTTTCAACGCCTCTGCGTGATGTTCACCCACCTTCTGCTGACTCTCCGCCATGAGTTGGACTGCTGATTCCAGAGGCTCATCATCTGACTTGGACCTCACAGATACCTCTTCCCCAGCAGTTCTCCGAGTGCCAGGGAGCTCAGTTGAACCTGCCTCCTCCAGTTGTTGCAGTGACCACCAGATTGTGAACCTGAGCCTGCTATAGGTCTGGGACCCACCGAGATGTGTGTCTCTGTGCTGATGGAGGGTGTGGATAAGGTCTTCCAGGCTGCTTATTTCCAGCTCTTCAATGGAGGAGATGTCCTCTTGACTGCAGGTGAGGGCATGGATGGAGCTGAGGGATGGCTGGCTGACTGGTCGCTTGGTAGAGCTCCCTGTGAACCTAAGTAGAGATAATTAGTGCATGTCTGCAGAGCCAAAATCAGGAGAGAGAGCATTCACAGTTGCATTGTGAGAGGGATGATGTGGTGCAAGGTGCTGACTTGAGTGTCGGCTGCTGACCTTACTGTCACCACAGGCACAGTCCACGCCCTCACCTGTCAGCACAATGGCATGCTCCTCGAAGTGAGTGAGGGGTCTAATGTGGGCCACTCCACCCCCGGTCTGGGACCTCTCCCTGCTGTTGTGAGCCAGCTTCTCCTACATGAAAACAGATGGAGAGAGTGTGAGCAGGACACATGGCACTGCGGGGAATGTTTGTGTGGTGAGTGGAGCCATGGACAGGATGAGGACGTGAGCTCCAGAGGATATGAGCCTGATGGAGATGTAAGGGTGTGTGTGAGAGTTAGTGGTGTTGTCGTTTGAGGTGTGAGATCCCTGTGGATGTGTGATGGGTTTGTGAGTGTGTGTGTAGAGAGTGATGAGAAGAGTTACTTACCCTGGCAGAACCGATGAGAGCATTCATCCTCTTCCTGCACTAGATGGCTGTACTCTTGGTGCTGACCCCTGCTGCCACTGCCTCCCATGCTGGATTGGTGACATTGCTTGCTGGCCTCTGTCCAGAGTGGTGGTAGAGGACTTGACGGTGGGCCTCCACTACAACCAGTAGGCGCTCAAGGGAGGCATCGCTAAATTTGAGGGCAGTATGTTTTCTCCCTTTGACAGCCATCAGTTCCCAGCAGCTTCCTATCCCCTGAAAAGTGCTATCTCTGAGCAGTGGCAGCCTTTAAATATGGCACCCAGTTTACTGGAGGCCGGAGGTGATATGGCAGGCTGGGCGAATCAGAGACCAGGCATGTTTCCCGGAAATGTATAAATTATGAAGTGGGACGCTCTGTGAAGGGGATGGTATGGCACAAAATTGCCGCCATTGCGGTCGGCAGGTAAAATGTCTTTTTTCCTTCCCCATACCGCACTTAGTGCAAATCACAGAATCACAGAGCAGAAGAGGCCCTTCGGCCCATCAAGTCTGCACCGACATTGTGAGAAACACCTGATCTACCTACCTAATCCCATTTACCAGCACTTGGCCCATAGCCTTGAATGTTATGACGTACCAAGTGCTCATCCAGGTACTTTTTAAAGGATGTGAGGCAACCCACCTCCACCACCCTCCCAGGCAGCGCATTCCACACCATCAGCACCCTCTGGGTAAAATAGATTTTCCTCATATCCTCCCTAAACCTCCTGCCCATCACCATGCACGTATGTCCCCTTGTGACTGACCTTTCAACTAAGGGGAACAGATGCTCCCTATCCACCCTATCCATGCCCCTCATAATCTTGTACACCTCAATTAGGTTGCCCCTCAGTCTTCTCTGCTCCAATGAAAACAACCCAAGTCTATCCAACCTCTCTTCATAGCTTAAATGTTTCATCCCAGGCAACATCCTGGTGAATCTCCTCTGCACCCACTCCAGTGTAATCACATCCTTCCCATAATGTGGCAACCAGAACTGCACACAGTACTCCAGCTGTGGCCTCACTAAAGTTCTATACAACTTCAACATGACCTACCTACTTTTGTAATCTATACCTCGATTGATAAAGGCAAGTGTCCCATATGCCTTTTTCACCACCCCACTAACTTGCCCCTCTGCCTTCAGAGATCAATGGACGCCAAGGTCCCTTTGTTCCTCAGAACTTCCTAGTGTCATGCCGTGCATTGAATACTTCCTTGTCAAATTACTCCTTCCACTTCCTCACACTTTTCAACGTTAAATTCCATCTGCCATTTACCTGCCCATTTGACCATCCTGTCTATATCTTCCTGTAGCCCAAGGCACTCAACCTCACTGTTAACCACCCGGCCAAACTTACTAATCCTACCCCCAACATAGTCATCTATGTCGCTTATATAAATGACAAATAATAGGGGACCCAGCACAGATCCCTGTGATACGCCACTGGACACTGGTTTCTAGTCACTAAAGTATGCTTCTGTCATCACCCTCTGTCTCCTACAACTAAACCAATTTTGAATCCACCTTATTAAATTACCCTGTATCCCATGGGCATTTGTCTTCTTTATAAGTCTCCTCAGTGGGACATTGTCAAAGGCTTTGCTGAAATCCATATAAACTACATCAACTGCACTACCCTCATCTACATACCTGATCACCTCCTCAAAAAAATTCAATCAAATTTGTTCGGCATGACCTCCCTCTGACAAAGCAATGCTGACTATCCCTGATCAAATCTTGCCTCTCCAAGTGGAGATAGATTCTCTGCTTCAGAATTTTCTCCAATAGTTTCCCTACCACTGACGTGAGACTCACTGGCCTGTAGTTCCCTGGCTTATTTCTACAACCCTTCTTAAATAGCAGAACGACGTTAGCTGTTCTCCAGTCCTCTGGCTCCTCCCCCCGTGGCCAGAGAGGGATTAAAAATTTGGGTCAGAGCCCCTGCAATCTTCTCCCTTGCCTCCCTCAGCAGTCTGGGACACAAATCATCTGGACCTGGAGATTTGTCCACGTTTAAGCCTGCTAACACCTCCAATACCTTGACACTCCCTATATCAATTTGCTTAAGAACGTCACAGTCTCTCTCCCCAAGTTGGATACCTTCATCCTCATTCTCTTGGGTGAAGACGGATGTGAAGTGTTCATTCAACACTCTAGCAATGTCCTCTGTCTCCACCCATAGATTGCCCCCTTGGTCCCTTATGGGCCCTACTCTTTCCCTGGTTATCCTCTTCCCATTGATATACTTATAGAATATCTTGGGATTTTCCCCACTTTAACCAGCCAGAGCTTTCTCATATCCCCTCTTTGCTCTCCTAATTGCTTTCTTAAGCTCCACCCTGCACTTTCTGTACTCCACTAATGCCTCCGCTGATTTGCTTCCCTTGTACCTGCTAAAAGCCTCTCTTTTCCTTCTTATAGTAACCTGAATATCTCTGGTCATCCATGGTTCTCTGGGCTTGTTACTCCTTCCTCTCACCCTAGAGGGAACATGTTGAGCCTGTACCCTCCCCATTTCCTTTTTGAACACCCCCCACTGCTCTTCTGTAGATTTCCCCACAAGTAGCTGTTCCCAGTCTACCTTGGTCAGATCCTGCCTTATTTCACTAAAACCCACTCTTCCCCAATCCAAAACACCATTTTGTAACTTGTCTATTTCTTTGTCCATAACAAGCTTAAATTGTACCATGTTGTGGTCGCTATCACTAAAATGCTCCCCCACCACCACCTCAGCCACCTGTCCAGCTTCATTCCCCAGAATTAGGTCCAGCACTGCGCCGTCCCTTGTTGGACCCTCTACATATTGACCTGAAAAGTTCTCCTGTACATATTTCAAGAAATCTACTCCATTCAAGCCCTTAACACTATGTCTATCCTAATTAATGTTGGGAAAGTTGAAATCACTGAATATAATTACCCTATTGTTATTGTTTTTACACACCTCCTCAAATTGTGCACATATTTGCTCCTCAATTTCTCGCTGACTATCTGGGGGTCTATAATAAACACCTAACAATGTGGCTGCCCTTTTTTATTCCTAAGCTCTACGCACAAAGCTTCATTCAATGCCCCCTCCAAGATATCATCCCTCCTTACTGCAGTAACTGACTCCTTAACTAATAATGCAATTCCTTCTCCTCTTTTACCCCCTCCCCGTCTCGCCTGAAGATTCTATATCCCGGAATGTTGAGCTGCCAATCCTGCCCATCCCTCAACCATGTCTCAGTGACGGCTACTATATCACAATTCCACATGTCAATCCTCACCCTTAACTCATCTGTTTTACCTGTAGTACTCCTGGCTTTAGAGTAGAGGCCATCCAGCCTTGCCTTACTCCCTTGAAACTTATTGCAGCTGTCCTCCCTCGGACTTGATTGTTTTGCTGTATTATGATGTGTCCCTATTCTGCTAACATTCTGTGTCCCCTCCCCCTGCCCCTGTGTCCCCCTGAGTAAAATCTGGGACAATTGCACCCCAGGCCTCTGCAGAGAAATTAGAGTGAACCTTTCGGCTCTGACATCTTTCATCTCTTCTCATGTTGTAAAAAACAGGACCTTTAGGGTTGTAATCTCAAGATTAGTCCCTGTGCCACGTGCCAGTGAGGCGAGAAATAGGAAGATAGTGCAGCTAAACACGTAGCTGAACAGATGGTGTAGGAGGGAGGGTTTCCGATATCTGGATCATTGGGATCTCTTCCAGGGCATGTGGGACCTGCACAAGAAGGACGGGTTGCATCTAAACTGGAGGGGCACCAATATCCTGGCTGCGAGGTTTGCTAGTGTCACTCGGGAGGGTTTAAACTAGTATGGCAGGGGGGTGGGAACCAGAGCAATTGGTCAGCAGGTTAAATAAATGACTAGGAACTAGTGAATATGGCCAGTAGGACTAAGAGGAAGGGCAGGCAGGGAGAAATTGCTGAACAGTGGGACTGGGGGTCTGAAATGCATTTGTTTCAATGTGAGAAGTATAACAGGCAAGGCAGATGAGCTTAGAGCTTGGATTAGTACTTGGGACTATGATGTTATTGCTATTACAGAGACTTGGTTGAAGGATGGACAGGATTGGCAGTTAAACGTTCCAGGATTTAGATGTTTCAGGCACAATAGAGATGGATGTAGAAGAGGTGGGGGAGTTTCACTGCTGGTTAAGGAGAATATTACAGCTGTACGACAGGAGGACACCTCAGAGGGCTCATGCAGCGAGGCAATATGGGTAGAGCTCCGGAATAGGAAGGGTGCAGTCACAATGTTGGGGGTTTACTATAGGCCTCCGAATTGATGGCGGGAGATTGAGGAACAGTTATGTAGGCAGATTTTGGAAAGATGTAAAAGCAATAGGGTTGTTGTGGTGGGTAATTTTAACTTTCCCTATATTGACTGGGAATCACTTAGTGCTAGGAGTTTGGATGGTGCAGAATTTGTAAGGTTTCTCCAGGAGGGCTTCCTGAGACAATATGTAGATAGTCCAACTAGGGAAGGGGCAATACTGCACCTGGTATTAGGGAGTGAACCCGGCCAGGTGGTCGAAGTTTCAGTAGGGGAGCATTTCGGGAAAATTGACCATAATTCAGTACATTTCAAGGTACTGGTGGATAAGGATAACAGGAGTCCTTGGGTTAAGGTGCTTAATTAGGGGAAGGCTAATTATAACAATATTAGGCAGGAACTGAGGAATCTAGACTGGAGGCGGATGTTTGAGGGCAAATCAACAACTGACATGTGGGGGGGCTTTCAAACGTCAGTTGATAAGAATTCAGGACCGGCATGTTCCTGTTAGGATGATGGCAAGTTTCAGGAACCTTGGATAACGAAGGATATTGTGAGATTAGTCAAAGAGAAAAGGGAAACATTCATAAGGGCTAGAAGGCTGGGAACAGATGAAGCCCGTGGAAAATATTAAGAAAGTAGGAAGAAACTTAAGCAAGGAGTCAGGAGGGCTAAAAGGGGTCATGAAAAATCATTGGCAACCAGGATTAAGGAAAATCCCAAGGCCTTTTATATATATGTAAAAAGCAAGAGGGTGG
The DNA here is from genome assembly GCF_964194155.1 of Cetorhinus maximus. Taxonomy (NCBI): domain Eukaryota; kingdom Metazoa; phylum Chordata; class Chondrichthyes; order Lamniformes; family Cetorhinidae; genus Cetorhinus; species Cetorhinus maximus. The sequence continues at coordinate 34,978,332 of NC_135882.1, read as the reverse complement.
CCAGGGAAAGGGTAGGCCCACTTAGGGTGCAGAATCTGTGTGTGGAGCCAGAAGAAATGGGAGAGATACTAAATGAGTACTTCTCATCAGTGTTCACCAAAGAGAAGGACTTAGTGGTCGATTTGTCTAGGGAAGAGTGTGTAGATAGCCTGGATCATGTTGAGATCAAAAAAGAGGTGTTAGGCGTCTTGAAGAATATTAAGGTGGATAAGTCCCCAGAGCCAGATGGGATTTACCCCAGAGTACTGAGGGAAGCAAGGGAGGAGATTGCTGGGGCCTTGACAGAAATCTTTGTATCCTCACTGGCTACGGGTGAGGTCCCAGAGGACTGGACAATGGCCAATGTTATTCCATTGTTTAAGAAGGGTAACAGGGATAATCCAGGAAATTACAGGCTGGTGAGCCTTACGTCAGTGGTAGGGAAATTATTGGAGAAGATTCTTCGTGACAGGATTTACTACCATTTGGAAGCAAATGGGCATATTAGTAAGAGGCAGCATGGTTTTGTGAAGGGGGGGTCATGTCTCACTAACTTGATCGAGGTTTTCGAGGAAGTGACAAAGATGATGGACGATGGAAGGGCAGCGGATGTTATCAATATGGATTTCAGTAAGGCCTTTGACAAGGTCCTTCATGGCAGACTGGTACAGAAGGTAAAGTCGCACGGGATCAGAAGTGAGCTGGCAACATGGATACAAGATTGGCTTGGTCATAGAAGAAAGAGGGTAGCAGTGGAAGGGTGCTTTTCTGAATGGAGAGCTGTGATTAGCGGTGTTCCGCAGGGATCAGTGCTGGGACCTTTGCTGTTTGTAGTATACGTAAATGATTTGGAGGAAAATGCAACTGGGCTCATTAGTAAATTTGCAGATGACACTAAGGTTGGAGGAGTTGCAGATAGTGAAGAAGATTGTCAAAGGATACAACGGGATATAGATCAGTTGGAGACTTGGGCGGAGAAATGGCAGATGGAGTTTAATCCGGACAAATGCGAGGTAATGCATTTTGGAAGGTCTAATACAGGTAGGAATTGTACAGTAAATGGCAGAACCCTTAAGTGCATCGACGGGCAGAGGGATTTGGGTGTACAGGACCATAGGTCACTGAAAGTGGCAACACAGGTGGATAGGGTGGTCAGGAAGGCATATGGCATGCTTGCCTTCTTTGGCAGGGGTATTGAGTATAAAAGCTGGGAAATCATGCTGCAGCTGCTGGTTAGGCCAGACTTGGAATATTGCGTGCAATTCTGGTCACCACATTACCAGGAGGATATGGAGGCATTGGAGAGGGTGCAGAGGAGGTTTACCAGGATGCTGCCTGGTCTGGAGGTTATTAGCTATGAGGAGAGGTTGGAGAAACTCGGATTGTTCTCACTAGAGCGATGGAGATTGAGGGACGACTTGATAGAAGTTTAGAAAATTATGAGTGGCATGGACAGAGTAGATAGTCAGAAGTTTTTTCCCAGGGTGGAAGAGTCAATTACTAGGGGACATAGATTTAAGGTAAGAGGAGAAAACTTTAGAGGAGATATGCGGGGCAAGTTTTTTACGCAGAGGGTAGTGAGTGTCTGGAATTCGCTGCCAGAGGAGGTGCTAGAAGCGGGTATGATAGTGATGTTTAAGAGGCAGCTTGACAAATACATGAATAGGATGGGAATAGAGAGATATGGACCCCGGAAGTGCAAAATGTTTTAGTTTGCCAGGCAATATGATCGGTGCAGGCTTGGAGGGCCGAAGGGCCTGTTCCTGTGCTGTACTTTTCTTTGTTCTTTGTTTGTTCTTTGTACCTTCAGTTGTCTGAGAGTTCCTAATCATGGCTCACCACACTCTAACTGTAGTATAAAAGGTTAACAGATGGGATGTGCTAATGTATGATGTATATAATGATTTACCACCGACATTAGTCAGTTATGTGTTAGACTACAAGACTGCAAGATGCACTGCAGCAACTCACCAAGGCTCCTTTGACAGCACCTTCCAAGCCCTTGACCTTTACCACCCTAGAAGGATAAGGGCAGCAGACACATGGGAACACCACCACCTGCAAGTTCCCCTCCAAGCCACTCAACATCCTGACTTGGAACTATATTGCCCTTCCTTCACTGTCATTCGGTCAAAATCCTGAAACACCCTCCCGAACAAAACTGTGGGTGTACCTACACCAAATGGACTGCAGCGATTCAAGAAGGCAGCACATCACCACCTTCTCAAGGGCAATTAGGAATGGCAATAAATGCTGGCCTAGCTAGCATTGCCCACACCCCATGAACAAATAAAAAAGACTCTTTCTCGAGAGAGGTTAGAACACCATGCCTAGGAGCATCATGTCTACTCTGTAACCTGTTTAGAAGTAGTGCTAATAAACAAATGTTAAGCAGATACCAGAATATGTCTACAGCCTTCAAGTACCATGCCTAGAATCCACAGATAGAAGGACCATCACAGAACATCATGGCAGCAGTGGAGGCATCAATGTGAATAATAATTTGGTGTTATTGAATGAACCACAGAGAGAAGAAAACCTTGATAGCAGCTCATAACAAATCGATGGAATGAGGCACACTAGAAAGAGGTAGCAGTGACCATAGTTGGTGAGCAGTCCCTGCCCCTACCTCACACATCTGACTGCCTTGAGGGCCTGCAGAGAGATTGGGAGTTCTGGAAACACCATTTTTTCCAGTATCAAGCTGCATCAGAGCAGAATCATCAAGTCATTTCCTTTCTTCATGCTATGGGTCCAGTAGGAGACATTGTTCTCCTAAGGCAGGGAGTGGAGGAGTCCATCATGGGCTTTGAGGCTGTATTCAAAGCTTTTGACGCCTATTTTAGCCCAAAGTGAAACTTAGCTACAGAACGAGCCTGTTTTAACCAAAGGTCCCAACGATCTGGGGAATTGATTGAATTATTTCTAACTGACCTATATCACCTAGCTAGTTCTTGCTGGGGTGCTGAAGGATGAACTAATCCATAATCACATAGTTGTGGGTGTATAGGATGAAAAAATCTCCAACTTTCTGCAGACCAAAGATGACCTCACCAAATAGTCTAGAATGCCAAGGCAGGCCAAGTTTAGAGAATTTAATTGGGCTATAATTTGGCGTGACTCCGAGGCTTCACATGACTCCATTGACTGGGTAGGCCCTGCCTAGTAGAAAGCCCGCCAAACATAGTGAAAGGATGGGAAAATCCACACCAGCAGCCATTTTGACATGCTTGCGTTGTGGCATGAAAACCTAGCATAGATGCCAGGACTGCCCAACAGGGGGCTTAGAATGCTTCCATTGCAGCAAAACTGGACATTTCAAGTGTTTCTGCAAATCCAACAATTTAATTTGAGTATTGCTGTAAAAAGAGGCATGCCTAAGCTTTTCAACTTGCACTCATCAGGACACTCGCAAGAATAACAATATAACGGGCAAAACAACAATTTATACTGTACGTGGAGAGTGCTGATTGGTTTGCAAGTGGCATTATCAATCAACAATTTCTTCAGGGTAAGGCAACCATCACTTTTTTCTGGGAAGAATTAATTCATGTCCAGATGGTCATGGTCTGCTGCAGTGCCTTCTGTATCCACTACTTCTAGCCTTACCTCATGAAGAACTGAGAGATTCATAACTTCAGTCTCTGCTCAGAGTCCAGTGGATGGTGTTTCTGTGAAAGAAAGGAGTTTGCTATTGATTGTATAAACTTCCTCAGCTTCTGAAGACTGAAGTTCCACTGGTTCTAAGCAAAAGGTTGAAGATTGTTGCATGTAAGACAGTGGGCAGAATTTTCTGTGCCTGCTGGTGTCAGGCATCATGGCGGGCATAAGCAGACAATATGGCGGGAAGACCAAAAATTCAGTTTCACGACGTCATGAAACCATTTTGCAATCATCTGCTCTGCCTGTCAATGGTGGGCCACGTTTCCCTCCGCCGCACATTGTGAACTTCATTTTAATATATCTGCATATCATTATAAGCCCTGTTCGCCGGAATCATCCTCCCCACGCTGGATCATCTGGACACGTCAGTATGATTGCACGCCGACGTGTTTCACAACTGAACATAAGCGATGTGCATCTGGCGAGCTGCACTTTGCTCGGGACTTCAAGGTTTGTTTGCCTACCTTGTTTTGGGCAACACTCATGGTCATCAGCACCAGGCATCAGCACCATGTTACTTTTATGGGGGCTCATGTGCAGGTCTCTACTTATGAGGCCAGGCCAGCTGTTGCCCATGAAGAGTCTTCCGCACAGAATGCCTTGCATGATTCCACATCTATTGAAAAGCTGGCAGCATCCCGGGGTGAAAGCAAAGTCACACCCATACTTCAGCCCCAGCTGAAAGTCTTCTTCCCTCCAAAGCTTTATGTCAGCATAGAAGCTGCAGTAGAATCTTTCGCACTTCTGAAGCTGCAGAATCCTGTGTAGAACCTTGTCCCTGAGTTAATTGTCTACAGGAAATTCGTCTCATTACAGAAGATGAGGCTGTCTTGTCTCCATGTTCTCAATAATTCTTCCCATTGTCCATAGCAGAGCAACCTCACACAGTGAGAGTTGTGGGTCTATTACTGCTGCCTACAGAAAGTAGACAGTGGTCCCAAAGTATCATTGGAAAATTATTTCTTCTTCTTCTCCTGACAAGCTTACAGGAACTTTGTCATTCCTTTTTTCCTTTGTTGCCTAATTTCATTGAAATCTTAAATCTTCAATGCCTCTTCAGTCTTTGATTCTGCAATGATGTGGCTGTGACAGTCTTCCCTGCAGTTGGACCTCATCCCTTTTCTGAAGGTTTTTCCCTGTGGGCTTTGAGGGAGCAACAAGTTCCTCAGAGCATCCTGAGTTCTTCTCTTCTAGTCCCAGAGAGCCCAAAGGTCAATACTCTTCAGACTTCTCTCTTGGATCAGAATTTCGTTGAGAAGTCATCGTTGTTCTTGCAGTTCAGTCATCCTGAACCCTACACTCTGCTTTCCAGCAATGCTGATAAAGTGTTGTCCCATTCTGCAGATGATGATGTCCTACCAAATGCAGTAGAAAGCCTTCATGTCTCCAAGTTATCTTCCCTAAGAGCCGAGAATACTTTGGGAGATTGGATCCCTCAAGACTGTGACTTGGGGAGGGGAAGAATAGGAATTGGAGTTGGGTAGAGTCTGTACTTGTAAAAAGGGAGTTACAGAAATGCAACGTAAATTGTTAAAGAGATAGTTTCATGTTGTTGTTCAAGATTGGAAAGTATACTTGGTGGGGGGGAGAGTTGTAGCATAAAGGGTTAACAGATGGGATATGCTAATGTATGACGTAGATGATGATGTACCACTGACATCACTCAGTCATGTGTTGGACTCTTGAGAGAGGTTAGTACACCATGCCTAGGATCAACATGCCTACTCTGTAACCTGCTTAGAAGTAGTAGTAATCAACAAGTGTTAGGCAGATACCTGAGTACGTTTAGAGTCTGTCTCCTAACCAAGTACCACACCTAGGTTGGAATGTTCCAGCCCCCCTGTGGCGGGCTCCCCTGCGGCAGGACCAGCGAGCTATTGAAATCTCCATTCACATCGGCAGGGCCGAAAGATCTTGCCGGCGTGAGGGGCAGGAATATTCTGGCCCTAGAGTTCACACGTAGAAAGATGATTTCAGAACACTAACCACCTGATCTAATGGGCCCTATGACCCTTCTTCAGAACAGAGAAGAGTAAGAAGTATAACAGACTTTGAACAAGTGAAAGGGGAGAAAGAACAAAAGGGAAGGTCTGTGATTGGGTAGAGGATAGGAGAGATTAAATAACAAAAGGATTCAATGTGCAAGGCCAAAGAAATTAGTAATAGAATAAATAAAGTAACAAAAGGTGTATCCAGAGGAGGTATGAATGGCAGGATCATGATTAGCTAACTTCCAAAAGCAAAAGAAGGGGGAAAAGAGGTTGATATCAGCTCCATTTTGTTACTTTTCTCTTTGCTGATTTTTCTCTATTATTTCTCCCTTTTTTCCCTTTTTCTTAGAGAGAGAACAGAAAAGATTTACAAGAATGGTCCCAGGTGAGGGATTTCAATTATATGATAGTTTGGAGAGGATGGGGTTGTTCTACTTAGAAAAGAGAGGAGATTTGATAGAAGCATTCAAAATTGTGAGGCTCTTAGACAAAGTAGATAGATAAAAACTGTTCCCAACTGGCAGAAGGGTTAAGAACCAGAGGTCACAGATTTAAATTTGAAGGACTTTTGGGAAAGTGCAAGGGAGTAGGATAAGATGAGTTGTTCTTGCAGAGAACTGAATAGCCTCCTTCTTTGCTTTAACCAATACATGATTCTTTGATTTTATGATTCTGTCAATATGAAGAGTAATTGTTTTTGGTGAGTTCTATTTTTTCATTTGGATTTGAAATGTTCAGTTCTTGCAGCATTGTTTTTGTAATAGATCAGAAAATAGGTTAATTTTGGACTTGTAATCTTTCAAAATGGCTGATCTTTAAGGTGTTCAAATCTAGCAACTGTTTTTCTAAAGGAACAGTTAAGTGGCTTTAGCATTTGGAAATTAGCAATGTGGAGTGTTAAATACTGCATCCTGTATTTAACAGTTACCTGAGCTGGTGTTGATGGAGGCTGATATATAGATGACAAAGTCAGTGCTGCTCCTGGTATATTTGGAGAATAGTTTTGTGCGCCTAAGTTTTCCTCTGATTTCCACAGGAAGGGATTATGATGCAAGCTGACCAATTATCCTATGCAATAATTTGATTGCCACCAATTTTAGCTGCTAATAATTTTTGAAAACTATCTCTTTATTAACTTATGTCTTCAGTAGGAGCCCAAAGGATCACATAAATTGGTGAGGGAAAGGAATTACATACCTGTTTACGCCAACAAAGCTAGCAACTGTGAATACAAGAGGAAAAGGGAAAGAGCATGCATTACACAATACAGCAGGAGAACTAGTAGCATTATATAATAGGCCATCACCCACATTACAGCAAATGGGGTTCAATTATCAGGTTCTTTTATCTGAAGCAACAGGGCACGTAGATTATGTAAGTCACTTGGCATTGTGAGTCTGTCTAGATTGTGTATATCATTGAGATTCTGTTGATAGTGCATTCAAATTTGTTTGGATAATAATGTTACAATACAGTAATAGCAACTGGGCTCTTCATGTCCATTTGTGTGTTAGGTTATTAGGATTTAAAACAGCTCATTCTTGGAGGAACCAGCATTACATTCTTACTGGCCTGTTGTGTTTTAATATTCGTCATAAGGTGTTCCACAGAAGGGTAATCTCATTATTTTATTTCTGAGAGTTATATTTTGCTTCTTTATCTGATAGAAAATTTAGAAATTCTTCCTCTACCATTTCTTTGTATTGTGTATTATCTTACTCATTATTGATGTGAGGATCCTAATAATTTTGCAGGTTGTGGGTTTGTGTTTGTATCGTATGTTGAAAGCTAAATGTTGCGGCTTTTTGTTTGAATTTGTGGTGCCTTAATATGAATGCCCCTTTCTGACTTAGTGATTTTCCAATTAGTAGTTGGAGTTTTCTAAACAAACAATTCAGGTTATAATCCCCTACATTGTGATTTGTTTTTGGCGCTTATTCTGGCTATATTTCACCATATTGCACCATATTTCTGCATTTCAATTGATTTTTTCATGTGGCCAGACAACTTACACATCAACATAGCACTAATTTTCATCATCCCTTTATTTACTATTTGGTGATTGGATCCCTATCTTCCATCCTTGTCTTTAACTCACACCATGGGCAGATTACTGTTTAGGTACTGAAGACAAAAATCTGTCGTAATCTTTATAGAGAAAGTGCTTGACAACTTATTAATTTGTGTATCAAAGAGAGGAAAGTGGCATATGTATCACTCTGTATTCATTTACCTGTCTTATGTAAATAAATTTACTTGTTCATAGCCTGCCTTTCTGTCTCATGAGAGTATATATTCAATCCACTTTAAAGTGTCATGTGGTACATTTTGATAGGTAGTACAGAGCAATGGCCCTCTGGGTCCTTGTGTCTTGGCTAGATATTAAGCAGGTTAAGGCTCTCTTTGAATCAAAGTAGTTTAACAGGGGTGGCTGGTGATGCTTAACCCGTGAAAATATCCAACATAAAACTCAAAAAGCATGATTAGCACCTACAGCTTTTTTAATGTTAAAGTCACTCAAGAGGTTTTTAATTTTGACCTTTTAAAAATGCTGTAATAGTTTCATGTGCTTGTGTTTCTATTAACGTTCCAGAATTGGAGTTAGTTATTGTTTTAGTTTAGAGTGGTTTTTGCACTATTTCATTTTCAAATTTTAGATGGCGAAAATGGCAGTAACAGTGTGATTGAGGACTAGTTCTGATTGTTGAAAAAGATGGGAAAATTCTATAAATTCATCATGATGGGAATGCGTCAAGAATTCAGTCAAAGTTGTCAGCCTACCTGTACTCCATATAAGCTCTGTCTTATGATACCCTTTGCTGAGAGAACTACGTTGTAAAGTGTACCAGCATCGTGTCATGAAGTTACCACCTGTTGTTCAAATTTTTGAGATACTTTGCTTTTCCAGGGTAATTTGGGGTAGACCGGGCACTTTTCAGGTCCAAAAGTGGCATCCTTTAGCCCATTTGCAAGTTTGCCCGATACACCGCAAACAACGATCTGTCCCACAAGCTGCCACTTTCGGATCTGAAAAGTGTACAAGGTTATGACCGGTTTAGATAAGGTACATAAGGAAAATCTCTTCGCATTACTTGATTGCATAAGGTCTAAGGGACACAGAATTAAGATTTTAGGCAAGAGATGGAGATATGAGGAAGAACTTTTTTACACAATGAGTGGTAATGACCCGGAACTCGCTGCCCACGAAGGTGGTGGATGCAGAAACAATCAATGATTTCAAAAGGAAATTTGATGGGCTTTTGAAGTAAATAAATTTGTAGGGTTACATGGATTGAGCAAGGGAGTGGGACTGACTGGATTGCTCCACGGGGAGCCGGCACAGGCTCGATGGGCTGAATGGCATCTTTCTATACCATAAATGACTCTATGACTCAAATAAATTATCAGCCTGAAATTTATCATAGTTTAATGGATATTCTTCACTATTTTTTGCTGGAAAAATATGATGTGCTTTATTTTAAAGAACTGAACAGCTCCCCAGTCATTTGAGTGAGGTTCTTCTCTTCATTGCTAATGACTCTCCTTGACAATTACTCATGCAGTATTTGACCTGCAGCTTTAAACAACACAAAATTATAATTGTAAATGACCTATTAGTTTCTCAACACTTATAAGTACATTAGAATTTTCCTTCAATAACAATTGAAGCCTGAAACACCTTGAGAGGAAATGCAACATGAATCAGGAAATGAACTGGAAAGGGGACCAATTACAATGATTAATGAGCTTTACACTGGAAAAATCTTTTGTAAAGAGGAGCAGAAGTTAGATGAGGATTCTTACCTCTGAATGAGAAGGTACAGCACTTATTTCTTAAGGTATACTGGTGCTGTAAATGACATAACACAACTTGGAACATGCCTGCAGAGACAGCATTCTGAGAATGTACAGTTCTGAAGAATAGTGTGATAAATGAATGAGCCTTCAGTTTCATAGGAGAATTCATGGTTTGTTGCCTCTCAGAAGAAATATATAAATGTAGGAGAGGCAATTTTTAATGGCAACTTCAGGCAATAAAGAGCCACCGAGGTGGATGGTCTTGAGTTTAAACACCAATTTAACCCACATATAGCATGAGATGCCACTATGGTTAAGGAGTTTATGCTTGCACCTGAAATGGCTACCTGGAGGATCATTAAAGGGCTAATTGCCATTTAAAATGCCTGATAGTGTTCATTAACAAGGCTACAAGGCATTATAATGCTTACCCTCTCCTGTCAGTGAGCTGATTGGGAGTAAATAAATAATTGCTGAGGATTTTGAGCACTGCTTAAAGATATATGACTTTCTATTCCTCACTTGCTATTGGAAGTTTGAAGAGGACTTTTGAAACCAATGGGAGATTTTCCAAAATACTTTGTCAAACTTTCATCAATGCTCGAACAACATTTATCCTGGAGAGTCTCTGAGGTTTTCACCGAAGAAGAATGAGTGTTGTGCTGCTCTCTTGGAAACAGTGTAGGAGTCACCAGGAGAAAAGGAGTGCTTGGTCAAGGCATCTTGCTCAGGGTATCTCTCAGTCTGCAGAATCACAAGGTTCTAGGTTCAAGTCCCCCTCCAGGGATTGAGCATGAAAATGATGGCTGACACTCCTGTTCAATACTGAGAGAGCACTGCACTGTTGGAGGTGCTGTATTTCAGATGAGATGTTAACCAAGGTCCCATTTGCCTGTTAAGGTGGATGTAAACAATTCCATGGCACTATTTTGGAGAAGAGTAAGGGACTTGGTGACAGGTGTCTTGGCCAATATTTATCTCTGAATCAACATCACAAAAACAGATTATCTGGGTCATTATCACATTGCCATTTGTGGGAGTTTGCACAGCATAAATTAGCTGTCGTGTTTCCTACATTACAACAGCAACTAGACTTCAAAAAGTACTTCATTGTCTGTGAGCACTTTGAGATATCCAGTGGTCATGAAAAGCACTATATAAATGCAAGTCTTCCTTTCTTTCTTTTGAAAGGATTGTTGGGAAGCCATGAGGCTGGGCAGAACAACACTAGCTGCTGCACCAGAGAGGAACAGCAGCAATAGAGGGTTGAGGTGGATTCCTTCCTATGAGTACGGGATTTCCTCCTTCCTTTGAAACTCCGCCACCAAGGCCCCTAGTGCTGCCTCTGGTAACCTATGCACCCCCTTCCTCAGTCCCTGAGCTATCCTGAAACCTGTCGCTGTGTGTCAACCAGCCCACTCCACAACTTCAGACTGTGTCCTGGGAGCCAACATATACTGGTCCATGAAAATTGTGTAATCACTGCTTGAGTGCTAAACCTGCACTTGCAGGCAAGTTCAAATTGTGTAATTAGCAATTGAGACCATAATTGCACGCTAAAAACAGACTTTCAAACAGGCATGTTTTATTAGGTCAGCACCCATTTGGTGCCTGTTTTTACCTAATATAACCCCCATAGGGTTTCCTCACATTTTATTATAGGAAGGGAGTGCCTGGAGTTAGTCAGCAGCATTAACAAATAATATCAAAATAGATGACAAAAGGACAGACAGGAAATGGTGTTCTATGCCCTTTCAACCATTATGCCTGTTTATATCTGTGCAAAGTAATTGTCATTTCCTGGCACTGTGTTAGAATAGGAGTTACTTTTACAGCCTGACAGCACGTTGTTCAGCAATAGCTATGCACTCTAGTAGCAGCGGAATATGGATGGGGCCCTCAGCATGTGTCATTGATTTACTGAAATTATTGATACAATCTGACCAAAAGCTGGGTCAGCTTTTAAAAACAAACTCATTTTGTACTCAATTACAGCAAGCAAAAAAGCATTGGCTGCAAAATTCAGTTCCGGTGCTACCCTGATGTGACATGATTGTAAGGGCACTAACATGGGCATGTCATGCATGCACCAGAAGCATGCCGCATGGCAGATCATGATGTCAAACAGTGTCTAGCCCTAATTTGGCACGTGAACTGCCATTTTGGACCTTGTCAGCCTAGTTAACCCTGTCTTAAACACTCCCAGCTGAGCATGCATTCATCTGCACCAGGGACCGCCTCACCAGCACTGTTTAAAGGGACATCCAGGTGAGATACTTTGACTTTTGCTGCTGCAGAGTGAGTGAAAGTACTATGTTCAGTGTTGTTTGAGGAGTTTGGAAAAGTTTTTGAATTCAGAGGTGAGTTATACTGGACATGGACAAGGTGGTCAGACGCATTTGAAGGCCTATCAGCAGGAAACCTGCTTTCAGTAATGAGGACCATAGTTACAATTCCTCTAGGGCTATAACACAACAGGAGCATGGAGCACAGGCAGCAGGGAGGAGAAACTGTGCATAGAGGGAGGAGGAGGAGGTCTGTCAACAGAAGGTGGTACGCACCAAAAGTCTTCAGGGAGCACTTCTCTTACCTCCACCTCATCCAGCACCATTGTCTGAACTGGCTACATAAGGAAGTGGTCACTGAACTGGTTCACCTCCTACAACTGGAACTACTGCCACACAGCAAAGTGAGGATGGCTCTGCCAGTGACTGAGAAGATAACTGCAGCCCTTAATTTCTATGCCGGTATCCTTCCAGGCAGGAACAAGAGATATTGTCCGAATATCACTTTTCCCCATGCATCGCTGCAACAGAGAGGTGACAGAAACCTTGTACACCAAGGGAGGGGACTTCATTGTTTTCTCTCTAATCTAAGAGGACAGGGTGAGCTGACAGGTGGTTTTATCAGGCTGATGCAGGGAGCTCTGAGGGACCATCATATTAACGGGAAGATGAACCACAATGACAAGGGCTACCACTCCTTGAGAATGGCCTGTAACCATGTACTAAAAATCATGTCGATGAATGCCCGCTATCTTGCTTTCATCCTGTGTCAGCCAGTCAACACATACCTGCATACTTGAGCTACCACAATGAACCAGAGGCTGGCTGATTGGTGACAAGGGCTATCTGCTCTACACTTGGCTCATTCTCTCTGCCATCTTTGGACAGCAAACCTACAGCAACAGTCATGCTGCCGCAAGCAATGTAATGGAGCAAACCATCAGCTTTCTGAAACAATGGTTCTGCACCTGAACTACACAGAAGGAGCCCTCTAATAATCTCCGGAGCCTGTCTTCAAATTCATATTGTTACACGGATGTGATTTTTTTTAAAGTTACAATTTTGAATTTTTCTTCTTTCTGGCTGGACTTTAAAAAAATTGGAACAAGCCTCATCTCCTGTTGGCTTTACATTATCCTGGAACTGCAAATGTTTCTGAGATGAGACATTAAAATGCCTGTCTAGAACCTGTTCTAAAACAATAACTGTAGCAGATATGGACAAATAGCATTTCTCTGGAATATACAGCCAGCAGAGCACTTTAAGGGACTGTTTACCAAGCAGGAGAGAGATCAAGACAATATTGTACTGAAACAGACTACTGAAGCCATTTGCCGTCCCTATATCTCTCTGTCTATCAGAAGTACTGTGCCTGGATTTGCAAAGTAACCATCCTGAAAGAGCAATCTACTGCAAACCGAGATCTTTTGGGAATTAAACATGGCAGTCTGCTCCATACAACTACACTCAGGAAGACAACTGAACACAAACGGCCGCAACAAGGAATTGAGACTATTGAGACCAGCCAAAGAACAGCTAACCCTCCTTTGTTTTATCTTTTTTATGAACTGCAAAAAATTCTTGCCTATTCTGCTATCTGTGTTAGTGTGCATGTGGGCCCAGGGAATGTGAATGGTTGCGATTTACGTAGTTTTTTTAAAATTGGGAAATAGTTTCAATACGAACATATAAACGTACAAATTAGGAGCAGGAGTAGGCCATTCAGCCCCTCGGGCCTGCTCCACCATTCAATAGGATCATGGCTGAACAAGACAATAAACATAACATATTTCACCTCTCTCCTAACTATACTCAGTTCTGCCGAAGGGTCGTGAGGACTCGAAACGTCAACTGATTTCTTCTCCACCAATGCTGCCAGACCTGCTGAGTTTTTCCAGGTAATTCTGTTTTTGTTTTGGATTTCCAGCATCCGCAGTAGCTTTTAACTTTTTGTTAATAAACATATCTTGTTCTTTGCTTAATCTAAGGAAACCTGTCTGACTAATTCGTTACATACTAAAGTGTAAATAGTGCGACTCCTGCAGTATTGACAAAGCATATCCTCTCTAAATTCACAAAAAGAAAATTTCTATTATGGTCAGATCTGGAGAGGGAGAATAAGGGAGTTATTTCACTCCTACTCATGTGGTCATAATAATATGATCTGATGCATACTCCATAACCACACTCTCATAACCACAATTGTCATCAGGCCTTCAGTGGGAATCTTGGAAGAAGGAAGAGAAAGAGGTAGAGTGGAGGAGGAGGAGGAAGGCAAGAGGCATCCAGGACCCTTTCACTCTTGATGGGTTTTCTTAAAACCTCATTACCAAAATCATTGCTGCTTCATGGTTACTTATCTTTCCATCCCTCTGCTACAGACCATCACAACATCCTAGTGTCCAAAAACTTGAAATAAAAGGCATCACAAAAAATCCATTCCATAACAACTTTCTCCAACAAGACTTCCTATAACACATGCTAAGCCAAACTATTCACACTTGTGCAATAGCTTAATGCCTATCTTGTGGGTGCCTTTGACTGGCATAGTGCTCCTATGCATTACTACACCAGTGATATATATTATATATATATATATATATACAGACATATACACATACTGCAGCATGACTGGTGAAAGGCTGCTAACTTTACTGGAGGGGACTGCAGTTGGCCTTGCATGATACCCTTGAGCAGCTCCATTATATTAAGCACTTGCCAACGTTATCATCAATCGATGCCACAAGCCAAATAACCTTGTCATAGGCAGCAGGAGTCAGGTCTGGCTGGCTGTCTGAAAGGCAACAGCAAGGGAACTACTGGCACAGTAACAGTGGTGGGAATACAATTGCTGTCATCTTGAGCGAGGGCAGCAGGTTTGTGCTTCATGGAACCACTGCCATTACCCCAGGCCAGTGCCTCAGTAATCCTATTGATCTGCTGAAGCACAGATTGCTGGACTGCCATGAGAGCCTGCAAGCACCTTTGCTGCCATGATGATAGCAGTCTGAGTCATACAGGGTCAAACTGAGCTTGCATGGCAACAAACAGGGTCTCAACATCTAACCTGAGCTTCCGCTGCAGCATTGAGATGTTGAATATCTTCTGGCTGTGCTACAGTGAAATCTGAGACATTGGCTACCAGATGCTGTATCATGGCTGGATCTGAAAGTGCTGTCATACTGTTGGCTACCACTTCCATGCTGGAAAGTAAGGACCTGTGCCAATTTGCAGCCAGACTCCTCTATGCTCCTTGGCAGTGACAAGTTTGTTCCAATTAAATAGATTAGGAAGGGCCAGGGGTGACAAATTTAAGTTGTACAAGGCCAAATCTAGGTTACATGTAGGAAGGTGGTTCTTCTCGCAGAGAATAGTTGGCCTCTGAAGCAAGCTGCTCCTCATGTGATGATTGCTAATTTGCTGAATTCCTTCAAGCAAGACCTGGGCCTGCTTCAGGCTCAGGCGGGAATCAGCTTTTACGGAAGGCAGATACTGAAGTTATTCAGTGTCAGATTGATCTCTTGGACAAGTTTTGATTTGGAGGGGGGCGCAGGGGGAAGGTCAGAACGGAATTCTCCAGATTTCTTTCTCCAAACTGACCTGAGATTGCCTCTCCATGGGATCACATAATTTTTGGGTTGGGTGGAAAGAGTATATACTATGATACACAAAGTATCACAATTGTGTGGGACAGGCTGGATGAACCAGAGGGTCTTTTCCTGTCCATCATTGTTTGTATGTTAATGTGTTTAAACCACCAAATACTGTGAATTAAAGCATTGAGTGAATCAGCAAACAGTAATGCTGAAAACACTTGTTTAAAATACAACCTGGTTTCTTCCAAACAACAATCTAAAGATTCAGAGAGACTAAACAACTCCCACAATAAGCCATAACCTGTATCTTATGTTCGTCGGGTGCGTGCAATCGCGAAATGCGCTTCTGCCCGCGATCGCCCCTGTAAGCAATTTCAAACTGGCCAATGCGCACTGAGAAAGGCTCAGTGCTGCCAGGGGGGTGTGGGAAGAGGATGGGCGCCGAGCGAAGGGAGGGTGTGGGCTTGTGCTCCCTGAAGTCTGACGGCTTCTGTGGAGCTACCTCAGGGAGCTGCAGTAATTTAAAAATGGAATGAGCTCAATAAAATGGTGCAAACTGTGACAATACTGTAAATGCAAGACCAGGCAGCAGACTACATAGCAGATCGTCCCTCAAACATCTTCTTTTATTTTATTTAACCCGGACATTTTATCCTGCCCTGAATGCAGCTTGTAGTGAAAACGTGAAGGCCGCCTGGTTGTTTGGCCCATCGGCCAACCGTAAAAGTGGACGGGCCACGTGAAATCACTGACAAGTGGCTCCTTGTGATGATTTAATCTGAAAACTGTCAATGGCCTTTTTAAATAATAAACAACAGTTTTGAATACCTACACCTAACTGCTATTTTCACATTAGTTGCTTGTTAAAGAATTTCCTCCCCCAACACCCTTCCCCCATCCCCCACCCCACCACCACCCCACTACCTCACCCCCTTCTTAGCTTTCTGGTTCACTCTGTAAGCTCCATATGTGATATTTTCATATGGCAGGAAAATCCTGCGCTGAGCTGATGATTGTAATAGGCTGTCCGGTTGCTAAGATAATTATATCATAAAGGGCATTAATAACCAGTAAAGTAGTGTAAACAAACGAGAACAAGCTGAACATTTTGTTTGTGCTGGTTTTGGCCCTCTGCATACGAAATCAGACGTCTCCTGAAATTCAAACTTGACTTTTTTCAGATTGCTAGAACAATTTGCACATTTTCATCTTTGCAGGACATAGCTGTTATCAGTCTCTCAGTTACAGATAGGTAAGCAGATGTGAGCAATGTGTCAGTAAGTCCTTGAGTTGCTCGTAAAAGATTGCAAGCAATAGTTACATTTCCTTTCTACTGTAGGAAATAATTCAACAGTCTTTTCTCACCACACCTCAGTTTCTTTTGTTTATTATATTTATTTCCTCCCCTTCATCCTTGGACAGCAGTCATCTGTTCTAAGGAACAGACTAGTGGGCACTGCTCTCTAATGTCTAATCCAAGTGAACATTCTTCACATATGTGGCCCTAGTTTGAGAGTGTCAGTACTCCAATCAAGTGTGAGATAATTGCTAAAAAAACAAGGTTTGGTGGCATTAAGGATTATAATCCTTTACATCCCTTACCATCAGATACACCCCACCCCCCAAGCACTGGGGAGAAGTTTAGCGGAATTAGCATTTAGGTAGGTTACACAGGGTATTAGAATGGGTAGAGTGGTAGGAGGAAGTGCAATCAGAGTTAATAGTCACAGATGTTGGAAGAATCCTGCAGATAGAATTGGATAAGAATAGGAAAATCAATTGGACCACAACATCCTGGACCACAGCACAACTATCCTAGAGGACCTGGGAGCAGGAAATGTGCTAGACAACTTCAGCATAAACAGTGGGCAGAAGACGAGTGAAAACAAAAGAGAGATAATAGGACTAGTGACAAGATTATTGCTAACCTTTCACATGTAGCTGCATGCAAAGAAGGTATCATGTTACCAATAATATTTTAACTCTTAAAAATTTCTAAGGTTGGGAGTGGACATGATCAATTTCCAGTGGACATTATCCTATAGCTAAAAACAAAAAGCTAAAAGCTACTGCGGATGCTGGAAATCCAAAACAAAAACAGAATTACCTGGAAAAACTCAGCAGGTCTGGCAGCATCGGCGGAGAAGAAATCAGTTAACGTTTCGAGCCTTCATGGCCCTTCGGCAGAACTGAAGCATAGTTAGGAGAAGGGAGAAATATATTTCTCCCTTCTCCTAACTATGCTTCAGTTCTGCCGAAGGGCCATGAAGGCTCGAAACGTTAACTGATTTCTTCTCCGCCGATGCTGCCAGACCTGCTGAGTTTTTCCAGGTAATTCTGTTTTTGTTTTGGATTATCCTATAGCTATTCACTTTGCTATCTATCCTTCTAACAATGTTGGCTGTATCGCCACAACAACCCCCAGATATCATAAATATACCTCTGTCATAACAATCTTTAAATCTACTCAGAACAATTTTAAAATTCTCTCCATTACCCGGCCCCATTATTCTCTCCTTGATGTCATCATCTGAAGTAGCTGACATGTTGAAATAGCTTTCCACAGATACTGATAATTTGTTGCTATTTCATCAAAGTAATCATTATTTATGTGTGTACTTGGGTATTCTATTCAACCTGGGAGTCATCATAGCCAAACTCATCCGTGTGCAATTTTCATCCAATGTCCATACCCATTAATATATGCATACAAACACACCCTACATTCTAGCCAGACTTACTGGGTGGAGTGAATTCTGACAAACTTCCCCCTCCACTTTTAGTTCCAAGGCACTGAGTCCAATTATAGTGCTCCCTGCTGCTCCCAAGGTTGAGATCAGCTAACCCAGAGACTGAACCTGCAGCCATTGTTTTTGGTTTGGCTCAGTTCCAGATTAGTAATTAAGGAATGTTCCAGTTGTTAACAGTAATTTTATCTATACAATGGTAAACCTGTATAATAATACAGGGTTGCTCAGCTTAAAGCGGAAGACTTCTTTCAAGGGAAATATGCTTTGGCAGAAGAATGCACCATATAGCAGGTAACTCTGATACCGATCCCAGAAATCACTGTGAAGAATGGATCTGCAGGTAATTTGTACCTTGTTGCTTAAAGGCAGAGACAGGAGAAATTACCATGGAAAACAAGGAAATGGCAGAGACATTGAACAAATATTTTGTGAGTGTCTTCACAGTAAAAAACGCAAATTACATACCAGAAATAGAGGGCAACCAAGGGGCTAATAAGAAAGAGAAACTTAATGTAATCAACATCAACAGAGAATAAGTATTGGAGAAACTTAAGTAACTAAAACCAACCCCAGGATACGAAGGAATAGATCCCAGGGCTCTAAAACATAGGAACATAGGAACAGGACTGGACCATTCAGCCCATCAAGCCTGCTCTACCATTCAATCAGATCACGTTGATCAACTACCTCAACACCACTTTTCTGCACTATCTCCATACCCCTTCATGGCATTAGTCAGAAATCCATCGATTTTTGTTTTGAACATGCTCAATGACTGAGTCTCTATAGCTCTCTGGGTTAGAGAATTCCAAAGATTCACCACTCTCTAAGTGAAGAAATTTCTCCTCATCTCAGTCTCAAATGGATTATCCCTTATTCTGAGATTAAGTTCCTTTGTTTCAGACTCACCAGCCAAGGGAAACATCTTATCTACATCCACCCTGTCACACCCTGTAAGAATTTTGTAAGTTTCAATGAGATGGCCCCTCATTCTTTGAAACTCTAGGGAATACAGACCCAGTCTCTCCAATCTCTCCTCATAAAACAATCCCACCATCCCAGGGATTAATCGGCTGAACCTCCGCTGCACTCCCTTTATGGCAAGTATATCCCTCCTTAGATAATGGGACCAAAACTGTACACAATACTCCAGGTGAGGTCTCACCAAGGCTCCATACAACTGCTGCAAGATATCTTTACTCCTGTACTCAAATCTCCTCGTGATGAAGGCCAACATACCATTTGCTTTTCTAATTGCCTGTTCCACCTGCATGTTAACTTTTAGTGACTCATGAACAAGGACACCCAAGTTCCTTTGGACATCAACACTTCCCAACCTCTCACCATTTAAGAAATAGTTTGCCTTCTGTTCTTTTCTACCAAAGTGAATAACTTTACACGTTTTTTTGGAAAAATATACTTTATTCATAAAATATCTGAAAGAACATTACAATACATTTCAAAATGACCATCACAAAAAGTGCAATCAGATTCAAGTTTCCCACATAGATCATGATGTGCTTCAATACAATCAATGAACATTACAGACAGTCAGACAGTGCAATGATGTTTGAGTTATCTACATAGTTCATATTGCACTCTGAGGTGCTTCAATACAATTATGACAAATGTAGTTTTCACTGCATACATACCTTGTGAGTCATACAGCCCGAGGGATCTATACAATTCCGAGCCCCTCGGTGCACTCTGGCAGAAAGATCTTAGACAGTGATCTTTCCCCATTGCGCCTTTTCCCCAAGCTTTAGTTTTCAATTTAAATTCTTCTATGAGGGACAGGTGGTACGGCATGGTCAAACTACTTGGAGCGTTCCACAACAGCATGGCCAGACCAATCCTTCGCAACACCGGGGCAGGTAGAACCTCAGCACGTAGTGACATTTGGTGTTTGTGTACTGGGGGGTCTATGCACAGCTTGATGCAGCCACACACAAAGGTGGCCATCAGTATGAGGGCGATGTTGGGCACGTATTTTCCCCCTCTATCTAGAGGCTTGTACATCGTGTCCCTGCGAACATGATCCATCTTCGACCTCCATATAAAGTGAAAGATGGCTCGGGTGATTGCCGCCGCGCAGGAGTCTGGAATGGGCCAGACCTGCAACAGCGAGAGTGCCTCACACCTGATGACGAGGTTTTTACCCGCAATGGAGAGCGTCGCTCCCACATGCCCAATTTTCTTTCCACCATAGACACTCGCTCCTTCCAGTTTCTAATGCATGCCCCGGTCCCGCAGAACCATATCCCCAGCACCTTCAGGCCGTCTGACCTGACGGTGAAGGGGACAAAGGATTGGTCAGCCCAGTTCCCAACGAACATGGCCTCGCTCTTACCACGATTTACTTTGGCTCCCGAGGCCAGTTCAAATTGGTTGCAGATGTTGATCAGTTTGCGCACTGACCACGGATCCGAGCAGAAGACAGCGACATCGTCCATGTACAGGGAGGCTTTGACCTAAGTGCCCCCACTGCCTGGGATCATCACTCCTCTCATGCCCAGCTCCTTCCTGATGGACTCAGCAAAGGGTTTTATGCAACAAACAAATAGGACAGGGGAGAGAGCCTGACCCTGCCTGACTCCAGATTTAATTGGAAAGCTTTCTGATTCCCAACCATTGATTGAAACTGCGCTACTGCTGTTGGTGTAGAGCAGTTGGATCCAGTTGCGGACTACCTCCCCAAACCCCATTTTGGTGAGCACCATGTAGATGTGCGATATTCTGTCAAAGGCCTTTTCCTGATCCAGGCTGATGAGGCAGGTGTCCACACCCCTGTCCCGTACATACTCAATTGTGCCCCTGAGTAGCGCAAGACTGTTCAGACATCTTCCTGCCGGGTACAACGCAGGTCTGGTTAGGATGGATCACCAACCCCCGAGCAGACTTGACCCAATTGGTGATGACGTTGGACAGTATCTTATAGTCCACATTCAACAGTGAAATGGGTCACCAATTTCTAATTTCCTCCCCATTATATTCCATCTGCCATGTTCTCGCCTACTCACTTAGCCTGTCCAAGTCCTCTTGAAGCCTTCTTGTATGCTCCTCACAAGCTACGTTCCCACCCAGTTTGGAGTCATCAGCAAATTTGGAAATATTACAATTGGTCCTCACATCCAAATCATTTATATAAATTGTGAACAGCTGTGGACCTAGCACTGATCCTTGCAGTACCCCACTAGTAATAGCCTGCCATCTGTTTATTCCTACTTTCTGTCTGCGAACCAATTCTCAATCCGTACTAGTATATTTCCCCCAATCCATGCACACTAATTTTATTTACTAACCTCCCGTGGGACATTATCAAAAGCTTTCTGAAAATCCAAATACACCGCATCCACTGGTTCTCTTTTATCAATGTTACAAGTAATATCCTCAAAAAACTCCAACAAGTTTGTCAAACATGATTTCCCTTTTCTAAATCCATGTTGACTCTACCCAATTTTACCATTCTTTTCTAAATGCCCAGATATCACATCCTTTATAATAGATCCTAACATTTTCCGTACTATTGACGTCAAACTAACAGGTCTGTTGTTCTCCATTCTCCCTCTTCCTCCCTTCTTAAATAGTGGGGTTACATTTGCTATTAAAATAAGTAGTTGCAGAGATAGCTGATGTGCTGGTTATGATTTTTCAAAATTCCCTAGATTCTAGAATGGTCCCAGTGGATTGGAAGTTAGCAAGTGCATCACCACTATTCAAGAAAGGAGGGGGGAGAAAAAAAAGGGAACTACAGGACAGTTAGCCTGATATCAGTCAGCAGGAAAATACTGGAATCTATTATTAAGGAAGTCTTAGCAATGCACTTGAAAATCAGAGTATGATCAGACAAAGTCAATATAGTTTTATAAAAGGGAAATTCTGTTTGACAAATTAGAGTTTTTTGAGAATGCAATTAGTAGAGTATTTAAAGACAACAAGTAATAGACAAGAAAAGGAAGCATGGATTTGGGTGTAATATATTAGTATGGCTAGAGGATTGGTCAATGCACAGGGAGCATAGAATAGGGATAATCAGGGCATTTTCAAGTTAGCAGGTTGAAACTAGTGGAGTGCTGGAAGGATCAGTGCTGGGGCCTTAACTATTTGCAATCTATATTCATGACTTAAATGAAGAGACCGGAGTAATGTACCAAGTTTGCTGATGACATAAAGATTTTTGTGAATGTAAGCTGTGAAGCAGACACAAAGAGGCTGCAAAGAGATATAGGGGGAATTTTCCATGCCCGCTGGCATCGGGCATGCTCGGCGGCGTGAGCAGACAATATGGCAAGAAGGCCAAAAATCGGTTTCACGATGTCATGAAACCAGTTTGCAATCATCTGCTCGGCCTGTTGATGGTGGGCTGTGTTTTCTGTCATCGGATGTCAGGAACCTTATTTTAATACATCTGCGTATCATTATAAGGCCAGCCTGCTGGAATCAACCGCCCCCAAAGGATTGTCCGTCCACATTGACGTGATTGCACGCCGACGTGTTTCACAACAGCATATAAAAGGCTTGCACTTGGCAGGCTGCACTTTGAGGGGAACTCAGAGGTGAGTGCACAGTAATATCTCGCAGTACTCGCCTGGGTTGCCTGTTGGACTTCAAGGTTGAGGCGCGTTGTGGGGGGCGGGGGAGGGAGGGGGATGCGGTGGGAGTGGAGGGGTGCTGCTGGGTTGAGGCAACTTGGGGCTGGGGGCAAGGGCTTCCCTGCAGTTGCGGTGACTTTGGGGTGGGGGCAAGCGCTGCCCTGTTGTTGAGGTGATTTGGGAGTGGTGGAAAGGGCTGCCCTGTGGTTGAGCCCTGTTGGGGGGGAGGGCAAGGGCTGTCCTGCAGTTGAAGGTAGTGCAGAAGCGTAGTAGTGCTGGGGAGGGAAGCAGCCACACATTAGGGAAACTTTGTATTAAGTGACCATTCCTCCGCAGCTGAGACAGTTCAGATGCAGCCACATTGACATGCGGGGAGTCAGGTCTCTAGCTTATCTGCCCACTCAAGCAATACAGAGGCAGGAAAATGCCACCAAGTGCTCCAGAGCTTTTCACCCCTCAGGCACAGACTGCAAACTAATGAGCATTTTAGTGGACTGCAGAACAATTGGACGACTGGGCACATTGTACAATATCCTTGCTAAAGCTGGTCATGGAGCAGTCACTGGTGGAGGTGCTCACAGCATCATCCCGGTTTGGACCAATCTCCCCCATGGTTCAAGCTAACAGTGGCCTGCTGGCGTCGGGCATGCTCAGCGGCATGAGTGGAGAATATGGCGAGAAGGGCTAGGGTTAGGGTAACAGTGCAGCCTTGCAGTGCGGATTAAGAGAATACTTGCACCTGAGCTGAGAGCAGAGCATGCAGTCCAATGGACAAGTCTGCCACCAATTGGTCAGGTGGAGTGGGACGGAGGTGGGCGGGGTTTTGGGCAGCCATGCAGCGCACTAAACTCTGGCCATTCTAAATGGTGGCCAGCACTCTCCCGGATGCATTGAAGGGCCTTCAGACTTAATCAAGAGAGATTCTTAGTATACCCAAGCTAACCCACGCAGCTCTCTCTTTCATCCTGCAGAAGGAGTATATCAGTAGCATGGAACCTGGTGAACTAGCTGTTTGCCTTATGGCGTACAGGGAGCAGAGATGACAGAGAAGAGAGCAACAGAGGCATATGGCTGCACAGGGGGAGAAGCAACAACCTCAGGAAGAAGGGGTGACTGGGGCTCCCGCACACGCTGCTGAAGAGCCACAGTGAGCTGTTGTTGGTCAGCATCTAGCTAGACCCAGGGTCTATAGACACCGCCTTTCATTCCTGCAGGTGACCGACAACCAGTGTCACCAAAGACTGCGCACGTCTAGGGAACTGGTCGGCTACATCTACCAGTTACTGCAGGATTTGGTGACATGGGGACGTGGAGGGCATCCACTGCCAGTGACCATGAAAGTGACTGTGGCGCTCAATTTTTATGCCAGTGGCTGCTTTCAGGTATCCACAGGTGACCTCTGTGGGATATCACAAACCTCCACCCACAAATCCATGAGGTCACGGATCTTCCATCTTCACGAGGGCACACAACTTTGTGCATTTCGCCTGGGACCAGGAGAGCCAGGATGCAAAGGCGATTGGATTTGTCCAGATCTTGGACTTCCCACAGGAGCAGGCTGTCATCGACTGCACTCATGTGGCACTCAAATCTCCATTGCAACAAGGAGTCAACTATATCAACCGCAAGGGCTTCCATTCACTCAATGTGTAGCTGGTGTGTGACCACTACAAATGCATCCTGCAGGTCGGCGCACAGTTTCCAGGGAGTGTCCACGACTCCTACATTCTCAGTTGGTCACAGATCCCTGATGTCACAGAGGCAGCAGGGTTGGTTCCTGGGGGGACAAGGGCTACCCGCGGAGAATGTGGCTGATGCCACCTGTGCGGTGGCCTCACACTGCAGTAGAATGAAGTTATAATGAGGCTCATGCTGCAACTCGCAACTTGGTGGAGCAAACCATTGGAATGCTGTAAATGAGGTTCAGGTGCCTGGGCTGGCCTGGTGGAGCCCTGCAATATAGTCCACAGAGGGTGTCATGCATTGTCTTTGGGGGAAGGAGCTGGCTGAGGAGGAGATGCAGGAGCTGGAGTCTCCTCTGATAAGAAGGACGTTGATGGTGATGAAGGCGAAGTCCTCGAAGGCGATGATAACGGCGATGAGGCCCTCGCACTGGCCGGATGAGGCAGGTGCGCTCAGGAGACCCTCATAGCTGCTAGATTTGTGGAGGATGATGACGACATGCAGTGAGACACCATGGATCCTCACATTGCATCTATGAATGTTTGCTTGCAGTCTGGCTTATGGTAGCGCACATGTCCTCTGTGATAATGCTCCTGTCATTGAGACACAGTGGAGGCCCTAATGGCAGCTCGATTTTTTTTTTATTCCTTCACAGGATGTGGGCTTTGCTGGCTGGGCCAGCATTTACTGCCCATCTCCAGTTGCCCTTGAGAAGGTGGTGATGAGATGCCTTCTTGAATCGCTGCAGTCGCATAGTGTAGATACACCCACAGTGCTGCTAGGAAGGGAGTTCCAGTTTTGACTCAGCAACAGTGAAGGAACGGTGATATGTTTCCAAGTCAGGATGGTGACTGACTTGGAGGGGAACCTCCAGGTGGTGGTGTTCCCATCTATCTGCTGCCCTTGTCCTTCCAAATTGCAGTGGGTGTGGGTTTGGAAGGTGCTGTCTAAGGAGCCTTGGTGAATTCCTACAATGCATCTTGTAGATGGTACACACTGCTGCTACTGTGCATCGGTGGTGGAGGGAGTGAATGGTTGTGGATGTGGTGCCAATCAAGCGAGCTGCTTTGTCCTGGACGATGTCAAGCTTCTTGAGTGTTGTGAGAGCTGCACTCATCCAGGCAAGTGGAGAGTATTCCATCACACGCCTTTTTTATAGGGCGGCCAAGTTGTACTATTAATGAGTGGTTGGAAACATTAAGTTCATTTACAAGATACTCAGCAGCAACCACACATGTGCTTTCAAGTCCAACTCTATCTCTGCACTGACTGCTGAGGTAGCCCGCGCTACTCTCCTATTGGTTACCACAGATCATGTGATCTTCCTTAACAAGTATTATTCTTAAAGGTACATTACACACTAAATAAAACCATAATTACGACAGCCTTGTAGATGGCGGACAGGTGTTGGGGAGTCAGGAGGTGAGTTACTTGTCGCACGATTCCTAGCCTCTGATCTGCTCTGGTAGTCCAATTCAGTGTCTGGTCAATGGTAACCCCCAGGATATTGATGGTAGGGGATTCAGTGATGGTAATGCCATTGAATGCTAAAGGGCAATGGTTAGATTCTCTCTTGTTGGAGATGGTCCTTGCCTGGCACTTGTGTGGCATGAATGTTACTTGCCACTTGTCAGCCCAAGCCTGGATATTGTCCAGGTCTTGCTGCATTTGAACATGAGCCGCTTCAGTATCTCAGGAATCGCGAATAGTGCTGAACGTTGTTCAGCGAACATACCCACTTCTGACCTTATCATGTAGGGAAGGTCATAGATGAAGCAGCTGTAGATGGTTCAGGTAGATGAGGGCACTACCCAGAGGAGCTCCTGCAGTGATGGCCTGGAGCTGAGATGACTGACCTCCAACAACCACAACCATCTTCATTTGTGCTAGGTATGACTCCAACCAGTGGAGAGTTTTCCCCCTGATTCCCATTGACTCCAGTTTTGCTAGGACTCCTTAATGCCACACCCCATCAAATGTGGCCTTGATGTCACTCTCACCTCACCTCGGGAATTCAGCTCTTTTGTCCATGTTTAAACCAAGGCTGTAATGAGGTCAGGAGCTGAGTGGCCCTGGTGGAACACAAATTGGGCGTTAGTGAGCAGGTTATTGCTAACCAAGTGTCGCTTGATAGCACTGTTGATGACCCCTTCCATTACTTTACTGATTATCAAGAGTAGACTGATGGGGCAGTAATTGACTAGGTTGGATTTGTCCTGATTTTTTTGTACAGGACATACCTGGACAATTTTCCACATAGCCAGGTAGATGCCAGTGTTGTAGCTGTACTGGAACAGCTTGGCTAGGGGCATGGCAAGTTCTGGAGCAGAAGTCTTCAGTGGTGGAATACCACTGGAATATTATCAGGGCCCATAGTCTTTGCACTATTCAGTGCCTTCAGCCGTTTCTTGATATCGCATGGAGTGAATCGAATTGACTGAAGACTGGCATCTGTGATGCTGGGGACCTCTGAAGGAGGCCGAGATGGATCATCCATTCGGCACTTCTGGCTGAAAATTGTAGCAAATGCTTCAGCCTTATCTTTTGCACTGATGTGCTGAGCTACCCCATTATTGAGGACAGGATAAAGGCAGGTGTCTCAGTCCAGGGCTTCTTCCCTGTGCTTTGTGCAGCCTCCTGACCAAAGTGATGATCCAGCCTCACACTCCCTGGACATACTAGTGATGCCTGCACCTTGATGATGGAGCCTCCTCCTCTAGTAAGTTGTTTGATTGTCCACCACCATTCACGACTGGACGTGGCAGGACTGCAGAGCTTAGATCTGATCTCTTGGTTGTGGGATTGTGTAGCTCTGTCTATCACTTGCTGCTTATGCTGTCTGGCATACAAGTAGTCCTGTGTTATAGCTTTTTAGGTATGCCTGGTGCTCCTCCTGGCATGCCCTCCTGCACTCTTCATTGAACTAGGGTTGATCCCCTGGCTTGATGGTAATGGTAGAGTGGGGGATATGCTGGGCCATGAGGTTACAGATTGTGTTTGAGTACAATTCTGCTGCTGATGACCCACAGCACCTCATGGATGCCCAGACTTGAGTTGCTATATCTGTTCGAAATCTATCCCATTTAGCACGATGGTAGTGCCACACAACACGATGCAGGGTATTCTCAATGTGAAGGCGGGACTTCATCTCCACAAGGTCTGTGCGGTGGTCACTCCTGCCAATACTGTCATGGGCAAATGCATCTACAGCAGACAGGTTGGTGAGGATGAGGTCAAGTATGTTTCTCCCTCTTGTTCCCTCACCACCTGACGCAGACCCAGTCTAGCAGCTATGTCCTTTAGGACTCGGCCAGTTGGGTCAGTAGTGGTGCTATCAAGCCACTCTTGGTGATGGACATTGAAGTCCCCCATCCAGAGTACATTCTGAGCCCTTGCCACCCTCAGTGCTTCCAGGAGGATGATGATGACATGGAGTGAGAACACTCCATAGATCTTCACATAGCCTCTGTGAATGTCAGACTCCTGTCTGGACGAGTTCAGCTCACTTGCACTCTGTGATAAGGATCATATCATAGAGACGCAGCCATGAAACTTAATAAGCATCTGACCCTATGTCCGCCTTCAGCACCTGACCCTTTCAGGAGCACAGCTTCACCGGTTATGGATGCTGATGAGATGGGACCAGCCCCACCTTAAAGGTGCTGAGAGCACACAGAGAGAATAATGGAACTCTGTGATTCCTGCACCATCGAGGTGCAGGCATCGCTAGTGTGTTCAGGGAGTGTGAGGGCGGACCATCACTATGGTCTGAAGGTTGCACAGAGCCCAGGGAAGATGCCCTGGACTGCGGCACCTGCCTTTATCTTGTGCAGAAAGGTTCCTCATCTGAATGACACAAACACTGTTCATCAGGACACAGAGCCATAGGCAGGCAGACATTCTTGGGAGTTTATTTACAATAGTGAACATTATGTACAAGTGATTAGCACGCGTGCCCAGGCTGTGCAACTACATCTTCTTAACTTTCCTAACCCTGCCGTTATGTCTTGGTGCTCCACAGACAACCACAGCGGAGGTGGAGGCAGCCTGCTGACTGCTATGCCCTGTCTGTGATGACCTTGGTAGGCGTCCTCTAGGGAACCAAGACCTGGAGGGCGCCAGACTTCTTTCGGGGGTCTTGCTGTGTGGCAGTGGCACCCTCCTCGGCCTGTGGAGCTGGAGTTGCTAAGGTCACAGGAAGAGGGAATTCGGATGGGCCAGACACTCCTGGAGTCACCTGGCTGGATGGCCCCAGGGGTACACCTACTGATCCTCCTCTCTATGAGTGCCCAAGGGCCCCTGACTGACTCCTTGGGGGCAAGGGGTAGCTAGACTGAGATTGGGCTGCCCCAACGCTGTTTGAGGCCAACAATGGTTTCGGTGATGCAGTTCAGCTCACGCAGCAGAGCAGGAGCAAAGTCCTGGACCAAGCTCTCCATGGCGGCCGCCACCATCCTACCAGTATTGACCTCAGTGCATTGGCATACTGGCGCTATCACCTTAGCCTGAAGGCAGATGGATTCCTCCATCGTGTCTTGCAATCTGCGGAGTGCAGCGGACATCCCTTCCTGATGTTCCCAAGTTTGCCTTTGCAGCTCCAGCAACTGTGACATGACCGAGTCCAGAGGCTCATCATCTGACTTGGACTCAGCAAATTTCTGGCCTCCAATAGTCCTCCGAGGGCCGGACACCTGCCTCCACCTGCTGTAGATCAGAAGGTGCGATGTGCTCACCTGATTGTGATCCCAAGGCTACTCTAAAGCTAGGTCCCTCGTACAAGGAACACAGAAAATTAGCATGCATTTACAACAAGCAATTAGGAAGGCAAGTGGCATGTTGGCCTTTATTGCAAGGGGATTGGGGCACAATAATAAGGAAGTCTTGCTCCAATTGTAAAGGGCTTTGGTAAGACCACATCTGGAATAATGTTCATATCCAAGGAAGGATGTATTTGCACTGGAGGCGCTACAGCGAAGGTTCACTAGATTAGTTCCTGGAATGAGAAGGTTGTCCAATGATGGGTTGCTGAGCAAATTGGACCTACACTCTCTGGAGTTTAGCAGAACGAAAGTTGATTTCATTGAAGCATACAGGATTCTGAAGTGGCCTGAAATGGTCTGAGAAATTTTTTGCCTTGATTGGGGAATTTTAAACACAGTGGAACAGTTTTGTCATAAAGGATCGATCTTTTCAGGCTGGGATGAGGAGAAACTTCTTCACTCAAAGCATTGTGAATCTTTGGAATCCTGTACACCTGAATGTTGGGGATGCTCCATCATTGAGTATCACTCGGGAAATCAAGGGTTATGAAAAGCGGGCAGAAAATTGGAGTTGAGGCAGAGATCAGCCATGGTCATCTTGATCCTTAAAGTCCTTAGGGACTTTAAGGTCTACTCCTGCTCATATTTCTTGTGTTCTTATGCAAGGGATTTATATGGCTTCATGAATTTATATATCATTTGGTTGTGATGTATGTCTATATTTTATACGTACTTATTGGACTATAGAAGGAAGCCCATACACAATGAATAGGTTCCATATACAGTGCAGCAACAGTGATGGACTGCATCTGTCTTTTAAGTTCTGACCTCTGCTGGAGGGATAGTAAAGAAGTAAAACTAAATTCTTAGCAATTGCCACTTGTGCTGAAATCTAATTTATTGTCAGCTGTCTAAAACTGAATTTGTAACTGTTCTTTACAACAGAACTTTTAAGCTATAGTATCACAATATTTGCCATCAAATAACTCTTCACCTGTTATTGAGTTTAGGAACTGTGAAATCTTCAATCATTTCCTCAATAAACCCTACAAATTTATATCACTTGTATCATAATCTCTGTTCCAATCTGAATGGACACTTCCATTCCTATGAATCTGAGGTAATCCCAAATTTCTGTGCCGTCAACAGTTCTCTGAATGACAGACACTGACTATCAAATTACTTTACAGAGTTGAAACCTTAATAATTATATTGTCAGTTCTGATATTTTGAAATAATTTTTGGTCAAGTTTCCCGTCTGATATTGAAGTATTGATGATGACAATGACAACAATGATGGCGATGACGATGACCAGCAAGTCTGTTTAATGGGACCAAATAGGAAATAAATGATAAATGTAATTATGAGGGGGATTCTTGATCTGACCTAACGTGACCTGCTATGATGCCTGATGGGGATGGAAGCCATTCTCTCCAAATTGGAGCTATAACAGTATTAAGTTCACACAATACCATGCCATACTTTTTTGTTTATAAGCTGCTTACTTGGTGAGTTGAAGAGTCTGGAATGACTAAGAGGGGAATCTTAACCTGGAGGAACATGTGGGTGCAGGGGTTCAAAGTAGCAAAAAAATTAAGTGCATTGGGAAGCCAGATCTGACCTGCTGACTTTGGATTTAACTTGCGCATTAGGCTACTTCTATGCTATTCTCTTGGAAGAGGCAGGTTGCCTATTGTAATACTTGAATAATTCAATTAAAGCAATATTTCAATGGATTTTTACATTTCACGGTGCATCCATGGGCGGAATCTTTAGTGGCGGGAATCATGGCGGGTGGGGGCACCAAGTTTGGTGAGATAGAAAAAGTCAGTTTCCCGATGGCAGGAAATTAGTTTGGAATTTTGTTCTCCTGACTTTGATGGCAGGTTAAAGGTGGGTCGAGTTTCCTGTTGATCTATGTCGAGAACCACATTTTCATTCCTTTGCATCTCATGAATGTTCATTAAAAGGTCAGCTCACCAGAATTATGTTCCTCCTCTAAATTATGTGCCCCGCCAGCAGCTAATTAGAATGATCTGCTTTCCAACTGTATATAAATGGCGTGCACCCGGCAATCTTCGCTTCATCCATTTTGAGTCACTCCCAGGTGCCAGAGATATTTGAGGGAGCTCAGCACTTAGAGGGTTGGCTCCTGGGTGATAACCCCTTAAAGACAATGCTAATGACGCCAGTTCGTCATCCACAAAGTGCATCTGAGGGGAGATACAATGCTGCACATTCAGCACAAGCTCCTTAATAGAGCAGACTATTGGCCTCTTAAAGATGTGTTTCAGATGTTTGGACTGGTCACCGCAGAGTGTGTCCTGCAACATCGTTGTTTGCTGCGCCCTGCACAACTTAGCGCTGCAAAGGGTTGGTATTTTGCCACAGGGAGACATGGAGGAGCTAGATGTCTCCTCGGACAAGGAGGATGTTGAAGAGGATGAATCTGAAGAGGGCAAGGATTCAGATGAGCCACATGAGGAGGACATTGCATGGGCATGACGGGGAAGATGTGCCCATGACAATGTCATAGCTACAAGATTCCAGGAGGAATAAGGTGAAGACAAGTTGTTACAAGCACAGCTCTCCTCATGTTTCAATGCAGGGGACACTACAACACCTTCATTGTCATCTTCAACATCTCACGAAAGGTCAACAATCTCACAATGAACACTGATTGAGTATAAGTCACCTTCAACCCTAACGATGGGGTCATCCTTGGAAGGCACAGTGGCCTGGGGAAAATGTGGCCACTGTGGAATGTGCTTTGCACTATACAAGCTTTCATCCTCAAGCAACTGCAAGTAGTGCAGTCCTTGTGCCAACAAGTCAATGGATATAGCATCCTTCAAAACACTGTTGCACACATAGGCCAGGATTTTCACCTTGTTGGGCAGGCATGTTGGGCGGGCTCAGGAGTGGTTGTGAAATTGACTGCCACTCACGATCGGGCCCTGACATCAATTTCACACTGGCTTGCCAATTAACGGCCAGCCAGCGTGAAATGCGCACTGCAGCGCTCAGCGCTGGTGGGGCGGGAGGAGGGCGAGCATGGAAGTTCATCCATGCGCGCACGTGCGTGCAATTGAAAGCTCCCTGAGGCACAGAACAGCCTCAGGGAGCTAAAGATTTATAAATTCAAAAATTAAAAACTTAAGCAACATGAGCAGAGACACATTATGAATGACATTTAAGAACTTTTATTTAATCTTTATTTGCTGTTGGAAACCCCCTATCTGCATGCTGGAGCTACGACAGCAGACAAAACGTGGACGGACTCCTCTATCCTTCATTCTAGCCTGGTGACAGCCTTTGACAAATCTGCCTGATATTCCCCTGCCTGACTCTGCATCTCCAACATTTCTCTCAGAACCAATTGCAGAGGCTCAACATTGGACCTGGACTCTGCAGTGGCCTGGTCTCCAGCAGTCCTCCGAGCATCAGAGACCTCGGCTGTCACTGCTTCAGCCGGTTGTGACAGGTGTCCATGAGGTGATCACCAGATTGTGAACCCAAGCCTACTAGGACCCACCGAGGTGCATGTATCAGCGCTGGTGGAGGGTGCAGGTGAATGCAGCGACGGGTGCTCATCTGAGGATTCCTCAGTGCCTTCATTGGAGTTGGTCTGGGGGTGGGGCTGAGGCACTTGCTCAATCTCTTCCTCTGCCTTTTCTTGCTGGTGGATGGAATAGAAAGAAGAGGCAATTAGTGGTTGACTAGGCAGGCTCCTATGCTATAGGTCACTCACAGTCATTGTCTGTATGTTGCCGATGTATACTGAATGGAGCTTCACAGGCTAGTTGGGGTGGCCGATCTTGCCTTCTGCGCAGGAACGATCTCTGTCCTCACTAGCCAGATCTGCAGCCTGCTCTTTATGAGACGCGGGTGCCCTCAGCTTCGGGGTACCCCCCCAACCTGCACTCCAGCACCCTTTTGGCTCTCTCCTGCCGATTATGGGTGATCTTGTCCTGCATAAAGAAAGATGGATTGACTGTGAGCACTACAGATTAAAGAGCATTTCAGAAGCATGCATGCCGGTTATGTGTGCTGAGCCCTCCCCAGTAAGGGATTAAGACACCATTTGTGCAGGATCTAATCTTAAAGTGGCTGGCAGACATGCAGTGCTGATGTCCCATCTGCTGGTGGTGTGACATCACTGTGGAGTCTAATCCTTTGACTGCCTGATGCCCTTATGAAAGTGAGAGTTTGGAGTGAGTAGAAGGTTCATTCACCTTGCGGAATGGATCAGATCATTCATTCGCTTCCTGCACTGTGGGGCGGTCCTTTTTTGACCTCCCTGTTGACCTCCTCCCAGGCCAGCATGGTCAGGTGGGTGGTCTTCAGCTCCCAACCCTCAGAAAGAGGACCTCCCACCTTTCCTGGATGGCCTGGAGGGAAATCCCCAGGGAGGCCTCGCCGAAGCGTGGAGCAGAGGGTTTGGTACGTTTGGTCGGCATTGTTATGTATACCTTCAGCAGTGGCCTGCTGTGGCCCACAGTGAGTGAACGTGTGTGCAGGTGCTGTTTAAATATGGCCTCAGGACCTTTGACCCTATCAGGTACCGTCTATGCAGATGAATCACTGCCTGCCCAGCCACGAGATTTGACAAACTCCTCGCTGATGCATGATTATTGAGCTGGAAAGTGGAAAATCAGGTGCGAAAATCCAACTCGCTGCCCAGAGGAAATCACAACTCTCCTGCCTGCCATTAAATTTATTCTTCGGAATGAAAAACTCCCCCCCATCTGTTTTCTGGGTTTCCTGAAACTTATCAGTAAAAGCAAGATGAGAACATGGCAGAGGTTGAGTCGGTTGAATCAATCTCAGGGAAATATGCCAATAAATACTCAGTACTCACAATTGTTTTCTTACCTACTGATGGGAAAGGCACGTTCGCAATACTTTTGCTGAGAAGTTACTTTCTATATTTCACAGGTTTTCTCAATCACATCTAGATTGGTGACACTATAGCTCCGTTAG
This sequence comes from Cetorhinus maximus, assembly GCF_964194155.1. NCBI lineage: Eukaryota > Metazoa > Chordata > Chondrichthyes > Lamniformes > Cetorhinidae > Cetorhinus > Cetorhinus maximus. The sequence goes on along the minus strand of NC_135882.1, from coordinate 34,944,251 downwards.
ATTGGACCTCAGTTGAGGACCAATATGTACATCACAGCACCAGCAACAACCTTCTGTTCAGAAACCTGAAGCTGGACAGCAGAGAGGGCAGCAGTAGCGAGGGAACTAGCAAATAGGTCAGCAGATAGGATAACAGCAGAGAAGGGACTAGCAAATATGACAGTTGCAGATAGGAAATCAGCAGAGGGGGGACCAGAAGAGAAAGTAACAGCAGAGAGAAGTAACAGAGGGCTACAGTTTGGAGGAGGCATGACCCATGATACATAGTGTACAGACTGCAGCTGAGTTTCCTTTACTTGGCCAAATAGCAATGTTACAAGGCTCACGTTGTCAGAAATCCTGAGCTCAAGCTCAAACAGCTGGAGATACTTCCTACACAGGTGGTCCCCAAGACACATGAGATGTCCTGAGGTTCCCATATGACACAGGAGTTGCGAACAACAGGTCTCAGCTGCCCATCCACAATCTAAAAGATCTCTGCTCCCCCTCTTAGAATCGATTTAGTACCTTGTTTGATCTATTATTTTTTATTAATACCTTTGGACCTGCTCTGTACTAATACTCCATTTATAACTTAATTTACTGTTATACATACCTCAATTGAATTAATCAAAAAAGTTAATTAATTCTTTTTCAGCTCCTAGTTTGAATAAATGCCCTAGTTTAGAGAAAGAAAAAGGGAAGTATTTACCAACCAATCACTTACTTGCTTTCCTGTAATAACACACTTTGATTTTTATCTCTGCTTTGACTCTCAGCACCCGCTCTTTTTAAATCTCCGCTCTGACCCTCACCTCCCGCTCTTTTAAAATCTCCGCTCTGACCCTCACCTCCCGCTCTTTTTAAATCTCTGCTCTGACTCTCAGCTCCTGTTCTTTTAAAATCTCTGCAAGACACTCAGCTCCCGCTCGTTTTAAATCTCCGCTCTCTCAGTTCCCGCTCTTTTTAAATCTCCACTCGGACTCTCAGTTCCTGCTCTTTTAAAATCTCTGCTCTGACTCTCAGTTCCCGCTCTTTTTAAATCTCCGCTCTGACTCTCAGCTCCCGCTCTTTAAATCTCTGCTCTGACGCTCAGCTCCTGCTCTTTTTAAATCTCTGCTCTCTCATCTTCCGCTCTTTTAAAATCTCTGCTCTGACTCTCAGCTCCCACTTGTTTTAAATCTCTACTCTGATTCTCAGTACCAACTCTCTTTGAAATCTCCACTCCGGCTCTCAATTCCAGCTGCTTTTAAATCTCTGCTCTGACCCTCACCTCCTGCTCTTTTTAAATCTCTACTCTGATTCTCAGTTCCAACTCTCCTTGAAATCTCCACACCGGCTCTCAGTTCCAGCTGCTTTTAAATCTCTGCTCTGACCCTCAGCTCCCATTCTTCTTAAATCTTTGCTCTGACTCTCAGAACCTGCTCAATTTAAGTGTTCCATATCCCATTTGTTTTCTTTTAACAGCCTTATCAAATGCTTCAGGAGTTGTCAGAGTTGATGATGGACATACAAGCCAATTCCAATTTGAGAAGGGAGTCAGGCATGGGGTGTCTTCTGTCACCCATGCTATTTAATGCTGTGGGAGAGAAGATAATGAGAATGGTGCAGGAAGAGTTTACCAGAAAGATGTGGGATCACAGGAGGTCATAACATATGGAATCTCAGTTTTGCAGACAACACCACACTCATAGCCAGGACAAAGGAAGAGCTAAAGACAATGGCAGGCCTAATTAAAGCATACAGTGAGTCTTTTGGACTGAATTTAAATGGCAATGCTCTAAATGTCAATGGAAAAGTCGAGATTGGAAACTCCGAGGTAAGGGCAGTGGACAAATTCAAGTACATTGGCTCAATGTTAAACATCAAAGTTACACCCAAGAATGAAACCTAGGTTAGATTAGCTATGGCAAGAGGTGTGACCAGTGACTTAAGGAGCACCTGGAAGTCCAAAAGCATCAATATGAAGCGGAAGAAACATCTAGTACAGACACTGGTATGGAGTGTTGCATTCTATGGACATGAGAATTGGATTTTGAAGGAAGAGGATGAGAGGAGGATAATAGTTTTTGAAATATGGTTATAGGTTAGATCAAGAGTAGAAGTTCAGGAATCAAAAGAGCTGTGAAGTACAGTTAGGGAGAGAAAGATAGCCAAGTATAAATTGGAAACAAAGACCCAACAGCCTGGCAACAACTGAAGGATAAATTGAGGGTAAAAACAGAAAGGGAATAAAAATCAGATGGGTGGAAAACATTGACAAATGGACTGAGGGAGGCCTGAAGAAAGCCAGAGAAGAAGCAATAAAATGCCAGTTGAGGTTATGGTGACAATGAACGAACAAACTTATCAAATTATCTTGCAAACTTCAAAGATTTGTAGAAGTGAGCCCTGTTCCTGCACTCCCTATAAAACATTTAGTTTATTTGCCTCTCTTTTTTTTACTTCTAAATGCATCACTTCACTTTTCTCTGTATTAAATTCTTCCCTGGCATACATCTGCCCATTTCTTAAGTCTATGTCCTCCTGAGGTTAACTACTATCTTCTTCACTTAATTATGTTTCTGAGTTTTGCATCATGCAAATTTTGAAACTTTGCCCGGTATACCCAAATCCAGGTCATTTATATATAAAAGAGAGCAGTGGTCCTAATATCAAAGCCATTGATATCAAAGCAATACCATTGTATGTTTCTCTAGTTTGGAAAACAATTGTTCACCACTACTCTCTGGTTTCTGCCTCTTAGTCAATTTCATATCCATTTTACGCTACCCCTCTAATTTACTAATAGCAATTCTATTATGTGTCCTTTATCAAACACCTCATCAGCAGCTCTGACGTTGATGTTGACAGCTGTGTAGTTTAAATCCATCGATGTCAACTCCAAAATAGTAGAAATTACCTCCAACATAGTGAAAATAACCCCCAAAGCAGTGAATGCACACTCTCAGAAAAAGTCCTCAATGCAATAAAGCCTCAGGCAAGGAAGCAGGAAGCCAGCCTACCTGTCCCATGCAGTCCTGTGCATCGCATGTCACGCTCAGGTTAAAGGTGGAAGTTGGTAGCTTCCTGCCGGCTTCCCGACACACTGGCAATTTCAGCACCTTTAACCAGCCGCTCACTTGCAAACCCATTCCCCTTATCATGTTAAAATTCCCCTTTCAATGTTGCTGCTCTTAAGTTATCTAGACCGTTTCACCTTTGAAAATGTATATACTTTAAATGCTAGATAAACATAGTTTCCGTTTATATTTTCACGTGTATGATGGTTCCAGGAGTAGTTTATTTTTACCCATGATGCACTACTGGAACTACATACTGATTCTACTCAAGTGCACCATAAACTTCAGAAAAGCACTTTGCTGAAAAGTAAACCATCTTCATGAGATCACCTTCATGCTTAGTTCAGTTTCCAAGCATCAAGCCAATGTAGTATATTCAAGCATTTCTGCACTGCACATTCTATTAATACAGATTCAGGTCTCATGTAATTCAATCCTCAGGACTTAGAGACAGCAAATTACACCGTATAGTGTCACTCAGTAGTTTATTTTTAGTCACCATTCACCTCACTGCCATTTATCCCAGAATGAATGTACCTGTAATCGAATGTTTCCTTCTTATTCCTGATATTGGGTGCCTCATACATTTCCAAAAATTTAGGTATTCTGCTGAATTCACAAGGTTGCAGAATCCCATAAGTGGCAATTCTAATGATCATATTCTTCTTTTAAAAAATCAAATTTAGTTTTGATTAAAAGGCATATCGAACTGGATTTCCTTGTGTTTAGGATGTCTTATTTGCTCAGAATGTAGGCTTAAACCACACAAACAGATATGCATAAACTGCCTTGATTACAATGTAAATTTATGTGCAGACCTATTTTAAAATAAACCACACACAAGAAGACTTTAAAGATCATTTTAGTCAAAATCATCATTAAGACAACCACCCTTGCCAGTCAACATTCAGAGATTCTGAATTTATTAGTTCTACGCTCAATTTGTGCTTGATTGCAATAATGAATATTGTTGCGGACCGAACAATCAGTCAGTGTCACCATTATAAAGAACAAGCTAAGGTCGACCATGTCAGATACATGGCTATCAAATCTTTTGCTTCTGTCCTGTGAAAGTGATATTTTAGAATCAATCACAAAGGATGAGATTATATCGAGTTTTGCACTGACAAGTCCAATGAGAAAGAAACTGCTGACTGGCTGGTAGTCATATATCTCCTTTTTAATCTGTTTTTGCTACTTTTAGTACTATAAAAGCTTAAGTATGTGGTTATACAGTATACATATAATATATAGATTTCATTCTATAGATTCTGGTGAGCTTGGGGTGATGGGGAGCAAAGAAGACATTGGGACTTGGGAGGGTTGTGCCAATGCCTTAGATTGTTTTAGGCAGTAAACTCACACGCAGTTTCAAGCCTCATGTTATTTGGTCACAACACTTTTAAAGATTGAGATCTACAGTGCACATGATCCCACTGCAGTTTTCCAGCTGAAGTTTTTCATTACATTTGGATTTCTGATGCATCTTTTCCCATTTTTTCACACGACTTCAATATCTGCCATGTTCACACTGTAAAGTTTCTTCAGCAATCTGGGATGATGTTTTTATCAATACTGAACTAGTCAATTGAAATTTAACAAATGAAATAAAAATGTGAACATCCAACAATATTATAATGGACAAAAGAGCTGAACTCATGAGGTGAGCTGAGAGTGACTGCCCTTGACATCAAGGCAGCATTTGACTGAGTATGGCATCAAGGAGCCCTAGCAAAACTGGAGTCAATGGGAATTGAGGGAAACTTTCCACTGGTTGGAACATATCTAGCATGAAGAAAGATGGTTGTGGTTGTTGGGAGTCAATCATCACAGCCCCAAGACATTGCTGCAAGAGTTCCTCAGGTTTCTGTCCTAGGCCCAACCATCTTCAGCTGCTTCACCAATGACCTACTCTCCATCACAAGGTCAGAAGTGGGGATGTTCGCTGATGATAGCACAATATTCAGCACCATTGACGATTTCTCAGATACTGAAGCAGTCCATGTCCATATGCAGCAAGACCTGGATAACTTTCAGGCTTGGGCTCATAAATGGCAAGTAACATTGGTGCCACACAAGTACCAGGTAATGACCATCTCCAACAAGAGATACTCTCCACTTGACATTCAATGGCATTACCATCACTGGATCCCCAACTATCAACATCCTGGAGGTTACCATTAACCAGAAACTGAACTGGGCTAGCCATATAAATACTGTGGCTACAAGAGCAGGTCAGAGGCTAGGAATTGTGCAACGAGTAACTCATCTCCTGACTCCTCAAAGCCTGTCCACCATCTACAAAGTACAAGTCAGGAATGTGATGGAATACTCCCCACTTGCCTGGATGAGTGCAGCTCCTACAACACTAAAGAAGCTGGACACCATCCAGGACAAAACAGTCCGCAATAGCATCACATCCACAAACATTCACTCCCTCCACCACCGACGCACAGTAGCAGCAGTGTGTGCCATCTACAAGATGCACTGCAGGAATTCACCAAGGTTCCTTAGACACCACCTTCCAAACCGACGACCGCTACCACCTAGAAGGACAAGGGCAGCAGACAGATGGGAATACCACCACCTGGAAGTTCCCCTCCAAGTCACTCACCATCCTGACTTGGAAATATATCACCATTCCTTCACTTCGCTGGGTCAAAATTCTGGAACTCCCTTCCTAACAGCACTGTGGGTGTACCTATGCCACATGGACTGCAGCGGTTCAAGGATGCAGCTCACCACCACCTTCTCAAGAGCAACTAGGGATGGGCAATGAATGTTGGACCAGCCAGTGAAGCCCGCATCTCGTGAATGAATTTTTAAAAAGTAATGTATCAATAACATTTTGAGAGAATAGGCTCTATTTTTCTCTTTGGAATAGAATAAAACTTCCACCAAACCCTCTAAATTCACCCTAACTCATTTCTCTGAGCCAGTGATCACTAATCCTACAGGATGAGCTTCCAGCAGGATTTCCACCACAAAGAGGGGACCAGTCAATGGGCCAGACAAAAAAAGATGCTGCAGTGGGAATACCACTGCAGCTCCAGAAGGGTAGAAAAGCCCCCACAAAAATTAGGCCTACAAAGATAGGTAGACAGGCTGAAATGGAGTGAGAAGAGGCATCTAATAAGTTCATTCCCTTCATCTGGAAAGTTCAGGGAATTTACTGCTGGTACCTCATCTTTCACTAGGCAGTAAATGGTTGGACAGGCAGGACGTTAGCCGTGAACATGGGCCTTCTTCGCAGAGCCATTTTCAAGTGGTGGGAAATGAAAGGGATGTCATTGGAAGCCCTGGTCAGGAAAGGGGGTGCAGGTGACAAATCCAGGTCTGGAAAAAGAGATGGCAGCAAACTTCAGTGACCAATTTTCTAATATTTCCATTATGATCCTGTTCAATTTCTGCTGAGATTTTGGAGAAAAATTCACCCCAATGTGTTAACACTGTGATCCAACCAGTTTAATATTTGAGGTTACACTGTTCACCATCCCACATAAATACAGGAATACAGAACCTCTGGTTAGTAATGCGATAGATATCAGATGTTCTAAGTAGAACACAAGACTTGGCTCAGAGAAACAATAATGCTACCCTCATAATGTGGAAATGGCATAACTGGCCCAAAACTCTAGTAGACATTTAAATAATGCTGTTGAGAAAAATTATGGATAATTGACCCTGAGAACTAAATAGCTTCAAATATTTTAAAGTAAATATAAACATTTTTTCACACAATGGAGAAGTAAGAGTTGCCACTCTAACACTTTTTTTTTGTTCATTCATGGAATGTGGGCATCACTGGCTAGGCCAGCATTTATTACCCATCTCTAATTGCTCTTGTTCAGAGGGCATTTTAAGAGTCAGCCACATTGCAATGGGTTTGGAGTCGCATGTAGGCCAGACCAGGTAAGGATGGCAGGTTTCCTTCCCTCAAGAGCATTATTGAACCAGATGGGTTTTTACGACTATCAGCAATGGTTTTATGGCCATCATCGAACTTCTAATTCCAGATTTTTATTGAATTCAAATTTCGCCATCTGCCTTGGTGGGATTCAAACCCAGGTCCTAGTCTTATAGGTTACGGGGAGAAGGCGGGAGAATGGGGTTGAGAAACTTATCAGCCATGATTGAATGGTGGAGCAGACTCGATGGGCCGAATGGCCTAATTTCTGCTCCTATGTCTTATGGTCCTCAAAGCATTGCCCTGGGTCTCTGCATTACCAGTCCAGTGACAATACCACTACACCTCCACCTCCCCATGACACAAAATTCCTAATTTGCACATTGATTTAGAATGGAATTTTAGCATCATGGCGCTCTAATTCCTTTCTTTCTGTTTATCCTCCTTTCTTTCTTTCTCCTCCAGACTCAATACTCTAATTCTGTTATTGTTAGTTTCTCATCCTCCACTTTCCATAACTTTAACTTGTCCAAAATTCTGATGGAAATCTTGTAGGGATTCACCCCTGTCTTGATGGAGCCACATAGCTTCCCATTCCCCAAATGCTTTAAATAAAAAAAATCATCATTCTTGTCTTTATATCTCTCCACTACCTCTGGTATCTTGTTCAGCTCTATATCCTCTTCCAAACACATCCTTCCTCTGACTTTAGCCTTATGTGCATTTCTCCCTGTCCTCCACCCCGCCCAGCCCCTCTTCACCACACCCTTGGGCCCTAATTTTTAGAATTATTTCTGTAAATCTACCTGCCTCTTCACCTCCATCTTTTCCTTTAGCAAAACAGAAAATATATCTCTTGGGCCAAGGTTTAAGTCATCCCTTATAATCTCACCCTTCTTGATTCAGTGTCTCTTTACAAAGTGCTGTGGATTTTTTAATATATTGAAGTTGCTATTTAGAATGACTGCAAAATGCATCAGATAAACTAAGCAGTGAATGTATTTTATAACAATGACAAGTTTGGGAGTAATGACTCTGAACAGTCTATCTTGTCAGTCATCAGCTATGCCATTCTATCGAGGATTAACTAGAAGATGCTCAGTTCTTCAGGATGTACTTTCCAGAATAGCCAAAGCTGTCTACTGGAATTTTGCACTTGAAAATTAGAGGGGGCATGCTAAATAATTGCAATGGTTTTCCCATAAGTATTGGTATTATTGAGGTCTTAATAGGTTGTGAATACACATATATATATCCATATAGATACATATGTGCATCCCAATGGCTTAACCTAAAAGATGTGATGTATGCATTCTTAGACTATCCAAGAAGTATGACACATTGTGGAAGCTTCTCTGTGATCTGTCACTACTGCTTGTTTTTGTAGCGGTTTCTTATTATTGTTGCTTTCCATTGGCTTGCTTTAAAAATAAGTTTATATGTCCAATTTCATATCACTAGCAAAAAAAATCTTCATTAGGGAGGTCAGTTGCATGATAAGGTACTTTAATATGATATTTACTGTTGTTGAGAATATGTTATGAGGCCCTCTTTCAATCTGTACGATAAACCATTGAATTAAAAAGTAAAAATACTAAAAATCTAGCTGTGCAGAGCATTGGTTTGCTTGGAATGCAATACAGAGCTACAACACAGAACAAGACTCAAATAATATGACTGTATGGGTGGAGGTATAAAAAAATGGTTAAATGCAATAACCCTTCAGGTTTTTTAAGATATTATTGAGCTGAAATTTCTTTTCATTTGGTGACAATTGGCTAGATTGTACTCTCAGAACTAAATGAATAGTGCCAGCCATTAATTACATTTGCACTTTCTGTCGGGGTTCTGTATTGGAACTTATTGTAAATTCAAGAGCCAAAAAGTCCTCTGAGTGAACAGGGTAAGCAATGGTTTGAGTTGGGAAGGTGTCAGCCACAGATTGGCATGCCTTAAAGAAGTCTCCATGTCTTCTGTACGTGAACTGTAAGTCTTTATTAACTACTAGAACTATTTCCACATGTGCAGTAAAGGGTGCAGGCTAGGAGCTGTCTCCATGCTTAGGTCTATAGACGTCTCTGCTCAACACCACAATGATCCCTGGGTCTGGGTCATGTGCCTTCTTACATCACTGTGTAAGCAGTACTGTACTCAGTCCCACATTAACGCTACATGTACCAGATCCTTATACTACACCTTCCTCAAGTCTTTATCCAATGTATTTGGAGTTATATTAGTTTACTTCATATCTTACATTGTTATCAGTCCCATACATTTGCATTGTTGTTACTAGCTTATCACTATTACTACATTAGCACTATTACTACATTATCACTACCCCATCTCCCCGCTTCAAGTCCTTGAATTTAAAGGTTCAGGTGGTCTGGAGGCCTTTTCACTCTTCCATACTGTGCTGGTAAATGGGGTTAGGTAGGTAGATAGGTCAGGTGTTTCTCACATGTCGGTGCAGACTTGATGGGCCAAAGGGCCTCTTCTGCATTGTGTGATTCTGTGATTCTGTGATATCTTGCTTGACGTTCTATCAGAGGAGTAGTAGGCTCTGTTGTTGCTGGTTCTTCCTGTTGGTCTGGAGGTTGAGCTGGCATCTGGGTATGTTTTCATTCTTTTCTTTTATTCCTTCATGTTGGACCACAGTTGGTTGGTCTGGTTCTTGCGTTGATCGGTGGTTGCTGCTACTCAAGCTTGTTCCTTGCTGATGGATGAACATTGTCGCTACTTTCGCTTTTTCTGTCATTATGTGGGTAGTCTCAATGTCCTGTGTGGCTGAGGAAGATCATTCCTGTGGCAGGAAAAAGATTTAGTGGTATATTCACCTCTGCCCTTCAGTGTTGGCCATGGACAGCTGTGTCCAGGTTCCAGCATCTCTTGTGGCTTTGGAATGCCAGATGTGAGTTGCAGCGTATGCACAGTAGTTGCAGTGTTGACCTGCTGTACTGTCATCAGGGTCAGAGGTAGCGGCTTCTCAGACTGCTGATCACTCTTTTTCACCTCTTCCACTGAAGACCTTGTGATTACCTCCTGGGTGTTTGGCTGAGCTGACCATTGGGGGTTTTCTGGGACCTGTAATGAGAATAGACAAACCTGCTTCGCAAAGAGAGGAGATAGTTCAGAGCTCAAGTCCCAGTCATGATACTCTTTTTTGTTTGACTACTCGGGAACATGCAGTTCTGTTTGGTTAAGGACAGTGGTTGCCTTGACATCATCTGCCATTTTGACGAGATCCAAGGCCTCGCAGGCACCCCTGTTCAGGAGAGAGAAAGGCTAGCTATGGATGACGTACATCAGCTCGAAGATCTGTTTGCTTCCATACCTCAGTGGTTCCAGGATCATACCAATGACTGGAAGTCAAATTCATCTGGGCCCCTAAAGTGGTGTGTCTGTTGTTCGAAGCCAGAGGTCTTTTGTTAGATGGCCATTGACAGAAATATCTGCATTCCAAAATGAGAAACCAAGCTCTTTGACCTCACCCAAGAAGCATGACTGTGTGTCTTCTGGGTCTACAATCCTGACCTCGTGAATCACCTTTGGGCCTTCCATTCATTTCAGAGTTCTTACCTTGTACAATTTGCCAAAGTGTCTTTGCTGCAGCTGTATAGAACCTTGGTTAGGCCACACTTGGAATATTACGTGCAATTCTGGTCACCACATTACCAGAAGGATATGGAGGCATTGGAGAGGGTGCAGAGGAGGTTTACCAGGATGCTGCCTGGTCTGGAGGTTATTAGCTATGAGGAGAGGTTGGAGAAACTCGGATTGTTCTCACTAGAGCGACGGAGATTGAGGGGCGACTTGATAGAAGTTTACAAAATTATGAGTGGCATGGACAGAGTAGATAGTCAGAAGCTTTTTCCCAGGGTGGAAGAGTCAATTACTAGGGGACATAGATTTAAGGGGTGAGGAGAAAACTATAAAGTGATGTGCGGGGCAAGTTTTTTACGCAGAGGGTAGTGAGTGTCTGGAATTCGCTACCAGAGGAGGTGGTGGAAGTAGGTACGATAGTGGTGTTTAAGAGGCAGCTTGACAAATACATGAATAGGATGGGAATAGAGGGATACGGACCCCGGAAGTGCAAAATGTTTTAGTTGACGGGCAATATGATCGGAGCAGGCTTGGAGGGCTGAAGGGCCTGTTCCTGTGCTGTACTTTTCTTTGTTCTTTGTTCTTCTTTGTCCAATCCTGTTGCATTGGAAGCATTGGGCTGCACCTGCAGGTCATCGATCTCATCTGAGAGGGGGCTTTGTTCCACAGTGCTGGAATCATTGTTTTGCAAGTTGGTTCGGAAATTGCTTTCCCCAACTTAGAGTGTCCCTGTGTCTTTGTGGCCTGACAAGCTGGAGGGGGTGACTGAGGTGTCACTGAGGGGTGGCCTCCGCACCATATTTTATTCTCTCTCCTTAAGATTGTCCTGTGCTGCTCACAGAGTTCTGACTGACTAATTACTGGATAACTTTTCCAGCGTTAGATCTTTCTTTGCTGTAGGTGGTCAGAGGGTACATCATCTGTTACTCTTACCACTGTTCTGTCTCTGATGAGTTCAGACTCTGTATTCACAACCTGTACAGATCACTGATGAATGAATCGACTTTCAAGAATTTTATTGCTTCTTAGATTGAAATAAATGTCAAATGATTTTAGGACCTTTCCAAAATTTGCAGATGGCTCATTAATTCTCTGGGAGGAATCGTCCCACTTTTGTACTTAAGTGCCTTAGCAGGCGAGAAAAATGACATTTTGCCTGCTGGCAACAACAATGGCTTCTTACACCGTATCGTCCCAATCCCGCTGCATTAATTATGCATTCCCGGGAAACACGCCATCTCGCTGGGGGGCTCTCATTCACCTGCCACACCATCACCTTGCTGCTTCATCACGCCGGGCGCCATGTTTAAAGTGTGGCCACATGCACACCTCTCAGTGAGGAATCCAGGACTGCTGCACACAAGACATGGCCCCGAAAGGCAAGAAGATTGCAGCCCCCTAGTTTAATGATGCGTCCCTCAAGTTCCTTTTGGACACAGTGAAGGCCTGCCGCGATGTCCTCTACCCCCACTCTGGCTGCAGGAGGTGCAGCAACATCACTAATCCAGCATGGGAGGCGGTGACAGCGGTGGTCAGTGCCTTGCACAAAGAAGACAGCCACCCAGTGCTGCAACAGGATGAATGGTCTCATTCTGCCAAGGTAAGTTACTCTTCTTATCACTTTCAACTCACAGGCTCACAAACCCATCACACACCTCAAGGGACAACACCACTAACTCTCACACACACCCTCACGTCTCCATCAGGCTCATATCCTCTTGAGCTCGTGCCCTCACCCATCCATGTCTCCACTCACCACACAAACATTCCATGCAGTGCCTTGTGGCTTGCTCACATTCTCCATCTGTTTTCATGCAGGAGAAGCTGGCACACAACAACAGGGAGAGGTCCCAGACCTGGGGTGGAGTGGCTCACTTAGTGTGCCATCGCACTGACTGGTGAGGATGTGGACTGTGCCTGCGGTGACGGTGAGGTCGGTGCCAAACACCCTTGTGAGGATCCTGCACCACATCATCCCCCCCTCAATGCAAATGTGAGTGCTCTCTCTCTCCTGCTTTTGACTGTGCTGCCACGCATTGACTATCTCTACTTTGGTTCACAGGTAGCTCTGCCAAGCGACCGACACCCTCAGCCAGCCAGTCCCTCAGTTCCATCCACGTCCTCACCTCCAGCCAAGAGGACTCCACCTCCATTGAAGAGCTGAGAAGAAACAGCCTGGAAAACCCATCACAGCTCTTACCCGCACCCTCCATCAGAACAGAGACACACCCCTCGGTGGGACCTAGACCTAGAGCAGGCTTGGGTTCACAATCTGGTGGTCACCACACAGACACTTGCCTGCGGCAGGAGAAGGCAGGTTCAGCCGAGCTCCCCAGCATTCGGAGGCCAGCTGCGGAAGAGGCATCTTTGAAGTCCCAGTCAGATGACAAGGCTCTGGATTTGGACGTCCAATTCATCCTGGAGAGTCGGCAGAAGGTGGGGTAACCTCATGCAGAGCTGCTGGAAGCCCTCAAGAGTGGCATGCAAATCGGAGGAGTGCGTCCACCTGCTCTCTGATGAAGTGGTGCCCGCATGCGCGCGCATTGAGATCTCCCTAGCAGACGCTGGTCCAGCAGAACGGGGAGATGAGTGCAGACCTGCACTCCATCGCAGTAGCCATGGTGAGTTCCTGCAGTCGCAATACGAGAGGGAAATGGGGCACCTTGATATCCCCCGGGTGCTCCTTCCCCTCAAGGAGTCAGGCCAGAGCCTTCAGGCACCCAAAGGGAGGAGGAGCAGCAGCTGGGCACCCCAGGGTCATCCACTCAGGAATCTCAGAGGCTGTCTGCTCCCTCTGAGACCCCTTTGCCTGTGACCCCCTCAAACTCACCCTCTGTCACCGCAGAGGGAGCAGCTGGCTCACAGGAGGTCAGTCAAAGCAAGCTGGGGTCCTCAAGGCCTCAGCTCTCCAGAGGACACATGCTGAAGGTATCAGAGGCAACAGGGCCAACCATCTCACAGACTGTTTCCATCCCTGCTGCGGATGTCAGGGCAGCAACTGGAAGTCTAAGGCGTTCAAAAGTTAAGGAATTCTGATCACAGTTAGGTGCATGGGTGAACACATTTCGTCACTTTACAATCTGGAAATATATTCACTTTCACTGAATAATGTGTAAAGGTGTCTTTCACCTTGAAGGCTTCGCGAGTCCTCCCCCTGCATCCCACCCCATTAGCAGTTCAGCTGCACGCAGCCAGCCTATGAGTGATTCAGGAGGGAGAAGTGTGTGTGTGACAGGGCGTTTCGGAGCCTCGCGCAAGCACTTTCCCATGCGGATCCTTCCCGCATCACACTCATCTCTCTGTCCTGAGCATTTTCAATGCTGCCTGCTGGGGTTCACTATCAGCTAACCATCTGAGCTGACCTGCATCTCTGCCCACCCACTGATCACACTCCCATGCAGCACCTGATCTTGCCTACCACAACTCTCATTTCACTTTCAATTTAGCCAGCATGGTAATGCTACAGTTTTTTTTTGCTTCCCCCATCCTTTCCCCTCCCCCAATCACCCATTTCCTTTCCTCCATCACTGTCCAAGCCCCTGGTATCGCCATCCACCTCCCCTCCATGACCTACCAGCCACAACCCATTTCTTTCGGGGATGTCCAGGTGAACGTGCACATTCCCTTCCTTCCCAAAAATCCCACCCCCCATCCACATTAACTTCCCCGACCTCCTCCTTCTCACCCCCAGAGTCCATGTCTGCTTCCAAGGCCCCATCAACCAACCTCACTATCTCTTCTACTGATACCATTGAGCCCTTACCTTCATACCCTACTACCTCAGTCTGCCCTCAGTCATTCTCACCATTCCCTCATACCACGCCCGTTCTCAGTTCGCTCCACAGGGGGCAGTCATGAACTCATCAGAGCCTCCCTTGCACGTTCACCTGGACAACCCCCCTCTGGACTTCTTCCTCCCTTGGAACTCCTTCCTTCCCCCCACCCAGGACTCCCCCGCCCCCAGACTCCACTTAGTCTTTCCCCCTTCCTGACTCCTTCAGTCACCCTTACTTATTCCGCCACCCTTACTCTTTCTGGACTCCTTCCTCCACCCTTATTTCTTCCTCTGCCCTTACTCCTTCCCCCTTCATGATTCCTTCAGGAGCCCTTACTTCTTCCTCCAGCCTTTCTACTTCCCAACTCCTTCCTCCAGCCTTACCTCTTCCTCCACCCTTGCTCCTTCCACACTCCACACTCCTTCCTCCCCCCAGACTCTTTCCCCTCTCTGCACTCCTTCTCCCCCTGAACTCCTTAACTTACACCTTCCACCCCCCTTACACCTACCTCCCCAGTTGCCGTCTTCTCCCCTCATAGTCCCTCCCCTCTCCCAACCTTGCCTCCGACACCTTCCTTCCTGCACCCCCCCACCCCCCGACTTCACCAGCACCCCCAGCACCTCATCATCTCCCAGTCGATCCTAGACCTTCTTCTCCCGCCCCCAGGTAAATCTTCATCTCCCAAACACATCTGAACCTTCTATCATCAGTTATGAGCAGACCCTCAATGGTGACATTCCAACTTCCGTGAGCTGCTTCACGGTGCAGCCATGGCCATCAGGATCCACCCAGCATACCATGGATGTTCCTCCAGCTGTTGGGCTCCAGCATCTTCTGCTTGTCAGATATCCACGATGTGAGCAAAGTCCTCGCAGTAAGTCCCAGCTTCTGCATGTCACACTTGTCAAGACGTGTTCTGCACCGGTGTGTTTCCCTTCCGACGTGGGCAGACGTGGGGGATGATTCTGGTGGGCTGGCCTTGATAAGCAGATGTATTACTATGAGGTTCCCGGCATCCAACAGTGGGAAACGCAGCCCGCCATTGATGGGCAGAGCGGACGATTGCAACCTGGTTTTACGACTTTGTGAAACCAATTTTTGGCCTTTTCGCCATATTGGTTGCTCACACCACCAAAAACTCCCAATGCCAGCGGGCATGGAAAATTCCATGTCTTACAATGATGTCACCTGCAATCGGGCCTATCGAGTAAAGCAACATGTTCACTGACTTTTCTCCTAACTTTTTATTTAAATATGAAGCGATGCTTTACCTTAAGAATATTTTCCTCCAAAAGTCCCTAATTTTGTGATTGCTGTGGGCTTGGATTTGTCCAAATTGACTTGGAAGTGTGGAATTGTGATCCATGTTAAAAATTTTATAAAGTATATAAGCAGCTTTAAGAGCTGCCTGAATTTCGAGATGGCCTTGCCATTCAATCAGAGAGAAAGGGATTTCCTGCGCTTTATGGTTTTGGTGGCCTCCACAAAATGGCAATGGCGCTCTTCTTGAAATAAAAATTAACAATAGCTACCTGGATCAGCAGCCTGCCGACTTCTTTTGTTCAGCTGTTTACTTTGTAAACTGTTGAGTCGGTCGAATTGGAGTTTCTGCTTATGTTTTACTGAGCTGGGCAGTTGCGACATTCCCAAAATATTTATTTAATTCATTCACTTTTTTCTTTCAGACGAGATGATTGGGTTTTAGTGACAAGTTTCTTTCAAATGACACTTCTGACACTGAATTACTTAAAAGAGTTGTCAGGACTTACTGCAGCCATAATTTTAAAAGATTTAGCTTACATTTGTTCTGTCAACTCTGCACTCTGAAGGTAGACTTCCAAAGGAGATTAAACGGAGTCTTCAGCTGCAGTAAGGAATTTTAAATCTTTGCCTTCAGCCTCCAGTCCTTTCTCTGGAGCATTTCCTGGCAATTTTTCCAGTAGGCCTCTCCTTCTTTAGGAGTTTCTTTCAGGTTAGAATGCTTTGTTGAATTTTTCTCAGTCTCCCAGCATTTTGGTTTGTCTTTCCATTTTAGTGAGGTTCTGGGGTTTTATCCCATTGCTGCCACCATGTTCGGAGGGTGGTGGTTACAGATCGGTATGTCTTAAAGAAGCCTCCATAGTCTTTTGTAGGTTAACTGTAAGTCTTTATTAACTACTAGAACTATTTACACATGCACAGTAAAGGGAATAAGCTCGGAACTGTCTCCATACTTAGGTCTATACACGTCTTTGCTCAACACCACACTGACCCCTGGGTCTTACATCACTGTATGGGCAGTACTGTACTCAGTCCCACATGAACCTTGTATGTGCCAGGTCTTTTTACTACAGTTTGTCTCCTTAACTAATCAGATTGAAAATTTATTAACAAACATTGCAGTCTGAACTAAAAGGTAGAACTTGGAATTTGAATTCAACATCAAAACAGGCGCAGAAAGCAAAACAGAGAGAGGCAAAGAAAAATTGGATTAAGAGAGAGATAAAAGAGGCAGAATAATTGGTAAATAAAATTTAATAACTTATTTTAAATCTCTAACAATAATTAAAATCTGAAGAAATGCGACTCCAAACTTGTAAAAGTTATTTTTAAGTGCTAGAGAGGTTGTTTGACAGTAATTAAGACTTACCACTAATGTACCACTAAATTTGTTTTGTAACATACAAGAGATTTGTTTAAGCATGCAGGCACCTTAATTTTTTTTGAGTAACTGTGTATGTTTGATAACTTAAAGGGGGTGAATTGTGCGTGGCCTGTTCAGGAGCTTTCATATTGAATATATTCCCTGGCATAAAGCACAAGGTAGAAACAGATGACATGCCAACAATTTACAGAAATGTATAGCCACACTGCACATGAAACCCCATTGCTCTCCTGTCTCACAGCAGGTGAATGATAGCAGCAAGATTTATAAATAATTCTTAGCAGTTCTGGTGGCACATGGAAATTCCTCTTGCTGGAATCACTCATTTACATGTTTTGGCCTCCTGTGTTAAACTGCTAGCACTAGCTCTATGTGAATGAATAGACTTCTCAAGTGCTCACTTAATATAAGAGTTTAGAGCAAAGAATTTGTGAGATTGTGGCTGGATAAAAGATTCCCTTTGCACCATTTCTTAAAGGAGGCAGAAATTTTTCTGAATGATTCTAATATTAACTTCTATTAACTGATACTGTTCTTCAGCGAAGCCCACTTATCTTTGCTCTCACTTCTCGTTGATTGTAAGTACTTGATTAGCTTTTTCAGGATTATTTTCAATTAGTTGTTTTAATAGTATTGAAAGCTAGCACAAAAAACGCAATACAGGGTTATATTTTGACACTTAATTCTGACACCATTAGTATTAATGGGCGGAATCTTCTGCTGTCTCCTCTGGTGAGTTTGGTGGCATGGGGGCATTTAGGTGGGTGGGAGCATGGCGGATGTGAACCCCACCACCTTCCAGCCTCCACCCCGATTTACTCAATTGCGGGAAGGCCCATGGAAAGCCTTCCCACCCCACGGTCAATTGAGGCCCTTAAGGGCAATTAATGATGGCATTAACCCAGCAACAGGTGGAGGCTCACCATGTGGGGACCACAACAAGCAGGGAGGTAGTGGTGAGGTGATATTGTCACTGGACTAATAGTCCAGAGAGCCAGGGTAATGCTCTGGAGACTGGGGTTCAAATCTCACCACAGCAGATGATGAAATTTTAATTCAATAAAACATCTGGAATTAAAAGTCTAAAGATGAAGCCATTGTTGATTATTGTAAAAATCCATCTGGTTCACTAATGTCCTTTAGGGAAGGAAATCTGCCATCCTTACCTGGTCTGGCCTACATGTGACTCCAGACCCACAGCAATGTGGTTGACTCTGAAATGGCCTAGCAAGCCATTCAGTTTTCAAGGGCAATTAAGGATGTGCAATAAATGTTGGCCTAGCCAGTGACACCCCCATCCCACGAACAAATAAAAAAAAATCCTGCACCCCAATGGTGTGGTCTGGCGACGTATTTCTTCCACCAGGTGCACAGCCTCAGCAATGACCTGCAGCTCCTGTTTATAGACCTGGGAGGTCTCCATGCCTCCTTGCAGGAGTTACCTGTCTTTTATAGGGAATTGATCAAAGTCTGGAACATGGTTGCCTCACGCCGGATCTCCCTCATGTCAGAAGCAGTGGCTCTTGTCAGAAAGCTGCTGCTCAGGAATCCACACCTCCATCAGTGGCTGGTGGAAGAAAAGGCTCGGGCTGCTGGGGTGACCAGACTTGGGACATGCTGGATGGTGGTGGAGTGGGCTGGATGATGCCGCTGAAGCTTCCGTGTCATGCGTCTGTTATGTCCAGCTCGTGGTCAAAGCCATCTACAGTCTTAAAATGGTGGTGCTTAGTCCCCACTGCACTCAAGGTATTGAGGCAACTCAAGTGTGTGGTGGGCTTCCATCTGAACTTACCCCCTTTCGAACAGAATTTCACATTGATCCTGTGTACCGACAACTCCCTCAGGAGCCATGGCCTCACAATTTGAGCCAGCTCATGGAAATTCCCTCGATGCCTTTCCATTCAGCATGGAGGGGTTTTCTGTACAGGCTGCTGCTGCACACCTTTCACTTCCTTGCTCTCGTCCACCATCCGGACATGCCATGGCATTCTGCCCTGCCATCCGGCAGTGGCAGGATTTCCCAGTGGAGGGCTCTCTTGGTGGGAGTCCACCCCTTTTCCATCAGGGACTTGCAATGGAAGGGTTGCATGCAGCAGTCCAGTGCAAGCGTGGATTAAGATGGTTCACGGATTCTCAGGCCGCCTGTAGTTTCTGCGGCCTTGAAGAGTCCATGTTCTGTGTGTTTGCCAGGGGTTGCAGCTATTTTTTAACTATTTGAGGGGACTGCTCCTCAAATTTTGGTTGCACTTCAGCCCCATGCTCCTGATCTTTGGTCAACCGCTGCGGACAGGGGCGGCAGGGAGGAGGGCCTCCTTGTAAGCCTGCTCCTGGGCTTGGTCAAGGTAGCCATCAATGGGTCCAGGCAGCAGGCAGGTCAAGGTGGGTCATCCGGCCCAACTGTCTACCCCCTTCCACGACTACGTTTGGGGCCGGGTGGCCCTGGAGAGGGAGCATGCGGTGTCCACACTTGAGGCCTCTGCGACTGGCTGGACTGCATCGTCAGCCCCAGTAGCAACATTTTAATTTGATTTTGTAAGTTTCCTTTGAAGTTTTGTTTTAGTTACAATGCCTCTTTAAGAGGCTGTCACCACCCCCACCCCCCCCCACCGCCCCATTAATTTATTATTTTATTGACTTTTGGTTTCATTAAAAAGAGCACATAGAATAGAAATGGATTTGACGTGGAGAGAGGCACACAGTAGTCCCATACAATCAGAAATTTAGTCAGCTCACGGACTCCTAGGTGGCCTGTATTTTCTGAAGCCTTAGCAGTCAGTGTTCCATGTTTATGTTGAGCGTGAGAGGCTGCAGAGGCTGCAGTCCTTTTTCCATGATTTGAAGTGGCTGGTCCTCAATTTTTGGCTGTACTTCAGCACCACATTCCTGATGTTTGGCAACTTGGTGCAGAGGGGGATGGCAGATTGGAGGACCTTCTCGTAGGTCTGCTCCTGGATCTGGCCAATATGGCCATAAACAGGACCAGGCAGCAGGAATTGAGGGGATCTCTGGTTACGTCCGAGCCTGGCTGTCCCTGGAGAGCGAGAACGAGTGCTCGGTGTCCATTGGTAGCTTGAGGCTTTCTGTGCCCAGTGGCCACCGGGCTGGTGCAATATCTCCCCCAAAATGTTATTTTAATTCGATGTTTCCTTTAAATTATTTGATTATATTTCAATAACATCAAAGGTTTCCTTTTAAAAGGGGCAGATCACTTGTTTATTAATTTATCAAGAGTCTAAAACAGAAATGTAACATTCTGTCAATGCATAGCATGCACACATGCATATCTTTGGGCAACAACAAACCTTTAACCCTCTTTCTCCTACCACTTCTACAAGGCGCAATCCGTATGGCTTCAGCAGAAGTAGAGACAGGCTGTTCAAATCCTTGCTTTGACTGCAGAGGTAATCTTGGCTGATGTCCTCTGTGTTTTGGAGCCTGTGAGGGCCCCAACAGAGTGCTCCACCTGACTTCATGCAAAGACAAACTCTGCCATTGGAACACAAAGCTGAATGTAAGGTGCTGATTGAGGGGAGGTGGAGGAGCCAATGGATGAGAAGTGGAAAAATTTGAGCCGGAGTCCTCAATTCCAAGTCCCCTTTCACCATCATCCCTCTTATAGCCAACCCACACTTCCTCACTAGCAATGAGCTGGAGAACAATTTGCTGCTAATCAGTGGAGCTACGAACAGCTAAGGCTAGGATATCAATCATCCTATTTAAGGTGGCATTCATAGTGTGCAAGACATAAGTGAATGCCTGCACGCAATCATGTCAGTGCCACACTTGATGCTTCATGCAGTTTGCCACTATATCCATGGATGAAGCAATCATCACAAAAGCCTATGACTTCATGTCACTCATTCTTGAGACTGAATCCTCCAATATCTCTGCAAGTGTGCACAGTGCAGTTTGGAACACCGCACAGAATAACTCAGCTGAGCAGAGTTTGGAGCATCCTTCACCCTCCAACACAAACTCTCCACTGCTGTCTCAGTCTCCACCATCTGCTTGTGCTCTGTGGCATTCAATTCCAAATTCCTTGAAATTGCACGTTTGGTTTGTCACTTTAAATATTGAAGTTAAAATCACATGCATGTCACCATCACACCTGCTTGATGCTAATTGGACAAGAAGGCTGGAAATGATGGGCTGGAAAATTCCTGCATATATGGTAATACAGTGGCTGGGTTATAAAGGCATTGCACTGACTTCCGGATTCTCCATATGCTACTGGACGTCCGCCACTCCCAAGGCTTCATGACCTTAAGAATCTGTCTTAAGTGTGTCTGGTACAGCAAGAAAAGGTTTCTCATATTAATGGAAGTATTATGACTAATACTGATGAAAATTTGTAAATATGTCTGAATGGCATTCCATAGGGTGCATGGAGAAGTCCATGAGATAAAACATTTCTCCCCTGCTGTTTTCGCCCTGCATCAAATATTCCCACCTTGGGAAACCATGGGCTGAATGAAAATAAAGTTCCTTGTACTCTAAATAGGTGCCTTAACCTTTACCTTCAGAAGGGCACTCTCTATTGCAAAAGTGCTACACCTCTAATTTGTACAGCAGTCATTCCAGCGACTGTGAGAACTGTCAGACTAGTGCGAAAGAGTTCCAAATTGCAGGCAATTAGTTACTTTTGTGAGCTTTAATTACTTTAAGAAACTGGAAATTGAACTAGATTTAGAATGCCGACATACATTTCCCACAGGTCCTTAAGAAGCTTGAATCTCTTGCATTCTGATGAAAGGTCACAACCTGAAATGTTAACTGTTTCTCTCTCCACAGGTGCTGCCAGACATGCTGAGAATTTCCAGCATTTCCTGTTTTTATTTGAATCTCAGTTTAATTCAAATATCGGTCCCAGAAGTGAAAAGACTGCTAGCTGGATTTTGCCATTCAGATCCTTACTTTCAAACAGCAGACATCCTGCAAACATTGTTTTGGGAATTTTTTGGTTCCCAGAGTCCATCTAATATGGAAACTGATTGAAGAATTCAGTAGGTTTATCCTGAAACTGTGCAAGCATGAGGTGTAATTTCTGGTTTTCTCAACAATGTTAGGATTTTCTACTTCTGTGCTTGCCACCCTATGACTTTCCTGCCCGTTAAATGTAACAAAAACATAGGCCGGTGAATCCCCCGGTAAAATCTCCAGCCTTGGTCTATTGCCAGATACTGTACTATAGTAAATATTACTTTAAAGAAAAATTAATGTCAGTCCAGTAAACTAGGTGTGGCTGACATATGAACCTAGAAATCCCCCAAGGTACACTTTATTATCTCTCAACCTGGTAGCTAATGGAGCATCGTGTTATGACAAAGTGGCTTCATCTTATTGAGAGGCAAAATGCACTGCCCAGGGCTGATGTATAGGAGCATTGACAGTAGATGTGAAGAAGTCTGAGATTTTGACCTTTCCATTCTTCAAGCTGGAGGACGACAGAACGAAGGCAAGGAAAATGAATGACAAAAAACACATTTGCTGTTAAATATGAAGTATTTAATCTTTCACATGTCTGAAGCACTGATATTTCTATAATGCTATCAGAATTCAGTAGCTGCTACGAGGTCAGTCTTCTATAACAATTCTCTGATTAAAGGTTTGAGAGAAATATTAACACTATCCGGAAAGAGTTAAGTCAGTGTAACTCTTACAGGTTACAGTGACAAGCACAAATCACAGCACAGGAAGGTTGAAATGCAAGCAGGTGCTAGGTGTAATAAACAGTCCACAGTGCATTGAGTTTGTTAGAGTTCTCAGTTGCTTGCATGGTGGGGAGACCCATTGGTGCTGAACTAACAAGCCTGAGGATAGAGAATTATCTCACTCACACAGACCTCTCACATATTTTGCCTTTCAGAATATTTATTTTTTTGTTGATGTTCCTCCAAAAAGGCTTTTAGTATTTGTTTTAGTAATTATAATGGTAGCTGCATTTAATTAAAAATGAGAGCTTTCAAATTGAGTAGGAATTATGATATATTTATTATTATTCCACAGTTTTAAGAAAATGTTTTCCAACATGTAATCTTTCTTACATCTACCCAGGAGGCAGTAAGTGCCTCCTGCTTGCCAATGTAGTGTTTGAACTAACATATGGGGGTGGGTTGGTGGGAGGGGGGTTGTGAGGGGCAGTAACTTGGGGCTGAATTTTACATGGAAGTGGCGGCCCACCCACTGGCTGGGAAAATGGTGGGGGTGGGGTGTGCGGGGGTACCGTACCTCTGCTGGCCTGGGAAGTCATTGTGTGGCTCAAGCAGTTAATTACCTGAGATTGTAGATTCGGCCCCCACTGAGGGAGGATGTCCCGCCTCCAGGACCTGCTGATCAATCAGGTAGCTGGCAGTTCTTCAGTTCTAGCAGCACCACTAGAAACAGGAGCGTTGCTGGAGCTTGGAGCTCAAAGTAAGTGGGGTTGCCTCACTGGGTCCAATCAAGCAGACACCAGTGAAGGGGGCTGACAGTGATATGGAGGCTGGAGTGGGAGACTTTTAAGCAGTGTCAATACATGCCACTGGCGGGCCCTCCATGGATGCCCAAACAGGAAGACTGCCACCTCCTCTGTGAGCCCATAGTTACATCATCAGGTATACCAAGTGGCCTCGCCGTGTAGCATGGGCACCCTCGTAAAATATCCGTGGCACTGGGAGGAGTCCCTTAATTGGTCACTTTCTCAATTGGCCCAAGGGCAGACAGGCCACTAAGTACATATACACCCCACTGGAAATATAACAACAGAGGTGGCCATCTCCCCCTATCTCACCTGATTTTGCATCCTCCACCCCCTGCCAGTGTGCCTCCATCTGCCAGCACACTCCCAGTTTGGTTGGGTGGGGTGGTGTGGGCGGTGGGAGAGACATTGTAGAATTCCAGCCTCTATCTCAGTGTGGTGACAACAGAGTATTGCACTTTGCATGTTTCGTTCACCTATACCACTAAGAATTACATGGTGACGTCAGCTCCTTTGCGTAGCCCTCCCAATGCATGGCTCATGAATCTTAGAGATAGTTAATCCGGCACATGAACTCTTAAAGAGCTGCTAGTTACCTTAAAACTGGACTGCAGTTGAGAGATAAAAATAACTGCTTCAAGGCCAAGATGAGACTTTGGAGGTCCTGTTGCTGGAGAGTAGTCCTTTCAGGAGCGCAAGGTCATCTCTCTCTGGAGAGAAGTCCAAGGGCAACCTGGGTAGGCGTAATGGGAAGAATGAACAATATCTCACCTGTGCCCAGATCCAGAGAAGAGGTGACAACCTGAATGTATAATGCAAGGAGTGTGGTAAATAAGATTGGTGAGTTGCAGGTACAGATAGCCACATGGAAATATGATGTTGTGGCGATAAGAGACCTGGCTCAAAGGATGGAAGGACTGGATATTAAAATTCATGGATACAAGGGACGGAAGCATGTGGAAGCAATGGGTGTCTCAGCGTTGCCTCTTTTTGCGAAGGACAGCCACATCTTGTGCCACACAGGCACTTGACAGGCCAGTAGTAGGCCTCCCCCGGGATCAAGGCCCCGGGAGGCAGATGTCCCACCCAACAAGAGCAGCTGGCCAATCAGACGCTGACAGCTCTGCTTTAGTCAGCAGTGCCACCAGGGAGGTGGTGATTGCTGCTGATTTGACACCCGCCTGAGGCCTTGGATCGAGGAGAGATCCAGTGTTACGACCATGTGAGGAGGGGAGAAATGACTCCCCTCTTCTCCCATTCCATGTTTGACCGTAGCAGGGTCTTTTTGCAAATTTAGAGAGGATGTGCTTCACTGATTCTGTAAGAGTCCCACTGTTTACACTTTGAGGTTGTAAAGAATTATTCAGACGGGTTTTCTTAGGTTAAAGAAAGAACAAGACAACATACGAATATACGAACAAGGAGCAGGTGTAGGCCATTCAGCCCTTCAAGCCTACTCCGCCATTGAATAAGATCATGGCTGATCTGATAGGAACCTGAAATCTGCACCCCGCCTTCGGCCGATAACCTATCACCCCCTTGCTTACCAAGAATCTATCCACCTCTGCCTTAAAAATGTTCAAAGACTCTGCTTCCACCACTTTTTGAGGGAGTTTCAAAGACTCATGACTCTCTGAGTGGAAGAGATTTTCCTCATCTCTGTTTTAAATGGGCGACCCCTTATTTTTAAACAGTGACCCTTAGTTCTAGATTCTTCCACAAGAGTAAACATCCTCTCCACATCCACCCTGTCAAGACCCCTCAGGATCTTTTTGTTTCAATCAAGTTGCCTCTTACTCTTCTAAACTCCAGCAAATACAAGCCTAGCCTGTCCAACCTTTACTCATAAGACAACCCACCCATTCCAGGTATGGTCAACCTTCTCTGAACTGCTTCCAATGCATTTACATCCATCCTTAAATAAGGTGACTAACACTGTGCACAGTACTCCAAATGTGATCTCACTAGTATAAAAACAAAAAACTACTGCGGATGCTGGAAATCCAAAACAAAAGCAGAATTACCTGGAAAAACTCAGCAGGTCTGGCAGCATCGGCGGAGAAGAAAAGAGTTGACGTTTCGTGTCCTCATGACCCTTCAGCAGAACTGAGTGAAGTTAGGAGAGGGGTGAAATATAAGCTGGTTTAAGGTTGGGGAGGGGGTGGGGGGAGAGAAGTTGTGGGGGGGTGGGGGGGGGGCGCGGTTGTAGGGACAAGCAAGCAGTGATAGGAGCAGATACTCAAAAGATGTCACAGACAAAAGGAACAAAGAGGTGTTAAAGGTGGTGATATTATCTAAGAAAATGTGCTAATTAAGAATGGATGGCAGGACACTCAAGGTACAGCTCTAGTGGGGGTGGGGTGGAAAGACTGACAGGGTATTACAGTTATAGATTTAAAAATAATGGAAATAGGTGGGAAAAGAAAAATCTATATAAATTATTGGAAAAAACAAAAGGGAGGGGGAAGAAACGGGAAGTGGGTGGGGATGGGGGAGGGAGTTTAAGATCTAAAGTTGTTGAATTCAATATTCAGCCCGGAAGGCTGTAAAGTGCCTAGTCGGAAGATGAGGTGCTGTTCCTCCAGTTTGCGTTGGGCTTCACTGGAACAATGCAGCAAGCCAAGGACAGACATGTGGGCACGACAGCAGGGTGAAGTGTTAAAATGGCAAGCGACAGGGAGGTTTGGGTCTTTCTTGCGGACAGACCGCTGGTGTTTCGCAACACCAGGCACAAGTAAGTGATGGCGGGAAGGGGTCGGTGGGAAGGGGTCAGGGAGGTGGGGTATGGGTTGACAGGAAGGGAATGGTGTGGCTCTCAGTGGACCCACGCCCACCTTATACAAGGCATTAAATGCCCACTTAAGGGCCTCAACTTATGGTGTGATGGGAAGGCAATACACAGACCTTCCCGCCATGGACTTAACTGGGGTGAAGGCAGGAAGGTGGCGGGGGTCCTGAGAGAAAAGAAATCTCCGTCTTAAATGGCAGACCTTTTATTTTTAAACTGTGTCCCCTAGTTCTAGTCTCTCCCACAAGGGGAAACATCCTTTCAGATCCACGCTGTCAAGTCCTCTCAGGATCTTATATGGCTCAATAAGATCACCTCTCATTCTGCTAAACTCCAATGGATACAGGCACAGCCTGTCCAATCTTTCCTCACAAGATAACACCCCCATCCCAGGTATCAGTTGAGTGAGCCTTCTCTGAACTGTGTCTAATGCATTTATGTCCTTTCTTAAATAAGGAATCCAAAACTGTACAGAGTATTCTAGACGTGGTCTCACCAATGACCTGTGCAACTGTAGCAAAACATCCCTACTTTTATATTCTATTCCCTGGCAATAAACAACAACATTCCATTTACCTTCCTAATCACTTGTACCTGCATACTAACTTTTTGTGATTCATGTACCAGGGCATCCAGCTCCCTCCATGCCTTAGAGTTCTGCAATCTTTCTCCATTTAAGTAATGTGCTGCTTTTCTATTCTTCCTGAAAAAATGGACAAGTTCACATTTTTCCACATTATAGTCCATCTGCCAAATTTTTGCCCACTCACTTAATCTATCTATACCCCTTTTCAGAGTCCTGATGTCCTCTTCACAACTTGCTTTTCTACCTATTTTTGTGTCATCAACAATTTAGTGATCCTACATTTGGTCCTCTCATCAAAGCCATTGATATAAATTGTAAATAGTTGAGGCTCCAGCACTGATCTCTGTGACACTCCACTTGTCACATCTTGCCAATCCAGAAATGTTTCCTGTTTCCTAACCAATCCTCTCTCCATGCTAATATGTTACCCCCTACATCATGAGCTCTTATTTTGCATAGCATCCCTTGACGTGGCACCTTGTCAAATGCCTTCTGGAAATCTAAGTGCAGCATATCCACATCCTTTATCCACATTGCTTGTTACTTCCTCGAAGAACTCCAAAAAAATTAGTCAAGCATGATTTCCCTTTCACAAAACTATGTTGACTTTGCCGGATTGCATTGTGATTTTCTAGTGCACCATTAAACCTCCTTAATAATAGATTCCAGCAATTTCCCTAAACTGACCTGTAGTTCCCTGCTTTCTGGCTCCCTCCTTTCTCAAATAGAGGAGTCACATTTGCTATTATCCAATCAGATGGGACCTTTTCAGAATCTAGGGAATTTTGGAAAATTAAAACTCAGCAGCCACTTCTTTTGAGACTCTAGGATGAAGTCCACCAGGACCTGGGGACTTATCAGCTTTTAGTTCTAATCATTTTCTTAGTATTTAGGTGACTGTAATTGTTTTAAGTTCCTCCCTCCCTTCACCTCCTAATTTACACTTATTTCTGCATGTTATTTGTATCCTCTATAGTGAAGATAGATGTAAAATATCTGTTCAATTCATCCGCCATTTCCTTATTTTTCATTATTAATCCCCAGACTCACTCTCAAGAGGAATAACGTTCACTCTACTTGCTCTATTCCTTCTGAACTCTTACTATCTGTAGAAACTCTTACTATCTTTTTATAATTCTAGCTAGATTTCAGTTGTGCTCTAATTTCTCCCTCCTTATTAATATTTAAGTCATTCTTTACTGTTCTTTATATTCTGTCTAATCTTCTGAACTGCCACTAGTCTGCAGAATTATGCACTTTTTCTTTAAATTTGATACTATCCTAACTTCCTTAGTTGTCCACGGATGATGCATCCTTCCCTTAGGGTTTTTCTTTTTCACTAGAATGTATTTTTTCTGAGTTTTCTGAAATATTTCCTTAAATGTCTGCCAATGCATACCTACTGACCTATCCTGTAACCTAATTTCCCAGTTCACTTTAGCCAGCTCTGTCTTCATGCCCTCATAATTGCCCTTATTTAAGTTTAAAACACTAGTCTTAGATCCACTTCTCTCTCCCTCAAACTGAATGTGAAATTCAATAATATTATGATCACTGCTACCTAAGAGTGCCTTCACTACGAGGTCATTAATTAATCCTGCCTCATTGCACCTTTACAGATCTACTATAGCCGGCTCTCTGGTTGCTGCTAGAACAAGTTGCTCAAAGAAACTGGCCTGAAAACACTCTATGAACTTGTCATCCATGCTACCTTTGCCAATCTGATTTATCTAATCTATGTGTAGATTAAAATTACCCATGGTTATCACCGTATTTTCACAAGCCCCCTTTATTTCTTCCTGTACACCCCATCCTATGGTGTGGTTACTGTGGGGGCGGGGAGGGGCCTATAAACCACTCCCACATCTTATCTTCACTATTTCTCATCCTACCCAACTGATTCTACATCTTGATCTCCAGAATAAGGTAATCTCTCTCTATTGTACTAATGTTATCCTTAACTAAAAAAGCCAACCTGCCACCTTATCCAAGCTTCCTGTCCTTCCTAAATGTTGCATAGACTTGAATGTTCAGGTCCCAATCTTTGTCACCCTCCCCTATGGGGAGGTGATGGCATCGTGGTATTGTCGCTAGATTAATAATCTAGAGACCCAGAATAATGCTCCGGGGACCTGGGTTTGAATCCTGCCAAGGCAGATGGTTGAGTTAGAATTTAATAAAAATCTGGAATTAAATTTTTAATGATGACCATGAAACCTTTGTCAAGTGCTGTAAAAGCCCATTTGGCTCACTAGTGCCCTTCAGGGAATGAAATTTGTTGTCCTTACCTGGTCTGGCCTACATGTGACTCCAGATCCACAGCAATGTGGTTGACTCTTAAATGGCCTCAGCTGTATCAAACTACAATAAAGTCACAAGAAAGGAATGAGACTGGATGGCATTGACCGAGGCATCAGAAACAACAATGACAAACTCAGCCCTGTCGACCCTGCAAAGTCCTCCTTACTAACATATTGTGCTAAAATTGGAAGAGCTGTAAAGCAACATCCTCATAAAATCATATTTTACAGATAATGTCCCAGACACCACCATCACCATCCCAGGGGCACAGTGATATATAATCGGGAGGGAGTTGCCCTGGGAGCCCTCAACATTGACTCCGGACCCCATGTAAGTCTCATGGCATCAGGTCAAACATGGACCTCCTGCTGATTATCACGTACCACTCTCCCTCAACTGATGAATCAGTGCTCCTCCATGTTGAACACCACTTGGAGGAAGCACTGAGGGTGGCAAGGACACAGAATGTACTCTTGGTGGGGGACTTCAATGTTCATCACCAAGAGTGGCTCGGTAGCACCACTGCTGACCAAGCTTGCCAAGTCCTAAAGGACATAGCTGCTAGACTGGGCCTGTGGCAAGTGGTGAGGGAACCAACAACAGGGAAAAACATAACTGACCTCATCCTCACTAACCTGCCTGCCGCAGATGTATCTGTCTATGACAGTATCAGTAGGAGTGACTACTGTACAATCCTTGTGGCGACCAAGCCCCATCTTCATATTGAGGATACCAACCATCATGTTGTGTGGCATGGCCACCATTCTAAATGGGATAGATTTCAAACAGATCTAGCAACTCAAGACTAGATGAGGTCCTGTGGGCCGTCAGCAGCAGCAGAATTGTACTCGAACACAATCTGTAACCTCATAGCCC
Organism: Cetorhinus maximus; assembly: GCF_964194155.1. Taxonomy (NCBI): domain Eukaryota; kingdom Metazoa; phylum Chordata; class Chondrichthyes; order Lamniformes; family Cetorhinidae; genus Cetorhinus; species Cetorhinus maximus. The sequence goes on along the minus strand of NC_135882.1, from coordinate 34,914,275 downwards.
GGCATATCCCCCACTCTACCATTACTATCAACCTGGTTCAATGAAGAGTGCAGGAGGGCATGCCAGGAGCAGCACCAGGCATACCTAAAAATGAGGTGTCAACTTGGTGAAGCTATAACATAGGACTACATATGTGCCAAACAGCATAAGCAGCAAGTGATAGACAGGGCTAAGTGATCCCACAACCAATGGATCAGATCTAAGCTCTGCAGTCCTGCCACATCCAGTCGTGAATGGTGGTGGACAATTAAACAACTCACTGGAGGAGGAGGCTCCACAAATGCTCAATGATGGAAGAGCCCAGCACATCAGTGCAAAAGATAAAGCTGAAGCATTTGCTACAGTCTTCAGCTAGAAGTGCCGAGTGGATGATCCATCTCAGCCTCCTCCGGAGGTCCCCTGCATCACAGGTGCCAGTCTTCAGCCAATTCAATTCACTCCACGTGATATCAAGAAATGACTGAAGGCAATGGATAGTGCAAAGGCTATGGACCCTTACAATATTCGGGTAATAGTACTGAAGACTTGTGCTCCAATACAGCTGCAACACTGGCATCTACCTGGCTATGTGGAAAGTTGCCCAGTTTTGTCCTTTACATAAAAAGCAGGACAAATCCAACCTGGACAATTACCGCCCCATCAGTCCACTCTCAATAATCAGTAAAGTAATGGAAGGGATCATCAATAGTGCCATCAAGCAGCACTTGCTTAGCAATAACCTACTCACTGATGCCCAGTTTGGGTTCAGCCAGGGCCACTCAGCTCCTGAGCTCATTACAGCCTTGGTTCAATCATAGACAAAAGAGCTGAACCCTCTAGGTGAGGTGAAAGTGACTTCCCTTGACATCAAGGCAGCATTTGACCGAGTGTGGCACCAAGCAAAACTGGAGTCAATGGGAGTCAGGGGGAAAACTGTCCTTTGGTTAGAGTCACATCTTGCACAAAGGAAGATGGTTGTGGTTGTTGGAGGTCAGTCATCTCACCTCCAGGACATCACTACAGGAGTTCCTCAGTGTTCTCGGTCCAACCATCTTCAGCTGCTTCATCAATGACACCTTCCTTCCATCATAAGGTCAGAAGTGGGGATGTTCGCTGATGATAGTACAATGTTCAGCACCATTTGTGACTCCTCAGATACTAAAGCAGTCAGTGTCCAAATGCAGCAAGACCTGGACAATATCCAGGTTTGGGCTGACAAGTGGCATGTAACCTTTGCACCACACAAGTACCAGGCAATAACCATCTCCAACAAGAGAGAATCTAACCAGCGCCCTTTGACATTCAATGGCATTGCCATCACTGAATCTCCCACAATCAACATCCTTGGGGTTACCATTGACCAGAAACTGAACTGGACTAGCCATATAAATACTGTGGCTACAAGAGCAGGTCAGAGGTTAGGAATCCTGCAATGATTCATCATCATTCACCATCTAGAAAGCACAAGTCAGGAGTGTGATGGAATACTTCCCACTTGCCTGGTGAGTGCAGCTCCCACAACACTCAAGAAGCTTGACACCATCCAGGACAAAGCAACCCACTTGATTGGCACCATATCCACAAACATTCACTCCCTCCATCACCAATGCACAGTAGCAGTAGTGTGTACTGCCGGAATTCACCAAGGCTCGTTCGACAGCACCTTCCAAACCCACAACCACTAGCATCTAGAAGGACAAGGGCAGCAGATAGATGGGAACACCACCACCTGGAAAATCCCCTCCAAGTCACTTACCATCCTGATTTGGAAACATATTGCCGTTCCTTCACTATCACTGGGTCAAAATTCTAGAACTCCCTTCCCAACAGCACTGTGGGCGTACCTACATCAGGTGGACTGCAGCGGCTCAAGGAGACGGCTCACCGCCACCTTCTCAAGGGCAACTAAGGATGGGCAATAAATGCTGTCCCAGCCAGCGAATCCCATGTCCTGTGAGTGAATTAAAAAAAAGATAAGAGAAAGCCATGTCTCTGTAACTACTATCAGGTATATTTATTTCTATTTGTGTTGTCAATTCATCTGTTTGGTTACGAATGCTATGTGCATTAAGATAGTGAGCCTTTAGTTCTGTCTTTTTACTATCCTTCTAGCCTTACTTGCTGGTGCACTCTTAGGTTTGTACACTCTATCCCATCCTGCCAAGTTCAGATCATCATTTCCCTTATTCCTACCTTGCTTTCTTGCCTTATCTTCTGCATTTAATTTATCACATCTTCTCAAACTTGATCCCTCACCCCCGCTATTTAGCTTAAAGCCCTCTCTACCGCCCTAGTCATATGACTCGCCAGAACACTTGTCCCAGCACAGTTCAGGTGAAGACCATCCCAAGGGCAGTTACGGATGGGTAATAAATGCTGGACTAGCCAGTGATGCCCATCACCCATGAACAAATAATTTAAAAAAAGGATGCAGAGAAGGCTGTGAGCAACTCTGCCCAAGGAGAACAGTTTACCCTGAAGGAAAGCTGTGTCGGCAGTGTTCAAATTACCTCCAAATGTTCAAGTGCCAGTATCTTAGTAAATGTGACTCTCCAGGGAGGCCATCACATCTATTTGTGACATCTTCAAGGGGAAACAAGCTCAAATTTTCCAGGTGGCCATCCGATGCCTGTGGCACTGAAGGTCACAGTTACATTGAATTTATATGCCTCAGGATCCTTTCAAGAATCAGCCAGAGATCTCTGCAGATCAGCATGAGACCCTGATAATGAGACAATTCACTTAATGATCTAAAGGCCTATTGCCACATGCAGTAAAAAGACACCATCTTTTGTCTGTCATTCCCAAATGACAATACACTGCCAACATCCTACGGGCCCTCATCATCACATCTCTCATTGAGAGAGTCTCTGAAGTCCACATATATAGACATTGCAAATATTGTCTGCTACAGCCTGGAAGGAGCCTAATGCATAAACCTTCATGACCACGGTCACTTTCACAATCACTGGCATTGCCATCATTGCCCTGCTTTGAGGCTGCCTGCAATAAGTGGTAAATTTCAGTCACCACCTCCTTCTGAAACAGAGCTGCACACATTGTTCCTCACTGAGGTTGAGGTATCACAGAATCACAGAATGCTTACAGCACAGAAAGGAGGCCATTTGACCCATTGTGTCTGTGCTGGCTCTCTGATGAAGCAATTCACCCAGTGCTACTCCCCTGCCTTCTTCCCATAGTCCTGTGCATTCTTTCTTTTCAGGTAGGGGAATTGCTCCACAAACACCTTGTTGAGATCCTCTCCCCCTCATCTTCCCTTTTCGAGCAGTTTGTCCTCTGTTTTGCCTCTGCTCATTCTGCCTATCTTACTTCAGGACAAAGGAGATAGAAAATACTGAACCCATGTCTGGGAGCAAGTGTTCCTAGCAGAACCCGCAAAATCAAAACCCAGGCATTCACCAAGTGCCGTACCCTTTAGACCAGCAAAATATAAACCATCAAATATTTCCACTAAATCAGTGGCAGTTAGTAGAAATCAATCAGCAACTAACCTGAAAGTAGTTGATGATCCTTTATATAGCATTGTTAGGGGTTCCTTCCTGCTGCTGAACACATGTTTAGCTGTGCGAGGTTAAGAGAGGGCATTACCTGCAGCATTCAGGTCAAAGGTTTCATGACTGGTGTCAAATCAATGTTATATGCTGCCTGATGCCATGTTGTGTCTGCTCTCCATGCTTCCAAGGCACACAAGTACCTGCATTAATACCTACCCAAAATGACACTTGGCATGGCCTACACCAGAAGTGCACACACATAGCATGTCTGCCATTTCAGTGGTGAAACAGCACCCATGGCACCGAAAATACAGGCACTATGTAACCGGATTTTGTGGCATTAAAGTCTTATTTTCACTCTATCATAAACAAGATTAATTATGAAAATTGTCATTGTACAGTTTAAGACACTATATTCTACTCAAGTCTGTATTGGGTAAAAGCTGATAATTCACTCACCTATTGTACATTATGGCTGATTTAGGTGCTATACATGAATGTTATTAACTGGTTAGTTTCCATGTTACTCATAACAAACTGGCTGATATCTCAGAATTGAACAAGCTGTACTAGTACCAGAGCAGCCAATATTTATTGATTGTAAATTTCAGATATGTAAAAAAGTTATATAGCACCTTTAAGCCATACAAATGGTATCCATCTCCTGCACTGGCTTCAGTATAAAATGTGTCACGTTCATATCAGTTGCATGCAGTCAGGTTAAGAATTCTTGGCTCCTGAGCACCATAAAGATTTGTGGCCTCCCTGTACCCGGTACACACTTTGCCCCACTAAAACTTATCTGAACAAAGAAGGCCGAGCTGCTGCTCTCCAGTGCTGTGACTTGCAGTTATTGTTGTTTCATTGGGATTTGGTATGGGGAGGCTGGGCTACTAGTAACAGGCAGGCTGCCCATTAGCATGACTTACTGCCCAGTCAAAGCTGCATCTCCTATGTCGGTGTTTAATATCTCCTGATCGAAATGCTCTGTTTGTCTCCTGTACTGGACGGTCATCCGACTTAAAAAACCATTATAGATCATCAAGCAAACTGACATTCACTCCAGGTTTCGATGCTCAATAAACTTGAGTTGATCAGTGATGAAAGTGCATTCAAAAAAATATTGAAGGCTTATTTAATGTCAAAGAAGGTGGGTTTCTAACAATAAAATATTATTATTGTGTGATTGACTTCTCCTGTTTGTCATATCTTAAACTGAACATTTTTGTGCATAATGTAGATTCAAATCTAATTCCTAATTTGAGGATCATTGCTCGATCACATTTACAAACAACTGAAAGATCTATTGATAATTGTATGCTAATCACATTCAGTATTTTTGTATTTTGAATATTTTTGACAACTCAGTTCAGTCACTCTACAATAAAGCTGTATTATCATTCAAAACTAAAAGCCAAGGAACTCATTCTAGTCAGTCTACAAGTTTGTTTAATTTTTTTTAAATTTATAGGTGATGAGAGACCTTTTCACTCAATCATGAAACTGTGCCAATCCAATGAATTGTGCAACTCATGACTTTTTTAATCAAAGCCACTATGGTCAGTTGTTTTATTTGCAGGCCAGATGTCAAATGTTTTTAATTGAAGTAATGACTGAGGTTAATCGAGAAAAGCTGGTAAAAACACTCTGGGTCAGAAACATGAACAATATGTTTTCTCCTGGGTTTAATATGTAAAACTATTAACTATTTTCACTGTTAACTTCAACCTAATGAAAGAAAAACATTTATACATTGAGCACAGATGATATTAACCAGGACAAAGGATTTAGAAGGAAAAACCTGCCTGCAGACTTATTAAGCAGACGTCCCTCATAAAAAATCGACCAAGAAGGGCACGGGTTTGTGATGGCTGAGGTCCAAGAGAATCACAGTCAAGACCACACAGATGGAAGAGATTAAAAAAAACCCTCTGTTACCTCTGACAATGCACAGCCTTTTTCTCTGACTCTGGGAGTTTCAGTAACAAGCCACCTGCATCCAAGTGACATCATGGAGAGAAAGGGCAGAACTGATTAGCCTGTGTTACTGCATATTATCATATATCACCTGCAGTTTCATGTCTCACTCAGTCAGACAGATTTCATCTGTCATCTACCAAGAATCTACTGAAGCTCCCAGACTCAGAGAATCTGAAGGTTCTATCTCCTTCTGTTACAATGGGAGGAATAGAACAGTGAGAAAGTACAGCCAACACAAGGCCACTGGCTCAACAGTATGCCTAATTTGTAGTGAATAAAGTACTGAAAAGTGAGAGTATGGTTGTGACTGCCATGGGATACTGTAATGCCCAGAATTGTTAGTAATTTTTGTGATAAATTTAAAGTGAGGTTAAAAATGTGATCACCATTTCATTTTGAAACAGCTGAATTACATTGCTCAGCCACAGTTTTGAAACGGATGTCACAAAATTCAGCTCCTTTGTGCTGGTGATTTCAGCACTATCTGAGTCTGCCAAGGAAAAAAATGGTCAGGGAGGTCTGCTCCTGACCAGGTTCAGCACAGTCCCTGCCAATCGCCTTGTTGTGGAGCACAATAATGCAGGCATCCTGGGTGTGCTGGGAAAGTGTGCAAATGGGCAGATCATGACATCAGTCAACATCCAGCACTGAATTGACACCCAATCTGCCATTTTAGACCTCACCACTCCTGTTACTGCCATCTTTTAAACATGCACACCCGAACATGCATTCAGCAGCATGAGGGACCTCCACCAGTGCTATTTACAGATATTACTATCCAATTTTCAAGTATTGCAAGGTGCTTTTGACTATCTATATGCTGCTGCAATGTTAGTGGAAGTTCTGTGTCCTTGAAGAACTTGAGAAAAGTTGTTTTTAGTCAGAAGGCAGTGATGCAGGACATTTGGAAGGAGTTATACGATTTTGAAAGGTGTTTGAGTACACCACTTGCTCCCAGTCATGGCTGTTATAGTTTCAGTCCCCCGTGAGCTGCAGCATCAGAGGGAGATGGAGCAGAGGTAGCAGAGAAGACAAGCTGTACATAAGGGAAGGAGCAGGAGGAGGAGAAAAGGTGTGTCAGCAGGGAGCCTTACCTATGTAAGGTCTCTAGGGAGCATTTCTCTTACCTTCACCCCAGTCAGGAGCAGTGGGTTCAGCAACCACACATCATCAGGCAAATGGCCTTAGTACAGGGCCACCATCTTGAACCAGATCTGCATCCTCAGAGCAGAGTGAGGATGATGCTGCCACTAGCATTCATGGAAACAGTAGCCCTGAGTTTTTATGTCAGCAGATCCTTCTAGGCTGGAGCAGGTGATATTTCCAACATTTCGCAGTTCATCATCCATCATTCCATCCGAGTGCTCACAGAGATCCTGTATGCCAGGACAGGGTACTTCATTGTCTTCTATTTGCATGTGACCTCGTACAATTGCACTCTATAACATGGCAATTGAAGTGGGCTGTTCCTGAACTGGTCAGGAGAGGTCGCTCCATCAATTCTTTCCTCAAACCGTCTCCCATTGCACTGCAGCCACTGGCATGATAATCAGCTGTGACTCAGTTGGTAATACCTTCACCTCTGGATCAGAAGGTTGTGGGTTCAAGTTCCACTCCAGGCCTTGAGCATAAAAATCTAGGCTGATAATCCGGTGCAGTACTGATTCAGTGCCACGCTGTTGGAGGTGCCATCTTTTGGCTGAGGCGATAAGCCTCTCAAGTGGGCACAAAGGATCTCTTGGCACTATTTTGAAGAAGAGTAGGTGTCCTAACCAATATTTATCCTCCAATGAACATCATAAAAACAGATTATCTGATCATTTAGTCATTTGGCAATACAGAACTTGAGTGTTGCTGAAAGAAGTAACTTTTTTGTGAAAACTTTTCACCTTACACTCATCAGGACAATGCGCAAGAATACCAAATGCAAAGGGAACAACAATTTATACTGCATGAGAAGAGGGCTGATTGGTTGGCAAGTGGATTCTGCCTGGTAGAGGCGTTGCCATGGAGAATGAACCAGTTGGAGACTGACAGTTAACTGCCAAGCATTGTTTGAAATTTAAACCTGGCAGCTTGTCTCTGATTGGTCAAGGCATTGCTCTGAGGAATGAGTCAGCGAATGGCTGTCATTTATTTTGTTTAGCTGAAACAGGCACAATGTGTGTACGTGTTCTTTCTGTCTGCAAAGAACAGGGCCCTGGGTATTAATATATGTAGCTTCCAGTACACACAAATGCACCACACTGCAAGCCCAGCTGATAATCTTAAATTCATTGTCAGCGTAACTCTTAGCACACTGAGAATTATTAGCAAATGTTTCCCAATCACGGAATCACGTCCAATGTTGGACACTGTATTTTGGGTCTTTAGGGCATACACCTACATATCTAGCTGGCTCACATTTGTGTGATAAGCAGAACGTAGCTTGATGGCAGTATCCTGTTAGTGGCGAATACCACTTGTGTTGCTACTGCATAGTAGCAACGTGAAACAGCTGGCTTCACCTGTTTTTGAGATACCTTGCCTTTTTTAGAGTAATCTAATGTAGACTGGGCACTTTTCAAGGTCGAAAGTGACAGCCTTAAGCCTGTTCATGAGGTTCCGCAATATACAGTGCAACCTGATCAGATCATTTTGTGAGGTATCTCACAAGGTACGTCCCAAAGACTGGCAGATCATATCAAGCAGCATGCCCATTTCACTGTTCACAACGGGCAAGGTACAGGCTGTACCCAACCAGCCTGTGCTTGCACAACTCAAAACATCGTGTCCAATATTAGATGTGATTCTACGATTGGACAACATTTGCTACATAATCCTCAGTGTGCTAAGAATTACGCTGACAACTTAAGAGGCTCGCAGTGTGGCACATTTATTAATACATAGGGCCCTGTTCTTTGCAGGTAGAAAGAACACGTACACACATTGTGCCTGTTTCAGCTAAACAAACTAAATGACAGCCATTCGCTGCTTCATTCCTTGGGGCAATGCCTTGACCAATTCAAGTCAAGCTGCCTGGTTTAAATTTCAAACAATTCTCGGCAGTTAACTGTCAGTCACCATCAACTGGTGCATTCTCCATGGCAACACCTCTACCAATCAGAGTCCACTTGCCAACCAATCAGCATCTTCTTCTCATAAAGTATTAATTGTTGTTCCCTTTACATTTTGGTATTCTTGCGAATTATCCTGATGAAGAGCTTTGACAGAAAAGTCTCTTTTTTTCAGCAATACTCAGTTATCTGATCATTATTACATTCATGTTTGTGTGAGACTGATGTGTGCAAATTGATGTTTGCTTTTTCCACATTACAACAGTGACTATGTTTTAAAAATAGTTAATTGGTTATAAAGTGCTTTGGGACATCCTGTGGTCGTGAAAGGTGCTATACAAGGAAGTAATATTTTCCTTCTTTTTATCTAAACAGAAAGAAGCAGGAGGAGTAGGCATGTGGATTTACCAGAATAGCAAGCTTTCCCATGCTGCAGGGAACTATCAAATGCATGTCTTGCAGATGCCACATCTCAAAATGGTGATGAACTAAAACTGCTAAAAACTTTAAACTGTATTAAAAAGAGGTACCACTCAGTCTATGTACATTCGGTGCACTACCAAGCCCAGAACATCATGTTGCTGAATGCCTGTTATCCTGGCAGCAGTCATGATGTTTTCTTTCATGGTGCACTATCTGTTGTTCCAGTGATTTTGAGCCACCACATCAAACCAGAGAGTGGCTGCTTGGTGGCGAACGCTATACGCAATGCACCTGGCTAATGACTCACCTCCACAACCTCACCATATGTGTCTAGTACCCATAGAATGAGAGCCATGCTGCAGCTAGGAATGTCATGGAGCAGACCATCAACATCCTGAACAATGGTTCACTACCTGGACCACTTGGGGTGGGGGTCTTCAGTAAGGTGCACACAACACCAATATCTGAGCTAGTGGCTGAAAGTATCAGATTAAGTGATGGTGTTTTTACCTCAAATGCCTGTTCTTCTTCTGGGTATTCAGCTTCAGTTATTGCAGCTGGTCACGTGGCAGTTCTTGCACATTTGAAAGCATTATTGCATAAGGGATGGTTGAGGTGAGGGAAGGGCTGTGGGGGGAAAGCAAAAGGTGCATGTTTACACAAGGTTGCAGCTGAGGGTGAAGTGGGGTTTGAGAAGCTGCAGAAGACAGGAACATGCTATCATCCTGAATGAACTCAATGATGCTGCTGACCAAAGCCTCAATCATGGCCGCTTCAATTAAACCAAGCACCATTGAGGTTTGCAAATGCAGCTGTGTCTGCCAACGCTGGTTTGCTGCATCTATTATGGGTTAGCTTGTCCTGCAAAATAGAGGGAGGTATGTCAGTGACTGTGGGGATTGCATCTGCCATAGTCAAATAGCTAGCAGTCTCTGCAAGTTGCGTAGTATGAGTGTTATATAGGGTGAGATGAAGCAAATGAATGTGACACTTTAAGTCATCTCAAATAGATTGCTGGAAGGCAAGTGAAGTAGGTGTGGCGATTGGAGCAGTGCTTGAGGTTAGTGCTGCAGTTGGTAGAACTTGGCATGCACTGACCTTGAGCATTCGCCTGTGGTCTTCTTCCAAGCTTCTTGTTCCACTATATTCATGTTCTTGGTGGCAGATGGTTAGTGTAGATTGTTTGATACACCTGCTCCCATTGTCTTCTGAGCAATTGTCTTGAGGGCCTCCTGACCCTGAGGGAAGAGAACCTCTCTGCTTCAGTCTACCTACTGCATCAAAGACTCCAGTGAGGCATCAGAAAACTTGGCGGCATGCTCTCACATCTGTTGCACCACTTCAAGTCTCTTTTGTCCTTGCAATGTTCCCCAGCCATTTTCAGCCCATGCTGCAGCCAGGATGCACGTCATCTTCAAGAGGTGCAGTCTGTCTTAAGTAGCTTTAATTGGTGCTAGCCATTTGCTGATAAAGCTGAGCCTCTTCTGAGAAATGCAGCCAGTTTGCAGTGTGGTCAGCACATTCAAAAAAATGAGCAGGGAGCACCAAGTTTGCATGTCGCCTGCATTACTTCAGTCAGGTGCAGGATAATCACGTATTGTGGTCCTGTGCCCAGAATCAGGAACTATACAATTTATCCTCCTGAATATTTTCATTATTCTACTGGTACAGACATGACAATTTGCATTAACATTGGGACCTTTATTGTAAAGATGTATTTTGAACAAGGTGGGGTGAGTGGAGATTGTGTATGTGAAACCTGGAAGTAAAGTTAGGAGGTTGGATTCTCTAATTTCTACTTGATTGAATCATTACATTTTCCCTTCGAGTTTTGCTTCTATTATGTGCACTTGTATGACATGATTTGAAATCCACTATTTAGAGGGATAATGCAGAAATGGAATTTGGGGGAGACAAGAGATGTTTAGGATGGATTCATAAAGTGCAAGGGCAGCAACCAGATTTGATGATGTTCCCCTAGAATTATGGCTGGAGTGTGAGGGATTTGTTTTCCCCCATCAATGGGAAAAAGGAACCTGCTGCTATTACCAAAAAGGCATAGTTAGAAGCAACTGAGGAGCTGAGTATCAGAGTCAAAGTGCCCGATCTTGGATGTAGTGCTGGAAGCAGTTTAATGACCTAACCAGTTCAGAAAAACTGAGTACATTTGCTCATACATCTACATGCTGTGGTTCAAAACCCCACCCTTTCATTCTAAAGATAGTGTGATAAGGTAGATAAAAATCAATACTCACACCCAGTCAAATTTCAGCAGTGCCCAGTCTTCATTTTCTGTGTACTTCTTAACCTTCCCACTTATCCATCCACCATTGCCACTCACTCCAACCTTTATACAATGTGATGCATCTGTCTGATAGTCACCCTCATCAGGTGCACTACACCTGACCTCCACTGACTCACAGATTTGTTTATCTGCCCCATGTGGGAGAAGAATGCACAAACACAAGGGAGTTGACAGATGCAGAGGAGGATGCCATGGAGAAAAGTGGCACATTTTTGTCCCTCTCAATCAGAGATGAAGAGACGGTAAACCCACAGGCAGCTGGTAATTGAATTGAAAATATTTCTGGCACTCATATGCTGATTTTTCTTTATCAATGACTGAACTATGAGAAGCTTGGGCATGGTTAATGGCAAGATTGTTACTTTACCATGGATAAATCATATCCTTGTCTTTTGACTTTCAGCGGCTTCATGTCTGCAACAAGAGTCACTGGAGGTGTATGAGGATTTCTTTGAGGACCTCATTCCTTCTGAAAGGGCACCATCATAGGACATACAGTTATGCGTCAGCAGAAATATTCACACTTCTGGGGGTCCACTTAGACAGTTAGTTCAGTTTTCACCTGGTGATTCACAATTCACAAGTGAGCATGGGCAGGCACTGTTGGCAGATACAGTTGTTGAGAGTCCAAGTCTGGTGCTGGTGGGTGTGGAGGGAGGGAAACGCAATCCTATCCAAGCAATGTTCAGCTGGACACAGACATTGGAAGCTGAAAGTCATTTCTGAGAAGGAAAAAGACAAAGCTACAACAACAACTTTTCAGAGTACTTACAGCTGTGCCACACACACACCTCAATAGCAGAGAGGATGAACGAGTTCAATTTGAACTGTAATGGATTGGCGGTGCAAGCATTTGTGAGATTGTCTGCCTTGGAGATAGTTATTGCCTCTCAGGAGTTTAATAGTGCAGCTAGAACAGGGTCTTGAGAAGGAGTCTCTGGGGACCTGAAATCCAGAGGTCATGGAGCAAAAACATTTTAGTAGTCAGACCAGGGATCTGATCAGTCTGCCTCTAGATCTGCTGAAGCCACATGGGATGCACCATGAAGAAGCAGTATGTAGCGCAGGTTGAATCAATTGTAATTTATCAAGAGTATGCACTTGGGCATTTGACAATATGTTATGGTGCTCAGTTTCCATTTTTTAGTAACGCCATGTAAAATTTATTGATTAGTACTACTTCCACGTGTTGCTCATCATTGTGCCTGAGTGCCAACTTGCCCATTCATGACAGGGTTCATTAGACAGATGTGCAATGGATGTATGTTGGCCTGGAAAACTGTTCTGTGGATTGGGTGAAAGCTTTGATTTGTTATTTGGTCTAGTCAGAATAATTAACTGAACCTGCAAGTTATGAGGGCATCCCTGGTATGAATAGCAGCAATGTTGAATTGTACACACCCCTACCTGCCAGCGGATTTGTAGGCATGGTGGGGGAGGCCATAAAATAAAATTATTGGCTACTTAAGGGCTGCTTCCTGCTTGGACTCTATTTTGAAGTTGACAGGAGGAATTCAGGGGCAGGGGTAAGCCTGGCAGGCCACCCTGCTTGGGTCTCAGGCGGTGCCTCCCTCAAGGGTTCACTTTCCTCATCAGGCACCTCATCACCATAGGTTGTCCCTCCCCCGCCAGCCTCTTCATCAGGATTCCCATCTCCCCCCTCCGCACGCACCCCCCCCCAGTCCTCACCTCCCCTTCCCACCATGAGACCCCCTGCATTTAACTGGTTCTGGACTCAGGGACTTAGAATCTGGAGATTGCTTCTAGTCCGAGCTGTGGCCACTGCTTCCACTGGCACTGCTGTGACAACAGAGCTGCCAGCCAATCAGATTGGCCAGCAGCTCTCTGAGATGGGACTTCTATTCAAATGAGAAGTCCTGGCTCCAATTAACGTTCCTTAGAGTATTAAATGGCTGTGGGGCTGCTGTGATTGGCAGGGATACATCCCCCGCTGACTCTTTGGGTGGCAAGGCAGCAAACTTGCCTTCCAAAAAAATCCTGCAGGTCTTCCTCCTCTTTCTCTTCTTCACTATTCTCCTCATCAGAAGATGCTTCTTGAGGGCCTTGGTCATCCTCCATATGTAATCACCAGAGCACAACACACCATTATTATTCTTCAAACCCTTGCTGGTGAGTGCTGAATGGTGCCTTTACACCAATCTAAGTCACTGAAGCCATGTTGATAGCTTGTTTGATGACATACCTGTTGATCATGTGACTCTCATTACGCATTCCTGCACTTTATTGCTAGGGTTCCTCGCAGATCTCATGAGCTAAGTTCAAAACGCTTCTTCTCATTCTTCTACAAGCTAGCCCTTAAGCCTGGCTCCTGTACTGTCACAGTATGGAAACAACATGACAGCTCCCAGTGAATCTAGTGTGCACCTGGATGAAATCCTTGATGTTGATAAATCTCCTGGTTCATTTAGTGGTCCTCAGATTGCCACCTCCTCTGTGCACCCCTCTCCTATGTACCTCTCCCTTTTGCACCTCTCTGCTGTTCACCCGCTGATCCCTCTAATGCATGTCATTGCTCCTGTGGATGGTGATTGTCCTCCTTGTCTGGTGTAGTGTCAAAAACATCCACGGCATTGCCCATCCTGCTGGTGTCCATTTGAAAGCTTCCAAATTTCTCAAAAATCTCAATGCTGACAAGAACTCACAGCTAAACATTTGCCAGAAGCGAACTGACAAAGCAACTGTTAGCACTGAGCCTTTATTAAAATAGGACAATCAGAACTTTAAAGATCCCCATACAGTGCACCTAAAACTTGCTCCCCTTCTGAGATGCTTTTTCTGAGCCCTAGGAAACCCATATTAGAGATGCTAAATTCAAAAGATTATTCAATTCAATTGAAAATAACCTAATGTCATGTACAGCACCAATGATTTTAAAGGTTGTGTTATTTGCCGACCTGCCTTTATGATTTATAACAGCGATTCCAGTGAACAGTTTACTTGCATGCAGCCACATGCAGCTCTGTTAAACCTGAAGGCATTTTTTAGACTGCTTTTGGTGCCAACACCACCCTAGGTGGCACACTTCATGCACACACGCAGATGTAGTGTTTTCCAATGATACATCTGATTTTTTAATATATTCTTAGGATATCATAGAATGGTTATAGCACAGAGGGAGGCCATTTGTCCCATTGTGTCTCTGTTAGCCCTCTGAAGGAGCAATTCATTACCATTCCCCTGCCTTTTCTCTGTAGCCCTACAATTATTTCCTTATCAGATTTGAAAGCCTCAACTGACCCCGTCTCCACCATACTCTCAGGCAGTGCATTCCTGATCCAAACCAATCACTGTGTGATTTTTTTTCCTCATGTCACCGTTGTTTATCTTTCCAATTACCTTAAAGCTGTGTCCTCTGGTTCTTGATCCTCCCACCAGTGGGAACAATTTCTCCCTATCTACTCCAACTTCTCCAATCTTGCTACACAAGGAGGTCAAACAGTTACAGGGATTACACAATAAATGGGAATATACTAAGAGGGGTAGATGAAGTGAGAGATCTTGGCGTACAAGTACACAGGCCCCTGAAGGCAGCAGTTCAAGTAGACAAGGTTGTAAAGAAGGCATATGGAATGCTCTCCTTCATTGGCAGAGGTATAGAATATAAAAGTAAGGATATAATGTTGGAATTGTATAAAACACTGGTGGGGCCACAACTGGAGTATTGTGTGCAGTTCTGGTCACCACATTACAGGAAGGACGTGATAGCTCTGGAGAGAGTGCAGAGGAGGTTTACAAGAATGTTGCCAGGGTTAGAAAAGTGTTGCTACGAGGAGAGATTGGATAGGTTGGGGTTATTTTCCTTAGAACAAAGAAGGCTGAGAGGTGACTTGATTGAGGTGTATGAAATTATATGGGGAATAGATAGAGTGGACAGGATAAAATTGTTTCTCTTGATGGAGAATTCTAGAACCAGGGGACATAGATTCAAGATAAGTGGCAGAAGGTGTAGGGTGGACATGGGGAAGAACTCTTTTACGCAGAGGGTAGTGGGTGTCTGGAATTCGCTGCCCAAGTTGGTGGTAGAGGCAGAAACTCTAAACTCTTATAAAAAGTACCTGGATCTGCACCTTAAGTGCTGTAAGCTGCAGGGCTATGGACCGGGTGCAGGAAGGTGGGATTAGAAAGGGCACCTGGTTGTCCTTGGGCTGGCATGGACAAGATGGGCTGAATGGCCTCCTTTTGTGCTGTAACTTTTCTATGATTCTATGGTTCTAACTGAAGTTCCTCATCTCTAGAACAATTCTCGTGAAAGTTTTCTGCATCCACTCTAATGCCTCCAGGTCTTTCCTATAGTGTGGTGCCCAGAACTGGATGCAGTACTCTAGTTCAGGCTGAACCAGTGTTTTAAAGAGCTTTAACATAACTTTCTTAATTCTATACTGTGTGCCCCTATTTACAAAGCCCAGGATGCCATAGGCTTTATTAATCACACTCTCAATCTCATGCCACCTTCAATGATTTATGCACCTATGTACCCAGGTTCCTCTGCTTCTGCACCCCGTTTAGAATTGTACCCTTTATTTCATATTGCCCCTCCACATTCTTCCTACCAAAATGAATCACTTCACACTTCTTTGCATTAAATTTAATCTGCCATTTGTCCACCTATTCCACCAACCTATGTCCTTTTGAAGCTCTACACCATTCTCCTCATGGTTCTCAATACAATTTTGAAATAGTGTCCTTTACACATAGGCCTATGTCATTAATATATATCAGGAGGATTAGGGATCCCAACAACGATCTCTGCAGAACTCCACTATAAACCTTACTCCAGTCTGAAAAACAACCATTCACCACTATGATTTGCTTCCTGTCACTCAGTCAATTTCTTATCGATGTTTCTACAGTCCCTTTTATTCCATGAGCTATAACTTTGCTCCAAAATCTGTTGCGTGGCACTTTATCAAATGCCTTTTGGAAGTTCATTACACACAGCAATAGTGTTACCCTCATCAACCCTCTCTGTTACCTCATCAAAAAACTCAAGCAAGTTAGGTAAACACAATTTGCCTTTCACAAATCCATGCTGGCTTTCCTTAATTAACCCACATTTGCCCGAAGTGACTATTAATTTTGTCCCGAACTATCATTTCTAAAAGCTTCCCTACCTGGTTTAACTGACTGACCTGTAATAGCTGGACTTGTCTTTACACACTTTTTTGAACAAGGGTGTAACATTTGCAATTTTCCAGTACTCTGGCACCACTCCTGAGTCGAAGGAAGGCTGGAAAATTATGGCCAGTGCCTTAGCAATTTCCACTCTCATTTCTTTCAATATCCATGGTTACATCTCATCATGTCCTGGTACCTTATCAACTTTAAGTACAGGCAGCATATCCAATAACTCCTCCTTATCAAATTTAAACCTTTCTAGTGACTGAATTACCTGCTCTTTCACCATGACCTGGGCAGCATCTTCTTCCTTGGTAAAGACAGATGCAAATATTCATTTAAAATTTCAGCCATGCCCCCTGGCTCCATGTGTAAATCCCCTTTTTGGTTCCTAATTGGCCCCAATCTTTCTCTTACCACCATTTTATTATTTATAGCTGCCAGTAACTTCTCATACTCTCTCTTTTCTTCTCTTATTTGCTTTTTCAATTCCCCTCTGAACCTCCTTCAGCCTGGTTCTCAGTTGTAGTATCCAGCTGACATCTGTCATAAGCACACCTTTTCATCTTCATCTTGATCTGTATTGTCATCCAAGGTACTCTAGATCTGTTTACCCTACCTTTCCCCTTCATGGGGATGACTATACTTGAATTATCTCTTCTTTAAAGGTAGCCCATTGTTCAGTTAGAGTTTTCCTGCTAATCACAGAATCACAGAATGACACAGTGCAGAAGAGGCCCTTCGGCCCATTGAGTCTGCACCGACACGTGAGAAACACCTGGCCTACCTACCTACCTAATCCCATTTACCAGCACTTGGCCCATAGCCTTGAATGTTAAGACATGCCCAGTGCTCATCCAGGTACTTTTTAAAGGATGTGAGGCAACCCGCCTTCACCACCCTCCCAGGCAGCACATTCCAGACCGTCACTACCCTTTGCGTAAAAAGTTTTTCCTCACAACACCCCTAAGTCTTCTGCCCCTCACCCTGAAATTATGTCCCCTCATGACTGACCCTTCAACTAAGGGGAACAGCTGCTCCCTATTCACCTGTCCATGCCCCTCATAATCTTGTACACCTCGATCAGGTCGCCCCTCAGTCTTCTCTGCTCCAACGTAAACAACCCAAGTCTATCCAACCTCTCTTCATAACTTAAATGTTTCATTCCGGGCAACATCCTGGCGAATCTCCTCTGCACCCCCTCCAGTGCAATCACATCCTTCCTATAGTGTGGCGACCAGAACTGCATACAATACTCCAGCTGTGGCCTCACCAACGTTCTATACAACTCCAACATGATCTAAAAACAAAAAGCTAAAAGCTACTGTGGATGCTGGAAATCCAAAACAAAAACAGAATTACCTGGAAAAACTCAGCAGGTCTGGCAGCATCGGTGGAGAAGAAAAGAGTTGACGTTTCGAGTCCAACATGACCCTTCAACAGAACTCAAGTATCGTTAGGAGAGAGGTGAAATATAAGCTGGTTTAAGGTGGGGAGCGGGGGGAGAGAGAAGTTGAGGGTGGGGTGGTTGTGGGGACAAGCAAGCTTGGGAGACATACACACCTGGTCACCTCCTCAAAAAATTCACTCAAAATTGTTAGGCACGACCTCCCTCTGACAATGCTGACTATCCCTGATCCCTTGCCTCTCCAAGTGGAGATAGATTCTCTCCTTCAGAATTTTCTCCAATCATTTCCCTTCCACTGACGTGAGACTCACTGGCCTATAGTTCCCTGGCTTATTTCTACAACCCTTCTTAAATAGCGGAACCACATTAACTGTTCTCCAGTCCTCTGGCACCTCCCCCGTGACCATAGAGGAATTAAAAATTTGGGTCAGAGCCCCTGCAATCTCCTCCCTTGCCTCCCTCAGCAGTCTGGGACACAAATCATCTGGACCTGGAGATTTGTCCACTTTTAAGCCTGCCAACACCTCCAATCCCTTCTCACTCCCTATATCAATTTGCTTAAGAACCTCACAGTCTCTCTCCCCGAGTTCCATACCTCCATCCTCATTCTCTTGGGTGAAGACGGATGTGAAGTATTCGTTCAACACTCTACCGATGCCGTCTGGCTCCACCCATAGATTGCCCCCTTGGTCCCTTATGGGCCCTACTCTTTCCCTGATTATCCTCTTCCCATTGATATACTTATAGAATATCTTGGGATTTTCCCTACTTTTACCAGCCAGAGCTTTCTCATATCCCCTCTTTGCTCTCCTAATTTCTTTCTTAAGCTCCACCCTGCACTTTCTGTACTCCACTAATGCCTCCGCTAATTTGCTCCCCTTGCACCTACTAAAAGCCTCTCTTTTCCTTCTCATCATATCCTGAATATCTCTGGTCATCCATGGTTCTCTGGGCTTGTTACTCCTCCCTACCACGCTAGAGGGAACATGTTGAGCCTGTACCCTCCCTATTTCCTATTTGAATGCCCCCCCACTGCTCCTCTGTAGGTTTCCCCACAAGTAGCTGTTCCCAGTCTACCTTGGCCAAATCCTGCCTTATTTTACTAAAATTTGCTCTCCCCCAATCCAAAACATTTCTTTGCAACTTACCTATTTCTTTGCCCATAACAAGCTTAAATTGTACCACGTTGTGGTCACTATCACTAAAATACTCCCCCACCACCACCTCAGCCACCTGTCCGGCTTCATTCCCCAGAATTAGGTCCAGCACTGCGCCGTCCCTTGTTGGACCCTCTACTTACTGACCTAAAAAGTCCTCCTGTACACATTTCAAGAAATCCACTCCATCCAAGCCCAATTAATGTTGGGAAAGTTGAAATCACCTAATACAATTACACTATTGCTATTGTTTTTACACACCTTCGCAAATTGTGCACATATTTGCTCCTCAATTTCCTGCTGACTATCTGGGGGGTCTATAATAAATACCTAACAATGTGGCTGCCCCTTTTTTATTCCTAAGCTCTACCCACAAAGCTTCATTCGATGCCCCCTCCAAGATATCATCTCTACTTACTGCAGTAACTGACTCCTTAATTAATAATGCAATTCCTCCTCCTCTTTTACCCCCTCCCCTGACTCGTCTGAAGATTCTATATCCCGGAATGTTGAGCTGCCAATCCTGCCCCTCCCTCAACCACGTCTCTGTGATGGCTACTATATCACAATTCCACGTGTCAATCCTCACCCTTAACTCATCCGTTTTACCTGTAATACTCCTGGCATTAAAATAGAGGCCATCCAGCCTTGCCTTACTCCCTTGAAACTTAATGTAATGAAACTTAATCCCTCTGATTCCAATTTATCTGGGCCAGATACATTCTTACCCCATTAAAGTTGGCTTTCTGCTATAATTCTTGTATTTTCCTGTAATTTCTTTGCATATTTGGCTCTGTATAAGGGCGTCAATGGCAAGGCCAGCATTTATTGCCATTTGCTAAATTCCTGAAGTTGGAGCTGGATTGTGATCGTGCTTCAATATCTTTCTGATTTTACTCCCCAACTGACCTCAACCCACAGTTCCTGGGTGTTAAAATTCCTCTTCAAAAAGACTCCATGAACAATGTTGAAAGACACCCTGAAGTTTTAATAGCATTAGAGAACTAGACTCTCAAATTAAGCCTTCCTTTACATTAGAGCAGCAGAGCCTGTGCGCAGTCAGTTTGTTGGATAATTTTGCAATCCCCTGCTTCTATTGGCGTTGTCACAGTTGATGGGGCTGCAGGTCAGAGACAGAGTTATAACACTGTCACATCCAATCCTTTGGCCTGCAGTCTATGTAAACACAGCTCTACAGTGATCTGATTCCAGAGACAAGTGTCTCTGGATTTCAGGATTTTGACTTCTTAGCAATTTAAAAAATTCATTCATGGGATATTGGTTTAGCTGGTTAGGCCACCACTTGTTGCCCATCCCTAATTGACCTTGAGAAGGTGGTGGTGAGCTGCCTTCTTGAACTGCTGCAGTCCATGTGGCATAGTGTAGTTAGGGAGGGAGTTCCAGGATTTTGATCCAGCAACAGTGAAAGAACAGCGATATATTTTCAAGTCAGGATGGTATGCGGTTCGGAGGAGAACTTCCAGGTCGTGGTGTTCCCATGTGTCTGCTGCCCTTGCCATCTAGATGGTAGTGGTTGTAGGTTTGGAAGGTGCTGTCTAAGGAGGCTTGGTGAGTTTCTGCAGTGCATCTTGTAGATGGTACTCACTGCTGCCACTGTTTGTTGGTGCCGGAGGCAGTGAATGTTTGTGGTGCCAATCAAGTGGGCTGCTTTGTCCTGGACGGTGTCAAGCTTCTTGAATGTTGTGGCAGCTGCACTCATCCAGGCAAGTGGGGAGTATTCCAACACACTCCTGACTTGTGCCTTGTAGATGGTGGACAGGTTTAAGGAGTCTGGAGGTGAGTTACTCACTGCAGGATTCCAAGTTTCTGACCGGCTCTTGTAGCCACAGTATTTATATTGGCTCGTCCAATTCAGTTTCTGGTCAATGATAACCCCCCAGGATGTTGATAGTGGGGGATTCAGCGATGGTAATGCCATTGAATGTCAAGATGGGATGTTTAGATTCTCTCTTGTTTGTGATGGTCATTGCCTGACACTTGTGTGGCACGAATGTTTCTTGCCACTTGTCAGCCTAAGCCTGGATGTAGACTGCATCAGTATCTGAGGAATTCCGAATGGTGCTGAACATTGTGCAATCATCAGCGAACATCCCCACTTCTGACCTTATGATGGAAGGAAGGTCATTGATGAAGCAGCTGAAGATGGTTGGGCCGAGGACACTACCCTGAGGAACTCCTGCGGTGATGTCTTGGAGCTGAGGTGATTGACCTCCAACAATCACAACCATCTTCCTTTGTGCTAGGTATGACTCCAACCAAAGAGAGTTTTCCCCCTTATTCCCATTGACTTCAGTTTTGCTAGGGCTCCTTTATACCACGCTCGGTCAAATGCTGCCTTGATGTCAAGGGCAGTCACTTTTATCTCACCTCTGGAGTTCAGCTCCTTTGTCCATGTTTAGACCAAGAATATAACGAGGTCAGAAGCTGGGGGCCCTGGCAGAATCCAAACTGTGAGCAGGTTGTTTCTAAGCAAGTGCCACTTGATAGCACTGTTGATGACCCTTTCCATCATTTTATTGATGATGGAGAGTAGACTGATGGGGCAGTAATTAGCAGGGTGGAATTTGTAACAAAAACAGAAAATGCTGGCAAAACTCAGCAGGTCTAGCAGCATCTGTGGAAAGAGAAATGGAGTTAATGTTTCGAGTCTGTGTGACCATTCTTCAGAGCTAAAGAGTAAAAATGTGATGAAATTTATACCGTTAAAGGGGGGTGGAGCAGCTGAAGCTGGCTAGAAGGCCAGCGATAGGTGGGGACAAAGGAGAGATTGACAAAGATGTCATGAACTAAAGGACAAAGGGAGTGTTAATGCTAGTGGTAAGGGCTAGAAAAGGTGCTCTTAGTGGCATAAAGGTAAGAAAGCAGAATGTGATAATAGCAGAACAAGGGTAAGCATTGTGTGAATGAACAACATGGAACAAGTAACAGATGGCTCTTTTGGTGATAGGGTGGGGGGAGGGGCGGTGGTGGGGAAAAAAGGATAGAAAATGGGATAGAAGGGAGGATAAAAAAGAGGATTTTAAAAAATTATTCATTCACGGGATGGGGGCTTCACTGGCTGGGCCAGCATTTATGGCCCATCCCTAGTGCCCTTGTTCAGTGGCATTTAAAAGTCAACCAGCATTGCTGTGGGTCTGGAGTCACATGTAGGCCAGACCAGGTAAGAACAACAGATTTCCTTCCCTAAAGGACATCAGTGAATCAGATCGGTTTTTGCGACAATCGTTCCATGGTCATCATTGGACTTTTAATTCCAGATTTTTATTGAATTCAAATTCCACCAGCTGCCATGGCAGGATTCAAACCCAGAGCATTACCCTAGATCTCTGGATTATTAGACCAGCAACAATACCACTATGCCATCACCTCCCCATAATAGATAAAACAATGTGTACAGGACGTACCTGGGTAATTTTCTACATTGCCGGGTAAATGCTAGTGTTGCAGCTATACTGGAACAGCTTGGCTAGGGATGCAGCAAGTTCCGGAACACAAGTCTTCAGTACTATTGCTGGAATGTTGTCAGGGCCCATAGCCTTTGCAGTATCCAGTGCCTTCAGCTGTTTCTTGATATCACATGGAGTGAATTGAATTGGCAGAAGACTGGCACCTGTGATGCTGGGGACCTCTGGAGGAGGCCAGGATGGATCATCCACTCGGCACTTCTGGCTGACGATTGTTGCCTTACCTTTTGCACTGACGTGCTGGGCTCCTCCATCATTGAAGACGGGGATATTTATGGAACCTCCTCCTCCAGTGAATTGTTTAATTGTCCACCACCATTCATTGCTGGATGTGGCAGGACTGCAGAGCTTCGATCTGATTCATTGGTTGTGGAATTGCTTAGCGCTGTCTATCGCTTGCTGCTTCTGCTGTTTGCGTGCATGTAGTCCTGTGTTGTGGCTTCACTGGGTTGACACCTCACTTTTAGGTATGCCTGGTGCTGGCATGCCCTCCTGCATTCTTCATTGAACCAGGGTTGATCCCCTGGCTTGATTGTAATGGTAGAGTGGGGGGATATGCCGGGTCATGAGATTACAGATTGTAGTTGAGTACAATTCTGCTGCTGCTGATGGCCCAGAGTGCCTCATGGTTGCCTAGTCTTGTGTTGCTAGATCTATTCGAAATCTATGCCATTTAGTGTGGTAGTAGTGCCACACAACATGACATGGTGTGAAGTGAAACTGTTTAGCACTGACCTTAGTTGCAATGTAAGTGCAGTCTTTACACCCAGCCCTTAATTAACTGTGTAGTGTGTTTCCCCAAATATGCAAGTTGTGCTGCTCTTCGATATGCCATCTGAAGGATGATGGAAAAACTGGCTGGAGTGGACACACTCATCCCTTCCACAACCCTTTAGCATAACACCTCAGTTAAAGAACATGAACGGTGCCCATGAACATTCTCTTATTCTCTTCAGTATAAAAGATTTAAGGGCATGGGAGGGAAGAAAATAATGAACAGTGTTAATGCATTAATGCATGTGTATATTCATTAGCAAACTCAACAGAAAACTAATGTAGATATTGGAAAATAAATTAGTAATTGACATCAGTCAACCACAGTAAATTGACCACATGGTTTATTAGCCACTTCCTTTATGAATCATGAAATCTACAGGAATGTAAGTTCATTTGTGCAGGTTTATGTATGTAATTTTGATTTTGACTCATAAAGCTGTCTATAATTCATTGACTTTGTTGCTGGTAAATTATAAGGCCAGTTTTCTCAGTGGAAGTAATGAAAATCATATATTGACCTTCACAAAATACCCTATTCCTATGCATATTTGCAAAGGACAAGATGTGTCAAACAGAATTCAATGTCAATTTATTTTACTTTGCCAAAAAAAAGAGCTGGATGCATATGTTAAATATGTTGTAGATAAAGCTTAGGCATAAGTGTTAAAAGATAACAAAATATTCTAAATTCTAAACCTGAAACAAAAGCCAAAAAAAAACACTGGTATTACACAACAGAAGAGTCAGCGCCTGAAAGCAATAGATAGGTTAATATTTTCAACTTGGCTGATTTACCGCAGATTTGCACTTCTTCAAGAGATTAAAGGAGTAAAGTTAAGAAAGGAGAAATGTAGTCAGAGCACACAGGATATACATAACATTTTGTCTAGTTCTAAGCTTAAAAATAGGCATTTTTCTTTTCTACAGCACATAATCTTGACAGAGATAATTCTATCCAAAACAGATTGGCACTGACTTTGTTAATTGTAATGCACAACAAGAACATGGTTGGGCTCAGTTTACACCCTTTTACCCCAGTGGACAATCAGTGAAACAAATGTCCTTAAAGTAGCTGTGAATTTGCCTCCTCACACCATGAAGCTTGCCGATTTGTTTGTCAAACTTCAGATAGAATCCCATCTGAAACAGTAAAGTGTCTTTCTCTTTCAAATGCTGACTGACCAGTTGTGAATTTCCACTATCTTCTGCTGTTAATTCACACTTTCCAATGTTTTAGTGGATATCCTGCATTTGTCCTGCTCCTATAAGAAGTTGCTTTCCTGACACAATCTTAAACTGTCACCACAGGATGCCAGCTAAATGTATATGTGTAATACTCCATAAAAGATGCAGTTGGCCTGAATTTTCTTCACAGTGCTGGTCAGCAAGAGAAATTCCATTTTTTTTTGTTTAAAGTAGTCAATTGAAGACTCTCAAGCCTGCATACCCACAATGCACTGCATCAAAAGCAGAGGCAGTACTCATAAGGAAGATAGTGCAGACAGCAGATTTGTGACAGAGTAATACATGAAACCCATCAGCTGATGACTGAAAATCCCTCTTTTCTAATTAATCGAGGTACACAGGCTAGGGATGAAGAGGATCAGGGAAATGAAATCAGGAAAAAGATACCATCAGTCATTTCTGCGGCCCATTGTCATACCTCAGAATCAGCTGTAATGAATCACTCAGGCATTCCGGAGATACATTCAAATGGTGAAGAAAATTCATTGTCCAGTGGAGAGCATTTGATAAAAATCTTCTCTTTTTTTTCATTGTCAGAAGTCCATGATCAGAAAGGAAATCAAGGCAGCACAACAGGTGTACTGTGCAGCCTGGTGGAATCTGCAAATGAGCTCAGATAGAACCTGTTCTTTTCACTTTCGCACAGTGAAGCAAATCCCTGTCCTATCACAGCCAGCTGCAATATATACTATGAAGGCTTAAGATCTTATAAATAAGTGCTGAATTGACCCTCAGGTTACTGTAAAGCACTATAGTAGTAACAACAGGATAAAATAAAACTGAAGAATGCAGTCTTAAGTTGACTGACTGAAATGCCGAGACATTGCAATCAGCTGAACGTTTGTCGATGCAGCCAAGCACTTGGAACAAGGATTCTTTTTTTAAGTTTAAAAGGAGTTTTTCTGAACAGTTTTGATGGTGACTTCCTCACATCATAATGTTATGGCAGCCCTGACTTAGAATCATAATCCTGTAAAGCTTCTCTCAACCCTGAATCTTATTGCATTGTAAAGTAGAAAATAATTGTGTGCTTCTAAACATAATGGAAGTTAGTATGGAGATAAACTTCAATTGCGCAAAACCCAACTGGCAAGCATAAAAGCAAATGAAAAAGAGAAACCTGTATAAATTAACAAAATAATATAAATGGATTGGAGTGACTTTAAGTCCACTAAATTCTTGAGGTTTGGATAACTGCTGTAATGAATTACCCTAGCTTTTCTCTCATAGCTCATCATGTCATTCAAACTATTGGAGTGCATTATATCCTACTGAAACATTTGCAGCCATATGTTTTTCTCCATATAAGCTCTTTGCCAGTCTCACAAAGGCTATTTAAAGAAAATAGGAACAGAAGAGAAAATGCTCCATGCATTCAAATATCAAGATAACATGTGGAGTAAAACTGGTTGAATTCAACGGCCTTGTAAGAATGAAATAAAATCGGACTCCTTCTCCAGGATGTTTATTATCTATGTTATAACACATAGAATTTTAACATTCAGACCTGCTCACAGCAAATTCAAAATCCAAAAATAACTGGAGCATTAGCATCACGCTTCCAGGTTTCCCAACAAGGTGGACATGATGATGACATGTACCTGACAGTTAAAGGGTATTCATAAAGGGACTCCTTTAGGAGTCAGAATGGATCCACTATAGAACTGTCAAGACAAAAGGAGGGAGTACAAATGGAGTGTCAATGTAGGAGAGCAGCCCCAGTTCTCTGAGGCAGCCCTGGAAGTCATGATGGTGGGTGTAAGGGGTACAGAGAAACACTCTCCCCAGTGGATTGGAGAAAAAGGCTAGCCTCTGAAACCAAACAGGGAGAGGTCAAGGAGGTCTGCAGCAGGAATGTGGTGCTTCACACTGGAGACAGTGCTGAAAGATGTTCAATAACCTCATCAGGGCAGTAAAAGGGAGTGGCATCCCGCATTCAAGTACGAACTCCCACATTCCAACTTCCTCAGTATTCTCTTGCACAGCAGTCCTCAGACCAACACACCTTGTAGCTCCAGTCATTCATCTCTCTAGGGCACCTCCTCACATCCCATCTGAACAGCCACCCTCATTTTTATGCCATCACATACATATTCCTCACAGTTACCACCCAGAAATGCTCTCCTTTCATCCACGCAAATTATTGCATTTCTCACATGCAAAATTCCCTGTTTTTGATCCTTGACAGCACAGAACTCCAGGGAGAAACAGAGACCCTCCAGTCATTGCCACCCTGACTTTAGTGGAGGAGGAGGTTATGGAGGTCAGCAGAATGGTGGAGTACGTGGCCATGGAGCTGGAGAAATGGGGATCTCCGAGATACCTGGTAACAGAATTTAGATATCACACAGTCTTGTGGCACACAACATTCACTCATGTAAAACTCATGTCATGGATAACCAAAATATGATCACCTGCACAATGATGAACTTGAACCCTTTCTTCTTGTTGATTCTAAATCAGTTCTTTCACCTTCCACAGGTCCTTCAAGCATGATGCAGGAGCCGGCTGACGAGTCCTCAGAGGAAGTTGTGCACTCTATTCACACGATATATGCACACACCTCGGTGGGGCCTTCAAAGTAGGTAGCCACTTGCCACATGGTAAGCCACACATCACAAGTGAGCATGAGCAAGTGCTGGGGGCAACAGTGGAGTGTCCATCAGAGGGCATAGGACACTCCAAACTCTGTTCAGCTGGACACAGATGCTGAGCCTCAGGGGTCATAATTGAAGACGACTAGTCTGGAGCAGCCTCAGACAATGTGCAAGGTTCTGTCAGCATTTCTATAAGCATTGCACACTATTGGAGAGAAGTTGGAGAAGGCTGTCTCAAACATGAGTGCCATGATGCCTCAGGTTTATATCCTGAGGTCCATCTCCATAAAAAGATTGACCGCCTGGATGGTGCATCAGATGTGAGACGTAATGAATGTGTTCTGACCCTCACCAAATGGCTGTAATACTCAATCTGCCAGTTTACATAGGTGGAGGAAAGCCTTTCTTTGGTCATTTAGCATGTTGCTGGAGTGCAACATAGTGCTCTACAGCTCTTGTCTAGCAGGGAAATGTGAGTGGGTCAAGAGATGGAAGATGGAATATGGCACATGGAAGATGGGATGCTACTCAAGGTGCCCCCAGTCCTCCCCCTTTACCCTCTTCTCAGTTAAGTACTCCACATGTTGACTCCTGTCCTGATGGCTGAAACTGCCCCTGCACAGCTGCAGGTGGGGCAGTGTTTGGTGGGCTCCTCATGGGCCCCAAGACCCAGAAGATATTGGCCATGAGTATCTAAGCTGTCACAGCAGGGGAATGAGTGGCCTGTCTCAAGCTCTGTTGAAGCTACAAGGGTAGCACCATGTAGGAGTAATAGGAAAAAGAAGGGAAAGACTTTGTAGTTTCACAAGGGGAATTACTTGGGTGCTTACAAGTTGGTAACTGTTAACATTATTATCAATATTAATGAACCACAAAGTTTATTTCAAGTCCTGATTGTCCAGCCACCTCCATTGTTGCCTCTCTGCCAAATAGTCATCAGCCTTGAGGAACATGGAATGACCAGAATTGAAGACAAGAAATGCCTGTCAGTCAGATGGAAGGGTTATTGACTATGGTGGTGGTGGGGGTTGGAGGGCCTGTGCCAGTGCATTTAGCATTGGTGTGCCATGTAGCTACACAATCTGATTGTACTTGTAGTACTCCTTTGCATCTCTAGTAGTTAGGTGAGTGGCTGCAGGGACCATGCCCACATCAGGCGTCTCCTCCTCCTGATGCACCTCCTCTTCCTCCAATGATGCAGAGTAGTCATCATCTTCCTCCTACTGCAGTTCCAAAGGAAGGTAGTCAGGAGCAATGTAGGCCCCTTAAAAGCTGTTAATTCTGATGCTGTCAATCAAAATAAGGAAATGACAAACATGTTGACAATTATTTTGCATCCATATTTTCAGTAGAGCAAGAGTTCAGGATGTCAGAAATCTCAAGGAAACTGATTCTGAATCAAGGACAAGCGTGCACCAAAATTAGCATAAGCAAAATTACAGTAACAAAAATAAAATGGCAAGCAAACTCCCAGGACAAGGACTCTCATCTTAGGATTTTAAAAGAAGTAGGTGAGTACATTTTGATGCCCTAACTATAAGCTTCCAAGTTCACTCAATTTGATTCCCATTAGCTTGGAAAATTGTGCATGCCACTGTTATTTAAGGGAGGTGAGAGGAAAATCAGAGAATTATAGGCCAGTTAGCCTAACATCTGTTGTCAAGAAATCACAAGAGTCTATAATGAAGGAAAGAGTGACTGAACATCTTAAAAATTTTCAGTGCACCTTGAAAATGATCAGAAAGAGACAACATGGATTTGTAAAGGGAAGGTCGTGCCTGACAAACCTGACTGAATTCTTTGAAGAGGTGACTAAAGTAGTAGACAGAGAAATATCAGTAAATATTATTTATTGGACTTCCAGAAGGCATTTAGTAATGTTCTTTATAAGAAACTGTTAGCATGTTGAAACCCATGGAATTGAAAGCCTGTTTAAGAAAATGGCTGAGTTCTAGGGGACAGAGAGTACAGGTAATGGCGTGGTATTCTAATTGGCAGGATGAGATTAGTTGTATCCTGCAAGGGTTTATGTTGGGGTCTCAGCTACTCTGGCTATTCACATACACGGTGGAGGATTACTTCACATTTGCGAGGGCCGTATCGAAATTGCGTATCGATAGTAATTCTGTGTCTATGTACTTATTTGACATTGCTAGCCTATTCACCAATGTTCCTCTTAAGGAAGCCATAGATATTTGCCCTGCAGCACTATATCAGCGATCTAGACCTGACACCATTTCATGAATCAGTATTCATTGAACTTATGGGGGAGAATTTTCTCCCCTTTGTGGGGGGGGCTGAGCCGGAGCGCCATTTTACGTGGGTGGGCCAATTAAGGTCCGCCCAGTATGATGCGGGCCCAGAAGGGCTGAGTGTTCCCTGTGCGGGCGGGGGGAGGAGGCTGAGTCAGGCACATGCACGCAAAAGAGCACAGAAATCTCCCTGAGGCACGGAGCTGCCTCAGGGAGTTTAATTTCATTATGAAAAATTTTTTTAAAAGAAAAAAAAATTTCAGACATGTCCCCTCATGTGACAGTGTCACATGAGCTGGGACATGTCAATGAATTTTAATTTAAAAATTCATTTGATTTATAAATCCTTCATGAAACCTCATCCCGCCTGTGGATGAGGTTTCATGATATATATGAAGGCCGCCTGGGCTCTTCGCCTGCCCACCAACCTTAAGGTTGGAGGGGCAGCCCTGTTAATTGTTTCAATTAGATTTTAAATGGCCTTAATAGGCCTTTGACAGTTCGGCGGGTGCGCAGCCGACTCCAGTGCGTGCTCGGTGAACTGAAGATCAGAATGGCACACGATGACGTCGGGACACACGCCCGATGTTATTTTACGTCATTTTACCCCCACTTACGGACCAGAAGATTCAGGCCATGAACTTGGCAGCTTACGCAGTTAAGTTCAGTTTTAATGACACCATGTATGCCCAAATAGATGGTGTTGTCATGGGATCCCCTCTAGGTCCACCTGTCGCAAGCTTCTTTGTTGGGTTCAATGAGAAACGTGTCTTTGATGGAATGACATCTAATTTTCTGCCCCTCGCATATTTCTGATATGTGGATGATACATCTGTTACATTTAAATCTGCAGCTGCATGTAACAATTTCCTTACATGTCTTAATGGGCTCCATCCTGCGCTCAAATTCACCTTTGAAATAGAGCAGTCAAATGAACTCCCCTTCCTTGACGCAAGCCTACCTTCAATGGTCAATATACATGTTGAGATTCTTACAGTTCCACACGCTATAAAATTGGTCTTATCGGCAACCTTGTAAATGGGGCCCAAGCCATTTGCTCAACATGCAAGCTTGTTGCTGAAATAGGGTACATCAAAGGTATCCTGCAGGATATTGGCTAACCTGATCAGATCATTTTGTGCTGTATACCACTCAAACTCATGAACGGGCCTAAGGCCATCACTTTCAGTCCTGAAAAGTGCCCAGTCTATTTCAGATTACCCTGGAAGGGCAAGGTATCTCAAAAATTTGAGCAACAGGTGAAGCTATCTGTTTCACGCTGCTACTATGCAGTAGCAACATGAGTGGTATTCACCACTAACAGGATGCTGCCATCAAGTAAAAAAAACGTTCTGCCTATCATACAAATGAGTAATGTGGTTTAAGAATTTTGGTGCCAGTGTGAGGCTAGGTATATAGGCCATACATCCCAAAGACTGGTGGATTGTATCACAATTGTATCAATCATGGCCTGGCCCCAATCGTGGGCAACGGTTGGCTTCCCGATCAGCCCTGCCCGCCCCTGCTGAGCCTCATAGATGTGTACAGCACAGAAGGAGGCCATTCAGCCCATCGTGTCCATGCCGGTCAACAAAGATCTGACAATATCCAATCCCATTTTCGAGCAATTGGCCCATAGCCCTGGAGGCTATGGCAATGCAAGTGAATATCTAAATACTTCTTAAATGTTACAAGAGTTTCTGACTCCACCATGCTTTCAGGCAGTGAGTTCCAGACTCCCACCACCCTCTGGCTGTAAAAATTTCTCCTCATCTCCCCTTTTTACCTTCTACCTCTTACCTTAAATCTATACTCCCTTGTTATTGACTAACGGGAAAAGTGCCTCTCTTTCCACCCTATCTATGCCCCTCATAATCTTAAACACCTCCATCAGGTCCCTTCTCAGCGTTCACTGCTCCACAGAAAACAACCCCAGCCTATATAATCTTTCCTCATAGCTCAGACCCTCCAGCCCAGGCAGCATCCTGGTAAATCTCCTCTATACCCTCTCCAGTGCAATCACATTCTTCCTATAATGTGGTGACCAGAACTGCACACAGTACTCCAAATGTGGCCTTTATTCTTACGTGGTCTTATATTGGTATTCTTGAAAAGTGTCCTGATGAGTGCAAGACGAAAAGTTTAGATATGTCTCTTTTCTCAGCAATTCGAAAGATAGAGTCATGGGGCTGGATTTTTGCAGAGTCAGGGAGATTCTACATCCCTTTAAGAATGGAGGGCAGGACCCCAGATGTGGAAGTAAAATCCCCATTTCCAACAGATTCAATTTTTGTCAGTGTGGGAAAGGGGGCGGGGCATGATTCACACAGCCGGGAAACCTGAACTCAGCAGAGCCATTTGAACTCAACGTGGAGTTCAAACGGTCCTCATTTTGGCACATCCAAGGACTTAACCCACAGTTTGGGAGTAAATGGTAAAAGCTCTTGAAAGGTGGATAACGTTTGTTTAACCATCACAATCTAAATTTTTTTAAACTTAAGAAAAGCTGCAGCTATCAATGAGAATTAAAAAAATAACCCTGTACTTGACTTGACAGGTGTAGGTTTGAAAAAATTAACATCTGGTTGTGCAGTTTCAATAGAGTGTTTTGTTAGCATTTCCCCAAGGGCTATCATTATGTAATTC
This sequence comes from Cetorhinus maximus, assembly GCF_964194155.1. NCBI lineage: Eukaryota > Metazoa > Chordata > Chondrichthyes > Lamniformes > Cetorhinidae > Cetorhinus > Cetorhinus maximus. The sequence continues at coordinate 34,882,314 of NC_135882.1, read as the reverse complement.
TGAATGTTTGGCTGAGTTTTAAAAGGTACAATTATCTCAGCAGGGGGTTATGAGTTCACAGTTTGATTGACACCTTACAGAGGTTATTAAAGGGTTAGTTGTCTTTGATGTGGGGTCTGAATAGAAGTTTGCTTTTGTAAGAAATTGAGGAGATTTAAAAGCATTGACTGGATTTTATGAATGGGAGTTTTTTTTCACTATCAAGTGTGTTGTAGCTGTATTAAATTGTTAGAAGTTTACTTGTTTTCCATATCCACATGGCCCCTGATATCTGCCCATGCTGTGAAGGTGACATGGAGGGCATGAGGGGCCATGGGGGTGGGGAGAGGGGGATGGGTGAGAGGCATGAATTGGCATTGAATTGGTATGGAGGATGTGAAGGGCCATGGTGGGGGGGTGGTATTATGGTGGTGGTGTGAGGGGATGTAAGGGATGAGGGCTAGAGGATCTAACAACTTCTGTAAAACAACTGGGACAAAGTCCCAGAGAAGTGAGGTGGGCCTTTTAACCACCTCGGTGCTTACCTGCCCCTGTGACCATCTATGCTCTGCTTCCATGGCTAGCAGGCACAACTAGAGTTGTGGATAGATCCTGCGCCCATCCCCTCCCACCCCAGAGCAAAAATTGCACATTTCAGGGTACTTTTTACCAAGGTGGAAAATTTCCCATTTCAATCTACCTGCCTTGGTAGTCATAATCCACCCATGGAGCCGTCAAGTCAGCACAGTACAGAAGAAGCCCACTCAGCCCATTAAATCCATTCCAAGTCTCTTCAGAGGAAGCTATTGAGTTCGATTCCACCTTGGTATACCTGTAAATTTATTTCCCTCAAGTACCCATTGTATTTGCTTTGGGAATCACTGATCGACCCTCCTTCCACCACCCTCTTCGTAGCAAGTTCAAGGTCATTACTACTTGATGCGTAAAGAATTCCTCAAATACCCCTGCATCTCTTGCCCAAAACCTTTAATCTGTGTCCTTGTGCATCAGTTAATTGGAACAGCTTTTCCTTGTCTACTTTATCTAAATCTGTCATAATCTTGTACGCTTCTATCAAATCTCCCCTCAATCTCCTTTGCTCGAAGGAGATTAACCCCAGATTCTCCAACCAAACATTGTAGCTAGAATCCCTCAACCCTGGAACCATTCTGTAAAATCTCCTGCACCCTCTTAAGGACCCAAATACCCTTCAAAGGGTGGTGACCAGACTGGATACAATACTCTACTTGTGGCGTAACCAGAGCTTTATAAAGATTCAGCCAGTACCTCTATTTATGAAACTCAAGGTCCCAATATGTCGCTCTCAATATGTCCTGCCACCTTCAAAGATCTGTGCACATTTACTGCACAGTTCCTTTGTCCCTGCAAAATCTTCAAAACTGTGCCAATAAGTCTATATTGCCTCTCCCTATTGCTTCTGCCAAAATGCATCACCTCACATTTCTCTGTATTAAATTCTAACTTTTTTGTTATTCATTCACTAGATGTGGGCTTTGCTGGCTGGGCCAGCATTTATTGCCCATCCCTAGTTACCCTTGAGAAGGTGATGGTGAGCTGCCTCCTTGAACCGCTGCAGTCCATGTGGTGTAGGTACACCCACAGTGCTGTTAGGAAGGGAGTAAGAGGGGAGTATTCCAGCACATTCCTGACTTGTGCCTTGTAGATGGTAGACAGGCTTTGTGGAGTCAGGAGGTGAGTTACTCATCGCATGATCCCTAGCCTGTGACCTACTCTTGCAGCCATAGTATTTATATGGCTAATCCAGTTCATTTTCTGGTCAATGGCAACACCCAGGATGTTGATAGTGGGGGATTCAGTGATGGCAACGCCATTGAACATCAAGGGGCGATGGTTGGATTCTCTCTTGTTGGAGATGGTCATTTCCTGACACTTGTATGGCACAAGTTTACTTGCCACTTGTCAGCCCAAGCCTGGATATTGTCCAGGTCTTGCTGCATTTGGACATGGACTGCTTCAGTATCTGAGGAGTCACAAATGGCGCTGAACATTGTGCAATCATCAGCGAACATCCCCATTCCTGACTTTATGGCGGAAGGAAGGTCATTGAATAAGCAGCTGAAGATAGTTGGGCCTAGGACACTACCCTGAGGAACTCCTGCAGTGATGTCCTGCAGCTGAGATGACTGACCTCCAACAATCACAGCCATCTTCCTCTGTGCTAGGTATGACCCCAACCAGCGGAGAGTTTTCCCCCTGATTCCCATTGACTCCAGTTTTGCTAACGCTCCTTGATGCCACATTCGATCAAAGGCTGCCTTGATGTCAAGGGCAGCCACTCTCACCTCACCTTGGGAGTTCAGCTCTTTTGTCCATGTTTGAACCAAGGCTGTAATGAGGTCAGGAGCTGAGAGGCCCTGGCGGAACCCAAACTGGGCATCAGTGAGCAGGTTATTGCTGAGCAAGTGCCGCTTGATAGCACTGTTGATGACCCCTTCCATTACTTTACTGATGTTTGAGAGTAGACTGATGGGGCGGTAATTGGCCAGGTTTGATTTGTCCTGCTTTTTGTGTATAGGACATACCTGGGCAATTTTCCAATAGCTGGGTAGTTGCCAGTATTGTAGCTGTACTGGGACAGCTTGGCTAGGGGTGCGGCAAATTCTGGCGCACAAGTCTTCAGTACTATTGCTGGAATATTGTCAGGGCCAATAGCTTTTGCACTATCCAGCGCCTTCTGCTGTTTCTTGATATCATGTGGAGTGAATTAAATTGGCTGAAGACTGGTATCTGTGATGCTGTGGACCTCCTGGGAGGACGAGATGGATCATCCACTCAGTACTTCTGGCTGAAGATTATTGTGAAGGCTTCAGCCTTATCTTTTGCATTGCTGTGCTGGGCTCCTCCATCTTTGAGGATGGGGATATTTGTGGAGTTTATTCCTCCAGTGAGTTGTTTATTTGTCCACCACCATTCACAACTGGATGTGGCAGGACTGCAGAGCTTAGATCTGATCCATTGGTTGTGGGATCACTTAGCTCTATCTATCACTTGCTGCTTATGCTGTTTGGCATGCAAGTGGTCCTGTGTTATACCTTCACCAGGTTGACATCTCATTTTTAGGTATGCCTGGTGCTGCTCCTGGCATGCCCTCCTGCACTCTTCAATGAAACAGGGTTGATCCCCTGGCTTGATGGTAATGGTAGAGGGGGGAATATGCCGGACCATGAGGTTACAGATTGTGTTCGAGTACAACTCTGCTGCTGCTGATGGCCCACAGCACCTCATGGATGCCCAGTCTTGAGTTGCTAGATCTGTTTGAATTCTATCCCATTTAGCACGGTGGTAGTGCCACACAACATGATGGAGGGTATCCTCAATGTAAAGGCGGGACTTCGTCTCCACAATGGCCTTGCGGTGGTCACTCCTATCGATACTGTCATTGACAGATGTATCTGCGGCCGGCAGGCTGGTGAGGTGAGGTCAAATATGTTTTTCCCTCTTGTTGGTTCCCTCACCACCTGCCGCAGGCCCAGTCTAGCAGCTATGTCATTTAGGACTCAGCCAGCTTGGTCAGTAGTGGTGCTACCAAGCCACTCTTGGTGGTGGACATTGAAGTCCCCCACCCAGAGTACATTCTGCACCCTTGCCATCCTCAGTTCTTCCTCCAAGTGGTGTTCAACATGTAGGAACACTGATTTATCAGCTGAGGGAGGGCAGTATGTGATAATCAGCAGGAGGTTTCCTTGCCCACGTTTGATCTGATGCCCTGAGACTTCATGGGATCCAGATTCAGTGTTGAGTACTCCCAGGGCAACTCCCTCCCGACTGTATACCACTGTGCTGCCACCTCTGCCGGTGGGTCAGGACATACCCAGGGACTGTGATGGTGGAGTCTGGGACATTACTTGTAAGATATGATTCCGTGAGGATGACTGTGTCAGCATGTTGTTTGACCAGCCTGTGAGGCAGCTCTCCCAATTTTCTCATCAGCCCCCAGATATTAGTAAGGAGGACTTTGCACGGTTGACAGGGACAGTTTGCCATTGTTGTTTCCAGTGCCTAGTTCGATGCCAGGCAGTCCATCCGGTTTCATTTCTTTTTTGTGACTTTGTAGCAACTGAGTAGCTTGCTAGGCCATTTCAGAGTAAACCACACTGCTGTGGGTCCGGAGTCACATGTAGGCCAGACCATGTAAGGATAACAGATTTCCTTCCCTAAAGGGCATTAGTGAATCTGATGGGTTTTTACAATAATTGACAATGGTTTCATGGTCATCATTAGACGTTTAATTCCAGATTTCTATTAAATTCAAATTCCACCATCATGGCGGGATTTGAACCCAGGTCAACAGAGCATTACCCTGGGTTTCTGGATTACTAGTCCAGCGACAATACCACTACGACATTGCCTTCCCTGCCACTCATATATCCATTCTGATAGCATACATCCCATTGCAGTCAATTTATATCACCCTCACTGTTTCCTACACCTCCAAGTTTGGTATCATGGGCAAATGTTGAAATTTTAGTCTGTATTCCAATTTTCAAGTCATTTATATATATCAATATAAACAGTGCTCTCAGCATGAGGAAACACTACTGTCTCCCACCCTCCAGTCTGAAAAACAATCATTTACCGCAACTCGCTGTTTTCTGTACTTGAGCCATTTTTTTTTTCAGGTTGTACTGACCCTCCTATTCCATGAGCCTCAATTTTGCTAACCAGTCATTTATGTGGTATTTTTCCAAATGCTTTCTCAAAGTCCGTATAGACAACATTCACCACATTCCCTCCACCAACCTTTTCTGTTACCTCATCAAAAAATTCTGTTAGATCAGTCAAATATGATCTACCTTTTACAAAACATTTACAAGAACGTTTTTAAATATACCTGTACAGTAACATTTATTGTGCTTGAATTGCAAGTTCTAAAGTTTTCAGTCAATGGTGAATTTCTTCAGAAATATTACTTTCAGGTGGAGACTCATAGGAGGTTTAGATCTGCAATTCTCTTTATTAATTTTTAATGATTGACAACAAGACAGGTCATTTAAAGAGCATGCCAGGAGCCCTGTGATAACTGGAAATGACTGCAGACAAACTTACCAGGGAAAGCATTAATAAAAGCAGTTGAGGGTTTAATTCTTCTTCGTATAACATCAGAAACAAGATAAAACTTTATCTTATCAACTTTTTCTGAGTTAACTCTCAAAGCAACTATATGCTTCCACAAATATGATTGGCTTGCACAAAGGGCCAAGATCAAACAGAGCTGAAGACCTGTGAATGGGCAAAGAGCAAGTTTTTATATATTCCAGTGAATTCTCAATAGTTATAGCAGCTCCTTAAGGAAGCCTACCCCCAAACCTGATTTTACCCCACATCCTTGAGAACAAGGTTTGTGGCAGGCTAAAATCATGGTGACTTGATATTCATTGCATCCACTATCATCTCACACCATTGATAGTGTAGCCAACCCTTTGTTCAAAAGCCTTCAGAATGGAGCATGGATCTTTCAGAACTGCTGCTTGCTACATGGGACATTTTCATGCTCTGGCTTGGTGATGTCACCTGATGGTTCTCTAAAGAGCTGGTGGAGGGTGAGAGACAGGCATTGAGTCAGGTCATGGAAGGGAAAGAGAAGGAAATAGGAGAGGTCCATGGCTAGGGTGAACAGGGTCTAGTGGGTAGCAGATTAGGAGAGGAGGAAGAGTGGATGATGGTAGCTGGGGGATTGCTTGCCTCAGGCCACATCTCCCCCTTCCCCAAGCAGGCCCTAGTCCTGCAGCCATTGAAAAGCCACACTTGTCTTACGGCTGATTTGGTAGGTAAAGACCTGTCCCTGAGCCCCTAAAAGTGATGTGGTGCTGCCTGTGAAGCCTGGCGCTAATGACGCTTTGCTGCCCAAAGCAAGGTAGGCAAAGAAACCTCGAAGTCCTCAGCAAAGTGCAGCTCGCCAGGTGCACTTCGCTTATTTTTAATTTAAAAAATTTTTATTCATTCATGGGAAGTGGGCTTCGCTGCCTGGGCCAGCACTTATTGCCTAACTCTAGTTGCTCTTGAGAAGGTGGTGGTGAGCTGCCTTCATGAACCACTGCAGTCCATGTGGCATGGGTATACCCACTGTGCTGTTAGGAAGGGAGTTCCAGGATTTTGACCCAGCAACAGTGAAGGATATATTTCCAAGTCAGGATGGTGAGTGACTTGGGTGGGAAGTTCTAGGTGGTGGTGTTCCCACCTATCAGCTACCCTTGTCCTTCTAGATGGTAGTGGTTGTGGGTTTGGAAGGTGCTGTCGAAGGAGCCTTGGTGAATTCCTGCAGTGTATCTTGTAGATGTTCCACACTGCTGCCACTGTGCGTCGGTGGTGGAGGGAGTGAATGTTTGTGGATGTGGTGCCAATCAAGTGGGCTGCTTTGTCCTGGATGGTGTCAAGTTTCTTGAGTATTTTGGGAGCTGCACTTATCCAGGCAATTGGGGAGTATTCCATCACACTCCTGACTTGTGCCTTGTAGATGGTGGACAGGCTTTGTGGAATCAAGAGGTGGGTTATTCGTCGTACTATTCCTAGCCTCTGACCTGCTCTTGTAGGCACAGTGTTTATATGGCTAGTCCAGTTCAGTTTCTGGTCAATGGTAACCCCCAGGATGTTGATAATGGGGGATTCAGTAATGGCAATGCCATTGAACATCAAGGGGTGATGGTTGGATTCTCTCTTATTGGAGATGGCCATTGCCTGACACTTGTGTGGTGCGAATTTACTTGCCACTTGTCAGCCCAAGTCTGGATGTTGTCCAGGTCTTGCTGCATTTGGACATGGACTGCTTCAGTATCTGAGAAGTCGCGAATGGTGCTGAACATTGTGTGAACATCCCCACTTCTGACTTTATGATGGCAGGAAGGTCATTGATGAAGCAGCTGAAGGTGGTTGGGCTGAGGACACTGCCCTGAAGAACTCTTGCGGTGATGTCCTGGAGCTGAGATGACTGACCTCCAACAACAACAACCATCTTCCTTTGTGCTAGGTATGACTCCAGCCAGCAGAGAGTTTTCCCCCTGATTCCCATTTTGCTAGGGCTCCTTGATACCACACCTGGTCAAATGCTGCCTTGATGTCAAGGGCAATCACTGTCACCTCACCTTGGGAGTTCAACTCTTTTGTCCATGTTCGTACCAAGGCTGTAATGAGGTCAGGAGCTGAGTGGCCCTGGCAGAACCCAAACTAGGTGACAGTGAGCAGGTTATTACTAAGCAAGTCCCGCTTGATAGCACTGTTGATGAATCCCTTCCATTACTTTACTGACGATTGAGAGTAGACTGATGGGGCGTTAATTGGCCAGGTTGGATTTGTCCTGCTTTTTGTGTACAGGACATATCTGGACAATTTTATACATAGCCGGGTAGATGCCAGTGTTGTGGCTGTCCTGGAACAGCTTGGCTAGGGGCGCAGCAAGTTCTGGAGCACAAGCCTTCAGTACTATTGCCGGAATATTGTCAGGGCCCATAGCCTTTGCACTGTTGCCAATGCTTCATTTATTTTTTACACTGATGTGCTGGGCTCCTCCATCATTGAGGATGGGGATATGTGTGGAGCCTCCCCCTCCAGTGAGTTGTTTAATTGTCCACCACCATTCACGACTGGATGTGGCAGGACTGCAGAGCTTAGATCTGTTCCATTGGTTGCAGGGTCGCTTAGCCCTGTCTATCACTTGCTGTTTATGCTGTTTGGCATGCAAGTAGTCCTGTGTTATAGCTTCACCAGGTTGACACCTCATTTTTAGGTATGCCTGGTGCTGCTCTTGGCATACCCTCCTGCACTCTTCCTTGAGCCAGGGTTGATCCCCTGGCTTGATGGTAATGGTAGAGTGGGGGATATGTCGGGCCATGAAGTTGCAGATTGTGTTCGAGTACAGTTCTGCTGCTGCTGATGGCCCACAGTGCCTCATGGATGCCCAGTCTTGAGTTGCTAGATCTGTTGAAAATCTAACCCTTTTAGAACGGTGGCCATGCCACACAACACGATAGAGGGTATCCTCAGTGTGAAGCTGGGTCTTCGTCTTCAGAATGATTGTGTGGTAGTCATGGACAGATGCATCTGTGGCAGGTAGGATGTTGAGGATGAGGTCAAATATGTTTTTCCCTCTTGTTGGTTTCCTCACTACCTGCCGCAGACCCAGTCTAGCAGCTATGTCATTTAGGACTCAGCCAGGAATAATGGTATTGAGTCACTCTTGGTGGTGATAACTGAAGTCCCCCACCCAGAGTACATTCTGCACCCTTGCCATCCTCAGTTCTTCCTCCAAGTGGTGTTCAATATGGAGGAACACTGATTTATCACCTGAGGGAGGGCAGTACGTGGCAATCAGAAGGAGGTTTCCTTGCCCATGTTTGGCCTGATGCCATGAGACTTCATGGGGTCCGGAGTCAACGTTGAGGACTCCCAGGGCAACTCCCTCCCAACTATATACCATTGTGCTGCAACTTCTACTGGGTCTGGGTCTATCCTGGCAGTGGGACAGGACATACCCAGAGATGGTGATGGTGGTGTCTGGGACATAACCTGTAAGGTATGATTCCATGAGGATGCTCTCCCAATTTTGGCACCAGCCCCAGATGTTAGTAAGCAGGTTTAGTTCCTTTTTTGTAACAACTGAGTGTTGTAAACACAACTGAGGGTATTTAAGAGTCAACCACACTGCTGTGGGTCTGGAGTCATGTGTAGGCCAGACCAGGGTAAGGACAACAAATGTCCTTGATACTTTTATGTAATACCTAAAGGGCATTAGTGAACCAGATGGGCTTTTACAACAATCCACAATAGTTTCAGGGTCATCATTACACCTTTAATTCCAGATTTTTATTGAATTCAAATTCCACCATTTGCTGTGGCAGGATGTGAACCTGGGTCCCCAGAGCATTGCCCTGGGTCTCTAGATTACTAGTCCAGCAACAATACCACTACTCCATCACCTCCCGTATGTGCAGCTGTTAAACACATTGGTGTGCCCGGATGGTTCAGCGTGGGTGGATGATTCCAGCAAGCAGGGCTCAGAACAAGATGCTAAAGTATTGAAATTAGGCTCCCGACGTGGCAGTGGGAAGCGCGACCTGCCATTGACGGGTGGAGCGGACGATCACAATCTAGTTTCACAATGGCGTAAAACAGGTTTTTGGCCTTCCCGCTCGCGCCGCTAAGCACGCAAATGAGAACGGAAAATTCCATCTGATGTGTCCTGTGAGAAGTGCCCCAAACACTGAGACCACTCCCCTATGTGTGATCTCATGGTTTGGTTCCATTCGGTCTGTGCCATCTGGTTTAGACATGTGAAGGCCAAGTACAGGTCGGCTCTGACTCAAGTTCCCAGTTCAGAGATGTCTGGGATATCAGAGTCCAAATCAGAGTCCCAGGAGATAGGGAAGAAGATGTGGCCTGTTAAAAATGGCATCTATGGGGAAGCCCAACTGTACCATGTGAAGTGCAGAGGGATTTTGGCTGTTATGAAAGGGTGACTATAGGATTACTACTTGTTAGAGGTAGAACATCAGCATGTTACACCTGGTATTACCAGTGATATATAGTGATTAGTGAGTTACATTACTTTTGGTTGTGAGGGAAATGTGAGTTTACCAGTATTACTGTGAGTTAATATTGTCATTTTAGTGAATTACTATTGGTTATTAGTGAATTCAATGATACTCACATCTCTGGTTTCCTTTACACAAATCCCACCCCCAGTCACAGGACACATACACACACACACACATGACTTAGGAACAGGAGTAGGCCATTTGGCCCTTTAAGCCTGCTTTGCCATTCAAAAAGATCATTGTTGATCTGTTTGTGGTCTGAATTCCACTTTGCCTGCCCTCCATAACCCTTGACTTCCTTGTCTATCAAAGATCTATCCTATATTCCTGCTCTCGAGACCTGCATAATAAAAGTATCAAACCACAAACCAGATTTTCATACAATAGAAATCCCACTTTTTCCTACATTTCCCTAAAAATACATCTGAAAATCTTGAAAATGCGAGTAGAAATGTGGTCAAGATATTGTAATTTTGCAAAAATTAGACCAATTAATTTTGAGTGTGGCATTATTGATAATGGTTATTAACAATGATGTGTGAATCTAAAAAGTACTCAGGTGGTAAGAGAATGATGGTCCTCAGTTGTCCCTCAGTATCTGCCCTCAGTTCTTGCCCACTCACTCGCCCTTGGTTTTCCCCCCACCCAACCCCCTCAGTTTGCTTCCCCTCATCCCCCCATCTCCCCCCACACCCCCACTGTCATTATCTCCTTCGTAGGCTGCTAGCCTCCTGGTTCTTGGAACTTCTCACACAATTGCTGCTGCCAAAAACCAAAAACAAAAATAATCTGCTGCATGAGAATTGACATTCGTAAGATAAATGAAATAACATTGGCAGATGTCATGTGATCAGATGCCATGTTATCAGATGTCAGGTGGACAAACATCAGACAATCAGGCATCATATGATCAAACCTCCAGGAATATCTCTACCTAGAGTTGACAAACCTAGCTGATCACCATTTTTATCAATGTGATTCAGGCAGGGACTAGGATAATTGAAATACAAAGGGTCTGATGATGTAATTGAGGTCCAACATAATTTTACCATGTTTTTTGCAAGCTGGGTGCTTGGTTTCAGCCTTGCCAGCAACTATGGGCACCGAGAAGCAGCAGACCCAGAAGAAGGCTGAAAAGGTAAGAATTTTATACAAAATTGTTTCCTCCAGACTCCACAAGTAAACTTAGGTCCTACCCTCATGGAAGCTTCCCTCCCCTCCCCCCATGATTCCCTCTCATATCCCCCTCCATCTGCCCCTCAATAGACTTTGCAATGGATCTGCTATGCTTGTTCACTCATTGCCACCAGCGCCATATCACTGATGTGGATTTAGGGTAGGTGTCAAATCATGTGTATTCAAATGAGTCCCAGGAGTTAAAATCGCCGAAAGCTAATGTTCAGTAAGTTAATGCAAGCGTGACACTTTCTCTGCCGGCCCCGGAAATTCACTTGTCCCTCCCCCGCCACCACCCCTGATCATTGGGGGTTATATTTTTCAGATCTTTATAAAAAATATTAATAAATCATTGAAAGGTATGAAATTCGGGAAGCATTGTATCATTATTCAAGCATGGAAGGGGAGACTGTAATTAAAAATTCTAATTTAAAATTGCATGTTTAGATTTGAACATACAGCATACAGGAAAGTTGCCTAACATAAATTGGTGGACAATAAAGGGACAGAGACCTATTTATGCAACTGTTCTATTTATATCTTTATCTCCTGCTTAGATTCAGAAGAATTTATTATTTAATTTTCAGGGAACAAATCAAAAATGCATCAATAAGGAAATCTCGTCAATAGAGATCTGCTTTCCTCCATCAACTCCCTACTCAATCACTTACCCTTCCATATCAAAATAATTCAGACTTCATGGGGTGGATATTCTGATTGAATTTACGGTGAACTTGCAGACATTTGCAACTTGCAACTTGTTGAGCATCAGGACCCAGAGGAAATCCCGACACCATGCATGCATGATACTTCCCCATGAATTTCAAACTTTCGATGGGCAGCAATATTCTGCCTGGACACCTCCATGGAGGCCATCAAAACTGACCCCGCCATTGTAGATTTGGTCTAGATGCCCTGAACATGCCCAGAAATTTACTCCAGAATACTCACACAGATAATCATAGCTGTAGGAGCTAGGTTGAAAGTGATTAACAGCAGAAGGAACATTGGGAAGACCTCAAGATATATTTGTAAGTAAACTTGCTGAGCAATTAACACTCCACTCTTAATTCAATTCCAAACATTTTCACGTTTAAATTAAAGGTTGTACAAACTTATAAAAGCAATTTAAAATCTTTAAAAGATTAAAAATGGTTACAAAATGATTGAACGAACACCCACCAGAAGACTGAAAAGCTGCTCAGTGTCAAGGGATACTCCTTTCATCAATGACTTCAGAGGAGGCATGACCTCAGTGCTTATGTGCCTCATCAGTACTCCTCATGGCTGCCTTCATCGATAGTTGAATTCTGCTGCCAGAAACAGAAAACCCTAAGCCTCCAGCTGTGAAAGGTAAGACCACAGTTTTAATCATGGTCAGTGCCATGCACCTTAGCATCGCTGCTGGCTGGATGATCTGGGCTAAAGTCTGTTAGCATATGTATGCGCTTTGAATCAGTAACTTTTCAGGCATTACATTACGTTACAGATCCAAAACAATGTTTTTTTTTAAATACGAAAAGGAAGGCAGGAATTTGCCGGCCCTGTTAGCGTCGGAAGTCATGGCGGACGGTGTGCGATGGTGGGAGGAATAACAGAAGGCCAAGAATCAGTTCCACGCCGTCGTGAAGCAGTTTGCAATCGTCCACTCTACCTGTCAGTGGTGGGCTGCGTTTCTTGCCGGTGGTGATGTCCCTTCAGCTGTCAGCGAATGAGATGCCAGTGAATGTGTGATGGCCTTGTGAGTGCGTAAGTTTAGAGTGATGAGACGGCTGCCAAACCCTGGTGGCACGGATGACATCATTCACGTGTTTTCTGCTCTGGATGGCCGACTTCTTGTGTGCAGCATTGGCACTGACCATCTCTGCCACCACCTCCCAAGCTGCAGTGGTGAGACTGATGGGCCTCCTGAGTCAAGAGCAGGCATAGAGAACATCGCAGTGGGCCTCCACGGCATGACACTAGGAAGTTCTGAGGAACAAAGGGACCTTGGCGTGTGTGTCCATAGATCTCTGAAGGCAGAGGGGCATGTTAGTGGGATGGTGAAAAAGGCATATGGGACACTTGCCTTTATCAATCGAGGCATAGATTACAAAAGTAAGGAGGTCATGTTGGAGTTGTATATAACCTTAGTGAGGCCACAGCTGGAGAACTGTGTGCAGTTCTGGTCGCCACATTATAGGAAGGATGTGATTGCACTGGAGGGGGTGCAGACGAGATTCACCAGGATGTTGCCTGGAATGAAACATTTAAGTTATGAAGAGAGGTTGGATGGACTTGAGTTGTTTTCGTTGGAGCAGAGAAGACTGAGGGGCGATCTGATCGAGGTGTACAAGATTATGAGGGGCATGGACAGGGTGGATAGGGAGCAGCTGTTCCCCTTAGTTGAAGGGTCAGTCATGAAGGGACATAAGTTCAAGGTGAGGGGCAGGAGGTTTAGGGGGGATGTGAGGAAAAACATTTTTACCCAGAGGGTGGTGACGGTCTGGAATGCACTGCCTGGGAGGGTGATGGAGGCGGGTTGCCTCACATCCTTTAAAAAGTACCTGGATGAGCACTTGGCACGTCATAACATTCAAGGCTATGGGCCAAGTACTGGTAAATGGGATTAGGTAGGTAGGTCAGGTGTTTCTCACGTGTCGGTGCAGACTCGATGGGCTGAAGGGCCTCTTCTGCATTGTGATTCTGTGATTCTGTGATTACCCTGAATCGCATGAGCTTTTACTTTCCTGACCAATCTGCCATGTGGGACCTTGTCAAATGTCTTGCTAAATCCATATACACAACATCCACTGCACTACCTTCATCAACCCTTCTTGACACTTCCTCAAAGAATTCAATCAAATTTGTGAGGCAAGACCTTCCTTTAAAAAATCCATGCTGACCATCCCTGACTAGTCCATGCCTTTCCACATGACAGTTAATCCTATCTCTCAGGTTTGATTCTGCTAATTTGCTCACCACTGATGTATAACTAACTGGCCTATAATTGTTTGGCATTTCCTTTGATCCCTTTTTAAACAATGGAACTACGTTTGCATTTCTCCAGTCCTCCGGTACCTCCCCTGTATCTAGTGAAGATTGGAAAATCATCCTCAGAGCATCTGCTATCTTCCTTCAGCAGCCTCGGAAACAATCCATCAGGCCTTGGTGACTTGTCAACTTTCAAGGATTTCAACCCTTCGAGTACTTCCTCTCTCTTTATGACTATCCCTTCCAATATCTCGCAGTGTTCCTCCTGGACTACTGTATCTACATCCTCCCTTTCCTTTGTAAACACGGAGACAAAATATTCATTCAAAACCCTTCCCACAGCCTCTGCATCTACACACAAGTTTCCATCTTCATCTCTGATAGGTCCCACTTTTTCCTCAACTAACATTTTAGCATTAATGTATTGGTAAAACATCTTTGGGTTATCTTTAACTTTACTTGCTAATCTTTTTTCATGCCCTCTCTTTGATTTCCTTATTTCCTTTTTTACTTCGTCCCTGCACTTCCTATATTCCTCTAGACAACCAGGGAGGTCTAGATTTGGCAGTACCACTCTTATTTTTGTAGGGGACATGTCTACTTTGTACATATAGGATGTCGCTTTTTAGTGCTTCTCACTGGTTTTCCACTGTTTTATCCTCCACCAGTGCTATCCAGTCCACCTCAGCCAAGTCCCTTCTCATTTCTGCAAAATTTGCCTTCCCCCAGTTCAAGACTTATACTCCTGCTTTATCTCTGTCCTTTTGCATGGTAATGCTAAATCTAACTGAATTGTGATCACTGTCCCCGATATGGTCGCCAACTGTCACTTCACCCACTTGCCCTTCTTCCTTCCCCAAGACTAGGTCTAGAATTGCTGGGTTTGTCACTTGTTTCAATAAACACCTCCTTGGTGAAGCAAAGGTGCCTGACACACTGACCTTGCTAAGGTTGAGATAGAATTGCTTCCTGAAGATCCTGGACAACTACAGTCAGGTTGAGAGTTCTTCATCCCCTTCTCCTTCTTCTTTAAGCAGCTTGTCTTCCTGTGTGTCACCTCTACTCATTCTCCCTGTCATGCTGGTCAAGCAGACTGAACATAACCCTTGAAGACAGAACCAAGGCCTTCAGCACAGATCACAGCACTCCCTGCAGACTTCAGCAATTTCAAAAAGCAGTACCAAACCACCAAACACTTCTCCAAACTCAGCAGCAGGCAGTAGAAATCAATAGAACTAACCTGAAAATAGTTGATAATCTTTTTAAATAGGGGTCCTTTCTGCCGCTGAATGAATGTTCAGCTGTGAGAGGTTAAGAGAGGGCATTAGTTGGAGTTTTCAAATGTCACTGTTTTTAAAACTTAATGTTAACCACTGACATAAAACTCTGCCTCATCTGCACACTTCCAGTGCACATTCCCTGCAGTTGCACTAACGCCCTTACCAAAATGATGTCTGGCACGACCTGCGTTAGAAATGTGTAAAGGTAGAATCTGATCGTGGTAAGCAGAGCAATCTGATAGTGGTAAGCAAATATGGGCAGAAAATTTTGATGGCATCATTGCCCTGTCATAATTGAGGCGGATCAGAACTTTTGCCTGACTACAGGTAGCAAAGCCTCTGTAAATGATGGAGGCAGCCAATTTACCTGGTGATGAGGATATAGGCTGAATATATGCAGCCCACAATGTTTCAGATAGACTGACTGGAGGGTGATTGGGAATAAAAAATAGTCCAGTGGCAGATAAAAGTGTCAGAAACATATCTGGAGGGAAAAGTGGAGAGGGACAGGGAAAACATGAAGAATCGTAGGGAGTGAGAGAGTTGGGAAAGAAGTGGGGGGTTGAGTGCAGGCTGCAAAATACCACAGTTGGTGCAGGATATGAAGTCTCATGCTTCTTTAAAGGGACAAATGCAGCAGTGGAGGAAGTAAGCAACCTGAGCAATAAGAATGTTAGGCAGATCAAAATAAGCGACAAATTTCAGAGCGTCAAATCTACATGTCCCCAGAACGGAGATATGAAGCAGGAGAAATGGGCTGTTTGGGGCTGGTGCCAGAGATCCTCCAAGAATGTGACAAGCATTTTGTGGAGGGATGAAGCTGTGGCAGTGAGGTATAGGACTCTTCTGCAGTGCAAGAAGACGTATAACAACCTCACCATAACAGCCAATGTAAGCTATCTGCTTTCTCTGACCTTTTGCTTGCAGTTCCTTTATATGTACAACATTCCTTGATTCATTCATGGAGTTCAAGGTAAAGGTAGAATCTGATAGTGGTAAGCAGAGGATCCTATAGTTGTGGAGGCTAGATCACTGAAAGCATTTAAAGAGGAGGTAGATAGAGTTTTGAAATATCGGGGAGCTGAGGTCTATGAGAAGCTGGCACGGAAGAGGAGTTGAGGCCTGGGGCAGATCAGCCATTATCTTATTGAATGGTGGGGCAGGCTTGAGCGGCCGAATGGCACATGCCTGCTCCTATTTCTTATGTTCTTATAGTGCATCTTTTTCCTTCTCACCCAAATTTTTCAACCAAGGCAGAAAATCCTCAGCACCCAGGCCCAGAAATTTGCATCTCTTGAACTTATAAAGGACTTAAGGCCCCAGGCTTCATATATGCATTGACCTTTTCAGGAGATAATTCTCTGAAAAATTAACATTAAATGATACATTTAATGGCTTTAAATATAGCGATTTACTGTGGATTGTTTATTTTTATGTTTCATATATTGACCGAGATTTTCACTCCTGCGTCAGGTGTGCACAGATGGGAGGATTCCCAGCTCTGCAAACCCAACTTTTAAAAATGGTGGCCCGCAGCTGGGACTTTCGTTCCGGGTGGCAGTGGGAGGGTTGGGGGTAGCAGGGTGATGGTAGGCTGGATTACAAGTTGGGCCGGAACGAGTATAGAGGCTGCTGGGTGCAGAGGCAAGCTGGCCTTCTAGGCCTTCCTCTGTGCTCTGGCGCTTTGTTGAATTAAATCTTTTTAAAAGATTAATACAAAAAACAGCCCTCCAGCCCTCATCTCCTCACTCCCCCAAACATTTCCCATGCCCCATCTATGGAAACCTATAACCCCATGGCCCCTCATACCCCTTATGCCAACCCATGCCCCTCTACCCACCCCCATGGCCTCTCATATCACTCTGAAAACTCATGCTCCTCTACCCACCCCCCATGGCCTTTCATAATCCCTAGCCCCTCCACATCCCCATAGCTCTTTATAGCCCCATGCCAATTTACTGACAAAGCATGACAACACATACCCCCATCCACCACCCTTGCCCTTACCCCCTCCATACCAACTCCCCTAGTATCCTTTGACAGTTCATTGACAGCATTGACAGTTCCAATGAATTTATGCACTTTTACGCACAATCGTGTTCAATTTTAAAAATCCCAAATAGTGCCTTATCTATCCAAAAAGGAGCCATATCTCTTCCAATGGGTGCCTTACCTCTCCCAAAGGTGTTGCTAGAACATATCCAAAGGGGTACCCTGGCTATCCAAACTAATCCACCAAATTCAGACCAGCTTTTATCTGGTCGAATCTGCACACTCTGGTTTCACACTCCTGGACTACCAAAATCCCACTTCTGCAGAGACAGCTGGTGATTTAAATGGCCAGCTGGTGCTGTAAATGGCTTATGCACGAACCCCAGCCTGACTCCAGTCCTGCCCCTGCGAAAATAGGAAGTGCTGTGTTCAGCGACAGGATTTAGAATTCCTGAGCTTGTCCAACATTTTCGTGACAACGGAGAGGCTCTCCATTGTGGCAGAAATCTGGGCCATTGTAAATGCTGTATATACTATTTATTCAGCTAGTAAAACAGCATGATATCTCAAGACACATTGCAAAAGTAAATTGAGATTTGTGGTTGCGGCATCTGAATTGGTTGCTTTACTGTGTGCTTCTTCATGATCAAATGCAGCAGGCCTAACAATGATTTGTTACAGACAAATATAATGTTATTTTTTATATTCTTTCATAGGATGTGGGTGTCACTGGCAATGGCAGCATTAGTTGTCCATCCCTAATTGCCCTTGAGGGCAGATAAGAGTCAACCATATTGCTGTGGGTGTGGAATCACTCCACCAGCTGCTATGATGGGGTTTGAATCCACATCCCCAGAGCACTAGCCTGGACCTTTGGATTACTAGCCCAGTGACAGTACCACTACACCACCGTCTCCGCCACAACAATATAATATCCTCCCCATAATGTTCTAATCTATATGTTTCATGTGCAATATACTATATGTACTTTTAATGATGTAAATGTACAACATAGTCATTCTGAAAATTTAATGAACTCACCATGATACAGCACATAAATTGACTGTCAACAGAAGTAAACTGTAGTGTTAAGTTCCTGTGCAGGTCAGAAAAACGTGGCAGAATTTCTAAGAAAGTTTTATTTTAAGCTCAGATGTTTTAGATAGTTTTAGATTAAGGAAAAGATTGCTAGAGAATAGAAAATAAATCTTGCATTTACATAGTCCTTTTCGTAACCTCAGTTGCCCAAAGTCAATGAAGTACTTGCAGCTAAAGTTTGCAGTGCTGTAATGTAGAAAACTAATTTGTGCACACAAGATACCACAAACAGAACGAGATAGTAACCGGATAATTATAGTTTAGTGATGTTGGTTGTAATCATCAAGTTCAGCAATGGTATAGGTGGATGTGAAGTAAAGCATCTTCCACCAATGACCAATTATGCCTCAACCAACAACCTCAAAAGTGCACCATTTACTGTACCAATGTGAATATTCTATTGCCTAACAATCTTTGTAGCTTTTTTTTTAACAAAGATGTGACAAATCCTAGGGAGTTTAAGTGTTCAGTGGCAGTGTGAGATTACTTAAAATCATTTCATAAATGATCCTTCAGCAATGAGGAGAGAGATCCCTTTGGGTCAAATCTGATGCTGAATTCTACCAAATCACAGCGTGAAATTTTTTGAATACAAATAATAGCTGATCGACACTGGATGTCAATGTTAGTTTAATTGGCTGCAGATTCTACATTAGGACCCAAAATAATGTTTAACATGCAGGAAGATATAATTATGTATCGTGTAAGGCTGTCTGATGCAGTGAGACACAGGTAGATGAAAACATTTCAACATATTTTCACACGATAAACAATAGCCAATTAAACAGAAATAGGCTAAGGATATTGTTATGACCACAGCCAATGTTAATTGCCACGCAAACCAAATTCCTAAGGGAAATTTGGCTGACGGGGCATGCCCTTTTTTTTTGTATTATTTAAACGAGAAGAAGATCTCAGCAGTAAGTGGTCCAGTAACACTTTTCGGATTTTAAAAATTTAAAGTAAAAGTTTATTAACAAGAATAAACTGCTGTAGCTTCAATTAAGGCATAACACATGACCTCTACCCTCATCCATTCTGTGGTGGAATCCACTTCAGGATAAAACTGTTTGTTGTAGCTCAAAACCTTTCTGGCTAGACTGGATGGTTGATTCAAACAGCTTCCTCTCCCAGCCCAGAGCTAACAGCTATTGCTCAATAGCTCAAACAGCTCCAACTATCTCCTTCCTAAGCTCGCCACAGTAACTCTAGCATAACTTTTTCCCCTTTCATCTCAGGCTCCATTGTTCTTACACCTCTTTGAAACTCAAATCCTTGCAAATATAAAATCTCTTGTGTGACAACAAATCTTGTCTTTGTTTTCGGGTCAAAAAAATATAATATCCCCATTACTATTTACATATTGAGCTCCTGCAAGATGCAAACATGTTTCTTCGCACCTCTGACTCCCCTTTGATATTTAAACAAACTCTCAACTTATCTAAAAATGCAAATGTTAGATCTAACCTATTTGTACCTCAAGCTTAACACCTCTATCCTTTTCATGTTTTAAACCCCCCAGACAACCTAACTCCTATTAACCTCTGGCCCAGCTTAATTATACCATACACGCACACACATACACACACAGACACTCAGCCTTCTTTACCCAATAACACAATATTCCCCCAAAACATTGGAAAAAAAAACACCCATCCCCATAACATTCAGGAATGAAAAAAACATTCAATATATGATATTATAAAAACATTTTTGATATCAGTAACACCCTTATTCTTATCTAGCTACTCACTGGAAATCATGCTGCATATTCTGGAATTTTAACATGATCTTTTCTACTGATGACAAAACAATGATTAGTATTGGACCATTACTCACACAACAAGGAATGTTGCAATCCATCTGCCATTTTTCTGCAACTAAACTGCTTTTCAACTAAGTAATACTCATAGACAGCATGGCACACTGTACACAGTATATTAGTTATGTGAATCACAGAACAGCTCAAAAGTTCTGCTAACATGTAACTACAGCAACGTGCCCCAAAATTTAATGTAAATGAGATGAGGCCATTGACTCAGACCACCATATTGACTGCCTTTAAAACCTCTCACAGGCTACCTATGTTGCCTCAGCTTTCTCTGAGCAGCAACATTTATCTCCTTGCATTGCTACTATAATTTGAAAAGTAATTTCATGGGGTGGAATCTTCCCAGATTTGCACTAAGTGCTGTAGCAAGTGGAAAAAAGGACGTTTTACCTGTTGGCTGCAATGGCGGTTTTGCACGCTGTATTGTCCCAATCCCACCTCATTAATAACACATTCCCAGGAAACATGGTGTTTTGATTGCCGGCCGGCTCGCCGCTTCATCACGCGTGAACACTTCTCAGTGCTTTCAGACAAGGACTCTTGCAAAGAAAACATGGCAAGAAAAAGGTAAGAAGACTGCAGCCCCCCCACGGTTAACGACACAACACTCAAGTGCATTTTGGTCACAGTGGAGGCCCACCATGATGTCCTGTAACCCCACTCTGGCCACAGGAGGGGCAGCAACATGGAATACTCCCCACTTGCCTGGAGGAGTGCAGCTCCCACAACACTCAAGAGGCTTGACACCGTCCAGGACAAAGCAGCCCACTTCGCTGGCACCAAATCCACAAACATTCATTCCCTTCACCACCAATGCACAGTAGCAGCAGTGTGCATTATCTACAAGATGCAGGAATTCACCAAGGTTCCTTCGACAGCGCCTTCCAAACGCATGACCACGACCCCTGAATGAATAAGAAAAAACAGGTGGCAGCGCCCTACAAAAGGGGACTGCCACTCAGTGCTAAAAAAAGGGTGTTTTTTATTCATTCATGGGACGTAGGTGTCGCTGGCTGGGCCAGCATTTCTTGCCCATCCCTAATTGCCCTTGAGAAGGTGGTGGTGGGCTGCCTTCTTGAACTGCTGCAGTCCATGTGGTGTAGATACACCCACAGTGCTGTTAAGGAGGGAGTTCCAGGATTTTGTCCCAGCAACAGTGAAGTTATATTTCCAAGTCAGGATGGTGTGTGACTTGGAAGGGAACTTCCAGGTGGTGCTGTTCCCATCTATATGCTGCTCTTGTCCTTCTCGATGATTGTGGTCGTGGGTTTGGAAGGTGCTGTCTAAGGAGCCTTGGTGAATTCCTGTATTGCGCCTTGTAGACAGTACATAGCACTGCTACTGTGTGTCGGTGGTGGAGGGAGTGAATGTTTGTGGATGTGGTGCCCATCAAGTGGGCTGCTTGTCCTGGATGGTGTCAAGCTTCTTGAGTGTTGTTGGAGCTGCACTCAACCAGGCAAGAGGGGAATATCCCATCACACTCCTGACTTGTAGATGGTGGACAGGCTTTGGGGAGTCAGGAGGTGAGTTGCACATCGCAAGATTCCTAGCCTCTGACCTGCTCTTGTAGCCACAGTATTTATAAGGCTAGTCCAGTTCAGTTTCTAGTCAATGGTAACGCCCAGGATGTTGATAGTGGGGGATTCAGTGGCGGTAGTGCCATTGAATGTCATGGGGCAATGGTTAGATCCTCTTTTGTTGGAGATGGTTATTGCTTGTGTGAATGTTACTTGGCACTTGTCAGCCCAAGCCTGGATATTGTCCAAGTCTTGCTGCGTTTGGATACGGACTGCTTCAGTACCTGAGGAGTCGAGAATGGTGCTGAACATTGTGCAATCATCAGCGAACATCCCCATTCCTGACCTTATGATGAAAGGAAGGTCATTGATGAAGCAGCTGAAGATGGTTGGGCCGAGGACACTACCTTGAGGAACTGCTGCAGTGATGTCCTGGAGCTGAGACGACTGACCTCCAAGAACAACAACCATCTTCCTTTGTGCTAGGTATGACTCCAACCAGTGGAGATTTTTCTCCCGATTCCCATTGACTATAGTTTTGCTAGGACTGCTTAATGCCACACTTGGTCAAATGGGGCCTTGATATCAAGGGCAGTCACTCGCACCTCACCTTAGGAGTTCAGCTCTTTTGTCCATGTTTGAACCAAGGCAATAATGAGGTCAGGAGCTGAGTGGCCCTGATGGAAACCAAATTGGGCATCAGTGACCAGGTTATTGCTAAGCAAGTGCCACTTGATTGCACTGTTAGTGACCCATTCCATTACTTAAATAATAATGGAGAGTAGACTGATGGGACATTAATTGGCTGGGTTGGATTTGTCCTGCTTTTTATGTACAGGACAAACCTGGACAATTTTCCACATAGCTGGGTAGATGCCAGTGTTGTAGCTGTACTGAAACAACTTGGCTAGAGGTGCAGCAAATTCTGGAGCACAAGTCTTCACTATGATTGCCAGAATGTTGTCAGGGACCATAGCTTTTGCACTACCCAGTGTCTTCAGCCATTTCTTGCTATCACATGGAGTGAATTGAATTGAAGACTGGCATCTGTGATGCTGGGGACCTCTGGAGGAGGCCGAGATGGATCATCCACTCGGCACTTCTAGCTGAAGATTGTAGCAAATGCTTCAGCCTTATATTTTGCACTGATGTGCTGGACTCCCCCATCATTGAAGATGGGGATATTTGTGGCGCCTCCTCCTCCAGTGAGTTAGAACCATAGAACCATAGAAATGTTACAGCACAGAAAGAGGACATTCGGCCCATCTTGTCCATGCCAGCCCAAGGACACCCAGGTGCCCTTTCCAATCCCACCTTCCTGCACCTGGCCCATAGCCCTGCAGCTTACAGCACTTAAGGTGCAGATCCAGGTACTTTTTAAAAGAGTTTCTGCCTCTACCACCAACTTGGGCAGCGAATTCCAGACACCCACTACCCTCCGCGTAAAAAAGTTCTTCCTCACGTCCCCCCTACACCTTCTGCCACTTATCTTGAATCTATGTCCCTGGCAGTCCTCAACAGCAACTCCAGACCCCATGAAGTCTCATGGATCAGGTCAAACTTAGGTAAGGAAGCCTCCTGCTGATCACCATGTACCACCCCCACCTCAGCTCATGAATCAGTGCTCCTCTATGTTGAACCATTTGGAGGAAGCAGTGAAGGTGGCAAGGGTGCAGTTGTTTAATTTCCCTTCACCATTCATGACTGGACAGAGCTTAGATCTGATCCATTGGTTGTGAGATCACTTAGCTCTGTCTATCGCTTGCTGCGTATGCGGTTTGGCATGTGTTATAGCTACTGCAGGTTGACACCTCATTTTTAGGTGTGCATGGTGCTGCTCCTGGCATGCCCTCCTGCACTCTTCATTGAACCAGGGTTGATTTCCTGGCTTGATGGTAATGGTAGAGTGGGGGATATGCCGGGCCATGAGGTTACAGATTGTGTTTGAGTACAATTCTGCTGCTACTGATGGCTCACAGCGCCTCATGACAGCCCAGTCATGAGTTGCTAGATCTGTTCGAAATTTATCCAATTTAGCATGGTGGTAGTGCCACACACCACGAAGGAGGGTATCCTCAATATGAAGGTGGGACATCATCTCCATAAGGACTGTGCGGTGGCCGTTCCTACTGATACTGTCATGGACAGATACATCTGCGGCAGGCAGGTTGGTGAGGATGAGGTCAAGTATGTTTTTCTGTCTTGTTGGTTCCCTCGCCCCATACCACAGAGCCAGACTAGCAGCTACGTCATTTAGGACTCGGCCAGCTTGGTCAGTAGTGATGCTACCGAGCCACTTCTGGTAATGAACATTGAAGTCCCCCACCCAGAGTACATTCTGCACCCTTGCCACCCTCAGTGCTTCCTCCAAGTGGTTCAACATAGAGGAGCACTGATTCATGAGCTGAGGTGGGGGTGGTACGTGGTGATCAGCAGGAGGTTTCCTTGCCTATGTTTGACCTGATACCATGAGACTTCATGGGGTCCGGAGTTGCTGTTGAGGACTGCCAGGGAAATTCTCTCCTGACTGTGGCACCACCTCTGTTGGGTCTGTCCTGCCGGTGTGACAGGAAATACCCAGGGATGGTGATGGTGGTGTCTGGGACACTATGACTATTTTAGGCTGTTGCTTGACTGTCTGTGAAGCAGCTCTCCCAAATTTGGCACTAGCCTCAGATGTTAGTAAGGAGGACTTAGCAGGGTCAACAGGGTTGGGTTTGCCATTGTCGTTTCCAATGCTGGGTGGTCCATCCGGTTTCATTCCTTTTTTGTGACTTTGTAGTGGTTTCTTACAACTGAGTGGCTTGCTAGGCCATTTAAGAGTCAACCACATTGCTGTGGGTCTGGAATCACATGTAGGCCAGACCTTACCCCAGGTAAGGACGGCAGATTTCTTTCCCTAAAGGGCATTAGTGAACCTGAGAGGTTTTTACAATAATTGACAATGGTTTCATGGTCATCATTAGGCTTTTAATTCCAGATTTTTATTGAATTCAAATTCCACCAACTGCCGTGGCGCCATTTAAACCTGGATCCCCAGAGCATTATCCTGGGTTGCTCATCCAGCGACAATACCACTACGTCATCGCCTCCTCCGTTCTGCCAGGGTATGTCACACTTCTCATCACTCACAAATCCATCACAGATTCACAGGGATCTCACTCACTGCCAGTTCAAGGGACATCACCATTTACTCTCTCACACACACCTTCAGTATGGCAAACTGGATAAAAGGTTGACTTTGTAATAGGAAACAAAGGGTAATGGTTGATGGATGCCCTTGCGAGTGGAAAGTTCTCTCAAGTGGTGTTCCACAGGGCTCGGTGTTGGGACCCTTTGCTGTTTGTGTTACATATTAACGATTTGGACGTGAACATGGGGACACGATTGGGAAATTTGCAGATGACACAAAGATTTGCCAAGTAGTGGATAGTGTAGAGGATAGCCATAATCTTCAAAACAATATAGATGGGTTGGTGGTGTGGGCGGTAAAGTGGAAGATGGATTTTAACATAGAGAAGTGTGAGGTCATAAATTTAGGGAGGTCAAACAGTTACAGGGATTAGAAAATAAATGGGAATATACTAAGAGGGGTAGATGAATTGAGAGATCTTGGTGTACAAGTACACAGGTCCCTGAAGGCAGCAGTTCAAGTAGACAAGGTTGTAAAGAAGGCATATGGAATGCTCTCCGTCATTGGTAGAGGTATAGAGTATACAAGTAAGGATATAATGTTGGAATTGTATAAAACACTGGTGAGGCCACAACTGGAGTATTGTGTGCAGTTCTGGTCACCACATTACAGGAAGGACGTAATAGCTCTGGAGAGAGTGCAGAGGAGGTTTACAAGAAAGTTGCCAGGGTTAGAAAAGTGTAGCTGCGAGGAGAGATTGGATAGGTTGGGGTTATTTTCCTTAGAACAAAGAAGGCTGAGAGGTGATTTGATTGAGGTGTACAAAATTATGAGGGGAATAAATAGAGTGGACAGGATAAAATTGTTTCCCTTGATGGAGAATTCTAGAACCAGGGGACGTAGATTCAAGATAAGTGGCAGAAGGTGTAGGGGGGACATGAGGAAGAACATTTTTATGCAGAGGGTAGAGGGTGTCTGGAATTCGCTGCCCAAGTTGGTGGTAGAGGCAGAAATCCTAAACTCTTTTAAACAGTACCTGGATCTGCAACTTGGGCTGAATTTTGCAGTTGGCGAGCAGGGGGTGGGGCCCGTTCGCCGACGCACAAAATGACGCGGGATGATGTCGCGGGGAACCCCCAACGTCATCCCACCCCATTTAAATCTTCAGGAAGGCAGGCCCGCAGCAAAATCAGCTGTGCGCCCGCCAACCTGTCAATGGCCAATTGAGGCCATTGACAGGATAATTAAAACAATTAAAGGACCTGCCCGTCCAACCTTAAGGTGGGCGGGCTGGCCAGGAACACCGGCGGGGAATAGAAAAAACATGAAACCTCATCCACCGGCGGGATGAGGTTTCATGTAGGGTTTAAAAAAGTTTATTAAAGTTTCAGTGAAATTTATTAACATGTCCTGTCTTGTGTGACAATGTCACATGAGATGGACATGTTAAAGATTTTTTTATTTTTCTGTTTTTAAAGTTTATACAGCTATCAGCGATCTCCCTGAGGCAGCACTTAACCTCAGGGAGATGTGCGCTCTTTCGTGCGCATGCGCAAAAGAGTGCACTCTCGCTTTTGGGGAAGCCCCCTGCCCGCATAGCGCTTCCAGGCAGGTGTCACGCTGGACGGGCCTTAATTGGCCTGCCCACTTAAAATGGCGGCGGGGCCCACTTCTCCGGCAGGGATCGGCTCCCCGACCGCCGGAGATTGGGTCGGGCCTGCCCGCCCAGAAGGCAGAAAATTCTATCCCTTAAGTGCTATAAGCTGCAGGGCTATGGGCCGGGTGCAGGAAAGTGGGATTAGAAAGGGCACCTGGGTGTCCTCGGGCTGGCTTGGACAAGATGAGCCGAATGGCCTCCTTCTGTGCTGTAACTTTTCTATGGTTCTATTGCAGTCCAAATTGCAGCCTCAGAATAGAGAAAAGAATGCATTGCCAATGGCTATGAAGATCCCCTTCTCCATGAATCCTTAGGTACTGGTCTGCTTCCAGGCTACGGCGGGTGATATTTGCAACATCTGCCAGTTTGCCCTCCACTCTTGCATAAGGGTGGTTGTTAAGGCTTTGTATGCAAAGTGAGCTGAAAACATTTAATTCTTAATTGCCAGGGAAAATAAGGCAGAGTGAGCTTGTGCTTTCATCTGGATTGAAAGCTTCCCATAATATACCATTGACTGCACACATGTCACTTTGTGGGCAACACATGTAAGTTCTGAGATGTACTGCAACTAGAAGGAATTCCATTCCTTCAATGTTATTCTCATGTGCAACCATACTCAGTGCATCATGTAGATCAATGCCCGATATCGTGGTAACATTCATGATGTCTTTGTTCTATGGTAGTCTGCATTTAAGCTACCATGGTAAAATAGATGGTCGCTACTGGGTGACAAGGGCTATCCCAGTAACCACTTGACTGATTTCGCTGGGGCACAATGTACACATACACATACACAGCATGCATATAATGAAAACCCTGAGTGTCCCCTCTACAGATTAAGTGCTGGACTAATTACCTTAAACTCAGCAAATGAGGAGGCTTTCGCTTGGCTTCATTTGGATTCGCTAAATAAAATAAAATGAGTCATGATTGGTAGGAATCACTGATAGGTGAGTGATGGCAGTGTGATGCATTGAGCAGTTTGTGAGGGTGGTGGGGCAATTAGGAGCATATAGCTTTGAAGAAGCATTTACTGAACTTGACCAATCCTGTGAGATATTGCAAAATTGCAGCCAGGTGCTGAAGATTAGAATCCTTGGATTCACTCCCATTTCCTTCTGAGCATTTGTCTGGAGGGCCTTCTGGCCCATAGTGAGTGGAGCACTTTACTCCTTTGTCCCTTCTCAACCAAGGCCTCCAGTGCAACATGGGAAACCTTGGTGACCATGCTCTGAATTGTGCCATTTTTTCATCTTTCCTGGGTCAGAATTAGTTGTAGAATGACTTCCAGCACCTACTCTAACCGCAGTGCACCTCCCCTTTAAGAGGTATAGGCTAGCTTTGACTGGTGCTAGCCTCTCATGATTTTGGGCCCCCAAATGAGGTGTGAAATCGCTCAACAGCACGATCAGCGCTGGCTGCACACGACAATTATTTTAATGAGCAAGTAGTATGAAAGCTGCATGCTGCTGGCATCGGAAGCAGCAGTTGAGGGTTAATCATTTGTTGCCTTAACAAATTTTGCAGCCATAATGTCATTGTTGAGTTCCATGGTGCTTTAATATCAATCTGCAAAGTTACATAAATGGCTAGTTACCTTCACTATGTTTATATTCCTGGTTCTTATATGTACACATCTACTATTAAGGTTGTAATATTTGTCAGAGATATTTTAATTAAATTCCTAGTGCAGGCAAGACACAAATTATCAAATGTCACAGTCTGTCACAAGCGTAATTTACATGCAAAACTTGCTTGGCCTTATTGTGACTCATCTTCATGTTTTCCTGTTAAATATTCACCCATGTTGACCGAATTGACTTCATTGATAGTTGAAACATGCACTTTCACATGCAAAACCTGATACACATTTCTCGTCAAATAATGCTTCATTATTCATCATCATATACAGAAGTTATTGCCGATACTCCCATGCTTTTTTGTCCTGCAGAGGGAAATGATGAAATGTGAAATATTTCACAGGATCCATGATCCCACCTACAAAATTATGCCCTAAAACATTATGGGCCTGATATAAACCCCCAAGATAGGCAGGAGAGTTTCAAGGGGGTGGGGAGGCAACGAACATATTTACAACAGAGTCTAATTGCTGCAATAGGTCAGGAAAGTTACTCGTCAAATGGGTGCTATGTTTTTTGCCATTTTATTGGGCTGTTTAAAGGTAAGGAGGTCTGGGGCAAATAAAGGTTTAGGTCTTGCAGGCCCTTCCTCAGTTACTTGTGGAATTGGTGAGAGTTACTAGTGTGAGAAAGTGATTTGGAGAGTTTTGAGTTGTTCAGGTAGAAGTTGGCTCATGCCATTGCTGCTCTCGACTGGACTGAGAAAGAGGAGAATGCGGATCAATGGTAGCATGGATGTGATGCAGAGGAACTGGAGGTGGCCAGCAGATAAGGGAAGAATATATGGCAGATTATATTCACCTAAAAGGGTCTTGAAACAAAAGGCTCAGGTTCCTTGACCTTTGAGAAGAGCACTGCTGATGAAGGTTGAGATTGTTAGGAGGTGGTGGTAGACATCTACAGCTCCTTCAAAGAAAACTTGCTTCCTGTTTAATTAAGACAGTACCAGTACCTATAAAAGTCATCACCACTCTCAATTTGCTTGCCTCTAGCTCCTTCTAGGGTGCTACTGGAAACGTAACAAAAGCTTCGCAGTTGGCTGCAAATAAATGCGTAAGCCATAGATTGTTGCCTGAGTCGGGAAATATATAAACTTCCCATGGGATACCAATAGCCAGAATGAGCAGGCACTGGGATTTGCATCTCTGGTTGTCTTCCAACAGATCCAGGGTATCATCAATTAAACTTAAGTGACAATCCAAGACCCTGGTCGTACCTGGAGCATTTGTCAATCACATGGGATTTCATTCCATCGACAGGCAGCTGGAGCGTAACGACAAGAAAGGCTAAGACAGGACTGCAACAGATTCTCTGGGAACTGCCATAATGCTTTCATACTACTGCAGCCCAAAATTCCCAACACATTCTGGCTTTAAATGAACATAAAAGGAAGGCTGTTGGGAGTGAAGGATATCCCTTTCAAATCTGACTGGTGACAAATTTGAGGAGCCTATCAATCAACATCAGGAGATACACAACTCGAGCCATATGACAACAGATTTGTCACTGAGCAAGCCACCTGAAGTAGCTGGGAGCCATCCTTCAGTACCTAGTCGTAAGGATCTCAAGGATAATTGTGGTGCGTTGTGATCTGCACACCCTGGTGCAACAATAAGGACTAGAGGTCCAGGAAGAAGAAATGTTCAGGACTCCTCATCTGAAGAGACCACATGAAAGGTTTTTATGAATATGTTAAGTGAAAGAGTATGGCTAAGAGTAATGTGCACCCCTTGATGACAATCACAAGTGATATTGTAATTGGAAATCAGGAAACAGCCGACTCCCTAAATCGTTACTTTTTATCAGTCCTCACAGCAGAGGATGAGCGATATAATACCAGAGATAGAAGAAAAATAAAAAATATATCACAGAGCCAACTACTTAAGGTCATAAGAAATAGGAGCAGGAGGTCATTTGGCCGCTCGAGCCTGCTATGCCATTCAATAAGATCATGGCTGATCTGATTTTGCCCTCATGGCTGATCTGATTGTGCCCTCAACCTCACTTTCTTGCCAAATCCTTTTTGACTCTCTTGTATGTCAGAAATTTGTTTAACTCAGCCTTCAATAACCCAGCCTCCACTACTCCCTGGGCAGAGAATTCCAAAGATTAATGATCCTCTGAGAAAATTAGTTCATCCTCATCTCCATCTTAAATGGAAGACTTCTTAGTTTGAAACTGTGCCCCTTTGTTCTAGAATCCAGGGGGAAAGGGGAAACATCCTCTCAGCATCCACCCTATCAAGCTCCCTCAAAGTCCTATATTTCGATAAGATCATCTCTCGTTCTTCGAAACTCCAATGGGTATAGGTACAACCTGCTCAACCTTTCCTCGTAAGACAATCCCTTCATCCCAGGAATCAACCTAGGGAACTCCTTTGAACTGCCTCCAAAGCAAGTATATCCCTTTTTAATTAAGGAGACCAAAACTGTGAACATTACTCTAGGTGTGATCTTACCAGTGCCGTGTACAATTGTAGCAAGACCTCCCAATTATATTATCCAACTTCCTAGCAGTAAAGGCCAACATTACATTTACTTGCTGTACCTGTAGACTAGCTTTTTGTGATTCATGTATGAGGACGCCCGGATCCCTCTGTACTGCAGCATTCTGGAAGTGCTCTGTTTAGATATGAACATACAAATTAGGAGCAGGAGTAGGCTACTCGACCCCTCGAGATCATGGCTGATCTGATTGTAACCTCAGCTCCACAGTCCCACCTACCCCTGATAACCTTTCAACCCCTTGCCTATCCAGAATCTAGCTCTGCCTTAAAACTATTCAAAGACCCTGCTTCCACCTTGCTTTTGAGGAAGAGAGTTCCAAAGACACACGATCCTCTGAGAGAAAAAAATTCTCCTCACCACAGTTTTCAATGGGCAACCCCTTATTTTTAAACAGTGACCCCTAGTTCTAGATCTCCCACAAGAGAAAATATCCTTGAAAGTTGACAAGTCACCAAGGCCAGATGGATTGTTTCCGAGGCTGCTGAAGGAAGTCTGGGAGGAGATAGCAGATGCTCTGAGGATGATTTTCCAATCTTCACTAAATACAGGGGAGGTACCGGAGGACTGGAGAAATGCAAACGTAGTTCCATTGTTTAAAAAGGGATCAAAGGAAATGCCAAACAATTATAGGCCAGTTAGTCTTACATCGGTGGTGAGCAAATTAGTAGAATCAATCCTGAGAGATAGGATTAACTGTCATGTGGAAAGGCATGGACTAGTCAGGGATGGTCAACATGGATTTGTTAAAGGAAGGTCTTGCCTCACAAATTTGATTGAATTCTTTGAGGAAGTGAGATGAAGGGTTGATGAAGGTAGTGCAGTGGATGTTGTGTACATGGATTTTAGCAAGGCATTTGACAAGGTCCCACATGGCAGATTGGTCAGGAAAGAAAAAGCCCATGGAATTCAGGGTAATGTGGCAAACTGGATAAAAGGTTGGCTTTGTAACAGGAAACAAAGGGTAATGGTCGATGGATGCCCTTGCGAGTGGAAAGTTGTCTCAAGTGGTGTTCCACAGGGCTCGGTGTTGGGACCCTTTGCTGTTTGTATTATATATTAACGATTTGGACGTGAACGTGGGGGGCACGATTGGGAAATTTGCAGATGACACAAAGATTGGCCGAGTAGTGGATAGTGTAGAGGATAGCCATAATCTCCAAAACGATATAGATGGGTTGGTGGAGTGGACGGTAAAGTGGCAGATGGATTTTAACATAGAGAAGTGTGAATTCATACATTTAGGGAGGTCAAACAGTTATAGGGATTAGAAAATAAATGGGAATATACTAAGAGGGGTAGATGAAGTGAGAGATCTTGGCGTACAAGTACACAGGTCCCTGAAGGCAGCAGTTCAAATAGACAAGGTTGTAAAGAAGGCATATGGAATGCTCTCCTTCATTGATAGAGGTATAGAATATAAAAGTAAGGATATAATGTTGGAATTATATAAAACACTGGTGAGGTCACAACTGGAGTATTGTGTGCAGTTCTGGTCACCACATTACAGGAAGGACATAATAGCTCTGGAGAGAATGCAGAGGAGGTTTACAAGAATGTTGCCAGGGTTAGAAAAGTGTAGCTACGAGGAGAGATTGGAAAGGTTGGGGTTATTTTCCTTAGAACAAAGAAGGCTGAGAGGTGATTTGATTGAGGTGTACAAAATTATGAGGGAAATAGATAGAGTGGACAGGATAAAATTGTTTCCCTTGATGGAGAATTCTAGAACCAGGGGACGTAGATTCAAGATAAGTGGCAGAAGCTGTAGGGTGGACATGAGGAAGAACTTTGTTATGCAGAGGGTAGTGGGTGTCTGGAATTCGCTGCCCAAGTCGGTGGTAGAGGCAGAAACTCTAAACTCTTTTAAAAAGTACCTGGATCTGCACCTAAAGTGCTGTAAGCTGCAGGGCTATGGACTGGGTGGAGGAAGGTGGGATTAGAAAGGGCACCGGGTGTCCTTGGGCTGGCGTGGACAAGATGGGCCGAATGGCCTCATTCTGTGCTGTAACTTTTCTATGGTTCTATGGTTCTATATCCACCCTGCCAAGAACCCTCAGGATCTTATATGTTTCAATTAGGTCACCTCTTACTCTTCTAAATCCCAGCGGATACAAGCCTAGCCTGTCCAACCTTTTCTCATAAGACAACCCGTCCATTCTAGGAATTAGTCTAGTAAACCTTCTCTAAACTGCTTCCAACATATTTACCTCCTTCTTTAAATGAGGAGACCGATACTTTACACAGTACTCCAGATGTGGTCTCACCAATGCCCTGTATAACTAAAGCATAACCTCCCTATTTTTGTGCTCAATTCCCCTCAATAAATGATAACATTCTGTTAGCTTTCATAATTATTTGCTGTACCTGCATACTAACCTTTGAGATTTATGCACGAGGGCACCCAGATCCCTCTGCATCTCAGAGCTCTGCAATCTCTCACCATTTAGATAGTACGCATCTTTTTTATTCTTCATGCCAAAATTGATAATTTCACATTTTCCCACATTATACTCCATTTGTCAGATAGTTGCCCACTTACTTAACCTATCTATATTCCCTAGTAGTCTCCTTTTGTCCTCTTTACAATTTACTTTCCTACCTATCTTTGTATCATCAGCAAATTTAGCAACCATATTTTCCATCCTATCATCCAAGTCATTTATATAAATTGCAAATAGTTGAGGCCCCAGCCAGTCATTACAAGTTACCAACCAGAAAATGACCCTTTTATGCATACCCTCTGTTTCCTGTTAGCTAGCTAATCTCCTATCCATGCCAATATGTTACCCCTATACCATGAGCTTTTATGTTCCACAATAACCTTTGACGTGGCACCTTAATAAATGCCTTCAGGAAACCTAAGTACAGTACATCCACCAGTTCCATTTTATCCATAGCACATGTTACTTCTTCAAAAGCATGGTTAAACACGATTTCCCTCTCACAAAACCATGTTGACTCTGCCTGATTATCTTGAGTTTATCCAA
The DNA here is from genome assembly GCF_964194155.1 of Cetorhinus maximus. NCBI lineage: Eukaryota > Metazoa > Chordata > Chondrichthyes > Lamniformes > Cetorhinidae > Cetorhinus > Cetorhinus maximus. The sequence goes on along the minus strand of NC_135882.1, from coordinate 34,848,978 downwards.
GTGCCCTGCTATTACGCCTTTACTAACAGCTTATAACATTTTCCCTATGACAGATGCTAAGCTAACTGGTCTGTAGTTTCCTGCTTTCTGTCTCCCTTCCTTTTTGAATAAAGGACTTGCTATTTCCTAATCTAATGGAACCTTCCTCAAATCTAGTGAATTTTGGAAAATTAAAACCAACAAGTTCGTCAGGACCCAGGGACTTGCCAGCTCCAACAATTTGCTCGGTACCACTTCCCTGGTGATTGTAATTTTCTTGAGTTCCTCCCTCCCTTTCATTTCCTGATTTACAGCTATTTCTGGGATGTTACTTGTATCCTCTACAGCGAAGACCGATGCAAAATATCTGTTCAATTCATTTGTCGTATCCTTATTTTCCATTATTAATTCCCCAGACTTACTTTCTATTAGACCAATGCTCACTTTGTTAACTCTTTTCTTTTTAAAATATCTATAGAAATTCTTACTATTTGTTTTTATATTTCTAGCTAGCATTCTCTTGTCTCTAATTTTTCCCTCTTTTAGTCATTCTTTGCTGTTTTTTCATATTCTGTCCAATCTTCTGACCTACCACCCATCCTTGCACAATTATATGCTTTATATTTAAGTTTGAAACTATTTTTAACTTTTTTAGTTAACCACGGATAGTGGGTCTTCCCTTGGAATTTTTCTTTCTTGTTGGCCATGGCACTGTGGGTGGTCCAGCTGCTCAGGCTGGGGGAGGAAGAAGTGCGAAAGGGCAATAGTGTTCAGGGATTCATTAGTGAGGGGTGCAGGCAGGCACATCTGCAGCCGTAGAGTGACTCCATGTTGCCTCCCAGGTGCCAGGGTCAAGGATGTCACGGAACAACTGCAGGGCATTCTGAAGGCGGAGGGTGAGCAGCCAGAGGTTGTGGTCCATATTAGGACCAATGACATAGGGAGAAAGAGAAACGAGGTCCTGCAAACAGACTTTAGGGAGTTAGGTAGAAAATTGAAAAGCAGGACTTCAAAGGTAGTAATCTCCGGATTACGCCCAGTGCCACGCAGTAGTGAGTATAGGGACAGAAGGATGGAGCAGATGAATGCGTGGCTGGAGAGATGGTACAGGAGGGAGGGCTTTAGATTCCTGGGGCATTGGGACCATTTCTGGTGGAGGTGGGACCTGTACAAGTTGGACAGAGTTACACCTGAATAGGAACGGGACCAACATCCTCATGGGGAGGTTTGCTAATGCTGTTGGGGCAGATTTAAACTAAATTGGCAGGGAGATGGGATTCTGAAAAGTAGTTCAGAGGGGAGAGAAGCTGAGATGGAGTTAGAAACTAAAACGCTAGTAAGTGAGTCTGGAAGGCAGAGGAAACATAGGCTAGATCAGAAAGAAGTAAGTTTAGCAAGGCTAAATGGAATATATTTTAATGCAAGGAGCTTGAGGAACAAGACAGATGAGCTGAGGGCACAGATAGGCATGTGGGAGTATGATATCATAGCTATGACCGAGACTTGGCTAAAAGAAGGGCAGGATTGGCGGCTCAACATCCTGGTTATAGGGTACTCAGACGAGATAGAAAGGGGGATAGAAGAGGAGGGGCGGAGTTGTACTATTGATCAAGGAACCAATTATAGCAGTGAGGGGGGATGATATCCTGAAAGGTTCATCAAATGAGGCCATATGGGTAGAAGTAAAAAAAGCATAAAAGGGGCAAACGCGCTGTTGATGTGTACCATAGGCCCCCAAACAGTCAGAGAAAGATTGAGGATCAAATATGTAATCAAATATCAGAGAAGTGTAAGAATAATAAGGCAGTAATAGTAGGGGACTTTAACTACCCAAATATTAACTGGCATAATTTTAGTGTGTAAGGTAGGGAGAGAGCGAAATTCTTAAGTTGCATCCAGGAGAACATTTTTAGCCAATATGTAGAAAGCTCAACAAAGGAGAGGGCAGTTCTGGACCTAATATTCGGAAATGAGCCCAGGCAGGTGGAAGGCATATCAGTTGGGGAGCATTTTGTAGATAGTGATGATAACTCAGTTAGATTTAGGATAGTTATGGAAAAGTTTAAGGTTGGGCCCGGAATAAAAGTTCTAAACTGGTGAAAGGGCTAATTTTACTAAGCTGAGATATGATTTGGCCCAAGAGGACTGGGAGCAGCTACTTGCAGATAAAATTATGTCAGAGCAGTGGGAGGCATTCAAGGAGGAAATAGCGATAGTACATGGCAAATATGTTCCCGTAAAGACAAAGTGGGGGAGCAAGTCTGGAGAACCCTGGATGTCAAGGGACATAAAGGTTAGCATTAAGAAAAAAAGAAAAACTTATGGGCTCAATACGGCAGAGTCCCTAGGGGAGTATAAAAAGTGCAGGGGAACTTAGGGCAGCATTTTCGGGTCGGCAAGCAAGGGCAGGGCCCGTTTGCTGACACACAAAATGATGTGCGGTGACATTGGGCATGCGTCCCGACGTCACCACGTGTCATTTAGATTGTCAGTTTAGCAGGCGCGCAGCTGCCGAACTGTCAAAGGCCTATTAAGGCCATTAAGAAAGTAACTAAAGTTGTTAAGAATGCTGCCCGTCCAACTTTAAGGTTGGCGGGTAGGCGAAGAGCCCAGGTGGCCTTCGCATTTTTCATGGAACCTCAACCACAGGCGGGATTAATTAAAATTTTTGAAAAAATTAATGGGCACGTCCCAACTCATGTGACAGTTTCACAGGAGGGGACATGTCCTTAAAATTTTTTTTTTTCCTTTATTAAATTTTTCAGAGCTTAAACTAATCTCCCTGAGGCACCTCTGTGCCTCAGGGAAATTTCTGCGCTTTGTAGGCCCCGACTCAGGGAATGCCCCCACTTCCCGCACAGGAAGCGCACAGCACTTCCGGGTCTTAATTGGCCTGCCCATGTAAAATGGTGGCGCGCACCCAATCGGGACGCCGATCGGGTTTGTGCTCGCTCCCGCCTGCCCCCGCACAACCCCCCCTTCCAAGGGCAGGGGGGAATTCAGCCCTTAAAAAGGAAATTAGGAAAGCTAAGAGGGTGCATGAGAAAGCATTGGTGGGTAGAATAAAGGAAAACCCAAAGGGGTTTTTTAAATATATAAAGAGCAAGAGAATAACTAGGGAAAGTGCAGGGCCAATTAGGGAACATAGAGGTAATCTGGGTGTGGACCTGGAAGACGTGGTTACAGTCTTCAACGAATACTTTGCGTCGGTCTTCAGAATGGAAAAGGGCAACACAGATATAGACATCAGGGTGGAGGACTGTGGAATATTAGAGGAAATTAACATAGAGATGAGGTACTAGTGGGTTTAGCAGCCTTAAAAGTGGATGAATAAGCAGGCCCAGATGAGATGTATCCCAGGCTGTTGAGGGAGACAAGGGAAGAGATATCAGGGGCCCTGGTAGTAATTTTCAAATCCTCTCTGGCCACAGGTGAGGTGCCAGAGGACTGGAGGGCTGCTAACATTGTCCCATTATTAAAAAAGGGGGAAAGGGATAGACCAGGAAATTACAGGCCAGTCAGTCTAACCTTAATGGTGGGGAAGTTACTAGAAAGAATTCTGAGGAACAGGATATATTTGCACTTGGAGAGACATGGATTAATCAAGGATAGTCAACATGGATTTGTTAAGGGAAGGTCATAGAATCACAGGATCACAGAATCACACAGTGCAGAAGAGGCCCTATGGCCCATCGAGTCTGCACCGACATGTGAGAAACACCTGACCTACCTACCTAATCCCATTTACCAGCCCGGAGCCTTAAATGTTATGACATGCCAAGTGCTCATCCAGGTACTTTTTAAAGGATGTGAGGCAACCCGCCTCCACCACCCTCCCAGGCAGCGCATTCCAGACTGTCACCACCCTCTGGGTAAAAATGTTTTACCTCGCATCCCCCCTAAACCTCCTGCCCCTCACCTTGAACTTGTGTCATGTTTGACAATTCTGATCAAATTTTTTGAGGAGGTAACTAGGAATGTTGAGGGTAATGGATTTGATGTGATCTAAATACTTTAGCAAAGCTTTTGATAAGGTCCCTCATGGCAGACTGGTCAAGAAAGTAAGAGCCCAAGGGATCCAAGGCAAAGTGGCACGTTGGATCCAAAATTAGCTGAGAGGCAGGAAGCAGAGGGTGATGGTAGCGGAATGTTTCTGTGACTGGAAGTCTGTTCCCAGTGGGGTTCCGCAGGGCTTGGTGCTGGGGCTCTTGCTGTTTGTGTTGTACATAAATGATTTGGACTTAAATGTAGGGGGTATGATCAAGAAGTTTGTAAATAACACGAAAATTGGTAGGGTGGTAAATAGTGAGGAGGATAGCCGTAAACTCTAGGAGGATATCAATGGACTGGTCAGGTGGGCAGAGCAGTGGCAGATGGAATTCAACTCAGAAAAGTGTGAGGTAATGCACTTGGGGTGGGCTAACAAGGCAAGGGATTACACTATGAATGGTAGGACCCTAGAAAGTACTGAATATCAGAGGGACCTTGGTATGCATATCCACAGATCCCTGAAGGTAGCAGGGCAGGTAGGTAAGGTGGTTATATGGGATACTTGCCTTTAATAGCTGAGGCATAGAGTAGAAGAGCAGGGAGGTTATGCTGGAACTGTATAAAATCCTGGTTAGGTCATAACTCGAGTACTGCATGCAGTTCTGGTCACCATATTATAGGAAGATGTGTTTACACAGGAAGGGGTGTAGAGGAGATTTACCAGGATGCTGCTTGGGCTGGAGGGTCTGAGCTATGAGGAAAGATTGGATAGGCTGGGATTGTTTTCCTTGGTGCAGCAAAGGTTGAGAGGGGACCTGATAGAGGTGTATAAGGTTAAGAGGGACATAGATAGGGTGGATAGGAAGGCACTTTTTCCATTAGTAGAGGGGTCAATACCAGGGGACATAGATTTAAGGTAAGAGGTAGAAGGCTAAGTGGGGAGTTGAGGAAAATTTTTTTTCACCTGGGGTGTGGTGGGAATCTGGAACTTACTGCCTGAAAGGGTAGTTGAGCCAGAAACTCTCGTAACATTTAAGAAGTATTTAGATATTCACATGGGTTGCCATAGCCTCCAGGGCTATGGGCTAAGCGCTTTAAAATGGGATTAGTGTAGTCAGATCTTTGTTGATCGGCATGGACATGATAGGCCAAATGGCCTCCTTCTGTGCTGTAAATGTCTATGAGGCTATGGAATGTATCTATTCTGTGTATTCTGAAATATTTATTTAAATGTCTGCCACTGCATCTCTATTGACCTATCCTTTAACCTAATTTCCCAGTTCACTTTAGCTAGCTCTGCTTTCCTTCCCTCGTACTTGCTCTTCTTAAAGTTTAAAATACTAGTCCCGCTCTTCTCTCCCTCAAACTGAATGTAAAATACAATCATATTATGATCGTTGCTACCTAGGGGCACCTTCACTATGCGATCATTAATTAATCCTGTCTCGAGTATTGCTGACAAAAAACATTTTGTTGAAGCTTTTCGTCTTGCACTCAGGACAATCGCAAGAATACCAATGTCAGGGGAAGCAACAACTTTAAGTTGTATAAGAAGAGAGTGCTTGTTGGTTGGCAAGTTGATTGGTAGAGGCATTGCCATGGAGAATGCACCAGTTAATGGCGATTGACCATTAACTGCCAAGCATTGTTTCAAATTTAAACCAGGCAGCTTGACTCTGTTTGCAATAGGCAAGTTACAGACCGTACTCAACCAGCCTGTGCTTGCAAAACTCAAAACACGATGTCCAACGTTAGATGTGCTTCTGTGATTGGACATGATTTGCTAAATAATCCTCAGTGTGCTAATCATTATGCTGACAACAATTTAAGATTGTCAGTAGGGCTTGCAGTGTGGTGCATTTGCATGTACTGGAAGCTACATATATTAATACACTGGGCCTCCTTTCTGCAGACAGAAAGAACATGTATACACATTGTGCCTGTTTCAGCTGAACAAAATAAGTGATAGCCATTCACTGGTTAATTCCTCTGGACGATGCCTTAATCAATCAGAATCAAGTTGCCTGATTTAAATTTCAAACAATGCTTGACAGTGAACTGCCAGTCGCAATTAACTGGTGCATTCTCCATGGCAATGCCTCTACCAATCAGAGTCCACTTGCCAACCAATCAGCACTCTCTTCTCATACAGAATAAAGTTGTTGCTTCCCCAGACATTGGTATTCTTGCAATTATCCTGATGAGTGAAAGATGAAAAGCTTTGACAAAATGACTTTTTTCAGCAATACTCAATTTCTGTACTACCAGATGGCTATATGTAATCCAGTCTCGTAGCACAATACCAGGTCTAGTATAGCCTGCTCTCTGGTTGACGCCAGAATGTGCTGTTCTAAGAAACTATTCCGAAAACATTCTATGAACTCCTCATCTAGGCTAGCTTTGCGCATCTGATTTTTCCAGTCTATATGTAGATTAAAATCCCCCATGATTATTGCCATACATTTATAAGAACATAAGAAATAGGAACAAGAGCAGACCATTTGGCCCCTCGAGCCTGCGCCACCATTCAATAAGATCATGGCTGATTTCTGACAAGCTCCCATTATTTCTTGCTTTATACTCCTTACTATGTGGGTATTGTTATGGCATCTTTATACCACTCCCACAAGTGACTTCTTGCCTTTATCATTTCTCATCACTGCCCAAATTACTTCTACATCCTGGTTTCCTGAACTTAGGTTATTTCTCCCTATTGTGCTAATACCATCATTAATTAACAGAGCCATGCCTCCATCTTTTCTTAGCTTCCTGTCCTTCCTAAAGGTCATGTACCCTTCAATATTCATGTCCCAATCTATGTCATCCTGTAGTCATGTCTCTGTAATGGCTATCAGATCGTACTTATTTATTTCTATTTGCGCTACCAGTTCATCTGTTTTGTTTCGAATACTACATTCGTTCAGATGCAGAGCCTTTAGTTTTGTCCTTATATTATTTTTGTAACCTCTAGCCTCATCTGCTGATTTACTCTTAGATTTGTACTCTCTGTCCCTTCCCGTCACTGTCCTGTCTGTTCTCTCTCGCTTTGTCTTTACTCTTTGTTTTACCACATCTTCCCAAATATGATCCCTTGCCCCAACTATTTAGTCTTAAACACTCTCTACTTCCCTAGTTACGTTGCTCACTAGAACACTGGTCCCAGCACGGTTCAGGTGTAGACTGTCCCAATGGTACAGATCCCACTGATGCCAGTGCCCCACAGACCACAACCCACTTCCTCCACACGAGTCTTTGAGCCACGCGTTCATCTCCCTAATTTTATTTACCCTATGCCAATTTGCACATGGCTCAGGTAATAGTCCAGAGATTATTACCTTTGAGATTCTGCTTTTTAATTTCGTACCGAGTTTCTCATACTCTCAATGCAGAACCTCTTTCCTAGTTCTACCTATGTCATTGATACCTACATGTACCACAACAACTGGATCCTCCCCCACACTTCCATACTGCAAGTTCCTCTCCAGCCCTGAGCAGATATCCTGAACCTTGAAACCAGGCAGACAACACAACCTTCTGGATTCTTGTTCCGGGCTGCAGAGAACAGCCCCTGACTATACTGTCCCCTACTACCACTACATTCCTTTTGGCTCCACCCCCCGCTTGAATAGCTTCCTGTACCACGGTGCCATGGCCAGTCTGCTCATCCGCCCTGCAGACCTTGCTTTCATCCACACAGGTTGCAAGCACCTCAAACCTGTTTGACAAGTGCAAAGATTAAGGTTGCTCCACTACTGTCTGCTCAGTCCCTTTACCTGCCTCACGGTCACATCTTCCTGTCCCTTACCACTGAGAGGAATAGATGGCCCTATTCTAAGAGGTGTGACCATCTTCTGGTCCAAAGTGTTGAGGTATCTCTCCCCCAACCTGAGGTTGCGCAGTGTCTGTAGTTCACCTTCTGGATCAATAATCCTGATCCGGAATTCCTCTAGCTCCTTACACGTTCTGCAGACGTGTTTGTCCTGGATTGCGCTGGCATCCAAGGGTTCCCACATTCCATAGCTGCAACACACCTGTCTTGCCATTGTTACTTATGTTATTTAGTTAATTTAATTTAGTTAATCTTAATTAACTTCGGATAATTTCTATGTATACCACAATTTATTGTCCTTATTAAATGATAATATCACCTACAACTAAGAGTGATACGTTTTTTAATTCTTAATTGGCTTACCATTTACTAACCAACCAGCTTCTTCTGCAGCACCAAACTCGTACCAGCTCACTATGCTTGCAATCTGCACTCTGTTTGCAAAGCTGCACCCAGATCTCTCTAGTTATAGTCTTTGAAGCTGAGGTACAACTATATTTGATGAGTTGGCCAATTAACTAATCAGTTGCTCTCCAACAGAGCTTGTTTATCCCTGCATAAGGCTGGAAGAAACTTACTTTGTTTATTAACTTGCTTCAAGTAAATACCAGTTAAATTCTAACTACAGACCAGGTTTTTAGAAAGATATTGATACTTAAAACTCACCACTCACCAAGCTTGTATCAGCTCACTCTGCTTGCAATCTGCATTCCGTTTTTATGCTGGTGATACGATGATCATTCTTACCTGCAAAGAAAAAGAAAACAAAATGGGGGGCAGAAGTAACAATCTAAAATTGTGGACCTCAAAGTTGAGTCCAGATGGCTGTCAAGTGCCAGATCGAAAGATGAGATGCTGTTCCTTGTGTTTAGCTTCAATGAACACTACAGGAGGCCGTGGGAAGTAAGTTCAGAGTGGGAATAAGATTGAGAATTAAAATGTCAGGTAACAGGGTCTAAGGTCACACTTGCAGAATCAATGTAGGTGTTACTCAAAATGGTTACCCAATCTATGTTTGGTCTCCCCAGTACAGAGAAGAACGCATTATGAGCGACGAATAGAGTATACTAAATTGAAAGCAATGCAAGTAAATCGCTGTTTCAACTTGACAGACTGCTTGATGCCTTAGACAGTGAGAAGGGAGGAAGTAAAAGGCCAACTGTTGCGTCTTCTGTGCTGGCATGGAAAGGTGTTCTAGGAAGGGAAGGATGTGTTGAGGGTGATTGATGTGTTAGGTTCCTATGACACAGAAAGAAACCCACCACTGTATATTTAAAAACTTTATCCTTATTACTATTTATTTTTAAAACTGGTCTTTTTCTGCTGAAAAAAGAAAATTAAGATGGCTGCTACAAGTCACCTGATCACAGGATTGAGCCTCTGTCTGGGAGCTATCCCCAGACATTTCAAGGACAAAGGAATTATTTTCTCAGTTTCTGGAATGCCATGCCTCGTTATGCCGAGCATGCTACATGCTACATAACATACTCACATCACACCTGGGACTATTCAGATGAATTTCAAAGGGAGCTTTGGGGATATAATTTGCATTTGATAATCCACCCTTGCTAGCGGAGTCAGTGGATCTGCTGAGACAATGGCTTCCCAAATGCCAGACCCTCAACATAGATAGCACTCCTTTCAACAACTAATGACTAAGATATTATCAGTCCTGAAACCAAAGCCAATTCCAGACGTTGGATGAACATTCCTTTTGAAGTCATTGCGGAGAAGGAAAGCCACATGACCCAAGCCTCTGGCCTTTTGGACAGTTTAATTGGACATATTTTTGGCCTTCGCAGCCAGATTGCTGTTTTAACATCAGTGGACAGAACTCCAGCAGCCAGACTGGGTAAGCAGTCTCAACTCCTCAAAGACTTCTTGATTCTAAAAGTCTCTGATCAATGCCTGCCAAGTGGTCTAAACTCAGAATAACCCATCGTGCAGCAGCGTCATTCATTTCAAGGATTTTCGTTTGGTTTAACCAGCCAGAAACACATCAGAATGGAACCCCACCATGAAGGAATCATCTTCTAGACTCTGACTTTGGACTCTGGAATTCATGTGAATTAATATTCGTCTTTCTGTGGTCTTTATACTGTAAAATTCCTTTTTTCTATCCCCCTTTTACTGTGTGAATGTGCAGAGTGGGAAGTGGCAAACACTTCTTTTTGAATATGTAAAATAAACTAATTTTTGAATTAATCCTAATTCGAGTTTGCTGTAGATTATTTGTACAATTGAATCACAAAAAAAAATGAGGGATTGGGAAAACACGCCATCGCCTATTCTTTTAAAAATTAATTCAAAACACCTTCTACTTACGAACAGGTGGTAAGAGGAAATCAGTGCAGTTTGATCTGTATCCCTCCTATTTGTAACAGAGGATAGCAGCAGAGTGTCACGGAGGGAATGGTCCATTCTAAATTCTGCGAAAGGAGAGAAAGTGAAAAATTATTTGGTGGTGACATCACATGGGGTGTAAATGGCAGAAGATTGAATACAGAGGCTGGTGGGGTGTAAGGCGAGGACAAGGGGAACCCTATCATGATTCTGCAAGTGACAGAAGTGGTGAGAGCCGAAGTGCATGAAATGGAATGGTTATGGTTGAGGGCCCTGTCAATCATGGTGGGGGGACCCATGATTGAGACAAAATGAAGACACACCAGGCCCTTGACTCAATTCCTGAAGACACCTCTGAAGAATCTGATGACACCCAAATTGAAGACCCATCACAGTGCCTACCCACACCCTCCGCCAGCAGAGACACACACCTCAGTGGGACCAAGTTCTAGAGTGGCCTTGGGGTCACAACCTGGTAAGCACATCGCACTGTCTGATCCACAGCAGGTGGAGGCCTGAGCTTCCTAGGTTTCCAGCACTTGGAGGACTTTTGGAAGCCAGAAATCTGCTGAGTCCAAGTCAGATGACGAGCCTCTGGACTAGGTCATAGCTCAGTTGCTGGAGTTACAAAGGCAAGGCTTAGGAATTTTTTTTTAAATTCATTCACGGGGTGTGGGCTTCGCTGGCTGGGCCAGCATTTATTGCCCATCCCTAGTTGCCCTTGAGAAAGTGGTGGTGAGCTGCCTTCTTGAACTGCTACAGTCCATGTAGTGTAGGTACACCCACAGTGCTTGTAGGAGGGGAGTTCCAGGATTTTGACCCAGCAACAGTGAAGGAACGGCAATATATTGCTAAGTCAGGATGGTGAGTGACTTGGAGGGGAAATTCCAGGTGGTGGTGTTCCTATTTATCTGCTGCTCTTGTCTTTCTAGATGGTAGTGGTCATAGGTTTGGAAGGTGCCATCGAAGGAACCTTGGTGAATTCCTGCAATGCATCTGTACACACTGCTGCTACTGTGTATCGGTGGTGGAGGGAATGAATGTTTGTGGATGTGGCCAATCGAGCAGCCTGCTTAGTCCTGGATGGTGTCAAGCTTCTTGAGTGTTGTGGGAGCTGCACTCATCCAGATGCATGGGAGTATCCCATCACACTCCTGACTTGTGCCTTGTAGATGGTGGACAGGCTTTGGGGAGTCAGGAGGTGAGTTACTCGCCGCAGGATTCCTAGCCTCTGACCTGCTCTTGTAGCCACAGTATTTATGTGGCTAGTCCAGTTCAATTTCTGGTCAATGCTAACCCCCAGGATGTTGATAATGGGGGATTCAGTGATGGTAATACCATTGAATGTCAAGGGGCAGTGGTTGGATTCTCTCTTGTTGGAGATGCTCATTGTCTGACACTTGTGTGGTGCGAATGTTACTTGCCACTTGTCAGCCCAAGCCTAGATATTGTCCAAGTCTTGTTGCATTTGGACATGGACTGCTTCAGTATCTGAGGAGTCACGAATGGTGCTGAACATTGTGCAATCATCAGCGAACATCCCCACTTCTGACCTTATGATGGAAGGAAGGTCATTGATGAAGCAGCTGAAGATGGTTGGGCCAAGGACACTACCTTGAGGAACTGCTGCAGTGATGACCTGGAGCTGAGATGACTGACCTCCAACAACCACAACCATCTTCCTTTGTGCTATGTATGACTCCAATCAGCGGAGAGCTTTCCCCCTGATTCCCATTGATTCTAGTTTTGCTAGGGCCCCTTGATGCCACACTTGGTCAAATGCAGCCTTGAAGTCAAGGGCAGTCATCTCACCTTACCTTGGGAGTTCAGCACTGCTGTCCATGTTTGAACCAAGGTTGTAATGAGGCCAGGAGCTGAGTGGCCCTGGCGGAAGCCAAATTTGGCATCAGTGAGCAGGTTATTGCTAAGCAAGTGCTGTTTCATAGCACTGTTGATGACCCCTTCCATTACTTTGCATCAGGAAGGGATGTCTGTTGCACTCCTCAGGTTGCAAGGCACAATGGAGGTGTCAGTCCGCCTTCAGTCTGAGGTGATAGAGCTGGCATACCAATGTACCAAGGTCAAAACTGGTAGGATGGCAGCCGCTATAGAGACCTTGGTCCAGGACATTAATCCTGCACTGCTGCACGGGTTGAACTCCATTGCTGAGGCACTTGCAGGCATCCATCACTATCAACACGAGAGGGCAGCGCGGCATCTCAAGCTCACTCCAGCTACCCCTTCCTCTCAAGGAGTCAGCCCAGAGCCCTTAGGCACCCATAGGGAGGAGGATTAGAAGGTGCACACCCGGGGGCCTTGCACCCAGGTGATTCCGGAAGTGCTCAGCCCCTCTTCCGGTGACCCCAGCAGCTCCAGCTCCACTGGCCAAGGAAGATGTCACTGCCACACAGTAGGACCCCAAAATCAGGCTGGGGCTTTCCAGGTCTCAGCCTTCCAGAGAATGCCCACCAAGGTCATCACAGACAAGGCATAGCAGTCAGCAGGCCACCTCTACCTCTGCTGTGGATGTCGATGGAACACCAAGGCAGAGTTAAAAAGGTCAAGGAGATTTAGTTGCACAACATAGGCATGGGTGTTAATCACTTGTGCTTAATGTTGACCATTATAAATACATTCCCTAGAATGTCTCCTTGTCTATAGCTCCTTGTTCTGTTGAGCAGTGTTTGTGTCACTCAGATGTGAAATTTTGGTTCCTGCGCAAGATAAAGGCAGGTGTCTCAGTCGACAGCCTCTTCCTTATGCAGTGTGTAACCTTCAGAACAAAGTGATGGTCTGGCTTCACGCTCACTGGACACATTAGTGATGCCTTCACCTCAATGGTGCTTGTTATTGCTGCCAGAATGTCATAGGCAGGCATCACAGAGTTTCGCCATTCTCTGTGTGCTCTTAGTACCTTTGAGGTGGGGCTGGCCCCCATCTCTTCAGCATCCTAACCAGTGATGCTGTGCTCCTGAAGAGGACAGGTGCTGAAGGCTGCCAAAGGATCACGCACATTTAAAGTTTCATGTCTGTGTCTCCATGATATGACCCTGATCACAGAGCGCAAGCGAGATGCCCTCAGCCAGACAGGAGCCAGGCATTCACAGAGGCTATATGAAGATCTATGGAGTGGCCTCACTGCATGTCATTATCATCTTCCTGGAGTCTAGCGACTATTAGTGCCTCCGCTGCGTATCCATGACATGAACCTGAGCACTGAGGGTATGTGCGCTGCTATCAGCCACACAGGAATCAAACGTTCACAGATGCAAGGTGAGGATGTCAGGACTGTCCTCACTGTATCTCATCATCATCCTCTACAAATCTTGCGGCTATGAGGGCGAGCGCGCCTGCCTAGCCTGGCCAGTGCAATGGCCGCAACACCAGCATCTTTGCCTTCGAGGACCTCATTACTGTCATCCCCTTCGACATCCTCCACATCGGAGGAGATGTGCAGCTCTTCCATCTCCTCCTCAGCGAAGTCCTCCCCTACCTTACAGCGCCAGAATGTGTGGCATGCAGCAAGCTATGAAGATACGCGACACCCTCGGTGGACTGTATTGCAGTGCTCCACCGGACCTGTCGAGGCACTGAAACCTCATTTTCAAAAATGCTCATCATTTGCTCTACCAAATTCCGGATTGCTGCACGACCCTTGTTATACCATCGTTCTGTTGCAGTCTGAGGTCACTGCACGGGTGTCATCAGTCACGTCCTCTGTGGGTAGCACTTGTCCCCGAGATGCTAATCCTGCGGTTTCTGTGAACCTTGCAAGATGTCAGGGATCTGAGACCTGCCAAGGATGTAGGAGTCGTGGACAGTCCCTGGGAATCGAGCGCAGACCTGTGGAATGCATTTGTTGTGGTCGCACACCAGCTCTCTCCATTCAGCGAGTGGAAGCCCTTGCGGTTGACATGGTTGACTAGTTGATGCCACAGAGATCTAAGAGTGATGTGAGTGCAGTTGGCACCCTGCACCTATGGGAAACCTGAAATCTGCGCAAATCCCAGCACTCTTGCTTCCTGGCTTTCCTGATCCCAGCCAAAATGCACAATGTTCTGTGCCTTTGCGAAATTGGCGTCCATGACTTCATGGATACAGATGTATGTGGAGGCTTGCGAGATCCCACACAGGTCACCTGTAGAGCTCTGGAAGGAGCCACTGGCATAAAAATTGAGTACCATGGGCACTTTCACAGTCACTGGCAGTGGATACACTCCATGTCCCCGTGGCATCAAATCCTGCAGCATGTGGCGTATGTGACTGACCAATTCCATAGACATGCACAGTCTTTGGTAACACTGGTTCTTGGTCTTCTGCAGGAATGAAAAGTGGTGTCCATAGACTCTGAGTCTAGCGAAGCGCCTATGAGCGACGGCTCTCGGTGGATCTTGAGCTGCATGCGCAGCAGGCCCTGCCGCCCCTTCAGCTTGAGGGAGGTGCTCCTCCATTTGTGAAGCAGGGGCCTCCGCCGCTCTTTTCTTCTTCTTCTCTGCTCCCTGTAAGTCATATGGCATACCCCTAACTCATCAGGCTTCATGATCGTTATGTTCAGGATCAAAGAGAGAGATGCATGGGTTAGCATATGTGTCCTAAGAACCTCACTTGGTTAAGTCTGAAGGTCCCTTCACAGATGTAGGAGAGTGCTGGCCACCACTTGGATGAACAGTATGTAGTGCGTTCATTGGCTGTCTGAAATCCCACCCACCTCTGTCCCACTCAACTTGATTGGCAGCAGCTTCGGCCACTGAACTGCATGCTGTGCTTTCAGCTCAGGCACAGACATTCTCCTAACCCGCACTGCAAGGCTGCACTGTTAGCTTGAACACTGAAACAAAGAACAAAGAAACATAGAAAATTGGAGGAGCAGGACATTCAGCTCTTCGAGCCTGCTCCACCATTCATTATGATCACGGCTGACCATCCAACTCAATAGCCTGCTCCCGCTTTCTCCCCATATCCTTTGATCCCTTTCGCCCCAAGAGCTATATCTAACTCCTTCTTGAAAACATACAATGTTTTGGCCTCAACTACTTTCTGTGGTTGCGAATTCCACAGGCTCACCACTCTCTGGGTGAAGACATTTCTCCTCATCTCAGTCCTAAATGGTTTACCCCATATCCTCAGACTGTGACCCTTGGTTCTGGACTTCCCCACCAACAGGAATATCCTTCCTGCATCTACCCTGTCTCGTCCTGTTAGAATTTTATAGGTTTCTATGCGATCCCCCCTCATTCTTCTGAACTCCAGCGAATATAATCCTAACCGACTCAATCTCTCCTCAGATGTCAATCCCACCAGCCCAGGAATCAGTCTGGTAAACCTTTGTTGCACTCCCTCTATAGCAAGAACACCCTTCCTCAGATAAGGAGACCAAAACTGCACACAGTATTCCAGGTGTTGTCTCACCAAGGCCCTGTATAATTGTAGCAAGACATCCCTGCTCCTGTACTCGAATCCTCTGGCTATGAAGGCCAACATATCATTTGCCTTCTTTACCGCCTGCTGCACCTGCATGCTTATCTTCAGCAACTGGTGTACGAGGACACCCAGGTCTCGTTGCACATTCCCCTCTCTCAATTTATAGCCATTCAGATAATAATCTGCCTTCCTATTTTTGCTACCAAAGTGGATAACCTCACATTTATCCACATTATACTGCATCTGCCATGCATTTGCCCACTCACTCAGCTTGTCCAAATCTCACTGAAGTATCTCTGCATCCTCCTCACAGCTCACCCTCCCACCCAGCTTTGTGTCATCTGCAAATCTAGAGATATTATATTTAGTTGCCTCATCTAAATCATTAATATATATTTTGAATAGCTGGGGTCCCAGCACCGATCCATGCGGTACCCTACTAGTCACTGCCTGTCATTCGGAAAAAGACCCGTTTATTCCTACTCTTTGTTTCCTGTCTGCCAACCAGTTTTCTATCCATCTCAATACACTACCCCCAATCCCATGCGCTTTAATTTTACACGCTAATCTCTTATGTGGGACTTTGTCAAAAGCCTTCTGAAAGTCCAAATAAACCACATCCACTTGGTCCTCCTCATCAACTCTACTAGTTACATCCTCAAAAAATTTCCAGTAGATTTGTCAAGCATGATTTCCCTTTCATAAATCCATGCTGACTCTGTCCGATTCTGCCACTGTTTTCCAAGTGCTCAGCTATTAAATCTTTTATAATGGACTCTAGAATTTTCTCCGCTACTGACCCCAGGCTGACTGGTCTATAATTCCCTGTTTTCTCTCTAACTCCCTTTTTAAATAGTGGGGTTACATTAGCTACTTTCCAATCTGTCGGAACTGTTTCAGAGTCTATAGAATCTCAGAAGATGACCACTAATGCATCCACTATTTCTAGGGCCACTTCCTTAAGTACTCTGGGATGTAGATTATCAGGCCCTGGGGAATAATCAGCCTTCAATTCCAACAATTTCCCCAACACCATTTCCCTACTAATACTGGTTTCTTTCAGTTCCTCCCTCTCACTAAACCCTGTGTTCCCCAACATTTCTGGTATGTTATTTGTGTCCTCCTTTGTGAAGGCAGAACCAAAGTATGTATTTAATTGGTCAGCCATTTCTTTGTTCCCCATTATAAATTTCCCTGTTTCTGACTGTAAGGGACCTACATTTGTCTTCACCAATCTTTCTCTTCATATACCTATAGAAATGTTTACAGTCAGTTCCCCACAAGCTTACTCTCGTACTCTATTTTCCCCTTCTTAATCAATCCCTTGGTCCTCCTTTGTTGAATTCTAAACTGCTCCCAATCCTCAGGTCTGTTGTTTTTTCTGGCCAATTTGTCTGCCTCTTCCTTGGATCTAATACTATCTCTAATTTCCCTTGTAAGCCATGGTTTGGCCATCTCTCCTATTTTGCTTTTGCGCCAGGCAGGAATAAACAATTATTGCAGTTCACCCATGCACTCTTTGAACGTTTGCCATTGCCTTTCTACTGTCATTCTTTTAAGTAATGATTCCCAATCCATCATAGCCAACTCGCGTCTCATACCATCGTAGCTTCCTTCATTAAGATTCAGGACCCGAGTCTTAGAATCAACTATGTCACTCTCCAATTTGATGAAGAATTCTATCATATTATGGCCGCTCATCCCCAAGGGGCCTCGCACAACTAGATTGCCAATTATTCCTTTCTCATTACACAATACCCAGTCTAGGATGGCCTGTTCTCTAGTTGGCTCCTCAACGTATTGGCCCAGAAAACCATCCCGTATACACTCCAGGAATTCCTCCTCCTCTACGGTATGTAGAATCATGATGTATTCTGGTCCAAACCTTCATAAAGACATTGCAAGGGGCTGTGAGCGTCACCACTGTTCCATGGCCACCTTTCACAAAGGAATTCCACAACTTGCCCAGTCAGCCAATTCTTCTGCTGCCCCTTAAAACACATATTAATCTGCTTTCTGTGCCCAAGGGGTGAACAGTTCTGGAGCATTTGGTGGCACTTTCATGCTTTTGTGTTGCTTGAATGGGCAGAAAAGCTACAGAGGCCCGACTCCAAGCATGTCAATTGATCTGCAGCTGAACGGTCTCAGCTGTGGAAGAATGCTCACTTTTGACTGCTTCCCTCACCCTCCCTACCCCCCTGCATGTGCTTGTGTACTTCCTTTCAGTCTGTGCTGCCTTGCCCCACCCTCTTGCCTGACCCACACTGGAGCCTTTGCCCCAGCACCGCACTTAAAGCCAGCAGGGAAAAAGCCACTTGCATGTCGTCCCCTGCCACCCTTCCCCCCAACAAATGCCTCTTCCTTGATGTCCTACAGGTGATGTTCACGAGCGTGCGCTAGGTTGTGTGCACTCACCTCCGAGTTCCCCTCGAAGTTCAGGAAGCCAGGTGCACGCCTTTTAAAGGCAATTGTAAAGCATGTCATTCAGAAGTCACGCTGATGTGGGCGGTAAATTGATGTGGGGGGATGATTCCAGCAAGCAGGCTTATAATGAGATGCTGAACTATTTAAATTAGGTTCCCAATGTGCGGTGGTGGGAAAGGTGGCTTACCAGTGACTGGTGGAGCAGTTGCTCACAAACTGGTTTCACGGTGGTGTGAAAATGATTATTGGCCTTCTCGCCAAAGCTGATTAAGTTTTCCAGTTCCGAAATGGAGCAGGAAATGGCACCATTACAGTCATCAATATACCAGAAATAGAGGAGGAGCCTGAGTAAATTGGAACAAACAATGATTCACATATCCCACAATCAGGCAGCCATAGCTACAATCATGCAGGATCCCATAGCAACACCTTTCACTTGGAGGAAGTGAATGGAGTTAGAGGAGAGGTAGTTCAATGTGAGAAAAAGTTCAGCCGGGTAGAGAACAGTGGTGATGGACAGGGACAAGTTGAGCATCAGTTCAAGGAAGAAGTGAAGAGCACTCAGACCATCCTGGTGAGGATTGGAGGTGTAGAGGGGTTGGACATCTTTCACTAAAAGGGAAGGCCTGGAAATGAAGTGACAAAGGGCATCGGAACAGTGACAGATGCAGGTGGTAAGAGACTGGACAAGGAGAGAAAAAGTACAGTTGAGATAGGGAGAAATCAGTTCAGTGGGGTAGGAAGAGGCTGAAGTGATGGTTTACCAGGGCAGTCCTGTTTGTAGATCTCGGGAAGGAGGCAGAAGCAGGTTTTTCAGGGTTGGGGGACTATGATATTGGAGGCCATGGAGCGAAGATCTCCAGAGGAGGTACGGTGAGTGACAGTCTTGGAAATAAATGCTTGCTGTTTGGTGGTGGAGTCATGGTATGGGGGAAGCAGCATTAAGCCTCTGCTAGGTAGAGGTCAGTTATCCAGACAAAAGCGCCACCCTTGTTAGCAGGTTTGATGATAATGATAAGTTTGGACCCTGAGAATGGAGTATGGCAAAAGATCAAAATGAAAAGCGGATTGGGCGCTCACCATCCAATAATGGGGCACACAGAGACATGGTGAAAATTTAAATATTTAATATGCTCCAATAGATTAATAATCAGAATAATGTGGCTTCTGCTTCACTGCACTCTGAAATTTCCTAGAAGGTGACTCAGTTATCCCAAGGGTAATTAGGGGTTGACACCCATGTCCCATGAATGAATAAAAAGTAAATAATAAAAATGTTCTTAATCTTGATGAATTATATCAAGCCTTTCTTTTCCTATTTATGAAAAACCTGTGTAATGCTTCCCCTGTGGCTTTAGAAGAAGTAGTGGCAGACTGCTCCATTCTTTATTATGAGGTGCTTTGAGCCAATGACTCTGCGTATTGAAGACACAGATGGCCCCTGTCAATGACTGCTTCACCTGGACTTGTGCAGGTGCATACTCGACCAGCGGGAGAGGAGGAAGCATGGCGAGTACTAATTGTTGGTGGCAGGGGTGTAGGGGCATTAGGCGGTGATCACTTTCCACTCCCTTTTTGCTATCCTGGCCCAGTGGAACTGTCTAATTAGAAAACCATAGAGAAAGGCCTTCTGGAAGTCCAAGTAGATAACATCCATTGGCTCTCCTTTGTCTAACCTACTCATTACCTCCTCAAAGAATTCTAACAGATTTGTCAGGCATGACCTCCCCTTGATGAAACCACGCTGACTTTGCCCGATTTTACCATGCACTTCCAAGTATTCTGAAATCTCATCCTTAATATTGGACTCTAAAATCTTACCAACAACCGAGGTCAGGTTAATCGGCCTGTAATTTCCCGTCTTTTGCCTCACTCCTTCTTTAACAGGGGGGTTACGTTCGCGATTTTCCAGTCCTCTGGGACCCTCCCTGACTCCAGTGATTCCGGAAAGATCACCACTAACGCCTCCACTATCTCTTCAGCTATCTCCTTCAGAACCCTGGGGTGTAATCCATCTGGTCCAGGTGATTTCAGACCTTTCAGTTTTCCTAGCACCTTCTCCTTGGTAATGGCCACCATACTCACCTCTGCCCCCCGACTCTCTTGAACTTTGGGGATGTCACTTGTGTCTTCCACTGTGAAGTCTGATGCAAAGTACCTATTCAGTTCCTCCGCCATTTCTTTGTTCCCCACTACTACTTCTCCAGCGTCATTTTCCAGCGGCCCAATGTCCACTTTTGCCTCTCTCTTACCCTTTATATATCTAAAAAAGCTCTTGCAATCTTCTTTTATATTACTGGCTAGTTTACCCTCATATTTAATCTTCTCCCTCCTTATTTCTTTTTTAGTTGTCCTCTGTTGGTCTTTGTAGGCTTCCCAATCCCCTGGTTTCCCACTGCTCTTCGCCTCATTGTATGCCTTCTCTTTAGCTTTTATGCTGTCCCTGACTTCCCTTGTCAGCCATGGTTGCCTCATCCTCCCTTTAGTATGCTTCTTCTTCCTAGGGATGAATTTTTGCTGTGTCTCCCAAATTACTCCCAGAAACTCCTGCCATTGCTGTTCCACTGTCTTTCCTGCTAGGCTCATCTCCCAGTCAATTCTGGCCCGCTCCTCCCTCATGCTTTATTCAACTGTAATACCGTTACATCTGATTCCAGCTTTTTCCTCTCAAATTGCAGGGTAAATTCTATCATATTATGGTCACTTCCTCCTAAGGGTTCCTTCACCTTAAGCACCCTTATCAAATCTGCCTCATTACACATCACTAACTCTAGAATTGCCTGTTCCCTAGTGGGCTCCACCACAAGCTGCTCCAAAAAGCCATCTTGTAGACATTCCACAAATTCCGTTTCTTGGGATCCACTACCAACTTGATTTTCCCAGTCTACCTGCACATTGAAATCCCCCACGATCACTGTAACCTTGCCTTTCTTACACACCTTTTCTATCTCCTGGTGTATCTTGTGCCCCACATCCTGACTACTGTTCGGAGGCCTGTACATAATCCCATTATGGTTTTTTTACCTTTGCGGTTCCTCAACTCTACCCACACAGATTCTACATCATCTGACCCTACATCATTTCTTGCTATCAATTTAATTTCATTTCTTACTAACAAAGCAACCCCACCCCCTCTGCCAACCTGCCTATCTTTTCGATAGGATGTATATCCTTGGATATTTAGCTCCCAGTCCTGATCCCCTTGCAGCCATGTCTCCGTGATGCCCACCACATCATACCTGCCAATTTCAATCTGCGCCACAAGCTCATTTACCTTATTTCGTATACTGTGTGCATTCAGATACAACACCTTCAGTCCTGTATTTCCCGTCCCCTTTCTCATTGTCGTCCCTTTATCTGATGCGCTTGAAGTTAGATTCCTAGCCCTTTCCAAACACTCTGTCCTATTTTGTGTTCTGGAGACTTTAAAAGCCTCTCTTGGGCTCTCCTTTCTTTTCAGTTTTTTCATAATTTTCCACAAAGTTGAATCCACCCCCCCACACGCTAACCTGCTGCTTGTTTCCCATTAGTCATACTTCTTGGAATTTTACCCTTCCCTCACCCCCAAATTTCTTGTTTAAAGTCCTGTTGACCACATTCCGTTCTTTGACAGTGCATCCTCCTCGATTCCCTCCTGAGTCGCGGTGGCTGCGATGACTTCTCCCAGAATGCTTCAGTCACTTCTCACCAGCGCGCTCTGTTGGATGCCCTTCCTCCTGTTGAGTGCAAGAGTCCTTCTCCTCAATTCCCTCCTGAGTCGCGGTGGTTGCGATGACTTCTCCCAGAATGCTTCAGTCACTTCTCACCAGCACCCTCTGTTGTAAGGGAGCTGCTTGTAAGTGATCAGTGATGTCTTGTGGGCAAGATTTGATCTGATCTACCTGCCAGTTTTTCAAAACCAATAGAAATATTGGTGACCATCGTAGGTAAAGTTGCCATCTGGGCCTGCAGGGACTGATTTATATGCCCTGATAAAACTTCTGCATGAGATGGCCAAATGCTCAATGAAAGATAATGTGGTTGAAAAGCCCTTTGGCATCAATCCAAAAATGTTTGATCTGGGCTCCTTCATTCTCTGTGCCATTGTGGAAAGTATGCCAGGCAGTACTGCCAATATCTTGCACAGTTGTTACTAAGCCTGTAGCATCTTCTTTTAATTGATGCCCTCCCCGGCTTGACTTCATTATCGCTGTCCCTGAGGAGAACTTGAAGAGGATTGATCTCCAACATGAACACGTCACAGTTGTTCATACCACCACTATCTGCTTGTGCTTGCTTGCGTCATGCCAATTAACAAGTGACATCCCATCTCACTGTCTTGCCCTGCCTTGCATGTGTCCTGTTATAGTGTTCCCTCAGCAGGCATGAACTCTTCTGGAGATACTTCATCCTCTCAAGGCAGGGGTTCATGCTCTTCATATAACAGCCCTGGAGTACAGAAGAGAAGGATACAATTTAGATATGAAACTGGAACTTTACCTTTTCTTCTGCTCTCCAAGGCTGTTTATATTTGATGATGTGCATAATTCAACTGAAGATGATTTTGTCTTGAAAGAGATGCGTGTCTGAGAGATTAATGGTGTCACTCAGCCCCAATAGACATAAAAGGAAATCCAAAAGTCTTCCAGAGGCATACAAACAGAAAAAGGGGAATAAGAGGGGGTATTAGAGAACAGAAATGGGATCTATGCAAGGCATGGCTGAGATGCTGAATTAGTTTTTATCCAGGAACAAAATACTACCCCAAAGTCATAATGAATGCTGAGTTGGTTGAGATACTGGATGGACTAGGAATTGATTAAGAAGAGGCATTAGATAGGCCGGCTGTACTTAAAGTAGTAAGTCACCAGGACTACATGGAGTGCATCCAAGGATTTTGAAGAAAGTAAGGGTGGAAATTGCGCAGCCACTGACCATAATTTTCCAAACCTCTTTAGATATGGGGGCATGGTGCCAGATGACTGGATAATTGCAAATGTCACATCCTTGTTCAGAAAAGAGTGTGAGGGTAAACCCGGCAACTACAGGCCAGTCAGTTTAACCTCGTTGGTGGGAAAGCTTTTAGAAACAATAAGCTGGGACAAAATTAACAGTCACTTGGACAGAGGTACATTAATTAAGGAAAACCAGTATGGAATTTGTTAAAGGCAAATCGTGTTTAACAAATTAAATTGAGTTCTGAAGTAACAACACGGTTGATGAGGGTAATGTGGCTATTGTGCTGTACATGGCCTTCCAAAAGACATTTGATAAAATGCCACATAATAGACTTGTCAGCAAAGTTGAAGCCCATGGAATAAAAAGTACTGTGGCAGCATGGATACAAAGTTAGCTGAGGAAACAGAGTAGTGGTAATTCGGTATATGGTCCACTTAGGTTCTTCAAATAAAAACAGAAAATGCGGGAAAAACTCAGCAGGCCTGACCGCATCTGTGGAGACAGAAACTGAGTTAACATTTTGAGTCCATATGACTCTTCTTCAGGGCTAAAGAAGAGTAGAAATGAGATGAAATTTATACTGATTAAGGGGGGTGGTGGAGCAGGTGAAGCTGGATAGAAGTCTAGTGATAGGTGGGGGCTGAGGAGAGATTGACAAAGATGTCATGGACACAAGACAAAGGGAGTGTGTTAATGGTAGTGGTAAGGGCTAAAGAAGATGCTGATAGTGAGTGGTATAAAGGTAAGAAAGCAGAATGTGTGAATAGCAGAACAAGAGTCAGCACTCTGTGAGAAAACAATATGGAACAAGTAACAGGTGGCCCTTTGGAGGGGCAGGTTGGCGGAGAGAGTTGGGGTGGTTGGGGAAAAAGGATAGAAAAAGGGATAAAAAAGGGGATAAAAGGGGGATAAAACAATGAATAAATGAATAAAAATAAGTAAATGAAAAATAAAAATACATTTTTTAAAAAGGGATTAAAAAAGGGGTGAAGATGGAGGAGAGAGTTCATGGTCTGAAGTTGTTGAACTCGATGTTAAGTCCGGAAGGCTGTAAAGTGCCTAATTGGAAGATGAGGTGATGTTCCTCCAGTTTGCGCTGGGCTTCACTGGAACATTGCAGCAGGCCAAGGACTGACATGTGGGCATGAGAGCAGGATGGAGTGTTGAAATGGCAAGCAACAGGAAGGTCTGGGTCATGCTTGCAGACAGACCGAAGGTGTTCCGCAAAGCGGTCACTCAGTCTGCAATTGGTCTCCCCAATGTACAGGAGGCCGCATTGGGAGCAGCAAATGCAGTAGACTAAATTGAAGGCGGCGCGCTGCTTCACCTGAAAGGAGTATTTCGAGTCTGTGTGACATGAAACGTTAATTCTGTTTCTCTCTCCACAGATGCTATCAGGCCTGCTGAGCTTTTCCAGCATTTTCTATTTTTATTTCAGATTTCCAGCATCCGCAGTTTTTGTTTTTATTACTATACCGCTTTTTGTTTATTGTTTAATAATAATGCATATTACTACATTTATTGGCAGATTGTAATTTGGTCTTAATTTTTACATTGGCATTGCTAATAAATTCTATGGACCTGGATAAAAATATGAAACAGAGAGCTGCCTCAGGGAGCTGAAGAATTTAAAACCAGTCAATAAAGATTTGAAACGGCAGAAAAAAATGCCCACAAATCAGATTCACTCACATAAAAATAAAGATGATGAAAATTCTGTCCAAAGATTTTTTTAAAATTAATAGTGGATACCTCATCCTGCCTTTGGATGAGGTTTCCTGAAAAATGTAAAGCTGCCTGGCCGATTTGCCCGCCAATTATAACGTTGGACGGGCAGTGAAAAATCAACATCAATTGCCACTTTAGTGGCCTTAATGGGCCTCTAATTGTCAGCAGGCACGCTGCCAACTTAAGCGCACACCTGCCGTCTGAAACCTCGTGCAAGTGCATGTTGACGTCGGGACGCTCGGCCGACATCATCGTGTGCTATTTCACACTCGAGCATGTCCGGCGCCCACCTGCACACCGAGCGGAAGATTCTACCCCATATGTTTAATTTCAAGTTATTAAAATATTAATGAAATAACATATTATCATGTAAATCAGAAAAAGTTAAGATTAAAAAATAAATGCACTTTATGATATAAAATGTAATAGAGGATGTATCAGTTATCAAAGTAGTTTGTCTCTTATATTTTCAGTTTAAACATTTTACCAAATACTTGTCACAAAAGTAGTGAAATATCAAAAAGTAGATATACGTATTTAGCCCTAACATCATGTTTATCAATTACAGAAACTCCTGCAGGGTGTAAAATGTTAAACAAGGCTACAAAAAGAGAGGAAAGGAATAACTCATACAGTTATCATATCGAGGAAGAACCAAGTTCTATTTGCCACTTAGCTGCCCACTTGACCAGTCCATTAATAATTTCCTGCAGCCCATAGCTTTCTTCTTCCCTATCATTCGCAAGCCCAAATTTCCTGTCATCTGCAAACTACTTAATTGTGCTCTCTACGTTTAAATATCAATCATTGATTTTTACCACTAATAGCAAGGGACCAATACTGGGCCTTGCAGATCCCCACTGGAAACAGCCATCTAGTCACAAAAACATCCATCAATCATTACCTGTTGCTTAGCGCCACTGAGCCAATTTTGGATCTCATGAGTTTTTAATTTTCTGATCAGACTGCCATGTGGTTCCTTGTCAAAAGCCTTGCTAAAATACATGCCGAACCAGTGATATAAATATCTTCTAACTAAAGTTTCTGCACAATTTGATGATTTTTATAATACACAGCTAGTTATAAAAGTAATAAACAAAACCAAAGGCGATCTAACTGAACTCACTGACACCCAAAAGTCCAGCTTCAGTAGGGTGAGTCTCAGTTTCCAGGGAGAAGCATCAAAGCAGCCTGACTCTCTGAAGAGAAGACATTGTATAAGAGTGCACATCACAGGTCAACATGAGCCCTACCTTTATCACCTGCATGGATAGTCCACCCAGGGACTGCGGATGGTATTCCTTCCCTCCTTTGGTCACCTGAAACATTTAAAGGCCTTCATCCTGTTCTTTACAGTGCCTGACCCTGATGGTCCAATCAGGAGTGTTGTAGGCTAGACAAGCAAGGAAGTTGAATGTCTCAACGAGGGAATTTCTTTGTGGCTGGTAATATTTCACACTATGGGCTGGATCTTACAGCTCCCCAGCAGTGGGTTTGCAAGCAGTTGGGCCCATAAAATGCCATTTGCGCCATGTCCGCTGTCTACCCGCCTGCTTATGCCCTCGCTGTAATTTTACCAGCAGCGGGGGCAGATCAGTGGCCTGTCTGCTCGAGGTGGGCCAGGGGGAGGGTGCCTCCTTATTTGGCCCTCAGGCCCATGATTGGGCCCCTCCCACCCCCAGTTTCCCTCCCCCCTGGCCTGTCTAGCCTGGTGTTATTATCTTGGTAGAGACCAGTAACTTGTTTTTTTTTGTTTGGAAATCCAAAATCCCAGGTATCTACTAAAATAATTAAGTCATAAGATTTATGGTTTAAACCAAAGGAATTTTGCTACACACAAATCAAAGAACATGAATAATGGTAACTACACTCTATCTGAAATAGTTACATTGGAGATATTAAAAGTACAACAAACAGTTACTTAGACTTCAAATTTCCTTCTACACCCATTTGATTTACCCCGTTAAAAACTTAAGTCAGATACCTTCTAAAAATTGGAAGACTTGGTTGTGAGTGCTGCTTCGAAGAGTCATATAAGGGTTGAGATTTCTTTGGCATTCCACTTACTGCTGGCAAAGCTTTCTCTTCAATTATCCAACCACACCACAGTTATGGACTCCTGGTTCAACACAGGTGTCACTAGCATCTTAAACATAGCCACATCAGGCCATAACTCTCCTGGTTCTAGTGTCCTTTAACTTTGGAGTTTTATATCTATGAATTCTCTCTCTCCTTCTCAGCTTGGCCATCCCAGAAGTCCAACTCACTGTTAGAAAGGTGCTTCAGTTAACCGTGTTTCAAAAAACCCCTTTAGCCAACACTCAGAATTTCAACTGAATCCTGCTTGAAAATTTTTTTTCCTGCAGCAAGCTTGGTCTAAACTAAAATAAAAACTAAAACGTGCATGAGACCAGAACTATACCCACAATCTACTCAGTCCTATAATTAACTTCTTGTTGACCCTTTTTCTATTGTTTATCTCTCAGGCAACTTGTTTACTAGAAGCAAGGTGCTTTAACAGAATGAAAGACTCCCCTAGAAAAAAACTTAAGGTGGAATTGTCCCAGATTTGCACTAAATGTGGTAGCAGGCATAAAAAAAAGTTTTACCCAGCGGCCACAAGTGTGGATTTCCATGCCGCATCATCCCCTTGCCGGCGCATTCCACCTCATCAATAATGCATTCACAGGAAACATACTGGATCACTGGCAGGTGGGCTCTGATTTACCTGCCACGCCATGATCTTAGCACTTCCTCATTCTGGGTACCATATTTAAAGCGCACCAGAGTGTAGCCTACTCATGTCTACAGACCAGGACTTCTCTAGGTGACAGATGGTCCCAAAAGCAAAGAAGACAGCAACCCCCAAATTTAGTGACATCTCTCTGCCGCCTGCTGGACACAGTTGAAGGTCACCATAATGTCCTCAATCCCCGCTCTGGCTGCAGGAGGTCCACCAGAGTCACCTGTGAGGCAGTGGTAGTGGCAGTCAGCACAACCGGGACACACAGGAGGTCAACCATCCAGTGCAGGAAGAGGATGAATGCTGTCATCCATTCCACCAGAACAGGAGTGATTCTGGAGGGAGAAGTGTGTGTGTGGCAGGGCCTTTCAGTGCCTCGTGCAAACACTCTCTCACACACGTGGATCCTTCATCTATCAGACTCATCTCAATGGCTCGAGCATTTTCAATGCTGTCTGCTGGATTCTCTTTCGGTTGTCTATCTGAGCTGACCTGCATCTCTGCCGGCCCACTGACTGCACTCCCATGCA
The DNA here is from genome assembly GCF_964194155.1 of Cetorhinus maximus. Classification (NCBI taxonomy): domain Eukaryota; kingdom Metazoa; phylum Chordata; class Chondrichthyes; order Lamniformes; family Cetorhinidae; genus Cetorhinus; species Cetorhinus maximus. Next base: position 34,821,053 of record NC_135882.1, on the reverse strand, counting down.
GCACCTGTCCCCATCGAACACTAGGCTCCGCTCACTTTCGATTTGAGAAAAATGGTGGCCGTCATGTTTCTGATCAGCTCTCCCATCCTTTCCCCTTCCCCAGTCACCCATGTCCTTTTCCCCCATCACAGCCCAACCCTCGACATCACTGTCCACTTCCCCACCATTACCCTACAGCCTGAACCCTTGTCATTCCAGGGATGTCCAGGGAACGTGCACATTCACTAACTTCTTGAAATTCTCACCCCATCCACACTGACCTCCTCCTCCCCACTCCCAGGACCATGTTTGCTTCTGTGTCCCCACCAACCACCCCTTCTACTGGTACTGACACACCTAACCCTCCTACCCTACTGGCTCCCTCTGTCCCCTCTCACATTCGCAATTCCCTCCTACTATGCCCACCCTGAATTCACTCCCCAGGAGGCATTCATTAACTCCATAGACCCGTCCCTTACATGTTCACCTGGACATTCCACACCCCCTTACTCCTCCCTCCACCCATACTCCTCCCTCCACCCTTACTCCTTCCTCCACCCTTACTCCTTCCCCCCCTCCTAACTCCCTCCTCCACCCTTACTCCTTCCCCCCAAGACACCCTCCCCCCTTTGAACTCCCTCCTTCTCCCCCTCCAAACTCCCTCCTTCCCCTGGACACTTTCCTGCCTCCAAACTCCCTCCCATTAGTACGATGCAAATCGGGTTCACGCTGATTCGCAATCTGCCATGGCGGATGCCTTTGGATGATCCCACTGTGATTTCACGCTGGCGTGAATCTGATTTTTGGCCTTCCTGCCATAATGTCTGCTCACGCCTGCCATGGCGTCCACCACCTTCCGCGGCAATACCATCCACACATAACTTTCACTGGTGGGACTTACTGTCCAAACGGGGGCAGAGGTCTTGCACTGAACTACTTGAAAGAAGTGGTGGAACTAGGAGATGAAAAGCTAAGAAGAACACTTAGGGTTCTCACTTGTGTGTTGTACTAAATAGTTTATTAACATTTTTAATATTTGATTTTACTTTTTTTACTTACTGTGATCCCCATTTTCAATGCAATGCCTGTTTTTTTTAGGTCATAGATTGGGAAAGCCAGTTCACTGTTTTCAGGCTGAAGGGTTCCAGTATTCTAAACCAAAGAAGTGTCTGTAGAGCTGGTGAGAGGCCTTGCCTACCTCCTCCTGGGAAAGTCCGCTGTATTAGGAGCCAATAAGGCAGATGAGAGATCACCAGCGGGCCTTTCACGCAACCAGGACCCGGGGATGAGACACTCCGCTCACTGAGAGCTGCTGACCAATCAGAGGCTGGCAGCTCTTTGCTCGGCAGTGCCACTCGGTGAGGATTTCTGAGCTTGAGCGGCAGCTGGAGTCATTACAAAAGCTACATGGAGGATAAGAGTTTCTAGGATTGTACGTTCCAAGAGGTGACCACCCAAAGCGGATAACCTCACATCTGTCAACAATTAGATTGATTTGCCACAGTTTCACCTCACTGGTGAAATCCATCAATGCCCCTTTGTTATTTTACACTTCATCTTCATTGCTAACAATGGCATCATCAGCAAATTTGGACATCTGGCTTTCTATCTCATCATCAAAGTCACTAATGAATAGAGTGAATAGTTGAAGTCTCACAGACCCTTGCGGTACACCACTGGTCACATCCTGACAATTACAGTACCTGACCATTATCCCTTTCTTGTCTCCTGTTGCTGAGCCAATTTCTGAACCAGTCTTCAGTGACATTATTTTCTTCATTACTGTTATTTTACTTTGGTTAATTTTGTCACTGACCCTGATTCAGTATTAGTTTCCTTGGAATTTCTGGCAGGCTGACTTCTTCATCTACTGTAAATACTGGTGCAAAGTAATTATTCAGCATGTCTGCCATTTCCTTATTTTAATTGAAAATTGATAACGGCGATGTTATCAAAGGGCTCACATTACTCCCAACCACCATTTCTAATAAAATTCCTGTGAACCCCCCTCCCATCATCACTCGCCTCTGTCCTGGGATCCAGTAATGGTCCAAGGCCTTGGGTGGGTTCCAGCAGCAGCCACCATCTCCCAGTCCACTTAGTAGAGCTGCTGGCCTCTGATGAGCCAGCAGCTCTTGGTGAGCGGGTCTTTCACCCTCAGGATCCTTGATCCTAGGGGAAGGCCCACTGCTGGCCTGTCAAGTGCCTAACTGGAACAAGATGCGGCGGGCCTTCTCTAAAAGAGGCAATGCGGGGCCCCCACTGGCTCGCCAGTGGTGGTCCTGACCCCCGTCACCTCCACAAGATTTTGCCCTACATATTTCACTATCCTAAACCCTGAACCCTAATCACCATCTACTGCTTTGTCACATTTCATATCATCTGCAAACTTATAATGCTGCACCATGTATCTGAGTTTAGGTCATTCACAAAAATTGAAGAGTAATGGATAAAACTAACCCTTGGGCAGCACCACTGCAAATCACCCGCATTATGAAAAACAACCATCCTTTACTTCTTGTAACTGAGCCAATTCTGTATCACTACATTCCCCTTAATTTCATGGGCTTCCAACTTTTTAATAAGCCTCCTGTGCAGCGCTTGGTTAAATGCCTTCCGAAAGCCCAGGTATACAACATTTATTACACGGCCTTGATAAACCTTCTCTGTTAAGGAATCAAAGAATTCGATTAAGTTAGTCAGACGCTTTGGGCTTTTCCAATTGTCGGTTTTATTTTGTCCCTGATAATGGGTGGAAACATCCCAGATTTGCACTGAGGTAGTGGGCGGGAAAAAGGACAAGTTCTCTGCCGGCTGCCATGGTGCTTTTTCATGCCGTTTCATCCCATTCCTTGGAAACACATCGGTTTGCTGGCGGGACAGCCTCTGCTTTGCCTGCTCCACCGTGATCTCAGGCCTTCAGTAAACCCGTCGCCATATTTAAAGGCCACTCCTACACAGAGCTAACACTCTTCAGGGGATTGGAAGCTGCTGGGAATTGATGACTGCCAAAGGGAGAAAATATGCTGCCTCCAGATTTAGCAACGCCTCCCTCAACCTCCTACTGGATGCAGTGGAAGCCCACTGCAAAGTCCACCACCCCAGCTATGGACAAAGACCAACCAGCAAGGTCATAAATCCAGCATGGGAGGCGTCAATGCCCTGCAAAAGAGGACTGCCATCCAATGCAGAAAGAGGATGAATGGTCTCTGTTCCGCCAGGGAAAGCCAATCACCTCATCACTCTCAACTCACACACTTACAAACCCATCACACATCCACATCTCAAGGGACAACACCACTAACTCTTTCACACATCCTCACATCTCCATCACTCATATCATCTGGAGCTCACCTCCGCATCCCATCCATGGCTCCTCACCACACAAACATTCTATGCAGTGCCATCTGTCCTGCTCACACTCTCTCCATCTGTTTTCATGCAGGAGAAGCTGGCTCACAACAGCAAGGAGCGGTCCCAGACCGGTGATGGAGTGGCCGACTTTAGGTCCCTCACATACTTTGAGGAGCGTTCCAGTGTGCTGATTGGTGAGGACGTGAATCGTGCCTGTGGCAACGATGAGGTCAGTGGCGAACACCCACGTGAGAATCCTGAACCAGATCATCCTCTCTTAATGCAACTGCGTGTGCTCTCTCTCCTATTTTTGACTCTGCTGCCATGCACTAATTATCTCTACTTTGTCCACGGGGAGCTCTGCCAAGTAACCTACACCCTCAGCCAGCCAGTCGTTCAGCTCCATCCACTTCCTCACTTCCAGCCAAGAGGACACCTCCTCCATTGAAGAGCTGGAAATAAGCAGCCTCGAAGACCTGTCACAGTGCTAACCCACACCCCCCACACCAGGGCACCAGAGACAAACACCTTAGTGGGATCTAGATCTAGAGCAGGCTCGGGTTCACATTCAGGTGGTCACCGCACAAACACGTGTCCACAGCGGAAGGAGGCAGGTTTTGCAGAGCTCCCCAGCACTCAGAGGACTGCTGGGGAAGAGGCATCTGTGAGGTTCGAGTCAGACGACGAGCCTCTAGAATTGGCCTTCCAACTCATCCTGGAGAGTCAGCTGAAGGAAGGGGAACATCACGCAGAGTTGTTGGAAGCCCTCAACAGAGTGGCATGCGAGCCGGAGGAGTGCGTTCATCTGCTCTCTGATGAAGTGGTGCCCACATGTGCGCATATGGGGGTCTCCATGGGAAGTATGGTGGATGCCATGGAGACCCTGGTTCAGCAGAGTGCAGTAATGCACGCAGGCCTGCACTCCATCGCGGTAGCCATGGGTGAGTTCCTGCAGTGGCAACGTGAGAGCAAAATGGGGACCTCGACATCTCTCCAAGTGCTCCTTTCCCTCAAAGGGCCTTCGGGCATGTGAAGGGAGGGGCAGCAGTAGCTGGGTACCACTAGGTCATCTGCTCAGGAATCTCAGAGGCTGTCCACTCCCTTCAAGTCCCCTTTGCCTGTGACACCCCTCAACCTTAGTCACTGCAAAGGGAGAAACTGGCCCACAGGGGGACAGTCAAAGCAAGCTGGGGCCCTCAAGGTCTCAGCTCTCCAGAGGACTCACGCCAAAGTCATCAGCGGACAACAGGGCCAACCATTGCACAGGCTGTCTCCAGCCCTGCTGCAGATGTCAGGGCAGCACGAAGAAGAAGTGGTAGGCCGAGAAAAGTTAAGAAATTCTGATCACAAGTGGTTGCACGGTGAACACATTTTGTCACTTTATAATCTGAAAATATTTTCACTTTCACTGAATAATGTGGAATAATGTCTTGCAGCTTCATTGACAGGCTCTGCAAGTCCTCCCCCTGTATGCTCCCTAAATAGTGGTTCAGTTGCACATAGCCAGACCAGGAGTGATTCTAGAGGGAGAAGTGTGTGTGTGGCAGGGCCTTTCAGAGCCTCGTACAAGCACTCTCCCATGCACATGGAGCTTTCCTTCATCACACTCATCTCAATGTCCTGAGCATTTTCAATGCTGCCTGCTGGGGTTCACTTTCAGTTGTCCATCTGAGCTGACCTGCATCTCCGCCCACCCACTGATCACACTCCCATGTAGCACCTGTGCCCATCCAACATGAGACTCCCCTTACTTTCGATTTCAGGAGCATGGTGGTTGTAAAGTATGTTTTCAGCTCCCCTGTCCTTTCCCTTCTCCCAGTTGGCCATGTCCTTTTCCTCATGGCATCACTTTCCACTTCCTCACCGTCGCCTACCAACCAGAACCCTTTTCTTTCCAGGCTGTCGAGGTGAACATCCATGTTCCCTATCTTTCCAAGAGTCACACCCCGATCCACAGTGACCTCCTTGACCTCCTCCTTCCCACCCCCAGGGTCCGTGTCTGCCTCCTAGTCCACACCAACCGCCCTCTCCATCCCTTCTACTGCTACTGTCACACCCTCATCCTCCCACCCTTCTGGCTCACTCTGCCCTCTCTCATACTCACCATTCCCTGCTACCACGCCCACCCTCGGCTCACTCCCCAAGAGGGAGTCATTGACTCCACAGACCCCTCCCTTGCACAGTCACCTGGACATCGCTTATTCCCTCCTCCACCCTTACTCCTTCCTCCACCCTTACTCCTTCCTCCCTCCGGACTCCTTCCCCTCTCCGAACTCCCTCTGCCCCCACAGAACTCCTTCCCCACTCCGAACTCTCTCCTTGCCCCGGACTCCTTCCTCCCCGATCTCCTTTCTCCCCCTACAACTCCTGTCCCCCTTGAACTCCTTCCTCCCCCTGAAGTATTGCCCCCTCCGAACTCCTTCCCTCCTCCGAACTCCTTCCCTTACGCCTACCTCCTCAGTTGTCACATTTTCCCAAGTTACATCCATACTCCCTCCCCCCCTCCCAACCTCAACCCCCCCCGACACCATCATTCCCCCCCTCCCAACCTCACCCATCCCCCAATACATATTCCTCTCCCAGTGAAACCTAGACTTTCCTTTCCCAACCCCTGGTGCACCTTCTTCTCCCAGTGAAACCTAGACCTTCCTCTCCCAGTGAAACCTAGACCTTCCTCTCCCACCTTCCGACAATCATCCATAGCAGACCATGGCCAAGATCCTGATGTCCCGAAGCAGGCCCCAGACATCAATGGTGACCTCCCATCTTCTTAGAGCTGCTTCGTGATGGAGCCATGTCCATGAAAATCCATCCAGCATGCGATGCACATGTTCCTTCAGGGACCTGTGGCTGCAGGGCTCCAGCATCTCCTGCTCCTCGGATGTCCGCGATGTGAGCAAGGTTAAGTCCCGACTCTTGCACGTCACACTTGTCAAGACATGTTCTGGGCCGGCGTGTTGTCTTGATGCTGTGCCCGGATCATGGGCGTGGGGGGTGATTCTGGCGAGTAGGGCTTATGCAGGTGTATTAAAATGACGTTCTCGACATGCGGTGGCAGGAAAGGCGGCCCACCATTGCCCCCTCAGGTGGAGCGGACGATTGTAAACTGGTTTTACAACATCATGAAACCGATTTTTGGCCTTCTTGCCCTATTGTCTGCTCATGCCCGCCATGACACCCAATGCCAATGGACAAAAAATTCCGGCCAATGGCTTCCAATTATTTATGGACTGACTGGCCTGCACTTGTCTGTTTATCTCTCTCTCCTTCCTTAAAAAATAGTATAACATTGATAACCCATCAGTCCTCTGGCAGCACTTTGTATCCATTGACAAGTAAAAGATTATAACCAATGCCTCTGCTATTTTACAAGCAACATTTTTTAAATTCATTTTTGGATGTGAGCATCACTGACAAGGCCAGCATTTATTGCCCATCCGTAATTGCCATTGAGCAGTGGTAAGCTGCATTCTTGAATTGCTACAGTCCATCTGGTGTAGATACACCAACAGCTGTTAAAGGGGGAGTTCCAGGATTTTGACTCAGTGACAGTAAAGCAACAGTGATATAGTTCCGAATCAGGCTGGTATGTGACTTGGAGGGGAATTTGAAGGTGATGGTGTTCCCATTTGTCTGCTGCCCTCGTTCATCTAGATGGTTGAGTTTGCAGGATGGAACATGCTGTTGAAGGAGGCTTGGTGAGTTGCTGGTGTGTACCTTGTAGATGGTATACACTTGTTGCCACTGTGCGTTGGTGAAGAAGGAAGTGAATGTTTAAGTTGGTGGATGGGTGCAGATCAAGTGAGCTGCTTTATCTTGGATGGTCTTGAGCTTCTTAAGTGTTGTTGGAATTTCCCTCATCCAGGAAAGTGGAGAGAAGCCTCTTGACTTATGCCTATAGATGTTAGGCAAGCTTTGGGGTGTAAGGAGGTGAGTTACTTGCCGCAGAATTCCCAGAATCAATCTGCTCTTGTAGCCATAGTATTTATATGGCTGGTCCAGACAATGGTAACTTCCAGGATGTTAATGCTGTGGGCGGAATTCAGTTGAACAACAAGTGGAGATGGTTAGATTTTCTCTTGTTGAAGATGGTTGTTGCCTGGCACTTGTGTGGAGCAAATGTTATTTGCCGCTTATCAGTCCATGCCTGAATGTTGTGCAGCTCTTGCTGCATGCAGGCATGGACTACTTCTTTATCTGAGGAGTTGTGAATGGTACTGAACACTTTGCAATCATTTCTGAACTTACGTTGGAGGTCACTGATGAAGCAGTTGAAGATGTTTGGGCCTAGGACACTATCCTGAGGAACACCTGCAGCTGGGGCTGAGATGATTGGCTTCCAGCAACCACATCCATCTTCCTTTGTGCTAGAAAATGGAGACCTTTCCTCCTGGCTCATTGGCTTTTTTTGCTAGGGCACCTTGGTGCCACACTAAGCAATTGCTGCATTGATATCAAGGGCAGTGACTCTCACCTCACCTCTGAAATTCAGTTCTTCTGTCTGTGTTTGGACCAAGGTTGTAATGAGATTTGGAGGCAAGTGGTTCTGGCAGAACACAAACTGAGCATCAGTGGGCAGGTTGTTGCTGAGTAAGTATGCTTGATAGCACTATTGACAACACCTTCCATTACTTTGCTGATGACTGTTAGTTGATTGATGGGATGGTAATTGCCAAGGTTGGATTTGTCCTACTTTTTGTGGACAGGACGTAACTGGGCATTTTTTCACATTTTCGGGCAGATGCCAGTGTTGTAGCTGTATTGGAACAGCTTGGCTAGGGGCATGTAGAAGTCTTCAGCACCTCAGCCAGGATGTTGCCAGGGCTCATAGCCTTTGCTACAGCCAAAGCACTCAGCTGTTTCTTGAAACCACATGGAGTGAATGGGCTGTGATGTTGGTGACTACTGGAGCAGGCTGAGATGGATCATCCACTTGGCACTACTGGCTGAAGATGGTTGCAAATGCCTCAGCCTTGTCCATTGCACTTATGTTCTGGGCTCCCTCATGATTGAGAATGGCAATGTTTGTGGAGCCTCCTCCTCCTATTAGTACCACCATTCATGACTGGATGTGGCAGAACTGCAGAGCTTTGACCTGACCTGTTCATTGTGGATTACTTAGCTCTGTTGAGAGCATGCTGCTTCCTCAATCTGCCATGTTTCTAGTCCTGCGTTGTAGCTTCAACAGGTTGGTATCTCATTTTTAGGAATGCCTGGTGCTGATCCTGGCATGATCTCCTATATTCCCCATTGTACCAGGATTGGTCCCTGGATTGGTAGTAATGGTAAAGTGAGGACTATGGCAGGCTATAAGGTTACACAATGTAGTAGAATACAATTCTGCTGCTGCTGATGGCCCACAGCGCCTCATGGATACCTTGTTTTAAGCTGATAGATTTCTCTGAAATTTGCCCATTTCTAAAAAGGGGTACAGCAGCAGAGTGATCTGGTTGTGTGCGTGCATAAATTATTGAAGGTGGCAGGACAGGTTGAGAGTGTGGTTAATAAAATATCATCATCCAAGGTTTATTAACAGGGCTAAAAAGATTCTGAGGGGACTTGATTGGTTAGGTACCAGGAGGATGTTTCCTCATGTGGGGGAGACTAGAACTAGGGGACACTGTTTAGCCGTAAGGCGTTCCCATTTAAGACGGAGATGAGGAGAATTTTTTTTGTCTCAGAGAGTCATTAGTCTGTTGAATTCTCTTCGCCAGAAAGCAGTGGAGGTCAGGTACTTGAATTTATTCAAGGCTAGGGTAGATGGATTCTTGATAGTCAAGAGAGTTAATGGTTATGGGGGCAGACAGGAAAGTAGAGTTGAGGCCACAATCAGATCAGCCATGATCTTATCGAATGGTGGAGCAGGCTTGAGGGGCCAAAAGGCCTACACCTGCTCCTAAGTCCTGTGTTCCTCTCCACAGGGCCACACCCTCCTGAATGGATACCACTGTGCCATTGGTGGATCTGTATGCTGGTGAAACAGGAAAACCTAGGAATGATGATGGAGGAGTCTGGGATATATATTTATAGGGTATCATATTGGCTGTAAAGTATGATTCGGTGAGTATGGCTACATCAGGCTGTTTCTTGACAAGTCTACCTAGCTCTTCCAATTTTGGCACAATTCAGTCCTCAGGTAATAGTGAGGAGGACTTTGCAGGGTTGGCAGAGCAGGACGTGTCCTTGTTATAGCCAGTGCCTAGGTGCATGTTGGGTATTCCGTCCGGTATTATTCTTATTCAACTTTTCCCAGGGGTTTAGTACAACCAATTGGCTTCCTAGGCCATTTCAGAGGGCAGTTAAGAGTCAATCACATTGCTGTATGTCTGGAGTTACATGTAGGCGATACCAGGTAAGGGTGGCAGATTTCTTTCACTGAACAACCTTAGAGGACCAGATGTATTTTTTAATGACAATTCAATAGGTTCATGATCACCGTATCTAGCTTTTTATTCCAGATTTAGTCAATTAGACTTGCAAACTGTCATTAATGCTAATATTTCTCGTGCACATTCTCTACTACTGTCCTGTCCATAACTTCCCTTTCCTCTTCCAGTTTAACCTTCACAATTCTCCCTTTTGTGTAGATAGATTGAAAGTACTCATTTAATACTTTAGCCATGTCTTGTGCCTCCACATGGTGATTTCTCTTTGGATCTTTAATAGAATCATAAAATCATCAAAAGAACTGCAACAACAAAATCTATATCTAAATAGCACCTTTAGAACCTCCCAAGGTGCTTCACAGAAGCATTATAAAAGAAAATATGACACCGAGCCACATAAGGCATTATTAGGTCAGATGACCAAGGGCTTGGTCAAAGAAGTAGGTTTTAAGGAGCGTCTTAAAAGAAGGAAGCAAGGTAGGGAAGCAGAGAGGAATAGGGAACATAATCCGAATCTTAGGGCATAGGTAACTGAAGGCAGAGCCGCCAATAGTGGATTGATGAGAAATGGATGTGCCCAAGGCCAGGATTTGAGGAACGCAGCTATTTTGGAAGGTTGTAGAGAGAGTTTAGAGAAAAAGCGAGTTACAAGGCCATGGACGGATTTGAAAACAAGGAGGAGCATTTTAAATTCAAGGCATTGGGCGGAATTTTCCAAACCCGTTAGCGGTGGGCATGATAGGTGGGGTGCGTGGAAAATATGGCTGCTTCACGACGGCTTGAAGGCAGGTCACGATCATCCCCTCATCCCGCCGACGGCGGGCCATGTTTCCCACTGTCGGTCAGCGGGGAGCTAATTGTAATACAACAGCATATAATTAAAAGGCCATCCCACCAGGCTCTTGGAACCCCATTGCTCATCAGTCCTTGCCGACATGTTTCACATAAGCACGCAGGCAACATGCACTTGGCGGCCTTCACTTTGGGCGAACTGAAGTGAGTGAGCAGCAGCTTTCTCCACAGCTCGCCTGTTGTCTACAGGCCTCAGGGGCGTTGGGGGCAGGGCAACTGATGCCTGGCCCCGGGCCCACTGCTGAGGGGGTGGGCCGTTGGGCTGTCCGGGGCCAAGTGCTGGTCAGCCTCGGAGGTAACTGCTGTCAGTGCGGGGTGGGGGGGGTTGTCAAGTGCTGCCCTGGCGCTGCATCCCAAGCACAGACAATCGAGGTGGGGGTCAGGGTGAGTGAGGGAAGTAGCCACGCATTAGGGACACCTGTATAAATTGACCATGCCTCTGCAACTGAGACAGATCAGGTGCAGCCACAGTGATATGATTGGGGTCAGGCACCTAGCCTGCCCACCCATGCAAACAATGCAGAGGCACCAAAGGGCCATCAAGCGCTCCATATCTTACCACCCCCCGTCGCCCCCCACCCCCCCGACACAGACTTCGAGTCCATCACCACTTAATTGGACCGCAGAGCAGTTGGACTGCACATGTTGCACGATCTCCTCGCCAATGCTGGCCATGTAGCAGTCACTGCTGGAGGCGTTCACAGCCCCTTGCAATCTCAGCATCCCAATTTGGACCAGTGTCCCCCATGTCGCAGGTGGATAGGGCAACCATGCAGCGCACTCATCTCTGGCCATCCGAGGGGTGACCAGCACTCTCCGGGCAACGTTAAGGGGCAGTCACACAGGGCCAGGAAAGGTGCTAAGTAGAGCCATGATAACCGCGCCTCTCTCTCTTTCATGCTGCGGGAGGGCCATGTCAGGATCATGGATCCTGGTAACCTAGCTGTATGCCTGATGGCCAAGAGACTGTAGTAGACTGAGGAGAGAGTGACTGAGGCTCCTGGTTGCTCAAAGGTAGGAGCAGCAACCTCATGAAGAAGGGGAAGCAGGAGCTCCCACATTTGCTGCCCGAGAGCGACAGTGAGCCGTGATTGGTCGGTGCCTAGCAACACACAGTGTATAGACGCTGCCTGCCATTCCTGCAGGTGAATGAGAATCAGTGTTGCCGATGACTGTGCATGTCTGGTGGCTCACATCTGCCACTTACTGCAGGACTTGGCACCAAGGGGACATGGAAGGCATCCACTCCCACTGGCTGTGAAAGTGACTGCGGCGCTCAATTTCTATGCCAGGGGCTCCCTTCAGGGCTCCACAAGTGACCTCTGTGGGATTTCACAATCCACCACCCACAAATGCATCCATGAGGTCACGGACGCCATCTTCCCCTTGGCACACAACTTAGTGCATTTTGCCTGGGACCGGGACAGCCATGGTGTAAGGGCCATTGGATTCGCCCTGATCTCTGGATTTCCACAAGTGCAGGGTGTGATTAACTGCACCCATGTGGCGCTCAGGTCTCCATTGCTATACTCAGTGGACTTCATCAAGCGCAAGGGCTTCCACTCACCAAATGTGCAGCTGGTATGTGACCACCAGAAACGCATCACGCAGGTGTGCTCAGGGTTTCCAATGAGTGTGCATGACGCCGACATCCTGAGTCGCTCGCAGATCCCTGCAATCTTCCAGGATCCACAGAGGCTGCAGGGTTGGCTCCTTGGGGACAAGGGCTAACCACAGAGGCTGTGGCAGATGACACCCGTGCGGAGGCCTCAGACCGCAGCAGAGCAGCGCTATAATGAGGCTCATTCAGCAGCTCGCAACTCAGTGGAGCAGACCATTGGGATGCTGAAGATGCAGTTCCGGTGGCTGGGCCGGTCTGGTGGAGCCCTGCTATACAGTCTACAGTGGATGTCATGCATCGTCATCGTCTGCTGCGCTCTTTACAACCTGACGCTGCAAGGGGGTGAGGAGCTGGCTGAGGAGGAAATGGAGGAGCTGCACATCTCCTCCAATGAGGAGGACGCTGATGGGGATGAGGGTGAGGGGGTCCTCAATGGTGATGATGATGGGGATGAGGGTCTCGCACTGGTTAGACGAGGCAGGCGTGCTCAGGAGGCCCTCATAGATGCCACATTTGTAGAGGATGATGACAACATGCAGTGAAGTGTCCCCATAGATCCTCACATCACAGTTGTGAATGTTTGACTCCACTCTGGCTTATGGCAGCGCCAGTACCCTCTGTGAGAATGCTCCTGTTATGGAGATGCCGTGGAGGCCCTAATAGTCGCTCGATTGCAGGAGGATGATCACAACATCCAGTGAGGACACTCCATAGATCTTCACATAGCCTCTGAGAATGTCTGACTCCTGTCTGGCCAAGGGCAGCTCACTTGCGCTCCATGATCAGGGCCATCTCAGCGATGCAGCCATGAAACTTTGGACTCATCTGATGCTGTGTCTGCCTTCAGCACCTCAACCCTTCATGAGCTGGTGCACAGCATTACTGGTTGCAAATGCTGGTGTGATGGGGGCCAGCCCCACCTAAAAGATGCTGAGGTCACACAGAGAGAATGAGAGAACTCTGTGGCGCATGCTCACTACATTCTGGCAGCAATGGCCAGAACTGCTGAGGTGCAGGCATCGGTAATGTTTCCAGTGAGTGTGAGGCTGGACCATCACTGTGGTCTGAAGGCTGCACAGAGCACAGGGAAGAGGCCCTGGACTGAGACACCTGCCTTTTATCTTGTGCAGAAAGGTTTCACATCTGAGTGACCTGAACACTGCTCATCAGAACAAGGAGCCACAGGCAGGGAGACATTCTTAGGAGTTTATTGACAATCGTGAGCAGTATGTACAAGTGACCAACACCCGTGCCCAGGCTGTGCAACTACTTTTACCTAACTTTCCTAACCCTGCCGCTACGCCTTGGTGTTCCCCAGACATTCACAGCAGAGGTGGAGGCAGCCTGCTGAATGTGACCTTGGTGGATGTCCCCTGGAGGTCCGAGACTTGGTGGGCCCCGGCCTGCTTTCGGGGTCCTGCTGTGTGGCAGTGGCACCCTCTTCGGCCTGTGAAGCTGGAGCTGCGGAAGTCACAGGAAGAGAAGGTTTAGATGGGCTGGTCACTCCCAGAGCTACCTGAGTGGATGGCCCCAGAATGTGCACCTGCTGATCTTCCTCCCTATGGGCGCCCGAGTGCGCCCGGCTGAGTCCGTCAGCTGAAGAGGTAGCTGGAGTGAGATCGAGCTGCCCAGCACCCCTCTCGCATACACACTGTTGGAGGCCAACTATGGCATCGGTGATGGAGTTAAGCCTGCGCTGCAATGCAGGAGTGACATCCTGGACCAAGGTCTTCATGGCGGCTGCCATCCTACCAGTGTTGAGCTTGGTGTGTTGCAATGTAGGCTATATAACCTCAGCCTGAAGATGAATGGACTCCTCCATCGTGCCTTGCAACCTGAGGAGTGCAGCAGACATCCCTTCCTGTTGTTCCCGAGCTTGCCTTTGCAGCTCCAGCAACTGTGACATGACCAAGTCCAGAGGCTCGTTATCTGACTTGGACTCAGCAACATTCTGGCCTCCAGCAGTCTTCTGAGTGCCGGGGACCTGGGAAGTCCCTGCCTCCGCCTGCTGTGGATCAGAAAGTGCGATGTGCTCGCCAGATTGTGATCCTGAGGCTACCCTAAAGCTAGGTCTCACTGAGGTGTGTGTGTCTGCGTTGGTGGAGGGTGTGGCTGATAGGAACTTCAGGGAGGGTGCCTTCAAATTCCTCTTCAGAGGTTTCTTTGGGGATTGATTTGGGGCCCTGGGTCATGGACTCTGTCGGCTGTTTCACAGATGTGCCTGCGAAAGTAAGGGGAGATAATTAGTGCATGGCAGTGGCCTGTGAAAGAGCTGCGGAAGTCACAGGAAGAGGGGATTCAGATGGGCTGGTCACTCCCAGAGTCACCTGGGTGGATGGGCCCGGAGTGTGTACCTGCTGATCCTCCTCCCTATGAGTGCCCGAAGGCCCCTGGCTGACTCCTTGAGCGGCATGGTTGTCTGATAGATGTTGCACTGCTGGATGCTCACTTGGTAGAGCAGCGCCAACCTCACCATCAGCACAGGACCGGTCCTGGTCTTCACCAGCGAGCTGGATGGCTCTGTTTTCGAATTCTGTAAGAACTTTGATCTCCGGCATCCCTCCACCAGTCTGCGACCTTTCCCTCCTGTTGTGTGCCAGTTTGTCCTGCACGGATAGAGATGGGGGGAGTGTATCAGGACATCTGCCGGGCCAGATGGTAAGTATGCCTGGCCTGTGTGGGTAGTGAGTGGTCCCATGGATGGGATGAGGACAATGACGTGAAAGAGTGAATGGTGGGATGTCCCTTGCACTGGCAGTGAGTAAGGGTCCTGTGGATGTGTGATGGGTTTCTGAGGGTGTAAATTGGGAGTAATGAAAAGAATGACTTACCTTGGCGGAACGGAGGAGATCATTCATCCTTTTGCGGCACTGAGTGGCTGTCTTCCCCTGCAGGGCATTTGTGTTGACCACCGCTGCCACCACCTCCCAAGCCGGGTTGGTGACTTTGCTGCCCATCCTGCGGCCAGAGCAGGGGTAGAGCACATCCCATCGGGCCTCCACAGCATCCAGCTGTCGCTGAAGGGACCCACCGTTGAAGTGGAGGGCTACAGTCTTTTTTTCTTTGCTGGACATGTCTCCAGGGCAGCAGTGGTGAGCTGGTGGCGATGAGCACTTTACTTGCGGCTGCCTTTTAAAGATGGCGGCTGGCATGATGCATCAGCGGGGTGATGCTGAGTGGGTGAATGAGAGGCTGCCTAACATGGAAACTGCCATTTTCGTCGGTGGGTAGGACTCTATTTTACCCGCCCGTTACTGCACTTAGTGCAATTCTGGGAAAATTTTGCCCATTGTTTGACCAGAAGCCAATGCAAGTCAGCGAGTATAAGGGTGATAGCGGAATGGAACTTGGTGCAAGTTAAGACTGCTGATGGTTCAGCAGTTTTGGGTGATCTCAAGTTTAGAGAGGGCAGAACGTGGGAGATCAGCCAGGATTATATTGGAATAGTCAAGCTCAATTGTAACTAAGGCATGAATGAGAGTTTCAGCAGCAGAGCCTAGGTCCCATGCTTAACATGCAGCCAGTCAGCAGCATGTTTAGCATTGGGCTGCACACCAAAATCATGGAGGTGAGCAGACAGCACAAAGTTTGTGTGATGCCTGCATCACTTCGATCACGTGAGGAGTAACCACACATCATGATCCCCATGCCCAGTAATGGGCCTTATTCAATTTTTAGCTCATAGAATAATACAGCATAGAAGAAGGCCATTCAGTTTATCATGCTTGTACCTGCTCTTGAAAGAACTATCCAAATAGTTCCACTCTCCTGTTATTTCCCCATTGCAATCTTTTCTTTCCAAGTATATCATCTAATTCCCTTTTGAAAGTTACTTCACCACTCTTTCAGGCAGTGTGTTCCAGGTGATAACAACTCACTGCATAGAAAACATTGTCCTCATCTTCCCTCCAGCTCTACAGGAACTGAAATATGTTGTCAGAAACCAAGTGAAATATGCCATAATTCATTTATCATTTTCAAAATTTAATTGCAACAAAATGAGACATTATTGTCAAGAACAGGCTTCGGTAATTTTATGCTCAGTTCCTTTTTTATAATCAGCCCAAAAATATTACTCCTATTAACTTTTCTTTAAATGTTAATTCCAAAATATTCTTTAGTCAGTAAAGTGACTCGACTGACTGAACCATCAACTCTTTTTACTCACATTTTTCCAGTTATGTTTCCCATTTATTTTTTTTATCTGATGTCATCTTTTTATTGTCAATTCCTGATGACTAACACCTTTTAGTACAAAATTTAATGCATGGGTATATATACTTCATAATTTTCTTGTCACACCAGTTGGATGCTGGTCTGCACAGCTCTAAAGTGCAATGTAAGCAAAATATCTACAATGTTGTAATTGCAGTGATTGCAAAAATTCCCGATCTTTTATTGCAGAACATGGTTCATTGTAAATGTTTATCAATGGAAAATTACCTTATATTGAAGAAGCCTGTGTGGTTGTCACTTCACATTCACTGTCAATTATTTTGACAAGCATCCAGAATTGAAAATAGCAGCAAACTATTGCATCCAGTGAAAAAATAGAAACATTGCACTTACTTTATTTTAAACATAAGGGGCTGAATTTTCCGTACAGCAGGAAACAGGGGTCTGGATATTTTTTGAGTCAGGAACCTTACTCCAGTGAGAAACTGATTAAAGTCATGAATTTCACAGCAGCGAGCCCTTAATTGATATGGAGAGGAATTCCCTATCCAATTAGAGCTTGTGGGGCAGGAACGAATGTGGGTCAGATGAAGTGGAAGTCTGATTTTGACTCCCCACTGCAGTCAACACTGAGGCTGCTGTTTGTCTTAAGATAGGAATCTGCTTGGTGTACCAAAGCCTTCCACAGCACCAGAGGGAAGCGAGATGTCTCAAGAGATCCAGGGGGCAGGGCTGCCCTCCACTTCTTTGATGTTAACCTGGATTGAATGTTGGAGGCCCTGAGGGAGAGGAGAGAGATCCTCTTCCCAGAAGGTGGCCAGCAAAGGCCATCAGCTGAAACCAGGGAGGTCTGGACGCAGATTCCTGCTGCCATCAGTGACAGCAGTGAGATTAGAAGAACCTGTCTCCATTGCCATAAAAGGTGCAAAGACTTCATATGTTCTGGCAAGGTAAGTGCAATCCCCACTCTCTGGACACCCCCAGGGATTGCACTGCCCATCAGACACAGCACATTAGGAGCCTCAGGGTGCATGCTGTTCCTGAAAATGGAAGGGGTGTGTGTCCAGGCCACTACTGATCCCTCAGAATGGCTCACAGCCATAGTGTTATTGAAGGCCTGGCACCACTGAGACAAGCAGCTCCCAATCCATAGGGGCAGATGACATTGGACACAGGGGACAAGAGTGCCTTACCATGCTCTCCTTTTTCCTTGCAGAATGGCGCACCATGTCTGGGAGAAGGCCCAGAAGGAGGAAGGGTGCTGTTCTTCTACCGCATCACCCCAAATGGAGCAGACACCAATGGAGATAGCCAGGATAGTGAAAGAGGAGGTAGTCAGGCCTGGTGAAATGAGAACTTATGGTGGACCTGGTGATTACAGGGGACAATGTGATCATTAAGTATGTGCAATGCACTCCACACCATGTCACACACTGAGGAACATTGGGTAGCCTCAGCACTGCAGCAGTTTCTATTCTCCTAGGCTTGCTCTCATCATCTCTTGTGACTCTCACAGATGCAAATGTTCAACCCAGGACAGCCTCTCCCCCTCCCACTGCAGGGCCAGAGCAGTAAGAAGGAGATGAAGGAGCATTGCCACACCTTACAAGTGCACCATACACCTGTGCAGATACTCTCACCTCTGTGGGTCCTCAAATGTGTAGATAGGGTGTCACAGGGTAATGATCATGGCTCTGGTGGGCAGGAGGAGCTGCCAGTGGCAGAGGGAGCTGTGGTCGAATCCCCTTAGAGGAAGAAGGATAGACACAGCCCTGCTCAGCTTCAGGTGCAGGGCTTCAGGATACTGGAAAGGAAGCTCTACTTCAAACAGTAGCAGAAAAGTAATATGTCAGAATTCCCTGAGGCCGTGCGGGGCCATGAACAGAGGATGGGGGAGTCCATCCAGCTGATGTGTACCACAATGGCTCAGGGTCATGAGTGCATGAGCACCTCCATAGAGAGAGTGGACAAACTCTTGGAGAATCATATTTGGCATTACTTGGAGTACATGCAGGAACTGCGCTCCTACATCCACAGGATACATGAGAGCCTGTGTAATGTAGACTGGTCAGTGGTATTGGGGGCACAGAGATCTATGAAGGGGTGCTGGTTATGCCCCAGCTGGTGTCGTCTGCCAAGCATCTGGAGCACCTGACAATGGTTGAGGATATCATGGAGGGCATGATGCAGGTGCAGCAGCCTCAAGGGATATCCCTGTGGGCACCTCCACAACGAGGGTGACTGCTACATGCATCTCAGCCACAAGCCAAGATGAGTGAGCAGGCTTCCCCCATCTCCTTCAAGGCCACAAGGGAAGCATAGCTTAGGAGTGGCTGAGCACGAGGCCACCATGCAGCACACTAATTGGATCACTCAGGTGTTTTCTTACTGTCTCTGTCTACTGTTTTCCTTTCTTTGCACTGTATAAATGATGACACTTTAAGCCATAGGTCTGAAAGTCCTTTTATTGCTGCCATGACAGGAAAACTGATAGTGAAAGAAGAAGCAGGATTCTCCACGGAGAGGGCAAAGCCTCTAGCCAAATGTGCATCCTTCATTGGCAGTAAGTGATTGGATGCTCCAAGCTGTGTCTTCCAAGCATATGTTAGCACAGATATTGCCAACTCCAATGCCATGCCCCTCAATCAGGGTCGGAGTGGCTCAGTTAAAATATTCCTGAATCAGGAGATCCCTGACATTCATGGCATCTTTTCTGGCCTTTTGTGTTCCAAGCCATTCCTGGCTACATCTGTGTACAGGCAAGGTACCTCTCTTTTCAGTGTTGTCTCCCCAGGCCTCCACTTTCTCCTCCTCTCTCACCTCCTGCTTCTTTTCTTCCCCAATAAGCTGTCTCCTTCCAGGGCCTCACCATCCTGAAGGTGCACACCCGTCTGAAGGGCCATGTTAAAGGAGACAGTAGGTGGCCCCCACAATGACCCAGGCCCTTGCAGAAGGTTATTGGAGGACACCACCCGATCAGTCCAGGCACCGGAAGCATATCTGCAGAAGCCCGCTGGCCTGCTCATTTGCTGTCCTAGGGAGTCGGTGGCATTGGTTGAAGCACTTCTGTGCCTTTGTCTAGGGCTCTGGTAGAGGGGTGCTAGCCATGTTTTCAAGGGATATTTCTTGGCCCTTAAAACCCATCCATGGACTTTAGGGGTTGGTAACTGGACTGGTAGAGGGTGAAGGAGTCATGGCAGCTGCAGGAAAATGAGCACACACATACAGGATGCTCTTGTTGCAGTCACGGACCAGTTGAACATGGAAGCCCTTCCTGTTGATGAATGTGATTGGGTGGTTGCTAGGTGTCATGATGGCCAAATGGATGCACTTGGGGGAATCCAGTGATGGCACTGAAACCCACTTCCCTCTGTGCCTGCAAGGCTGCATTTGTCATGAGTTGAATGTACTTTCCAACTCTGGCGAAGAGGGTATCAGTGTCTAGCGAGATGTAGTGGTGTGCTGCCATTTTTAAGATGCCACTGAGTTCCACAGCTGATCCTTGGAAGGAGCCAAAAGCAAAGAAGTTCGAGGGCACAATGACTTTGACAGCTACTGACAAGGTATGGTGACCAGTGCTATAAGCTGTGAGGTCTTTGGCAATAAGGTTTCAGGTGTATGTGATAGGTACCTAAAGAGTCAGAATCCTTTGGGGCACCGAGTCTCGATCATTTCCAAGTAGCTCAATTTTCGGTGGCGGACCCTGTGTTGAGAGAATTACCTCTGCAGCCTTCCTGCCCCTCTTTCCTCTCATGCCCTCCTGCTGTTCATGGTTCTGCCCTTGCTGCAGAGGATGCCCACTCTCCCCACCACTAGCGTAGCACCAAGGCCAGCCCCTTTCCAAAGATCCCTTTGCCCCACTGACCCTCTTATGGGGCATGGTTAATTCCCTGGGATGGCCATAACTTGTCCCCCACTCTGTATCAATTCAGCTGATCAACAATGTACAGCACTTGTAACCTGTGCGCCTCCATCAAAATCTCACCACCTCCAACAGGCTCTTAATGAGCTGCTTAACTACTCTAATTGTCTTCAGTCAGAAGGTGGGTGGGATTGTTGGAACATTGCCAGTTCTGGGAATAAGTCTCAAAACCGACATGCCAGTATTTTTGGGCCCTACCTGCCTCTGTTCCTGACCTGTGGGGCAGGGTCTAGAAATTCAGCCAAAGAATTTCATTTAATTTTTCCACAGCACTAGTTTCTACAAAGCAGCAAATTCAATACATAGGAATTGATATTTTTGCTGATGTGATTTTTATGTGTACTTATTTAAGGTATTTTTACTCTTTACTTCTTGGTCTTCACATCCCAGATATATCCATAGACCAAAGGGCAAGTCAATGAACTGCTATCATGTCTCAGCTAAAGCTATTTGTAATCAGCTGCTGCATAGACACACAAAAGCATTCAAAGGTTCTATCTGTCTCCCTTCCTGTGGAGGATATGGCTGGCCTTCCCTTCCTGCTTTCCCAAGATGTGTAAGAGATTGGAAACATATCGTGTGAGAAGTCAGGCACAAACTGAAATCATACCAAAGCCCATTGGAGCTCCAACTTGGCATCCTCTATGAGTCTCAGTTCATCTAGCCCTGATATCAGAATAAATTAGTGAGCCTATTGTATTTGTCTCTGTTTTAATGTATAGCAATAGGGATTTGCAGCAACAGAAAAATACGAAGGATATTTGAAAATCATAAAATCATAGAACTGATACAGCATGGATGAAGGCCATTCGGCCCATTGTGTCGATGCTGGCTCTCCTAAGGAGTAATTTACATACTGTCACTCCTTGCCCTCTCCCCACTTATCTGCACATTCCTCCCTTTCAGATATTTAGAAAATTTTAAAAATGTAGAAAAATTTAAGGCACAGAGGGATGCCATTCTGCCCATTGTGTCTGCAATGACTGAAAAATGAGCTTCCCAGCCTAGTCCCATTTTCTAGCACTTGGTCTGTAGCACTGGAGGTTACAGGACTTCAGGTGCATATCCAGATACCTTTTAAATGAGTTGAGGTTTTCTGCCTCCACTACCCTTTTAGGCAGTGTATTCCAGATCCCTCTGGGTGAAAACATTTTTCCTCATCTCCCCTCTAATCCTTCTACCAATCACTTTAAATCTCTGCCCGAGTCACTGACCTCTCTGCTAAGGGAAATAGGTCCTTCCCATCCACTCTTTCTGGGCCCTCACAACCTTGTACACCTCTATCAAATCTCCTCTAAGCCTCCTCTGTTCCAAGGAAAACAGCCCCAGCCTATCCAATCTTTCCTCATAGCTGCAATTTTCCAGTCCTGGTGACATCCTGGTAAATCTGTTCTGTATCCTCTCTAGCGCAATTACATCTTTTCTGAAATGAGGTGACCAGAACTGCACACAGTACTCAAGTTGTGGCCTAACTAGTGTTTTATATAGCTCCAGTATAACCTCCCTGCCCTTATATTCTATGCTTCGGCTAATAAAGCAAAGTATTCCATGAGTAAATAGTTGTTTGGTAGTACAGAACTTGAGTATTGCTAAAAAAGGACCTGTCTTGCACTCATCAAGACAATTTGCAAAAATACCAAATGTAAAGGGAAAAACAATTCATACTTCATGAGAAGAAAGTACTAATTGGTTGGCAAGTGGACTATGATTGGTAGAGGCGTTGCCGTGGAGAACGCATCTGTTAACTGATGACTGACAGTTAACTGGCAAGCTTTGTTTAAATTCAAACCAGGCAGGTTGACTCTGATTGGTCAAGGCATTGCCCTGGAGAATGAACCAGAGAATGGCCTCTGTTGCCTCTTTTGTTTAGCTGAAACAGGCATAATGTGTGTATATGTTCTTCCTGTCTGCAAAGAACAGGGCCCTGTCTATTAATATATGTAGCTTCTAGAATGCATAAGTGCGCCACACAGTGAGCCCAACTGATAATCTTAAATTGGTTGTCAGCGTAATTCTTAGCACACTCAGCGTTGTTTAGCAAATGTTGTACAATCGTGGAATCACATTTAATGTTGGACACTTTTGAGTTTTGCAAGCATGGGCTGGTTGGATACAGTTGGTACTTGCCTGTTGTGAACAGCCAAAGGAATAGGCAGCTTGATAGGATCTGCATGTCTTTGGGACATATGGCCTTCATTCCTAGTATCACACCGGCACTGAAATTCATATACAACATTCATAGACAAGGCAGAACACTTTTTCGGTTTTACGGCGGCATCCTGTTAGTGGTGAATACCACTTTTGCTGCTACTGTATATTTGCTTCACCTGTCGTTCTAAGTTTGAGAAACCTTGCTCTTTCAGGGTAATCTGAGGTAGACTGGGCACTTTTCAGGACCGAAAGTGGCAGCCTTATGTCCATTCATGAGTTTGGGCGATATACAGTGAACAATGATCTGATTAGGGTAGCCATTATGTCACAGGGTGGCTTTGATGTGCCCTATTTCATTGTCAAGCTTGCACGGTGAGCACATGGCTCAGGCCCTAATTATGTGGTTGCCGATAAGGCTAATCTTATAGTGCGGGACTATAGGAATCCCAATGAGTATATCAACCAGTGAAGTAGGCTTGCAGTAGGCAATAGTAGTAAACCCCCTGGCAGATTTCGCAACTAGGATGTCAAGGAAAGGGAGCTCATTTGACTGCTTGGCACTGCATTGACTCCATGGCAGTGCCTCTACCAATCAGAGTCCATTTGCCAACTAATCAGCACTCTCTTCTCATGAAGTATAAATTGTTGTTCCCTTTACATTTGGTATTCTTATGAATTGCCCTGATAAGTGCAAAACAAAAAACTTTGACAACATGTCTTTTTTCAGCAATATTCCATATGCCTTCTTAACCACCTTATCCAGTGCAAAAACATGAAATGCTGCAAATATTCAACAGGTCTGGCAGTATCTGTGGAGAAAGAAACAGATTTAATGTTTCAGGTGGTGACCCTTTGATGTACCTGAAACATTAGGCAGTAGCCACGTTCCAGCATCAGGAGGTCCAATCAGGTGGATGGAGCTGCCGGCTACCCTCACAGTGTTGGTGATGCCTGGAGGCGACATCAGAGGGAAGAAAGTGACTGCCATTGAAGCAGGGCATCAATCTCCATGAGGTGGCTGCAAGGGCATGCCTGCTGCCTGCAGACAGGTCTCCTTTGTCAATTGTTCAGTTGCTTCATCAATGACCTTCCCTTCAAAGTATGGTCAGAAGTGAGGATGTTTGCTGATGATTGCACAGTGTTCAGTACTACTCACAACTCCTCAGATACTGAAGCATTCTGTGCCCACATGCAGCAAGAGCTGGACAACATTCAGGCTTGTAGCAAATGGCATGTAACATGCATGCCACACAAGCATCTACCAATGACCATCTCCAACAAAAGAGAATCTAAGCATCTCCCTTTTATATTCAACAGCATTACCACTGTTGAATCCCCCACTATCAACATCCTGGGTGTAACCATTGACCAGAAACTTCATTGGACCACCATATAAATGCTATGGCTACAAGAGCAGATCAAAAGATGGGAATTCTGCAGCGTGTAACTCACCTCCTGACTCCCCAAAGCCCGTCCCTACAGGGTATAAGTCAGGAGTGTGATGGAATACTCTCCACTTGCCAGGGTGAGTGCAGCTCCCACAGCACTCAAGCAACTCACCACCAACCAAGACAAAGCAGCCTTCTTGATCAGCACCCCAACCACTGCATTAAATATTCACTCCCTTCAATACCAGCACACAAGGTGCACTGCAGCAGGCACATCCACTCACCAGGCTCCTTCAATGGCACCTTCCAAACCTGTGACTTATACCACCTAGAAGAACAAGGGCAGCAGAACACCACTGCACAGTTCTCCTCCAAGTTACACATCATCCTGACTTGGAACTAGGATGCTGTTCCTTCACTGTCGCTGGATCAAAATCCTGGAACTCCCTCTCTCATGGCATATTGGGTGTACCCAAATCACATGGGCCACAGTGATTCAAGAAGGCAACTCATCACCACATGCTCAAAAGGAGCCAGCTGGCCTGCCTCTGGTAAAAGTGCACAGAGGTGGGAACGAGTCAGGGAGCTGACCTGTCACACATCTCTCCAAATTTCTTCCCACCCCTTCCTCCAAAGCCATCTCCAATGTGCCTGGGAAAACTCAGCCTGTTTCTCTTTCTCCACAGATGCTGCCAGACTCGCTGAGTATTTCCAGCATTTCCTGTTTGATTTCAATTTCGTGTCCGCAGTATTTATGGTAATCCAGGGGCCAGAATTAATGATTCGGAGACATGAGTTCAAATCCAAAAACATGGCAACTGGAAAATTTAAATTCAGTTAATAAATCTGGAATTAAAAAGCTAGTATCAGTGATGGTGACCATGAAATTATTGGATTGTCAAATAAAACACATCCAATTCATGAATATCCTTCCGGGAAAGAAATCTGACATTCTTACCCAGACTGGCCCATATGTGACTCCAGACCCACAATTATGTGGTTGACTCTTAGCTGCCCTCTGAAATTGCCAAGCAAGTCTATCAGTTGAGGGTAATTAGGGATAGTCCACATTTCATGAATGATTAAAAGATATTCTTAGTGAAAAAAATAGGCTGAGGATTCACACAACAATAGCCAATGTTTGTATAACACCCCTAATATAATAAAACATCCTAAGACACATCATAGGAGCATTATAAAGAAAACAATGACACTGAGATGACATGGGAGATATGAGCTTGGCCAAACAGGTAGAATTGAAGGAATGTCTTAAAGGAGGAAAGGGGAAGAATTTCAGAGCTTTTGGCCTTGGCAGCTGAAGGCACAGTCACAAATGGTGGAATGATTAAAATACTCAGTAGTCAGAATTAGAGAAACGCAGATGGGTTGTGGTACCGGAGGGGATTAAAGAGATGAATGGATAAAAAACCTTGAAGAGATTTGAAAAAAATGATGAGGCAGTGACAAATGTTACAGAGGTGTGATTGATATCATGAAATTGTGTTTGGGAGCTCATCATAGGGTCAAGTTAGTGAGCACCAAGATTGTGAGTAGTGTGGTTCAGCCTCAGACAGTTGCCAGAGAGAGGGATGGAGTTGGCGGTTAGGGAACTGACTTTGTCACGGGAACCAAAGACAAAGGCGTAGGTCTTCCCAATATTTAATTGGAGGAAATTTCTGTTCATCCAGCACTGGATGTCAGACAGTTTATAGACAAGAAGGGGTGGTGGTGGTGAGGTAAAGCTGGGTAAAGCACACATGCAGAAATTGATGTTATGTTTCTCAATGATGTTGCCAAGGGGCATGAGAAATAGGAGAGGACCAAGGAAAGATGACAGTGCATTTGATGGAGATAATACTTTTTTTCACAAAGTGGTTTTGATAAGTTACCAGTGCATTAAATGCACAAAGGTATGAGCAGGAGAAAGTTATTCAATTCACCCAGTTTGCCCTGTCTTTCAGGGCTACATTCATGATTTGTTTAGTCCATTATGATGTTCCATCTGGCTTAATATCAAATCTATGTCTCTTTATTATCACTGAATCAGTAATTCTTTGATAATTTATTTAATTGCTGTTTTAATCATTGTGCAGTAATGCCTTACAGCTGTGATAAGCTACAGAATATACAAATGTGTGACGATCATGCCAAAGTTGGGTTAACACCAAATAACCATTCCATGATGTATGGTAAACAGGCAATGGCATTTACCGAGAAAAAACCCTTTGTTTTTGTAATATTCTTCAAAAGATCAGTATGTACAATTGGCATTTAATTTTTATAATTTGTTTGTGGTGCCAACTTTATTGGGGCGAGTTCCTTCAATTACAATGCGTAGTGCTCACGGGTGGGATTTTCCAGCCCTACCCACCACTGGGATCATCCAGGCCTGCTGAAAGTCAATGGACTTTTGGCTGGGCCACCAAATCTCCCGTGGCAGGTCCCGCCATGACTGGATTGGAAAATCCCGGTCTATGTATCAATACTGAATGCATTCATCTAAATTCCTCTCTCCACTATTTTAATGAAGATGCAAATTCATTTAAAATAAAATGTGTTAAATCTTCAGCTGAAATAGAGGAATTTCTGCAAATGCAAGTATTCCATGCAGTAATTGTAAGAATTTTATGTCAGTGATATCGTAAACAAAGTGGGAATGTTCCTTGGGGCTTATTTTGACTTTGTGCAGAACTGTATCAACAGTTTTACATCCCTCCTGATTTTCATTTCCATTGTAGAGGAAAAACTTCTCCTAACGTTATCATGACACTGGCTCTTTGTGACCAGAGGAAAATTTCTCCTTAAACTCTACCGGTAGCAAGTTATTTTTGGTGAGATGGATCCTTTATTACTTTACTGACATAGGAAAATACAGTAAAATGTAAACCAAACACAATCTTACCAGACCAGAAAGCCATCTCCAGCTTTTTGCCTTCATATTAAACACGAAACACAGACAGTAAGTTACAATGTTAGCCAGTTGGGGATGAGGCAGTAGAAAATGGCACAATTGATTATGTGGGGCGATATTTGCAAGCAATTTAACTGTCATTGTAGGATAAGTTGGAAATCCTAGAAAGAATTGATTAACAAAGAAACTGTGTGTAGATGCATTTTTTGAAAGTAGGGAATGGTTTTATCGCAAATGTGAACAGCATTAAATCTGAACCGAAAGCATCTCCCCCGAGTGGTTTGGATTTACGATGCTCTACTGTACTATCAAATGTTATACTAAAAAATCAATTTGTAGGGAAATTATAGCTTTAAAAGGTTCATAGGTACTTTTACAGAGGGCCAAGCCAAGAGATATGTCATGTAAGTCTCACTGAAATGGAGACATTAGGCTCCCACCAATGCAAGACAAGAATCAGCTCTTAAGATAAAAACTGATTGTTGTTGCTAAAAAAGCCAATGTCTTTTAAACACTAAAGGCTAAATTTTGGTTTTGGAAGGAGGATGAGGCATTGAAACAAGATCTCCTAAAGTTCATCACTGAGCCTTACTCAATGTTACCTTTTCACAATTAGACTCCAATCCAATGTAGTAATTCACTTTCTCTCATGGTAACCACCAAATTATCATATTGGAATAGTTTCACAGCTGATTATAGGTGCCATACCAGACACTGTGTTGATCTGGGTAAACCCCAGGTAGCTAGACAGATAGCTGTGCAGGTTGATATGCAGAAAAATATTCTGATGTCTTCCTTATGGATGCTGTATAACAGATGCATACCAGATAACTGATAGGATAACTAATCAAGAAGGTAGGCTGACTGAATTTAACTCTCTCTTTTATTATTCTTCACAAGATTGTCTGCACACCTTTCATGAAACATCTGATGGTCCAGCCTTGGGAACTTAAAAGTCAAAACTAAGTACAACTGTGACAAAAAGGTAGCATGATTCTGAAGAGAAAGAACAAACTTCCATTTGTGTAACAATTTATCATGATAGAGTATGTAAGTAAACCCAGCAGCTACTTTGCACACAAGATCCCACCAGTAAATTAATGATTCCCCAGATATCTTGGCTGAAATTTTCTATTCTCCCTCTGCCAAGCTTTCAATAGAATTGGAGTGACAAAGTGGGAAACTGATCGGGGACAGCCATATTGCATCCCCAATAATTTTTAACACCCTTCAATTTCCCATCAAAAGTAAAATTTATGACAGCACATTCATGGACAATAAGGGGCCTGAAAGACAATTGAAACAAATAACCCTTTAATCTGACTTTGGTGGTGTTGTTTGAGGGAGGAACCTTTGTTTTGATGCTGAGAAAGCAACTTGAACAGGCAGTGTATCAATTCATTCAAAAGAGGGCAACTTCAGCAATGTAGCTTTCCCTCAGTGCTGCACTGATAAATGTTGGCTAAACAATATGTTGAATTCTGTGGTGCCATTTGAACTAACAATCTTCTCAGTTTGATGTAGTTAGTCATGAATTTTATTCCCTAATGCTGAATCTCTTTTTTTATTCAATCGTGGAATGTGAGCATTGTATTGCTTATTCCTAATTGCCCTTGAGAAGGTGGTGGTGAGCTGCCTTCTTGAACCACTGCAGTCCACCCACAGTGCTGTTGGGGAGGCAGTTCCAGGATATTGACCCTGACAGCAACAGCAAAAGAGTGACAATATGGTTCCAAGTCAGGATGGTATGTGACTTGGGGGGAAACTTGAAGATGATGTACTCACATGCATCTTCTGCCCTTGTTCTTCTAGGTGGTAGAGGTTGCAGGTTTAAAAGATGCAGTCAAAGGAGCCTTGGTGAGTTGCTGCAGTACATCTTGTTGATGGTACACACTTCTGGCAATGTGCACCTGTGGTGAAGGGAGTGAATTTTTAAGGTAGCAGATGAAGTGGCAATGAAGCAGGCTCCATGTTTTGAATGATATTGGGCTTCTTAAATGTTGTTGGAACTGTAATCATCCAGGAAAATGGAGAGTATTCCATCACAATCCTGAATTGTGCCTTGTAGATGGTGATGCAGGAGGTGAGTTACTGCCCACAGATTTTCCAGCCTTTGACCTGCCTTGTAGCCATAGTGGCTCAGTAAGTTGTTTCTGGTCAACAGTAAGCAGATGTTGATGGTGGGAGATTTAGCAATGATAATTTCATTGAATGACAAGGTGATATGGTTAGATTCTCTCTTGTTGGAGATGATCATTGTATGGCACATGTGTGGCATGTGGGTACGGACGGCTTTAGTATCCGAAGAATGATATTGATCACTACGCAATCATCAGCGAACATTCCCACTTCTGACATAATGTTGGAAAGAATGTCAATGACAAAGCAACTGATGATGGTTGGCTTAGGACACTACCCTGAGGAACTTCTGCAGCAATGTCCTGGGACTGAGATGATTGACCACAAACAACCACAACCATCTTCCTTTGTGCTAAGTATGACTCCAACCAGTGGAGAATTCCTATTGACTTCAATTTTGCTAGGGCTCCCTAATGCCGCACTTGGTCAAATGCTGCCTTGATCTACTGGGTGGTCACTCTCATCTCCTTCGGAATTCAGTTGTTTTGTCCATTTTTGCACCTAGGTTGAAATGGGGTCTGAGAGATTTGGCCCTGGTGAAACCCAAACTGAGCACTGGTGACTTGGTTATTGCTGTTTAGCTGTTGCTTGACAGTTCTGTCAATGACGCCTTCCACCACCACCACTGATGATTGAGAGTAGACTAATGGGGAGGTAATTGGATGGATTGGATTTATCCTGCTTTTTGTGGACAGGACATACCTGGGCAATTTTCCACATTGTTGGAAAAATGCCACAGTGCATTTAGCAATTAATTTTCCATTCAGTACTTTTATCTTGATTTCAGTAGTTTTACAGATTGTTTCTCTGTAATGTGGAGTCTTCATGTTACAATTGTGCTTGAATTATCTTTTTTGTGCTGATTTTGATGATGCTATAAATGCAATCAGAAGAAAATGTTGAAAGGAATGAAAATAAACAGGAAAAATACAATCAATTTACTTATACTTCTTTGATTAATTCCTTTAGTTGTTTTAAGAATAGGTGTTCCGTCCATTTTTTTCTGCTATTGGACCAAGTTTCCCAGATGTCAGGACAGGTAGCCAATCTGTTTCCGTACATTTGCCAATACCATCATGAGGTACAGAAAAATGACCCAGGGATGGCTCTACCTGCAAGTTTATCAACCCTCTTAACACCTGAGATTCAGAGGTAAGTAGTGTAGGAGACTGAGCCTGCTTCTCACTGCTCTAAGACACAGAGCTTGAGCTCACTTAAACAGATGAGTTATGGAACAGCAGTGGATTTCAAAAAAGAAATGTATGATTTAAATGTTGAAAATGGAAAGGATTTAGGCTGACTATTGATTATTTACTGAAAGCATCCAGTTAATATGAAGTTATCCTTAATCTGGCCAACAAAGAATTTTACAGCACAAAATCTGACCTTCGTACCTGGGCCAGATTTTTAAAAGAGCTATCCAATTAGCCCAGTTCCGCCATCACAAAATGCAGACCCTTAAAAACCCTGGCAAATTTTGGAAAATTCTTCTCTGTCCCTTTAACTGAATGGTCCAGGAGATCACATTAACCCTGACATATTACAGGGTAGTAACCTAATGTATAACATGATCTCTACTGCAGCAAGCTACAGATCCAGCTCTCTCCTGAATTATGTTCTGTGACATGAGCGGACAATATGGCGAGAAAGGCAAAAATCGGTTTAAAAAAGCAAGGTCATGAAACCAGTTTGCAGTTGTCCACTCTGCCAGACAATAGCGGGCTGTGTTTCCCGCCATCAGATGTCGGGAATCACATTGTAATATATCTGCATATCATTTTAAGCCCAGCCCACCGGAATCATCCCCCACACGCTGCATCATCTGCACACCTCGATGGGAAAATACGCTGGTAAAGAACATGTCTTGACAAGCGTGAAGTGCAGAAGACGGTATTTACCATCAGGGCCTTGTTCACATAGTGGACATCCAAGGAGCAGAAGATGCTGGAGTGCAACAGCAACGGGACCCAAGAGGAAAATCCATGGCATGCTGGGTGGATTCTCATGGACATGGTTCTGCTATGTAGCAGTTCGCCAAAGTTGGGAAGTCACTGTTGAGGGTCTGCTCATAATGGGGATTATTGTCGAGGGGATGGAGAGGAAGGTCCAGCTGTGCTTGGGAGAAGAAGATGTACTGGGGGTGGGAACAGAAGGTCTAGTATCGACTGGGAGAGAAAGGTGTGTCAATGGCGGGCGGGAGGGGGGGCAGGGTGGTGAGATTGGAAAGGGAGGAACAAAGGTATTGGGGGGGGCTGAGGTTGGGAAGGGGGGAAAGAAGGTGTCAAGGGGGTGAGGTTCGGAGGAGGGGGACAAAGGTGTTGGGGGTGGTGAGCTTGTGGGGAGGAAGTATGGGGGATGGGGAAATGGGGGAAGACGGCAACTGGGGATGTAGGTGTAAGGGGGAAGGAAGGTGTAAGGGAAGGAATTCAGAGGGAAGAAGGAGTGCGGAGAGGGAAAGGAGTTTGGGGGGAAGGAAGGAGTCAGAGAGGGGAAGGAGTCCAAGGGGCGGAAGGAGCCTGGGGGGTGGAAGGAGTCCGGAGAGGGGAATGGTGGAGGAAGATGTAAGGATGAATGAGGGAGTTGGGAAGGGGGAAGGAATAAGTTGGGGGGAGCTTCGAGGGGTGGGGAAGGAGTTCCAAGAGGGGCAGGAGTTCCAAGTGGGGAAGGAGTCTGGAAGTGGGGGATGTCCAGGTGAACGTGCAAGGGAGGGCTCTATTGAGTTGATGACTGCCTCCTGGGAATGAACTGAGGGCAGGTGTACTAGGAGGGAATGGTGAGAATGACAGAGGGCAGAATGAGGTAGTAGGGTGGGAGGTTGAGTATCAGTAGAAGGGATGGTGAGGGTGGTTGGCGGGGACTCGGAGGCAGACACAGACCCTGGGGGTGGGAAGGAGGAGGTCAGGGAGGTTCATGTGGATGAGGGTGGGATTTTCGGGAAGAAAGGGAAAGTCCAAGGTATGGACGTCCCCAAAAGAAAAGGGTTCTGGCTGGTAAGTCACGGTATGGAGGTGGAAGGTGATGCCAGGGGGGGTCGACAGTGAGATGGGGGAAAGGAAATGGGTGACTGGGGTAGGGGAAAGGATGGGGGACTGGAAGAAAAATGAATTGAATCCTAAATTGAAAATGAAATGAAAGTCATGGTGGACAAGAACAGGTGCTGTATGGGATTGTGATCAGTGGGTGGGCGGAGATGCAGGTCAGCTCAGATGGACAATTGAAAGTGAACCCCAGCAGGCAGCATTGAAAATGCTCAGGACATTGAGATGAGCGTGATGCAGGAAGGATCCATGTGCATGGGAGAGTGCTTGCACAAGGCTCCAAAAGGCCCTGCCACACACACACTTCTCCCTCCAGAATCATTCGTGGGGCGGCTGCGTGCAGCTGAACTGCTAGTTGGAGGGGTGAGGGAAGGGTGTAGTGGGAGGACTCCCGCAACCTGCCAATGAAGCTGAAAGACACCATTACACATTATTCAGTGAGAGTGAATATATTTTCAGATTGTAAAGTGACAAAATGTGTTTACCATTTCTTAAGTTTTGAATGCCTTAGGCTTCTAGGTGCTACCCTGACATCCACTGCAGACAGCCTGTGCAATGGTTGGCCCTATTGCCTCTGATGACTTTGGCCTGGGTTCTCTGGAGAGCTGAGGCCTTGGGGCCTCCAGCTTGCTTTGGCTGTCCTCCTGTGGGCCAACTGTTCCCTCTGCAGTGACAGAGGACAAGGTTGAAGGGGTCACAGGCAAAGGGGACTTGGGGGGAGAGGATTGCCTCTGAGATTCCTGAGTGGATGACCCAGGGGCATCCAGCTGCCACTCCTCCTCCCTTTGGGTGCCCGAGGGCTCCATCTGACTCCTTAAGGGGGAAAAGTACTGGAGGCAAGTCGAGGTGCCCTGTTTCCCTCTCACATTGCCACTGCAGGAACTCACCCATGACTACTGCAATGCAGTGCAGGTCAGCACACATCTCCACGTTCTGCTGGACCACAGTATCCATGGCATCTGCCATCCTCCCCATGGAGAACTCCATTTGTGCATATGTGGGCACTACTTCATCAAAGAGCAGGCTGACACACTCCTCCAACTCACATGCCATTCTGTTGAAGGCTTCCAACAGTTCTGCATGATGTTACCCCACCTTCTGCTGACTCTTCACAATGAGTTGGAAGGCCGAATACAGAGGCTCGTCATCTGACTCTAACCTCACAGATGCCCCTACCGCAGCAGTCCTCTGAGTGCCAGGGAGCTCGGCTGAACCTGCCACCCCCTGCTGCGGGGAAGTATCTTTGCGGTGAGCACCAGATTGTGAACCCAAGCTTGCTGTAGATCTAGGTCCTACCAAGGTGTGTGTCTCTCTATGCTGGTGGAGGGTGTGAGTAAGCGCTGTGATGGGTCTTCCAGGCTTCTTATTTCCAGCTCTACAATGGAGGAGGCATCCTCTTGGCTGGAGGTGAGGATATGGATGGAGCTGAGGGATTGGCTGGTTGAGGGTGTCAGTCACTTGGTAGAGAACCAAAGTAAAGATAATTAGTGCATGTCAAAAGAGTCAAAAGCAGGAGAGAGAACACTCACATTTGCGTTGAGAGAGGGATGATGTAGTGCAGGGTCCTCATGAGGGTGTTTACCACCAACCTTACAGTCGCTGCAGGCACAGTCCACATCCTCACCAGTCAGCGCAATGGCACGCTCCTCAAAGTGAGTGAGGGGGAGGGGCCTAATGTAGGCCACTTCACTCCCAGTCTGGGACCTCTCCCTACTGTTGTGAGCCAGCTTCTCCTGCATGAAAACAGATGGAGAGAGTGTGCACTGCATGGTACTGCAAGGAATGTTTGTGTGGTGAGTAGAGACGTGGATGGGATGAGGATGTGAGCTCCAGAGGATATGAGCCTGATGGAGATGTAAGGGTGTGTGTGAGAGTTAATGGTGTTGTCTCTTGAGGTGTGAGATCCCTGTGTATGTGTGATGGGTTTGTGAGTGTAAGTTGAGAGTGACGAGAAAAGTGACTTACCCTGGCAGAACAGATGAGACCATTCATCCTGTTGTGATATTGCATGCCTGTCCTCTTTTGCAGGGCGTTGGGGCTGAGCACCGCTGCCACCGCATCCCTTGCTGGGTTGGTAACCTTGCTTGCTGGTCTTTGCCTAGAGCGGGTAGAGGACATCACAGCGGGCCTCCACTGCGTCTAAAAGGTGCTCGGGGCAAGTGTTATTAAACCGGGGGGCTGCAGTCTTCTTGTCTTTCATGGCCATGTCTTCCACGCAGCAAACTTGGGCTGGAAGCACTGAGAGGTGTTCGTGCAGCTGCACTTGAAATATGGCACCCGGTGTGATGAAGCGGCACGGTGATGGTGTGGCGAATGAGAGCCCGTCCACCATTGAAATGGCGTTTTTCCTGCGATTGCATAATTAATAAGCCGGGATTGGGATGATATGGTGTGAAAAGCCGCCATTGCGGCCAGCGGGTAAAACGTCCTTTTTCCCGCCTGCACTTAGTGCAAATCTGGGACGATTGGTGAATGGGTGAAAATAGGCTCTAAGTGGGAGCTTTGTAAATAGGCATCCCTGTTTTATAGTCTGAATTTATCACACGATTTTGGTCCTAATTGCTGATTATGATAATCTTGCTTTGAAATGCGAAAACAAGACACCTGCAGATGCAGCACCCTAGTTGACCACAGAATGAACACAATTTTCCTGACACAGCATGTATGGACTGCACGAACCCTTTTCTATTGCAGGTGTGGAGTGGGCTGGCTAACGCACAGTGGCAGATTTCAGGATGGCTCAGGGCCATGTGAGAGGACATACAGGCTCTTGGATGCATGGAGACCCTGCTAGAGAAGGACTAGTGGAGGATGGTTGTCCTATATCCGGAATGGGAAGAAGTCCACCTCACTATACAGCTCCTCTCTCCTGCTGGAGTTGGTACTTCTCTGTCTGGCTTCATGTCCTCCAGGAATGTAGGAACAAGAGGAGACTGTCATTTAATTGAGTCATTCTTATCTGTGACCAAACTCCATATACCTGCCTTTTCCTTCTCTCCTTTAATATTCCAGGTTAACAGAAATGTTACTAATAAGAGCTTAAGAACATAAGAATTGGAGCAGGAGTATGCCATTCGGCCCCTCAAGCCTGCCCCGCAATTCAATAAAATCATGGCTGATCTGCCCCAAGCCTCAACTCCTCTTTCGTGCCAGCTCCTTATAGCCCTCGAAGCCCCAATATTTCAAAAATCTATCTACCTCCTCTTTAAATACTTTCAGTGATCGAGCCTCCACAACACCCTGGAGTAGAGAATTGCAGATATTCACTGCCCTCTGACAGAAGAAATTCTTTCACATCTCAGTTATAAATTAGTGTCCCCTTATTCTGTAACTATGTCCCCTAGTTTGAGATTCCCTCAGTGGAACCATCTTCTCAACACCTACCCTGTCAAGCCCACTCAGAATCTTGTACATTTCAATAAGATCATTATTTGGAGTTCAGAAGAATGAGGGGTGAAGGCCTAATCTGCTTAGCTGTTCTTGATAAGTCAACCCCTTAACCCCAGGCATCAGCCTAGTGGATCTCTTTTGAACTGCCTCCAATGCCAGTATACCCTTTCTTAAATACAGGGACCAAAAACAGTACACAGTACTCCAGATGCGGCCTCACCAACACCCTGTATGGTCGTAACAAGGCTTCCCTATTTTTAAACTCCAACCCCCAAGCAATATAAGCCAAAATTCCATTTGCCTTCTTAAGTACTTGCTGCACCTGCATGCTAACTTTTTGTGTTTCATGCATAAGAACACCCTGATCCCTCTGTGCTGCATTTTTTTGGAGTCTCTCTCCATTTAAATAATAATCTGCCTTTTGACTTTTCCTACCAAAGTGCATGACCTCACACTTTCCTATATTAAACTCCATCTGCCAAGTTTTTGCCCACCACTCAACCTGTCTATATCCCCTTGCAGATTCCTTATGTCCTCATCACAACATGTCCTTCCACCTACTTTTGTATTGTCAGCAAATTTGGATACATTACACTCTGCCCCCTTCTCCAAGCCATTAAGATAGATAGTAAATAATTGAGGCCCTAGGATTGATCCTTGTGGCACTCCACTAGTTACGTCTTTCCAACCTGAAAAAGACCCATTAATCCCGATTCTCTGTCTTCTATGTATTAACCAATCCTCAATCCATGCTAATGCATTACCCCCAATACTGTGAGCTCCTATCTTGTACAATAACCTTTTATGTGGCAATTATCGAATGCCTTCTGGAAATCCAAATACACTACATCTACTAGTTCCCCATTATCAACTCTGCTTGTTATATCCTCAAAGAACTCTAGCAAATTGGTCAAACATGATTTCCCTTTCACAAAACCACGTTGACTCTGTTTGATTGCATTAAGCCTTTCTAAATGTCCTGCTATTTCTTCCTTAGTAATGGACTCTAGCATTTTCCCAACAACAGATGTTAGGCTGACTGGCCTATAGTTTCCTGCTTTTTGTCTCCCTCCCTCCTTGAACAGGGGTGTCACATTAGCGGTTTTCCAATCCGCTGGGACTCTCCCAGGATCCAGTGAGTTCTGGAATATTTCGAGCAATGCCTCCACTATCTCTGCAGCCATTTCCTTTAAACGTCTTGGATGCAAGCGATCAGGTCCTGGCTACTTGTCTGCCTTTAGTCCCATTAGTTTGTCAAATACTTTGTCCATCATGATAGAGGCTGTTACAAGACTTTCCTCTCATTAGTTCCTTGCTTATCTGATATCTTTGGAATGTTTATAGTGTCCTCCACCATGAAATATTGGTTTAAATTATCTGCCATTTCCCTGTTCCCCATTATCAATCTTCCAGTCGCATCCTCCAAGGGTCCCACGCTCACTTTAGCTACTCTCTTTCTTTTTTATATACCCGTAGAAGCTCTTGCTGTTTGTTTTTATATTTCTTGCCAGTTTACTTTCATAATCAATTTTCTCCTTCTTTATTAGCTTTTTAGTCATCTGCTGCTGGCTCCTAAAGAATTCCCAATCCTTTGGCCTATCACTAGTTTTCGCCGCTTTGTATGCCTTAGTTTTTGATTGGATACTCTCCTTGACCGCCTTTGTTAACCATGGGTGGTTCATCCTTCTCATTGGGCCCTTCTTTTTGACTGGGATAAATTTTTTCTGAGCATTATGAAATATCTGCTTAAATGTCTGCCACTGCTCATCCACTGACCTTCCCCTTAGTCTATTTACCCAGCCTGCTTTAGACAACTCTTTCTTCATACCCCTGTAATTGCCCTTATTTAAGTTGAGGACACTGGTTTGAGACCCAAGTTTCTCACCCTCAAACTGAATTTGAAATTCTACCATGTTGTGATCGCTACCCCCTCGAGGATCCTTAACTATGAGATCTCTTATTATTCCTACCCCATTACACATTACTAGATCTAAAATAGCCTGTTCCCTCCAGCGTAGATTTTGCAATGTATTGTTCCAAGAAACAATCCCTGATGTACTCTATAAATTCATCTTCCATGTTACCCCTGCCAATCTGATTTGTCCAGTCAATATGCGGATTAAAATCACCCATGACAATTGTATCACCCTTCTTACATGCCTCCATTATTTCCCAATTTATACTTTGTCCTACAATGAGGCAACTCTTCAGGGGCCTGTAGACGACTCCCACCCGTGACTTCTTCCCCTTGCTATTACTTATTTTCACCCAAACTCCACATCACGATCGATTGCACCTATATCACTACTCACCACCGCACTGATACCTTCCTTTATTAACAAAGCTACCCCACCTCCTTTGCTTTTTTGCCTATTTTTCCGGGACATCGAATACCCTTGAATATTGAGTCCCCAGTCTTGGTCACCCTGCAACCACATCTCTGTAATAGCTATCAAGTCATATCCATTTATTTTTATTTTTGCCGTCAACTCACCTATCTTGTTACACATGCTATGTGCATTCAGATGATAAAGAGCCTCAAACTTTTTACCATTATTACTCATTCTGGTTCTAATTTCTGCTGCACTCTTCTGCTTATATTTCCTGCCCCTTCCTGGCACACTTTGATTATCGTTCGCCTCTTCACTACCCTGCACCTCTGCTCTCTCATTTATTTTTGATTTTTTAAACTTCCCTTCAATTGAACCCTCCCCCTCACTAATTAGTTTAAAGTCCTATCTACAACCCTAGTTATACGAATTGCCAGGACACTGGTCCCAGCATGGTTCAAATGAAGCCCCTCCCAATGGGACAGCTGTCTCCTTCTCCAGTATTGCTGCCATTGCCCCATGAATCAGAACCCATTTCTCCCACAGCAATTTTTGAGCCACACATTTACCTCTCTAATCTTATTTACCCTACGCCAATTTGCATGTGGATCAGGTAGTAATCCGGAGATTATTACCTTTGTGGTTCTGCTTTTTAATTTAGCTCCACGCTGCTCGTAGTCCCTCAGCAGAACCTCTTTCCCAGTCCTACCTATGTCATTGGTACCAGCGTGGACCACGAGAATTGGATCCTTCCCCTCCCACTCCAAGTTCCTCTCCAACCCAGAAGAGATGTCCAGGTAGGCAACACAGCCTTCGGGACTCTATGTCTTTGCTGCAGAGAAAAGTATCTATTCCCCTAACTATGCTTTCCACTATTACTACTAAATTTCTGTTTTCTTCCCCCACTTGAATGGCGCTCTATACCACAGTGCTGTGGTCAGTTCACTCATCCTCCCTATAGTCTGTGCCCTCGTCTGCACTGGGAGCAAGAACCTCATACCTATTGGACAAGGGCACTGGCTGCCTCACTCGCAGTCACATCCTCCTGTCCCTAAGCACAGACCAAATTTTATGTAATTAATTTAAGGGGCATGGCTGCCTCCTGAAGCACAGTGTCCAGGAAACTCTCCCCCTTCCTGATGTGTCACAGAGTCTGCAGCTCGGACTCCAGTTCTTCAACTCTGAGCCAAAGTTCCTCGAGCAGCCAATACTTGCTGCAGATATGGTCTCCGTGGATCACACCAGCATCCATCAGCTTCCACATGCTACAGCTGCAACACATCACTTGCCCAGCCATCTCTATTCTATTTAATTAATTAATTTGGACGCTAAATATTTAATTTCTTTATTTTCTCTTCAGCTGTAATAACGTCTTCTGATTTAAACTGCTTGACCAATCAAAAGAGACATGGAAGAGATACCCACCAATCACCTACCTGTTTTCATGTGACGTCACACTTCGGCTCTGACAGGTAGAAACAGGTTGAAGGGGCTCTCTGCCGCCAGTTTTTATCTCCCGCCGCCATTGCCATTCTCACTCAGGGCCACTCTCCGTGTGCTTCCAGCTCTCCTCTCATTGTTTTAAACTGTAAAACTCCCGGCTCTCCTCTCGCTGTTTTAAACTGTAAAAATCCAGGCTCTTATCTCGCTGTTTTCAACTGTAAAACTGTCATTTAAACATCTCGTATTTATAATTAACAATTTACCCAGCATCAACTGCTGTTTGCAGAAGACAGTCCCAACTTGCTAACACCCTTTTGCCATAATATTATGTAGTGGCAGTGGTCCTGCCCCTGCCTGAAAAGTCAGCAAGCCTGCTTCTGCTTGTTCAGGTTGACCGTAGTCATTTTATGGTCCTTAGGCCGCTCAAGGCAGCACTTCTAACCAAATTGAAGAGAAAGTCTTGTCTCCTAGGCCTACCAGCCAACCAAATGGCTGTCAGCTTTCTTGTCCCAGCAATGCCACTGGGAAGAGTGGCTACAGCTGGGACTATAGGCAGTGCCCAAAGAAGAGACACTATGGAACCAAACTCAAAGGTAATCTGTGCTTTCACTGGGGCCAGGCTGGCAACCCCATTGGTGGGGGAAGGGGTAGCCTCTACCTTGGGGAGTCTTCTCATTATGTACGGGAGGTCAGAGGCTGGGAATTCTGCCCTGAGTAACCCACCTCCTGAATCCCCAGAATCTGTCCGCCATCTACAAGATACAAGTCAGGAGTGTGATGGAATACTGTCCACTTGCCTGGATAAGTGAAGCTCCAACAAAGCTGCAACACCATCCAGGATAAAGCAGCCTACCATTTTCCTGGCTGGGATTTCTAACTCAGCACTGACCAAGAGTAGAACCTTTGACTTTACTGAATGGTATGGTTTCACCACTCACAGTGGAAATCCTCTGAGTTATTAGCAGAATCTTTGGGTGGAATTTTATGGTGCTGTTGCAGTGGGCAGGGCTGTAAAATGCGGCGAACCATTCAAAAGTCCATTGACTTTGGTGGGACCGTAAAATCCTTCCAGTGCAAAATTCCACCCTTACTTTTATTTCCTGTTAAAATTGTACTTTTCAATATATTTTCTTCCTTATTATTCTCACAGAACACTCACCTCCTTATGGTCAAAAGGAAATATAGGTGACTGTTCCGAGACCTTTCCCTGTGTTGCACTGAAAATGACCATGAGGAACTACACCACAGGATAACTGCACCTTGGTATTTCCCTCTTTCCATGGGAAGTGCTGGTTCTCCACACAGCATCTCTGAGACAGATATGGCTGAGCTTCAGCTGAACATGTAAGCGGTTATAAATGGTTGTGAACTCAAACTTTTGTCCTTTATTACATGGCATACTGATTATCCAACACAATATGCCTAAATGGTTCTAAGCATTTATCGTCTGTATTAGCTGAGATGAAACTGATCTATAATTAGTATGAGGGAAGCTCACGAAGTGTTATGACTTCCATGTGGGAATCATAAACCAAAATAACCAAATTTACCAAATAACACCCAAATGCAGAAATTACCAACAAGTTTTCATTTTTTGTAACTTTACCTTTAACATGAATCAGAACCAATGCAAATTAAATATGAATTAACAGGTAAGCGATATTTAAAACAAAAAGGTAAGTTTCACTTTAAAATAGTTGATGCAACAAAGAAGCGTCTTACACAATCACAAGCACTTGTATCACTCTGTGCAGACATGTCATGTTCACCGGCAACCATATTGCATCTGAGGTCCCTGGAGATGGTCGTCATCTGAAATGCACGCTCTTACAGAACCTCCTTAGTTAGGTTCACAACAGTCTGATGGCACAGAGTCCCCAGAAACTCCTTTATCCCTTTAATAAACCTCATTAAACGGTCTCATCAGCTCTACCGAAACTGAAGCAGCAGCAGTAAAATTGTCAAATTCATAATCCCTGCTCTGACCCTGTCTCTGGCTTTCTGTCTTGTTTAACAGCATTACACACACTCACACACACTTGTACACATGCACCTCCTTGTAAATATGTCTTCTCTGTTCTCCCCTCTGCTGCAGCTCCTTTATCTGCAGTTTTCCATTGTGTCTGCAGCTCTCCTCTATATCTGGCCTTATGGCTTATGTATGTTAACATCCTTGGTACTGTTTCCATGTCAAGGGTTATCAGGTCACATGGGCCAGTATTTCATATTATTCAAGAAAACTACCATTAACCTCTTAATAAGTGATGGAAGGGGTCATCAATGGTGCTATCAAGCAATTGCCTGCACACTGATACACAGTTTGGGTTCTGCCAGGGTCACTTAGCTTCTGATGTCATGCATGGACAAAAGAGCTGAACTTCAGAGGTGAGGCAAGAGTGACTGCCCTTGACATCAAGGCAGCAATTGACTGAGTGTGGCATCTAGGAGCCCTAGCAAAATTGGAGTCAATGGGAATCAGGGGGAAAGCTCTCCACAGGTTGTAGTCATGCATGGCACAAAGAAGGATGGTTGTCGTTGTTGGAGGTCAATCATCTCAGTTCCAAGACATCACTGCAGGAGTTCCTCAGGATGATGTCCTCGGCCCAACCATCTTCAGCTGCTTCATCAATGATCTTCCCTCCGTTATAAGGTCAGGAGTGGACATGTTCATTGATGATTGCACAATATTCAGCATCATTTGCGATCCCTCAGATACTGAAGCAGCCCATGTCCAA
The DNA here is from genome assembly GCF_964194155.1 of Cetorhinus maximus. Taxonomy (NCBI): domain Eukaryota; kingdom Metazoa; phylum Chordata; class Chondrichthyes; order Lamniformes; family Cetorhinidae; genus Cetorhinus; species Cetorhinus maximus. The sequence continues at coordinate 34,779,238 of NC_135882.1, read as the reverse complement.
ATGCAACAAGACCTGGACAATATCCACGCTTGGGCTGACAAGTGGCAAGTAATATTGGCGCCACACAAGTGCCAGGCAATGACCATCTCCAACAAGAGAGAATCTAACTTTTGCCCCTTGATATTCAATGACATTACCATTGCTGAACCCCTTACTAACAACATCCTGGGGTGGGTTACAATTGACCAGAAGCTGAACTGGACTAGCCACTTAAATACTGTGGCTACAAAAGCAGGTCAGAGGCTAGAAATCCTGCATCGAATAATAAACCTCCTCACCGCCCAAAGCCTGTCCACCATCTACAAGGCACATGTCAGGAGTGTGATGGAATACTCCCCACTTGCCTGGATGGGTGAAGCTCCAACAACACTCAAGAAGCTTGACACCAACCAGGATGAAGCAGACCGCTTGATTGGCACCCCATCCACAAACATTTACTCCCTCCACCACTGACGCACAGTGGCAGCAGTGGTACCATCTACAAGATGCACTGCAGAAGCTCACCAAGGCTCCTTAGGCAGCACTTTTCAAACTCACGACTGCTACCATCTAAAAGGACAAGGGCAGCAGATACATGGGCACACCATCACTTGGAGGTTCCTCTCCAAGCCACTAACCATCCTGACTTGGAAATATATCGCCGCTCCTTCACTGTCACTGGGTCAAAATCCAGGAACTCCCTCCCTAACAGCACTGCGGGTGTACCTACACCACATGGACTGCAGCGGTTCAAGAAGGCAGCTCACCACCACCTGGCCAAGCCAGTGACACCCACACCCCATAAATGCATAAAAACATAATTAAAGCAAACATTCTCAAAGCCAATTACAAATTCTGCACATCTTAAAAAGCTTTCTGGGTCAAAAGTTGTTACATGAAGAGACAAGTGAACCTGGAATGAAATGACACTGAAACAAACTTTGCGAGGCAAAACTGGCTGCATACAAATTATATCTCAAAGGTTACTTTGACAGAGTTTAATTGCTTTGCAACAATTAAATATTTTGGTAATTATCGATAAAAATAGATAGTTTGAGAAAATTAGCACACGGGCTCTGAATTAGTTAAAAGCAAAATACTGCAGATGTTGAAAATCTGAAATAAAAATGGAAAATGCTGGAAAAACTCAGCAGGTCTGACAGCATCTGTGGAGAGAGAAACAGAGTTGACGTTTTGAGTTCGTATGACCCATTTTTATTCAGAATGAATGAATAATAATCCAGATCCCAGGCTATTGCTCTTGGGGACATGCATTCAAATCCCACCATGGCAGCTGGTAGAATTTAAACTCAATTAATTAATAAATCTGGAAAGCTAGTCCCAATAATGATGACCATGAAATCATCGTTGATTGTCATTAAAAACCATCTGGTTCACGAATGAGTCTTTCCTTCCCCTTTGGGGAAGGAAATCTGCTTTCCTTACCTCATCTGGCCTACACTTGATTCCAGACCCACAACAATGCGGTTGACTCTTAATTGCCCTCAGGAGCAATTTGGGATGGGCAACAAATGCTGCCGGAAAAGACAACAGCACACCCAGCCCTGTTGATCCTGCTAAATCCTCCTTACAAACATCTGGGAGAATTTGCCAAAATTGGGAGAGCTGTCCCACAGACTAGTTAAGCAATGGCCTGACATAGACACTCACTGAATCAAACCTTACAGAGATTAGCCAGGCACCACTATAATCATCCCTGTCCCACCAGTAGGACAGACTCACCAGAGGTGGCAGCACAGTGGTATACAGTCATGAGAGAGTAGCCCTGGGAGCCCTCAACGTCGACCCTGGACCCCATGAAGCTTCATGGCATCAGTTAAAACATGGGCAAGGAGACCTCCTGCTGGTTACCATTACCGTACCCCCTCATCTAATGAATCAGTACTCCTCTATGTTGAACACCAGTTAGAAGAAGCACTGAATATGCTCAGTGCGTGTGCTGGATGGGAGGCTTCAATGTCCATCACCAAGATTGGCTTAGTAGTACCACAACTGACCGAGCTGTCCAAGTCCTGAAGGATATGGCTCCTAGACTAGGCCTGAGGCAGATAGTAAGGGAACCAGCAAGCAGGGAAAACCCTCTTGACCTAGTCTTCATCAACCTATCTGTCACAGATGCATTTGTCCATGACAGTTTTGGTAGGAGTGATCATTGATTGCATGGTCCTTGTGGAGACCAAGTTCCATCTTCACATTGAGGATACCCTTCATTGTGTTGTGGCGCTTCCACCGTTGCTGAATCTTCTCTGCCAATTGGTTCTTCAGTTTGTTCAGAGTGGCATTAAATTCATTTTGCTTCTCTTCATAATTTTCCTGAGGAACAAACCACAACTGAGGGATCCCCGAAGCATGTGATAGATTTAGAACAGATCTAGCAATTCAAAACTGGGCATCCATGAGGCACTGTGGACCGTCAGCAGCAGCAGAATTGTATTCAACCAGAATCTGGAACCGCATGGCTGGCATATCCCTCACTCTACCGACACCATCAAGCCGGGGATCAACCTTGGTTCAATGAAGAGTGCAGAAGAGCATGCCAGGAGCAGCACCAGGCATACCTAAAATGAGGTGTCAGCTTGACGAAGCTAGAACACAGGACTACTTGCATGCCAAACATGCGATAGATAGAGCCAAGCAAACCCAAAACCAACAGATCAGATCAAAGCTCTGCAGTCCTGCCATATCCTGTCATGAATGGAAAAGGAGAAGGAGTCTCCACAAACATCCCCATCCTCACTAATGGGGGAGCCCAGCACATCAGTTCAAAAGATAAGGCTGAAGCATTTGAAATGATCTTCAGCCAGAAGTGCCAAGTGGATGATTCATTTTGGCCTCCTCCTGAGGTCCCGAACATCACAGATGCCAGTCTTCAGCCAATTTGGTTCACTCCAAATGATATCAAGAAACAGCTGAAGGCACAGGATACTGTAAAGGGTACTGAAACATCAGTAATAATGAAAACTTGTGCTTCAGAACTAGCCACATCCCTAGCCAAACTGTTCCAGTGCAACTACTACACTGGCATCAACCTGGCAATGTGGAAAATTGCCCAGGTATGCCCTGACCACAAAAAGCATGACAAATCAAACCTGCCAATTACCACCCCATCAGTCTATTCTCGATTACCAGCAAAGTGATGGAAGGTCTCATTAACAGTGCTAACAAGTAGCACTTACACAGCAATTGCCCACTCACTGCCACTCAGTTCGGGTTCTGTAAGGGCCACTCAGCTCCAGACATCATTACAGCCTTGATCCAAACATGGACAAAAGAGCTGAACTCAAGACGTAAGGTAAGATTGACTGCCCTTGACATCAAGGCAGCATTCAACCAAATTAGGCATCAAGCAGCCAATGGGAATTGGGGAATAACTCCACCTAGTACATAGGCAGATGGTTATGGTTCAACTCAATCCCAGGAAACTGCTGTAGAAGTTTGTCAAGGAACGTAGTAGTGTCCAAGGCCCAACCACCTTCAATTGCTTCATCAATGATCTTCCCTACAACATAAGGTCAAAAGTGGGAATGTTCACTGATGATTGTACAATGTTCAATACCATTCACGATTCCTCAGGTAATGAAGCAATCCATGTCTATTTGCAATGAGACCTGGACAGAATTAAGGCTTGGGCTGATAAGTGGCAAATAACATTTGCGTCACACAAGTGCCAGGCAATGACAATCTCCAACATGAGAGAATCTAACCATCTCCCCTTGACATTCAATGGCATTACCATTGCTGAATTCCCCGCTATCAACATCCTGGCAGTTACCATTGACCAGAAACTGAACTGGACCAGCCATTTAATACTGTGGCTACAAGAATAGGTCAGAGGCTGGGAATTCTGTGGCCAGTAACTCATTTCTTGACTCCCAAAGCCTGCCCACCATCTACAAGGTGCAAGTCAGGGGTGTGATGAAATACTCTCTACTTGCCTGGATGAGTGCAGCTCCAACAGCACTCAAGAAGCAGCAGCTGTGTATACCATATACAAGATGCACTGCAACTCACCAAGGCTCCTTCGATAGCACTCTCCAAACTCACGACCTCTACCCCTAGAAGGACAAGGGCAGCAGATGCATGGAAATACCACCATCTGCAAATTCCCCTCCATGTACACACCATCCTGACTTGGAACTGTGGGCTGGGTCAAAATCTTGCAGCTCCCTTCCCAAAACACTTGGGTGTACCTACACCACATGGACTGAAGCAGCTCGCCACCACCTTCTCATGGGCAATTAGGGATGGGCAACAAATGCTGGCCTAGAATGCGATATCCACATCCTTTGAAATAATAATAAAGGTCTTGATAAAGCTACCCCATTGGTAGCATGGTGAAGGTATTGTGTGAGACTAAGGGGGTAATTTAACATCACTGCAATCCTTATGGGTAGCCTCATTGATCAGGAGCCCATATAACAAATTCAGACATATGCTGTGTACTATTTTCCGTCCATTAATTTTAAATGGTCAAGAAATTGTGAGAGTGCATTCCTGAATTTCATTTTGCAGACACAGGAAAGTCAGGTAATTTCACCTTGAAGTTTTTTTTCGCCTCTCTGGTCAGGACTCTTAACATTTATATCATTAAGCAGCATTTTAAGAATGCTCCTAAATTATTGCATAACTAAGTCTTGGGCTTACCAGCATTGTGTACAGCTAGTTCTCTCCACAGAAATCTGAAAGGAAAGCAAATACAGGAAAATTAAAAGGTCCAATTCCAGCATATTAAACATCATGGAGTAAAATTACACTCGTTTTATAGGTGCATAACCAGCCCAATCAAGGGCCATTTTCACTTATGAAAATATGGATTTGACCATTTAGTAATGTATCAGGTGGTTGTCTAAAACAGGTGATAGACTGTTCAGAATGCATGAGCTGGATTTTATAGCCTTCCCCGAGGATGGGTTGACAGGTGATGGGGGCAGGGCGGGTGCATAAAATTGAGCACCATGCTATGGGCGCCATTCCAGGCACTTACCTGCCCACCCTTTTGCCCGACATAATTTTACCAGCTTTGGAAGAGGCCATTTGAGGGCCTTCACCTGCCACAATACTCTAGGTGCAGTCTTGCCGAGGCTCTATACAATTGCCCACTGGGATTTTACCAGGCAGCTGGGAGCCTGGCACCATCTCCAGCCTGACAGGTTTCATCAGGTGATCTGGTGGCCCGTCAAGGGGGTTGGGGCCACCTTTAAATGCTCCCAGTGCCCATTACAGGCCCCCTTCCAAGGTCACCTCACCCCACATTTCCCCTCCCCCATGCCCTATCCACCCCAGTCCCCCAACAGCCTCACTCCCTCATTGGGGCCTGCCAGCCTGGCCCCACTGAAGCCCTAGACAAACTTGAAAGCCAGGCTCCATCGCTGAATATCTTCCTCGGGACCGGCTGCAGTCTCAGCAGTGGCCACCACTCCTGGTGGGATTGGCAAGCTGCCAGCCATTTGATTTGCCGGCAGCTCTTGGGGGAGGTGAACCTCCTCCCCAGATGGGGTGGAAGTCTTGCCTCAAGCCAATTAGCAGCTCAATGACTGTTAAATGGCTGCATGGCGAGCTGACCATGCTGGGGCAGGTTCGACCCTGATACTTATGCTGCGGGTGGGGGGCTCGAATCCTGCCCCTTTCTAAAATCCTGTGGCCTGAATATAACCGGCACCACAAGCTACTTTTTTTTAAAAATTGCTCCAGTGGAGCCGGGAGTACCCACCCTGGCCCTTCACACTTACTGCTGCTCCACCTCCTTACCTACATCTACCCTATCTCTTTATGTATTTTGTAGGTTTCAATGAGATCAACTCTCATTCTTCGAAACTCTAGAGTATACAGGCCCAGATTTCCCAATCTCTCTTCCTGCCATCCCGGGAACAAATCTGGTGAATCTTCGTTGCACTCCCTCTATGGCAATAATATCCTTCCTAAGGGGACCAAAACTGCATACGGTACTTCAGACATGGTCTAACCAAGGGTCTGTATAATTGAAGCAAGACTTTGCTACTCCTGTACTCAAACCCTCTCACGTTAAAGGCCACATGCCATTAGACTTCCTTATTGCCTGCTGCACCTGCATGTTAGCCTTCAGTGACTTATTGACGAGGACACCCAGGTCCTTCTGTACATCTACACATTCTAATCTCTTACCATTTAAGAAATGCTCTGCACATCTATTCCTCCTACCAAAGTGGATAACCTCACATTTCTCTACATTATATTCCATCTGTCATGTTCTCGCCCACTCACGAAGTCTGTTGAAATCCTCTAGAAGCCTTTTTGCATCTTCCTCACAACACACGTTCCCAGCTAGCTTTGTGTCATCCGCGAACTTGAAAATATTACATTTGGTCTCCACATCCAAATCATTGGTATATATTGTGAATGGCTGGGGCATCGAGTACTGATCCCTACAGTATCCTGCTAGTTATAGCCGGCCAACGTGAGAATGACCTGTTTATTCCTATTCTCCGTTTTCTGCCTGTCAACCAATCCTTAATATATGTCAGTATTTTACCTCTTATCCCATGTGCTTTAATTTTGCTAACCAACATCCTGTAGAGGACCAGTGACTCTCCTTTATCAATTCTGTTAGTAACATTCTCAGAAAACTCCAACAGGTTCGTCAAACATGATTTCCCATTCATAAATCAATGTTGACTATGCCGAATCAGATCATTACTATCCAAGTATCCATTTATCAATCCTTTATAATAGATTCTAGCATTTTCCCTACTACTGATGTAAGGCTAACGGGTCTGTAGTTCCCCGCTTTCTCTCTCCCTCCTTTCTTAAAAAGTGGACTGACATTTGCTACCTTCCAATCTGCAGGAACCATTCCAGAATCTATAGAATTTTGGGAGATGATTACTAATGCATCCAATATTTCCATAACTACCTCTATAAACACTCTGGGATGCAGATTATCAGGTCCCGGGAACTTATCAACCTTCAGTCCCATTAATTTCTTGGTCCTCCTTTGCTGTATTCTAAAATCTGCTACTAAAACCTACTAAACACTACTATTTCTGGCAATTTTATAGACCTTTTGTTTTAGTCTTATACAATCTTTAACTTCTTTTGTTAGCCACGGTTGATTGACTTTTTCAGTTTTTGTGCCTTAAAGGAATGTATAATTGCTGTAAACTGTAATAATTATTTAAAAACTGTCCATTGCCTATGTACTGTCATACCTTTTAATGTATTTTCCCAATCCACCTCAGCTAATTTGGCCCTCATATCTTCATAATTTCTTTTGTTCAAATTTAATACCTTGGCTTCAGATTGAACTACCTCACTTTCAAATATAATGTAAAATTCTACCATATTATGGTCACTCAACCCTAAAGGTTCTTTGACAACAAGGTTGTTAATTAGTTCTTTTTCATTATATAACATTAGATCCAAAATAGCCTGTTTTCTAGTCAGTCCCTCAACATACTGCTCTAGAAAACTACCCCTAACACACTTAAGAACCTCGTCTTCCACAGCATTAGTAATCATTAGAAACAAAAATAAAAATACCTGGAAAAACTTGAGGGAAGTGCAAGTGAAATGCTGCTTCACTTGAAAGGAGTGTTTGGGCCCTTGGACGGAGAGGAGAGGGAAAGTAAAGGGGCAGATGTTGCACTTTCTGAGGTTCCATGGGAAGTTGCCGTGGGAGGGGGTTGAGGTGTAGGGTGTGATGGAGGAGTGGACCAGGGTGTCCCCAAGGGAACAATCCCTACGGAATGCCACCAGGGGGAGTGAAGGTAAGATTTGTTTGGTGGTGGCATCATGCTGGAGTTGGTGGAAATGGCGGAGGATGATCCTTTGAATGTGGAGTATGGTGGGGTGATAAGTAAGGACAAGGAGGACCTTATCATGATTCTGGGAGGGAGAGGAAGGTGTGAGGGCAGATGCGCGGGAGATGGGCCAGACATGGTTGAGGGCCATGTCAACCACCGTGGGTGGAAAACCTCGGTTAAGGAAGAAGGAAGACATGTCAGAGGAACTGGTTTTGAAAGTGGCATCATCAGAATAGATGCGACGGAGGCGAAGGAACTGAGAGAATGGGATGGAGTCCTTACAGGAAGCGGGGTGTGAGGAGCTGTAGTCGAGGTAGCTGTGGGAGTCAGTAGGCTTGTAATGAATATTGGTGAACAGTCTAACACCAGAAATTGAGACAGAGAGATCAAGGAAGGGAAGGGAAGTGTCAGAGATGGACCATGTGAAAACTTCCCTCAATTTAGTCTACTGCATTCGCTGCTCCCAATGCGGTTTCCTCTACATTGGAGAGACCAAACACAGACTGGGTGACCGCTTTGCAGAACACCTTCGGTCTGTCCGCAAGCATGACCCAGATCTCCCCGTCGCTTGCCATTTCAATACTCCACCCTGCTCTCATGCCCACATGTCCGTCCTTGGCCTGCTGCATTGTTCCAGTGAAGCTCAACGCAAACTGGAGGAACAGCACCTCATCTTCTGACCAGGCACTTTACCGCCTTCCGGACTGAATATTGAGTTCAGCAATTTTAGATCATGAACTCTCTCCTCCATCCACACCCCTTTTCCGATCCCCCCTTTTTTTCCCCAATAATTTATATAGATTTTTCTTTTTCCCAATTATTTCCATTATTTTTAAATGTATTTCCATCCATTGTTTTATCCCTACCTTTTAGCCTATTTCGATCCCTTCCCTTCACCCTACCCCACCCCCACTAGGGCTATCTGTACCTTGCTTGTCCTGCTTTCTACCCTTAATTAGCACATTCCTTAGATAATATCTCCATCTTCAACACCTCTTTGTTCTTTTGTCTATAACATCTTTTGGCTATCTCCACCTATCACTGGCCCTCTATCCATCTCTTATATTTCACCTCTTTTCTATTTTTACTTAGTTTTGTTGAAGAGTCATATGGACTGTGTTCCTCTCCACAGATGCTGCCAGACCTGCTGAGTTTTTCCAGGTATTTTTATTTTTGTTTTGGATTTCCAGCATCCGCAGTTTTTTGCTTTTATATTAGTACTCATTAGGTTTACCCTGTGTACATGCAAATTGATGTCACCCATGATTACTGTATTACCCATGCTACATGCTTCTCTGATCTCCTGATTAATATCATAGTCCACATTATCACTGCTTTTTGGTGGCCTAAAAACAACTCCTACCAATGTTTGCTGCTCCTTGCTGGTTTTTAGCTCCAACCAAACAGGTTCCACATTTTGTTCTTCCAATCTGAGATCCTCCCTTACTAATGAACTGATCCCATCCCTTATTATCAGCACAATTCCGCCTCCTTTTCCTTTTTGCTTGTCCTTCCTAAATGTCAAATAACCTTGAATATTCAGTTCCCAGTCTTGGTCATCCTGCAGCCATGTTTCCATAATGGCAATTAGATCATACATATTTAACTCTATTTATGCCTTTAAATCATCTACCTTGTTGTGAATGCTAGTTGCATAATGTCTTTTTGACATTATTCTGTATTCTAGGTTTAGTTGATGCTTGCCTTCATTTTGCCTGCCTTCTAATTCGCTTGCCACTTTTCTACTTCCCATTACTTCCCTTTCAATTAGAGCTAGCCCTCAGGTTCCCAATCCCCTGACAAACTAGTTTAAACCCTCTCCAACAGCACTAGTAAATCTCCCTGCAAGGATATTAGCTCCAGCCCTGTTAAGGTGTAACCCATCCATCTTGTACAGGTCCCACCTGCCCAGAACTGGTCCCAATGCCTCAGAAATCTGATGCCCTCCTTTCTACACCAATTGTGCATCCACATGTTCAAGTGCTCAATCCTCCTATTCCTATGCTCACAAGCATGTGTCACTGGGAGTAATCTTGAGATCACTGCTCTTGAGGTCCTGCATTTTAATTTACTTCCTAACTCCCTAAATTCTGCTTTCAGAACCTCATCCCTCTTCCCATCTATGTTACTGGCACCAATGTGGACCACAATCTCTGTCTGTTCACCCTCCCCCCATAGGGTCCTGCAGCCACTCCAAGACATCATTGACCCTGGCAACATACCATCACATTTACTGCTGCAGAAAAGCCTGTCTGATCCCCTGACTATGGAATCCCTATCACTATTGCTCCCCCACTCTTCTTCCTCCCCTCCTGTGCAACTGAGCCACCCATGGTGCCACAGACTCGGCTCTGACTACACTCCCCTGAGGAACCATCATCCTCACCAGTATCCAAAATGGAAAACCGATTAGCAAGCAAAATAGACTCAGGGGACTCCTGCACCACCTGCCTGGATCTCTTAGACTGCCTGGCAGTCATCCATTTCCTCTCTGTCTGCACGCTCTTAACTTGCAGTGTGACCACCTCCCAAAATTATGCTAACCATGTAGCTCTCTGCCTCACGGAAAGACGGCAATGACTGCAGCCTCCGCTTGTGTTCCAAAACCCGGAGCTCAAGCTTCTGCAGCCAGTGACACTTCCTGCAGATGCGTTCGTCTAGGACACATGGTGCGTCCATGACTTCCTAGATACCACAGGATATACATTCCACTTGGCCGAGCTGACCTGCCATACCGTTACTTTAAAAACTATTTATTACAATGAGAATAACTTACCAGTTATTCATCAATCAGCTTCTTCCCAGGTGGCAAAGTAAAAGCCAGCTTCTGGATGCTGAAGAAAGGCACAAAAAGAAAGGAGCACCTCATTCCCCTCTTCACCGAACTCCCTCACTCACCAAACTCCAACTTAAGCACTCTAATGCACCCAAAGCAGCATTCATGCAGGCAAGCAGCACTGAAGAAGGCCTGTTTTCATGCTTGAATGAAGCAGGATTAACTAATGACCTTATAATAAAGGTCTCTTGGTAGCAGTGATCATAACATGATTGAATGTTGCATTCAAGTTGAGGGAGAGAAGACAGGGGACAGAATCATCTCAGATGTGCACTAAGTGCTGTAGCAGGCGGGGAAAACGATGTTTTACCTGCCTGCCGCAATGGCGGCTTTTCACGCCATACCATCCCAAATCCACCGCATTAATTATGCATTCCCGGGAAACACGCCATTTCCATAGTGGGCGGGCTCTCATTCACCCACCATGCCACCACCTTGTCCCTTCTTCTCGCCAGGTGCCATATTTAAAGTCTAGCCATGTGCACACCTCTCAGTGCTTCTGGTGCACGACTGCTGCATGGAAGACATGGCTCCAAAAGGCAAAAAAACTGCAGCCCCCAGGTTTAGTGATGCATCCCTCGAGTGCCTTTTGGACGCCTTGGGGACCCGCCATGATGTCCTCTACCTCTGCTCTGGCCATCACCAATCCAGCATGGGAGGCGGTGGCAGCGGTGATCAGCATTAATGCTCTGCAAAAGAGGACAGCCATCCAGTTCCGCTACAGGATGAATGGTCTCATCCATTTTGCCAATTAGTTCACTCTTCTCATCACTCTCAACTCACACACTCACAAACCCATGACACATCCACAGGGGTCTCACACCTCAATGAACAACACCACTAACTCTTACACATACCCTCACATCTCCATTAGGCTCATATCATCACGAGCTCGCATCCTCATCCTGTCCATGGCTCCGCTCACCACACAAATAGTCCATGCAGTGCCATGCATTCTGCTCACACTCTCTCCATCTATTTCTATACAGGTGAAGTTGGCTCACAACAGCAGGGAGAGCTCCCAGACGGGGGGTGGAGTGGCCCACATTAGGCCCCTCACGTACTTTGAGAAGGGTGACTGGTGAGAACATGGACCGTACCTGTGGTGACTGTAAGGTCAGCAGCGAACACCCTCCTGAGGATCCTACACCACATCAGCCTGCCCTCAATGCAACTGTGAGTGCTCTCTCTCCTGCTTTTGACTCTGCTGCCATGTACTAATTATCTCTACTTTAGTTCACAGGGAGCTGTGCCAAGTGACCGACACCCTCTGCCAGCTCCATCCTCGTCCTCACCTCCAGCCCAGAGGACACCTCCTATATTAAAGAGCTGGAAAAAAGCAGCCTGGAAGACCCATCATAGCACTGACCCACACCCTCCACCAGCACAAAGACACACACCTCAGCGGGACCTAGATCTGGAGCAGGCTTGGGTTCACAATCTGAAGGGCACAGCATGGACACGCATCCGCAGCAGGAGGGGGCAGGTTCAGCCGCGCTCCCTGCCACTCGGACGACTGCTGGGGATCAGGCTCCTGTGAAGTCCAAGTCAGATGACAAGCTTCTGGATCTGGCTTTCCAACTCATCCTGGAAAGTCAGGAGAAGGCGTGGGAACATCGCGCAGAACTGTTGGAAGCCTTCAACTGACAGCTCACGAGTGGGAGGAGTGCATCCGCATGCTCTCTGATGAAGTGGTGCCCACATGTGTACATATGGAGGTCTCATGGAGAGGATGGGGGATGTCATGGAGACCCTTGTCCAGCAGAATGTGGAGATGCGTGCAGACCTCCACTTCATCACAGGAGCCATGGGTGAGTTCCTGCAGTGGCAATGTGAGAGGGAGATGGGACACCTCAACATCCCTCCAGGTGCTCCTTCCCCTCAAAGGGCCAGGCCGGGGGGAGGGGGTTAATGGGGGAGAAGGTGGCAACTGGGGAGGTAGGTGTAAGGGGGAGGGGTGGAAGCTGCAAGGGAAGGAGTTTGGGGGGAGAAGGAGTTCGGAGACGGGAGGGAGTCCAGGGGAGGAAGGAGTGTGGACAGAGGAGGGAATCCTGGACAAGGAACGAGTACAGAGAGGGGTGGGAGTAAGGGTGCAGGAAGGAGTCGGAATGGGGGAAGGAGTAAAGCTGGAGGAAGAAGTAAGGGTCTCTGAGGGAGTCAGGAAGAAGAAGGTGTAAGGCTTGAGGAAGAAGTGAGGCTGGGGGAAGAGGTAAGACTGGAAGGAGTCAGGAGGGGGAAGGACTAAGGGTGGCAGAAGAAGTAAGAGTGTGAGAAGGAGTCAGGAAGGGGGAGGGACTAAACAGGGGGCGAGTCCTGCGGGCGTGGGTGGAGGAGGTAGGAAGACTAAGTCAGAGGGGAGATGCGGTAAGGGTTTCTGGGGGAGCAGGGGTCCAGCGGTGGGATGTCCAGGTAAACATGCAAGGGAGGGGTCTGATAGGTCCATGACTGCCTCCTGGTTGACGTGGTATGAGGGAATGGGGAGAATGACCAAGGCCAGAGTGAGGGTAGGAGGGTGAGGGTTTGATGATAGCGGTAGAAGGGATGGTGAAGGTGACTGGTGAGGACTGAGAGGTGGGTGGGAAGGAGGAGGTTGGGAGGTTAATGTGGATGGACTGGAATTTTTGGGAAGGAAGGGAACGTGCTCATTCAGCAGGACATCCTCGAAGGAAAAGGATTGTCGTTGGTAGGTCATGGAGGAGAGGTGGAAAGTGATGCCAGGGAGTCAAATGTGATACCAGAGAGAGTGAGAGGAGGACTCTGGAACAGGCAGTCAGCAGCACTCAGAGGAGAGAGTGTGAGGAGGACTCTGGGACAGGCAGTCAGCAGTACCTAGAGGAGTCGGGAGTCGAAAAGGAGTGCGAGAGGAGCCGGGAGTTGAAGAGAAGCGCGAGAGGAGTCGGGAGCTGAAGAGGAGCGCGAGAGGAGTCAGGAATTAAAAAGGAGCGCGAGAGGAGCCGGGAGTTGAAGAGAAGCGCGAGAGGAGTCGGGAGCTGTAGAGGAGCGCGAGAGGAGTCAGGAATTGAAAAGGAGTGCAGAGGAGCCGGGAGTTGAAGAGAAGCGCGAGAGGAGTCGGGAGCTGAAGAGGAGTGCGAGAGGAGTCAGGAATTGAAAAGGAGCGCGAGAGGAGCCGGGAGTTGAAGAGGAGCGCGAGAGAAGTCAGGAGTTGAAAAGGAGCGCGAGAGGAGTCGGGATTTGAAGAGGAGCTGGGAGAGCAGGGGTGACTGAGGGAGTTCATTGAGGAGGGAACAAGGTGATCCTTTGAGTACCATGAATACAGCTGGGTAAGCATTTACTACTTTTATTGCTTATAGTTTTTAAGGTCTTATTTTGTGGTTCATCGTTTGTAGGAGCTGTATTCTGTAACAACAAGGAGCAGGGAAAAGGGCCCAAGATTACTTGATATTAAGTACCTTCCAAAAGGTTTAATTTAATTTAAAGGGGTAAGTCATGGCAGGAGAACTCAAAGCCATGGTGAGCTCCTCCTGATCTATGTGGGAAGCCGGGGATATTTCCAGTGCCCGGGGCCAGCATGTGTGCGGGAGGTGTCTCCAGCTGCAGCTCCTGGAAGCCCAGGTTTTGGAGCTGGAGTGGCAGCTGGGGATACTGTGGAGCATCCGCGAGGCGGAGAGTATCGTAGAAAGCATATATAGAGAGGTGGTCACACTGCAGGCTAAGAGTCCACAGGCAGGAAGGGAATGAGTGACCACCAGGCAAAGCAAGAGGACTAGGCAGGCAGTGCAGGAATCTCCTGTGGCTATTCCCCTGCAAAACAGATATACCGCTTTGGATACTGTTAGGTGGAATGACCTCGCAGGAGAAAGCAGCAACAGTCAAATTCATTGCACCACGGTTGGCTCTGCTGCACAGGGGAGGAGAAAAAAGTGTGGGAATGCAATAATTATAGGGGATTCAATTGTAGGGGGAATAGATAGGCATTTCCGTGGCCGCAAATGAGACTCCAGGATGGTATGTTGCTTCACTGATGCTAGGGTCAAGGATGTCTCAGAGCAGCTAGAGGACATTCTGAAGGGGGAGGGTGAACAGCCAGTGGTCGTGGTACACATTGGTACAAATGACATAGGTTAAAAAAAGGGATGAGGTCCTAAAAGCAGAATATAGGGTTAGGAAGTAAGTTGAAAAGTAGGACCTCAAAGGTAGTGATCTCAGGATTACTACCAGTGCAATGTGCCAGTCAGAGTGGAAATAGCAGGATATATCGGATGAATACGTGGCTGAAGAGATGGTGTGAAGGGGAGGCTTTCAGATTCCTGGGGCATTGGGACCGGTTCTGGGGGAGGTGGGACCAGTACAATCTAGACTGATTACACCTGGGCAGGACCGGGACTGATGTCCTAGGGGGAACATTTGCTAGAGTGGTTGGGGAGGGTTTAAACTAAAATGGTAGGGGGATGGGAACCTATGCAAGGAGTCAGAGGAAGGGGAATCAAAACGGAATAAGAAAAGTGATAGTCAGAGAAATCAAGGGCAAGGATCAAACAGGGCCGCAGTAAAAAATAGTGGTTCCCACTATTGTCCCACTAGTGGGACAAGTAATGTTAGGAAGACAAGCCTTAAGGCTTTGTGCCTTAAAGCGAGGAGCATTCGCAATAAAGTGGATGAATTAACTCTGCAAATAGATGTAAACAGGTATGATATAGTCGGGATTACGGAGACATAGCTGCAGGGTGACCAGGGATAGGAACTGAAGATCCAGGGGTATTCAGTATTTAGGAAGGACAGACAAAAAGGAAAAAGCGGTGGAGTTGCATTGCTGGTTAAAGAGGAAATTAACGCAATAGTGAGGAAAGATATTAGCTCTGACGATGTGGAATCTGTATGGGTAGAGCTGAGAAACCCTAAGGTGCAAAAAATGTTAGTGGGTGTTGTAAATAGACCCCCAGTGGCAGAGGTGATGTTGGGAATGGCATTAAACAGGAAATTAGAGATGCAAGTAATAAAGGATCATCTGTAATTATGGGTGACTTTAATATGCATATAGATTGGGCAAATCAAATTAGTAACAATTAGAGGAGGAATTCCTGGAGTGTATTTGGGAAGTTTTTCTGAACCAATACATTGAGGAACCAACGAGAGAACAGGCCATCATCGACTGGGTATTGTGTAATGAGAAAGGAATAATTGGCAATCTAGTTCTGCGGGCCCCTTGGGGATGAGTGACCATAATATGATAGAATTCTTCGTCAAGATGGAGAGTGACGTAGTTGATTCTGAGACTTGGGTTCTGAATCTTAATAAAGGAAACTACGATGGTATGAGGCGCGAGTTGGCTATGATGGATTGGGAAACGTTACTTAAAGGGATGACAGTGGATAGGCAATGGCGAACATTCAAAGAGCGCATGGATGAAATGCAACAATTGTTTATTCCTGTCTGGCGCAAAAGTAAAACAGGAAAGGTGGCCAAACCATGGCTTAAAAGGGAAATTAGAGATTGTATTAGATGCAAGGAAGAGGCATACAAAATGGCCAGAAAAATCAATAGACCTGAGGATTGGGGACAGTTTAGAATTCGGCAAAGGAGGACCAAGGGATTGATTAAGGGGAAAATAGAGTACGAGAGTAAGTTTGCAGGGAACATAAAAACTGACTGTAAAAGTTTCTATAGGTATGTGAAGAGAAAAAGATTGGTGAAGACAAATGTAGGTCCCTTACAATCAGAAACAGGGAAATTTATAATGGGGAACAAAGAAATGGCTGACCAACTAAATACATACTTTGGTTCTGTCTTCACAAAGGAGGACATTAATACCATACCAGAAATGTTGGGGAACACAAGGTTTAGTGAAAGGGAGGAACTGAAAGAAATCAGTATTAGTCAGGAAATGGTGTTTGGGAAATTGATGGGATTGAAGGCCGATAAATCCCCAGGGCCTGATAATCTACATCCCAGAGTACTTAAGGAAGTGGCCCTAGAAATAGTTGATGCATTGGTGCTCATCTTCTGAGATTCTATAGACTCTGGAACAGTTCCTACAGATTGGAGGGTAGCTAATGTAACCCCACTATTTAAAAAGGAAGGCAGAGAGAAAACAGGGAATTATAGACCAGTCAGCCTGACGTCGGTAGTGGGGAAAATTCTAGAGTCCATTATAAAAGATTTAATAGCTGAACAATTGGAAAGCAGTGGCAGAATCGGACAGAGTCAGCATGGATTTATGAAAGGGAAATCATGCTTGACAAATCTACTGGAATTTTTCGAGGATGTAACTAGTAGAGTTGATGAGGGGGAGCCAGTGGATGTGGTTTATTTGGACTTTCTGAAGGCTTTTGACAATGTCCCACATAAGAGATTGGCATGTAAAATTAAAGCGTATGGGATTGGGGGTAGTGTATTGAGATGGATAGAAAGCTGGTTGGCAGACGGGAAACAAAGAGTAGGAATAAATGGGTCTTTTTCCGAATGGCAGGCAGAGACTAGTGGGGTACCACAGGGATCGGTGCTGGGACCCCAGTTATTCACAATATATATTAATGATTTAGATGAGGCGGGATGGCGGGACTGACATATGAGGAGAGATTGTGTCGATTAGGATTATATTTGCTGGAGTTCAGAAGAATGAGGGGGGATCTCATAGAAACCTATAAAATTCTAACAGGACTAGACAGGGTAGATGCAGGGAGGATGTTACCAATGGCGGGGGAGTCCAGAGCCATGGGTCACAGTTTGAGGATATGGATAGACCACTTAGGACTGAGATGAGGAGAAATTTCTTCACCCAAAGAGTGGTGAGCCTGTGGAATTTGTAACCACAGAAACTAGTTGAGACCAAAACATTGTATGCTTTCAAGAAAGAGTTAGATATAGCTCTTGGGGCGAAAGGGATCAAAGGGTATGGGGAGAAAGCGGGAGCAGGCTATTGAGTTCGATGATCAGCCATGATCATAATGAATGGCGGAGCAGGCTTGAAGGGCCGAATGGCCTACTCCTGCTCCTAGTTTCTATGTGTCTATGTGATGGGGGAAAGGTAATGGGTGACTGGGGGAGTGGAAAGGATGGGGGAGTGAAATAAAACCGAATTAGCACCACACCGTCCAAATCAAAAGTGAAATGAGAATCATGGTGGGCAAGATCAGGTGCTGCATGAGAGTGTAATCAGTGGGTGGGCGGAGATGCAGGTCAGCTCAGATGGACAACTGAAAGCGAACCCCAGCAGGCAGCATTGAAAATGCTCAGAACATTGGGATGAGTGTGATATGGGATAGATCCGTGTACGTGGGTGAGTGCTTACACAAGGTGCCAAAAGGCCCTGCCACATACACACTGCCCCCTTTGCGGTGACAGAGGATGAGATTGAGGGGCTCACAGGCAAAGGGGACTTGGAGTGAGAGGATAGCCTCTGAGCTTCCTGAGTGGATGACCTAGGGGTGTCCAGCTGCTGTTCTTCCTCCCTTCGGGTACCTAAAGGTCGTATCAAATTGAACGAAAAAATGTCCAATTCTGCGAAGATTAGTGCTAGGTCAAAAGATTGGACAGAATTTAAAAACCAGCAAAGAAAGACTAAACAAAAATGAGGGAGAAATTAGAGTATGAGAAAAAGCTGGCTAGAAATACACAAACAGATAGCAAGAGTTTCTACAAGTATTTAAAAAGGAAAAGAGTAACTAAAATGCAGGTGGATCCCCTAGAAAGTGAGCCTAGGGAATTAATAATGGGAAATAAGGAAATGGCAGAAGCGTTGAACAGATATTGTGTGTCTGTCTTCACTGTAGAAGACACAAATAATAGCCCCGAAGTACTTGTAAATCAAGACAGAAAGGGAGGGAAGAACTTAAAACAATCATCGGGGTAAGGGTACTGAGAAAATTATTAGCGCTAAAGGCTGGCGAGTCCCCAGGACATGATGGACTTCATTCTAGGGTCTTAAAAGAAGTGGCTGTGGAGGTAGTAGATGCATCGGCTATAATTTTTCAAAATTCCCTAGATTCTGGAAAGGTCCCATCAGAATGGAAATAGCAAATGTAGCTCTTTTATTAAGAAAGAGGGAGGCAGAAAGCTGGAACCTACAGGCCAGTTAGCTTAACACCTGTCATAAAATGTTAGAATCTATTATTAAGGAGGTTATAGCAGGGTACTTAGAAAATCTCAATGCAATTAGGCAGAGTCAACATGTTTTTTGTGAAAGGGAAATCATGTTTGACTAATTCATTAGAGTTCTTTGAGGAAGCAATAAGCAATGCGGATAAAGGGGAACCTGTAAGTATGGTATACTTGGATTTCCAAAAGATGTTTGATAAGGTGCCACATTAATGGTTACTACATAAAATATGAGCTCATGGTGTAGGAGGTAACATATTCTCATGGATAAAAGATTGGATAGCTAACAGGAAGCAGAGAGTAGGGATAAATGGGTCATTTTTGGGTTGGCAAGCTATTACTAGTGATTTGCAAATGGAATGAGTGCTTGTCCTCAATTATTTTTAATATACAGTAAAGTCCCGCTGTTTACGACTTCCTTGTTCGGGAATTCACATACTCGTGCTTTTTACTTTGTCAACGGCATCGCCCATCGTATGAGAAATTCTCGCTTAACTGTGGTTTCTTCTCTCTCTTCTTTTCCTGGGGAGACAGCAACCATGACAGAGTGGAGTCTGAAATGGTTTCAGCTGAAGTGCAGCCCGAACAAAGGGGTTAGCCCGTAAATGTCAGAATTGCTGGGTCCAGAGCTACAATAATGGCTCTCTTCTATTTTAATCTTCACTGATGTATTGCTCAGAAGCTCCCCCGTCTGTCCTTTACAGGTTCTGTACCACATTTTTGCCGGCGAATCCAATGCTGCCCTCGCATGGCTGGAACCAATCTAATTGAATTCTATTTAAAAACATGTTCCCCGTTCGCGATCTTGCCATTTGTGAGATATTGCGGGAAGGTAACCCCTGTGAATGGCAAGACTTTACTGTATATCTATGGCTTGAATGAAGGTACTGAATGTGTGGTTGCTAAATTTGCTGATGACACAAAGATATCTAGGAGAGTAAGTTTTGAGGAAGACAGAAGGGATCGAGATAGATTAAGTGAGTGGGCAAAAATTTGGCAGATGGAGTACAACGTGGACTTGTCCACTTTGGTAGGAAGAGTAGAAAAGCAGTATATTATTTAAATGGATAGAGATTGCAGAACTCTGCAGTACAGAGGGATCTGGGTGTCCTCGTACATGAATCACAAAATGTTTGTGTTGGCTCTTGTTGATCCTTGTCTCATGCCTGCTGTAAGTGGTAGCCGAGTTGGTACTATAGATAGAATTGATTAGCAGACACTTCTTAGGTGGGAAACATTGGGAAGGATTTTCCCCTCGTTGGACGGGCAATGATCCACTGCCTGCGACTAGGCCCCCACTGCGATTTCATGCTGGCTGGCCAGTTAATGGCCAGCAAGCGTGAAACCCATGCTGATAACCTCAGCACTGCCTGGCTGGGGATGGTAGGAACGCAAGCACTGAAGTGTACGCATGCATGGGGGCGCGCTCAGTAAAAGCTCCCTGAAAGCACAGAGCTGCCTCAGGGAGCTGAATATTTTTAAAATGAGAGATAAAGATTTTAAAAATAAGGAATACATGTCCCCACATGTAACTCTGTCACATGAATAGGGACATGTGAAATGTGAGTTTTAAAATTTTTTATTGTCTTTTTAGTCACTGTTCGAAACCTCATCCTGACTGTGGATGAGGTTTCGCAAAAAATGCAAAGGTCACCTGGCCTATTCACCTGCCCGCCAACTGTAAGGTTGGGCGGGAAGTGAAAAATTAAATTTAATTAACTGATTGAGGGGCTTAATTGTTGGCAGGCGCGCTGCCAACTCTTGTGTGTGCCCGCCGACTGAAATATCATGTGAGTGCACGCATTGTGTGCAGTTTCACACCGATGCGTGTTGGGCACGCACCCACATGCCGAGCTGAAAACCCTGCCCATTATATTTATTTACAAAGGTACTCACCAGCAACTACACATGTGCTTTCACTTCAAACCCTATCTCCATTCTACTGACTACGAACTACAGAGGTAGCCCGCACTGCTCTTCTATTGGTTACTCAAGATCATGTGATCTTCCTTTATAACATTCTTCTTAAAGGTATATTACACATTAGATAAAACCATAATTACCACAGTTAGTATGCAGGTACAGGAAGTGATTAGAAAGGTAAATGGAATGTTGTTATTTATTACAACGAAATATAAAAGTAGGGAAGTTTTTGCTACAGTTGTACTGGACGGTGTTGAGACCACATCTGGAGTACTGTGTACAGTTTTGGTCTTCTTAGGATATAAAAGGATTGTATTAGAAACAGTTCAGAGAAGGTTCACTCGACTGATTCCTGGGATTATGGGGAAAGGTTGGACAGGTTGGGCCTGTATCCATTGGAGTTTAGAAGAATGAGAGGTGATCTTATTGAAATATATAAGATCTTGACAGGGTGGATGCTGAGAGGATGCTTCCCTTTATGAGAGAGAATAGAACTAGGGGGACACAGTTTTAAATAAGGGGCTTCCCATTCAAGATCGAGATGAGGAGAAATATTTTGTCTCAGAGAGCCATTAGTCTGTGGAATTCTCTTTCCCAGAGAACAATTGAGGCAGGGTCATTGAACATTTTTAAAGCTCAGTTAGACAGATTCTTGATTGACAAGGGAGTCAAAGGGTATAGTGTTAGAGAAGAAAGTAGAGCTGAGGCCACAATCAGATCAGCCATGAACTTATCAAATGGTGAAGCAGGCCCGAGGGGCCAAATGACCTACTCTGTATGTTTGTACATTCGTGGCAGGTAAAATTTTGGGAAAAGGGATAGGAAGAGCTAATATAAACTTAATGGGTGGAATTCTCCCAAAATGAAACTAAGTGCGGTGGCAGGCGATTTCAGCATTACCCAGCTCGCCGTCGGTAATGGCGGCAGCTCATGCTGATTCTGTGCTTGGACCCTCATTAATTATACAGGGATGTGTTTCACTCCAAATCACCTGGTGCGTTGGGAGCTGATTCGTCCTTCCACCATCAGCTGGTTGGTTTGAAGGTCCTGGCGCCATATTTAAACATGAGTCCAACACACAATCTCAATCTCTCCAGCACACCAGAGATGTCTGCACCCCATAAGAGAAAGGCCGAGAGCCTCAGGACAAAGCCTGCACCCTGCTTCACCCACCAGGCCTTGGTCAGGAACAATGGCACGTGCTGCATCCCACGGAAATCTGCAGGAAGCACACTAGCCTCACTTCTTGGGCCTGGGACATCATAGCGGAGCAGGTCAGCACGGCTGACACCCACGACCGAAGTGCCACCCAGTGCTGGAAGAGGATAAAAGATCTCATCCACTCCGCCAGGGTAAGTCATTCTTCAACACCCTCCAATATCAAACTCTCACCATGGCATCATGCACTCAAACGGCTTCTCTCTTCAGGAGTTTCATGCAACCATTAGCGGGGACACATATCAACACTTGTTCTCTCACCAAGACGTTTACATCACCACCATCCCATCTATCATGTTGCTCACACTCCATCCTCCAGCTCTTCTGGGGAGGGCTCATCACACACAGGGGACATGCATCTCACCCACCCTCTATTCCATCTCTTCGCATCACATGCCTTTCTTTCTTCTTCATACAGGCCAAGCTGGCATTCAATAGGCGCAAGAGAGTGCAGACCGGGGGAGGGATGTCTGACATCCTTGCCCGCAGTGAATTTGAGGAGGCTGCAGCTGAGTTGGCTGGGGAGGACAGCGATCGCTCCTATGGGGAAGGAGAGATCGGCCTCTCCAACCAACCTAATACGGATCACAGCTCCATCACTTCATCAAATCCTGACATCCACAGTGAGTCACGTGCAGTCTTATCTAGCACATGCTCATTAACTGAAACTCTATTTTCTATTTTCTAGGCACAAGCACATCGAGACCCTCAAACCTCTCCAGTACCACCAATGTGGGCCCCCAGACCTCATCCAAGGACAAAGCTCCAGAAGAACTGTCAAGGCACTTACAAGCACCTTCCACCAGCTCAGAGACACATACATTGATGGGACACAGTTTAGATTAGACTCAGGATCACTTTCTGAGGACACCTCACTGACATAGCCCAGGTCTCCGGCACTCAGATGTTTGCTGGAGACCAGCCACCCACTCAATCTGAGTCAGATGATAAGCCTCTGGAAGCGGCTACCAATTCTATGCTGGAGGTGCAATGACAAGACAGCGGAACATTGGATAGAGATTTGACAGTCACTCAGCAGACTTGAGCAAACGCTGGAGGAGTCCATCCACATTCTTTCTGATGTCGTGGCTCCGACATGCGAGCATCTCGAGGTCACCATGGCAACCACTATGGAGACCTTGGTCCAGCTGGATTTGTGCTCAGCCCTGCACTCCATGGCCACACACCCTGGTAGGCACTATCAGGATGTAGGCGACATGGCGACGAGGCACTGTGACCTCACTCTGGGTGCACCATGTCCTGCAGGAGTCAGGGCGGGACCATCGGGCACCCACAGGGAGGATAAGTGTCAGCCAGACACACCAGGGGCCTCCTCTCAGGACATTGAAAGGGTGTGCAGCCGCTCACAACTCCCTCTGCCGTGACCCCATCCACACCAGCTTCTCAGGCCGCTGAGGGCGCTTCTGCCCCTGAGCAGGTGACTCTTATCAGGCCAGGGCCCTCCAGGCCATGGGCCACCAGAGGACGTCCGCCAAGGTCATCACAGGCATCAGGACATAGCAGCCTGCAAGCTGCCTTCACTTCTGCTGCAGATGTTGGGGCTACACCCAGGCTTAGCAGTAAAGTTAGGAAAGTTAAAAAAAATTGATGTCACTTTTGGGTCACGAGTGTGCTAGACATGTAACTAAATTGCACTTTTGTTAATACATTCGATGGTTATGTGAATGTTCCTGTCAACTGAAGGCATTGTGATTTTGTACTTTGGAGTCCTCTTATCTCGAGGTTTAGCCTTCCTCCCACTCAGTGGTAGTGTCCACTGTGGGATTTACATTCCTGTGATGTTAACCTCAGTTGAACTAGTATTTGCACTCCTTGTGTGATGTCAGGGAGATGCGTTTAAATCTTTATTGGAAGTGTGTCATGTCAGCATTTCTCACCCTTCTTCCTAGAACAGCACCATTGAGTGAGGGCAGCTCATCAGCATTGACAATATAGCGGCATGTGTGTCTCCTTAGTGGTAGAGGCAGAAGAAAAGACATGCATGGGAAGAGGAGATCCCTAGGCATGTCCACATCTTAGTTGGAGCAGTGTTTGCATCATTAGATGGCGGCAAAGGCTTCAAGTCTTCTACTGCATTGATCTTGTTCCTAAGTGGGCTCTCAGCTCCCAGAATGAGCTCATTCACAGGATACCATGGACCAAAACAAAAATCATGGCCTGGCGATTCATGAGGCAAGTGTGAATGCGGGACTCGTTCTTGCTGCAAATGGGTGGACATCCCCCGAGTTGAAAGAAGATGGCATTAAGGGCCAGGAGAGATGTGGCCATATTCCTTCAATAACTTCACTCTTCCTGGAACCTGTCAGTGATTAACGTATCACGGGCACGTCTCCTATGTCTTCCTTCCCCCATGGCGTGATCATGCTCATACTGACCCTCAGCAGCCTCCTGAGGTTCCTGGGCCTCCGGATCTTCATCCTCCGAAGAGCTCTCATCCTCCCCCAGGTCATCCCTGGCAGGGGGTCACCTCTTTGCATAGCCAGATTGTGAATGGCGCAACATCCTGCAATGATGTGGGAAACCATGTCGGGAATGTATTGGAGTGAGCCACCTGAGCGATCCAAGCAGCTGAAACGCATCTTCAGAAGCCCTATGGGCTGCTCTATAAGGGAGTGTGTGGACCTGTGAGCAGTGTTGTACTGTACTTGGAACGACTCTGAGGGCGATGCACCGGTGTCACCAGCCAGCGCTTCAGTGGGTACCCCTTATCCCCAAGCAGCCATCCCTGCAGATGTAATGGCCCCTCGAAAATCTCAGGCTCCTGGGAGTGACTCAGGATGTAGGAGTCATGGCAACTCCCAGATTACCATGCACAAACGTGCAGCATGTGCTTCTGGTGATCATGCACCAGTTGTACATTGATGGAATGATAGCCCTTGCGGTTTATAGACATTAGGGCCTAGGGTACCATGGAGCCCGTTTAGCCACATGGGTGCAGTCTATCACACCCTGCATTCTAAGGAAGCCTGAGATGGCGGCAAAGCCGGTGAATCTTGCAGCCTGGTTATCTTTGTCCAGAGCAAACCTGACATAATGATAGGTCTTCCTGTAAAGGGCACCTGTGACCTCCTTCATGCATCGATGTGTTGCGGACTGAGAGATGCCGTACAGGTTGCCTGTTGATCCTTGGAAAGAACCAGAGGTCAAGAAATTGAGTACAGTGGTCATCTTTGAAGCAACTGGCAGGGATACCATCCAACTCTATATGGCATCAGGTCTTCACGAAGAATGTGACATATGTGATGTACCAGACCTTGGGTCAAGCACAGACGTGCAGGCATTGCCTCTCACTCATTTGTAAATAGGAGACTCTTGGATGATATGCCTGGCTAGTTGCCGTGGTTGTCTGGGTCTCTCCTCCTGACCCTCCTGTTTATGCTGTGGCTCCGCTTGACCATGTCCCTCCTGCTGAAGCTGTGCATGGAATTGCCTTTCCATCCTTCACCTCCTCCATTGCATAAGGACCCTGACAAAACCAGCATTGAGCCCTGGATCCATATCTACTTTTGCCATCTCTCTGAAAGGAAACATTGAAGGCATTAATGATTCAAGAGGCAAGAAAGCAAAGCTCAGAGGATGACACATTTGGAGACTATAAGGGTCCATTGTTTATCCTGCCCTACCTGCATGGTGACTGATGCCACCTTGTCCCTGGTACACTAGCATGCACATCGAGGTGACCAAGATGGCATCGCAGATATGTAACATCTTGAGCCTTGCGTAAGATGCTGAAGTTTAAGTGCGATGCTTTACCCACCCTAGCTCTGTGCTCCAATCTCTGAAGTGGTATATTAATCAGTTGCTCATGGTCAATGAGTGGATGCCCTTTGTCTTATTAGGAGTGTCACATCTGGTAAACACATGACAGGCCTTCATTGATTGAATGCCATATATGATATAGCTGTGTCTCCTTCACTATTGCCTGCATTCTCAAATTCTACATTCCTATGTGTTACACTTGAGATGCAGTGACTGTGATGTGTAGCCACTGATTTCTGAGTAGTCCTTTAGCAGTGCTAATGAAACCATTGGCTTTGAGTGACTTTCATCGCAAGGATGTCTTCCTCCTTTCTTTCTAAGCAAACTTCTGCTCACTCTGATGGCAACAAGAGCTAAAAGGGCAACCCCAGAAAGGCCTCCTTCATGTTTGCCCTTCCTCCTGACTGCCATTCCACAGCATTCCTTCCCCGTTGACTCTCTTGTTTTCGCCCTTTCCCTTGACTGCCAATCCACAGCCTTCCCTCCTAGTTGACCCCGTTGTGCTTGTCAGCCCAGCCCCTCACCTCACAGCCCACCCTGGGTTGAAGTGCTAGTCTTTGAGAGTGGAGGCCTGCGTGAGTAGCACAGCACAGTGGTATTCCTCAGGACAATGAAAGCAAAGAGAAGGAGCAGTCCAACCCTACAGCTCCAGCAAAGTGGCGTTCATTGCGAACAAGACCCGCGCAGTGCTATGGCAGGTATGTTCCACTCACCCCGAGGTTACCAGCGAACTGAGGTTCGACTTATGCACGTCACCCCTTTTCAAACAGGTTTGACGCCAATGTAATTTCCCGCTGGCGTGACAGAAGATTGGAAGGCGTGGCAAGATTCCAGCGAGCAGCTGTTTTAATGAGCATTCATGACCTGTTAATGAATGCAAATGGATTCGCAGCAGTAGTCAGCAGGATAACCGACCTGCCATGAAAACAATGTCAGGAGAATTGCGACCTGTTTTCACGACGGCGGATTTCCGATTTTTTGCCTCCCACTGGATCCTCCGCTCCTGACCGCCACGAAACCTGCCATGGGAGGGATGGGAGAATTCCGCCCAATGTCACAATTTTAAAGAGTATGCTGGGACAGATGGACCTCAGGGTTCATGTGCACAGATGTTTGAAAGTAGCAGGACATATTGAGGGAGTAGTTAGCAAAGCATATGGGATCTTGGGCTTCATAAATAGAGATATTGACTACAAAAGCAGAGGAAGTTATGCCAAGCCTTTATAAAGCTCTGGTTAGGCCATAACTAAGATATTTCTTCCAGCTCTGGTCACCACACTTTAGGGAGGATTTGAGGGTAGTTGGGCCAAATTTTCACTCCATGTCGGGAAAATTTCCAACTCCACAATCTTGACCTGGGAGCAAGTGCCCCAAGTGGTCAGATTTTGGTTCTGGGGCAGGTGCTAACCAGAGTTGTGTCTGTCACTCCCAGAAGGGGTTCAAAGGCAGCCACAGGGGCTGCCGGATGCCCAGGCAGACTAGTTAAAAGGCCTGCCTTGATGCTCTGGGATTTCGTGTCAATTGCTAAAAATAGCAGTAACACCAAAACCATCACTCTAGCCCTCACAACTGCTGCACACTCCCCATGCCAACTCATGCCCCCCACCCACTCCCATTGCCCCTAATACCTTCCATGCCAACCTATGCCCCTCAACTCACCCCTATAGCTCCTCATACCCTCCATGTCAACTTAGTGCCAACTCATGCCAAACATAACCCCCACTCATCCCTATTTCCCCGTATAGCCTCTATACCAAGTTAGTAGGATTAATTTTCAATGTATACCTTTACCTGCTGCCAGCACATACACAAAACATTGTCTCAAGTGTATAAAGTTGTTATTGGATTAGTAATCTAAAGTCCTGGACTAATAATTGAGACAATATAAATTCAAATCTCACCATGGCAGTTTGAAAGTTTGAATTCAGTTTAATAAACATGGAAATTAAATACAATCTTGCATCAGCAAAAATAGGTGTGTGCTTTTGGTTTAGTGGCAGTCTCTGATTGAGAAGGTTTTGACTACAGACAGTCATGGAAATGTGGAGACTATATGGTCTCTAAATATTGGGTTGACATTCAGTGGGGTGCTCGCACAAGAAAGTAGTGACCATTGGCTTCAAGGTAGCATTCACACCTCTGGATCAATAGAGTTGGATTTTGGCACCACACAAATAGCCTCAGTGACAGGACTGTGATTACTAAGTTCGTGTCTAGGAGGGATACATGCACCAAAAGTGTGCAGGAGCCTCTGGCTCACATTGTAAAGGGCCTTTTACCTTTGATTTTAGCCACCTGTGAAGGATACTCTGACGTTAACAACTGCAAGGAATGGAACTGGAAACAACCTCAGCTACTCTTCCCTAGTATATGGCTCAGTACAGTATTAGGGTACAACAAAATGGATGGTCAAATTAAAAAGTAATCATGGCTCCCAGGGGTTGGTATTGGGACCCTTGCTTTCCTGATATATATTAATGATCTAGATCTTGGTGTGCATGGGGCAATTTCAAAGTTTGCGGATGATATGAAGCTTGGGAGTGTTGTGAATTGCGAGGATGACGGTGTGGAACTTTAAGAGAACATAGTGGTGGAGTGAGCAGATAGGTGGCAGATGAAGTTCAATGCAGAGAAGTGTGAGGTGGTGCATTTTGGTAGGAAGAACATGGACAGACAATATAAAATAAGGGGTGAAATTTTGAAGGTGGGTGCAGGAGCAGAAAGACCTGGGTGTACATGTGCATAGATCATTGAAGGTGGCGGGACAGGTGGAGAGAGCAGCTAATAAAGCATTTAGTATCCTGGGCTTTATTAATAGGGGCATAGAGTACAAGAGTAAGCAGGTTATGCTAAATTTATGTAAGACACTCGTTAGATCTCAGCTAGAGTATTGTGTACAGTTCTGGGCGCCACACTATAGAAAGCATGTGAACACATTGGAGAGAGTGCAGAAGAGTTTTACAAGAATGGTTCCAGGAATGAGAAACTTCAGCTATGAGGATAGATTGGAGAGGTTAGGAATGTTCTCCTTGGAGAAAAGAAGGCTAAGAGGAGATTTGATAGAGATGTTCAAAATCATGAGGGGACTGGACAGAGTATGTAGGGAGAAGCTGTTCCTGTTCGTAAAACGATCAGGAACAAGAGGGCACAGATTTAAAGTGATTTGCAAAAGAAGCAAATGTGATGTGAGAAAAAACTTATTCACACAATGAGTGGTTCGGATCTGGAATGCACTGCCTGGAAGTGTGGTGGAGGCAGGTTCAACTGAGGCATTCAAGGGGGCATTAGATTATTATTTGAATAGAAACAATGTGCAGGGGTATGGGGAAAAGGCAGGGCAATGCCGCTATGTCATAATGCTTATTTGGAGAGCCAGTGTAGATATGATGGGCTAAATGGTTTCCTTCTGTGCCATTAAAATTCTGTGATTGTTAAAACCCACGTGTTGACTCACATCCTTTAGGAAAGGGATTTGCCACCCTTATCTGTTCTGGCCTATATACAACTTTTAACGTTTCTCAAATGGAATGGCCTGCCTTTCCAGCAATGCCCACGTTCCGAGAATGAATTAAAAACAATCATACATTAAACACTGGTACTTGGAAGTAAATCATTAATTATTTATGCAGCTTGGGACTGTGGAATGGTGCTGTGCTACGATTGGTAGAATATGGATTTATGCCAATGATTTCTTTAACAGTATTTTCTGAATCTTGACAATACTATAAAGTGAAGTAGAGTGGAAAGAAAATAAAAGTGGGTCAGTTAATTTTCTATATTTACAGATATTGCATAATACCCAATTATCAGTTCAGTAAGAGACTGGAAAAAAAATTATGCGTCTTTCCCCTTTTGCGGGATAATGTATAGTGCATCAGACAGAAGAGCAATAGCCTTTTAAAAAATTAAAGGGGTTTGGATTGTGCAAGGTGTGAGTGATATATTTTCAAATGAAAGTATCCTTTTTGGGCAAAATAAAAAATGCTTTATTCAATATTTAAAGCAAAATTGGTTAAGCAGGGCCTTGCAAGTCACATGATTTACCTTCAGTGAAGCTTGCCTCTTTAAATGATTTGCTTAACTGTTCTGCACATGCACCAATGCTGTTGTGAGAGATACTGACAATAAAGAACACCATGGGGAGAATTTTCTTCCTGTTGGGAGGGATGGACAGGAGCGGGCACAGGTGGGCATGCAACTGATCGCCGCCTGCGATCGGCTGTGTGCCGCAACTTTACATGGGCAGGCCAATTAAGGCGGTATCACATGAGCTGGGACATGTCTATGAATTTTATTTAAAAATTCTATTAATTTTTTAAAACCTTCATGAAACCTCATCCCGCCCGTGGATGAGGTTTCATGATAAATGCGAAGGCCACCTGGGCTCTTCATCTGCCCGCTAACCTTAAGGTTGGACGGGCAACTCAGTTAATTATTTCAATTGGAATTTAAATGGCCTTAATAGGCCTTTGACAGTTCAGCGGTTGCGCAGCCAACTCTGGTGCACGCCCGCTGAACTGAATATCTGAATGACGCGTGGTGACGATGGGACACACGCTCGATGTCACCGCGTGTCATTTTACGCGCCCCGCTCACCGACCCAAAGATTCAGCCCCATTACTTCCATTTTGACTCAGCTAATCTATATATTTTGAATTAATTGTAATATATAACTATTTACTGCTGAGTTTGCAGTAAGAATGAGCTGCCCCTCTTACAGATGTTACTTGTACATTTTACAGATGGTACAACTCTGTGGTAGCCACTTTTGAGAAGTGAAAGTAGCAAAGTGAAGTCTCCTCTGACATGTCCAGGCAGATATGGAGGGGTATATGAACATGGGCCCTGAGATGGGTGTGGGCCAGATGCTGTAAATGATGTTGCACCTGCATTTCTTGGTTCCTTGTAAACTCCTCTTTCTAATCTAAATCATGCAGCACGTTTGAATTCCTGAAAGGAATACCCATTGTCACCATTTTGTATGATGTAATTTTATGTAAGAGGATCAATAAGTAATTATAATGGAAAATTAGCAGGAAAAACACTTTTCACCAATAGGCAAAAATGTACAATCCAGCAAACCAACTAACGCATGCAAAGTGTAATTAAAAATGCAATACAAAAACACGACTGTTACCGGCACCTGAAGTTGTCATCTCTCTTAAGAACCTGCTGAGAGGCAAGTCCCAGGGCTCCCATCTGTTTAGTTTGTATGGGTAAAGTGCTCACTGATGATTTATCGTCAGCCAAAGCGAGAATTTTCAACGTGAGACCTGTTGTCAGTAATTACCCTGTTGAAATGAGACATATATTACAAACATAATTATGTGCTAGCAATAAAGTTAACCCTGCAGCAATGAGGGCATGGACGTGCCTGGTTCAAGAGCTGAATGGTTGCCTGAGTACTTTGCATGTTATCTTACAAAGCTGCACCATGTTGATTGTTAAAGGGTTGTGCTAGTGGCCGTGTATTTTAGAATGGGTACATAGCCTTCTATTGGCAACTTTCATGAGTATAGAAGACCGAAAGGTTAGACAATGCAGAGGCCTTCCACTTGCCATCATACTTCTGCAGCTGCCAATCTGCTCAATCACTCCTCCACCTCCGCCTTTGATGTCTTTATTCTTAGTAAAACATATAAGCCATGATATTTACAGTGAGGCAGGGAGGGAGTGGGAGAACATGGGAAATCACAGGGATTAGGAGGTTCTGCTGAATTTGAAAGCAGGACTCCATCACCATCATTTTTAATTCAATTTCCCATCCTGAAAATGGTTACATTGACAGGCTGGAGTCCCCAGGGCATAAAAGTGCATTACAAGGCTCAATTTATGGAAAGATGGCTTTGGCACAATAAAATGGCCTATATTAATAAAATTATCATTCCTCTACAATAGAAATCTTCAATGCTTAGCCTAGAATCTAGGAGCTAGATCTAACTGTACCCAAGACGTTCAGAGATGTTAATTATTATCTTGTTCTGTGCACATTGAAATCATTCCAGCCGTGCCCTACCTGAAAACATTGAAGTCATGTTTGTTTTAAAGTGTGTTCAAAGCTCTCAATTACGATATGACATTAAAAGTTCTAATTTGGAATGAAATTGACATGAAACTTGATAATGTGCTGAAAGCTATCCAGTACACTCAAACCGATATCCAACGTGCTCAAAGCTATCCAGCCCGCTCACAGCTATCAAGTACCCTCAAAGCTATCCAATGCGCTCAAAGATATCCAATACGCTCAACAACCTGAATTGAAAAATACAAGCAAATGAATTACTTGAATAATATCCTAATTTATTCAGTTTTTCATTTAGTTCAATAAATCATTCCACTGTACAGTACATGCTTGTCAACGCCAACAAATCCCCATTAGTGCGTAATTCATTTTAGTCTCAGGGTCTATATCTTCTATTCACCCAGCCCCCAGGTTTCAGGATCTAAATTCTCTCCTCTCCCCAACCACTGGACCTAAACTCTCTTACTTGCCTCCCTGCCACCTCCTTCAGTCTCTGGGCCTTGTGCTCTGCAGAATTCCAGCCCTCGTTGAAGCTGCAGGGCCCGACCACTGATCTCTCTCTTGAACACTCCCCCCACCTCCCCCAACCCCAAACCTCTCTCTAACACCCCCCTTCCCTGACCTCCCCAATACTTAGCTTGTTGCGACAATCTCACTGTTCCCGCACTGGCTTTAAAACCAGAGGAAGACATAACCTCTGGTTTCCGGCCAGCCTGGGAATGGAAATCTCTGGTTGGGGGGCGGAAGGAGGAAGTGAAGAGGGGAAAGGGTGATTGGGGGAGATGGGAAAGGGGGGAGAGGGGGAGGGGGAAATAGTGGGGGGGAATCGGGAGAAGGATAAAGGGGGAGGGGAAGGAGGAAGTGGGGGGGAAAGAATGGGGGGAAGGGAGAGGGGAAAGGGTGGGGAAAAGGGGGAGGGGGAAACAGGGAGGCGGGCAGGGGCAAAGGAGAGAGGGAAGAGGGCAGGGGCAAAGGGGGAAGGAGAAAAATGGGAGGGGGAAAAGGGGACAGGGAAAGAGGGGAAAGGAGGAGAATAAGAGGGGAGGAGGGGAGAGATAGAGGGGTTGGGGGAGAGAGGAAGAGAACTTCTGCAATCTGGGAGAAGGGGTGGAAATAGGGCTTTATTCTGGTTTGCATTTACCTGGATAACTCTAAATATCCAAAAGACTGAAAGATCTTCCTGCCGTGATCTTCAGGTGCCGCCAGTGGCAGGCCCCACTGCTGCTGGGGCTGGAAAATCACACCCTCCATTTCAGACACCCAGGCCAGGATTTTTCCCACAGGCTTCAGGATCCTGATGTCATAGTTAAATTGGGGCCGGAAGCCTGCATTGTGGGGAAAGTGGTCTGTGTTTTCCCCTGAAACCCATTTAACTTCTTTGACCAAGCTTTTGATCATATGAGCTGATGCTGCCTTATGTTGGCTCACCCTATCTGAAAAGTTTGACTTTTGAAAGTTTGGTGGGGGGGGAAAAACATTTCTCCAAGGTGGGCGGTTTGAGGGTAGGGAAGAAAATTGCTCGGGGTGGAGGGGGAGGGGGGGGGTGGGGGGCAGATGATTGGGCAGGTTGTGTTGCACAAGTTATAAGTTATAAAGAAAAGCATGAAAGTACCTCATCAAAATAGGGTCTTCTTTTTATAAAGTTAGCTCAGTTTTATTATGTTTGAACCTATTGAAGTTCAAAAATATGTAAAATAAACTATGATCGTTTTTAGTGTCCGAATGCTTAAGTGATGGTGCTAATTGCAAATGTTTGAGCCCTGTGGTTTGGAGCAATTGATGACTTTGATGGCAGTTATGATCATTATAATGTTAAATGATAGCTAAATGATTGCTTTTGAGTGCAATATTTACAATGCAATTGATGTTAAATGATAGCTAAATGACTGTGTTTGAGCACAACTAATATCAAATGAGTGCAAATGAACACTGTTGAACAAACTTTTCAGGTAGGGTAGGCCCCATCACCATCTGCTGCAGTGAGAGCTGATTGGTGTTTGATTTCTGTAACACCTGTTGCTACTGTCATCTCCTCTGGCAGGAGCAGGAGGATGCCCAGCCACTTGGTTCTGCCCGTGTGGATCCATATGCTAAGGCTTGAGACCAGCATGAGCTCCAACTCATCCCTAGTGACCACTGTCAGTTGACTACCTTATAAATAGCTGAAAATGTATTTTTAATTCCACTAATATGTAGGCATCAAAACGACTTAAATTACTATGATAAAAGCAAATGCGGATGCTGGAAATCTGAAACAAAAATAAAAATAGCTGGAAAAACTCAGCAGCTCTGACAGCATCTGCGGAGAGGAATACAGTTAGCGTTTTGAGTCCAAATGACTCTTCATCAGAACTAAGGAAATATAGAAATGAGGTGAAATATAAGCTGGTTGAGGGGCGTGGGACAGGTAGAGCTGGATAGAGGGCCAGTGATAGGTGGAGGCAAAGAAGAGATTGCCAAAGCTGTCATAGACAAAAGGACAAAGGGGTGTTGACGGTGGTGATATTAGCTAAGGAATGTCCTAATGGTGACATTAAGGGTAGAAAACAGGATGAGCAAGTGACAGATAGCCCTAGTTGGAGTTGGGTGGGGGGAAGAGATCAAAATAAGCTAAAAGGTGGAGGTGAAACAATGGATGGAAATACATTTAAAAATAATGGAAATAGGTGGGAAAAGAAAAATATATTAAAAAATATAAATTACTGGAAAAAGGGGATCGGAAAGGGGGTGGGGATGGAGCAGAGAGTTCATGATCTGAAGTTATTGAACTCAGTGTTAAGTCCAACAGGCTGTAAAGTGCCTAGTTGGAAGATGAGGTGCTGTTCCTCCAGTTTGCGTTGAGCTTCACTGGAACGTTGCAGCAGGCCAAGGACGGACATGTCGCCATGAGAGCAGGGTGGTGTGTTGAAATGGCAAGCAACAGGGAGGTCTGGGTCATGCTTGATGACAGACCGAAGGTGTTCCGCAAAGCGGTCACCCAGTCTGGGTTTGGTCTCTCCAACGTAGAGGAGACCGCATTGGGAACAGCGAATGCAGCAGACTAAATTGAGGGAAGTGGAAGTGAAGTGCTGCTTCACTTGAAAGGAGTGTTTGGACCCTTGGACGGTGAGGAGCGGGGAAGTAAAGGGGCAGGCATTGCACCTTCTGCAGTTGCATGGGAATGTGCTGTGGGAGGGGGTTGAGGCATAGGGGGTGATGGAGGAGTGGACCAGGGTGTCCCGGAGGGAACGATCCCTGCGGAATGCCGCCAGCAGGGGGTGAAGTGAAGATGTGTTTGGTGGTGGCATCATGCTAGAGTTGGCGGAAATGGGGGAGGATGATCCTTTGAATGCGTAAGCTGGTGGGGTGATAAGTGAGGACAAGGGGTACACTCCTCCATCACCCCCTACACCTCAACCCCCTCCCACAGCATCTTCCCATGCAACCGCAGAAGTTGCAACACCTGCCCCTTTATTTATCCTCTCCTCACCGTCCAAGGGCCCAAACACTCCTTTCAAGTGAAGCAGCACTTCACTTCCACTTCCCTCAATTTAGTCTACTGCATTCGCTGCTCCCAATGCGGTCTCCTCTACATTGGAGAGACCAAACGCAGACTGGGTGACCGCTTTGCAGAACACCTTTGGTCTGTCCGCGAGCATGACCCAGACCTCCCTGTTGCTTGCCATTTCAACACACCACCCTGCTCTCATGCCCACATGCCCGTCCTTGGCCTGCTGCAATGTTCCATTGAAGCTCAACGCAAACTGGAGGAACAGCACCTCATCTTCCAACTAGGCACTTTACAGCCTGTCGAACTTAACATTGAGTTCAATAACTTCAGATCATGAACTCTCTGCTCCATCCCCATCCCCTTTCCGATCCCCTTTTTCCAATAATTTATATTTTTTAATATATCTTTCTTTCCCCACCTATTTCCATTATTTTTAAATGTATTTCCATCCATTGTTTCATCTCCACCTTTTAGCTTATTTTGATCTCTTCCCCCCACCCCACCCCTACTAGGGCTATCTGTCACTTGCTCAACCTGCTTTCTACCTTTAATGTCACCATTAGGACATTTCTTAGCTAATATCACCACCGTCAACATTCCTTTGTCCTTTTGTCTACGACATCTTTGGCAATCTCTTCTTTGCCTCCACCTATCACTGGCCCTCTGTCCAGCTCTACCTGTCCCACCCCCCTCAACCAGCTTATATTTCACCTCATTTCTATATTTCCTTAGTTCTGATGAAGAGTCATACAGACTCGAAACGTTAACTATATTCCTCTCCGCAGATGCTGTCAGAGCTGCTGAGTTTTTCCAGCTATTTTTATTTTTGTTTTAAATTATTATGAGTTGATTTTAGAATTGGGATTAGCAGGTTGCCAGTAAAATTAAAAATAAACACACATAAGAGCTTGGCTGTAGGCTGGAGGCAAGGATTGTGGATTGTGGGGGGTCAGCGATCATGGCAATGAGGAGAGGCTGCAATTGGCAGAAAGTTTGATGGGAGGAACTGTTCCTGTCTTGCAAGAAACTGCTGGATCCGGCTGCCCCCGCCTAAATTTAGCAGTTGGGTTTCTTGAGCTCTGGGAAACCCAACTGCCCAGAGTTAAAATTAAATCAGGCTCCCGTTGGAGCTGTATGTAAATATTGGTCTGTAACTTCCATGGAATGGCAATCAGAATCGCCACTGACTTTACAATCATTTTCCTGCCCTTGCAATGCATTAAATCAGCATTATTCAAAGTAACAAATGGCATCCTCTGTGACTCTGACCATAGTGCATTCTCCTTCATTGATTTCTCTGCAGTCTTTGATACAGTTGACCACATCACCCTCTTTAAAAGCCTCTCATCTATTGTTCAGTTTAGTGGTACTGCTCTTGTTTATTTCCATTCTCATCCATTTAATCATAGCCAGAGAATCAGAAATGGCTTTGCTTCCTTCCCCAATCCATTAACTCAACAGTTCCCTAAGGATCTATCCTTGGCCTCTTTCTCTTCCTCAAGCACATGCTCCCGCCTGGCAACATCTCCAAAGACAAGGGATGAAACTTCATTATCAGGG
The DNA here is from genome assembly GCF_964194155.1 of Cetorhinus maximus. Taxonomy (NCBI): domain Eukaryota; kingdom Metazoa; phylum Chordata; class Chondrichthyes; order Lamniformes; family Cetorhinidae; genus Cetorhinus; species Cetorhinus maximus. The sequence continues at coordinate 34,742,576 of NC_135882.1, read as the reverse complement.
TCAGGACCCCGCCATCACGTTTATTTCTAGTTACCGACCTCGCATCACTGCGGCAAATACATATTTTGGTCTGAAAAATTGCTAATTGGCCTGGAGTTGCATTGGCCACCCAATTAGTGATGATAGATGCAGGAAGGTGGTGGGACGTAGGTAGCAGCAGGTCTGACTAAAAGGGTTGGTGACAGCCATTGCTGAGGTTGCCGTTCACCCAAAGAATGGAGGAGTGTGCTGAGCAAAGGCCAGTGAGAAAGGAGCCCCCCCTCCCCTCACCACCATGCCAAGGCAGCCCCCCATTTTTTGGACATCTCACCGGAAGTGTTGCTGGCAGTGGAGAGCAGAAACATCCTGTTCACTGGCAGTGGCAACAGAAAGCCTGCAAGTCTCATGAAGACGGCATGGCTGGAGGTGGCTTACAAGGTCAGTAGTAGATGAGTGGTGAGGGGGAATTGAGTGAATTTTGAAAGTTAAAGAGAAAGGACAAGGCAACAGTGCAGGGTAGCGATTTCAGTAATGATAACCAGTGTGTGACAGGAAGGAACAAAGCATACAAACATAAGGGCGCATCAGGGTCAGGATAGGGAAAAATGGTAAAAAGACAAAATTAAAAGCTCTTTAACTGAATGCACATAGCATACATGACAAGATGGATGAATTGATAGCACTAATAGAATTAAATGAGTATAATATGATAGCCATTACAGAGGCATGGGGCAGAATCGTCCAGTCCTGTTGGCAGCGGGTGTCATGGCGGGAGGGGAGGGACAATTCAGCAGGAGGGGCAGAAATCAGTTCCACGCCGGTGCGATACCATAGCAGGATCATCTGATGGTGTCCGCCGTGGCGGAATGCGAATCCTGCCGGAGATCGACGTAAAACTGATTTGCATCCCGGTAATGCGATGCAAAGTAAGGCCCAAACGGAATCATCCTCCCATGCCCAATTTACCATTACGACGGACGGAAAACACGCCAGCTCAGAACATGCCTGGACGTGCAGAAGTTGAGACTTACCCGTTAGGGCTTTGCTCAGATTGTGGGCATCCGAGGGGAAGATGTTACTACTACTGGACCCAGGAGGAACACGTGCATCGCATGCTGGGTGGGATCTCATGGACATGGCTCTGCAGCTCTTACGGGGAAGGAGGGTGTAATGCGGGAAAATGCAGAAATTGAGGAGGGAGGTGCAAGGGAGGGAGTTCAGAGGGGGAAAGATGTCCTGGGTGAGGAGGGAGCTCAGAGCAGGGAAGGTGTCTGGGGTTGGAGGAGGGAGTTCGGAGGGGGAAGGTGTCTGGGGGTGAGGGGGGAATTCAGAGGGGGGAAGGTGTCTGAAGCAAGGAGGGAGTAAGGATGAAGAAGGGAGTAAAGGGGGGATGTCCAGGTGAACGTGCAAAGAAAGGGCCTGCGGTGTCAATGACTGCCTCCTGGGGATCGAACTGAGGGTGGGCGTGGTAGGAGCGGATGGTGAGTGTGAGAGGGGGCAGAGTGAGCTGGTAGCTTGGGAGGGAGAGGATGCATTGGTAGCAGTATAAGGGACGGTGAGGGTAGTCGTTGGGAACTCGGGGGTAGATGCCCATCCCAGGGGGTTAGGAAGGTCAATGTGGATGGGGATGAGATTCTCAGGAAGGTGGGTAATGTGCATGTTCACCTGGACATCCTGGAAAGACAAGGGATTGAGTTGGTAGGTGACAGTGGGGAGATGGAAGGTGATGCTGGGCTGAGGGGGCCAACGATGATTGGGGAAAGGATATGGGTGACTGGGGAAGGGGAAAGGACAGGAGAGCTAATAGTCTACTTGACCATAGCCATGGTTGTCGAAATCAAAAGTGAGCGGAGCTTCCTATGGGACAGGCACAGTTGCTGTATGGGAGTGCAATCAGAGGGTTGGCGGACTTGCAGGTCAGCTCAGATGGACAGCTAACTGAAAGAGAACCCCAGCAGACAGCATTGAAAATGCTCCTGACAGTAAGATGAGTGTGATGGATGAAGTGTGGCATGCATAGCTGTGAAAGGCCCTGCCAGACACACACTTATCCCTCCAGAATCACTCGAGGTGATGAAGTGGGAGGACACGTGAAGCCTATCAATGAAGCTGAAAGACAACATTACACATTATTCAGTGAAAGTGAATATATTTTCAGATTATAAAGTGACAAAATGTATTCACCTGTGCAACCACTTGTGATCAGAGTTTTTTTAAACTTTTCTCGGCCTAACATTTCTTCTAGGTGCTGCCCTGACATTTGCAGCAGGGATGGAGACATCCTGTGCAATGTTTGGCCCTGTTGCCTCTGATGCATCCTCTGGAGAGCCAAGGCCTTGAGGACCCCGGCTGCTTTGACTGTCCTCCTGTGGGCCAGCTTCTCCCTCTGCAGTGACAGAGGGTGAGTTTGAGGGGGCCACAGGCAAAGTGGACTCGGAGGGAGAGGACAGCCTCTGAGATTCCTGAGCGGATGACCCTGGGGTGTCCAGCTGCAGCTCCTCCTCCTTTCGGGTGCCCAAGGGCCGGGCCTGACTGCTTGAGGAAAGGAGCACCCAGAAGGACGTTGAGGTGCCCCGTTTCCCTCTCGTGTTGCCACTGCAGGGACTCACCCAAGGCTACTGCGATGGAGTGCAGGCCTGCGCTCTGTTGGACCAGGATCACCATGGCATCTGCCATCCTTCCCATGGAGACCTCCATGCACGCACATGTGGGCACCACTTCATCAGAGAGCAGGCGGATGTGCTCCTCTGACTTGCGTGCCACTCTGTTGAGGGCTTCCAACAGCTCTGTGTGATGTTCCCCTGCCTTCCGCTGGCCCTCCATGATGAGTTGGAAGGCCAAATCCAGAGGCTTGCCATCTGACTCGGTACTCACAGGTGCCTCTTCCCCAGCAGCCCCCTGCATGCCTGGCAGCTCAGCTGAACCTGCCTTCTTCAGCTGCAGACACGTGTCTGTGCATGACCACCAGATTGTGAACCTGAGCCTGTTCTATGAATATATGAAATAGGAGCAGAAGTAAACCATTCAGCCCATTGAGCCTGCTCCAATATTCAATAAGATCATATGTGATATGTTTGTATTATTAATTCCACATTCTCAACTACCCCTGATAACCTTTGATTCCCTTGCCTATCAAGAATCTATCTACCTCCATCTTAAAGATATTCAATGGCCCCCATCTCCACCACCTTCTGCGGCAGAGAGTTCCAAAGTTGCACAACCCTCCGAGAGAAAAAAATTCTCCTCATCTCTGTCCTAAAAGGATGCCCCCTAATTTTAAAACAGTGCCTCCTAGTTCTGGACTCGCCCACAAGAGGAAACACCCATTTCCATGTCCAACTTGTGAAGACCATTCAGGATCGTATATACTTCAATCAAGTCACCCCTCACTCTTCTAAACTCCAATGGAAACAAGTCCAGTCTGTCTAGCTTTTCCCCATAAGACAACTCACTCATTCCAGGGTGTCAATCCAGCAAACCTCCTCTGAACCAGCTCTAATGCATTAAAGTATTTTGTTAAATAAGGAGACCAAAACTGCACACACTATTTGAAATGTGGTCTCACCAATGCTCTGTATAACTGAAGCATAACATCCTTACTTTTATGTTCAATTCCTCTCGTAATGAAGGAAAGCATTCCATTAGCCTTCTTAATTGTACCTGCATACTAACTTTATGTGACTCGTGCACGAGAACACCTAGATCCGTCTGCACCTCGGAATTTTGCAGTTGTTCTCCATTTAAGTAATACTCTGTTTTTTTATTCTTCCTGCCAAAGTGAACAACCTCACATTTTCCCACATTTTACTCCAAGATCTCTAGATCTAGGTCCCACCGAGGTGTGTGTCTCTGCACTGGATGAGGGTGTGGTGGGTCTTCTAGGCTGCTTATTTCCAGCTCTTCAATGGAGGAGGTATCCTCTTGGCTGGAGATGAGGACGTAGATGTGAGGGGCTCAACGTGGGCCCTGACCTGAGACCTCTCCCTGCTGTTGTGAGCCAGCCTCTCCTGAATGAAAACAGGTGGACAGAATGTGAGCAGGACGCGGGGCACTGTGTGGAATGTTTGTGTGGTGAGTGGAGCCATGGATGGGGTGAGGACACGAGCTCCAGAGGATATGAGTCTGATGGAGATGTGAGGGTATGTGTGAGAGTTAATGGTGTTGTCTCTTGAGTTGTGACTTCCCTGTGGATGTGTGATGGGTTTGTGAGTGTGTAAGTTGATCCTGATGAAGTGGCTGATGTACCCTGATGGAACGGATGATGTCATTTATCCTCTTTCTGCACTGGATGGTTGACCTCCTCTATGCTCCAGTGGCTGCCACCGCTTCCCAGGCCAGATTGGTGACTCAGGTAGGCCTCCGGGGGCCAGAGCAGGGTAGAGGACATCGTGGCGGCCTTCTACTGTGTCTGGCAGGCACCCCAGAGAGGCGTCACTAAATTTGGGGGCTGTCGTCTTCTTTGCTTTCGGGGCCATCTGTCACCTGGACCTGTCCTGATCTGGAGACATGGGCCAGGATTTTTCAGTCGGCATGCGAGGACGGGCCCAACACGTCGGCGCATAAAATGACATGCAATGACGTCGGGCATGTGTTGCCGCCCGTGATCGGCTCCGTGCTGTAATATTACACGGGCCAGCCAATTAAGGCCCGCTCAGCTAAGACGCAAGCGGTAACGCTCAGCGCTACCTGTGTGGGCGGGGGGAGGAGGGAGAGTCGGGGCCAGTATACAAAAGTATACAAAGTGACCGCTGCTGGGACCTAAATATTCAAGGGTATCTAACATTTCAGAAGGTAGGAATAAAAAAAAAGGTGGGGCACCTCTGTTAATAATGAGTGAGATCATTACAGTGGGAAGAATGGATCTTTTTTCAGAAGGTCAAGATATAGGGCCGGATTTTCACCATTGAGTGGTAGTCCGGATTGGGAAATTTCCTAGCTTAGCACATCCACCTCAAGAAAAAATGCTCCAAATGGCATGATTTTTGTTCTGGGGGTTGGGATAGGAGTCGGGTAGAATGATAGAATCAGGCCTGCCACCACGGTAGCAGATCGGAGGTGGCCACAGGGGCTTCCAAGTATTGAGACAAGCTGATTAGAAGGACTGCCTCCATTCTCTCGGACTTTGTTCCAGTTGTTTTGTAAATATTAGGTCCTCTAGCCCTCACCCCTCACACCTACAACCATTCCCCATCTATGCCAACTCATGACAATCCATGACGCACCCACTCCCCAGTAGCCCCTCATACCCCCCATGCTAACACATGCCCCCATCCACCACCCTTGTCCCTCATACCTTCCATGCCAAATCACACTTCCATGCCATTCACCCAGTATACAGAACAGAACTAATGAACCCTATATTAACGATGGCATGTGTTTAAAAAAACAGCCATTCATAACTTTCTTAAAAACAATGCTGCTGCAACAATCCTATAAAAGTGACAATCAATCTGACCTTTAAAGTATCAGTAGCAGAAATTGTAAGCATTTGACACCTCTTTATCTTGTGTAAATAAACATTGAGCCAGTTGACAAAATAGATCACAGAAATAAACCCTGTAAACCTATCAATCAAGCAATGTTTTCCCTTCTGTGCACCTGTTTCAACAAAGTAATGGATGTTTGGGCTCTCAGCCAAGCCTCATTAAGCATGCTTGGCAGGGATGCTTAGGAATGCTTCTTTTACAACAAACTGTCAATGTTTAAGATGTCATTTCATTGTTCTTAGCAGCATGTGCATCTGTTGACTGTTCTGATCTCTCATAACTAGCTCCTCTCTGTCTCCCACAAGACTAATTGGAGGGGAACAGGAGCCCACACAGCTCAACAAGTTCCCAAGAAGTCAGGGGAGGACAATATCTTGGAGTCTGCAACGTCACATCTTTCTTGTGCCTCTCCACCAGCGCAAACACTTGCATCTTGGTGGTTTTCACATGCTAGTAGAGAGAGTGGTGCCTCCTCCTCCCTGAAATAGTTCTGACAGTGCATCAGACCTGATCCTTAGAATGAAATATAAATCTGGCCTTGCATCAAGCTGACAACAAATCTATTAATGGGCTTAAGAAGCCATTTGCATAGAGTGGATAGGTAGCCTCTTCCTGCTGTCACTGTTTTCTTTCAAACTTGGAGGGTGCTGGTTTCCTATCGCTGAGCCAAGGGGCAGGTTTATGCAACTGCCTTCTCCCTTTCCCATACTCAGGATCAAATAAAATTCCCAAGTGACCAGCTTCTACGTGCACGCTGAAACATCAGGTCCTGTTCTCCTCCACCTATGTTAACAACTTTGCTGACTTTGTGCTGTCTTGCCAAATGTCCAATATAACCCAGATAAGATGCAGTTTCAGATCCCTTGGATTGTTTTTCTACATTAAAGGTGGCACATAAATGCAAGCTGTTGTTGTTAATGGAATTATCGTTAATGGAATTGAATAAGTAAATCCACATTGTTGTTACAATGGGATAATTTTAGGGTTAGGGACTTGACAAAAAGAAGAACCTGGCGCCCTCTGGAAATGACACAAGGTAGTCATCCAAACAAACTACAACAGCCATTTGTTTTCAGGACAGTGTATCAACAATCTTTCTTCCTAAGCACAATCCTACAATGGAACAAGCTGCCAAAGGAAATAGTCACATCCCTATCACTTGAAATCTGCAAGACCCACCTTTAGATTATTTACATTTAAACATTTTCATTATCAGGGCTACCATTTCAGCAGGTCACCTGGTTTAGCTAGCGCTACCCATATAAATGTTGGCGGTATTCATATATTAGTCTGTGATGCTGACACAACTAAAGCAGTACAGGAAAAGCAGAAGCAGAAGGGTATTTCAGGATGGATGAATTTAGAGGGGCCAGATGACTTTTTTTAACTATCTGTAACTATCTTGGGAGTTGCTGACTCACTGGAAATCCTGCTCACATGTACATTTTCCTCCCTGAGCCTTGGCCAAGTGTGTTCAGGGAGAATATTCAATTGATCCAAATGAGCTGACTTGGGAAATTCAAGTGAGATCACCTCTCCCTGCAGATTATGTGCTCTTCACATGATACGGTGCTGTCCTACCAGCACTGCAATTGGACTGTTCAATTGGCCCCTTTGAGGTTATCTCCACTGCATACTTCAAGTCAAGCACACCTAAAGACAGAGCTGTCATTCAACTTAGACCAAAAATACAATGCAACATTCTGTACTATTCCTTAGAGCAACTGAGAAGCAGATGTTCACATTGTCTGTTTATCCAGGGCTTTGGCACTTTGCCAACTACAATTTAAATAGCATTTTAGACAAAACCTAAATATCCTGATTAGTTAAATAACCTGGCTCGATTCTTTATCAAAATGATCTCCAGACATCCATTTTGAAACTGGACAAAGAAAAATCACCATTTAGTTCTTTCAAAACTATAGGACATAAACTACAGAGGGCTTCTCTCCATCCCACTCAATCCTTTTTCCCAAGAAGATGGTTATTTAATTGATGTTAGACTGTATGAAGCCTTGCTACTGAATAAGCTGTCAATGTATTTTAAGTTGAAGTAGATCATGGGACCTATTTCTGACATAGGAGTTCACCTTGCATTTTAATATTGTAGTCTTGTACATTTGAGGGTTTAGCACAGTGAAGTTTTGTTCCAAGGAATTGTGGATAAGAGACAGAACTACAACATAGCAGCTCTGATTCTTTGACCCACACTCTCTCTGTGAGTACAGCTCCCTACTGGAATTAACCCTTGCATTGAATGAGTGTGGACACTTCTAAACCTTTGCTGCATCATCTTGGCGGAATTTTCCGTGTCCACTGGCATCGGGCGTGCTTGGCAGGGTGAGCGTCAAAGTGGCGAGAAGGCCAGAAATTGGTTTTACGACATCATGAAACCAGTTTGCGATCATCCACTCAGCCTGTCCATGGTGGGCCGCGTTCCCCACTATCGGATGTCGGAAATCTGATTGTAATACACCTGCATATCATAAGAAGGCCAGCCTGCTGGCATCATCCCCCACATCGCTGGATCACCTGCCCATGACAGCGTGATTGCACGCCGGTGTGCAATCTTGACATGCAGAAGTCGGGACTTACTGCCAGGGTTTTGTTCACATCGTGGACATCCGAGGAGCAGAAGGTGCTGGAGCCCAACAGCAGTGGCACACTGGAGCAATATCCATTGCATGCTGGGTGGATTCCCATGGACCTGGCTCCGCTGCAAAGCAGCGCACGGATGTTGGAAAGTCACCGTTGAGGTTCTGCTCACAATGGATGATGGTCGAGGGGGCAGAGAGAAAGGTCCAGCTGTGTCTGAGGAAGATGTACCAGGGTCAGGCTGTCAGAATGGGGTGAGGTTGGGAGGGGTGGAATGGTGTCAGCGGGGGTTGAGGTTGCGGTGGAACGAAGGTATTGGGGAGAGGTCGGGAGGGGGGGGTTGGGTGTACTGGGAGGAGGGGGTAATGGGGGAGAAGACGGCAACTGGAGAGGTACGTGTGAGGGGAGTGTAAGGTGTAAGAGAAGGAATTCGGAGTAGGTAGGAGTACAGAGAGAGGAGGAAGTCCGGGAGGAGGGAGTCCGGGGAGAGGAAGGAGTGCGGCGAGGGGAAGGAGTAAGAAGTAAGGCTGGAGGAAGAAGTAAGGGTGCCTGACGGAGTCAGGAAGGGGGGAGGAGTAATGCTGGGGGAAGAAGTAAGGCTGGAGGAAAGATTCGGGAGAGGGGAAGGAATAACAGTGGCTGAAGAAGTAAGGGTGTCTGCAGGAGTCAGGAAGGGGAAAGACTAAGCAGGGGGGAGTCCGGGGCTGGAGGATTAAGTCGGGGGAGGTGAGTGGGAGTGGGACGGTATCAAGACTAAGGGTGGGAGGAGTCAGGGGAGGGAAGGAGTTCCATGTGTGGAAGGTGTTCCAAGGTGGGAAGAAGGGAAGCAGTTCCGAAGGGGGAAGGAGTTCCAAGGGGGAAGGGGCTCCATGGAGGGAAGGGGTTCCAGAGCGGGAGGGGGAGATGTTCCAAAGGGTGGGGAAGGGGCTCCAAGGGGAGAAGTGGTACCGGAGTGGAAGGGGTTCCAAGGGGGGAAGGGGTTCCAAAGAGGCAAGGTTTCCAGGGGGGTGGGGATCTGGAGGGCGGGGATGTCCAGGTGTCTGGGGGCCCAAGCCTGACTCCTTGATGGGAAGGAGCACCTGGAGGGATGTTGAGGTGCCCCGTTTCCGTCTCGCATTGCCACTGCAGGAACTCACCCATGGCTACCGAGGTGGAGTGCAGGTCTGCGCACATCCCTACATTCTGCTGGACCAGGATCTCCATGGCATCTGTCATCCTCCCCATGGTGACCTCCATACGTGCACATGTGGGCACCACTTCATCACAGAGCAGGCGGATGCACTCCTCCGACTTGCGTGCCATGTTGAGGGGTCCAACGCCTTTGCGTGATTTCCCATGCCTTCTGTTGACTCTCCAGGATGAGTTGGAAGGTCAAGCCCAGAGGCTAGTCATCTGATTCAGACCTCACAGATGACTATTCCCCAGCAGTCCTCCGAGTGCCGGGGAGCTCGGCAGAACCTGCCTCCTCCTGCTGCGGACATGTGTCCACCAGATTGTGAACCCAAGCCTGCTCCAGAACTAGGTCCCACTGAGGTGTGTGGCTCTGCGCTGGTGGAGGGTATGGGTAAGCGCTGTGACACGTCTTCCAGGCTGCTTATTTCCAGCTCTTCAATGGAGGAGGTATCCTCTTGGCTGGATGTGAGGATGTGGATGGAGCTGAGGGACTGGCTGGCAGAGGGTGTTGGGCACTTGGCAGAGCTCTCTGTGAACCAAAGTAGAAACAATTAGTGCATGTCAGCACAGTTAAAAGCTGGAGAGAAAGCATTCAGATTTGCATTGAGAGAGGGACGATCCTCACAAGGGTGTTTGCCACCAACCTCACAGTCACTGAAGGCACGGCAGTCCACGGCACACACTCCTCGCCAGTCAATGCGATGGGCACACTCCTCTAAGTGACTATGGGGCCTCATGTGGGCCAAACCACCCCAATCTGGGACCTCTCCCTGCTGATGTGAGCAGGCTTCTCCTGTGTGGAAATAGATGGAGAGAGTGTGAGCAGGACACATGGCACTTCGTGGAATGTTTGTGTGGTGAGCGGAGCCATGGACAGGATGAGGACGCGAGCTTGAGAGGGTATGAGCCCAATGGAGATATCAGGATGTGTGTGAGGGTTAATGGTGTTCTACTTTGAGGTGTGAGATCCCGGTGGATGTGTGATGGGTTTGTGAGTCTGTGAGTTGAGAGTGATGAGAAGAGTGAGTTACTCTGGAGGAATGGATAAGGCCATTCATCCCATAGTGGCACTGGGTGGCTGTCCTCTTTTGCAGGACATTAATGCTGATCACCGCTGCCACCGCCTCCCATGCTGGATTGGTGATGCAGCTGCCCATCCTGCGGCCAGAGTGGAGGTAGAAGACATCAGGGCGGACCTCCACGTTGTTCAAAAGGCACTCGAGGGATGCGTCACTGAAGCAGGGTGCTGCAGTCTTTTTGCCTATCGGGGCCATTCTGTCTTCCGTGCAGCAGTTGTGGGCTGGAAGCGTTGAGAGGTGTGCGTGCGGCTGCACTTCAAAGATGGCGTCCAGTGTGATGAAACGGCAAGTTTGATGGCTTGGCGGGGGAATAAGAGCCCGCCCGCTATCAAAATGGTGTGTTTTCCGGGAATGCATATTTAATGCGGTGGGTTTGAAATGACACGGCGAGAAGCTGCCATTGCGACCAGCGGGTAAAACATCATTTTTCCCATCCTCTACTGCACTTAGTGCAAACCTGGGATGATTCTGCCCATCTGTGTTTGCCCTTCAGAAAATTTACTTTGCACAGCCAGGTCTGCCGAGTGACAGTAGCCGGATGTCAATTGTGCCAATTTCGTGATCCCGTGTCCAGCCCTTCAGCTGGCAAAACACATAAGGCTACCTTGTTGCGCTTGCATTTTGTTGAAGTGGTGTGGATCCATTATGGTGCCACATTGAGTGTCTCAGAGTATGGTTAACATGTTCGCAGTGATTCTCACTGGTGCTCAGTTTGGGTTCCGCCACGGCCACTCAGCTCCTGACTTCATTACAGCCTTGGCTCAAACATGGACAAAACAGCTGAACCATACAGGTGAGATGAGAGTAACTGCCCTTGACATCAAGGCAGCTTTTGACCGACTGTGGCATCAAGGAGCTCTAGAAAAACTGGAATCAATGGGAATCAGGGGTAAAACTCTTCGCTTGGAGTCATTTCTAACACAAAGGAAGGTGGTTGTGGTTGTTGAAATCATCTCAGTTCCGGGACATCATTGCAGGAGTTCCTCAGGGTAGTGTCCTAGGCCCAACCATCTTCAGCTGCTTCATCAATGACCTTCCTTCCATCATACGGTCAGAAGTAGGAGTGTTCGCTGATGATTGCACAATGTTCATGAGTCCTCAGATACTGAAAAAATCCATGTCCAAATGCAGCAGGACCTGGACAATATCCAGGCTTGGACTGACAAGTGGCTGCATTCGTGCTACACAAGTGCCAAACAATAAACATCTCAAACAAGAGAGAATCTAACCATTGCCCCTTGACATTCAATAGCATTACTATCGCTGAATCCTCCATGGTCAACATCCTGAGGGTTACCATTGACCATAAATTGAACTAGACTAGTCATATAAATACTGTGGCTACAATAGCAGGTCAGAGGCTAGGAACCCTGTGGCGAGTAACTCATCTCCTGACTCCCCAAAGCTTGTTCACCATCTACAAGACACAAGTCAGGAGTGTAATGGAATACTCTCCACCTGCCTGGATGAGTGCAACTCTAACAACACTCAAGGAGCTTTCCACCATCCAGGGCAAAGCAGCCCGCTTGATTGGCACCCGTTCCACAAACATTCACTCCCTCCACCACCGATGCCCAGTGGCAGCAGTGTGTACCATCTACAAGATGCACTGCAGGAACTCACCAAGCCTCCTTAGACAGCACCTTCCAAACACACAACCACTACCATCTAGAAGGACAAGGAAAGCAGGTACATGGGAACACCACCACCTGGAAGTTCCCCTCCAAGCCGTTTACCATCCTGACTTGGAAATATATCACCATTCCTTCAATGTCGCTGGGTCAAAATCCTGGAACTCCCTCCCCAACAACACTGTGGGTGCCCCTACACCACATGGACTGCAGCAGTTTAAGAAGGTAGCTCACCACCACCTTCTCAAGGGTAATTAGGTGTGGGCAATAAATGCTGGCCCAGCCATCCCATGAATGAATGAAAAAAAAGTGTAATACAGCTCAATCAGTTGAGATTGTGTGATAAGGCCAGTGATCTCTTGCTTCGCTAGGCTCTATGTTTTGGGTTCAGCATGCTGAACCTCAACCAGTCCTGCCTGGTGCAAGCTTCTCAGGCTTTCTTATATACCAAATAATTGTGACTGACTTGGTATCTCTTCACATGATTTTGCCGTGCTCAGGATGAATTTAGAGCCCTGTCACAGGACAATCTTTCTTCTGGCCTTGTTCATGTGGGCAAGTTACTGTTCCTGCACAATGCCTGTAACACCCGCCATACAAAGCTGCACTGATACTGCAATGGTTTGCCTCTGTTCCCCAGCCCCAACCTGATTCCCATTCACTACAATTTTCATACTGTTTCCTGATGCCATACTCGGTCGCTTGGCCTTGATGTCAAGGACAGTCAATATCACCTCACCTCTGGAGTTCAGCTCTTTTCTCCATGTTTGTCCATAGGTTGGACATAAGATGTAATGAAGTCAGGAGCCAAGTGGTCCTTAGCATCATAGGTAGTGCCACTTGATAACACTGTTGATGACACCTTTCATTACTAGGCTAATGATTGTGAGTTGGAATAATTGGAGTATTGGATTTGTTCTGTTTTTTGTGGACAGAACATAACCAGGCAATTTGCTACTTTATCAGGTCTGCACTAATCACACCACCCAGCTAAAGAAAGGTCTGAAGAAGAGTTATACGGACTCGAAACGTTAACTCTGTTTCCCTCTCCACAGATGCTGCTAGACCTGCTCAGTTTTTCCACCGTTTTCTGTTTTTGTTTCAGGTTTCCAGCACCCAGAGTATTTGCTTTTATATTAAAGAAAGATGGCTGTGGTTTTGGAAGCCAAACATCTCTGTCCCAGGACATTGTTGCAGGGTTCCTCAGGGCAGTGTCCTAACCATCTAACCTAACCATCTTCAGCTGCATCATCTTCCATCATAAGCTCAGAAGTGGAAGCGTTGGTACTGGAATAGCTTGATTAGAGACACAGATGGTTGTGGAGCACAAGTCATCAGCATTACAGCTGGAAAATTGTGTGCTCAGCTGTTTCTTGACACCACATGGAATCAATCAAATTGGTTGAAGACTGGTATCCGTGATATTTCTGACATCAGGAGGAAACCGGGGCGGATCGTTCACTTGGCACTTTTGGGTGAAGATGGTTCCACTATCAATGATTATGGGGATGTTCATGGAATTTTCTCCACCCATCCGCTCAATATCATTCATGACTGGATGTGGAAGGACTGCAGAGCTTTCATGTGATCCTTTGGTTGTGGCATTGCTTAGTTCTGTCCTTCCAGTTTCTTCCAGTGGTTAGCATGCACATAGTCCTGTATGTAGCTTCATTGGGTTGGCATCTTGTTTTTAAGTTTGCCTGGTCCTGCTCTTGGCATGAATTCTTACGTATGGAGAAAATCATGGAAAATTTGTAAGCACAGAAACATAGAAAATAGGAGCAGGAGTAGGTCATTCAGTTCTTCAAGCCTGCACCACCATTCAATACAGTCATGGCTGATCCTCTATCTCAACACCATACTCCTGCACTCTCCCCATACCCCTTGACGCCTTTAGAGTCCAGAAATCTATCTATTTCCTTCTTAAATATATTCAGTGACTTGGCCTCCACAGCCTTCTGTGGCAGAGAATTCCAGCAATTCACCACCCTCTGAGTGAAGAATTTTCTCCTCATCTCTAAATGGCCTACCCTGTATCCGGAGATTGTGACCCCTTGTTCTAGACTCCCCAGCCAGAGAAACCATCATCCCTGCATCCAGTCTGTCCATTCCTGTCAGAATTTTATACGATTCAATGAAATCCCCTCATTCTTCTAAACTCCAGTGAATACATGCCTAGCACTCAAATCCCCTCACAATGAAGGCCAACATAACATTTGCCTTCTTAACTGCTTGCTGCACCTGCATGCTTGCTTTCAGCGATTGGTGTACAAGGATACCCAGTCCCTTTGTACATCAACATTTCCCAATCTAACACGATTTAAATAACACTCTGCCATTCTGTTTTTCCTACTGAATTGGATAACTTCACACTTATGCACATTATACTGCATCTGTCATGTATTTGCCCACTCACTCAACTTGTCTAAATTGTCTTGAAGCCTCTTAACACTCTCCTCACTGCTCACATTCCCGCCAAGTTTCGTGTCGTCAGCAAACTTGGAAATATTACATTTAGTTCCCTCATCCAATCATTGATATATATTGTGAATAGTTGGGGTCCAAGCACTGATCCCTGCGGTACCCCACTCGTCACTGCTTGCCATTCCGAAAAAGACCCATTTATTCCTACTCTCTGTTCCCTGTCTGCTAACCAATTCTCAATCCATGTCAATATATTACCCCCAATCCCATGTGCTTTAATTTTACACACTAACCTCTTATGTGAGACTTTATCAAAAGCTTTCTGAAAATCCAAATAAATCACATCCACTGGTTCTCCCTTATCTATTCTGTTAGTTATGTACTCAAAACACTCCAATAAGTTTGTCAAACATGATTTCCCTTTCATAAATCCATGCTGACTTTGTCTAATCCTACTGATATTTTCTAAGTGTCCTGTTATTACATCCCTTATAATACACTCGAGCATTTTCCCTACTATGAATGTTAGGCTAACCAGTCTATAATTCACTGTTTTCTCCCTCCTTTTTTAAATAGTGGGGTTACATTTTCCATCTTCAACGTGGAAACCACACTGTACTTCCGGGTACAGTTGGTCTGCAAGTAGATGGAGTATTTTAAATGTTATCCTAGCAAAGGCCTTCCTGGTGACCTAAGGTGTGAGTTGCCTCTGTAGTTGTTGCAATCTCCTCTGTTTGCTTTGATTTTGCATAATGTGATGATTTTTGCATCACACAGGTCCTGTAGAATGGATCCTACCTTCCAACAGCGAAGGAGAAGGTCATGAAGATGTGGCAGTAGATGGGACATTCCGTGCTTGAGCTGTTCGGCTACAATTCCTCCTGTTGGGTGCCTTTCTGCTGAGCAATTAATGGCCTTCTCAAGCTCAAGGGATGAGGATTCTTTGACTAACTCAACCATGACGGTAGTAAGTCAAATGCAGACTGGGAGATGACCATCTCACGGGAGTACGGCTCACAGTAGTGTTCAACCTGGCAGGTCATCTGTTTGCCCGTCTGTGAGTACTTCACCATCTGCCGTCTGGTTGCTTGTTTTGAACAGCAATCACTTTAATTGATGGGGGGAAAAAAATACCTGAAAAGGCAAAGGTTGGTAACTTGCTGGAAATCACATGGGAGAGAGAAAAAAAACTGAAGTTGTGAACTCACTGGTTTTGAAGGCAGCTTTGTTGGGGAACAAGCTAAGGAAGGAAGGCTACCCGAACTGGCTTTCTCTCTCTTTCTCTCTTTACCTTGCCTGCAATTGTGTGTGGCTATCAACCTGTAGCCAAAGAACCCTCATCTGAGTGTAACTGGTCTGCATTTGGACCTGCAAAGCTGAGACCAGTTGGTGAGAACTCCAGACGTCCACTAGGACCAGTGTCTTCACACGAGGGAACTCGAGGTCAACAGCATCGAGACCCTGCAAACTTTATCCTTTATTTTATAACGCCCATCCTCTAAAGCCCATCTCTGCAGAGAGACTCTGTTTTTCCTTTGTTTGTATGCGTATGTGCTGGGGGAATTCGTTAGGAACAGATAGATAGTTATACTTACCGATTACAATTGTGTGTTAAACAGTATTTGCAACTTATTAAAACGTTTTGTTTTATAATAAACAATAGTTCTGAGTTTATTTAAATAAGTCTTGTTGAAGACTCTAATTCTAGGCAACTGCAGGGGAAATAGACGATTGGCTATTTTGGTCAGAAAATTAAACTTTTAAACGAATGGTATTGCCTGCAGAGTAGTGGGGTGAGATCATATGCGCGCTCCTGCCATCCTGGTCGTAACAGTAAGGGACATTGAGCTTCGCCACCAAGAGCACATTCTGTGTTTTGCAACTTTCAGTGCTTCTTTCAAGTGGTGTTCAACATGGAGGAGTGGCAATAGGTGGTAAACAGCAGGAGATTTCCATGCCCATGTTTGATCTAATGCAATGAGAACTCGTGGTGTCCACAGTCCATGTTGAGGAGTCCCAGGTCCACTCCCTCCTGACTGTGTACCAATGGAACATAGGGACAGGAATAGGCCATTTAGCCCCTTGAGCCTCTTTTGTCATTCAATGAATTCCTGGCTGATCGACAACGTAACTCCATTTACTCGCCAATGCCCCATAACCTTTGGTTCACAAAAATCTGTCAATCTCAGTTTTCAATTTAACAATTTAACACCACCTTCTCAAGGGCAATTAGGAATGGGCAATAAATGCTGGCCGAGCTGGTGATGCTCATATCCCATGAATGAATTTTTAAAAATGGAATAATACCAATATGCCATCACCTCTGGTGGGTCTTTCTTTTCTCATAGCAGTTTGATACAACTGAGTGGCTTGTTAGGTCATTTCAGAGGGCAGTTAAGAATCAGCCACATTGCTGTGGGTCTGGAATCACATGTAAGTCAGACCAGGTAAGGATGGCAGATTTCCTTGCCTAAAGGACATTATTGAACTAGAAGGGTTTTTACAATAATCCAGTAGTTTCATGGTCACCGTTACTGATATTTGTTTTTTATTCCTGACTTATTTAATTAATTCCCATTGCAAGTTTCCACTAATTGTGCTTGTTTGTGGGCCTGCAAGGAGACTCTAAAATTAAACAATTTATCTGGGTGCAAGAATACTAATAGGTACATTGAAAAAAAATTTGAATATAATTTTTTGTTCATTTACTAAGAAACTGACTACCGTACATTTATGTAAATGTTGGCTTTTTAAAGTCATCTACAGTTATTTAAAATCAGATTACTCACAATTTCTTGGAATAGATGCTGTGATTAAAAAGTTTATTTTTGCAATAAACCCATTCTCAGCTGTATAAAGCAAACTGCAGCAAGTCAACACACTATCAAGGAATATTTTTTTTAAATTACATTCTAATAGACTGTGCAATTGCCCTGGTTCATGGCACAATTTACATTCAAACATAAGCAAATAAAAGTCTGCGTAATTTTGGATGCAATTTGCACCTTCATAACCAATCGTGCCCAAAGTGGAAATTCTACCCCTGGGGCTGGATTTTCATGTCAGAGGTGGGAAGCGAGAGGCAAGGTTATTCCCTCTACTGTGATCCCGCTTCCCTTGCCAAGCTGCCGAGAAATGGGATTTTCCTGATGGAAGGCCCCACTTTGTTCTGGAGACAGGTCTGACACCTCAGTTCGCAGACCTGAGGCAGAAACCAAGCCAGGACAGCCTGGAGCAGGCCAGTTTAAGGGCATGCCCAGCCACCATTTTTTTGAAGAGTTCCAATCATCCCTTATAGCTGCTGGCTATAGTCAGAGCCTCAGTTGCTGCCACTTAAAAATGCAGATATGAGTCATCTGGGCCCTCTGAGAGATTGATGCCTGCCCAAAATTTGGACCTTCTATGAAGTTGTTCCCCTGCTCTATCCCCTCCCTTACTGACCTCCCTCAATCTTAATCTGCCTCTAATGCTACCATTAAGCTTCTAAAAATCCTCTAACTTACTCTAAGTTTCTGGGCATTCTGCCCTATCTCCATGGCCATTCCCGCCACTTCTCAATCAGTGGGGTGGCGTAGGGCTTCTGAAGTCTGCCTGTCACAGTGAAAATCCTGTAAGGTCTGACCTTGGACTTATTGACAAGGGTGGGTGGTCTTCCTGCCCTATGCCTTGCAAAATGACTGTCAGCAGAAATGGAGGCGAGGCTTCTACCTGCGCCATGCGGTGGCCATATTTTGACCATCCTGCCTCCAATTGGTCCTGTTTTGAAACCACAAAATCAGGCCCTTAGTTTCTATTCTCCCAACCTCCCTAAGTCTTTAGCTCAATAATTTTAACAACTGCTCATACATGTCATGGTATGTTTCATTTGTTTGCAATTTAATACAAAATCTAATTTTAAACAGTGCCACTGCACTGAGTGCTTATTGACAGTAAGGACAATGTTATAGTAACAAGCAGAAAACTGTTTTTAATTGTAGCTAGTTAAGAATGGAAAAACATTGCTGCTCATTAAAATCCAAGAGAAGAAAATTGGCTGAGGAAACAAAATTAATTCCCCTCTTCTGCCTTAAATTTTAGCCATTTTCCCACAATTCCGCTAATGTAACCAATGGTTTGCTACTTAAAATCATTTACACTAATTATAATTGACATCTAGAGGCATTGTTCATAAACTAAAATTCTGGAAAAAATCTGTCTCTTTCTCTCCAGCTCTGTTTGCTACCTTGCTGTTTCCCTCAATGAAACCACCTTCACAAAATTATTAGAACATTTTTTTGGTTGAGTTTTTTCCTCTATTTTGTTGACAGTTGTTGCTGACTATGTCCTTATTTGTTGTTTAATGAACTTCATAATTCCTGCTTCCTATTTTCAACTACTACATTTTCTACCTATTCAATTGTGATTTGTCTTTGAGAAATTTGTATATAAGCAAATGTAACATCTTAAAATAATGAACAATTATGCTCTAAACATACTGGCCTAAGAATTCTGGTCATAATACTAATGGAAGCCCATTTATTTTATATATGCTAGTGGATCTCCTGTGGTTGGCAAGCTGGCTCATTTCTGTATGCTCACTTGCCACTTGAGGTAGGTTATTGGATGCTCTAGCTTCTGATCCAGCTTCTGTAATGCTCCTCCGGTCTCCTACTCTCCTGTCCTCCTAATTGAGTTTCCAATCTAAGTCCCTCTCATGTTAAATTCTCAAAATCACTCCAATTACAATTTCCCCAAGATTCAAAAATGCATAGATCTATTTGGAATCTACACATTCTTGGCACAGAAATTACTGAGCCTTCCCACATACATTGATGTTAAGGAAGTGGAAAAATCTAGGAGCCTACTTTGATATATCATAGATGATATAGCAAAATAATTGATTTTATAGC
This sequence comes from Cetorhinus maximus, assembly GCF_964194155.1. Lineage (NCBI taxonomy): Eukaryota > Metazoa > Chordata > Chondrichthyes > Lamniformes > Cetorhinidae > Cetorhinus > Cetorhinus maximus. Next base: position 34,723,320 of record NC_135882.1, on the reverse strand, counting down.
GGTAATGACCTTGTACTAAGGTCAATAACCTCAATGGAAAATCTGCAGAAGCCTCAAAGAAATAGGCTGAATTTTACTCTTGGCGTGCAGGCACGATCGGCGGGCCTGCAACTGGTCGGGAAACGGCCCGCCGCCCGCAATCGGGCCCCGACTGTGATTTCATGTTGGCTGGCCAATTAAGGCTTGCCCAGCGTGAAATGCATCTTCTTAATAGTCGGGAAGGGCTGGGCGGGGGCATATTGGCTGCCGATTTAAAATTGGCGTAGGCAGCTCCTTGAAGGGAGCCAGAGAAGAACATATTTGCAGCATTCTGAACACCGAAGTTATGGCCTCAAGTGCAACTGGAGACGCCAGGCAGGAGAACAGGTCAGGTGGGCACTCGGCCCCCCGGTTTTCGGACGAGTGCCTCGCGGTCCTCCTGGAGGAGGTGGCTGCTAGGAAGGACACCCACAGAGATGGAAGGAGGCTACCGCACCTAACAAAAAGAGCTTAGGAGAAGGTGGCAGTGGGTCAGCAGCCACGACGTTGTGCGGCGCACATGGGTGCAATGCCGCAAAAGGGTTAACGACCTGCTGTGCTTGGGAAGGGTGAGTACTGCGTTAGCACGGATCAGTGTGTTGAAGTGTTAAGGTCTGGCCATCCCCCCCGTGGACCTCAGGGGTTTTAGAGACTGATTGCCAACTGTCAATGACACTGGAACTGGCCAAGGGTGTGATCTCTGGCTGTTTGGACTGAGTGCCTTGTGGCTCGAGGGCCGTGACTCAGATGTGCCCTGAAAGGTATCCCTCAGATGGGACTGGCCAGGCCACTGCAGGTAGAGAGTGAACTAATCCATGCTCCTCTGTTATTTCAGGAGAAGACGACCCATAACAACATTGAAAGGTCGTGGACAGGCGGAGGCCCCCCAAACCTCCTAATCCTATCCAGATTCGAGCAGGATGCCTCAGTCAACCAGCTGCAGAGAGCTGGGGTGTCAGGCGAAGGTAAGAGTGCAGTGCACAGAGGTGAGAGTTTCAGATGGTGCAAACATTCTTGTGCAGTCTCGTCACTGATGGGAGCCTCAAAACTGGATTCCCCATTGATCATTGAAAGACGATGGCACCATGACACAGATCTCCATTATCTCACCAGGATGCCTGGCGTGCATAGTGACAATGTGATGACTTTAACTAATGACATGCTGTTGTTCTCCTTTAGATTCGCCAGCATGCACTCAATCGCCAGACCCCGAAGAGCCACCCTGACACCAGAGGACCGCAAGGCTTCACATGCACCTGTGTGACACCCAGTCTCTGAACCAGGCACCAGCGCAGATACCATCACGTCGATGGGCGTTAGATCCTCGACTAGAATGTCGGAGCATAGCAGTGAGGGCAATTCACACTCGCTTGAGGAGCAGGCGGAGGCAGAGAGTGCCCAGGATGCTGGCAGTCGGAGGACTGCTGGAGACTAGGATGATGCTGAGTCGAAGGCAGATGATGAGCCTCTGGAGTCATCCATTAGGCATCAGATGCTGGATGTCCAGCAGGACGTGTGGGTGGGTCTGGCGGAGATCCATGAGGGTCTGCATGCCGTGGTCTTTGTTGTGAACGAGTCCATTTGGAGCATGAGCACTGCATTGACCCTCATGGCCGAGCGCACTGCCTCCTCCATTGAAAGAATGGCGACTCTCATGGAGAGGCAGCTCCAGGAATAGAATCAGGGGTTCCTGGGGTTGTGCTCAGACCTACAAGCCCTCACACAGGCTTGTACTCACTCAGGTAGTCACTGCCAGCATGGGAGATGGATGAGGCACCCAGTATCCCAGCTAGGTGCCTGTCCATCAATGGCAAGCAGGGAGGTCCAGAGCAACCTCACATTGGTGCACAAGCTGCTTGTCATCTCTGCAGGCTCCTCTCAGGGTGCTCTGGAGGACAGGTTCCTCTGCCCCTCTGCCAGTGACTGTGGCATCTGTTGAGGCTGCGCTGTGTAGGGAGATGCCAGCTGTGGCACTGGCCTCTTCCTCCCAGGCAGAGCCAGCATAGGCTTCACTGGCCAGAGGACGACCGCCAAGGTAATCAAGGCCAACAAGACATCAGAGTCAGCAGGCTGACTCCAATGCTGCTGCCAGCGAGGGGAGGGGGGCGGGTGGGGCAGTGTGTGGCCCCAAGACATAGCACTCGCAAGCTTAAGTTTAAAGCACCATGAGCACAAGAGGGGCTGGTCATGGGTGATCTTCTGTTCTGTAATGTTTTGTTTATGTTTACTGGCCGAGGAATGAAGACCAGAGAAGCTTATGTTAAAATTTTTGGATTGCCAAAATGAGATAAATTTGGTTTTTGTCGTAAGTATGCTTCACCTTTTTATTTTTTTGGTGCAAAGTACGCCAGTATGTACTGCTGGACGTGAGTGGCTCTAAACTTTATTGCACAGGCACTGAGTAGACTTTGGGTTCAAATGAAAGGGTCATTTCAGACATCCGGGATGGAGGTGGCAGCCCTGGCATGAGGTAGAAGCAGGTCTTTGGCAGCGTAGCTGAAGGAGCGTTGGATAAAGGTGTTCCTTGCCTCCCTGAAGGATACAGAGGTCTGCCTCCAGGTCCTCAGCGTTCTCCTCACCGTGCTCCTCTTCTGACTCACTACTGGATTCATCCTCTGTGGCCTGTGGAGCTGCGTCAAGATCCTCTTCCTCCAGTGGGTCTCCCCTTGCCAGTGCCAGACTGGACAGTGCACCATACAACCTCTATCAGTGACACCCACTCTGGGGAGTATTGTAGTGCTCTCCCTGAATGGTTCAGGCATTGGAAGTGCATCTTCAGAAGAGCTATGGCATGAGGTAGAAGCAGATCTTTGGCAGCGTAGCTGAAGGAGCATTGCATCAAGGTGTTCCTTGCCTCCCTGAAGGATACAGAGGTCTGCCTCCAGGTCCTCAGCGTTCTCCTCACCGTGCTCCTCTTCTGACTCACTACTGGATTCATCCTCTGTGGCCTGTGGAGCTGTGTCAAGATCCTCTTCCTCCAGTAGGTCTTCCCTTGCCAGTGCCAGACTGGACAGTGCAGCATACAACCACTATCAGTGACACCCGCTTTGGGGAGTATTGTAGTGCTCTCCCTGAATGGTTCAGGCATCGGAAGTGCATCTTCAGAAGAGCTATGGTCCTATCTATCACCACCCTTGTGGAGGCATGACTCCTATTATAACGCTGCTCTGCCTCTGTTCTTGGGTGGTGGAGAGGCATCATAAGCCACCTTTTCAACAGATAGCCCTAGTCACCCAGCAGCTGTCCATCCGGTCGGGCTGGAGCACTGAATAGCCTTGGCACCTGGGAGTGTCAGAGGATATAAGCATCATGGGGGCTGCTAGGGTACCGTGCATAGACTTGCAGAATCTGTGTCCTGTGATCACACACTATCTGCACGTTCACTGAGTGGAACCCCTTCCTGTTGACGAAGGCACCCGCTGACCCGCTGGTGCCTTGATGGCCACAAGCGTGCAGTCGATTGCGCCCTGGATGTGGGGGAACCCAGCAATCACTGAAAAGCCTCTGGCTTGCTCAGCTTGGCTGGCCTCATCAATATGGAAATTAATAAAAGTCATTACCTGCCTGAACAGAGCTTCTGTCACCAGCTTGACATAACGGTGGACGGCTGATTGGGACACTCCACAAAGATCCCCCACTGACCCTGGAAAGAGGTAGAGGCAAAGAAGTTGAGGGCCACTGTGACCTTCAGAACCACTGGCACAGGGTTTCCATTCACACAGCTGGAGGTAATCTTAGGCTCAATCATCAAACAAATAGGGGTCATAGTCTCCCTGGAGAGGCGGGGCCTCCTTCGGCATAGCACCTCGGACATATTGAGGTAGCTGCATCGCCGCCTGTAAACCCTGGCAGTAGGATAGTGGCATATTCTGCGGCCCCTTCCACCTTGGAATACCTGCTGGCCCTGTGCCCGTGCCTCTTCTCCCATAGGTTGCTCCCCTGGAAGCTGCATTGGGACACTTGGCCTCCTCTACCTTCTGTCCCTCTCTTTCTCCGCAGAGGAGGTGCCACCACTGGAGACCACAATCCCCATTACCAGGGTAAAAGAAGGCTGACTGATAGCTGGGAGGGTCCACACGGTCAAAACCCTCAAGGGGCCTTGGAGACACCAATGAGTCTTGAAATGAGACCTGGGAATGCTAAGAATGAAGCTCAGAACAGGGATGAAGCTGTCATGTTCAAATAAGCGACCAGCAGCAAACTATCTCCTAAACTCTTCACTGCTCACACTGCAATGCTACAGACAACATTTTCTCCTGCCCTTGGATGAGGTTTTGCAAAATGTGGACTGCCCGCCTGCCCATTTTGCCCGTGTGAAGAGTGTGAAATCGCACAGACAATGTAAAATCCTGTTCAATTGAGTTTTTAATGGCCTTAAATGGCCTCCTAATTGATGGCAAGCGCGGCTCCAACACCCTCGCGCGCCTGCCAGCCTGAAGATTGTGCGCGTGTGGGATGACATTGGGACGCTCACCTGATGTCTTCTTGCGCTATTTTATGCCCGATTGGGTCGGGCCCTCACCTGCCCGTGAGGCGTAAAATTCTGTCCATAGAGAAAATGTCTCTCCAGGGGTTCCATGGATCTTCTGCTGATATTATGGTGGCTGACTGGGAAGAACTTGGTGAAAATTCATAACCTTTGAGTTTTCAAATCTAATTATACTCCCCGTCTTTGTCGCCAGCCTGAAAGTTGCACTTCCTGCTCCCTCCCCTACGGGGATCAGGCAGGTGATGGTCCCCATTTTGCATATGCAGGTTGAAGACTCTTGAGCTTGGCACAACATTTATTATCATTCTCAATTTTATAAATTCATTTTTATCTTGATATATTCATTAGTTACAATTGCAGTGCACAAAGTTTTTTTACTGTTTCAAAACTTCACTCGTGGAACAATTGAGCTCCAACTTTACTTTTCAATTTCAGACCATAAAGGTATGTAAAAAGAAATTACATAAGCCCCACACAGTGATCTGTCTGGTATTAAATCCACCTACTCTGGTCAAAACTGTTGGTTTTTTAAATGAATATTTTTTAGATAGCCAACAGCTGACAAAATGACAATCCCCCTGGGGCAGATGGTTTTGTACGTTTTTAGTTCACAATGAGGAGACTGAAATTACCATACAGTAAAAAGAATCTACTTCATTATGAGGAGTAACATGATATAAATTGAACAAAAAATGCTTATTTTTTAAAGTGTTAATTCTGCTCATTTTAATTTCCCCTTTTCCCAATGACACGTTTTATTTTTAATTTTTACTTTTTATTACCTAATCCAACATATGCTATCTTTTGTGACCAGTTTCCTCCCTAAAAATAACTCTGGACTCTTTTCATTTCCTTTTCCTGGCTCTCACCATACATTTTGGAGATGAGAGCAGGTTTTAAAAAACTTGAGTTTTCTTTGACTGAAAACTAGGATTAACAGCTGTTTTCAGTCAATCAAAACCCAGTCTTGGATTAACATACTGACATCATGGATGTATCTACGTCAATTTTGATGCATTTTTACATGTCGCAAGAGAAAGGGACTCTGCTACGAAAATACAGTCAGAAGCCACAGCCAGAACCCAGCAACATCTAAACAATTAAATTCATCTGGGGAGATACCATTTTCCATGGATGCTAGCTTACAAAATCCAAAGAAAACAAGCAATTTGACATGAGTATACAAAAATACCTGCATCATGGGTTAAGATTCAGATGAAAAACTGTTAACAGAGTAAAAAGTTATGCAAATTAGCACCGAGTTAAATGTAGCCTTTGCATTGTGTATTGGTACAACCTGTGCTGAGTTTGCAGGCTTATGTCCACAGTGCCAATGTAAAAGTAAAAATATACAGCTACCCAGTGTTGGTTCCCATTTATACATCCCATGAAAAAAAAAACTCAGTGAGAAAGATTCATCTGTGGCTCACTAGAGATGTTAAGGATGTTAGCATTAGATTAAAAGCAAGGGTTTATAATGTTGAAAGGGCACCTTGGTGTCCTCGGGCTGGCATGGACAAGATGGGCCAAATGGCCTCCTTCTGTGCTGTAACTTTTCTATGGTTCTATGGTTGTGAAGAATAGAAGTAAGCCTGAGGATTTAGAGAGTTTTAGAATTCAGCAAAGGACAAGCAAAATGCTGGTGAAAAGAGGAAAAACAGAAGTAAAGTATCCAGGAATGTAAAAAAGAAATTGTGGGATGTTTTATAACTTTATAAAAAGCAGTAGAGTGGTTAAAGTAATCATTAGTCACATAAAAATGGAGGCAGGAAAAATTATCTAAGGGACTAAAAACCAGGACACAATGGCCTACATCCCAGGGTTCTGAAAGATGTAACTACAGAGATAATGGAAGTACTAGCAATATTTTCCAAAATCCCTTAGATTCTGGAATGGTCCCAGCAGATTGGAAATCAGCAAATGCAATACCACTATTCAAGAAAGGAGGAAGTGAGGAAACAGAAAACAACAAGTCAGTTAGCCTAACACATCAGTTGCCTGGTAAATGCTGGAATTTATTCCTAAGGAAGTCTTAAAAATGCACTTCGAAATCATAAGTATGATCAGTTCAACTTAACATTGTTCTAAGAAAATAAATTATGTTTGACAAATTAATTTGAATTTTTTGAGGAATTAAGGGGGAGCCAGTCGATGTAGTTTACATGGGGCAGAATCGTCCGGTCCTGCTGAAGGCGGGAGTCATGGGTGGGAATAATTCAGCGTGAGGGGCAGAAATAAGTTTCACACCAGTGTGCATTCACAGCAGGATCATCTGACAGTGTCTGTCATGGCGGAACATGAATCACGCTGGAGGCTGGCATGAACCCGATTTGCATCCCGGTAATGGGAAACAAAGTAAGGCTGACCGGAATCGTTCCCCCACCCCAATGCCCAATTTACCATTATGCTGGCAGCAAAACATGTCAGCCCAGAGCCTGTCTGGACAAGTGTGACGTGCAGAATTCAGGACTTACTGTTAGGGCCTTGCTCAGATCACAAGGATGCGAAGAAAAGGAGATGCTGGAGCTCGACAGCTACCAGACACTGGATGGGCACATGCATCACATGCTGGCTGGAGCCTCAAGCAAATGGCTCCACCACAAAGCAGCTCTTGAAAGGTGGAACGTCTCCGTTAATGCTTCAGGTCTGCTTTGGAACACCATGGTCTTGGCCATGGGCTGATACGGCTGATCGATGAAGGTGAATGGAAGAGGAAGGCCTAGTTATGGGTGGGAGAGGAAGGAGTACCTGGGGTGGGAGGGGGCTGGATGGGGGAGGAAGGTCTAGGTGTGAGTGGGAGAGGAAGGTGAACCGTGAGGAACGAAGGTCTCGGGGGGGTGGTGGTAGTGAGGTTGGGAGGGGGGACGAAGGTGTGGGGAGGGTGAGGGTAAGGTTGGGGTGGGATGAAGGTATCGGTGGGGGTGAGGTTGGAAGAAGGGAGTCAAGTGGCGGGGAGGGTATAAGTGGGGGGGAAGGTGTAAGGGAGGGAGTTTGGTGGGGGGAAGGTGTCCATGGGAGCAGGTTTGGAGGGGAGAAAGTGTCTGGAGGGTGGAGGGAGTTCGGAGAGGGGAAGGTGTCTGGGGTGAAGTGGGAGTAAGGGTGGAGGAGGGAGTAAGGTGGGGGGGTGGTAACCAGGTGAATGTGCAAGGGAGGGGTCTGTGGAGCCAATGACTGCCTCCTGGGGAGCGAACTAAGGGTGGGCATGGTAGGAGGGAATGGTGAAAATGAGAGGGGACAGAGTGAGCTAGAATGGTGGGAGGATGAGGATGCATCGGTAGCGGTAATAGGGACAGCAAGGGCAGTTGGTTCAGCCACGGCCCTGGGGGTGGGATCAAGGATGTCAATGTGAATGGGAGTGGAATTCTCAGGAAGGTAGGGACCGTGCACGTTCACCTCAACATCCTGGAATGATAAGGGTTCGGGTTGGTAAGTTACGGTGGGGAGGTGTAAGGTGATGCCAGGAGATTAACAGTGATGGGGGACAGGATATGGGTGGCTGGGGGAGGGGAAAGGATGGGGGAGCTAATGAGATACTTGACCATCACCGTGGTTGTCAAAATCGAAAGTGAGAGGAGCCTTGTGTTGGACAATGCTGCATGGGAGTGCAATCAGTGGGTGGGCAGGAGATACAGGTCAACTCAGATAGACAACTGAAAGGGAACCCCAGCAGGCAGAATTGGAAATGCTCAGGGCAGTGAGATGAGTGTAATGGATGAAGGCTCCGCGTGCGTGGGAGAGTGCTTGCACGAGGCTCCGAAAGGCCCTGCCAAACACACACTTCTCCCTCCAGAATCACTCATGGTCTAACTGTGTGCAGCTGAACTGCTAGTGGGGGATGCAGTGGGAGGACTCGCAAAGCCTGTCAATGAAGCTGAAAGACAACATTACACATTATTCAGTGAAAGGGAATATGTGTTTGCCCATGCAACCACTTGTGATCAGAATTTCTTAACTTTTCTAGACCTACCACTTCGTCTAGGTGCTGCCCTGACCTCTGCAACAGGGGTGGAGACAGCCTGTGCAATGGTTGGCCCTGTTGCCTCTGATGACTTTGGCATGCATCCTCTGGTGAGCTGAGGCCGTGAGGACCCTGGCTTGCTTTGGCTGTCCTCCTGTGGCCCAGTTGGTCCCTCTGCAGTGACAGAGGATGAGGTTAAGGGGGTCACAAGCAAACAGGACTCGGAGGGAGCTGACAGCCTCTGAGATTCCTGAGTGGATGACCCAAGGGTGTCCAGATGCAGCTCCTCCTCCCTTCGGGTGCTGAGGGCACCGGCCTGACTCCTTGAGGGGAAGGAGCGCTAGAGGGACATCGAGGTGCCCCGTTTCCCTTGCGCATTGCCACTGCAGGAACTCACCAATGGCTACCATGATGGAGTGCAGGTTTAAGCACATCTATGCATTCTGCTGGACCAAGGTCTCTGTAGCGTCTGACATCCTTCCCATGGAGATCCCATACGCACATATGTGGGCACCAATTCATCAGAGAGCAGGTGGACACACTCCTCTGACTTGCGTGCCACTCTGTTGAGGGCTTCCAACAGCTCTGCATGATGTTCCCCCACCTTCTGCTGACACTCCATGGAAGGCTGAATCCAGAGGCTTGTCATCTGACTCAGACCTCACAGATGCCTCTTCCCCAGCAGTCCTCCGAGTGTTGGGGAGCTTGGCTGAACTTGCCTCCTTCTGCTGCGGACATGTGTTGTGCGATGACTACCAGATTGTGAACCCGAGCCTGCTCTAGATCTAGGTCCCACCGAGGTATGTGTGTCTGCGACGGTGGGGGGAGTGGGTAGGTGCTGTGATGGGTCTTCCGGGCTGCTTATTTCAAGCTCTTGAATGGAGGAGGTGTCCTCTTGGCTGGAGGTGAGGAGCTGGATGGAGCTGAGGGACTGGCTGGCTGAGGGTGTCAGTCGCTTGGCAGAGCTACCTGTGAACCAAAGTAGAGATAATTAGTGCTTGGTAGCCGAGTCAAAAACAGGAGAGAGAGCACTCACAGTTGCATTGAGAGATGGATGATGTGGTGCAAGATCCTCATGTGGGTGTTCGCTGCCAACCTCACCGACAACGGGAAGAGAACAATATGGCGCGAAATCCCACCATTGCAGCCAGTGGGTAAAATCTCTTTTTTCACATCTGCTACCACATTTGGTGCAAATCTGGGATGATTCCACCCATGGATTTTCAAAAGGCATTTGAAATGTGCCAAACAAGAGGTTAATATGCAAGATAAGGGTTCATAAAGTTGTGGGACTATCTTAGCTTGGATGGAAGATTAGTTAACAGGCAGAAAGCAGAGAGTTGGAATAAATGGGGTATTTTCAAGTTGGCAGGCTGCAAAACTAGTGGAGTGCCACAAGGATCACTGTTAATGACTTAGGCAAAGAGAATAAGACCCATATTTTCACTCCCAGGTTGAGTGTGCAGAGACCAGAGAATTCCAGGCTCTGCAAACCTGAACTTTTAAAGTGACTGACCACAGGTCGGCTTCTCATTTTGGGGGCATGTAGGCTGGATGGGAAGTTGAGCCCGCCACCCCTGGAACGATGGCGGAGGCTGCCAGGTATGGAGGTGGGCTGGGCGCAAGGCCTGCCGCTGTGCTTCAGAATTGTGTTGAAATAAATAATAAAGCCCTTAAAAACCATCCTTTCAGCCCTCACACTCCCCATGCCTGATCCATGGTGACCTATGCCACCTCATGCCCCTTATCCCCACTATGCCAGCTCATGCCTATCTACCCTCTCCATGACCTCTCATACCCCCAATGCCCCCAACATTCCCATGGCCCTTTATAGGCCCTATGCCAATTTAGTGGCAATTCATGCCAATCCATGTTCTCCATCCACCACCCTTTGCACTTACCCCCTCCATGCCAACTCAGCTAGTATCTTTTGACAGCTCCTTGAAAATGTTGACAGTTCACTGACTGTTTTGACAGTTCCTTGGAAGCTAGACAGTTCTTTGGCAGCTGGACAATTCTTTGACAGTTTTTTGAAAGGTGGACAGTTCTTTGATAGCTGAACAGTTCTTTGACAGCTTGACAATTCTTTGACAGTTGCACAATTCTTTGACCATTCCTTGATAGCTTGACAGTTCCGATGAGTTTGTGCATAAAAAGTGCATAATCATGTTCACTTTTAACACTCCCAAAGGATGCCCTACCTCAACCAAAGGGTGCCTTACCTTTCCCAAAGGGTGCCTTGCCTCTCCCAAAGGTGTCCTGGGACCATATCCAAAGGGATGCCCTGGCTATCCAAATGAATCGACCAAGTTCAGACCTCCTCTTACCTGTTCTAATCTGTACACTTTGGGTTTCACTCTCCTGGCCTACCAAAGTCCCACTTCAATGGGGGTAGCTGGTGATTTATAAACCTCCATAAGCCATGCATGCACAAAAAATAGCCTGATTCCCCTCCCACCTCCACGAAAATGGAACATGCTGTGTTTGGGGGCAGGACTTAGAATTTTCGACCATTCATGGGAATTTCACCATGGTGGAGAGCCTCTCCATCATGATGAAAATCTGGGTTTATGAATGAGTTATCTAAATTTTCTGATGATACAATGCTAGGTGAGTAAGCTGTGAGGAGGACACGAAGAGGGTAAGAAACAGATTAAGTGAGTAAAAACAAGTGGCAGATGGAGCATAATATGGGAAGGTATGAGGTTATTCACTTTGGTATCAAGAGTAAGAAAGTAGAATATGTTTTAAAAGGCATGTCATTTTTAAATGGTGATATTCAGAGAGATTTGACTGTCCTTGTACAAGGAACACAGAAAGTTAGCATGTAGGTACAGCAACCAATTAAAAGTCTTGCTTCAAATGTATAGGGCTCTGGTGAGAGCACACCTGGAGTATTGTGTACAGTTTTGGTTGCCATATCTAAGAAGGATATACTTGATTTGGGCAATACAGTCAAGGTTCGCTTGGCTGATTACTACAGAGTGAGAGTGTTGTCCTATGATGAGACACTGAGTATGGGCCCATACTCTTTGTAGTTTAGAAGAATAGGAGGTGATCTCATTAAAACATACAGAATTCTGAAGAGGTTTGATGGGGGAGGCACTCAGAGGCTGTTTCCCCTGGCTGGTGAGCCTGGACCAGCGTCAGGTTAAGGGATCAATCAGTTAGGACTGAGATGAGGAGAAACTTTTCACTTGGAGGGTTGTGAATCATAGTTCACTACCACAGAAGATTTTGGATGGTTCATCATTGAATAAATTCAAGGCTGGGGTAGATAGATTTTTTATCTCTCGGGGAGCAGGTGGAAAAGTGGAGTTAAGGCAGAAGATCAGCCATGATCATACTGAATGGCGGAGCAGTCCCAAGCGGCCATGTAGTCTACTCTAGCTCCCATTTCTTGTGCCCTTATTATCCAGGGGTATTGAGAGTGCATAGTTTAACATTGCAGATACTCAGGCTAATTTTTGTGCCTTTTAGTTGAGAATGAATATTTCAGAAAACCAAAACAAAAATTGTACTTATTCCACAACATTTTTCTCTCAAACTGTAATATCCCTTGTCTGGACATTCATACCACACACAAACCCAGGCAATGGTTGAAAATGTGGCTGACCTACAGGGTATACAAATAGGTTTATGAATAATACGTGTTCCAAAATATAATAATATGCAACACATTATCCATAATCTTTTGGGACAAGAGGAAAGATTGCTGTAAGGATGGTAGATTTTATGATTAAAACAATTTGGGTGAGAAATTCAATCACATAGCACTGCTTATAATGTCGCTATGCAGACTTAACTTTATTGCAGGCGGCACCACAGGTAATGGCATTAACTTTGATATGAGTGCAGGCAGTGTGCATCCAAACAATTGGAAACAGCACTATTCTGAAGTCACAGAGCCCAACGGATGATATGATGCCAGGATACCACAATTGGACAACACAGTTTCTGACAATGCCAGTGTTGTCCATTCTTAAAATATAGTGAAGTAGTCAGATTGGCCTTGCAGTAGCATTATCTAAAGGGCCTGGCTGCATGATTACAGGTAATTAAAAGTTATGGAAATTTTCCACTCGAAAATGTCTGAAAGTACCCGGGAGTGTTTTTGGAGGGGGTTTGGTACATCTGACAGAGAATCCTGCTGTATCCTCTTAGGGGTAGCAAAGGAATAGGTGACCTGTTCATTCAAAGGCTGCAACCAGTATGGGGATAGCAGTGACTGTGCCTCTGGGTTTGCAGCACCACAAGGAGGTGTTGCAGAGGTTGTAGAGAGGCAAGGTCTGCGCCAGTCCTGTACCAACTTGGAGCCAGACTTCCCCACGCTCCTCGACAGTGACAGGACACTATCTGGCAGGCCAGTCAATGTACCAGCGTCTCGGGATGCATGCCCATCAGCACTCTCCTATACGCTGTCCCATCAAGATCCCTAGCTGAGTCCTCTGCAGTAGAACCTGTCTGCAACCTTGCCCTCCTGGAGAGCTGAAATTCAAACCAGGCAAGTCAACTCTGTTGGTCAAGGAATTGCCATGGGGAAAGAACCAGGGAATAGCTATCCCCCAAGCTGGTTGAAAAATATGCAATGCGTGGATATATTATTTTTGCTTGCAAAAGGCAGGTGAATATGTGTGAATATATGCAGCTTCTAGCACATGTGAGTGAACCATATTGCAAGCCTGGCTGATAATATTAAATTGGTTTCTAGTGTAATTCTTAGCACAATCAGGGTTGTTTAGCATTGTCTAATTGCAGAATCACATCTAATGTTGGACAATATGTTTTGAGTTTTGCAAACATGGCTGATTGAGTACAGTCAGTACTTTGCCTGTATCTGAATAGCTGAAGGTATGTGGAGCAATGAGTGATGGGCGTGTGGCAGGTAGCTTTGATAGGTGTGTGAGGGTGAGGTGAAGTATCTCATGTTAGGCATGTGGCCTGAGTGCCAGGGAGTGCTGCTGCATGAGTGATGGGGGTGTACACTGAGCAGTGTGAGAGGGCTGTGTTGTGGTGTGAGATGTCATGTGAAGAAGCTTTCACTGATGTTGGCCATCTGCTTGGGATCATTAGACTGCTTGTGGCACTGCTGCTAAGTCCTCAGGTTAAAACTCCGTCATGAGGATGGTCCTTGAGATTCTCCTGACCCACTGTGGATCCATGGCATCTCTCCTGCTGTCCACCAATATGTCCAGTGTCGCATCTGCCTGTCTGGATCATTCTGTGTACCCTGGTGTCCATTTTTCAAGATTTTTCACTGTGGCAATAACTTTTTCCAACTGCCCTTTAAGAGGCAGCCTGCCTTTAAGATAAAGAAGGCTGCCTGTACCATGTGATCAGGAAACAATGCTGTAGGTGTCACTTTGCTGTGTAAAAGACCATGCCAGCAGCGCTGTGAACAGAAGGCCAGGGCTAGAGGCCCAGGTGCTTGTCCTAAAGTAATACAAATGAGGTTGGTCGGCCAATTTTGTGTCTTACCCTCTTTAATCTGAATGGCAGGCACATCATGACGTGAACCTCTGCCCCTCATCCTAAATATTGGGGCAATTGAATTTTGTGATCTTTACAAAAGTTATGTTCTTGTCTTAAGAGATTTAAATTAACAACGGGTGGTCACCCAGTGCTGTTTTAACAGCAGCGTAATGTACCACAATGCGGCAGTGAGAAAGAAGGCATGTATAATGAATTCCCAATCTCAGCTGTGCTGGTTGGGACTCAAACTAAATAAAGGTCAGGTACTTTGCCAAAAGATAGGAAGAGTCAGCAGGCCAGTCATCCTTGGGCCATTATTGTACAATCTCCTAGCAAAAAGCTGTAAAAATGGCATTGGTACCCAATTATTAACAAAAAACTTGGGGATTCCTGACTGGCTTTGTTCCTCATGCTAATGGCTCTCTTAATTTGATATCTGATTAAAAAAAATCTTTCCTATATAAGAAAGTTCCTGCCCTCCCCAGAGGCGATGAATGAGTTAATATAAAACTGGATGGCAGCCATCTCTCTGGCATATTTGTTCCATGCAAGACGGGCAGCAGCAGTTACTTTTGCATATTGGGTCTAATGGTAGCTGGAAGTATCACATATTGTACATATGCATTTATATATTCCTTATATTAGACAGCAAGGAGAAAAAACTATTCATGAGTTTGAAAGGAAGGTATCTGAATAAAAACACTTTTTGTCATTAATTTGCTTTAATATAATTTTATTCTTTTTACTATATAAGCCTAATTTTTTTAATTTCAGGAAAAATCTAAAATGCAATGTGCACTCTGGTTGCCTCTAACGTGCCATTGCATTGTGTTTCTCGTTTGCTGATTATGTGAGCTCGGCTCCTTTGCTGGTCGATGATAAGCTGCAATTTCCATGTTCTCTGCATAATTAATCCATCTCTGCCTCTCTTCATGCCAACTCGGCTGTTATCACCAGCAGATGCCTGAATGCAAGGAATCCGCTCTTGAATTGGAGCGTATTGATATTCTGAAAAAACTGAAAATCCTTAAGTTTAAGCCGCAGATTGTTAAATGGATTAATTTTTTTCCTGCAAACCCCAGCAATCGCCCCCCTGATCTAACAGAGTAGGACAGCCACAGCAAATTGAAAGTGCGTCCTGTTTGCATAGATCACTCCGGAGGACTGGAGTTTACAAGCCAGTAATTGGCAACCCTTTTCCAATGAAATTACCATGCATTTGCATCATGTAAAAGAACTTATCATCGTGAAAAATTAAATGAGTTGCTCAGAAGATGCCTGCTGAGGGATGATAACAATTCCAAATTTCTTACTACAATACTGGCTTTGATATAAGCCGATCACTGAGTTCAGATTATTAATACAAATGCTTATCTCAGAATATCAAAGATTGAAGTGCACAGTCCTAAAAATCAGTAACTTGTCAAAATCAGAAACACTGAAAATAAATATTCACCTATAGACACCTATATCACAGCAATATCATCAAAATTAAGCTGCATTTTTGCTACCATTCTCTCAATGTTAGTCACACGTTTTTGTTTAACCTAATTAAACCCGATAGGAAACTAATTTAAATCTGACACTGGCATATAAAAAAATTCAGTGTTCGTCTTAATGCCAAATAATATGAAAACAATTTTCATCAAAATTCAAGATAACATGCTTCAATTATTGTCTATAATATTGTGTTCTAACAATATATGCTAATCCTACAAGACTGGACCAACATTTCTCCACATCTCTTAATAATGTACATATATGTTTGTGGTATCATCATAGTTTTCATCAGAATATATGTTTCCCTTTTGTTGTCAATGCTTTGTAGAACTGACACCAGAATTATTATGTGGTGAAAGCATTTGTTTTCTAAAAATTTGAAAGCTATTCTGTCCGGAAACTGTTAATTCAATACAACAAGTTTCACAAGAATGGTAATATAGTCGTAGTGTTTTGATTCTGTTTTGCAACACAGCACTTATGATGTACTCAGCTTATGGAGCTAACATTGATGCTCAGTGATGATCTTTGATGCTATTAAATTAGTAACTAAAATTAAAAAGAAGAATAAAGATTCATTCTTGTCTTTATACAAGCTATCAAAGACAACGATTAAGGTAATTATTATGTATCTAGAAACAACATGTACCAAAGGACTACAACTTCGAATTTTGATATATGAGAAAAGCGTTGATGGTGGATGAGGGAACAGAAATCAAGAGACACCTGCTAACCATGTTTAACTTTATAACATGATTTTATAAATAAATGTGATTTCTAAGCTGACAGTTATGGTTTGGGTTATACTACTGGAAGTAAAAGCACAATAATCTCTTGCTTCTGTTGAAAAATACCCCCTTGAGATTTGTACATGGGAGTATTTGTTCTCATTACATTTCACAACAAATGCTACATGGATGTTAATTTTCAAAGCTAGCTATTAATGTAACAAAAATACAGTAATAATAGATTAACATGACTCTTAATTATAGTTTCTTCAGCATCAGCTCTTCTTATATGTAAATATGTACCACCAGTACTTGCTCTTCCTAGCCAGAACTATTTTTTTATATTGTATGTAATTCATGCAGGCTTATGCAAATAAACTTCCAATTACAATAAATGTGTAAAAACTGATTCTACAAAATATTGTACTGTAATCCTTACCAATAATTAGTATTTATCAACCCACAATATTTTTGCTGAAATCACTTGTACTCACCAATAAAAATCACAATTTTATAACCATTTATTTCAAATAAATCAGAAAGGTTTATAAAATTAAATTGAAACCAGTATTTTTCATTTCTATGTTCTAGGTGTGTCTCTCATAATGTTTTTCTATTTTAATTGGTTGGGAAATCAAATCCAACATCTATGTAAAGTTTTAAAAGATATGTAAGTCAGTGGAACTTACATATTCTAGATTACTCCTGTGTTCTCTGTGCGCAGGGTAGGTAGTTGTGGAAAGGGAGGAAGACCTCAAAAAATAAATCTAATTGTAGATGAACTTTTAAAATATGTACAAGGCATTTTTGAGAATAAGGTAGTGACCATGTCCAGAGATAACTCTTCAAAAAAATCTTTAACTGCAACTCTTACAACCAAAACATGTTAAGACATTTATTTTTTAATTTTAAAAAGTATATATTGATATTAATTGGGGTAGATCACTCTCAAATGGTCAATTTAATTACCACTGTGCTACCTAGATGAAGTAGCAAACCAATTGTATCCTTCCTCATAATTTAACTTCTTAGAAACATAATGGTTGTAATAGTACAGTAATTCCTCACTTAACATTGTAGCTCTGTTCCTGAAAAGTGCAACTTTCAATGAAACAATGTTAAACGAATCAGATTTTCCTATTACAACCAATGTAGAAGGTTCTGTAGGACCTTTCCCATTAGAAAGAAACCATTAAAACATTACCCTGTAAGTTTAAATATTGTACAGTGCTAAATTACTATATTTGTAAATGAAATTACTTTTAAAATAAAATAAACTTAAAAATATAAAAGAAATATGTCAACTCTTTTTACTTACCTCCTGCTCACCATCCCTTCAACTTACCACCCTGCTCATTGCTTTTCCCACCCCCTGACACTCCAGCTTACTCACTGACCCTCCTGCTGATCGATCCTGCTGGCCAACTCTCCTGCTGGCTGCCCCTCCCCCTCATGCCCCTCTGACAGCCAACGCTCCCATTCATTGCTTCCCTCCCCCAAACCCTCATTTTGAGGGTTGGGAGATGAGTGGTGAGAGGCAGGAAGGAACTTACAGGGCGAGAGTAGCTTCATTTGCAGGGTTGCAGAGGTAAGCCGCAAGCTGAAGAGGCAGTGACCAGGAGGGTTGGCAAGCGGGGAGGGTAAGTGAGCGGGAGGTTTGGTGGTGATCTACAGGGTCAACCACCAGGAAAGGCCACTCCAAAATATTGCCGATCGGGTCATGTGGCCTTACATCAAAATGGTGCAAGATGACACTGAAGTGAATCCACAATGCTAAATGCAAATACCGGCCCCATTAAACATGACGTTAAATCGAGACAATTTAAAGCGGGGAAACTTAAAGTAAGGACTTACTGTAGTTCTACTTTTAAAATATAATTAAGGTAGGACAACTTTCTTAAGTGTCGGTTTTGGCCAACATATCTTCAGTATTTGAAGTAATTTTAGTAATAGGCAAAGACAACAATCAATTTTACCATACATTCCATATTTACATACAAAATGTCTGAATGAAAGGAAATTTGACAATCCCCGATTTACTCCTGAATATAAAAGACCATCTAAGGTGATGCTCTTTTCTTTATTATTATGTGGCACTTTCTGGCTTGTTCTTAAATAAAATAGAAAATTTACACAGAGAACAATGAGGTAGAAATCTTAGTATTGATAAAAATATAGGCCCAAGACCAAAATGTTGAAGACAAACATTTAATCTTGAAACTGCAATCCTGGTACACAGAAAATAAATAGAAAATATTCATACTATTTTGTTTCATACAACTAATTGTGTCTTGACTGAAGGCTGCATTAATTCACCAACTCTAATGTAATATTTAATTGATACATTATGTCAGACAACTATACATACTCTCTAATTATAATGCATCAGTATCAAGTCTTTATTCTTCAATGGAATCCCTTTGGTAACCTGTACTCCCTTGGTGTTTGCCCATTACACAAACATATATAGACTCCACAAATGTACTGAATTTCAAATCCATGTTTCTCCTCTAGGGAAAAGGATGACACCTAATCCATGAGAAGAACAGCAAAATCCTTCCCGACTGATCAAGCTTCTTACAGTCACTTTGTTCTCTGGTAGATTTCTCTCCTTTTTGACAGAATAATCATATTTACATTGGTAAAAGCACTGAGATTATGAGTTTTCTGAAACTTGTTGTGCTACACAGCAGTATTAAATGTTGACACAGTATACAATTTTGTATGTTATATGCAGGCTATAATGTTTGGTCTTATTATTTAACGTCAAACAGCAGAGTGTGATGCACAGTTAAATGTATATTGTTTTTTCAGCACCTTAAACTCAAATCATTAAATTTAGAACACTTATTTTTGCACAGAACTACCTTAAATCAAAATAAACTGAATGAAATTGAGGGCATATAAGCAACAGTAATTCAGAAATGCAGATAAACAAGTCACTGGACCGAATCATCTGGATATAACGTAAACAGATGAAGTTCCTTCTGGTATGTCCTCAATAGGATGGCATTGAGAAAATATAAGGATTTAATTGTTCAAACACCCGTAAAGAACATAGTTAAAAAACAGAAATTCAACCAGAAGGTTCAGCTGAAGCCACAATGCACAAGAGCGAAGCTTGAGTAAGTTATAAAGCAATTGTGAACACAAGATTAGGTAATGCCTTAAATTCAGTGAGTAGCATTTTTTGTTTATGCAGTTGCAAATTTTCATTCTACTTTCTTTACAATTGAGGTACTACATTTCCAGTTTGAAGATAACATATAGTTGTGCCAATTTTATAATGAAAGAGCTGAAAATATTTTGAATTTGAGATGTGAGATATTGAATTTGACCTGCAGCACTACAATGTTTTAAACAGTGAGTTACAGAAAAATTCATTTGTATATATTTTATATGCAGTAAAATACAAAATTTATTCCATGTGGGAGATGTATTGATCCTATGTAAAATAAATTTCATGTTGAATTACTAAACTTAACAAACTGTTGGTAACATTGCCTTAGTCTGATAAAATATAATTTAGTTTTATTGCATTATCAACTGTATCTTGGTTTGGATTATTAGGCAGGACATAATGTGAAGTAGATGCTGCTCTCCCTGATGATTTTGTCACCATTTCAAAAATCCCATAAAAGATGACAGTTGGAAATTATGCTCCTCAATGGCCACATATTTTAATAACTTGTTATGAGGCTTGTTTTGATTTCTAACCTAATGAAATATTAAGAATCAGAATCATCAACAGCAAGCTTATTTTTTATTTCTTATCTTGAACTGTAATTTTGGAATATAGTTATATTTAAAATGTCATAGTAGCAGGTTGGATGGGCACCAGGACAAACACTGAAATATTAGGGGAATCTAGCAAAATTGACATTCCTTCCTATGCCATACAATCTTCATAACAGGGGAAGTGTGAGGGAGGGATACAAATTCTTGGCACATGCACCTGCCTAGCCGAGCGCCATCCTAGGATAAAATTATCCCTATGCTGGTTATTTCCAATGTCACCCCAGCTCAATGGTAGTACTCTTGCCCCCAAGTCAGAAGGTTGTGGATCCAATTCTCACTCCAAGAATTTGGGCCTGAATTTTGTGCACGTTGTAAGCGCGCGATCGGCGGGCCCAGATGCGGCCGCGATTGATGCTTCCACCCAAAAATGTCAAAACAATATGATTTCACGCTGGCTGAAAAATTAAGGGCCGGCCAATATGAAATGCACCTGCACATTGGGGAAGGGCTGTCGGCAGGGGTGGGAGCGTAGAGGGTGCCGGGTCCAATAGGGACCCGACAGGAGCTTTTAAAACAGCTGAGGCAGCACCCTGAGAGCTTCCAGGAGTTCCAGAGGAGGCACAGGGAGCTGTCCAAATATAAGCTGACATCAGTACCCACTTGACACGCCAGGTGGGAGGGCAATGCAGGTGGGCTCTCTGCCCCCTCCTTCTCAAGCGAGCGCCTGGGCACTCGCAAGTAGGCAGTAAGTGCCAGGCAGGACATCCTGATGCAGAATGGAAAGAGGAAGCCGCTCCACCAAACAAAGGCAGCCTGGGCAGAGGTGGCAGTCCAGATCAGTGGGCACGATGTGGTGCACCACACCTGGATTCAGTGCTGAAAAAAGTTTAGTGATCTTCTCTGCTCGGGAAGGGTGAGTACCAATATGGCATGCTACTGTGTGGAGAAGTCTTGAAGGGTGGCTGTTCTTTGTGGTGCTTGGGGGTGTAAGATTCAGAGTAACAGAAGGCACATATTCCTGTGCCTGCTAAGGCTAGGCGATCAGACCGGTAGACCTGGGTGCATGTAAGGGTCAGGTGTGCACTTTAACCTGCTTCCCAGTGGGGGGTGGGGGGGGAAAGGGGGTGGCAAGCCTGGTATGATGCTGTAGGTAGAGGGTGGCCTAATGGACTTTGTCCATCCAGGAGCTGCTGAGCACACAAGCCAACCTGCTCCTTCTGAGCAAATGTGAGATAAACGCCCTAGAGCTTGAGTGTGAGCATGCACCAAGGTCATCAGGGGCAGGCTACTTGGTGGAAGGTAAGAGACCATTGGACAGAGGACAGGCAGAGACTGCAAACAATGTAGGGTCCTCTCATCTCAAGGGATCACTTCTAATCAAGTGTCCCCAGTGATCCAGCAATGACAATGGCACCATGATGCTGTTGTCCATAGTCTCACCAGGCCACTTAGCATGCACATTCAATATGTGATGATTGATTTCACTAGTATATTGTCTTCCTCCCTCGGATGTGCCGTTCTCCAGAGGCACCCAGGACCCCGAGGACCCTCAATTGACACTGGAGGAGCCACACACAGATCCACCCACATCACGCCCTCTCTTGCTACCAGGCATCAGTTCAGATACAAGGGCTGTAGTTCATCGGCTCAGAATAGTTGTGCACTGTGGGGAGGTCACAGCACTCTCACATGAGGAGCTGGTGGAGGCAGAGAGTGCCCAGGGTGCCAGCTGTCGGAAGACGGCTGAAAATCATGACGATGCTGAGTCTGAGGCAGATGATGAGACTCTGGAGTTGTCCATCAGGTGGCAGATGCTGGATGTCCTGCGGGATGCATGGGAAGATTTGGTGGAGACCCCTGAGGGTTTGTGTGCCATGTTCTCTATCCTGGAGGAGTCCTTGAGGAGCTTGAGCACTGGATTGATCGTGAGCAGCGACTCTTGTGGAGAGGCAGCTCCAGGGACAGAATCAGGGGTTCATGGGGTTACGCTCAGACCTGCACTCCCACACACCGGCAGTGACCTCAGGACGGCAAAAAGAATGTTTTACTCACAGGCCGCCATGCCATGTCTCAATCGCACCTCATTAATCATGTATTCATGGGAAACACGCCATTTCAATGGCAGGCGGGCTCTCATTTCCCCGCCACACCATCACCTTGCAACTTCCTTCTGCCGAATGTAATATTTAAAGTGCAGCCGCGTGCACACTTCTCAGTGCTCCCAGCCCAGGACTGCTGCACAGAAGACAAGGCAAGGAAACTGCACTCCCCTGATTCAGTGACGCACCCCTGGAATGCCTTTTGGGTGCCGTGGAGGCTCGCCATGATGTCCTCTATCCCGATTCTGGCCGCAGGAGGGGCAGCAATCTCACCACTCCGGCTTGGTGAGCAGTGGTGATCAGTGCCAATGCTGCACGGAAGTGGTTGGCAATCCAATGTAGAAAGAAGATGAATGATCCCATCTGTGCTGCCAGGGTAAGGCAATCATCTCATCACTCTAAACTCACACACGCAAGCCTGTCACACATTCACTGGCACCTCGCTCACTGCTGTAGGGAGATCACCACTCACTCTTTTACACACACCCTCACATCCCCATCTGGCCTCCGCTCCTCTGGAGACTGCCTCATCATCTCGAGGCCACTTGCACAGATCAATTTGCGCCCCCACAGATACCCTGGGTTACCCCCTTTCCCCAGTACAGCCCTTGCACTGCAGCCTCTTCCCTTACCTGAGGCCACTTCTCCCCTTTCCCCAAACAAGCCCCAGCCCTGCAGCTATTAAAAAGTCTCACTCGCCTTATGGTTGGTCTGGTAGGTAGAGACCTGACCGTGTGTCCCCCTAGAGGTGACGTGGTGCTGTCTGCGAATGCTGTCGGAGCTGGTGCTGATGACCGCAAGTGCTGCCCGAAGCAAGGTAGGCAAACAAAACTTGAAGTCCCAAGCAAAGTGCCAGTGCACGTCACTTATGAACAGTTGTGAAACAGGACGGAGTGCAATCACGCCATCGTGCTCGGATGATCTTGCATGGGAAGATGATTCTAGTGAGCTAGGCTTATAATGATATGCAGATGTGTTACAATGAAGTTCCCAAAGTCCAATGGCAAGAAACACAGCCCGCCACTGACGGGCATAGTGAACGATTGCAAACTGGTTTCATGACGTTGTGAAGCCAATTTTCGGCCTTCTTGCCATATTGTACATTCACGCCACTAAACATGCCCACCGCCAACAGGCACGGAAAATTCTGCCCCTAGTCTTTCTGCTAGGTGCCCGTCTATCAATGGTGAGCAGGGAGGTCCAGACATGCCTCATGCTGGCGGAGGAGCTGCCTGTCGTCTCTGTGGACTCCTCTCACTGCACTCTGGATGAGGGCGGCAGCTCCTCCACCCCTCTGCCAATGACCGTGGCATCTTTTAATGCCGTGATGGCTGATGAGTGCCCAGCCATGTCACTGGTTGCAGGTAGAGCCTGCTCAGGCTCCAATGGCCAGAGGATGACCTTTGAGATCATCAGTCAGCAATGTGCCTCCAATGCTGCTGCCAGCGAAGGGGGGCACCAAGATGTAGCACTCGCAAGCGTCAGTTTAAGGCACATTCCTTTTTTGCAACCCTGGAAAAGATATAAATCTAGATTTCGTTTCAATGCCCTGAGAGTCCTTCATGTTTTCCATAGGTACAGGCCTCTTCAGTGTGTTATGACAGACAGCAGGGCAGCAAATTTTATTACAGGGGTTGTGAGACGACATTGGGGACATGGGATTTCCTCCTCAAAAGCGTGTATGAAAGAGGCAGTGCCCTTGCCATGAAAGTGAAGCCATGCCTTGGCAGCCTAGCTGAAGGTGTGTTGAATCTATCTTGGTGTCACTGTCTTCCTGAAGGTTCCTTAAGTCAACCTCCACGTCCTCACCCTGTGCCTGTCTTGACTCCTCATCAGATCCATCAGTAGAGTCTTCTTCTGAGGCCTGTGGAGCTGCATCACTATCCTCATCCTCCAGCGGGTCCCCCCTTGCCTGTGCCAGATTGTGCAGTGTGCAGCAGGCAATGACGTGCTCTGGAGGATATTGCAGGGCATCCCCTGATTGGTCCAGGCTGCAAACCTCATCTTCAGCAGACCAATAGTCCTCTCAACCACCACTCTTGTGGTGGCATGACTCCTATTGTAACTCCCTTTGGCCTCTATCCTTGGATGTGGGAGTGGCGTCATGCGCCACCTTTGTCACTCAGCAGCCAACCATCCAGCTGAGCCAGAACCGCAAATAGCCTTGGCACCTGGGAGTGTCGCAGGATGTATGGATCATGGGAGCTGCCAGGGTACTTTGGACAGACTTGCAGAATCTAGGTCCTGGGTCGTAAACTATCTGCACCTTCATGGAGTGATAACCCTTTCTATTCACGAAGGCACCCGGCTGACCCGCTGGCACCTTAATGGCCACACGAGTGCAGTCTATGGCGGGGAAACCCAGCAATAGCTGAAAAGCCACTGGCTCGCTCAGCCTGGCTGGCTTGGTCCATCTGGTAATGAATGAATGTGAGGGCCTGTCTGAACAGAGCGTCAGTGACGAGCCTGACACAACTGTGGACAGCTGATTGGGATGCTGCACACAGATCCGCCACTGACCCCTGGAAAGATTCGGATGTAATAAAATTGAGGGCTGCTGTGACCTTCAGAGCCACTGGCATTGGGTGTCCCACCCCACAGTTGGAGGCGATCTCTGGACCAATCATCTGGCATATTGATGTCACGGTGTCCCTAGAGAGACAGAGCCTTCTGCGGTACTGGACCTCAGACATGTTGAGGTAGCTGGATCTCTGCCTGTACACTCTGGCAGCAGGATAGTGGCATTTTCTGTGGTCCCTTACTGCCTTGCTCTCCCTGCTGGGTCTGCACCCTTTGTGCCTCTCCTCCCACAGGTCTCTCCCTGCGACGGTGCCTGTGGACACCTGGCCTCCTCTCCCTTATGTCCCTCTCTTCCTCCTTAGAGGAAGTCCCCCCCTCAGAATACACAATCCCCATCTGATGAAATGCAGATAACACTGTCATGTGCACTGAAGGCTGCACTTGGCAGAAGTGCTCCAAGAGAGTTGAAAAAACAAAAGAGTCCTCAAAACAAAACTAACAAAGCAAAAATACCAGTGGAAACCACAGGAAATGATCTGAAATCTCAGCAAACAAGCAGCAGCAAATTATCGCCTGCACTCCTAACAACTCACACAGGCAATGCTCCGCTCCCCCTTTATCCCACCCTTGGATGAGAAAAATGAAAAAACAAATTAGCCGCCCACTGGTGTTGCCCGTGCGACAAACAGAAAATTGCATGGGCAATGTAAAATTGACTTCAATTGTACTTTTAATTGCCTTAGGCAGCTGATTAATTGTTGGCTTACGAGTGTGCGCATGCTCACCAACCAAATATCGTGCAAGTGTGCAATGATGTTGAGATACTTGCCTGACATCTTCTCGCGAGACATAATGCTTTTCTGGATTGGGCACACACCCAGTACTAGTGTGTAAAATTCTGGCCCAGAGCGCACAATCTAGACTGACAGTTCATTGTGGTACTGAAGGAGTGCTGCACTGCCCTGTCTTTCAGGTGAGACATTAAGTTCTCAGGTGGACCTTATGGATAGGCATTATTTGAAACCGAGCAGGAGAGTTCTCCCAATGTCCTGTATTTATCCCTCCTAACACCAAAAAACCAATGGCTGTTCATGGCTGTTTTTGGGACCGTGCTGTGTGCACATCGGTTGTTGTGTTTCCTGCATTACAACAGTGACTATAGTTCAAATGGACTTTGAGAAGTCCTGAGGTTGTGAATGGTGCTATATAAATGAAAGTTCATTCTTTATTTTGGATTCTGGGCATTTCATGAGGGAGAGAATTAATTCCAGCTCCTTGCATTTGAATAAATTATGCAAACAACAGAAAGTTAGGTAACATACATGTATTCAATGGTGTGTCCCTCTAGACAAGTGATCACAGCAGGTACAGGGAATTTTGTGAGGTGCCATTCTTCGTTTAGAACCTCGCTTGACAGCAGCATGAACTGGTGAAAAAAATGTGGCAGTAGCATTGTAGATCTGTGCTGCACTCTATTTTTGAGTGGTTATTTTAACAACTGGAAATTAGGAGTGTAGTAATTTGAGCATTCAAACCTCTGCACTTCACAGTGAATTATATTCCATGTCAGGAGTGGAGCCTTGCAAAACATTGGTCAAAAACAGTGGTACAAATACTTCCCTTTTGAGGTTCAATTTGTAAAACTGTAAAGTAGGCATATAGAAAACATGAAAAGGGAAGATGAAAAACAGTACTCTTCAATTCATGATGCCCTTGTAGTACCATCACAATATTAAGTTTCATATCATGGCTCTGATTGGGTAATGCCCACTGAATATGAATTAGCTCCCTGCTCAAACTAATGGGATGAAACTGTCTCCTCACTCTGTGCCAGACAGAGGACTGTAAGTGAAATGAATTTGGACAGTCTCAATTCAGTTGCTCGTGCGCATAAGATGATGTCATAAAGCTAGCTATAATTCATCACCAACTGCTCACTAAATTGGGAGTACCTCCTAACTTGGTCATGTGGGAAATGGAAATGTCACACCAGTCCCATGCTAACACCCTGCAATCATTTTCCATTCCACTGATCGGATAAAACAATGATTGAAAGGTAGTGTGGCACATCATCAAACAATCACTTTGAGGGAGATAATTCAAGCAGGACTGACTTAATGGCTGAACCCATTGTAAATGTGATTTAGATATAAAGGGAGCGATTATCACTGGGTACATTAGATGCTGAAGGGCCAATATGAGTCCCAAACTGCAATTCCAGTTTAACATACATTCAGTGCAAGGTGCCAACTCGGTAAAAGAGTTGACACCAGAACTAGCAACGGCCATCTGGAAACTTGCTAAACAGCTGATTGCCACTTAAAATACCTGCAAGTGCTCAATAAAGAAGCTGGGTGGCATTTTGGTGGCCAGCACTTAAATTAATGTCTTCTCCTATTATCAACGACCATCTGTTTGGGAGTAAAGATGGCATTGATGTCAAGTTCAAGTGATCTTAAAGTGATATTCCCCATTTCACGTTCATTGCTGCTGGAGCAGTGAAAAGTTCTCTCAGACATCGGGAGACTTTCAAGGACACTTTGTCAAGACTTTAACATTCAAGCAATATTTATTCAGAAATGCTTTCAGAGCTTTGACTAAAGAGTGATTTCTGCGCTACTCCACTTTATTAGGCACCCTACAGGAGTTACCAGAAGAAAGGGAGTACTTTGGTCATAGACATGTTGCTCGGGCTCCCCCTTGGCTTGGATGAGAAATGGGAG
Organism: Cetorhinus maximus; assembly: GCF_964194155.1. Lineage (NCBI taxonomy): Eukaryota > Metazoa > Chordata > Chondrichthyes > Lamniformes > Cetorhinidae > Cetorhinus > Cetorhinus maximus. Next base: position 34,696,075 of record NC_135882.1, on the reverse strand, counting down.
GAAATGAGGCCAGGTAATATCAACTGCTGCAGGAGAAAAGGGCAGGAGGACAATGAGATTGCGTACAGGACATTCCTCCTCCTCTGGACCACATTCACTAGGCTCTCCGCTGCCACATCTGAGAAGCTGTGCACACTCTCACTCGGTCCCTGAGCAGGAAAGCAACATGTCATTGCGTGACTGCCAGAGAACTCCACAATTTCAGTGGAAGTTTGCGAGGAAGGAGCCAACATATACTGCTCCATGAAAACTGTGGCTAATCAGCACTTTAGCACCTCCAGGCAAATTCAAATTATAGTCATCAGCAATTAAGATCAAAATAGTGTGCAAGGTCCACACGTTCAAACAAGTTGCACAGCACCCATTTAATGTTTGCTTTCACTCTTCAGCCAAAATAACCCCCAGCGTACTTCACAGTTTTGATATGCAAAGTTCCTAATTAGGCCTGAGGCAAGTTCAGTGCCCAATTAATGGTGCCGGGCCCTGCCTGGACTGGGGGGCTGGCTCTGGTGGACAGTTTGCAAAGGCAGAAGGCAGCCATGACTGGGCTTTCCATTGCCTTGTGGAATTCAGAAGGCAGGAAAGAAGAGGGCCAGCAGCCTCATGGTCCAAACAAGTGCCCAAATGGTCATCCATCAGGTACTTAATCTGCCCTGCTTAAGCAGTGGCAACTTTGTGGCACCACAGGAGCACATCAGTTTGTCTTTCCCTTTTGTTTCACGACTTTAAATTAGCAGCAACAATAACTGGCTCCCTGCTGTGTTCCCGACACGTGTGCACTAACGTGCCCAAGAACATTTGTTCTTCCCGTTCTTACCTCTGAAAATTTCATTTTTCCATCTCCAGCTTGTTAACAACCTCTTCAATGAGCTTAACACCCACTTGATTGGAGGCATGTGCGTTGCCAGCTACCATATCCCCTGCTCTCCTTTTGAAAACTGCAGCACGTCACGGAGGCATTGGACTGACAGGAGAGCTGAGAATGTTACTTTCAAAGCACGCTTGCACCCAATCTTGACTGCTCCCCACCTCCTGCTGACAATACAGCTCTTAGCAACAGAAACGTTTCCAAAAGTATAACTTAGTCAGTGTGCCTTGCCCTTTAAATACTGCAGGGCTTATCTTGCTGCTTCACGCTTCTATTTTCTTGTGAGTAGACAACACAGGCATTGCCTGTGCCTGTGTTGTCCAAATCTGAGATCCTGGTGAGTTTGGCTGTTTGATGTCAGGATAGCATTAATGTGTTTTGGTGAACCCAGGACTAGCCGCATAGCCTGCCCCCAGGTAGGCTTTCTGGCACTACACGCATGGTTTTGGCACCCTTAGTATTTTTCCTCTTTTTATCTGAACCATGGAACTCCTTCATGATTTTTCTCTTTTCTTTATTCTTGCCTCTGAACAGTTCTTCCCTCCTCTTCTGTAGGCAGGGCACAATTCAACAAAGAGGCTATTATTCATCTTTGAACTTTAGTAGTGAACAAGCCATAAGTAACAGGGTTCTCCGAGCCAAGCCCAATCTTGTCCTCACCCAAAATCAACATATCCACGAGCTGGGATTGCTGGATTATGATCTGGAACAGAATCGAGTCTGATTTTCCCTTCTCTGAAACAGTGGGCTGAATTTTCTGACTGGCGGGGGGGTGGAGTGGGAGCGGGAGCGGGCAGATCCAATCGCTGCCCACGATCGGGTCCGCGCCGCCATTTTACTTGGGTGGGCCAGTTAAGGCTCACCCAGCGTGAATCGCGGCTCCCGAGGACAGCAGGATGGAGGTGTCGGGTCTGCAATGACCACCAGGTCCAATGGCGACCTGACGGCCTGTTTTAAAAAGTTGCTGCAGCCTTTCAAAGGCTGTGAATCATGGCCAGTGGAAGGACTCCCCAGAGCATTGCTGGTGAGCAGGCCAGGTAGGAGGGTAGGGCAGGGGGGCACCGTGCCCCTAATTTTTCCAATGATTGTCTTGCTGCCCTCCTTGAGAAGGTGGCAGCACGGCGGGAGGTCCTGGTACCCCTGGCTGGGAGGAGGAGGTCCCCCCCATATGACCAAACGTGCCTGGGAGGAGGTGGCAGAGATGGTTAGCAAACCCTATGTGGTGCGGCGCATCTGGGTCCAGTGTTGCAAGCGCTTCAACAACCTGTTGTGCTCAGGAAGGGTGAGTACCATGTTGGCATTGGTCACTTAACCCAGCAGGTAGGCTTTCCCCCCTGGTGCCCAACCCATGCCCCAAGCCTGAGTGCAGCGACTGCATTGAATCATTGACAGCATGTGTCCTTTGCTGGGTGGGCCAGCAGATATCGCCCATGCCAAGGTCACCCTGAGAGGGTGGTGAAGACATAGATTCTGCCCCCGCAGCACGTGGTACACTGTGGGCCCACATTACTGTTTTGGGGGCAACCTGGAGGAGCTGCACCTAGGCGTTGTGCTGGAACTCCAAGAAATGTCAAAGTCAGGTTGATGACATGTTGGGAGGGGAGCTTCAAGGCAGCATGGCACCGATCAATCTGTTGTGCTCTGCGCTCCACATGCTTGCACCTCCTAGCTATGGAAGGTTGGACCATGTGGTGCCTAAGGTGATGTAGGCAGCATTCGGCCAAGGGGGGTGGGGGTGGGGGGTGGCGTGTGGGGTGGGGGGAGGTGGCGCGAATAGGCCTAGCATCTTTGGGTGAGTGTTCGGCAGCAGCAGGGTGAGAAGACACTGGAGCCCAGCAATGTCCCACTCTGGTTGGGGTGGGCCGTCCGTGAAGAGAGTAGAGGTACAATTAGCACTAATCAATGCTCTGCTACATTTTCAGGAGAAGAATGCACATAATGCCGCTGAGCGGGTGAGGACTGGTGGCGGGCTGGCACAGTTAGCGATTCTCAGCCGCTTTGAGCTGGAGGCCCTAGATTTGGAGAGGCGCCATGCACCCAGGTCCACCGGTGTCAGTGAGGCTGGGCTGCAATGGGCAGGTATGTATGCTCAGCAGTGAGGTCACCATTGTTCTCCCAGCAGCCATGGCAGTGCTGAATGTTCAGTGATTGAAGTTTGCAACATGGCTTGACCATTGCTTATGGAAGGGTGAGTGCATAATGATCTGGGGGGATACACATTGACACTGTCTCCACGTTAATTGATCCAATGTCCATTGATGGATTGGAAAACGTTACTTAAAGGGATGACGGTGGATGGCAATGGCAAACATTCAAAGAGCGCATGGGTGAACTGCAACAATTGTTTATTCCTGTCTGGCGCAAAGTAAAACAGGAAAGGTGGCCAAACCATGGCTTAAAAGGGAAATTAGAGATTGTATTAGATCCAAGGAAGAGGCATACAAATTGGCCAGAAAAAGCAACAGACCTGAGGATTGGGAGCAGTTTAGCATTCAGCAAAGGAGGACCAAGAGATTGATTAAGAAGGGGAAAATAGAGTACGAGAGTAAGCTTGCGGGGAACATAAAAACTGATTGTAAATGTTTCTATAGGTATGTGAAGAGAAAAAGATTGGTGAAGACAAATGTAGGTCCCTTACAGTCGGAAATAGGGGAATTTACAATGGGGAACAAAGAAATGGCTGACCAACTAATTACATACTTTGGTTCTGTCTACACAAAGGAGGACACAAATAACATACCAGAAATGTTGGGGAACACAGGGTTTAGTGAGAGGGAGGAGTTGAAAGAAATCAGTATTAGTAGGGAAATGGCTTTGGGGAAATTGATGGGATTTAATGCAGATAAATCCCCAGGGCCTGATAATCTACATCCCAGAGTACTTAAGGAAGTGGCCCTAGAAATAGTGAATGCATTAGTGGTCATTTTCCGAGATTCTATAGACTCTGGAACAGTTCCTACAGATTGGAGGGTAGCTAATGTAACCCCACTATTTAAAAAGGGAGATAGAGAGAAAGCAGGGAATTAAAGACCAGTCAGCCTGACGTCGGTAGTTGGGAAAATTCTAGAGTCCATCATAAAAGCACATGGAAAACAGTGGCAGAATCGCACAGAGTCAGCATGGATTTATGAAAGGGAAATCATGCTTGACAAATCTATTGGAATTTTTCGAGGATGTAACTAGTAGAGTTGATGAGGGGGAGCCAGAGAATGTAGTTTATTTGGACTTTCAGAAGGCTTTCGACAAAGTCCCACATGAGAGATTGGCGTGTAAAATTAAAGCGCATGGGATTGGAGGTAGTGTATTGAGATGGATAGAAAACTGGTTGGCAGACAGAAAACAAAGAGTAGGAATAAACGGGTCTTTTTCCAAATGGCAGGCAGTGACTAGTGGGGTACCACAGGGATCGGTGCTGGGACCCCAGCTATTCAAAATATATATTAATGATTTAGATGAGGGAGCTAAATGTAAAATCTCCAAATTTGCAGATGACACAAAGCTGGGTGGGAGGGCGAGCTGTGAGGAGGATGCAGAGATGCTTCAGTGTGATTTGGACAAGCTGAGTGAGTGGGCAAATGCATGGCAGATGCAGTATAATGTGGATAAATGTGAGGTTATCCACTTTGGTAGCAAAAGCAGGAAGGCAGATTATTATCTGAATGGCTATAAATTGAGAGAGGGGAATGTGCAACGAGACCTGGGCGTCCTTGTACACCAGTCGCTGAAGGTAAGCATGCAGGTGCAGCAGGCGGTAAAGAAGACAAATGGTATGTTGGCCTTCATAGCCAGAGGATTCGAGTACAGGAACAGGGATGTCTTGCTGTAATTGTACAGGGCCTTGGTGAGACCACACTTGGAATATTGTGTGCAGTTTTGGTCTCCTTATCTGAGGAAGGATGTACTTACTATAGAGGGAACGCAGCGAAGGTTTACCCGACTGAATACTGGGATGGCGGGACTGACATATGAGGAGGGATTGAGTAGGTTAGAATTATATTCGCTAGAGTTCAGAAGAATGGGGAGGGATCTCAAAGAAACCTATAAAATTCTAACAGGACTAGACAGGGTAGATGCAGGAAGGATGTTCCCGATGGTGGGGGGGTCCAGAACCAGGGGTGACAGTCTGAGGATATGGGGTAGACCATTTAGGACTGAGATTAGGGGAAATTTCTTCGCCCAGAGAGTGGTGAGCCTGTGGATTTCGTTACCACAGAAAGTAGTTGAGGCCAAAACATTGTATGTTTACAAAATGGAGTTAGGTATAGCTCTTGGAGCAAAAGGGATCAAAGGAAATGGGGAGAAAGCGGGAGCAGGCTATTGAGTTGGATGATCAGCGATGATCATAATGAATGGCGGAGCAGGCTCGAAGGGCTGAGTGGCCTACTCCTAGTTTCTATGTTTCTTCCTTTCAGCATCAGTGTAGCAGGGCTGGGAGGAGGAGCAGTAGACCTCTCACACCTGAGGGCCCTGAAGTCTCACCAGTGTCACAGCATCTCTGCCAGGTAGGCACCGGCACAGATACTAGCACCTCGGTGGGAAGTAGAGCATCGGCTAGTGCCCCGGGGCACAGTGGTGAGGGCATTTCACAGTCACTGGAGGAGCTGGCAGAGACAGAGAGTGCCCATGGCGTCAGCAGTCGGAGGACTGCAGGGGACCAGGCACATGCTTAGTTGGTGCCTGATGATGTGCCTCTGGAGTCATCTGTGATGCAGCAAACACGGCGAGCATCTGGTGGAGATACATGAGGCTATGCTTGGCTTGGTGTCTGTGGTGGAGTCTACGCGGACTATCGCCGAAGCAAAGAGCCTCATGTCCGAGTGCCATGTGTCCTCCATGGCGAGAGTGGCGACTCTCGTGGAGAGGCTCCTCCAGGAGACCCATCAGGGCTTCCTGGGGACGTGCTCAGACCAGCTGTGGAACTGGCAGCTCCCTCTCAGGCGGGGCCAACACAGGCTTCACGGGCCAGAGGACGACCGCCAAGGTCATTGAGGCCATCAGGACAGCAGAGTGAGCAGGCTCTCTCAGATGCCACTCCCAGCGAGGGGTCAGCACCAAGGTGTAGCACCCAAAAACGTAAACATAAGGCACCTTAGGCACACCACGGGTTTATCACTGGCGCTTTTGTGTTGGCCTGCAATGAGGTCTTTATGTGTGATTTTTAACACCTTTTTCATTTTGTTTCATTAAGTTTCTTTGGTTGCAATATTAAATACGGAAATGTCACAATGGCTGAGGTTGCCTTTTTTGTTCTGCAGCTGGATGGTTTCCAATAATTTAATGAGTGCTTTGTGGGACATTCAGCTTTATTAACAAGGATCTTAGCTAATGTTCCTAACCAGGCTGATTTTGCACTTAGATCTCGAATATGGAGCATGTAGCCCAGGCGCGTCCTGGAGGTCCATATGTGGTGGGCTAGCTGAAGGTTTGTTGGATTAAAGCCTCCTGGGTGTCCCTACCTCCCTGGAGTATGCCCGGGTCAGCATCTACCCCCTCAGCATTTCCCTGTGCGTGCTCATCCTCGGACTCACTGCTGGACTCATCATGTGCATCGGCAGCCAATGCAGATGCATCGTCCACTGCATCTCCCCTTTCCGGCCCAAGATTGTTGAGAGCGCAACATGCAACCACTATCAGTGACGCACGATCTGGGGGGTACTGGAATGCGCCCCTGAGCGGTCCAGGCATAGGAAGCGCATCTTGAGAAGACCAATGGCTCTCTCCACCACACCCCTTGTGGAAGCGTGGCTCCTATTGTACCGCTGCTCAGCTTCTGTTCTTGGATGGCGGAGAAGCGTCATGAGCCATCTTCTGAGGGGATAGCCTATGTCACCCAGCAGCCATCCAGCCAGCCGTGCTGGAGCACTGAAGAACCCCAGCACCTGGGAATGTCTGAGGTTGTAGGCATTGTGGGAGCTGCCTGGGTACCTTGCTCAGACTTGTAGAATCTGCATCCTGTGATCACACACTATCTGCACGTTCACGGAGTGGAAGCCCTTCCTATTGACGAAGACACCAGGCTCACCTGCAGGTGTCTTGATGGCCACATGTGTGCAGTCTATTGCACCCTGGACGTGGGGGAAGCCAGCAATGGCTGCGAAGCCTCTGGCTCCCTGTGTCTGGCTTGCCTGGTCCCAATGGCAGAGGATGAAGGTCAATGCATGCCTGAACAGAGTGTCTGTAACCTGCTTGACGCAAGTGTGGACAGCTGATTCGGAGACACCACAAAGATCACCCACCAACTCCTGGAAGGAGCCAGAGGCATAGAAGTTGAAGGTAGCTGTGACCTTTAGAGCCACTGGCATGGGGTGTCCAAACACATAGTTCGAGGAGATCTCAGGCCCAATTATCTAACAGATATAGTTGACCATCTCCCTTGAGAGACGGAGCCTCCTTCGGCACTGCACCTCAGGCATATTGAGGTAGGTGCTTCGCCGCTTGTATACCCTGGCAGCAGGATTGTCGCATCTTCTGCAGCCCCTTCCGCCTTGGACTACCTCTTGGCCCTGCACCCCTTGTGCCTGCGCCTGACCTCCCAAAGGTGGCTCCCCTGGAGGCTGAATGTGCACTCCTGGCCTCCTTCCCCTTCTAGCCCTCCCTTCCTCCTCAGAGGAAGTGCCTCCAGTGGAGAGTTCAGCTCCCATTCCCATTCAGGCTTAGGGATGTTCCTGAAACATGCAGGCCCAAAAAGATTCCTTACTGTAGAGTACTGACCTGAAGGTTGAGTCCAGACCAAGCAGCTGGTATGCTTTTTGAAGTATTGCAGATTACACATGCAAGTATTAGTAACTTCGAAACATCAATATTTGACAGAGCACACTCACGACCCCACTGAGCCCTCTTATCCCACCCGTGGATGAAGTTTATACAAATGTGTCCTGCCTGCCTGCCCGTTGCGCCTGTGCACCGACTCAAAGATTGGATGGGCACTGAAAAATTTCAGTCGATTGGTGCCTCAAGGGCCTTAAGTGGTCTGTTAATTAATGGCGGGCACGCATTGGAGAGCATCGTGCGCCCGCCCAACGAAATATCGCGATGGCGCGCGGTGACGTTGGGACGCTTGCCCGACTTCACCGCGCATCATTTTACTTGTGTGCGTGCGGGGCAAATCCCGGGAAAATTCTGCCCCTGATCTCAACTGGGATGAAAATTGGCTTCAGCAGTACTGGGCAGAATTTTCCCATTGGCGTGCGGGGGGCGGGCCCCACATGCCCATGCGTAAAATGACGCGCGGTGATGTCGGGCGAGTGTCCCAACGTCACCGTGCGCCATCGCGATATTTGGGAAGGCGGGCGCACTATATGTTTGGATGCGCACCCGCAATCAATTAACGGGCCAGCTAAGGCCTGTGAGGCAGTCAGACAGAGCAAGTCAGAGGCTTCGCGGCCATTGCTGGCTTTCCCTGCGTCCAGGATGCAATAGGCTGCACACATGTGGCCATCAAGGCGCCAGCAGGTGTGCCCGGTGCCTTCATCAACAGGAAGGGCTTCCACTCCATGAACATGCAGATAGTATGTGATCACAGGATGCAGATTCTACAAGTCTGTGCAAGGTACCTAGGCAGCTCCCACAACGCCTACATCCTCAGACATTCCCAGGTGCTGGGGTTCTTCAGTGCTCCAGCCCGGCTGGATGGATGGCTGCTGGGCAACAAGGGCTACCTCCTCAAAAGTTGGCTCATGACGCCTCTCCGCCATCCAAGAACAGGGGCTGAGCAGCAGTACTATAGGAGCCACGCCTCCATAAGGGCTGTGGTGGAGAGAACCATCGATCTTCTCAAGATGCGCTTCCGAAGCCTGGACCATTCAGGGGGTGCACTCCAATACCCCACAGGTCGTGTGTCACTGATAGTGGTTGCATGCTGTGCTCTCCACAATCTGGCGCTGGAAAGGGGCGATGCAGTTGATGAGGAAGACATAGATGCATTGGCTGCGGATGCACACGATGAGTCCAGCGGTGAATCCGAGGGTGAGCACGCACAGGAGAACACTGAAGGGGTAGACGCTGACCCGGGCACACTCCAGGGAGGCAGGGGCACCCGGGAGCTTTAATCCAAAGAACCTTCAGAAAGCCCACCACAGACGGACCTTCAACACACGCCAGGGCTGCAGGCCCCACATTCGATACCTGAGTGCTAAATCAGCCTGGATACTAACATTAACTAAGGCCCTTGTCAATGAAGCTCAATGTCAAACAACTCACTCATAATATCATGGCTTCCCGTACACTTGCAGAAGGAATCACCCTGAGGCATGGCAACTTGTCAAAATGTATTCAGTGAACAAATTTAACTTCATAAAGCAAAACAAAAATTGTGTTGGACATCACACCAAGTCTTCCACAAAGTGCTATGGGCCAAAGTAAATGCACCAATGAGAAACCCATAACAAAAACAAAAGTACCTGGAAAAACTCAGCAGGTCTGGCACAATCTGCGGAGAGGAACACAGTTAACTGCGTTCCTCTCTGCAGATGCTCCCAGACCTGCTGAGTTTTTCCAGGTATTTTTGTTTTTGTTTTGGATTTCCAACATCCGCAGTTTTTTGCTTTTATTCTAGTGAGAAACCCGTGGTGTGCCTAAGGTGCCTTAAATTTACGCTTACGGGTGCTACATCTAGGTGTTGTCCCTTCGCTGGCACTGGCATCTGAAATAGCCTGCTCACTGTGCTGTCCTGTTGGCCTCGATGACCTTGGCAGATGTCCTCTGGCCCGTGGAGCGTTTGATGGCCCCACCTGGGAGGGAGCGGCCAGTTCCACAGCTGGCTTCTCCCCAGTCACCGCAGCCTCGTCGGATGCCATGGTCACTGGCAGAGGTGTGGAGGAGCTGCTGCCCTCATCCGGAGTGCCCTGAGAGGAGCCCGCAGAGATGACAGGCAGCTGCTGCGCTGATGTGAGGTCGCTTCAGACCTCCCTGCTCACCATAAATGGATGGGCACCAAGCTGGGGTGCTTGGTGCCCAAACCATCTCTCACACAGGTACTGACCATCTGTGGCCAATGCCACTGTGAGGGCTTGTAGGTCCGAGCGCAACCCCAGAAGGACCTGATTGTTCTCCCGGAGGTGCCTCGCCATGACAGTCGCCACTGTCTCCATGGAGGAAGCATGGTGCTCAGCCATGAGGCTCATTGCATCGGTAATGCTCCGCATGAACTCCTCCAGCACGGGCGCCATGCAACGCATAGCCTCATGTATCTCTGCCAGATCATCCCGCATACCCTGCTGCACTTCCAGCGTTCGCTGCCTCACGGATGACTCCAGAGGCACATCATCAGCCACCAACCGAGCATGTACCTGGTTCCCAACAGTCCTCCGACTGTCGGCGCCCTGGGCATTCTCTGTCTCTGCCTGCACCTCAAGCAAGTGTGAAGTGCCCTCATCACCGTGCCCCGGGACACTAGCCGAAGATTTAATTCCCACCGAGGTGCTAGTGTCTGCGCTGGTGCCTGCCTGGCTGAGATGGAGTGTATTTGCTTGGGGGCTTCAGAGGTGAGAGGTGGGCCCTGTGTCTCCTCCTCCCGGCCCTGCTCCGGTGATGCTGAAAGGATGAAAAAGAACATTTGATTAGTTACAGTGCAGACAATGTAAACTTGCATGCCGCTCCCCCGAATCATTATGCGCTCATCCTTCTATAATCAATGGTAAACCCACGTTGCTAACTTCAATCACTGAGCATTCAGCAGTGCCATGGCTTCTGTGACACACATGGTGACCTGACTGTTTGCCAAACATACCTCCCCGTGGCACCCCAGCCTCACCACCACTGGTGGACCTGGGGGCATGGTGCCTCTCCAGATCCATGGCTTGCAGCTCAAAAGCCGTTAGGATGGCCAACTGGGCCTGCCCGCCACCAGTCCACATTCGTTCCGACACATTGTGCACAGTCTTCTCCTGAAAAGAAGAGAGGAACATTGATTAGTCCAGCCTGCGCCTGAATTCCCATCGCATCCCTGCCAGAGTGGGACATTGCAGGTCTCCAGTTCTTCGTCAACCCACAGCTGCCAAACAAGCCAGGGCTGACCCCACCCCCCCCATTGACCAAATGCTGCCTCCTTCACATGTGGCACCACAAGGTGTCACTTTGCTAAGCAAGGAGGCACAAGCACGTGGAGCGCAAACACCAGCAGATGGATTGGTGCCCCACCAACTGGAACCTCCCCTCCCAGCATGTTAGCACCCTGACTTCGACATGCTTTGCAGTTCCAGCACTCTGCCTAGGTGCCTTGACTTTCAAGCTCATTCTATACTCTGGGTGTCAGTATCACACACGCTGTGGATGCAGAACACATCCTAGCTCAACCCTCTCACAGTGAATTGGGTATGGACAATCTCTGCTGTCACACCCAGCGAGGGGTACATGCTGTGAGGGATTCAATGACATTACTATACTCAGTTGCTGGGGGGTGGGGGGGGGGCAGGGGTTTGGGGGAAAGGGTGACGGCTGCATCAAGTGACTTGAGGCAACATGGTACTCACCCTTCCCGAGCACAGGAGGTAGTTGAATCTTTTGCAGCACTGGAGCCATCTGCACCGCACCACATCATGGGAGCTCACACTCTCAGCTACCTCCTCCCATACATATTTGGTCAGGTGGGGAGGCCTCCGCCTCCCATCCCGCGGAAGAAGGACCTCCCGCCACGCTGCCACCTCCTCAAGGAGGGCAGCTAGGCACCTGTCAGAAAAACAAGGGGCACACTGCCCCGCTGGCCTGCCCTTCGGCATGGCCTGCCCCGACGGCATACCATCTGGCCTGGCCTGCCCTGATGGCCTACCCACCGGACTTGCATCACCAACATTGGCCCTCTGCTGAGCCCTTCTCCCAGCCATTCTGAGCAGCCTTTCCATGGCTGCGAGGCCTTAATTCAAACAGGCTGCCGGGTCACCATTGGACCTGGTGGTCTGAGCGTGCCCGCCGCCACCCCGCCCACTCCCACTATGCATGGGAGTCATGAAGTGTGCTGGGTGAACCTTAATTGGCCTGCCCACGTCCGCTCCCGCATGGCCCGCCCGACACGGGGAAGATTCTCCCCCAGATAATTTAGCACACATCAGGGAACAAAACCTTCCTGATTTGCCCTGTTACACAACTTGCCTAATACATTTTCTGTGGTCTCTGGAAAGGAATGATGCTTTATACTAGCACATCTGGCTTATAATTAAAAGGACTGTGTTCTGTAAAACAATTTAAGAATGGAATGAAGATCTAGGGTTGAAATTTGCCGCTTACCTGGAAGTCCCTCCGTCAGGGCTGCAAGTATATGTATGTATGTATATATATATAATATATATTTTATATTTATTTTTACTTTTGTGTTAAGGAAGGTAGAGTGGTTTCAGTTTCATGTATGTTAGGGTTTTGAGCCTTATTGCCTATAAGTCTGAATGAACCCGCAAGCGATGAGTTGAGGGGGGTTGAGAGTTCAGGGATTCAAATGCTAAGTAGAAAAGCCTTACTATTGCCTGGTGATGGTGGTCAAGTGACACAGAGACAGAGAAAGTCAGGAGCTGAGAGGCAATTCAGTCAGTGTATGTCAGAGAGGGAAGACATGGTTTCTCAGCTGTCTGAGGGGAAAAATTACAAGGCTTGTGGGACATAGTTAACTGAATAGTCAGTTACAGGATTCAGTAATGCGATCAATTTAGTGGTGTTGCTACTGAAACAGAGGGATCAAAGTGTGGTTATTTTTGGGTGTCTTGAGGAGAGATATGAGTTGGATAAGAAGCATCAACTGAATGCTCAAGAATTTACTGGAAGAAAACCAACTGCATGTGTGCCAGTCCTATGCAATAAACCTTTGTGTCATGCTCTTCACTGGATTATGTGTCTGTAAAGATATTGCTGGGTAAAGGAACATCGGGAAACTGAATCATTTTCTGGTGTTGGTATTGAAATCTTTCCAACCTTTTTGTCTGGTGTAATATAGTTCACTTTTCTTGTTTAATAAATGTTTTGTTCTTTGTGTTAAAGGTTCATAAGCAGACTCCTGTGAATTTGTTCAGTAATTTTCCTGTGGTTTTAAAAAAAACAAAATTAGAATCTAGCCAGGTTTCACTCTGGGATCTGACTTGTCCAGTATTAACATCAGCTGGGACCATAACAATATGAATATGCCTGGCATCATAACAATATGAATATGCCAACTGTTAAACACCACGTTGTAGTTACCACCTTATTAGGTTTTGTGTGAAGACCCAGTTAAGTCCATTACTGCAGGGATTTCAAATGAATCCTTTCCCTCAAGAGTATATAGCTCACTTATAAATAATTTTGGATCCACGATTAATCTTTTCAAAAATGCAAAACCATTTATTCAAAGCAATTTTCATCTTGCAGAATAAGTTGGAAGACTAACAATTGCGCAGAAATATCTCTATCTGAATATTATCCTTGGTGTGTAGTTCCTGCTCAGAATCACTAGCTCTCCTTATGTAAAATAAATTGTTCAAAAGATCCCCTGGACTCCCAAAAGAACGGGTGCAAATGTATTGAAAAATAATAGGTGTATAATTAGGAGACAAAAGCAATCTATCTATTTCAGCCTATAGCTTTTGTAAGCTATTATTTTCTTCCATGTTTAGCATTTAAAGTCATGATCTAGATGGCCTGTGTACTATTAATTGTTTTATTAATTTGGTGAAGAATATTTTATCTTACGAAATAAACTGTTTGTGCCATTTTACGTAGTTTTCAGTTTTTTCTCAAGTAAATTTGAAAAGAACACACTAGTTAACATTGATTTGGCCTCAACTGGAGTATTGCATCCAGTTCTGGACATCACACTTTAGAAAGGGTGTGAAGACATCAGAGAGGGTGCAGAAGATTCATAAGAATTGTTCCATTGATGAGGAACTTCAGTTACATAAACAGAATGGAGAAGTTGGAAGTGTTCTGCTTTGAGGAGAAGGTTGACAGGAGATTTAATAGAGGTATTCAAAATCATGAGGGGTCTGGACAAAGTGGATAGAGATAAACTGTTTCATTGGTGGAAGGATTGAGATTCAGCAGGCATTGATTTAAGATAATTGGCAAAAGAAACAATGGTGATATGAGGAAAAATTTATTAAATCAGCTAGTGGTTAGAATATGGAATGCGCGGCCTGAGTGTGGTGGAGGTAGGTTCAATCGAGGTATTCAAGAGGGAATTGGATTATTATCTGAAAAGGAAGAATGTGCAGGGCTACTGGGGGAAGGTACTAGAGTGGCTCTAGGTTAATTGCTCCTTCAGAGACACAACATGCTGCATGGCCTTCTTCTGTGCTGTAACAATTATATGATTTTATGACTACATGACCAAAATTATCATAAAATATAGGCATTTTATTCTTGTATAAGTATATATGCTTTACAGGCATCATGAAATATGGGGTGGAATTGCAGCAGCTGTGGAGTGGGGTGGGGAGATGAGTGGGCAGCAGGTCAGAAATCTATTTAATTCTGTAACGGGCATTGCCATGAGCATCCCACTGCCTTGTTACCTGACTGATCAGAGTGTAAGCGTGGTGATGTCCCGCATCTGTCAAATGAAGGTAAAGGTACTCTGGCAGGGTATAAGAGTGGTTGAATTCTAATTGCTTCCTGAGGCTGCAACGCACTACCAACCCCCACTCCCACCTCCCACCCCCAGGGTGTTGAACTCTCACCTGGAGGTCCTGCTGTGGGATCTGAGGAATGCAGTGACGTGCTATTTCCCACAGATAGAAGGAAGTGGTCAGTCTCACAAATCAAGCAGACATGGATGGAAGTCCAAGAGAGTGAGCAGCAGGAGTGTGAACCGTGGTGCCATCCTTCTACACAGCACTCAGATCAACACACCTTGTAGCTCCAATCATTCATCTCTCTCCGGGTACCTTGCTTACATTCCCTCTGAACAGCCAACACTCACCCTCAACTTTTTGCCATCACATGCCTCACAGCATTGAAATAATTCCCTCCTTTCCACGCAATCCATTTTTCATACTCATAACTCCTTTCTCTCCTTGCAAGAGAAGAGAGTGCACAACTCCAGAGAAACACCACAATTCTCCAGTGGTAGCCAGCTTAACAGCCACTGTTAATGCATGCTCACCTGGTCCACTGTGCGATAAATCTTGCTGCAGAATACTGCAGATGTCAGCAAAGGCCTGCGTGAAAGCCTGTGCCTCCTGAGTCGCTACTCTGCACGTGCACGCCGCGCCCCAACCACAGTGGCCCATCTGAGGCCTGTCCGCACTATTGCCGATCGGTCGCAAAAATATAATACTGCTGCTCCCAACGGCCACCTTGGACACATTCTGCGCTCATGACTTTCAGAAACACACGGTCTTAGGTCCCATGGCAAGGAGGCACAACTAGGTGCAGCGCTAAGGGCACCAGATGGCTCTTGGTCACGAGACCTTGAGGCTCCCCTTCGACAATCTCATCACCGTGAATTGGACATGTGTTGGAGTTCTGAGTATGCACCTAGCTACATCTCCTGCAGGTTGCCCCCAGCTAAGTCATGTGCGACTAAGACCAAGACATGGTGCGGAGAGAACCCATCTTCTCATGAACCACTGAGGCTGATGTAAGCATGGTCACTATCTGCTTGCCCACCCAGGGTGCGGCAAATGCCCAACATGAGTCAATGCAGTCACGACAGTAAGACTTGCGGTGGGGGGGGAGGGGCCCTCAAAGGCTAAGGCTACCTGGGGGGGAGGGGCCCTCAAAGGCTAAGGCTACCTGCTGGGTTAAATGCCCAACACCAACATGGTACTCACCCTTCCAGAGCGCAACAAATCATTGAAGTGCTTACGGCACTGGATCCAGGTGCACCGCACCACATCACGGGAGCTCACCACCTCTGCCACCTCCTCCCAGGCACGCTTCCATAAGACCATAAGATATAGGAGCAGAAATTAGGCCATTCGGTCCATCGAGTCTGCTCCGCCATTCAATCATGGCTGATAAGTTTCTCAACCCCATTCTCCCGCCTTCTCCCCGTAACCTTTGATCCTCTTACCAATCAAGAACCTATCTATCTCGGTCTTAAATACACTCAATGACCTGACCTCCACAGCCTTCTGTGGCAATGAATTCCATAGATTCACCATTCTCTGGCTAAAGAAGTTTCTCCTCATCTCTGTTCTAAAAGGTCTTCCCTTTACTCTGAGGCTGTGCCCTCGGGTCCTAGTCTCTCCTACTAATGGAAACATCTTCCCCATATCCACTCTATCCAGGCCTTTCAGTATTCTGTAAGTTTCAATCAGATCCCCCCCTCATCCTTCTAAGCTCCATCGAGTATAGACCCAGAGTCCTCAAACGTTCCTCATATGTTAAGCCTTTCATTTCTAGAATCATTCTTGTGAACCTCCTCAGGACCCTCTCCAGGGCCAGCACATCCTTCCTGAGATACGGGGCCCAAAATTGCTCACAATATTCTAAATGTGGTCTGACCAGAGCCTTATAAAGCCTCAGCAGCACATCCCTGCTTTTATATTCTAGTCCTCTTGAAATAAATGTCAACATTGCATTTGCCTTCCTAACCACCGACTCAACCTGCAAGTTAACCTTAAGAGAATCCTGGACTAGGACTCCCAAGTCCCTTTGCACTCCAGATTTCTGAATTCTCTCCCCATTTAGAAAATAGTCTATACCTCTATTCTTCCTACCAAAGTGCATGACCTCACACTTGCCCACGTTGTATTCCATCTGCCACTTCTTTGCCCATTCTCCTAACCTGTCCAAATCCTTCTGCAGCCTCCCCGCCTCCTCAATACTACCTGTCCCTCCACCTAACTTTGTATCATCTGCAAACTTAGCCAGGATGCCCTCAGTTCCTTCATCTAGATCATTAATGTATAAAGCAAAAAGTTGTGGTCCCAACACTGACCCCTGCAGAACTCCACTAGTCACCGGCCGCCATCCTGAGAAGGACTCCCTTATCCCCACTCTCTGCCTCCTGCCAGACAGCCAATCTTCTATCCATGTTAGTACCTTGCCTCTAACACCATGGGCTCTTATCTTACTGAGCAGCCTCCTGTGCGGCACCTTGTCAAAGGCCTTCTGGAAGTCCAAGTAGATAACATCCATTGGCTCTCCTTTGTCTAACCTACTCGTTACCTCCTCAAAGAATTCTAACAGATTTGTCAGGCATGACCTCCCCTTGATGAAACCATGCTGACTTTGCCCGATTTTACCATGCACTTCCAAGTATTCTGAAATCTCATCCTTAATAATGGACTCTAAAATCTTACCAACGACCGAGGTCAGGCTAATCGGCCTGTAATTTCCCGTCTTTTGCCTCACTCCCATCCTAAACAGGGGGGTTACATGAACGATTTTCCAGTCCTCTGGGACCCTCCCTGGCTCCAGTGATTCCTGAAAGATCACCACTAACGCCTCCACTATCTCTTCAGCTATCTCCTTCTGAACTCTGGGGTGTAATCCATCTGGTCCAGGTGATTTATCCACCTTCAGACCTTTCAGTTTTCCTAGCACCTTCTCCTTGGTAATGGCCACCATACTCACCTCTGCTCCCCGACTCTCTTGAACTTTGGGGATGTCACTCATGTCTTCCACTGTAAGACTGACGCAAAGTACCTATTCAGTTCCTCCGCCATTTCTTTGTTCCCCACTACTACTTCTCCAGCGTCATTTTCCATCATGTGGGGGGCCCTCCTTCTCTCATCCTGGGGAAACAGCACCTCCTGCCGTGCTGCCACCTCCTTGACAAGGGCAGTAAGGCAGTCATCAGAAAAGCGAGGGGCACATTGGCCCCCCGCTGGCCTACCCCGCAGCCTGCCCTGCTCATGGGGCCACACCCTGCAGCTTGTCCTCCTTCTCTGGCCTTCCCTCAACATTGGCTTGCTGTGCAGACCCCCTGCGGTGCCACCTGCAGCTGCTCATAGCGAACAGCCTAAAGGAGGCTGCCAGGCCTTTTTTAAACAGACTGCCGGGTCGCTATTGGACCCGGCAGTCTGTACACACCGGTCGCAAACTTCAGACTCCCGCTCTCCACGGGCCGCCTAACGGAAAGTTTTAGCCAAGAAGTTACAAAAAGATTGGTAAAGGAAACTAAAACAAACAGTGAGAAAAGTTTGCAATGGGTCAACTGTCTTTTGAAAGAAAGTTAGGATTTAAATAAACCTCTGATACCTAGATAAACTTCTGATACTGAATGGCAAGTTACTTAGGATCAGCAGTAAAACATTCAAACCCTGGAGATTTTCCCACCATTCAATTAGACCATGGCTAATCTGTATTTCAACTTTGCTCCATATCTCTTGATATCCCTACCTTACAAAAATATATCAATCTCAGTTTGAAAATTTACATTGATCCAGCATTCAAAGGCTTTTGGGGATAGAATTTTAGATTTCCACTAACTTATGTGTAAAAAAGAGCTTCCTGATTTTATTCCCAGATGGCTTAGTACCGCATCTGTTTTTGTTCTCCACTATCAATTTACCAACAGTACATCAGGGACTCCTTTTACCTTACAGGTTAAGGTAATGTTACTAAAAGGCAAGAACATAACAGCGTCCATGCATTGCTGTCTCATTCGCCTCCATATTGTGTAGGCTTGTTGGAAGGTGCTTAGATAATTAAGAAACCCAATCTTCCGTGCAGAAGAACTTTGTTCTGAACTGAATCTTGAATGACATGGTAAACACAACAGAACACTGCCCCTCTGAATTATAAAAGCAACAGGATTTGGCAACACCTGGGAACATTGCAGCGAGCCTGGGAAGCTCCTTATGTATGTTACACCATGGTACTTTATGACATGTTTTAAGCAAACTGAAACACTGAAACACAATGGGCCTGAATTTCCTCGGAGTGGCAGTCATGGTCGGATTGCCACTCCATGTCCAATTTCTTACCTTAATTTTTTTCAATCCAATCTTGCCCGACTTGCCAATTCAGACCAGGTGAGATCCAGGCAGTGCAGCGTGTCCACGGGGCTAGCGTCAAAGTACAGCTGAGTCGAAGGGAAGGAGGCCACATTCCCTTTTTTACATCACTATCTGCCATGAACCAGGTAAGTTAAAGGTCCATGGAAGTTTAAAGGTTCTTGACAGGCCTGGGAGTAGGTAAGTGTCTAAGGTAAGTGGATAGGATTTGAGGGGCGGAGTTGGGGGGTGGTGGTCGGAGGTCAGGGGGTGGTCAGAGGTCAGGGAGGTTGGAGGTCTGCGGGGTTTGCAGGTGGAGGGGTCAGAGGTGTGGGGAGCAGAGATTGGGGTGTAAGGTCAGGGAGGGGGTCCAGGGGTCAGCTGGAGGTCAGGGGGTCGGAGGTTGGGGTAGTCAGCGGTTGGGGGGTCGGAGGTCAGCGGATGTCGGAGGGTCGGGGGTGTTGATGGTCAGGGAGGCTTGCATGTAGTGGGGGTTCAGGGTTGGGGGTGTCGGAGGTTGGAGTGTGAGGTCAGGGGCGGTGGGAGGTCCAGGGGTCAGTTGGAGGCCAGGGGGTTGGAGGTTGGGATGGTCGGAGGTGTGGTTGGGGGTTGGAGGTCAGCCAGTGTCGGAGGGTCGGGGTGAGGTCAGGGTGACGGAGGTTGGGAGGATGTTGGGCCTTGGGCGGGGGAGGGTGTTGGGCCGGGTCAGGTCAGGTCTGGGGGGTGGTTGGAGTGGGTGGGTGGTTGGAGGTCAGGTATGCCCTCGGGAGGGGTGGTGGGGGTGAGAGTCAGGCCTAGTGAAGGGATGCATGTGAAAGACTCCCTTTGGGGGTGGAGATATCTCATGGGTTGGGGAGTTCCTGTTGGAGATTGTAGCCTCTTGGGGGTGGGGAAAGTCCCGTGGAATGGGGTGCGGGGGAAGGGGGGTGGGAGGAGTGCCCTGGGCCTGTATAATAGTTACCCAGAAGTTAGAAGTGGTTTTAATGCTTCTAATTTTTTCTGGGTAACTATTGATGTAACTCAGTCAGAACGTAAGGTACATACCCTTAAGGAAAGGTGGTGGCATAGTGGTATTGTCACTGGACTAGTAATCCAGAGACCCAGGGTAATTCTCTGGGGACCCAGGTTCGAGTCCCACCACGGCAGATGGTAGAACAAGAGTCCAAAAAAAATCTGGAATTAAAGGTCTAATGATGACCATGAAACCATTGTTGATTGTTGTAAAAACCCATTTGGTCCCCTAAGGGAAGGAATTCTGCTGTCCTTACCTGGTCTGGCCTACATGTGACTCCAGGCCCACAATGTTGTTGATTCTGAAATGGCCTAACAAGCTGCTGCGAAATCTATAAGGAATGGAACTGGATGGACCACTCGGCATCGACTTGGGCAAATGACAACAGCAAGCTCAGCCCTGTTGACCCTGCAAAGCCCTCCTTACAAACACCTGGGGGCTTGTGCCAAAACTGGGAGAGTTGTCCCAAAGGCTAGTCAAACAACAGCCATAATCATGCCATCATACCTCACAGATGGTAGAACAAGATATCTCCATCTGTCTTGTCCTGTCTTCACATTGAGGATACCCTCCATCATGTTGTGTGGCACTACCACTGTGCTAAATGGGGTAGACTTCAAATAGATCTAGCAATTCAAGGCTTGGCATCCATGAGGCCCTGTGGGCAGCAGAAATGTACTCAGCCACAATCTGTAATCTCATGGCCTGGAATATCCCCCACTCTACCATTACCATCAACCCTGGTTCAATGAAGAGTGCAGGAGGGCATGCCAGAAGCAACAACTGACATACCTAAAATTGAGGTGTCAACCTGGTGAAGCTACAACTCAGGACTACTTGTGTACCAAACAGCGTAAGCAGAATGTGATAGACAGAGCTAAGTGATCTCACAACCAACAGATCAGATCTAAGATCTGCATGCCTACCACATCCAGTGGTGAACAATTAAACAACTCACTGGAAGAGGAGTCTTTACTCACTCAATGATGGGGGAGCCCAGCACATCAATGCAAAAAATAAGACTGAAGTATATGCAACAATCTTCAGACAGAAGTTCTGAGTGGATGATCCATCTTGGCCTCTTCGGGAGGTCCCCAGCATCACAGATGCCAGTCTTCAGTCAAATCGATTCACTCCATGCAATATCAAGAAACGGCTGAAGGCACTGGATACTGCAAAAGCTATGGGCCTGACAATATTCTGGCAAAAATACTGAAGACTTGTGCTCCAGAACTTACCATGCCCCAAGCCAAGTCTTTTCAGCCCAGCTACAACACTAGCATCTACCTGGCAATGTGGAAAATTGCCCAGGTATATCCTGTACACAAAAAGCAGGACAAATCCATCTGGCCAATTACCGTTCCATTAGTCTACTATTGGTCATCAGTAAAGAGATGGAAGGGGCATCAACAATGCTATCAAGCGGCACTTGCTTAGCAATAACCTGCTCTCTGACACTCAGTTTGGGTTCCACCAGGGTCACTCAGCTCCTGACCTCATTACAGCCTTGGATCAAACATGGGCAAAACAGCTGAGCCCCAAAGGTGAGGTAGGAGTGACTACCCTTGACATCATGGCAGCATTTGACCAAGTGTGGCATCAAGGAGCCCTAGCAAAACTGCAGTCAATGGAAATTAGGGGGAAAACTCTCTGCTGGTTGGAGGCATACCTAGCACAAACGAAGATGGTTGTGGTTGTTGAGGGTCAATCATCTCAGTTCTAGGGTATCACTGCATGAGTTCCTCAGGGTGGTGTCCTAGATCAAACTATCTTCAGCTGCTTCATCAGTGAACTTTCTTCCATCATAAGGTCAGAAGTGGGGATGTTCACTGATGATTGCACAATATTCAGCACCATTCGCGACTCCTTAGATACTGAAGCAATCCACATCCAAATGCAGCAAGACCTTGGCAATATCCAGATTTGGGGTGACAAATGGCAAGTAACATTTGTGCTACACAAGTGCCAGGCAATGGCTATCTCCAACATAGAGAATCTAACCATCGTCCTTGATATTCAATGGCATTACTATTGCTGAATCCCCCACGAGCAACATCCTGGGGGTTACCATTGACCAGAAACCAGCCATATGGACTAGCCATATACTGGGGCTACAAGGCCAGGTCAAAGGCTAGGAACCCTGCGACGGGTAACTCACCTCCTGACTCCCAAAGCCTGTACACCATCTACAAGGCACAAGTCAGGAGTGTGGTGGAATACTCCCCACTTGCCTGGATGAGTGCAGCTTGAACAACACTCAAGAACTTGACACCGTCCGGGGCAAAGCTTGATTGGCACCATCACAAACATTCACTCCCTCCACCAATGCTGAACAGTGGCAGCAGTGTGTACCAGCTACAAGATGCACTGCAGGAACTCACCAAGGCTCCGTAGACAGCACCTTCCAAACCCACAACCGTTACCATCTAGAAGGACAAGGGCAGCAAATGCATGGGGACACCACCACCTGCAAAGTCCCCTCCAAGCCACACACCATTGACTTGGAAACATACCACCAATTCTTTACTGTCGCCGAGTCAAAATCTTGGAACTGCCTCCCTAACGTAAGGAGTAGGCCATTTGTCCCCTCGAGCTTGCTCCGCCATTCAATCAGATCATGGCTGAACTTCTTGTGTTTCGATTTCCACATTCCCATCTAACCCCGATAACCCTTGATTCCCTTGCCTAACAAGAGTCTATCTACCTCTGCCTTAAAAATATTCAATGACCCTACCTCCACCACCTTCTGAAGCAGAGAATTCCAAAGTCACACAGCCCTCCAAGGGAAAAAAATTCTCCTCATCTCTGTCCTAAGAGGGCGAGCCTTAATTTTAAAATTGTGCCCCCTAGTTCTGGACTCACCCACAAGAGGAAACATCCTTTCTACGTCTGCCTTGTCAAGGTCGTTCAGGATCTTGTATACTTAAATCAAATCACCTCACACTCTTCTAAACAGTATTCGAGGTGCGGTCTCACCAATGCCCTGTATAACTTAAGCATAACATCCTTACTTTTATGTTCAATCCCTCTCGTAATAAAGGATAGTGGGTAAAGGATAAACAAACCTTCAACACCTCTTTGTCCTTTTGTCTATGACATCTTTTGGTTATCTCCACCTTTCACTGGCCCTCTATCCAGCCCTACCTGTCCCACCGCCCCCCCTTAAACCAGCTTATATTTCACCCCTTTACTATTTTTCCTTAGTTCTGTTGAAGAGTCATACGGACTCGAAATGCTAACTGTGTTCCTCTCCACAGATGCTGTCAGACCTGCTGAGTTTTTCCAGGTATTTTTGTTTTTGGTGAGGTTATTTACTTTGGTCTTAAGAATAGAAAAGCAGGATTTTTTAAAAAGGCATGAAACTTGTAATGGTTGATATTAAGAGACTTAGGTGTATTTGTACAAGGAATACAAAAAGTTAGCATGCAAGTACAGCAAGTAATTAGGAAAGTAAATGTCATGTTGGTTCTTATTGCAAGGGGAGTGGAGAACGAGAATGTCTTGCTACAATTGCATGGGGCTTTGGTGAGACCACACCTGGTACACTGTCTGCAAGTTTGATCTCTATATTTAAGGAAGGATATACTGCATTTGAGGCTGTATAGCAAACGTTCATTAAATTGGACCGTAGGATGAGATGGTTGTCCTATGATGAGAGGGTGAGAAACTTGGGTCTATATTCTCTGGAATTTAGAAGAATGAGAGGTAATCTCATTGAAACATTCAAGATTATGAAGGGACGTGACAGTGTAGACACTGAGACTTTGTTTCCCTAGGCTGGGGAATCCAGTTTCAGGATAAGAGGCCAATCATTTAGGACCGAGGAGAATTTTTTTACTCAAAAGGTTAGAATTCTCTACCCTGAAGGGTTGTTGATCCGCCATCATTGAATGTATTTAAGGCTGAGGTAGATTTTTGGTCTCTCAAGGAATCAAGAGATATGAGCAGCAGATGGGAAAGTGGATGTGAAGCCCAAGATCAGCTATGTGAATGGTGGAGCAGGCTCAATGGACCATATGGTCTTCTGCTCCTATTTCTAAAAGGTGGAAATTTCTTACCACTATAATTGGCTATTAATTGGTCATATCGAAATTGCAAGCAAAATCTCCATTTGACTTACCATCCACCCCTGATGAAATTGCGTAACTGTGTTTTCATATGTGGGGTTTGACCTGACACCATCTCCTGTGGTTTTTACGTCCCCTCCCACCACCACCCCTAGCCTCCGTCGGCCTCTGTCCTTCAAAGGTAAAATTACAGCCTTGGTGTTCAATGTTTTAGTGGGCAGAGGCGAAAACAGTTCATCTCAGCAGATCAGAATGCTCTGGGTCTCAGCAGTCCTCTGGGGGTTGAGTTGGTTAACTTAAGGAGTGCTGTCAATGTTAAGCAAATCATATATCAACAGTCAATCACACTCCCCCAGCTAAAAGGGACTTATCATGTCTTCTTCCTCGAGGATGAATTGCAGCATTCTTCCTCTTTTAGTCATCTCCAGAGCTGTTGAAATCCAGTTATTTTTTCAGTGCTTTGTTTCATTCAATTCTTTTGAAGTCTTGTTTCCAGATGAATTTAAGATGTTATTTTCATAAATTTAATTAACAAAGGCTATAGGCAAACATATGAATATCTAGATGCTTAAGTTGTGGACCAAACAAAATTCAGCCCTTATATAAAAACAAAAAACTGCGGATGCTGGAAATCCAAAACAAAAACAGAAATACCTGGAAAAACTCAGCAGGTCTGGCAGCATCGGCGGAGAAGAAAAAAGTTGACGTTTTGAGTCCTCATGACCCTTCAACAGAACTAAGTAAAAATAGGAGAGGGGTGAAATATAAGCTGGTTTAAGGTGGGGGGGTGGGGTGGGGGGAGAGAAGTGGGGGAGGGGGTGTGGTTGTAGGGACAAGCAAGCAGTGATAGGAGCAGATAATCAAAAGATGTCACAGACAAAAGAACAAAGAGGTGTTGAAGTTGGTGATATTATCTAAACGAATGTGCTAATTAAGAATGGATGGCAGGACAGGCAAGGTACGGATAGCTCTAGTGGGGCTGGGGTGAAATAAGACTAAAAGGGCATAAAAGGTATAGATTTAAAAATATTGGAAATAGGTGGGACAAGAAAAATCTATATAAATTATTGGAAAAAACAAAAAAGGGAGGGGGAAGAAACGGAAAGGGGGTGGGGATGGAGGAGGGAGTTCAAGATCTAAAGTTGTTGAACTCAATATTCAGTCCGGAAGGCTGTAAAGTGCCTAGTCGGAAGATGAGGTGCTGTTCCTCCAGTTTGCGTTGAGCTTCAGCTCAATTCAGCCCTTCCCATGGGGAACATCTGTTACTGTCTTCAAGTATTCACTCAATATACATGTTCCTAGATAAGTGAGTTTTCAACAGGAAAATGACAGTGGAAAACAATCAGCTTGTATAGATACAGGAACCATTGTTATTTATACTGATCTAGCCATTAATAATTTAAATTAACAAATCAATCTTTTCTAAGATAAAAAGATTAATTTTGATCATGTGATCAACAGCCATTGTTTGACTTCTAATTAAAATTAAACTAACAAAATCTACACTTTTATGACAACACTTCCCTTTGCCCTGATCAAGCCATGTTATTTTTGTTGCAATAACCCCTCCATGTTGCCATTTCCCATTTCAAGGCTTATACTTCAAAGTAGCAAATACATTTTGTTGTGATCTAAATTTAGCCATAGTAGAGGATTGTGGTCAAAACTGAAAGCTGTGCACCATTTGAATAATTAGTCTCTGTAATGGCACTGGCACTATCTTGTACATACTTTCTAGTTGCAATAGCTTGTGCATCAGGGAAATAACTGACTGGTCTTTCTATTGGACATTCACTGGACTCAGCAAGGCACCAACATCCCTGACAAAAGCTTCAGACTGAAACAACACATTCCTATGTATAAGTAGGAACTGTTTAAACTGGGAATTTGCACACAATTTCCTTTAGAAGTTTAAAATCACCCTCACAATTTTGTGACCTGCTGACTAGGTTTTCCACCATTTTTTTCACTGAATTTGTTAACTGTACAGATCTGTGCCTCTTATTCAGTTCCAGTATAACTTGCCACCCTGAGGAAACCTCATATCTGTTTCTTTGTTTGAAGGCAGAGCCACTGAGACGGCATACATATTCACTTGAGCAAATTTTTGTTTACACTTCTCCCTCCTTCCTTTCACTACGGTGATAGTATTACATCACCTACTGTAGGATTTTTTTTAGCTTTTACTGTCAACTGATCTATTATAACTGGGTTGGTTATATATTTGAGTGGATTAGATGGTCACTCCATTTCTGACTAAGGCCGGGGTTTTCCGTGCCCTCCAGCGTCATAAGTGTTCGGTGACACTTCTGATGCTGGCGGACACGGAAAATTATCCGCGTTTCCTGCCATTGGACATCGGGAACCTCATTGTAATACATTTGCATATCATTATTAGGCTAGCCCGCTGGATCGTCCGCCCACGTAGGCAGGAAAACAGGCCGGCGTGTTTCACAACAGCACATAAGCGATGTACACCTGGCGGGCTGCACTTTGCTCAGGACATCAAGGTTTGTTTGCCTGCCTTGCTTCAGTCAGCACTCACAGTCATCACTGCAGGCTTCACAGACAGCACCACATCACTTTTAGGGGACCTCACGACGGGTCTCTACCTACCAGATCAGCCATATGTGGGTGGCTTTTTAATGGCTGCAGAGCTAGGGCTTGCTTGGTGAAGGGGGTGAAGTGGCCTCAGGCAAAGTAAGAGGTTGTAGAACAAGGGCTGTACTGGGGAAGGAAGGTGTGTATGGGGACACATGTTGTTCTGCGCAAGTGGCCTCAAGATGGTGAGGGTTGAGGGGGCAGTCTCCAGAGGAGATGAGGCCAGATGGATATAGGAGTGAATGTGTGTGAGAATGGATAGTGATGTTCTTTGAGCTGGCAGTGAGATGCCAGTGAATGTGTGATGGGCTTGAGTGTGTGAGTTTAGAGTGATGAGATGGTTGCCATACCCTGGCTGCATGGTTGAGATCATTCATCCTCTTTCTGCATTGGATGGCCAAACTCATCTGTGCAGCATTGGCACTGACAACCGCTGCCACCACCTCCCAAGCCTGTTTGGTCACACAGCTGCCCATCCTGCGGCCAGAGCAGGGGTAGAGGACATCCCAGCAGGCCTCCGCGGCATCCAAAAGGCATTCCAGTGACACGTCACTAAACCTTGGGGAAGCTGTCTTTTTGCCTTTCGTGGACATCTTCCCTGCAGTAGGCGTGGGCTGGAAACACTGAGAGGTGTGCGTGTGGCGGGATTTTAAATATGACGCTCAACGTGATGAAGTGGTGAGGTGATGGCATGGCAGGCAAATGAGAGCCTGCCCACCACAGAAACAGCGTGTTACCCAGCAATGCATAACTAATGCGGCGGATTTGGGAAGATACAGTGTGAAAAGCCGTCATTGTGGCTGGTGGGTAAAACGTCATTTTACCCGCCGGCTACCGCACTTAGTGCAAATCTGGGACGATTCTGCCCTAAGAACGGCAATGCTGTCCATCTACATATAACCCAAAATAATCTCATGCCCCACCAACAATCCTTTTGTCCAAATAGCAAACTAATCAAAAACCCATTTTGCTCACATGAACATGAGCTACCCATTTAACTCTACTGTAAATGAAACAAGCAATATCAGCAGTCTCCTATACATTAGAGAGACCAAACGCAAACTGGGCGACTGCTTTGCAGAACACCTGCGTTCTGTCCGCAAGAAAGACCCAAACCTCCCTGTCCCTTGCCATTTTAACACTCCACCCTGCTCTCTTGCCCACATGTCTGTCCTTGGATTGCTGCATTGTTCCAGTGAAGCCCAACGCAAACTGGAGGAACAGCACCTCATCTTCCGACTAGGCACTTTACAGCCTTCCAGACTGAATATTGAATTCAACAACTTTAGATCTTGAACTCCCTCCTCCATCCCCACCCCCTTTCTGTTTCTTCCCCCTTCATTTTGTTTTTTCCAATAATTTATATAGATTTTTCTTTTCCCACCTACTTCCATTATTTTTAAATCTATACCTTTTATGCCCTGTTAGTCTTTCCACCCCACCCCCACTAGAGCTCTACCTTGTGTGTCCTGCCATCCATTCTTAATTAGCACATTCGTTTAGATAATATCACCACCTTCAACACCTCCTTGTTCTTTTGTCTGTGGCATCTTTTGACTACCTGCTCCTATCACTGCTTGCTTGTCCCTACAACCACACCCGCCCCCCCCTACTTCTCTCCTCCCACCCCCCCACCCCCACCTTAAACCAGCTTATATTTCACCCCTCTCCTAATATTACTCAGTTCTGTTGAAGGGTCATGAGTACTCGAAACGTCAACTTTTTTCTTCTTCGCCGATGCTGCCAGACCTGCTGAGTTTTTCCAGGTAATTCTGTTTTTGTTAAGCAATATCAGTGCTTTGTTTGAGATATTTTGGTCTTTGATTAAAAATGTAAATTTTGCATTATCTAGATGAATGTGCCTCATGCTTCATAAAAGGATCTGTCTATTCAATGTATCCTTCTTTTGCAGTGTCAAACTAAAAGACCTAGAGTAAGTGTTTCTTGCATTAAAATATGAATTTTAGACTTAGATGCAGTGTTGGTAATGTTACCAAAAATAGTCAAAGTATTTCACCAGCTTCATCCACCTACTTCAAATCTGAGATGACTCACCACTTTGCTTAATTATTAATAGTTTGTGATATAAATTATTGCAAAAAATCCAAGGCTATATTGCATATAGTTTACAAAGCTATTTCACAGCCATGGACAATAATGGAATTAAGATAAAGATATATTTAGTACAATTTACTGGTGAAAATGCTTTATTATTGCTACTGCACAAATTTAGTCACCAAACTTAAAGGGCTAGAAATTGGGATCATTTGTGTCTATTTTTGGGGCACTACGAGTGTCCTTAAAACTCCAAAATGGGGTCCAAAGTGTTATATTCCAGAAAAACAGGTGAACTTGAGCCAATCTTCGCATACTTTTAAAAGCTTTAATTTACAGAGGTACACATCGCAAGACATGCACCTCCTAACCCAATATTCACAGTTTCAATCTGTAACTATTTATAGGACACAAATGAATCTCTAGATAATACCCACTGTTGCGATATAAGGTACATGTACCTTTAAGGGTGCATGTCTTAAATTGCTGTCAATCACTACCACCCCAACAGATGTGATGTATTAGTCCCATGGCTTGTCATCAGTCTAGAAGCAACAGTAGTTGAGGTCAGATGCAGTCTCCCAGTTAAATTTATTTGTATATAGTTTTACCTTCAAATAAAGAACCCACATTATTGTTTCACCGAACATGGTGGTAGCATGTTTTTTGAAAATCTGACTTTAAAATATAAAAGCCTCAACCCTTCAAACGCAGAAGAAAATAACTAGTGTTAAAGTGAAACAACTATCAAGCCTCGCCATATGTAAGTGATTCTGCAGCTCTGTAGTAGTCCTACACTCTGTACTTTCACTATGGGACACTGTTGCACCTTGTATCAAGCAGGTACCAGGTGACGCTAAGTTGTTCGAATTTGCGGCCTCTTAAACAGTATAAATCTATCTGCTGCGAAGTTTAAGTAGGTACACATATTAAATAGTTGACTCTGGAAAGATTAGTTTTAAACAGAACTCAAAGGCAGGAAATACTCCATTACTACTGCTTGCTGTATTTTCAGGAAGTCAAGGGAAGTTGAACACTGCAAACTGGGCTGGGAACAAGAATCCATCCAGTGACGGCTCTTAATTACCGAAAGAAGCTTTCTTCTGAAACCTGCAGCTTCTATTCACACCTAAAATCACTGCATTGTGGGTGGAGCTGCAGTAAACCCAGAAAAAATCAGGAAGAGCTCCACAATGCTGCCATTGCAGTCAAATAGTAACCTATGACCAAATAAGGCCGCGGCTACTAAAGGTACTGCAGCTCAGAGCTAAATTAACTTTAGAAGAGCTGTCAAAACAACCTGGATAGCTGTCCTGTTTCAGATAAGGCCCTAATAATTCTGCAATAAGCCAGAAGATGACCTCAAAATTTCCACTGAATTGGAAGGCGTCCTATCTGATTTTACTTTGTTCCAACTATGCATTGAGCTGTGTGTTCTAGGCCTCAATATTTCCAAACCATAAACAAGCCATTAAAATTAAAATTGCTATAGGCAATGAAGGCCTCCAAAGACTGAACACATCAAGTCTGTCCAACGGACCATCTTAAAAACCCAGACAAAATATGGTCAGTACTCAAAGACGAATGACTTCAGAACACACCATCTGGAATCCATGTCATTCAGGCAACAACCGACAGGGCCACTGATCAGTCCATAAGTAGATGCAGAGACAAGGGGCGTGATAGTGATTTCACAACAGCAGAGCTAGCCAATAGGATAATTGAGCTTGTGATAGCCTCTACGCCAATGGAAGTGTTCCAAAAAAGACCTCTTGGGCCAACCCAAAAAGGTTACACCATAGAAGCAATACTGCAAAGCTGATGCAAGTATGAAACCATACCACTGGTTACACAGAATCTACAGGTTATGTGTAATTTATTCATCAATGACACGACAGCCAATTCAGGCCAAGCCTCGTTAACAATGCAGCCAGTGCGGTCTCATACATGCACTCAGAAAATGCCCAGCTTTTAATGCTGTGTGCAAG
Source organism: Cetorhinus maximus (assembly GCF_964194155.1). Taxonomy (NCBI): domain Eukaryota; kingdom Metazoa; phylum Chordata; class Chondrichthyes; order Lamniformes; family Cetorhinidae; genus Cetorhinus; species Cetorhinus maximus. The sequence continues at coordinate 34,665,641 of NC_135882.1, read as the reverse complement.
GCATGTGACACCAGAGGACATTGAAAGCATCAATGCAGAAAGTAAGGCCAAAACAAATGGTTTATTAAAAGCCACAACCAAAAGCCAGACAGGTACAGCATTCTAAGCAAACAAGAACACGTACCAGTGTCAAAACATGATCCACAAAATATCTCACCAAGCTATACGGTCAGATGATGAGGAAGACCTGACCATCGATACACAAACTGAGCCAACATTCAGCATGGTGAACATCACTTTATTATTGGCACAGTGGTACCAACAGAAGCCTTGGTCACTGTCCAGGTTATATGCCCACAATGCAGGGTCAGCATAACCTATATGCAAAATTGGATACTTTGCAGGTGCAAACATCCTTTCACTTTGCACACTGAAATGTATGTACCCACAGAAGTGACAAGTGATGATTTGACTAACCAATGCCAAGCTCACTCCGGCTTGCAAGGATCTGTTCCTTGGTCACCATTCATGGTATTGTCAAGACAATGACGAGTATCACAGACCACAAGCAGCACCACTGGAAATCCCGTGCTTACACTGGGAGAAGACCAGTTAACTTTGCAATGCAGAACATCAGCCAACAGGCTGAGTGGCACAATTTGAACCAAATATATTTTGTTGTGACCAGGTGAGAAGGAGTGAACTGGCTCCCCTCTATTCAACCTCCTCGGTTGGTCACAATAAAGGATTAAGCTTTTTTTCATGAGGAGATGCCTTTTCCAAATCAGAATGTATTTAACTATTTAAGCTGTGGGCAATAAGGAGTCAATCGAACACGGTTTTCTTGAATCAAAGAAAGAGAAAATTTATTAACCATTAAACCCGAGAAAAACAATAAAAACACGACATCAAGCATTCAGCCCTCATGTCATTCGGGCTCAGACACACACACAAACACACACATGGGTATCAGCAATAAGAGGAGTTGGTGTCCAATAAAAAAGGTAAAAGAATATCTGGTTAAGTGCCCTTTGATTGTCCTTGATGCGTAGATTTTAGATGCTGCAGCTGATTTAAGTTAGCTGGTTTCTTGGATGCAGTCAGATGTAGGAGATGTTGCAATTATTACAAGATCTCAGTTCGTTGGTAGGTTTCTGGTAGAGTTGACTTCTCGAACTGGGTGACACACTTATTCCAAAAGAGAGAGAGGGAGAGAGAGCAGCCTTCAGTCTGGTTCCTCTGCTGAAGACTTTCTTGACACTGCCTGTATCACTTGCAATTTTTCTCCAGTGGCAGGGCAGTCTTGTCTTTATATACTCCAGCAATTGTTTATTTTGAAGAGATTTTGAGTGTCTGTCTGTAGCAACCATTTTATCAATATCCAGTACTTTGCATTTTTAATGTCTCCTCCTGAGACAGTTACAAGTTTCAATGGGTGCCTGGACTATAATGTCTCTCTCTTCACACTCCCTTGTTTGTTTGTTTCTTACCTTCACCTTGGAAACCTCCCGAGTCATCACTCGTTAATACTTTATGATGCATTACTCGAAAAACAGGGGAAAATGAAAGATGCACACAACTGGCATAAGGGTAATGAATTACCCAACCTGAACACCGGACAGAAAGTTCGAGTATAACACCCAATTGATGGCACATGGAATCCAACAGAAATCATCAGCATATGAACAGAACCAAGATCGTATCAAATACAAACAGCAAATGGCTTGATAGTGCAACAAAACAGATGCCAGATCAGAACAATACCACAACCACAACTGCCGAGTAATCCTATTGCAACCAGAACATGGACGCAACACAAACAAAGCATCCCTAACCAGCATTCTGAAATGATACAGCAGCCTCCAGTAAAGATCACCATAACTAAGTCTGGACGGATAAACAAACCACCAATGTATTTCAGAGACTTGTAAATTTATTGCTCTGTATTGAAGTACATTTAGAGACTGCCTCAACAGGATGTGATTTAGTAGTCCCATGACTTCTAGTCAGTCTACAAACCGCAGTGGTCGAGGTCAGGTGTACTATCCACAGTCTGCCATTAACTCTATTTACATATAGTCTTATCTTCAGATAAGGAACCCACATTATTGTTTTACCAATCCTTGTCGTATCATTGATACGTTTATCTTGAATAGAATAATGTAACACCCACCACCTACATACAATTAAACAGAATTAGTATACAATCAACATGTGACAGAAGCATACATTGTTGGGGTGAATCATGCCGGATGCCATATTCAGGAGGGAGTAATGAATGTCTACTGCTAATTTGATGCTAGCAGTGCTATTTTGGAGCTCAACACTCCAGCTAATGCTCTCACTTAACCCTGTGCAGTTGAAGATGTGTTCAGCAGCAGGAAGGACCCTCGTCAGCATTATTTAAAGAGGCCTTCAACTTATAGGTTGGTTGCTGGTTGATTTTTTTTCTGATGTTGCTTCAAACCTACAAGTGTTTGATGCTTTGTTGTTTAAAACTGCAAGTGTCTATAGAAAGCCATGTGGCAGGTGCTGAAGGAATTTTTTCCAACTTCTGTGCACACCAGTTGCTCCCAAGCATGAATACACTAGAAGCGTTCCCCCTGGAATACAGCATGACTTTGAGAATGCCCTTTGAGGGCACACACAGAGCAAAGGAGAACAAGTTGCCAGGGTGTTCAGGGATCAAATTTTCCACTTGAGCCTAAGAGGGGAACAATGTGTGGGATGTCTGCACTTCAGTAATGAGGTTCTTGCTGAAAGTTGCTGCATGTTGCACCTGCAACCTCAGAGGCAGGGCAAGGACTACGTCGCCTGCATTTGTGAAGCTGACCGTGACAATGAACTTTCATGCATCTGGCTCCTTCCAGGCTGGAGCTGCAGATATTTGCCAAAGCTCAAAGTTTGTCTTTCATTGTTGCATAAAGGAGGTCACTAAGACTCTCTATTCAATGAGAATAAATCACATTTCATTCTCTCTTGTCAGAGAGAAGCAGCAGTGAGAGCACACAGTTTTGTGAGGTTTGCAGTGTTCTCCATGGTGCAGAATGCCACTGACTACACACACACACACATATCGCTTTGTGGCTGCCACATGCCAACTCTGCCTTATACTGGAACCGAAAGGGACTCAATTCCCTTAACATCTAGCTGGTGTGTGACCATAGGCAGTGAATCATGTAGATTACTGTCCAGTAGCCTTCCAGTAGAAATGAGGCTTTCATACTGTGGCAGTCTGCTGCGTCTTCCACAAAAGAGCCATAAAAGGGTGGCTACTGGGTAACAAAGGCTATCTGCTGAACACATGGCTGATGACTCTGATGGGCACCCTAAAGATATGTAGACAGTATGCAGACAATGAAATCCATGCTGCTACCATGAAATGTGATATAGCAGATCATTAATGTACTGAAACAATGCTTCTCCTGCCTGTACCGCTTTCAGAAGCCCTGCAGTACTAGGCACAGTTAGTGTCAAGATTCATAGTAGTCTGCTACATGCTGCACATCTTGCCATAATAAGAGAACAGCCCTTGTCAACAGGTATATGGTGAGCAATTGAGGCGCAGGTACATGAGTAACAGGAGGAGTTGAAGCATGAGGATGCGGAGGAAGGGAAAGGAGGTGGCAACCTAGATGACCTATTTCTGACCAGGCTCTCCATGAAGAACTCAATTGAGTACGATAGAAATAAACATGCCTGCGTCTGCTGCCAACGTGATGCATGTGCAGTTGTACCGCTTCACTCCGTGACATTATTGCGACTGATGGAGATCAGAACTCTACTCATGCCCCCAACCTCAATGTGATACTCTCAATTTAGTTTCTCATTTTTGTAGCATTTTGGAACCAGAAAGGGCTATTTGATTCAGAACAAAATACAATACCCATTTTCGCCTAGGGAATTTCCTTTAGCCTTATCTTTTTCCATGCCATGCACCCATTGCAAACAGGTGAACATGTACATAGAGGCTTGAGACTTCAAACTCCCTTTAAAATGCAATAGAGCAGATTTTCATGTTCCTGCTTCTGAAGCTACTGAAACATCTGGACACAGCCACAAAGATTAAAAATGGGTTGGAAAATTGGCTGGTTCCCTTATGGGCATGTGAGCCTCCTCACCCGATTTTTCTCGATGCCCTATACCTGGATGATTCAATTTGCCCAAGTTAGGAACATAAAAATCTGCACTAATTTTTAAAAATTCAATGAGAACACGAAATATATAGATCATGTTTTATCTAACCCCAAATTCTGAGTGGCAATTTAAATTTGTACATCTGTTTTCCATTGTTGGCAAGATTCAGCTTTAGGTTTTCTGTGTAAGCAGAGGCAAGTACACATGCTGGTGTTGGTGGCCATCTTGTGTTGGGAGGGGACACAGTGAATATCCACAGCCATAATTCTTCATTCAGCAACAGTCTCACACTTTACAAAAGCTAGCTAGAAATATAAAGATAGATAGTAAGAGTTTCCATACATATTAAAAAAAGAGTTAACAAAGTGAGCATTGGTCTTTCAGAAAGTGAGTCTGGGGAATTAATAATGGAAAATAAGGAGATGGCAGATGAATTGAACAGGTATTTTGCATTGGTCATCGCTATACAGGTAACATCCCAGAAATAGCTGTAAATCAGGAAATGGAAGGGAGGGAGGAACTCAAGGAATTACAATCACCAGGGTAGTGGTACTGAGCAAATTGTGGGAGCTACGTGCTAACAAGTCCCTGGGTCCTGATGGACTTCATCATAGGGTCTTAAAAGAAGTGGCTAGTGTGATAGTTGATACGTTGTTTTAAATTTTCCAATGTCCCCTAGATTGGGGAAGGTTCCATTAGATTGGAAAATAATAAATGTAACTCCTTTATTCAAATGGGAGGGAGACAGAAAGCAGGAAACTACAGGCCAGTTAGCTTAACATCTGTCATAGGGAAAATGTTAGAAGCTATTATTAAAGACATTATAGCAGGCTGCTTGGAAAAATTCAAGGTAATCAGACAGATTCAACATGGTTTTGTGAAAGGGAAATCATGTTTAACCAATTTATTGGAGTTCTTTGAAGTAACATATGCTGTGGTGGATGTACTTTACTTAGATTGCCAGAAGGCATTTGACAAGGTGCCAAAGGTTATTGTAGAAAATAAAAGCTCTTGGTGTAGGGGGTAACATATTGGCATGGATAGAAGATTGGCTAGCTAACAGGATACAGGGAGTAGGCATAAATGGATCTTTTTTCCAGTTGGCAAGGTGTAATAAGTAGTGTGCCACAGGGATCAGTGCTGGGGCCTCAACCTTTTACAATTATATAAATGACTTGAATGAAGGGACTGAAGGTCTGGTTGTTAAATTTGGTAATGATACAAAGCTAGGTAGGAAAGTAAGTAGTGAAGATGAAATGAGGAGGCTACAAAGGGATATAGCTAGGTTAAGTGAGTGGATAAAGATCTGGCAAATGGAGTATTATGTGAAAAATTGTCCATTTTGGCAGGAAAATAAAAAAGATACATATTATCTAAATGGTGAGAGACTGCAGAGCTCTAAGATGTAGAGGATCTGGGTGTCCTAGTGCATGAATCACAAAAGGCTAGTATGCAGGCACATTAATTAGGAAAGCTAATAGGATGTTATATTTTATTGTGAGGGGAGCTGAATTCAAAAGTAGGGAGGTTATGCTTCAGTTATACAGGACATTGGTGACGGGCTCGAAATGTTAACTATATCCCTCTCCGCAGATGCTGTCAGACCGTACTGATGCTAGTGCCCCATGATTTGAAGCCCCTTCTTCCCTCACCACTCTTTGAGCCATGCATTTAATTCTCTAATCTGCTTGACCCTATGCCAGCTGGAGCATGGCTCAGGTAACAATCAGAGGTTATTACCTTTGATATTCTGCATTTTAATTTGGACCCTAATTCCTCAAATTCTCTAAGGAGAATATCATTGCTGGCTCTACCTATGTCGTTGGTTCCCACGAGGGCCAAGAAGACTGGATCCTCCCCCCACTTCAAGTTCCTCTCCAGCCGCGAGGGGATGTCCTTAATCATGGCACTGGCCAGGTAATACAACCTTCAGAGCGCCAGGTTGCGGCTGCAGAGAACAGTATCTATTCCCATGACCATGCTGTCTCCTATCACTGCCACATTGCTCTTCGCTCTCCCCACTTGAATGGCAACCTTCATCATGGTGCCAAGACCAGTCCTTCTCCTCATCCACCTGTTGTTCAAAGTCAGGGGCTGAGGTTCCTCCATCACTACCTGTTGGATCCCCTTACCTGCCCAACTCGCAGCCACATCCTCCTGTCCCTGACCAGTAACCAACTCTTAAGATCTGCCTAGCCTAAGGGGTGTGACTGCCTCCTGATAGAACGTATCCAGGTAACTTTTCCCCTCCCTGGTGCATCACAGATGCAAAACAAGAGGAATTGAAATGCTGGTGCTCATGTTAGCCCATGCTATGGCCTCTTCCTCTGCAGCCTCATCTTCTTCAAATTCATCACCCTCATCCCCTTCGAGGTCCTTCTCAGCAGAGATGTGCAGCTCCTCCATCTTGTCATCTGGCAAGTCCTCCACCTTTGCCAGCACCAGGTTGTGCAACATGCAACAAGCCACAATGATCTGTGAGATCCTCTGGGCACTGTATTGGAGTGCTCCACTAGATCTGTCTCTGCGTGACTTTGTGCCAAAGCTCCTCAAGCCGCAGACACCTACTACAGCTGCCGTTTGCCCTGTATCACATTGGTGTCCAGGAAATCGCACATTCTGCAGTCACAGTCCTGCCATCTTTATTATAAGTTAATTACTGTATTACTTTTTAAATTAATTAATTTTAATTAATAAACCCTACCACTCCCAATAAACTTGACTACTGCTACTACAAAACCCTTGCTACTAATAAAACCTTACAGCTACCAATAAATTATACCAGTTCTTAAAAAGATAAACGAGCAAAATATTCCCAATCACTTACCTCTGTGACATCACACTTGATTTTTTCCACAGACTGAGCCCCACCACCAGCAGCAGCAGCTAGCTTCCGGGTCTGCTGGAAGTGTCAAGGAAGTACTGGGGTAATTGTAATAAAGTTGAGTTTACACAGCACGGCAGAGGCGTGCGCTCTTCTGAGTGCCCTCTTCACTTGTTTATTATTTGTTCTTGCCAGTCAGCATCCCTCATTACACTGAGCAGGTGATGGTGAGCTGTCTTCTTGAACAGCTGCAGTCTATTTGGTATAGGATTTGGACAGTGACAGTGAAGGAATAATGATATAGTTCCAAGTCAGGAAGTTATGTGACTTGGAGGGGATTTTACAGGTGGTGGTGTTCACAGCTTTCTGCCTCCCTTGTCCTTCTAGGTTGTGGGTTAGGAAGATGCAATTGAAGGAACATTGGTGATTTGATGCAGTGCATTTTGTAGATGATATGCACTGCTGCTATGTGCTCCAGTAGTGGAGGGAGTAAATGTTTAAGGAGGTGGATGGGGTGCTGATCAGCGAGCTGCTTTGTCTTGAAGGATGTCAAACTTCTTGAATGCTGTTGAAGCTGCAATTATCCAGGTAAATAGAGGGTACTCCATCACATTTGTGACTTGTACCTTGTAGATGGTGGGCAAGCTGTGGGGAGTTGGGAGGTGAGTTACTTGCTGCAGAATTCACAGCTTTTGATTTGCTTTTGTAGCCACAATATTTGTAAGGCTGGTGCAGTTCAGTTTCTGTCAATGCTAACCCCTAGGATGTTGACGGTGGGGAATTCAGTGATGGTAATGCCATTGAACATCAAATGGAGATAGTTCTGAGAGGGCAGTAGGATCATGTTCCATGAAGCCACTCCCACTCCCCGGGGATGGCACCTGAGCAAGCCTAGTAATCAGTTAATAGACAGATTACTGGACTGCTATGACACCCTGCAAGCCCCTTTGCACAATGTAATCCATAGCCATGATGGCAGCAAGTTGACTTTACATGACAGCAGAAACATGCAGATCCTGAACTATGCTATCCAAAAAATTACATGCAGTGTCAGTGCCTGAACTGGTGGCTGTGAATGAAAAATTGAGTTAAGGTGCAACTTCATCATCACTGTTGCCTTGCTATTTCTCCAGGTTGCACTTATTGAAAAGAGAAAGGGACAAGGGTAAGGCACTGTTGCGCGGAAGAGTTGTGGAGAAAGTAAGAGCATGTGTAGACCATCTGCAATGTGTATGTCAGAAGAAGGATGAAGTGGAGATGGAATGTGAAAAGGATTAATTAGGTATATGTTAACGTCTTCTATGATGGTTTGAGCCCCAGTGCTACCAGGGCCTGAGCAATGAGCAACCCAATAATGACCAACATCATCTCCTCCGTGGGGGTAAGGACATGCAGGAGTGCCCGTCTCCCTTAGCTTAGCTGCCTCTGGTTGTACACCACCTTGTCCTGTAAGAGAGAAGAAAGCGTGTCATTGCAACCTGTTTGGGTGATGAAGCGGTCAGTGTGAACAGCCTATAAGATGTGGGAGTGAGGCTTAAGGCAGCAATGTTAAGTGTGAGAAGATACAGTGAAGCATATGAATGTCAGGCTGGAGATTTGAATGGTAAAGATTGTAGGTAGCTGAGTGATGAGGCTGTGGTGAATTGTCCAGGTCTGAGGCTAGTGGTGCGGTTGGTGGGATATAGCATTTAAAGATCCATTTCCTGGCCTTGACCACTTGTGTGAGATCATTCAAGTTCTTGCAACACTGCATCCAGGTTTTCAAGGTTTGATTCTTGGTATTGATCTTCATGCTTTTCTGCACCCACCTTACTTCCAAATGATTGCCTGGATGGCTTTCAGGCCCCCGGCATTCACACATCTCTCCTCATTTTCACCTCCTCCACCAAGGCCTCAAGTGCAGCAAAACTGTAGAATCCGCTTTCTCCGATGTTGTGCCATTCTTCAATGTTGCCCAGGTCAGAGTCACCTCCTGCAGGACTGCCAGCACCTGCTCCAACCATAATGGTCCTCCCCTTTAAGAGCTGCAGGCTAGCTTAAAGCAGTGCAGGTTAGCTTTAGGTGATGCTAGCCATTCGTTATAGTGGCCCCCTGCTGATGGGTCTAACACTGGATATTTGATGAAATCATTCAAATGAGCAGGCAACATGAAGTAGGCATACTGCTCATTTTCGGGGGCTATCAAATTTAGTCAAAAATTATGTAATTAGAACATTGTAATGCACACAATACAAAAGCTGGACACTGCACAGGCATCTGCACACATTTGTAATACCAATAATACACCTTGAAGCACAACAAGGACAAGTGTCCTTGAAATATTATGGGCAAAATTTTACACTGATCAGACAGGCACGCACCCGACCTAACTGGACACAAAATTGCGCAAGACGACGTCGGGCAAGCGTCCCGAAGTCATCCCGTGCTCGTGCGATATTTCGGAAGTGCGCCTGCTGACAATTAAGAGGCCAATTAAGGTTAATAAATGTGCAATTATCTCCAATATTTTGTGGTCCATCCAATCTTACGGTTGGCGGATGGGCGAATCAGTCAGGTGGACTTTGCATTTTTCATGAAGCCTCATTCAAGGGCGGGATGAGGTTTCCATTATTAAATGAAAGATAAATGAAAATCTATGGACAGCATTTATATCATGTATATGTTCAGATGACTGACTGTGATGCTTGGACATTTTTTTCTTGATTTTAAAAACTTTATTTGATGCTTTTCAGGTCTTCAGCTCCCTGAGGCAGCTGTCTGCCTTCAGGGAGTTTTCTGTCAGTTCTCGCCTGCGCTGACGCCAGCGCCCAGCCTCCTCCTGCCCAAACCCCAGCAGCATTGAGCTTCTCAGTGCACGCTTCACACGGGCTGGCCATTAATTGGCCAGCCAGTGTGAAATTGCGGTCGGGGGCTGATCGCGGTCAACGGTCCGTTCCCCTGCTGATCCTGGTCCCACCGACTGCACCCGCCCACCAATCTAAAGAATCTGCCCTATATGTCCAAGGGTAAATATTAAATATATAAACACTTCCTAAGGATGATTCTGTATTCACATCAAGACTTGCGTTCCCAGCGGTGTCTCCCTGGTTGGAATGCAAGATTACAGTGGCATCACATTTCTCAAATATTTCTTTTATATATGTATCTGATGCAGTTTGTCTCTCTTGGTCTGGACCTGAGTAGCCATGGACAATTTCTTATTATGGGCAATTAAATAAAAACTAACCGCATTTTTTAATATATAATTCTGTAATTTCAAAACTTTTTTGCAATGTAATATTCTATTTAACTTTTTAAAGAATATTTCTAAAATGGAAACAGTGTTTATGTTGCTTTAAAAAGAATATTTTCAATCACATAAATGAAAATATTGAGAACGTGATCAGCAGCAAGAGTACAGGAATAACCTCTAACACTTATCGAATGAAACTGAGGAAGTACTGGCTAATAAAGTTTGCATACTATGTTGTAGAACGCAAGCTATCAGAATTGGACTTCAACAGGGAGAGTTTGACTTACCCTGTAATGTTGCAAAAGGAAAATTACATGTAAATAAAATAGAGTTTGAAATATTGGAGTTGAGTGGCACTACTTAACAGGAATATGTTTTAATTTGCCAATATCACAATTTTGCTGTAACTCGTTTTCCATTATTTTTTGTTAATTGTCTCAAAATAAAGCAGCAAATGATATCTGAAGAGATTAGGAATGTATGAATAAAAGAGAAAAGGCAGCTGGAAAACTTCTAATGAGAAGTTTTTGGGACTTATGGAACAACTAATCCTGAACTAAGCAGGAGATCCCATCAATAAAAGAAAAGAGGTGAATCAATCCAATTACTAAAATGCTTCTGAAAATAAATGTCAATGCATTCATTTTTTTCTCAGTAACTGAAAATTTTAACAACCAAAGTAAGCTTTTGGAAGAGAATAAAAATATTAAAGTATTACATATTTAACAGCTATGTGATTACACTTACCCACTGAATTGCCTTTTGCATCTTCTAAAAGCTTTTACTTCAGTGTTAAGCCCATGTCAAAACTAAAGCTTTAACTGAATGTTTTACCCCAAGCACAGTGGAAGTAAATTATTAATTGTATTTATACAGTTTGCAGAACTCATCAGTGTTTTCACTGAGTTGAAGCAGAAGACTTATCCTGTGAGGAATTGTGAATTTGTTTGCTTTCTCGAAAAAACTGAAACAAACTAGGCATTGACTACTTAAAGGTTTATTCTACATAAATTTCACATTGAAAATGCTGGGCCATAATTTGCAATGGCAGGTCATTTAGCGGTGTGTACCATTAGTTAGACTTGCCTTTCTACATTTCGGATTTAAATTTTTTTTATGTAGCAAGTTGCTGATAATGCGAGATGAGAAGGATTGTAAATTAAACATTGCCAGGACTGAGAAGGAAATGTGAATTGGTGCGGATCATGCTTCCCAATGGCAAGTGGTGGAAACCTCTTTTTAATGAATTAGCAAGGCATGCATGCTCATTAAAACACAACTTTGCCAGATTAAATTGTACCTTTGGCATTAAGTATGCAGCAAATGAGAAAAATGTGCCTTCAGATTCATGACTGGTTAAAGATGGCGTGCAGCAGGTGAGGTAGACTTCCTGGTAGAATAGGACCAAGCAGAAGCTGCACTTGTGTGGGGATCTTCATTGAAACAGGGGAGAGGAGGCTTTAATTCATTGAGAACAGATGGTGTCTGTGAAGAGGGAACTGCACATGGCAGACCTATGAAGGCTCATGGGGTCTGAGAGGTTACGGGGATAAGGCACTGTAAAGATACTGTGACTCTGTAACTATACAGGCAAAGTCAATGTAAGTCAAGCATGATTGCGGGGAGATCAAGTGTTATAGTGAAGGTCAATGGTGAAGTTCTGAAAGTCAAGGGTAACAGAGGGAAGGTCAAGAATGATGGAGGACTGAAGGTGACAGATGGCAGCGCGAGGATAATGGGGAGCAGTTTCACTGTACCGGAAGACTGACTGGCTGTGACAGGGGAAGGTCTAGGATGAATGTTAGTTGGTCAAGGGTGATAGGGGTGAGTCAGCTGGAGAGGAATTGGCAGAGGGTAGCACTGCGCCAGGCACAATGAAGGTCAGAACGCCAACAAAGAGCATCAGGAGAGGGTGAAGCAGCTTAGGACACTAGCAAGCAGGGGCCTGTGTAATGTCGAGCATTGGCATGTATTAGATTATATCACAGGCAGTGTAACGACCCGCAGATGTAAAAGAGGCATTGCCTGAGACAGCTAAGGATGTTATGGGCTTCCATCGGGTCCCTCAGGAAGACCTACGTTTTCGTGGATTGCGAGGCAACCCAATACTAGCAGCTTTAAAAGTCACCCTGGCATTGAATTTCTATACCTGCAGGTCTTTGGGGGTCACGTGTGGCATCTTGCCGTCAGCCACTCACAAATGCATCAGAAGAGCCAATGATTTTGTGCAACAAATCACGGACCTGGAGAGCCAGGCAGCCAGAGCTGTGGCATTCTGTGCCATCGCTGGATTTCTACAGGTGGAATTGCACACATGTGGCTCTTAATGGGAGTCTCTCAATGTGTAGCGGTCTGTGATCACCACAAACAAATCCTGCAGGTGTATGCTCGCTTCCCAGGGAACTTTCATGACTCTTATATCCTCACTCACTCTCAGATGGTATAATTGTTTGCTCACCTTCAGCAACTGCAGGATTGGTTCCTGGGGAATAGAGGATATCCACAGAAGAACTGGCTCGTGACACCTGTGTAGAACCCACAAAGCCCATCAGAGGAGAGATATAATGCCATCTATACCTCAACGAGAGCAACAATAGAACAGACCGTTGGATTGCTGTGATTCCACTGTCTGGACTGCTCAGGTGGAGCTCAACAGTATGCGCCACAAAGAGTCTCCAGGAACATTGTGGCCTGCTGTACCCTACACAGCAGGAAAGGGGTGAGGAATTTGCAGAGAGGGAGATGGAGGTGCCGGATGCCTTCTTGGACGAGGAAGAAGGGGAAGAAGCAAATGTTAATGAGGTAGTGGATGATGTGGCTTGAGCTGAAGATGCTAGGGCAGTAGAACAACAGGCTATACAGGCCTATGACAGCCTCATTGCAGGCCCCTGCAAGATCTTTTGACCTCCTCACAAAATGTCACTGTGTAAGTTCCAGCAAAATTGGCAGACTCCCTGCAGACCAAAGTACAGGCCAGCTGTCCCTGCCATTTAGAAAGAAAAATGCTGCAGGCCCTTGGCATGAGCAAGCCCATATACATGGTTTGGTCACATCCACACACTTTCGAATTGCAAGGAGGTCATCAATAACTCAATGACACATGCTCCAAATCCTGGCAAGGCCTTTCTAAGAACAATGGGCATGCACCTCCAATAAATAGTATGCTTTAGCTGCAGATGTTGGCGAGACAATGGCCTGTGCAGAATTACCAAGGGGTAAAAACCATGTGCTGTCTTTCCAGCCGGGTACCAAACCCCTGAAACAAGGAATGACAAATAAAAAATTGCACGTCCAGAGACTCGGAGATGCAATTACTTCTGAGACCCCACAATAAATGGTGTTTCCATAGACCCACATCATCCATCATTAATGGCCAGCTCCTTAAAAGCCTCCATCAGTTTACAAAGCTCCAAAAATCATCAACATTCAACACACATGAATAAAGTGCTTCAAACTATGTATTTAAACATAACTGAACACATCCATGAGATGATTGGACAGCATTGCCACTTGTGTGCCATTCGAATATTTTCAGTTGATGTTTTCTTGCAGAGCCCAGGATATTGTTCATCCTTATCCTGTAGTGGACCCAGTCACACTTTTGGACCCCACGGATGCTAACCTCCACTGTCATCTCCAACCAGGCCAACTTAGCTAGGCAGGAGAGCCTCTTGTTGCCATCACTGGGAAACAGGACCTTCCACCATTCCTGGACACCCCAGAGGAGAACCTGCAGGGAGGCATCACTGAACCGTGTTGCCACTCGTGTCCTTGCCGGGACATGGCAGGTAATGGGTATCAACTGGTGGCGGGGTAGGAGCAGTTCCAGGAATTCAGAGGGATTGGGGAGGTGGGATAATAACAGCAGTTTCCAAAATTACTGCCTGCTCACAAGCAGCAACACTGATTCTGCTGGATGGCAGAGATTGGATGCCTGTCTGGGTGCCGTTTAAATATGGCACAGATCTTTGACTCTGTGAGGCAAGGGTGGGGCAGGCAGCTTCCTGCCTGTTCCGCTGCATGATTGGCTGGGGCCCTCGCTTCTGCACATCTAACTGGTTGGCCACCACGTGATCACGCTTGGCCAGCTGTCCCGCCGATGAGCAGAAATGTCATTACAGAAATGTAATTCTAGTTCCGCTGCTGGGTCCTGTGGTACTGGAAGAAGATTCTGCCTAACAGTTTATATCTACCACGCAAATACAGCAACATCATGACACTCAATGTATTTCATGATAAGGCAGACAGAAAGAAGCCACTTTCATGAAACTAACAGTGGAATGACGCAACCTGAACAGGAACTTGTTTGATTTTTTGTGTTTGATTTTGCATCTGCTCCTTGCTTGAAAAAGCTGTGCCATTTATGCATAACTAACAACGAGCATCATTACCCTATTTTGACAGCAAAATTTGTCCCTTTAACAATGGCTCCTTTTTTATTATGAATTGCACAATATTTTCTTTCAGATAGCTAGAGAACACCTGTGATTAACAGCATCTGTAGTTTCTTTTGTTCACATTCAGAATGTAAGACAAAACCTGCTTATTGAGAATGGATTTCTTATTCTTAAGGAAATGTTGAAGACGAATTTAGTTTCTTTTACTTAAAGATTAAAATCTAACTGAACGATGAATTTGAATGAGTAGCTTCTTCCTGATTGGCTGATGCCCATCGCATTCTCCAACCATTATGGCTACAAATTTTTTCCTCTTCTAACGGTAATAATTGGCAAACAATGCAAACAATTAACTTTTCAGTGATTTATAACGTAACTTTTGTTTCTAAAAACTTATATTTACTACACAGCATGCAGTCATCAAATATTCTAATATTGCATCAAGTCGTATAAGGCAGGAGCTTAAAAGCAGGAACCAATCAACAATGGTGGCCACAACTGAGCCACAGATAGAACATTTCTGTCAAACACTGAAATCTCAAATAGTCCTCTTCAATATCCTCCTCTTCCTGGGCATCAGAATTTGCTTCCCAAATTTGCTTCGAGATGGTAGCATAGTGGGAATGATGCTGCGAAAGCTATGGGCCTTAACAACATCCCAGCTATAGTGCTGAAGATTTATGCTTCAGAGCTAGTTGCGTCCCTAGCCAAGCTGTTCCAGTACAGTTACAACATTGGCATCTAGCCAACAAGGTGGAAAATTGGCCTGTAATGTCCTGTCCATAAAAAGCAGGACAAATCCAATTCAGCCATTTACAGCTCCATAAGTCTACTCTCATCATCAGCAAAGTGATGGAAGGTGTAGTCGACAGTGCTATCAGACAGCACATACACAGTGCTCATTACTGCTTTGGTCCAAACATCAGCAAAAGAGCTGAATTCTAGAAGTGTGGCGAGAGTAACTGCACTTGACATCGAAGCAGCATTTGATTGAGTGTGGTATCAAGGAGTCCTAGTAAAATTGAGGTCAATGGAATTGGGGAAAACTCTCTACTTGTTGGAGTCGTATCGAGCACAAAGGAAGCTGGTTGTGATTGTTGGAAGCCAATCATCTCAGTTCCAGGATATCACTGCAGGAGTTCCTTAGGGTAGAGTCCTAAGCCAAACCAGCTGTTTCATCAATGACTTTACCTCCAATATAAGGTCAGAAATAGGGGTGTTTGGTGATGATTACTTTCATGTTTCAGTACCATTTGCAACTCCTCAGATACTAAAGCAGTCCATGCCTACAAGCCTGGACAAGGTTCAGGGGGATAGTTGGGATTTGAAGGAGAAGTCGGGGGGGGGTGAGTATGGTGATGGGGGGGGAGGGGGGGCGGTGTCACCCTTTATAGCTACTGAGGAGTTAGACTAGGGTCTTTTTGTCTATTTCCTGGGTAACTCAGTTGGAATTTTATACAGCAGGTCCCAGGGAGCAAAGGAATTGCTCCAGAAATTCAAAGTTCCCAGGCAATTCCCATGGAGTCAGTACACTGGGATTTCTGAGGGGTGCTGTACTGCTTCTTTTGATATCTGTCAGGTCTTCTACTGTCCAGAGATCAGAAGATCTGGGCCTACTTTGAGTCCTTTGAGAAAATTGTGACAAAACTAAACACAAACAAATTAATACTTTGAGAGATACTGGGGCAGTTCAGTAATTGAAGGCTGATAACATGACTTGTTTTCCAGATGGTTTGATGAAAGAAAGGGTATTAATGGGGGAATTCATGGGAATATGAACCTGTTCCATTGCATAAAGTTAATTTATGAAGCGACCCTGCAAACAGATTCATTACTGCGGGAATTGTTCCTATTTTACCTATTGAAGGGGTAGATTTTATACTGGGTTATGATTTGGATGGTTTGAAAGTATTAGCATCTCCGAGAGTTTCGAGGCAGCTGGCTGAAGTGGGGGAAGC
Source organism: Cetorhinus maximus (assembly GCF_964194155.1). Lineage (NCBI taxonomy): Eukaryota > Metazoa > Chordata > Chondrichthyes > Lamniformes > Cetorhinidae > Cetorhinus > Cetorhinus maximus. The sequence goes on along the minus strand of NC_135882.1, from coordinate 34,649,153 downwards.
TGAGATTTTGCAGGAGGAACATCTTGAATTATTCCCAGATTGTGTGGTAACTAGGGCTCAGAGTCATGAGGCTAGACAGGATGAAGCAGAATCAATTAAGAGGGAGGATAATTCAGATGTTCAGTTACATAGGATTTTTTTCAGTAATTTGAATGAGGTTCAAGACCTTGAAACTAGTGAGGCTGAATTATTTAGCCAAGCTTCTTTCATTGAAGTCCCTTTGATCCAGACAGACCCTGATTTGTCAGGGGATTGTCTATATTCTGAGGAAAAATGAGAAAAGTTCCCTGAATGTTATTACCTAGAAAAAATGACATATTGATGAGGAAGTGCAGACCGCCTCAGAGACCATCAGATAAGGAGTGTAACGTGGTCTGTCAAATTGTTGTCCCTCCTGGTTACCACAAGGAAATAGAACTCCCATGAGATTCCGATGGGAAATCATTTAGCAATAAGAACGACTCAGGTTAAAGTAATGAGGCAGTTTTATTGATGAGGATTGCATGGGATGTGGTTGAATTCTCAAGACATATCACCCATGTCAACTTAACAAAAACAAAAATACCTGGAAAAACTCAGCAGGTCTGACAGCATCTGCTGAGAAGAACACAGTTAACATTTCGAGTCCGAATGACTCTTTAACAGAACTAGGGAAAAATAGAAAAGAGGTGAAATATAAGCTGGTTTAAGGGGGGTGGGACAGGTAGAGCTGGATAGAGGGCCAGTGATAGGCGGAGATAACCAAAAGATGTCATAGGCAAAAGGACAAAGAGGTGTTGAAGACAAAATAACCCATGTCAACTTGTTGGGAAGCCCCAGCCGTCGATTAAACCAGCTCAAATGATCCCAATAGCTGCTTATGATTAACCATTTAGTAGGGTTCTAGAGGATTGTGTGCGACCCTACCCAAAATCAAAACGTGGTATCAATATCTTTCAACCATCTTGAATTTGTTTACCTGGTTCCCAGAAGCAACACCCTGAAGAAAAATTATTGCAAAGGTAGTAATCAAAGGGTTAATTCAGTTTTTCACCAGGTATTGGTTATGCAAAGGTTCAGTCTGTTCATGTCCAAATTTCATGTCAGGAGTATTCCAGGAGACAATGGGCAGAATTTTCCATGCCCAATGGCGTCAGGCATGTTTGGCGGCGTGAGCAGACAATATGGGAAGGCCAAAAACTAGTTTCACGATGTCGTGAAACCAGGTTGCAATTGTCGGCTCTGCCTGTCGGGAACCACATTATAATATATTTGCATGTCATTATAAGCCAGCCTCCTGGCATCATCCCCCCAAGCTAGGTCATTTGAGCATGTCGGCAGGAAAACACGCTGGTGCAGAACATGTCTTCACAAGTGTGATGTGCAGAAGTCAGGACATACCGTCAGGGCCTTGCTCACATCGCGGACATCCGAGGAGCAGAAGATGCTGGAGACCGACAGCAACGGGTCCCTGGAAGAACGTCCATCACATGCTACGTGGATTCTCATGGAAATGGCTCTGCTGCGAAGCAGCTCATGGAAGGCTGAATTCACCATTGAGGGTCTGCTCACAACTGATGATCATTGAGGAGGTGGAGAGGAAGGGCCAAATGTGCTTGGGAGAGCAAGAGGAGAGGAAGGTCTAGGTTCGACTGGGAGAAGAAGGTGTGTCGGAGGGGTGGGGGCTAAAGTTGACAGGGGGGAAACAAAGGTGTTGGGAGGGTGAGGTTGGGAGGAGGGGAATGAAGGCATGGTTGGGGAGGGTGAGGTTGGGAGGGAGGGATGAAGGTGTTGGTGGGTGAGGTTGGGAGGAGGGGAACAAAGGTGGTGAGGGGGTGAGGCTGTGGGGGGAAGGGAGTATGGGGGAAGAGGGGTAACTGGGGAGAAGATGGCAACTGTGGAGGTAGGTCTAAGGAGAGAGGAAGGTGTAAAGGAAGGAGTTGGGAGGGGGAAGGAGTCTGGAGAGGGGAAGGGGTCTAGGGGGAGGAAGGAGTCCGGAGAGGGGAAGGGGTTCAGGGGAAGGAAGGAGTACAGGGGGGGAAGAAGTCTGGAGAGGGAAAAGAGTAAGGCTGGAGGAAGAAGTAAGGGTGGAGGAAGGAGTCCGGGGAGGGGAAGGAGTCTGGGGGGAGGAGTATGTGGTGGGGGAGTGGGGGAGGAAGGGGTCTGGAGAGGGGAAGAAGTAAGGGTGATGGAAGAAGTAAGGGTGGGGGAAGGAATCAAGAGGGGGAAAGAGCTAAGGGGAGGGGGGTGGAGTCCATGGAGGGTCTCTGGTGGGTGGGGGGGGAGGAGTTCCAAGAGGGGAAAGAGTTCCAAGGGGTGAAAGAGTCTGGATGGGGGTGTGTCCAGGTCAATGTGCAAGGGAGGGTTCTGTTGAGTCCATGACTGCCTCCTGGGGAGCAAACCAAGGATGGGCGTGGTAGGGCGGAGTGGTGAGAATGACCGAGGGCAGTATGAGGTGGTAGGGTGGGAGGGTGAGGATGCGACAAAGGGATGAAGAGGGCGGTTGGTGGGGACTCGGAGGACACGGACCCTGGGGGTGGGAAGGAGGAGGTCTGGGAGGTTAATTTGGATGGGATTTACAGGAAGGAAGGGAACGTGTACGTTCACCAAGACATCCCTGAAAGAAAAGAGTTGTGGCTGGTAGGTGATGGTGGGGAGGTGGAAGGTGATGCCGGGGGTCAACAGTGAAGGGGGAAAGGAAATGGGTGACTGGTGGAGAGGAAAGGACGGGGGACCTGAAGAAAAATGTTAGACCCACCATGCTTGCTAAATCGAAAGTGAAACTAAAGTGGTGGTGGGCGAGAACAGGTGCTGCATGGGAGTGTGATCAATGGGTGGGCGGAGATGTAGGTCAGCTCGGATGGACAATTAAAAGTGAACCCCAGCAGGCAGCATTGAAAACGCTCAGCACATTGCGATGAGTGTGACGCAAGAAGGATCCGCGTGCATAGGAAAGTGCTTGCACGTGGCTCCACAAGGCCCGGCCACACACACACACTTCTCCCTCTAGAATCACTCACGGGCTGGCTGCATGCAGCTGAACTGTTAGTGGGGGGTGGATGGAGGATGCAGTGCAAGGACTAGCAAAGTCTGTCAATGAAGCTGAAAGACACCATTATAATTTTTTCAATGAAAGTGAATATATTTTCAGGTTGTAAAGTGACAAAATGTGTTTACCTGTGCCAACTGTGATCAGAATTTCTTAATTTTTGCCTTAGACTTCTAGGTGCTGCACTGACATCTGCAGCAGGTGCGGAGACAGCCTATGCAATGGTTGGCACTGTTGCCTCTGATGACTTTGCCGCGGGTCCTCTGGAAAGCTGAGGTCTTTGGGGGCCCCGGCTTGCTTTAGCTGTCCTCCTGTGGGCCAGCTGTTCCCTCTGCAGTGACAGAGGGGGTCACAGGCAAAGGAGACTCGGAGGGAGAAGACAGCCTCTTTCCTGAGTGGATGACCGAGGGGTGTCCGGCTGCCGCTCCTCCTCCCTTCGGGTGCCCGAGGACACTAGCCCGACTTCTTGAGGGGAAGGAGCACCTGGAGGGACGTTGAGGTGCCCAGTTTCCCTCTCGCGTTGGCACTGCAGGAACTTACCCATGGCTACTGCGATGTGAATGCAGGTCTGTGCGCATCTCCGTGTTCTGCTGGACCAGGGTCTCCATGGTGTCCACCATCCTCCCCTTGGAGGCCTCCATATGCGCACATGTGGGTACCACTTCATCAGAGTGCAGGCAGATGCATTGCTCCAACTAATGTGCTGCCATGTTGAGGGCTTCTAACAGCTGTTTGTGATGTTCCCCCGCTGGCTCTCCAGGATGAGTTGAAGGCCGAATCCAGAGGTTCGTCATCTGACTCGGACCTGACAGATGCATCTTCCCCAGGGGTCCTCCGAGTGCCGGGGAGCTCAGCTGAACCTGCCTCTTCCTGCTGAGGAAAAGTGTCCATGCAGTGACCACCAGATTGTGAACCCAAGCCTGCTGTAGATCTAGGTCCTGCCGAAGTACGTGTCTCTGAACTGGTGGAGGATGTGGGTAAGCACTATGATGGGTCTTCCAAGTTGCTTAATTCCAGCTCTTCAATGGAGGAGAAGTCCTCTTGGCTGGAGGTGATGATGTGGTTGCAGCTGAAGGGCTGGCTGGCTGAGGGTGTAGGCCACTTGGCAGAGCTCCCTGTGAACCAAAGTAGGGATAATTAGTGCATGTTAGCAGAGCCAAAAGCAGGAGACAGAGCACTCACATTTGCGTTGAGAGAGGATGATGTGGTGCAGGATTGTCTCCTGGGCGTTCGCCGCCAACCTCACCGTCACCGCAGGCACAGTCCACATCCTCACCAGTCAGCACGATGGCACACTCCTCAAAGTGAGTGAGGGGCCTAATGTGGGCCACTCCACCCCGACTCTGGGACCTCTCCCTGTTATTGTGAGCCAGGAAACAACAAAAATTGTGCAAAATATGTCCATGCAGCACAATCAAACACCTGAAAGCATACCTCATAAAAACTAGTCCCCAGATATCTCCTTTTATTTCACTTCCCCACTGAGATTTCATCTGGCCTGGTTTGAGGTTTGAGAAAAAATGTGTAAATGTATTTCAAACAAGGTAGATGAGTTAAGGGCACAGGTAGACACATGGCGGCAGGATGTCATTGCTATAACGGAGACCTGGCTAAAGGAGGGACAAAACTGGCTGTTTAATATAGAACAAAAACAAAAATACCTGGAAAAACGCAGCAGGTCTGACAGCATCTGCGCAGAGGGATACAGTTGACGTTTCAAGTCCGTATGACCCTTCATCAGAACTAAAACATATAGAAATGAGATGAAATATAAGCTGGTAGAAGGGGGTGGGACAGGAGAGCTCGATAGGAGGCCAGTGATAGGTGGAGGCCAAGAACAGACTGCCAAAGATGTCATAGGCAAAAGGACAAAGAGGTGTTGATGGTGGTGATATTATCTAAAAGATGTGCTAATGGGGACATTGCTTCCCTTAATGTCTTAGCTCTGATGAAGGGTCATATGGACTCGAAACGTCAACTGTATCCCTCTCTGCAGATGCTGTCAGACCTGCTGAGTTTTTCCAGGTATTTTTGTTTTTGTTCTAGATTTCCAGCATCCGCAGTATTTTGCTTTTATATTATGGCAGTTTAATATCCCTGGTCATAGAGTCTTCAGATACGATAGAGTAGGAGATAAAAAAGGAGGGGGGGTAGCACTTATGGTTAAAGAACCAATGCCAGTTGTGAGAAGGGATGATATACTAAATGGGTCAACAAACGAGGCTTTATGGATTGAGCTTAGAAATAAAAGAGGGGCAGTCACACTACTGGGAGTATACTACAGACCCCCAAATAGTGAAAGGGAGATAGAAGAACAAATATGTAGGCAAATTTCTGCTTGTAAGAATAAGAGGGCAAGAATAGTAGGGGACTTCAACTATCCTAACATCAACTGGGATTCAAACAATATAAGGGGCACTGAGGGAGGGAAATTCATGCACTGTGTGCAGGAAAATGTTTTCAACCAATTAGTGACAAACCCAACAAGAGGAGATGCAATTCTAGACCTAGTCTTGGGGAGGGAAGAAGGGCAAGTGGGTGAAGTGACAGTTGGTGACCATATCGGGGACAGTGATCACAATTCAGTTAGATTTAGCATTACCATGCAAAAGGACAGAGATAAGGCAGGAATAAAAGTCTTGAACTGGGGGAAGGCAAATTTTGCAGAAATGAGAAGGGACTTGGCTGAGGTGGACTGGACAGCACTGCTGGAGGATAAAACATTGGAAAACCAGTGTGAAGCACTAAAAAGCGAGATCCTAATTGTAAAAAGTAGACATGCCCCCTACAAAAATAAGAGTGGTACTGCCAAATCTAGACCTCCCTGGTTGTCTAAAGGAATACAGGTGAAGATCAAACAGCAAAAGAAAGCATACGATAGGCACAAAGAACGAAGCAGTGCAGATAGCCTAGACGAATATAGGAAGTGCAGGGACGAAGTAAAAAAGGAAATAAGGAAATCAAAGAGAGGGCATGAAAAAAGATTAGCAAGTAAAGTTAAAGATAACCCAAAGATGTTTTACCAATACATTAATGCTAAAAGGTTAGTTGAGAAAAAAGTGGGACCTATCAGAGATGAAGATGGAAACTTGTGTGTAGATGCGGAGGCTGTGGGAAGGGTTTCGAACGAATATTTTGTCTCCGTGTTTACAAAGGAAAGGGAGGATGTAGATATAGTAGTCCAGGAGGAATACTGAGAGATATTGAATGGGATAGTCATAAAGAGAGAGGAAGTACTCGAAGGGTTGAAATCCTTGAAAGTTGATAAGTCACCAGGTCCAGATGGATTGTTTCTGAGGCTGCTGAAGGAAGTCTGGGAGGAGATAGAAAATGCTCTGAGGGTGATTTTCCAATCTTCACTTGATACAGGGGAGGTACCGGAGGACTGGAGAAATGCAAACGTGGTTCCATTATTTAAAAAGGGATTAAAGGAAATGCCAAACAATTATAGGCCAGTTAGTCTTACATCGGTGGTGAGCAAATTAGTAGAATCAATCCTGAGAGGTAGGATTAACTGTCATGTGGAAAGGCATGGACTAGTCAGGGATGGTCAGCATGGAATTGTTAAAGGAAGGTCTTGCCTCACAAATTTGATTGAATTCTTTGAGGAAGTGACAAGAAAGGTTGATGAAGGTAGTGCAGTGGATGTTGTGTACATGGATTTTAGCAAGGCATTTGACAAGGTCCCACATGGCAGATTGGTCAGGAAAGTAAAAGCCCATGGGATTCAGGGAGATGTGGCAAACTGGATAAAAGGTTGGCTTTGTAACAGGAAACAAAGGGTAATGGTCGATGGATGCCCTTGCGAATGGAAAGTTGTCTCAAGTGGTGTTCCACAGGGCTCGGTGTTGGGACCCTTGCTGTTTGTGTTACATATTAACGATTTGGACGTGAACGTGGGGGGCACGATTGGGAAATTTGCAGATGACACAAAGATTGGCCGAGTAGTGGATAGTGTAGAGGATAGCCATAATCTCCAAAATGAATGAGATGGGTTGGTGGAGTGGGCAGTAAAGTGGCAGATGGATTTTAACATAGATAAGTGTGAGATCATACATTTAGGGAGGTCAAACAGTTACAGGGATTACATAATAAATGGGAATATACTAAAAGGGGTAGATGAAGTGAGAGATCTTGGCATACAAGTACACAGGTCCCTGAAGGCAGCAGTTCAAGTAGACAAGGTTGTAAAGAAGGCATATGGAATGCGCTCCTTCAATGGCAGAGGTATAGAATATAAAAGTAAGGATATAATGTTGGAATTGTATAAAACACTGGTGAGGCCACAACTAGAGTATTGTGTGCAGTTCTGGTCACCACATTGCAGGAAGGACATAATAGCTCTGGACAGAGTGCAGAGGAGGTTTACAAGAATGTTGCCAGGGTTAGAAAAGCGAAGCTATGAGGAGAGATTGGATAGGTTGGGGTTATTTTCCTTAGAACAAAGAAGGCTGAGAGGTGACTTGATTGAGGTGTACAAAATTATGAAGGGAATAGATAGAGTGGACAGGATAAAATTGTTTTCCTTGGTGGAGAATTCTAGAACCAGGGGGCATAGATTCAAGATATGTGGCAGAAGGTGTAGGGGGGACATGAGGAAGAGCTTTTTTATGCAGAGGGTGGTGGGTGTCTGGAATTCGCTGCCCAAGTTGGTGGTAGAGGCAGAAACTCTAAACTCTTTTAAAAAGTACCTGGATCTGCACCTTAAGTGCTGTAAGCTACAGGGCTAAAGGCTGGGTGCAGGAAGGTGGGATTAAAAAGGGGACTTGGGCGTCCTTGGGCTGGCATGGACAAGATGGGCCGAATGGCTTCCTTCTGTACTGTAACTTTTCTATGGTTCTATGGAATGCCACCTGGGAGAATGGCCCATCTGCCAACCATAAATGTGAATGGGCCATGTAAAATCATTGTTAATTGCAGTACTTATGGGCTTGTCAGCAGGAGCACTTCTGACTGCCGTACGCCCCTGCCAAGCAAAATATTGCGCGCATGCACAATGACGTTGGGATGCTCATGTCATGAAGAGATATTAATGTATATAATGTTATTGGATTTTTTTTTTTAAATAGAGGTTTAGTCTGTGGATGTGTCTGTGTGTCTTAATTGGATTAAAGCCAGCTAGTCTGGGTGCTTTGATGTATAGTAGTTTTGAGATGTAAACAGTAAGATAAAGAGTACATTTGCATTTTGTTGAAGACAGCATTCAAGAGTGGGAGTGAAATCTTGCACCTAGCTAGGAGACACCAAGCAATGTTTATATTACTAATAAAATTGATACTATGCAAGGGGTTCAAAGGGCCTGGTGATAGAATGAAAATTTACATTCAAAGGGGAAGGCTGGGTATAACAGAAAGAAGTTGTGTGTGTGCAGGTCAGAGGCATGTAAGATCAAAGCCTGTAAGCCTACCACTGTGTCTGCAAAGGAGCCAAATTGAAAGGAACCTCATTTTCAACTTGTAAGGTGAAAAATGCCTTGCCTGGTGTCTGTTCAAGTCTATTGGTTATTGTTGCCTTAGTGGAGATTAATTTGGGAATTTGTTTAAAGGTTATGATAGTAGTAATTTGTAGCCATGTGAAAGTGTTTAATTTGTTGTAAATTAATAATGTTTCATTTAGTTTGATATAAAAACCTCTTGAGACTTGGTGGTCTTATTTCTGAATTTAGAGCTGCAACTCAAAACATACCAATTAAAAATATATTTATAACAGTTGTTTAAAATTTCCCTCTGGGATTTTAAATAACTCAGCCTTCACCACCTACTGTGTCATAACAGCTCGCCCGGCATCATCTCGTGCTATTTCACGTCTGTCCAGGTAGGGCACACGCCTGCTCGTGGGACGCAAAATTCTGACCCAACTGACTTAATCCTGGAAAATTGGCTCAAGTCAGAGAGGAAATTAAATTTATGCTGGACAATGATATAATTGAATCAAGTCAATATAGCTAGAGTTCTCCAATTGGACTGGTACAGTACTAAAACCTGATGGGTCATTAAGATTCTGCATTTATTACAAGAAAGTTAATGCTGTAACAAAAAATGATTCTTAATACCCCGACTTGAGGATTGCATTGTTGGAGATGGAAATTCAGACTTTGTTAGCAATTCGCTAAAAAGTTACTAGCACGTTTCACTACCAGATGAAGCAAAAGAAATCGGCTTTTGCAACCCCAGACAGCCTAAACCAATGTATGCTTATGCCATTTAGAATGAAGAATGCACCAGCTAGCATTTATATATTGACAAACCAAGTAATTGCCGATTATACAACTGTGTTGTATAATCTATAGTAATACTTGAGAAGAACATGTGAAACACCTAAGTGCACTATTTGACAGACTACAAAAAACTGATTTGCTAATCAATTTGGTGAAGAGTGAGTTTGCCAAGGCCAAAGTCACCTATTTGGGACAAGTCATGGGGCAAGATCAAGTGCTGCCCAGTAAAGCTAAAGTTCAAACAATTATAGACTTTCCTGTTCCTAAAACAAAACAGTTCCTCAGAACGTGTGGATACATGTATGGGTCCTAAATTACAGTACAGCAGCCATTCCATTAATGAACTTGTTGAAGATAAATATAAAAGTCAACTGGACAAAATGTTGTAGATCACCTTCGAGAGGTTAAAGGCTGTGTGAAGAAATGACCTCGTTTTAGCTGATCAATATTTCAATAAACCTTTCAAAATAGCTATTGCTGCTGGTGATGTAGACATAGAAATGGTGAAACTACAAATGTTGATACTGGTATAGAGCATGCAGTCAGTCATTTCTCAAGAAAACTTGATGTATATGAACAAAAATACTCCATAATTGAGAAGGAAATATTAAGTCCTGTTTTGGCTCTTCAACAATTTAAGTATATGTTTTGAATAATCAAGGTGAGATTACACTGATCATAATCCACTGGTGTTTTTGGAGACATTTTGCACGTAAAATCTTCAGTTGTTTCGCTGGAGTTTGATGCCGTAGATCCCTAACTTAAAAACTGAGCACGTTACAAAGAAAAACAATGTAATTACAATTGCAATTACAATTGCTTGGTAGTACACAACTTGAGTATTACTGAAAAAAAGAGACATACTGTCGAAGCTTTTCATCTTGCACTCATCAGGACAGAATTGCAAGAATACCCATTCATGAATTTGCACGATATACAGTGAGCAATGATCTGATCGGGGTAGCCATTATCCCGCAGGATAGCTTTGATGCGGACTATTTCGACATCAAGTGGGCATGGTGAGCAAATGTTTCGGGCCCTATTTATGAGGTTGCCAATGAGGCCAATCTTATAGTGCATGGAACTGTAGGAATTCCAATGTGTATATTGACCAGTGAAAGTGGGCTTACAGTAGTAGAGAACCCATTGGCAGATTTCTTAACTAGCACGTTTAAGAAAGAGAGCTTATTTGACTGCTACATTTCAAAGATGAATTTGAGCACAGGATGGAACACATTAAGGAGTGTAAGGAAATTCTTACATGCAGCTGCAGATTCAAATATAGCAAACATGTCACCTGCATATGGGAAATATGCATGGGATAGGAGGTTCGGGGTCATTCCATTGAAGACATGTTTTGCGTGGAAAACAATTAAGGCATTAGTGAAAGCTGGACCTGGAGGGAATCCCATGGCAACACCATCTATTTGGGCATACATGGTGTAGATAAAACTGAACTCAACTGTGCGAGTTGCTGAGTTCATTTGTTCAATTAATACAGATTCAGACAATTGCTACGTGTCTAGATCACCATGATATATTGATGTGATGGAAATGTCTATGGCTTCCTTGAGCAGTACATTAGTGAACAGGCTAGCAATATTGAACAAGCATATGGACACAGTATTTCTATCAATATGCATATCCTGTATGGTCTTCGCAAAGGTGAAGGAATCCTTCACTGTTTATGTGGAAATCTTGCTCAGAATTACTTGTAGCAACTTGCTCAACCATTTGGCCAAATAATGTTGTGCAGAACCAGTTATAGATAAGAAAGTGCATAAAGGAACATCACTTTTGTGTGTCTTGGGCAGCCCATACATATATGGACGCAGTGAGCCAGAATTTGTCCTCGTATCATACACCACCAGGCAGCTTGTTACTCTTAAGCAAGTCCAACAAGCTTTTTTGTAACTTGCTTTTGAGCAGGGTTGTGCGCTCATGCTTAGCCACAGGTCTAATGAATACGAAAGTGGACCTATTTTGGACCTAAAAATGTCTTATGAATGGCTCGCATTTTGTCAATATAGTCACACTTGTTAAGGATGACTATTCCAGTCCCTTTGTTGGGTTGGTTGAGGCCTCGCAATGCTAACAGACATTTGCACCACATGTGAAAATCAGCTAAGTCATTGGGTAACCTGCAATATGCGTGCGCTATATCACCTCGGCATGCTTTCAAGGACTCTGTGTCTTCATTTGACATTGGTTTGTGGCAGGATAGCTGGGATTAGAGGAGTTCAAACTCAGCAAATACCTCTTCCCATTTGATGTGGGATAAAAGCACACCAAAATTGAAGCCACGTGTGAGAACAAACTCCTTGCTTTCAAAGGGTACATGGTCAGAGAGATTTACTACATGTTTGGCGGCGTCATTAATTGCACTGCCAAACCGCTTCCGCTTAAGTGAGATTACAGTGCGGGCTTGTTTCAAGCGGGTATTGTTTATGGTCTCATCTATTGAGGCAATATAGCAGCACAAATAGACCAAATTGAAAAACATTTGCACATCTCAGACCAAGAACAGTGTAGAGACTGTGTAAATTAGTAACCCTACTACCAATCTGTTCAATCACATTCTGCATAAACGCTCACTCAATCGTTGGACTGTGTCTCACTTTAGCGTTATCAATACACTTTAAAATCAACACTTGTACAACCTTGGGTCTAATAAGCGGTTCCATGCGCTAGAAGATTGGCTTTATCAGCAACCTCGAAAATAGGTCTCGAGCCACTTGCTTTAATGTGCAAGCTTGATGCTGAAATAGGGCATATCAAAGCTATCCTGAGGGATAATGGCTACTCTGATCAGATCATTGCTTGCTGTATCTGGCACATTTGCACATGGACTTAAGGCTGCCACCTTCAGTCCTGAAAAGTGCCCAGTCTACCTCAGATAACTCAGGAAGGGTAAGGTGTCTCAAAAATTTGGGCAACAGATGAAGCTAGCCGTTTCACACTGCTACTCTGTGGGAGCAACATGAGTGATATCCTCAATAACAGGATGCTGCCTTCAGGCCAAAAAGAAGTTCTGCCTACCATGCAAATAAATATTGTGATGTATGAATTTCGGTGCCATTGTAAAGCCAGGTATGCAGGCCATACATCCCAACAATTGGTGGATCATAACAGCATGTCCTTCAGCTGTTCACAACAGGCAAAGTACTGACCATACTCCAGCAGCCAGTGCTTGCTAAACTCAAAATATAGAATCCATCATTAGATGTAATTCTGCAATTGAACAACACTAAACAATCCTGATTGTGCTAAGAATTACACTAAAATCAATTTAAGATTATCAGTTGGGTTCACAGTGTGACTCGCTTACATATGCTAGAAGCCTTTCACACACAAGGCCCTGTCCTTTGCCAGTAGAAAGAACATGTCACACATTGTGCTCTTTTGAACTAAACAAAAGCTTACGGGACAGCCATTCCTGGCTCATTCCCCATGGCAATGCTTGACCAATCAGAGTCAACTTGCCTGGTTTGACTTCAAACAAAAGCTTGACAGTTAACTGTTCCCTGGTGCATTCTCCATGGCAATGGCTCTACCAATTAAAGTCCACGCCAACCAATCAGCACCCTCTTCTCATGCGGTATAAATTGTTGTTCCCTTTGAGATTTGGTATTCTTGCAATTTTGTCCTGATGAGTGCATGGCAAAAAATTTCAACAACATGTCTCTTTCTTCAGCAACAGAATCACAGAATCACAATGCAGAAGAGGCCCCTCGGCCCATTGAGTCTGCACCGACACGTGAGAAACACCTAACCTACCTTCCTAGTCCCATTTACCAGCACTTGGCCCATAGCCTTGAATGTTATGACATGCCAAGTGCTCATCCAGGTACTTTTTAAAGGAAGTGAGGCAACCCGCCTCCACCACCCTCCCAGGCAGTGCATTCCAGACTGTCACCACCCTCTGGGTAAAAATGTTTTTCCTCACATCACCCCTAAACCTCCTGCCCCTCACCTTGAACTGATGCCCCCTTGTAACTAACCCTTCAACTAAAGGGAACAGCTGCTCCCTATCCACCCTGTCCATGCCCCTCATAATCTTGTACAGCTTGATCAGGTCGCCCCTCAGTCTTCTCTGCTCCAACAAAAACAACCCAAGTCTATAATACTCAAGTTCCATACTACCAAGCGGCTATTTGTTAATTTTCTCTTGGTTTATTATCTTTAAAGGTTTTCTACCATCTATGTTTGGCTTCCTGGCCTATATTTGCTGGGTTTATTGCCCTCCCTTTTTTGAACAGTGATAGAACATTTGTAACCTTGCAGTCTTCTGGCACCACTCCAATCTCTGCTATCTACACCCTCAACCCAACCAGACTGCATGACTTTTCTACTTTGAGCATTGCCAATCTTTTACGTGCCTCATTTTAATCTATTCTTATTATGTCCAATTTCCATACTACTCCCTCCTTTGCTGCATCTTTGAATAGTTTCATTAATTAGAATTAATGAATTAATATGAACGTTTCAACCTAGAGTTGCCATTTCTGTTTGTACCTTATTCTGCAAAATTTCTTCACATGACTGGCATCCTTCAAGTATCCTGTTTCCACATCTGGCTGCCTAACATGTCAATCCTTGCAGAAATTGGTCAATAATGATGTTTTAAATATCCAAAATCCTCTGGCCTCCAGAAACTGATCCACCCAACTGGCTGCACCAGTTTAAGCACACATGCACCAGGCAGCATTGCATCCTGTGCATGTTACAGTTTTGCTGGTCATGAGAAATTTTAATCGCCAGTTTCTTACAGCAGTGTCTGGGAGATCAAACCTTGAACCAGGAAGGGTTGCCGATTTTCCTAAAAGCTTAAACTTCATATTTAACCAAGAGTTTTCACGCTGCCAGCTGAAGAAAGGTGCTGTAATCTAAGTATTTGCAGTGTGCACAACTTTCCAGCATGCATTAGATGCACTGTGAGTGGAACTGGAAATATCCTTCTTACCAGGCTGTTTTTACAAATGATTTGAAGAAATGCTGTGAACTCCAAAAGCTTTAGGGTAAAATTTCAATGAAATGAATTATTAAGTGCCTTTTTTAAAAAACTTCAGGGAGGTTGTCTCAGACAGTGAAAGCAACTGAAAGAAAAAACCAGAGGCAAACAGAGACAAGTGGTGATTGTATTTGCTCTTCCTTTTCTCGGTTTGAATTCTGAAACTATCATTGTTCACAGAAAGCCATTTCCTAAAAGTAAAACTATAAATGTGTCTTTTTAACAGGCTACAATTAATGCGCTTTTAAAAATGATTTGTAAATGTTGTAAGATGAATTAGAATTTTGTCGTAACAATGATTAGGAAGTACATACTTTACATCGTGAAACAGAGAGGCAGAAAAAGAAATATAATGATAAGAATGTCTGTGCTTAAATTATTTTGCCTCAGAATTATTTGGTTACAGAAACATTTAAATGTACAGCTATATTATTTATTTGCCCAGCTATCATGGGTAAGCAAAACAAGCTTTTTTGAGCAAAAACCTTTCGTGTTAAAATTCTTATATCAGAGGCCACTAAACTGCAAAACTTCCTTTTCTTCTGTTACGATCTCCATAGAGACTGATAATTTAAAAAAATGTATTTGAATTTCCAGTGACTGACTGGAAAGATTACTGTCAAGATTTCAAGTTTTAAGACTTGTACTTAAGTGCATCGACGGGCAGAGGGATCTGGGTGTACAGGTCTACAGGTCACTGAAAGTGGCAACGCAGGTGAATAAGGTAGTCAGGAAGGCATATGGCATGCTTGCCTTCATTGGCAGGGGTATTGAGTATAAAAGTTGGGAAGTCATGCTGCAGCTGTATAGAACCTTGGTTAGGCCACACTTGGAATATTGCGTGCAATTTTGGTCACCGCATTACCAGAAGGATATGGAGGCGTTGGAGAGGGTGCAGAGGAGGTTTACCAGGATGCTGCCTGGTCTGGAGGTTATTAGCTAAGAGGAGAGGTTGGAGAGGTTGTTCTCACTAGAGCGATGGAGATTGAGGGGCGATTTGATAGAAGTTTACAAAATTATGAGTGGCATGGACAGAGTAGATAGTCAGAAGCTTTTTCCCAGGGTGGAAGAGTCAATTACTAGGGGACATAGATTTAAGGTGAGAGGAGAAAACTATAGAGGAGATGTGCAGGGCAAGTTTTTTACACAGAGGGTTGTGACTATCTTGAATTCGCTGCCAGAGGAGATGGTTGAAGCAGGTACGATAGTGGTGTTTAAGAGGCAGCTTGACAAATACATGAATAGGATGGGAATAGAGGGATACGGACCCCGAAAGTGCAAAATGTTTTAGTTGACGGGCAATATGATGCTTGGAGGGCTGAAGGGCCTGTTCCTGTGCTGTACTTTTCTTTGTTCTTTGTACTGTAATAAACCAAACTAAAAGCAACATTGTCTAAACATGATTCAGCAGGCAACTTATACTAAAAACTACAGAAGAGATTCCCTATTTAACTTTTCAAACTGCCAAAAATTCCCATCCAAGATTATACTTTACTCTTTCCCTTAAGTGGACATTTCTTTCTACAGGAACCGCTCTAAAGCTTTCAACTTCCTATGGTTTGCTTTCTTTTTCCTTTCCAGCTGGAACACTTCTAATCCACAAACAGACTTTTATGGTGAGGGTTAGACTGGAGATTCCTCCCTTTAGCCAAAGCTGGGCAACTTTTCCAGCGCCATTTATATCCTCATTAACTTGGTCTCTTCAATCTGAGCGCAAGCTCCTACCGCATTCTGCGTGATGAACAATAGAGACACAATATTGCTCTCTCTCTCTTTCAGATTCTTGTAGGCTGTTGGTGTCTGTGAGGTTCATGAATATCTCAAGAAAACCTGCAAGTCGATCCTCCAATGGATTCCTATTGGACTCTTCCCCTCTCAAAGTCCATCTCCATGGTATTGTGCATCATATGTATCCAGGTAGAAATGCTAATTAGCTATTTTTAATAACCCAACTCCATTCTATCTTGAAATTAAATAGATAGTTTAAAATTTATAAACCTGACATTTCTAACACCTCTCTATGAGACTTGGAGATCAACAATCCATCCACCGTCAGCGCAGCTGGTGTGGTCATTGCTTACAGGTGTGAACATTTGGAGCTGTCAGCTGTGGCTCAGTTCATAGCACCCTCACCTTTGAATCAGAGGGTTGTGGGTTCATGTCCCACTTCTGGAAAACCAAGAACTGTGATTGTACTCGAAAGAAGTTGCAATCTGTGACTGTTGGTAACTCGAAAGAGTTTCTTCCTCGGGAATCAATCTAGGCCTCACTGTTCCCATAGCAACGAAGCTACCCAGGCCTTTTTTTGGTAAATCAGCATTTAATGATAGATAAGTCTTTCAAAAGGAGCAACTGTATCTGTGCCTTTCTTCTGAATTTAATTGTATAGCCTTTGACGCTAGACATCCATAACGTCCTCTGATTAGTAGTGCCATTTTGCTCATCCTACTGCATTGGTAGAATAACTTCTCCTGTCTTCAATATTGTGTCACCTGGGAAAATTTTTGGTTTCATGCTCACAACGCCATACGGTTTGGCTATTTCAAGTAATAATGGGCAACCCAGGCAGGAATCAGCAACTGAGTCAAAGCCTACCAGCCTACGTTGCATGTCTTATAGGTATAAACTCCCCAGAAGCTCGACGGTTGTAGGAATCCCTCCCAGAGCCAGGCAATGGCCCCTTGGCTATCGGCCGGAAGGACGAGTTCGCACGGGCTCAGTTCCTGGTCCTTCAGCCACTGGCGGCGCAGGTTCACCAGCTGCTGGAACCGGCCTTCTCCCCTGGCGTGGAACCCAGCGGCATTGTGGCAAACTGATGGAGCAGAGCAATAGCTAGGCCCCGGTCACTCGGACATTTAGAGCAGGTCTTATGACCCCCTTCACTGCTCCACTTTACCTTAAATTAGACAGACAGTCGCAAAACATAAACTTAGAAACTTTGCATTTGTAACACTCCACCATACTGTTGAATATCAGGATTCATCCCTACTGATTCAACTGAGGCTGCAAAACCTCAGGAACCACCCTCTACACTACAAATTTCTGGTGACAGCTCCCACCCCTTCACCCATACTGCCATGACCAATCACTCTATTTCTGCCAATTCTGCCAAAGTTTAAGGCTACCAATGTCTTTATTTTTCCGTTATTACCAGCCCTTAGAATCCTGTTTCACAAGGATGATAAGTACTTCTTACCTACCTCGAACTTGGAATATCTTGTTCTTTATCCCCGGCTATAAAAAAGATAACATAAAAATTAAGGTCGTAAATATTGGGTTCCATATAGCATAGCAGATGCTATGAAAGCCCAATGTCAAAAAATGGCACAATCCGCACTTAGGATCACTTCCGCTGTAGTCCATGGAAGAGCACTAGAGCAGGTTGCTGTGTGTGCGGCGGAAGCATTCCAACTAATTTGACCCATGTTTCTGAAACTTCGACTGCACAGGTCCAGAGAACACCTGTCACTCATGGCTCAACACAATTTTTGCTGCACAATAAACCTTCCAGTAGTGCCATTTATAGGGGCAGATATCCAACTCATAGGTGAGCTGCTTTTGGCTAACTTGAGCTGCAGCAAAGTTTGTGGAAAGTGCTGTGTCTTGCTTTCAAAGGGGTTTTGGTGAGTTGGTGCATCCATTCGGGAAAAGACAGTCACCTATCCACACAAGCCAACAAGAGATATGGGATATGTGGTTGCAGTGGCTCTAGGTCTACAACGTGAGAGGCAAACAGAGAAGACTGCAGAAAGATGAAGCTCTGAGAAAAGGGTGGAGGAGGAGTGCTCTCCACAGCTGGCCCTACCAATCATTGGTTTTCAGAGAGCCATTCTCACACCTGCACCTCTGCCAGCAGCAATTCATTCATGGGATGTGGGTGTCACTGGCTAGGTGCCCATCCCTAATTGCCTTTGAGAAGGTGGTGGTGGGCTGCCTTCTTGAACCGTTGCAGTCCATGTGGTGTAGGTACACCCACAATGCTATTAGGGAGTTCCAAGATTTTGGCCCAGCAACAGTGAAGAAACAGCAATATAGATCCAAGTCAGGAAGGTGAGTGGCTTGGAGGGGAGTGTTCTCCATGTATCTGCTGCCCTTGTCCTTCTAGATGGTAGCTGTCGTGGGTTTAGAAGGTGCCATCTGAGGAGCCTTGGTGAGTTCCTGCAGTGCATCTTGTAGATGGTAAACACTGCTGCTACTGTGCGTCGGTGGTGGAGGGAGTGAATGTTTGTGGATGTGGTGCCCATCAAGCGGGCTGCTTTGTCCTGGGTAGTGTCAAGCTTCTTGAGTGTTGTTGGATCTGCACTTATCCAGGCAAGTGGAGAGTATTCCATCACACTCCTGACTTGTGCCTTGTAGGTGGTGGACAGGCTTTGGGGAGTCAGGAGGTGAGTTACCCGCTGCAGTATTCCTCACCTCTGACCTGCTCTTTTAGCCACAGTATTTATATGGCTTGTCGAGTTCAGTTTCTGGTCAATGATATCCCCCAAGATTTTGATAGTGGAGGATTCAGCAATGGTTATGCCATTGAATGTCAAGGGGTGATGGTTAGACTTTATCTTGTTGCAGATGGTCATTGCCTGGAACTTCTGTGGCACGAATGTTATTTGCCACTTGTCAGACCAAGCCTGGGTATTGTCCAGGTCTTGCTGCATTTGGACAATGACCTCTTCAGTATCGGAGGAGTTTCAAGTGGTGTTGAACATTGTGCAATCATCAGCGAACATCCCCAATTCTAACCTTATGATGGAAGGAAGGTCATTGGTGAAGCAGCTGAAGATGGTTGGGCCAAGGGCACGACCAAGGAACTCGTGCAGTGATATCCTGGAACTGAGATGATTGACCTCCAACAACCACAACCATCTTCCTTTGTGCTAGGTATAACTCCAACCAGTGGAGAGTTTGCACCTTGATTCCCATTGATTCCAGTTTTACTTGCACTCCTTGATGCTACACTCAGTTAAATGCTGCCTTGATGTCAAGCCCAGTCACTCTCGCATCACCTCTGGAGTTCAGTTCTTTTGTTCATGTCTAAACCAAGGCTGTAATGAGGTCAGGAGCTGAGTGGCCCTGGCAGAACCCAAACTGAGCGTCAGTTCTTGTTCAGCAAGTGCCACTTGATAGCACAATTAATGACCCCTTCCATTACTTTACTGATGATCGAGAGTGGACTGATGGGGCAGTAACTGGCCGGGTTGGATTTGTCTTGCTTTTTGTGTACAGGACATCCCTGGGCAATTTTCCACTTTGCTGGGTAGATGCCAGTGTTGTAGCTGTACTGGAACAGCTTGGTTAGGGGTGTGGCAAGTTCTGGAGCACAAGTTTTAAATACTATTGCTGGAATATTGTCAGGGCCCATAGCCTTTGCAGTATCCAGTGCCTACAGCATTCTTGAGATCATGTTGAGTGAATTGAATTGGCTGAAGACTGGCACCTGTGATGCAGGGGATCACCGGAGGAGGCCGAGATGGATTATCCACTGAGCACTTCCGCCTGCAGATTGTTGCCAATGCTTTAGCCTTATCTTTTGCACTGATGTGCCGGGCTCCCCCATCATTGAGGATGGGGATATTTGTGCAGCATCCTCCTCCAGTGAGTTGTTTAATTGTCCACCACCATTCCCGACTGGATGTGGCAGGACTGCAGAGCTTTTTCTGATCCGTTGGTTGTGGAATTGCTTAGCTCTGTCTATCGCTTGCTGCTTATGCTGTTTGGCATGCAGGTAGTCCTATGTTGTAGCTTCACCAGGTTCATACCTCATTTTTAAGTATGCCTGATGCTGCTCCTGGCATGCCCTCCTGCATTCTTCATTGAATCAGGGTTGATCCCCTGGCTTGGTGGTAACGCTCGAGTGGGGAATATGCTGGGCCATAAGGTTACAGATTGTGGTTGAGTACAATTCTGCTGCTGCTGATGGCCCACAGTGCTTCATGGCTGCCCAGTCTTGGATCAACAATTTCCAGTTCCCTGGCCCCAACCGCTTCCTCTTCACCATGGATGTCCAATCCCTCTACACCTCCATCCCCCACCAGGATGGTCTGAGGGCCCTTAGCTTCTTCCTTGAACAGAGGCCCCAACAATCCCCATCCACCACTACTCTCCTCCGTTTGGCTGAACTTGTTCTCACACTGAACAATTTCTCCTTTAACTCCTCTCACTTCCTCCAAATAAAAGGTGTGGCTATGGGTACCCGCATGGGCTCCAGCTATGCCTGTCTCTTTATGGGGTATGTGGAACATTCCTTGTTCCAGTCCTACTCCGGCCCCCTCCCACAACTCTTTCTCCGGTACATCGATGATTACTTCGGTGCTGCTTCATGCTCTCGTCGGGACCTGGAAAAATTTATTAATTTTGCTTCCAATCTCCACCCCTCCATCATCTTCACATGGTCCATCTCTGACACTTCTCTTCCCTTCCTTGACCTCTCTGTCTCAATTTCTGATGATAGACTGTCCACCAATATCCATTACAAGCCTACCGACTCCCACAGCTACCTCGACTACAGCTCCTCACACCCCGCTTCCTGTAAAGACTCCATCCCATTCTCTCAGTTCCTTCGCCTCCGTCGCATCTGTTCTGATGACGCTACCTTCAAAAACAGCTCCTCTGACATGTCCTCCTTCTTCCTTAACCGAGGTTTTCCATCCACGGTCGTTGACAGGGCCCTCAACCGTGTCCGGCCCATATCCCGCGCATCCTCCCTCACGCCTTCTCCTCCTTCCCAGAAACATGATAGGGTCCCCCTTGTCCTCACTTATCACCCCACCAGCCTCCGCATTCAAAGGATCATCCTCCGCCATTTCCGCCAACTCCAGCATGATGCCACCACCAAACACATCTTCCCTTCACCCCCCTTGACGGCATTCCGTAGGGATCGTTCCCCCCTGGTCCACTCCTCCATCACCCCCTACTCCTCAACCCCCACTTATGGCACCTCCCCATGCCCACGCAGAAGATGCAACACCTGCCCCTTCACTTCCTCTCTCCTCACCGTCCAAGGGCCCAAACACTCCTTTCAAGTGAAGCAGCATTTCACTTGCATTTCCCCTAACTTAGTCTACTGCATTCGTTGCTCCCAATGCGGTCTCCTCTACATTGGAGAGACCAAACGCAAACTGGGCGACTGTTTTGCGGAACACCTGCGGTCTGTCCGCAAGAAAGACCCAAACCTCCCTGTCGCTTGCCATTTTAACACTCCACCCTGTTCTCTTGCCCACATGTCTGTCCTTGGCTTGCTGCATTGTTCCAGTGAAGCCCAACGCAAACTGGAGGAACAGCACCTCATCTTCCGACTAGGCACTTTACAGCCTTCTGGGCTGAATATTGAATTCAACAACTTTAGACCTTAAACCCCCCTCCCCCCATCCCCACCCCGTTTCTTTTCCCCCCCCACCCGCCTTTTTTTTCAATAATTTATATAGATTCTTCTTTCCCCACCTATTTCCATTATTTTTAAATCTAAAACTAAAACCTTTAGTCTTTCCACCCCACCCCCACTAGAGCTGTACTTTGAATATCCTGTCTTGCATTCTTAATTAGCACTTTTCTCAGACAAAGACCACCACGTTCAACACCTCTTTGACCCTTTTGTCTCTGACATCTTTTGATTATCTGCTCACACCACACCCTCAATGTGTCTCTTGCCCCCCACCCACCTTAAACCAATTTATATTTCTCCCTTGTTGAAACTATGCTTCAGTTCTGCTGAAGGGCCATGAGGGCTCGAAACGTTGACTGATTTCTTCTCCGCCGATGCTGCCAGACTTGCTGAGTTTTTCCAGGTAATTCTGTTTTTATTTTGTTTTGGATTTCCAGCATCCGCAGTAGCTTTTAGCTTTTTGTTTTTATCCTTGGATTGCTAGCTCTGTCCGAAATCTCTTCCACGGTGGTAGTGTCACACAACATGAAGGTGGGTATCCTCAATATGAAGAGGGACTTTGTCTCCACAAAGGTAGTCACTCCTGCTGATATGGTTATGGACAGATGCATCTGCGGCAGGCAGGTTGGTGAGGATGAGGTCAAGTATGTTTTTCCCTCTTGTTGGTTCCCTGCAGACCCAGCCTAGCAACTATGCCCTTTAGGGCTCGGTCAGCTCAGTTTGTAGTGGTGCCACCGAGTCAGTCTTGGTGATGGACATTGAAGTTCTGCACCCAGAGTACATTCTGCACCCTTGCCACCCTCAGTGTTTCCTCCAAGTGGTTTTCAACATGGAGGAGTCCTGTTTCATCAGCTGAGATCGGGGTGGCTGGGGGGGCGGAGTAGGCAGTGGTATATGGTAATCAGCAGGAGGTTTCCTTGCCCATGTCTGATCTGATGCCATGAGCCTTCATGGGGTCCGGAGTCGATGTTGAGGATGCCCAGGGCAACTCCCTCCCAACTGTATACCACTGTGCCGCTACCTCTGCTGGGTTTGTTCTGCCAGTGGGATAGGAAATACCCAGGGATGGTGGTCGTGGTGTCTGGGACATTATCTGTAAGGTATGATTCCATGAATATGACTATGTCAGGCTGTTACTTGACCAGTCTGTGAGTCAGCTCTCCCAATTTTGGCACAAGCGTCTAGATGTTAGTAAGGAGGACTTTGCAGGGTCAACAGGGCTGAGTTTGCTGATGTTATTTCTGGTGCCTATGTCGATGCTGGGTGTTCCATCCGGTTCCATTGCTTCTTGACTTTCTAGCAGTTTGATACAACTGACTGGCTTGCTAGGCCATTTCAGAGGGCATTTAAGAGTCAACCACATTGCTGTGGATCTGGAGTCACATGTAAGCCAGACCAGGTAAGAACAGTAGATTTCCTGAAAGACGTTAGTGAACCAGATGGGTTCTTACAAAAATCGACATTGGTTTCATGATCACCGTTAGGCTTTTTATTCCAGATTTGTATTGATTAAGTACAATTCCACCATCTTCCGTGGTTGCATTCAAAACTGGGTCCCCAGAGCATTACCCTGGGTTTCTGGATTACTAGTCCAGTGACAATATCACTGTGCACTGTTTCCGCACTAAGAGGCAGGATGAGACGGCATGGGGCTTTGCCAGGATATCGGGAATTTCAAAGGTGCAGGGAGCCACCCGTGGCTCTTCAAGCCACCCGTGTCAACAAGGAGAGTTGGAGGAGCCTACCATCCCACTAACTCCATGGCTCTGCAGCCATGCACAAACCTTTATGTCAGTGAATGCCTGCTATCCCGGCAGCAGCTACAGTGGCATCATCCTGAAGCAGCCATTTGTTCCCATTGCCTTCAGGTCTCCAAACAGAACCAGAGTGTAGCTGCTTGGAGACAAGTGATACCCCCTCTGCACATAGCTGATGGCTCCCCTTTGCCACCCAACCACACAAGGACAACAGACGTACAATGAAAGCCAGACAGCCAGCAAGCATCATCAAGCAGACCATCGGAGAGATAAAACAACGGTTCCATTGCCTGGACAAGATCTCCAATATTCTCTGGGGTGTACCTCCATGTTCTGCATCTTTCACGTTACCATCATGAGGATACAGCCATTGCAATCACACAGCCCAAGGCCACCTCAGAAGGTGAAGGAAGAGGAGGAGGCAGGGAGGAAACATCAGGGGTGCCTTTGCTCAGACTCCTCTTTCCTAATCAGATCACCCCTTCAGAGCCAGGACTCCAGTATTCTTCACCTTCCCATCTGTCTGGGGCGCTTTATCAGAATATTCCCTTGGTCAAGACCCTGTAACAAAAGCCACCAACAATATCTTTATCCAAAGCACATTCAATTACACAAACAGAAATGAACCATTCACACATTTCCATTCCTTTACTGCCCATCTTGCAGGTGCCTTTGGCTTTCCTTGTCCTCCTACGCAGTGCTGCCCCAGTGGTTGTAGCATAGCTGGTGGAATGCTGCTAGCATTCACTGGGGGAGACTGTAGATGTCCTTGCAGGATAACCTCAAGCAGCTCTGGGCCTTGAGGGCTCAATTTTGTGCTGCAGTAGAGCTGGCAGCAGTTTGAGCTGACTGTCTGACAGGCAAGGGTACCGGAACCCAGGTTCCTGTACTTCATTCCATTCTCTCAGTTTCTCCATATGTTCCAATAATGCAACCTTCCGTACCATCACTCCTTACATATATTCCTTCTTCCTTAACGAAGGATTCCTCCCCACTGTGGTTGATAGGGCCCTCAACCTTATCTGTTCCATTTCCTGCACTTCTGTTTTCTCACTGCCCTCCCCACCCCGCCTTCAAGAACCATGATAGGGTTCCCTTTGTTCTCACCTTCCACTTCACCAGCCTCCAGCCTGTGTATTCAACAACTCATCCTCTGAAATTTCTGCCACCTCCGGTATGACACCACCACCAAAAACATCTTTCCCTCCCCTTCCCTTTCATCATTCTCAAGGGATTGTTCCCTCTGCGACACCCTGGTCCATTCATCAATCATCCCAACAACCCCTCCTCTTCCCACATCAGGAGATATGATACCTGATCTTTTACCTCCTTCCTCCTCACTATCCTGGGCCCCAAGCACTCCTTTCAGATGAAACAGCGGTTTACATGTTCTTCTTCCAATACTGCATTTGTGCCCACAATTCTGTTTGTTTGCCCTGGGCGGACCAAATATAGATTGGGTGACTGCATAGCGGAATATCTCCATTCAGTTCACAAGCGTGGCCTTGAGCTTCTGGTCACCTATCATTTTAATGCTCCACTTTGATCCCACTTGGACCTCTCCATGCTTGGTCTCCTGCAGTGTTTCAATGTGGCTCAACATAAACTCAAGGAACAACACCCTATTTCTCGATTAGGCACTTTACAGCCTTCTGGACACAAAACTGAGTTCAACGAAGTCAGACTGTAACCACTTCCCCTAATTTGTTTCCTTTTTCTTTGCTGGCTTTGGTTTTACATTCTTGTTTGTCTTTGTTTTTGCTTCTGGATGGTGGCAATTCATTCATACCTCTTCTAGACATATCTTTTGTCTCTTTACTTGCCCCATCACCATTCCCTTTGACCTTCCAGGACCAACCCTTATGTAATTTACTCTGTTCCACCCTATCACAGACCTTCCCTTTTATTCTTTTCCCCACCCTCTTTTCTTTCACTTGCTTGAAACCGATTACGTCTCTAAACTTTCCCAGTTTTGATGAAAGATCATTGACCTGAAATGTTAACTCTGTTTCTCTCTCCAGTAAAAGCTGCCTGACCTGCTGAGTATCACCAGCTTTTTCTGTTTTTTATTTGAGAACTGTTGAATTGATTTTTTGGCAATATTTTTAATTAATGATTCATGTGCTATTTGAGGAAGCTGTGACTGATGTCAGAATTAAAATATTTAAAATAAATACATTATAATCCAGAGCTTGAGGATTTGCTCGAATGAAATGACACACTTGAGTTGTGTTCACTTTCTTCCAGCACTTCTAACCAGCTCTTCATTGAAAAACATCTTCACAGTTTCTTGAACTTTGCCTTCATGCTGAACTAACCCAGCCTTAATATCTTCTGATGCTACTTTCCCAGGAAAAGCTGTAGTTGCACCGTCTAATGGACAGTGTGTTAGTATTGATGGGGCCTTTTTTCTTGATAACCTTGCCCTGTGATTACCTCGCACAAAGTGGCACATCTCAGTGACTACTTTGCTCAGCCGAAGCCTTATCAGACAATGCTGCTCAGTCAGCTCTAGGTACCTGAGCCTTTTGTGCATGTGCCTTAACCTGGAGTAGCTAATTGACACAACATCAAGCCTCTTTTGCCTTCAATGTTATTTTTTGCAGTCTCCTTCATCTGCTCATTCACAGTATGGTGCAACATTCCGCTGCTCCAAACTTTGAACAAGAAAATAAGGATGCTGATACAATATTCACAAAATTTTCAGGTTAGTGTCTAATAAGCTTCCTTGCAATTTCAGGGACTGAACTGACCTGTGGAATGTGCCAAGCAATGTCATGCTCCCGAATTGAAAAATGATTTGAAATGTGGAGGGGCATTGTATGAATCAAATTACACAGATTATTTCATACTTTATAGATATTGTTTTATCAGACCAACTTGGGTCTGCATTTTGTGGAGATTTGGACAGTGTGACACTTGGTCAAATTCTAACAGCGGGCCTGGCTAGATCAGAACGCCCTCCTTATCAAAACTATGTTCCTATAAGGAAAGTTTTAACTCTTCCAAACTGACTCCAACAAGTGTTAGGATTAATGGTAGTTTCTCATACTAGTCTCTCGTGGGAAGTGGTGTTTCACTGGAATTGATGCTGTGTCCACTATTGTTCACTATTTACATAAATAATTTGGACTTGGGAATTGGAAGCAATTTCAAGATTTGCAGTTGACACCAAATTTGTTTTTGTGGTGGGGCTGGTGGGGTGATTTGGGATATAGTTACTACTGAGGAAGGCTGCAAGAAAACGTTAATAAACTTGCAGAATGGATGTAGTTTCAGGCCATTCCACATCCAACTGCTCGGAAAACTCTCGTTATGATCTCAGTTGAAATTAGTAATTTTCTTTCAAAGAAATCTGAAATCCAAGTTTTTTACTGAAAGAGTGAAGCCACAAGATTCCACAGGTTAAACAAAAGAATTTCTACTATACAAGGATCAAACAAACCAAATGTTAAATACTATCTAAAATACCCCCTATACTCTAAAACCCAAACTCAACGTAAGTTAAACATGAATCAACAGGCAAATTATGGTCAATTATAAACTATAAATTAAACATCGAGTGGCAGATACAGCAAGGACAGATTTTTTGAATTGGCTTGGCAGTCCACTCAGCATATATGTCATCAATCTCAGTCATAAAGCATTTTAAAACTTTGTCATCCTCACAAAGAATTTCACTCCTTTTCGTATTTAACCTGATTCTCAGCTGACAGCAGCACAAACCAACCCGGGTTTCATTGCAGTCTTAATAAAAAAATGGCATGCATCTGCAGGACCTCCTCAACTTTGCTTATGAAGGTCTGGATAGCATAGATCCACCAATGTTATCTTCAAGTACCAAAAGCAGCTGCAGCAACTATATCTTTGCTTATTCTCAGCTTCTGGATCTAGTGTCTGTCTTCTGTCTGTCTGTACTGCATCTATGGGCTCATCATCAACTTCTGAGCTCCGGTGGCTCTGTCTCCTTTTGTGTCGTTTCAACCAGAAGTTTGGTTTCCAATCTGAGTTTCAGTCTTAGTTTCCTCAGAAACTGGGAGGGTCAGTTTCCTTTCCCAGTTTCCCTTTTCAGTTTCCCTTTTTAGTTTTCCTTTTTAATTTGGGTCTCTCTCAAAAGATACAAGCGTTGAAGCTAAGGATTCCATCACAATCTTCTCTCATTTTGACAGCTGTGACAAATTGCACCACAGCAGCCAAAACAATCCACAGCATTTTAAAACAATCAACAACATTCTAAATAAAAAAAAACACATTGAAAAAAAAAATCAAATTGCCCTATCTTCCAATGCTAATGGATCCAATGCACAGTAGCAGCAGTGTGTAATGCCTACAAGATGCATTGCAGGAATTCAACAAGGCTCCTTAGCAGCACCTTCAAACCCACGACCACTAACACCTAGAAGGACAAGGGCAACAGACAGATGGGAACACCACCACCTGGAAGTTCCCCTCCAAGTCACTCACCATCCTGACTTGGAAATATATCGCCATCCCTTCACTGTCGCTGGCTCAAAATCCTGGAACTCCCTTCCAAACAGCACTGTGAGTCTATCTACACCACATGTACTGCAGCGGTTCAAGAAGGCAGCTCACCACCACCTTCTCAAGGGCAATTAGGGATAGGCAATAAATGCTGGCCCAACCAGCGAAGCCCACATCCCATGATTGAATTTTAAAAAAAATTCCGGGACCCAGGTCCATTTAGTCACCAAAAGCTAATCAGTTCTTGCTTGGAGCATACCCTATCTGTGTACTGAGTTTATTTGAAATCCGTCCCTTAGTTTTTGAGATATTGTTTACAAAGCAATGGACAGACTAACAAATGAGTGAAAACATTAACTCTGCCCACCTTCAGTTGTAAAGATAATAAAAGATAGGAGTACGGCTACTAAGGGATGCGCAGATTAAACTCATGGGTAATGATAGTGAAACTGCAGATATACCAAATAACTATTTTACTACAGTATTTACCAGGGAGACAAACAAGGTGGAAATGATATTAGGAGAACAGATCAAAAAATGTACAGAGACATGTAGACAGAAAATGGAGAAATAATTTAAAAGCTAGTCAAGTTTAGAGAGGAATAAATCCCTGGTCCGGATATATTTTCAAATTTGTGGATGGCTTCAAACTTTGGGCATAGTTATCCTGAGGAGGAACAAGACAAATACAAGACATTAAGAAACCAGTGCAATGGATGAGTAGTTTAAAAATCAATTTTATTACAGATAAATGTGAGGTGATGCATTTTGGTAGGAAGAATAAAAAAGCACATACTCCTTGCAAATTAAGTGTCTAAATGAAGCAGAAGAGCAAAGGTATCTAGGGGTACAGATACACAGATCACTAAAAATAGAGGTGCAAATTAAAAAGGCCATAAAAATAGCAAACAAGCAATGCGGGTACATTTCTGGAGGAATATAATTGAAAGCAGAAAAGTTATTCTAAACTTGTAGAGAACACACTTAGAATGTTGTGCACAGTTCGCTCTCCATCATGGAGCAGAAATCTGTCAAAATACTGGCACAGCAAACCTGGAAATTAAGAATTTGCTATTGGAGATGCTAATGATTGTCTGGGTGAAAATGGCTTCTGTCTGGCTCCCCATTCAAATGCATTCGGTAGTATGAAACTCCTGTGCTTGTACTTTCTTCTCTTCTTCCCTTAGGCAGTCCCTTGGGATAGAGGATGACTTGCTCCCACACTGGTTCGATGGATTCTGCAATGGTTGGTAAGTCCAATCTGCAGTCTGCAGATTCTGCCACATATAAGGAAGGTGGTGCTTTAAGGGCCGGGTTGATGAGTTGTTTGAAGTTTCAGCGCACTCACCGACACCTTGACTCCGCTTTTATGTGTTCCCGACGAGGTCTCTCAATCTATTCAGTGCCTTCCCAAATTAGCCTTCTCCATTTTGGTCAGTCATAGGTTAGCGACTCCCCTGAGTGGGCAGGGATGTTTGACCTCTCCAGGGATGCTGTGAGGACACCCTAAATCATTTCCACTGTCCCCTGGGAGTTTCCAGTTGTGACTAAGTTCCAAGTAGAGCAGTTAATTTGGGAGTTTGGTATCAGACAAACAAATGACATGTCCTGGCAACAAAGCTGATTTTGATAGATTAGCACCTTGATGCTGGGCTTGGGAGAGGGTGCTGCCTTTTTGTCTCCAGATTTGGAGGGTCTTGTGAAGGCACCACTGGTAGTTTACCTCTATTGCTTTGAGATGCCTACTGTAGATTGTTCTAGTCTCTGAAGCATTAGGAGGGCAGGGATCACTGCTGCCCAGTAAACCATGACCTTATTCTCAGAAATGCGATCCTAATACTCAAATATTCTTTTCCTCAGTTGGCCACAGGTTGAGCAGACACGTTGGAGGCAATAATGAGTTTTGTTGTCTATATCTGCCTTCACCAAGAGACTGTAAGATACGGAAAATGGCCCACATTTTCCAAGCTCTCGCTGTTGATCTTAATCAATTGGGGAGGTGTTGTGCCATGGGAGCTGGTTGGAAGAGGACTTTAATTTTCCAGGTGTTTAATGAAAGGCCCATTTTCTCACATGCTTCAGACTAGCAGTTGACCATGACCTGGAGCTCAGTTTCTAAATGAGCGCACAAACAACCATACTGGAGCTCAATTATTGAAGTTGAAGGTTTGGTTTTAGGTTGAAGGCAGTGTAGGTTGAACAATTTCCTGTCTATTTTGTAGATTATCTCCATGCCTGTGAGTAGTTTTTTGGAGGTGAGATGCAATAATGCAGTGAGGAAAATGGAGAAGAGAGTTGGTGCAATAACACAGCCTTGCTTGACCCAAGTCTTTACTGAGAGAGGATGTGTGGTAGCACCCTTAGTAAGGATCATGGCTTACATGTCATTTTGGAGTAGGGGGAGGATAGTGACAAATTTCTGAGGGCAGCCTAATTTGAGAAGGGTACTCCATAAGCCTTCACAGTTGACAGGGTCAAAGGCTTTTGTGAGATTGAAAGAGGCCATGTACAAGAACATGTGCTGTTCCTTGCACTCTTCTTGGATTTGCCATGCAGGGAAGATCATGTCTGTGGTGCCTCTCGATGGGTGAAAAATGAACTGCAACTCTGGAAGGAGCTCTTCGACCACTGGGAGGAGGTGATTCAGGAAGACCCTTGTAATTATCTTCCTCATGGCAGACAGCAGGGAGACTCCTCTGCTTTGATGAAATCCACAAGGAGACCAGGGCCTAATTGAACATAAGCACAAAGCTTTCACATGTTTGAAACTTCATCACACCTCAACAGAAAACCAGCAGTCCTACAGGCAATTTGAAGGCAATGGTACAGCATAAAACACGCAACATAAGGAACAAATGCTGGGTCAAAAGAGTCCAGAAGATCCAGCAATTCATGGGCACCAACAACATCCACAGTTTTTTCAGCACTGTCATGACGATCTATGGCCCAAGCACCCCACCCCACTAAGAGCCAAGCATGGAGAGACGCTCAAGAAGGACAGGGAGGCAGTCAGTGCTTGCTGGAGAGAACTCCATCTTCAACTTGAATACCCTCAACCCCATCTGGCTCAGTCTTAGTGCCACACAAGTCTGGAGCAAAGTTGAAATAGCCATTTGACAGCTGAAAAACAATAAAGCCCCTGAAGCAGATGGAATCTCTGTTGAAATATTGAAAATGGTGGAGATACACTCGTGGCATTTATTTTTATTTCTTTTATTTATTCACAGGGTGTGGGCTTCACTGGCTGGGCCAGCATTTATTACCCATCCCTAATTGCCCCTGAGAAGGTGGTGGTGAGCTGCCGTCTTGAACTGCTGCAGTCCATGTGGTGTAGATACACCCATAGTGCTGTTAGGAAGGGAGTTCCAGCATTTTGACCCAATGACACTGAAGGAACGGCGATATATTTCCAAGTAAGGATGGTGAGTGACTTGGAGGGGAGCTTCCAGCTGCTGCCCTTGTCCTTCTAGATGGTAGTGGTCGTGGGTTTGGAAGGTGCTGTCTAAGGAGCCTACACCACTGCTACTGTGCGTTGGTGGTGAAGGGAGTGAATGTTTGTGGATGTGGTGCCAATCAAATGGGCTGCTTTGTTGGATGGTGTCTAGCTTCTTGAGTGTTGTGGGAGCTGCACTCATCCAGGCAAGTGGGGAGTATTCCATCACGCTCCTGATTTGTGCCTTGTACAGGTTTTGGGAGTCAGGAGGTGAGTTACTCACCGCAGGATTCCTCGCCTCTCATCTGCCCTTGTAGCCACGGTATTTATATGGCTAGTCCAGTTCAGTTTCTGGCCATTGGTAACCCCCAGGATGTTGATAGTGAGGGATTCAGTGATGGTAATTCCATTGAACGTCAAGGGGCGATGGTTCAATACTCTCTTGTTGGAAATGGTCATTGGCTGGCACTTGTGTGGCGTGAATGTTACTTGCCACTTGTCAGCCCAGGCCTGAATATTGTCCAGGTTTTGCTGCATTTGGACATGGACTGCTTCAGTGTCTGAGGAGTCGCGAATGGTGCTGAACATTATGCAATCATCAGCAAAAATCCCCACTTCTGACCTTATGATGGAAGGGAGGTCATTGATGAAGCAGCTGAAGATGGTTGCCTAGGACACTACCCTGAGGAACTCCTGCAGTGATGTCCTGGAGCTGAGATGACTGACCTCAAACAACCACAACCATCTTCTTTTGTGCTAGGTATGACTCCAACCAGTGGAGAGTTTTCTCCCTGATTCCCAATGACTCCTGTTTTACTAGAGCTCCTTGATGCCATACTCGATCAAATGTGGCTTTGATGTCAAGGGCAGTCACTCTCACCTCACCTCGGGAGTCAGCTCTTTTGTCCATGTTTGAACTAAGGTTGTAATGAGGTCAGGAACTGAATGGCCCTGGTGGAACCCAAACTGGGCATCAGTGATCAGGTTATTGCCAAGCAAGTGCCGCTTGATAGCACTGTTGATGACCCCTTCCATTACTTAACTAATGATCGAGAGTAGACTCATTGGCTGGACTGGATTTGTCCTGCTTTTTGTGTACAGGATGTACCTGGGTAAATTTTCCACATAGCAGAGTTGATGCCTGTGTTGTAGCTGTACTGGAACAGCTTGGCTAGGGGTGCAGCAAGTTCTGGAACACAAGTACTTTTGCTGGAATATTGTCAGGATCCATTGTCTTTGCAGTATCCAGTGCCTTCAGCCGTTTCTTGATATCACTTGGAATGAATCGAATTGGCTGAAGACTGGTATTTGTGATGCTAGGAACCTCTGGAGGAGGCTGAGATGGTTCATGCACTCGGGACTTCTGGCTGAAGATTGTGGCAAGCATTTGTCATGGACAAATGCATCTGCGGCAGGCAGGTTGGTGAGGATGAGGTATGTTTTTCCCTCTTGTTGGTTCCCTTACCACCTGCCGCAGACCCAGTCCTTTAGGAATCGGCCAGCTTGGTCAGTAATGGTACTACCAAGACACTCTTGGTGATGACACTGAAGTCCCCCACCCAGTGTACATTCTGTGCCCTTGCTGTGGTAATCAGGAGGAGGATTCCTTGCCCATGTTTGACCTGATGCCATGAGACTTAATGGGGTCCAGAGTTGATGTTGAGGACTCCCAGGGCAACTCTCTCCCGACTGTATGCCACTGTGCCGCTAGTGGGACAGGACATACCCTTGGATGATGATGGTGGTGTCTGGGACATTATCTGTAAGATATGATTGTGTGAGGATGACTAGGCTGTTGCTTGTGAGACAGCTCTCCCAATTTTGGCACTAGCCCACAGATGTTAGTAAGGAGTTCTTTGCAGGATCGACAGGGCAGAGTTTGCCGTTATCGTGGTCTGTCCGGTTTCATTCCTCTTTTAAGGCTTTGTAGCGGTTTGATACAAACTGAGTGTCATGCTAGGGTCAAGAGTCAAGGCCAGGTAAGGGCAGCAGATTTCCTTCCCTAAGGGCATTAGTGAACCAGATGGGTTTTCACAACAATCAGCAATGGTTTCATAGTCATTAGACTTTCAATTCCAGGTTTTTATTGAATTCAAATTCTACCATCTGCCATGGCGGGATTCGAATGCGGTTCCCAAACATTACCCTGGGTCTCTAGATTACTAGTCCAGCGACAATACTACTATGCCATTGCCTCTCCATAAACATTTATAATATTGTAACATTTTAGAAATCTTTATTTTTTATTTTGAAAAATGTTCATCTCCGAGGCAGCTCTGTGCCTCAGGGAGCTTTTGCAGCACTCACCTGTACTATGCCATCACCTCCCCATTGCTGCACAATGTCATATCCCTCATCTGAGAAGAGGAGTGCATGCTGAGGGATCTCAGCAATACTGGATATACATTTAAAGATGCCATTTAAAGTTAAGTCATTTCAACTTCAAGTACCCTTTTAATGATAAGTGTTTAATTATTTTCAGTCAACCTCTGGCACACAACTAGTGTGGTGTCTAAGTCATTCTAATTGTTGATGGAGTTTTTTTATTGTCATAATGGCATAGATGGTCATCATTCAGCCCATAAGGTCTGTGCTGGCTCTCTGTGGAGCAATCCAGTCAGTCCCATTCCCTCACACTATCCCCATAGCCCTGCATGTTTATTTCCCTCACATGCCCATCCAAATTCATTTTGAAGTCACAGATTGTGTCCACTTCCAACACCCTCATAAATAATTCCTATTCATTACCAGTCACTGCATAAAAATGTTCTTCACATCCCTGCATTTTTTTCCCAAAACCTTAAATCCGTGTCCCATAGTCCTTGTATGACTAGATAATGTGAACAGCTTTTTTTTGTCTATCTTTCTAAACGTGTCATAATCTTCTACACCTCTAATAAGTCTCCGCTCAATCTCCTTTGGTCCAAGGCAACATCCCCAGTTTCTGCAACCTAACCTTGTAGCTAAAATCCTTCGTTCCTAGAAATATTATGGGAAATCTCCTCTGCACCCTCTCAAAGACTCACATGTTTCCTAAAGTGTGGTGACTGGGACTGTATGCAATGTTCTAGCTTTGACCTAATCAGAGCGTTATAAAGGTTCAGCATAACTTCCATGCTTTTGTACTCAGTGCCTCTATTTAAGAAGCCCAAGATCCCATATGCTTTGCTAATCACTCTCTCAATCTGTCTTGCATCTTCAAAGATCTATGCACATGAACATCAGATCCCTCTGTCCCTGCATTCTCTTTAGAACTGCGCCATGAAGTCTATGTTGCCTCTTCCCATGCCTTCTGCAAAAATGTATCACCTTGCACTTGTCTATACTAAGTTCCATTTGCCACTTGTCTGCCATCTCCCTAGTCTATCTGTCAAGTTGCAGTCAATTAGTATCATCCTTACTGTCTGCCACACCTCCGAGTATATATCAAAAAGACTGTCTACCATCGTCCAATCTGAAAAACAACCAATTACCATGACTATCCATTTATCCATTTTTCTATTCAAGCTGACACTGACTTTCCTATTCCTACTTTAATTTTGTTCACCAGCCTTTTATGTAGCATTTTGTCAAATGCTTTCCTAAATCTATATAGACTACATCTATTTCATTCTCTTCTGCAACATTCTCTATTACTTCATCAAAAATTAAATTAGTTAAGCATGATCCACCTTTTACAAATCTTTGTTGGCTCCCCCTAATTCAAGTCGCTCTTTTTCTCTGATTATTGTTTCTAAAACTTTACCCACCACTCATCTTAAACTGACTGACCTGCAGTTACTAGGAATGTCCTAACATCCTTTCTTGAATGAGGGTGTCACAGTTGCTACTCTCTAATCCTCTGGCTCCTCTCCCATATCTAAGGAAGTTTGGAAGATTATGGCAAGACCTTCTGCTATTTTCACCCACAATTCCTTTAGTAGCCAGGGATGCAAGCCACCTATACCACATGACTCATCCACTCTAAGCGTAGCCACTCTTTCCAGTACATCCTGCCAATCAATTTTCACCCCATCTATCACATCTACAATCTCTGCTTTTACTTATATTTTGTCAGCACCCTCTTCTTTAATAAACATTGATACAAAGTACTTATTAAGTACTCTAGAAGGCACAGAGAGAAAAACCAGAATGGTTCCAGGGGTGAAGGTATTTAGCTACAGGGTTACTTTACGTTGGAGAAGCTGGGGTTGTTCTCTTTAAGCAAGGAAGCTTGAACAGAGATTTGATAGAAGTATGCAAAATTATGTCAGTTTCAGACAAGGTAGACAAAGAAAAGTTGTTCCCATCAGCTGATGGCAGAAGAACTACGGAAAAACTTTGGGCAAGACATGCAAGGGGATGTAGGGAAGAACTTTATTATGTAGTGAGTGGTAATGATCACAAGGGTTGGGGAAGCAGAGACAATTGATAATTTCAAAAGGAAATTGGAGTGACAAGAGAGATATAAGCTTGCAGGGCTTTGGGGATGGAGCAGGGAAATAGGGACTGAATGGGCTCTTTACAGAGAGCCAACATTGACTTGATGGGCTGAATGGCCTCCTTCTGTGCCGTAATGACTCTATGGGTGGAATTTAATGGTCGCAGTGAAGGGCCTATCCACCACCTGGGGAACCAGCGGCAACCCTGCCTTGGTCATTTCCAGGAGCCCCTTTAGGATTAGATCCCAATCAGGCAATCTGCTGGCTGCCATTGGCATTCCTGGCTCTTACAAAGGGAATTCCCCACAGGAATTTCTTCTGCGGGTTAGATGTTCCACCACGGAGAACTGCTGGCCAATGACTGGCTGGCAGCTCTGTAGGGCTGACAGCATCACTACTGCAGTAGGCTTGTGGCTGAGGATCATTGCTGCAGCCCTGGGACGCAGTCAAGTGGGGTGGGATCACTGGGGCCAGTCAGGGAGCCCTGGAGAGAGGGTGGTGGGGCTGCTGTAAAGGGAAGGGGATGGCTTGCTGTGGGTCCCTCATTTGCTACTGGTATGGCTTGGCCTTCAACTGTCACTGACATGCAACATCAATTGGCCTCAAGGTGGGAAGGCCCTTTTCGACCCGTCCTGCTTGGACTTAACTGGGGAGTCAGGAAGGTGGCGGGCCTACACCCCACGCCTTTCCACTCCATTACACATCAGGAGGCACTTCCCCTTTTCCAAATAAAATTTTGGATACTTTGACATTAATGGGCTTTTTAATTTGCTACAGAAAGTTGCCCAGTAATTATCAGAAAACTACCCTCTTAAGTGAGTGATAATTGTTAATGACTGTAAATTGACCTCTCTTGTCCAGAAAGTAAACAATTATAAGTGTGGGATCTCATTCCTTCAGTTGTAAATTTTTACATTTATGAATGTCAAAATTTAAGTTTTATTTTTCCTTTATTTTTTTCTGTTTCCTCCATTAAACCAATCTTTCTTTTCTCTTTATTTCTCTTCCTTTAATTCATCCTCCTTCTCAGTCCTTTCTCTGTTTATTTCCCAATCCTCTAATCTCATTGGTTAAGGCGATACACTGTTTGTCCTGTTATTCATCAAGGTCCCTGATATGCAGCTGCCCTTGCTATGCGTTATCATCTCGCACTTCCAGCAACTTTGTGGGTAAAATTGTTTTAAAACCTAAATGTGCAATAGCAAGTTTATCTAACAGGACACTCCAGCAAAACCTATAGCGTAGCTGCATACAAGTTAAGTACATTAAGGAGAAATAAATAGAAGAAAATGCTGATGGGATGAACTGAAGCAGCGTGGGGACTGGCTTGTGTGGAGCATAACGACGAGTTGGTCCTAATGGCCTGTTTCTGTACTGTAATTTCTATGTAATTCGATGTTGGCAGAGCTCAGCCACTAAAAGATTTAATTTCCCCCTCTGCTTTTGTTATTTACATCACACCACCTAATGCACTGGGAAATTAGTTACCGGTAGCAAAAATATTGCTTTCTGTAAATTTACTGCAAAATATCAGCTTTCCTCGCCAGTTTACTTTTTATTGTCATGCTTTACACCACGGGGACATGTATTCCAATATATTTGCAAGCTAATCTTGCTGATAAAAAAGACACTTCCAAACAATCCCTGGCAGTGCCAACTCTGTTAGTATCAGGAGTTAAAGATCATCTTCGTTTTCAAAGTTTACCCTTGATGTCAATCCCCTGGGTGCAAGCCGTTTTCAGATTTCTATTGCAGGATCCTAGTAATACGCTCATTGTCGCAATCTCTTGTTAACACTGGTGTCCTGGGCCGAATGAGCGCTGTGGGTCCCCTTTAAGAGTTGCCAGGCAGGAGGCAGTACCCCCCTGTCCCTGGCCGGGCTTTCGCTTTCTCTCTGGTCAATGTCTCCGACGCTGCGGCTGAGACCGAGGCTCAGCATCGCGCACATGGTTGTGGGAGAGCAGCAAGAGGGGGGAGAGGAGTGAGAGGAGAGGGAGCAAGACGGGGGTGGGGGGGGTGGGGGGGGGGAGGGGCGCTGGGCCGCTGTTGGCGGGGGAGGCGGGAGGGGACAGACAGTTTTACGAGTAAAGAGGAGAGCGAAGCGGCGGCGGGCTGAGCGCAAGCGCTCTGAGGGAATGAGCCTCCAGCAGCAGCAGCAAGTCAGTGAGTGAGTCAGAGCAGCGGGCGCATCACCACGGCTACTTCTTCCACTCACTCTCCCTGTGCCTCACTGAACATTCAGTGTGTGTGCATCTGTCCCTCTCTCTACCTGAGCTGGCTCCCCATCGATACACCTCTCCATGTAACGGCTATCGATCCCTCTAAATAGCAACAGCTGGCAGTAACTGACCATGTCTCGGCGAAAGCAGAGAAATCCCAGGCAAATCAAACGTGAGTTAAAACAATCCTGCTGATGATAGTACTGTTTTGTTAAAATGTGTTTTATTATTATTTCATTTTCATTTGAGTGAAAGTTTTGAGTTTTGCGATCGCGATCGTTACAGTATGTGTCAGGCCTGGCTTATGTAATAACATGCAACCTAATGCCAATGTTACTGTTGTATGTTTATTTTTTTTAACTCTGGAGAAGGGTAATTGAAATTATACAAACGTAATTACGAATCTTGAAACCCATCGGGTTATACAGAATGGAAACTTTCTGTCAGCGAGCTTTGGTTGGAAATTGAAACACGGAAGTATAGTTTGTTCATGCTCGTTGCATTTAGAATTTCCCATAACATACTGAAACTGGATTTCACGTTCGCAATAGTTTTTGCTTTGCGATATTATGTACTTTTAAATCTGCAGACAATACAAGAAAATACGCAAAATGGAAGCATACATTGGGGTTATCTATCATAAAACCTTTACATCCCAAGCTACATTGTGTTTTCGTTCCCTGTGAGTACTAAATATTGCACGAAAGAAATTATATTTAAATTAGATTTCGTATGTCTTTAGCCGTGGAAATAAAGTTAAAATATAGATACCACGAATTATAAAATCAAGACTAAACGCACCTATATGAGTTGGCATTGCGTGTTTCATATTCTATATTCAGTGCAGAACTGGTCATCTTAATGGTATTTTAAGGTTTTGAGTTGTAGGCAAACTTGGTAAACTTTCTAAAAACTAGTTCATTGGCCCCATGTGACACTCCGAGTGAGGCTGTTCTTGTAAAAGTCATTTATTTCACACCACTCTTATTTTGACAATGTTGTCTTTTAGAAGTTGGATTGGAAATTACACGTTTAACTTTAACTGTTATTTATTATACGTTAAAAGATTTGTTTCGTGTAATTGGTAATAGTTTGAAAAGTTAATTCGATTTCAACACGATCTGCAAAGCCTGTGCGTCTACTTGTAGAAAGTTTTTGTTCCTGAATTCGGCTCCGAAACATTAGAAAGGATGTACAATGCGCGTACATTTTATATGAACTATATAG